>NC_140581.1:1141539897-1142955731 GCF_964204655.1 Triturus cristatus
CCATAGAAATTCCACGATTCTAGTTAGTTGAGCTAACTATAACTTGCGTCCCCGCAATGCACTGCTGATGACGTCACATATTACATCATTCATTACATGGTCAATGACATCACTGATGACATCACTGATGACATCTCAAGCACGGCGTTAAAATGATCGCCGCTTTAGCGGCAGAAAACTGCCGCTAGAGCGGCGATAATGGGCTTGATAATATGCCGCAGAGAATTCCAATAGAAGCCCATGTTGACACCAGAACATGGGCGTCTATGGGAATTCTCAAGGGCATATTATCAAGCCCATTATCGCCGCGTTAGCAGCAGTTTTCTGCAGCTAAAGCGGCGATAATTTTAACCCAGTTTCTTGATAATATGCCCCTTTATTCTCTATTTGGCGAATTAAAAAGGCTCCTATGTGTGGTGCAAATGTGGAAAAATCTCTGTAAAGGAGTGCAATTAAAAAAAGGGGGGGAGGGGAGTTCACTCTCAGTGACTTTATAGATGCACATGTAGTTCCTCAAAGTTATCCATTCCGTAAGGGAAAACACTTCCTGCCTGTAAGATAATTCTGCATTCTAGACGGCGTAGGGTATGTACCATGTTGCCGCCTCTGGGGTTTTTTGGGACACAATCGATGCCAAAGTATTTGGCCTTTGTCCAATCACTGCCATGTGCTTCGTGAAAATGAATCATCGTGCTGTATGTGAAGTCTTTATTGGTGATTGCCCTCCAGTTTTCCAGAATACGTTTTTTGACTGGAAAGATTGTGGACCCTATGTACCACCTGCCACATGGGCAGATGATGACATAGACCACAAATTCAGTGAGACAGTTTATGTTTTTGGAGATTTTCCATTGTCTGTTGATTCTTGAGAGTTTAGTCTCCTTAACACTTTCACTGTGGCTACAGGCTTTACATTTCCCACATTTGTGAAAGCCTCCACCTCTTCCTAGCCAATTTGTTCTGGGTGGTGATAGATGGCTTCTGACCAGTTTGTCTTTTAGAGATGCTGGTTTTCTGAAGGTCATAGATGGAGTCTGACCTAACTTGGTTTTCAAGGTGGGATCTTGGGTTAAAATGTCCCACCGTTTTTCTGTGATTTTCCTTAGATCATTGGATTGGGTACCAAAGTCAGTTATCAATCTAATGGGGCCATCATGGTCCATGTTATCTTTTTTAGGTTTGGGTAGCTGAAAAAGGGTTAGATTTCTATCAATAGCGTCCACTTTGATAGCTCCTTTGTGTAATGTCTGTTGGGTGTCCCCTCTCACTCGGAATCTCTGTGTCATCTCACGTTTGTTGATTTCATAGTCCTCACTTGAGCTACAGTTCCTTTTTGCTCGTAAAAACTCACTGTACGGGACACTCCACCTAAAGCTTGGGGGTGGCAACTAGCTGCATGCTGGACAGAATTTCCTGCTGTCGGTTTCCTGAATAGTTTAGTGGAGAGTGAACCTTTCTCTATACTTACTCTAAGGTCAAGAAAGTCCACTGCTTGTTGGCTGTGTTGCATTGAGAATTTCAGGTTCACATTGTGTTGATTCAGTTCTCAAACAAATTCAAATAACTTGGTTTCTTTTCCCTCCCACACAAAGAAAACATCATCCAAATAATGTAACCAAAGATTAACTTTGTCAGTCCATTTTGTAAGGGCATCCCCTCTGAGCACCTGCTCCTCCCACCAGCCTACCAGGAGACTGGCGTAGCTGGGACCAAGGCAGGTGCCCATCGAAGTGGCCTGTGTTTGTTTATACAGTACATTGTTAATGGTAAAGACATTTTCTGTAAGACAGAGTTCAATCATTTGTAAAACCATATGTGTGTGCTCTAAGAAATGAATGCTTCTGGCTTTCAAGAAGTGTTTGCAGGCTTTCAGACTGTCTTGCTGTTTAATACTGGTGTATAAACTTTCTACATCCAAACACACTAACCAGTGATTTTGTTGCCAATGTATATTTTGTATTTTCTGCAAAAAGTCTTTTGTGTCCCTCATGTGAAAGTTTAAATCTTTCACATAAGTGCATAGAAAATAATCTACATAACTGGAAGTGTGTTCAAAGAGGCTTCCTTGAGATGATACTACTGAACGTCCTGGAGGGTTGACTAGATTTCTGTGCACCTTCGGGAGAAGGTAAAATGTATGTGTTATGGAGTTCTCATTTTTTAGGAATTGGTATTCTTCCCAGTTTAGTACATTGTTCACAAACCAGCCTTTCAGCAGTTTAGAAAATCTGTCCTGTAATTGTGTGATGTACTGTCTCATAGCACACTGTGTCATTTAACTGCCTTAGTGCCTCACGTGTATATTTCTCTCTTGACATAATGACGATATTACTACCCTTGTCTGAGGGTTTGATAATGATTTTATCGTCTTTTTGTAATGTGTTAATCGCTTGCCACTGACTTATCGATATATTCTTCCTTTTTGGTGTTACTTTGGTACGTTTAAGAATGTCTTGGTTTACTGCCTTGCGGAAGACATCAATGTTATCCTTTGCTATCTGTGGGGTATATTTGGATTTGTTCCTGAACATGGTTTCACTGGGGATACTAGGGTCTAGACCAAAAGTTTTTGTCACTGTGTTAATCAGTGCGGGGTCAAAGATGTCTGACATAGTCTGAGGTGTTCCTCCTTGGGAATCACCATGTATGTCATATTGAATGCGCCCGCCAGTGTGGCGGGCGCATCCTAATTGTATCTGCGGGACCGCAGCATGCATTGCGGACGGTCCCATTTCCTGGGGCTATGGCGGGCGTACTTTGCTAATGATGCCCAAATTGTTTGTTGCCTCTTATATATATATATATCTTTCAACAAAACATCCCCAGTTGAAGACACACTCAAAAGGCAGATGAATTCCAATGATTCTTTTAATAAAAGGAAACTGGCATTTTCATTCAGATGCATTTCATTGCCTTACGCGTTTCAGAGCACAGCTCCTTGTTCACAGGCTCCATGATACTGCACAGAAATGGTAAACCCCCTCTGCATGTCCATTTAATGAACCCTCAGTGAGCCTCACATGTGAGTTCAACTAAGTGTTGCATGCTGGGTTTAGTGGTGCACTTTCAAAATTCCTTTACCTTTAGTAGGTTTCTGTGCTGTAGCAAAATGTTCATTTAATTTAAAAGCCCTCCAGTGGGCCTCCGAGATTAAATGTTCAATTTATTTTTTCTTTTCTGCTTTTCCACTAAGGAAGACTCTGAGTAGTTCCATGCCCTTGTGGCCCCCTAACCTTGACCTTGAGGGGAGGTGCCGTCCTCCTGGCTGGAGTGCCAGTAATAAATATTTCAACAAAACATCCCCAGTTGAATATGCACTCCTAAAGCAGATGAATTCCAATGATTCTTTTAATAAAAGGAAACTGGCATTTTCATTCAGATGCATTTCATTGCCTTACATGTTTCAGAGCACAGCTCCTTGTTCACAGGCTCCATGATACTGCACAGAAATGGTAAAAAGGCACTCCCCTCTGCATGTTCATTTAATTAGCCCTCAGTGGGCCTCACAGTTGAGTCCAACTAAGTGGTGTATGCTGGGATCAGTAGTGCACTTTCAAAATACCTTTACCTTTAGTAGGTTTCTGTGCTGCAGCAAAATGTTCATTTAATTTAAAAGCCCTCCAGTGGTACTCCGAGATAAAAAATGTTCAGTTTCTTTTTTCTTTTCTGCTTTTCCACTAAGGAAGACTCGGAGTTGGAGGCCCACTAAGGGTAATGTACTATTGCTTATTGCCCGATGTTGGCCAGACTCTACTATAGAACAACTTACTGAAATGTACTACTTTTCCCAGCAGGCAACACAAGCTTACTCACCTGGAACCTACTTAAGGAGAACTTTATGCAGGGAAATATGCCTTTCAGCACACTGCGAAAATCGTGGCAGCCTGTGAACAAGGAGCCATGCTCCAAAACGTGTCAGGCCATATGAAACATCCACGAATAAAAAGCTGGCTGATCTTAACTAATCTGCTGTGGAGTGCGTTTTCAAAATGAGGGTGTTTTGGTTGAACATAAAATTAGCGGCAGCACAGACGTGAGAACTGCACCACCCCGAGATGCTGAATGGGGGCCACGAGATCCTGACAATCCGGAACTTATTTGTGGAACAGCAGAGTAGCGTCATTACTGCTTTTTACTAGTAGGAGGCCCACTAAGGGTGATGTACTATTGCTTATTGCACAATGTTGCTCAGACTCTACTATATAACTACTTACTGAAATGTGTTTTTATTCCCAGCAGGCAACACAAGTTTACTCACCTGGAACTTACTTAAGGAGAACGTGATGCAGGGAAATATGCCTTTTAGCACACTGCAAACTCGTGGCAGCCTGTGAACAAGGACCCATGCTCCGAAACGTGTCAGGCCAGATGAAACATCCAGGAAATCTGCTGTGGAGTGCGTTTTCAAAATGAGGGCATTTTGGTTGAAGATATATATACATATATATATATTATTCATCCTATCTATAACTGAAAAGTGAATATCAGAGTAGTCCCTGGTGAAAATTGATATTGAGACCTCCACTTTACATGCATATATTTGCATGAGGCACAACTGAGCTATCTTACTATAGAAGCTCAAATGCTGTTCCATTTCATCTGGACCTTGCCTTGCATTTTTGTTCATCAGCCTGACACACTATTCTCTGCAAATCTCTACAGTTTTGTTACAGCTCCTTGCATGTTATACGTGGGTGGTTTCATAGGTGATTATCAGTTCTACAGGGTAGACAGGTGGCTGAGTTGAAGCTTTTGTCTTACCAACCAGAAACACTACATATTTCCTTTTTAGGTCTCGCCTGACCCAGCGCATGCGCTGGTCTGGCGAGACTTTTTGAGAGGGCTCCAAAAAGTGCTACCAGGCCAGCCTAGAGTCACAGTGCATGTGCGCGGGCGCGCGCGCGCCGTGCTTGACCGCCATTACTTTCACTTTTGCTCTGATGTTTGATCGCGATCACTTTCACTTTCGCGGCCGCACGGCGGCTTGTCTTTCTTCTATGTAAGGGGTTGGTTGGTCCTATCTGTTCTTTCTTTCAGGACCGCACTAATGTAATCTAGGCTAACTACCTTGACGTTTTTTTTTCCAGGTTTAACATTTGGCCATGAATGCACTTTGCCAAAAGCCTGTTCAAAATACATTGAGAGGCACAGAATCAATTAATCAAAACCACTAGACCAATCAGATTCCTTCGAGTAACCTATTACGTATGGGGAAATCAGAAACTGCAGTGCATTTCATTTAAGCATTATCAATGACACGGACCTCTCATTCCCTCTTATCGAGCACATATAAAAATGAAGTCCTTTCTGATGCTACTACTTCACTAAAATAACATGGCACCTAATGCATGCACTTTTTCAGAAGATTGAAACAACATTAATTTCATTCATAGATGAGTCCTACTCAGGTGAACGCATTTTTAATAAACATGAGACCAAAATTAAAATTTGACTCCTTTAGAATATGCAGTCAACTTTAATAAAAAAATCAGACAAATCCCAGGGCATGTTATTTTGCTGATCTCCAGCACGAAAACAAACCAAGCCACAGGGCTTCTGCCTTTCAGTAACTAAGCACAGTCACATATGTGTTCAACTATCACAGTCTGTGTCATGTGAATTCACATTCCTATATTTTAATTTCCCTCACCCCCACATCATGGATCATAACAAATTCCTAATCGACAACTAACTCAAGAATCGTTTTAGGCAGAATTATTTGTGTTCAAAGTAAAAATACATATTATGTATTTACAAAAGAGACTATCTGTTGATGTCTGTGCCCAAGATTTAAAAAAATTGAAAACTTTCAACAAGCACTTTCAGGACGCTTTTATATGTAACAACAACGTGCACAAAATGACCATGTTTACATTTAGGAATGCATTGGTTATATATATAAGTTTCTATCAATTGATTTGGTAACTGTCAAGCTGGCGGCCTGTTCTTTCCACAGTACATTAATAAGCCCCCCTCTCCAATATCATGACGTTAATCCTTTTTTATTATGTTTATTTTTTATTTACTTACTCTTGATCTGGATTGTGGATTTCTGTTTTCTCTACCTTCAAGTCGGCCCCAGAGATCTGCGCTCGAAGAGTCACTCGCCCAGCACAGTAGGCCCATCTTTGAATCCCTATTGGTCACTCAGGACCCAGGAGCGAGCACCAGCAAAAGGCGGGAATAGTCAGAAGTCCAGAAACCTCAGAATTCTAACCCCGGCTGTCCCTTGAGCCTTTTAGATGTATCCTCTTGACACACCCCCTTCAGCACAGGTTGGTATATGGAAAGGGGTATTTCTTTGGCCAGCAAGGAGCAGAGTTGAGCCATGAACCTGTCCACACACAACGGGGACCTGCCTATTTGTCTCTTGCTAGCGTTTCACTTTCACCACAAGGCACCATTTAGTGCATACTTGCAACAATTGTGATAAGGGTCTGTAACATAAAGGCACTGTCCTCTGAGGCAAGATTACAGGCTCAGCCACCATGGCTAGGCCATGATTTTAAATCCATTTCATGGAAGCAAGGCTTTTATTACAACGGATCGCGCTGCTAGGGCCGATGCTCATTCCTTGTGTAACTCAGAGGGACAGATTTGAAACTTGTAGAGTCGCGGACCGGGCTAGGCCTAATCTATAGAGACTCAGAGCCGACACACAAGTTAAGGTAGTGGCCAGCTCTAAAACTGAGCCACGCCCAGAGCCCTGGGCTTTTTATTAGTGCCTTCACGTGGTCTCGGCGTCCGCCGAGCCCACCCTTTGTTGTGCTTTCCGGGGGGGGGGGGGGGGGACGAACTGCCGGACGACCCCTTTCACTGCGGGAGACGTGGACTGTTCCACTGTCTCTCGAGACATTACAAAACTCTCAAATATACATTCACAATTGTAGTCTGAACATTGTCTGCAGACAGCCTTCCGTGCTGTCTAAAATAGAGACTTTTAAAAGTTGCAAGTTGAGCTGAACGGAAGTCTTATTGACTTTGCTGACTCATCTGAAAAACACTGTAATTTGACAAACGTAAGATGCTAAGTCTTGTCCATACAGACAAGAAATAAAACAAGTAATTCCTTACAATGCGATGTTGTGTTGCTAATTAAATCTCTGTTGCTACGATCGTAGTACTCATTATTTAGCAACAATTACTCCTTCAGATACATATGCTATGTAAATCTTTCCTGCACTCGATAGGTTTCAGACCTCTTTGTTTGGACTCCATTTTGCAAGACCTGTAAAAGAAACATATCCACCTGGCCACTTGGACCTCTGTTAGATACTCTAATTGGATTATAGCTATCCACTACTTAACAGCAGCCGATCACTACATCCTTCCCTACAGTGCCACCAGTGTGGCCTGTAAGTGTGTGTAGTGGTGCTATCAAAGCTGAAATACAACAAAACCTTTAAAATAAACTAAATTACCACACTCTTTGGACAAGCCTCTGATGTGAAAACATTGTCAAGGGAACTCCTTCCCTCAGGGGCGATAGAGCTGCTACATCCTAATGGCATACCAGTGCAATTGCTAAATTTGAGATCTGTCTGGAATTAAAGTACTATTTGTAGATTTATTAAACTCATCTTTGTTGAACAAAACGTGTCTCGGTGAGAAAACTAAACGCTTACATTAATCAATGTGTTATCAAAAATGTGAGTACAAATATATCAATGCCTTACAACATGGAACCACAGCCATATGTCCATAGACATAAACATCATTCAATGACTGTTCTGTCACCCATGTGGGAAGATGCTACGGATAATAAGCAGGATTGTCTATCCGCATGCTTATCTATTCCTCCAAATATTACTGAAGAAATGCCCATGTGAAAGTGCTTCTTTTGAATAATTGTTCTGCCATAATTTTAAAGGACTTGAACATTCATCAGCTTTTGATACCCCTACTCACCCATCCGTGCTGCCAACAATACATGCCTTCTCCAGGTAACATACCTTTTCCCAGAACGTGTCTGTTCTCAGTCCCTGCCAGTCACAGCATGAGTAGAGCTGGGCTTTCCACGCATTTCTACTGGATTTATCTTTCTTTAGCAGTGTTACACAAGTACTTCCGGGGTGTGGACGTGCACCCCTCAGCCCGTTTGCCCTGGAATTCTTCTTCTAACACTGCAAGCACAGTCTTGCTGCAAAGCTGATAAGCCTGCAAAATGCAACACCCAGTCCTTGAATAGAGGTGGAGTATGGTATTGTTTGAGTATATCAAGCATACAGTAAAAATCAAAGAAAATTCCCTCTTGCCTCTTAAGATGCTCGGTCCCCTAATCTATGTAAAACAAGCATTGGCATAGTCAATAGGTCTCGCTTTTGGGAACTTATAAGTGTTTACCCATGCAACAGTTGATGTTGTTGCACCAAGGATATTGTGCTGCATAACTAAATACTTCTAAGGTCCCAAAAGCGAGACCTATTGGCTATGCCAATGCTTGTTACTCATGCTTTACGCTTGGACATTTCTCAGGCCACAATCAGTAGAAATTTGCATTGTGACCCGAGCGCAATATGCAGGCCAGAGCACAATTTTTTCTAAACTCAGAATCCTAACTCGGGCACACACACAGTTTGTGCATGATTTCAAATTTTGCAGGGCACTTAAAACAAACCTGCATGTAGTGAATGGGAAACCGCAAGGCTGCAATGCACTAGACACAAAACTAGATGTCAGGATGGTCTTCTATCTATTGAACTGCTAATAGAGTTTTCCAAGTAATGAACAAGAATTTGCAGCCCCATCTATAATACTAAAGTGCCCCAGGGTGGAAAAAAGAGTTCCGCCCCTAATGCACTATTGACAATACTCCCCAGGTAGGCAGGAGGGCAAGTAACTTCTTTCATGTATGCATACCTTTAAGCCCCAATGCAGCCATGACACCAGCAGAAACCTAATTTGCTGCTGCAGTTAAATATTTGTTCCCGAGTACTGTGATAGACCTTGAAGTGCATACAAATCAACTGGACCCTTTCCAGAACTGACTTAAAAATAAGGCATTTAGTCAATATACTAGGTTGGAAAATTGTTATGTAAAATGAATTTTATGACCATGTTTAAAAAGAATTACATTCTCGAAAGAACCTCCCTCAAATCTCGTTGAAGAGGTTTATATTCACCTGCTGGATCATACTAAGGGAGAACAATAATGGGGCTAGTCCTAAACATTTTCCAACTCTGTTTAACTTTAATAATGTAAGGTTATTCGTGTTCTGATGCTACTTTGTGGTAACTAAATTGAACACATTTTCATTTGCCAGGGTAGGGGAACTACCATCTCAGCCAAGGTGGTAGTGGAAAATCTGTCATTATCTATGGTGTATTGTCAAGGTGACAGAAATATCTCAACGTACATGAATGATTCCACCACAGAAAGAGACACTTTATGAAAAGCCTATGCCAGAAAACCCATCAATGCCTTTACCTCTTGAAGAATAAATGTCACCTAGTGTGGGCACTGGAAATGTATGCCCAAAGTATAAGTATGTTTTCAGTGCTAACAAATCAGGGGCTGTAATACAGAACGTGCTCTGGGGTAATAACAGGCATGTGTGCCTCATTTGAACATCCCCAGGCAGTTTGGTATTTCAGGAGGGGCCGCAGATACTTTTTTATCCTTTTCTGTAACACTGATAGCGCTGGCGCACTATTATGAGAAGGTCTTCTCTCATTTCCATGGGGGCGTGGCCCGATGCAAATGTGCGAATCACTTTGACTCTGCACCCACGCTGTAATACCAGTGCAGTCGCAGAAGCAAACATGTACTCAGGAGGCACGCTGTCAGTGCACCACAAAAGGTGGAGCATTGTCAGCGTGCCTCTTTAAGGAAGCCCTCTCAAGTGGTACTACTGCAGGTGGGTGCAGTCACTCACTGCACCCGACGGCAAGGGGATCTCTCACTCCTCTTGAAAGTGCAGGTGGTTGCTGCCTGCACTGTGAACCACGGATAGCTGTATAAAGCAGCTGCTCCATATTTCACTTGAATGTGCTGCCCCCAGGGGGGTATGAATTCACGACTGGCATGAGGGCAGTGCATTCAGCATAGCAGGGTGCACTTTCCCTGTTTGCACCAGGTGCACCTGTGCATCGTGGTGCAAACAGGGAAAGTGCACCTTTTGTGTAATACGGCCCCAGGTGTCCAACCCGTAAGGGAAAGCATGGTCGTGTGGTTCCTATAAATCTATATAGGATCTGTGTGTTTATACAACATAAACTGTGGGATAGGTGTCCAGACTGATTCCAGACACCCCCACCGGATATGTTCACCTGTATACCAGCTAGCTCACAGTGCCACTATGTTCCCCTCTTACCAGGGAGCAAATAGTTTCTGGCAACTATCGAACATGACAACCCTGTCCCCTCAGTGATTGGGGAAACAGTACAGTACTTTTCGCTCAATCACTCAGCTTCACTTTGTCTCAGAGAGATGTACAGAATAAAAAATGGGAACGTTTTCAATAAGCATTTATTGAACCAGTGTACTTCTAGTGTAAAGTACATGTGCTGCAACAGCCATAAGACAGAAACAGATTTATATGGTTATAAGCACCAACAGAGTAAATGATGGTAGAATTCTACCATAGTGCTAAAACAATATATATATATGCAATAATATAAATACATGGCAGTAATATTGTCTACTCCTACGATGCAAATCCTAACTAGATTAACCTAATTGTACCTAGCATGTATGTAGGTGTATAGCCAAGAATCCCCTTAGGATAGAGCCAACCCCATTACCTGATGTGAGAGAATGAAGGACCCCGTCTTGGTCTCGGGTTGGACACCCCGCGAGGGATGTCACACCAATGCGTGCTGGAGGATCTGCGTGCAGGGACCTCAGCGTCTCATGTCAGCGTGTCAGCATGGAAGTCTTTCTCCTCTTCCTGGCTCAGTGAAGATGTGGTGTTTATATACCCAAAAGGTACCCTCAGTGGTTCTACCTTGCCGTGTCATGTAGGCCGAGGATGACAATAGTCATGAACCTTATACGTAATTATTATGCAGAAGATGGTAATCCTGCTGTGATTCTAAGAATCCTCATGCATAATAAATTAGGCTAGTTTTCAGAGAAAATCGCACAATATTTATGCAGCACCTAACTAGGAAAAAGGTCAGCAACAAAACTGTTATGTAGTACAATGGCAGGATAAATGTAGGTGAAAGGTTAGGAGACTACCCAGGCCTATATTGGGGCAAATTGGGAATCATAACAGCATGTGTTTCCGCGTTCATTTCCATGGTGATCTTTCATGGAGTCAGCTCGGCCCATGTAATAAGGTTGATGGGCCATCTGTTCTGGTAGAGTTAACTCCGAAGATAGGTAGATCCAATGGCAGAGCAGAAGAGACTTCATTGGCAGCATGTCCTCCATCTGCAGTTTACCAAAGTGGTACATTTTTGGTCAGATTCTGCGGTACAAAGCTCCTTTACCAAAAGCCATCTCTCTTTTGACTTTAACAATCCCATAACATGTATACAAAAAGCATTATCAATGCCATTCATTTTGGCTTTGTGTAGTGAGAAGATTATACCAAGCATCCCTAACACACTGTGCAGACACAGTATGGGCATCAGCAATGTAAGTTTCCCCTTAAACATGGAACTGGCAAAGTGGAGGTGAGGGCATCCATGCAAGCTTCCTTCATGCATGGGGACAATGTACAATCATTTGTAGGAGTGCAGACTTGCCTCACCTGCACATTGCAGGTTTAGCACAGCCAATTGTAGTGAAGGCATTCCTTACAAATCAATTAACACACAGCCTTAGGAGTGTAAGCTTTCCTTACACACAAACAAATGCACTAGTTACAGTATCAATACAAATCCAGTGTATTGGTGTCATCAGAAATGTGCACTTGTAGCCACACAATGCCACTGTAGTGCATACATTTGATTCTAGCAATGAAATGCTTTTATGTAGTGTATGCATCACCAGAAGGCACACAGTGCCTGGAAAGTATCAGAACGCCGGAGTTAAGTTAATAGTGCCCTACAGATATAAAAATAGCATGGTAAACTGCACTGCCACACAATGCCACCCAAATCACACAATGTCACAGTAAGGTTCACAGCCCCACCCAACTATAGTATGGCATGGTAAGGTATGTAGTGCCATGCAAGTCACACAATAGCATACCCCAATTAAGTACACAGTGTCATACAAGTATTACAATGTTGCATTAAGGTCCACTATGTCTTATATGTATCACAATGCAGCAGTACAATTCACAGTTCCACAAACGTTATCATGATGCCCCATTTAGTTACACAGTATGGTCCATAGTTGCATACTAGTATTAATATGAGCCACAGCCATATGCATATGAGTGCATACTGTCCTGTCAAGCCCTTGCATGGTCATATCTTTTGCCTCTGATGGGACCTCTTCTCACTCTGTAAATGGCGCAAGCACACGTTGTAAAATTCAGTTGAAGGTAAGTAAAAAAAAAATCTGTCAAATGTGTGTGTGATAAGAGAGAAATAGTGCAAAAGTGATTGGTAGTGAGTGAAAATGAGTGAGGATTTATTAGAAAGAGTACAAATAAGTGAGACTGAGTAAGAGTAAGACTCTAAGACTGAGACAGATTGAGAGTAAGAGTGAGTGCAAGGGAGTGTGTGTGAGAATGAATGAGTTTCAGAGAATGTGAAACCGAATAAGAGTGAGGGAGCAAAAATAAGTGAGACTGAGAATAAGCCTGAATGAGTGACTGAGTATAAGTGAAGCAGCTGTAATATTGGAGGTTATTCTTGTCATAAGGGGCACCTGTGCAAAGCTCCAGCACTGGCCCACTATCAGCAATTCTTAACTTTACTACTCCTAAATGCCTTTTGTGAATACCGAAAGTCATAAAGTTAGGATTTTGTCTCAGTTTAGGAGTAGTAAAGTTAGGAATCCTAACTTTACTACTCCTAAATGCCTTTTATGAATACCGAAATTCGTAAAGTTAGGATTTTGTCTCAGATTACTTTTGTGAATTTGGCCCATTATCTTTATGTCTGCACTCAGGCAGAGATCTGCCCCGAGTGCGGACATAAACGATAGTTCTCATAAATGCCTATTGATTCTGCCTGCTCTGTTATTGTAACACATCATCAGGTAAAACACAGAATTTGTATGTCTCTTAACCAAATTCAAGCTCCCTTATATGTGGGTGGTTCCTAATTGCTCTAGTCATTGGTTCTACCACCATGGCACTTAGCAGGGGAGACAACGGGTACCTCTGCTGTGTCCCTCACACTAAGGGAAAGGAAATCATCCTGGGTTCTAGACCTATCTTCCAAAAGATGGCAACTAGATAAGGCCAGCTAATTCGATCAAATGCCTTCTTGGGATCGATGGCTGTCAAAAGCATTGGGATTCCGTTCCTCTTCGCTTTCTCCATTGCTCCCCTGCTTGCACTTGATTAAACCTCCTTGATTTGAGTCCAAGAAAAAGGCATTATAATGCCTCATTTTTTGGTCATAATTTTAGTGAAGATTTTGACATCTTATTCAGAAGGGATGTTGTCCTAAAGGATGCACATTCTTCCCTGTCTTTTCCTGGTTCGGGGACTAAAGCTATGTATTCTTCTTGCATCAACTCTGTAACTCGCTAGGCCTCTGCAAACAAGTTACATAGCCTCATCATCTCTTCACTCAGCTGTGGGAGCACCAGTTTATAAAGCTCAAAAGTATGCTAGTGGGCCTGTTGACCTATAGTGGCTCCTACTGTTTAGGGCCAAAATAATTTCTGCTACTGTGGTGGATGGATCAAGAACACTCACCCACACCATAGGGAGGAAGGTTCCTAGAGGGTTGAGGGAAGGCATTGTTGTGCCCCAAATCATCTGCTTATTATGCTAATGTAGCTGAAAGTAGGCTTTAAGAAGGGGTTGTTTCTCGCAATCCTTATGCACCTATCCCCACCACTGGGTTTCTAACTCACCTGATGTGCCCTCTTGCTTACTGTGTGCAAACCTTTCAGTGTAACATGGGGCCCACATCATTATCCTTCTCACAGACCATGTGTTGCAGTTTCAGCAAAGTCTGCTCCTCCGAGTTTGTCTTTGGCAGAGGTGTGTCTCTCAGGATGGCGAGCTGCTTAAGCGTGGTGTGGGTAGTTTTAAAGACTTTACTTCTTATATCAATTTACTCTCCAAAAGATGTTAATTTGGTGTTTGTCAGGCTGATATCACCATTGGTACACTCCTTATTGTCACATTCGATGTGTCCCAGCCAGTTGGCGGGGAGGTGTCTTCTTCCCCATTCGTCCTCAAGAACTCTTCTATTTCTATATTTATTTCAATCTTCTATGCTGGGTATAAGGACAAACCCTTATTTAATCTCTGGGATCATCTTGGGTTGCATCTCCCTACCTCTACACACTTCACCCCTATATGTGTTTGGTGCAAAAGATTTCTACTATATTGGCGCCTATATTATGTTACAACCTTTGTGTCACAAAGATGTAATCAATACAGAAGTAGGATGCACATGCATGAGTATAAGGTGTAATCCCTCCACCAAATGTGAAGGGTTCTCCATGTGTTTTCAAGACCGAGCTCTCTAATCTTGCTCCCGATGGTCCCAGATAGTTCAGCAATGCTTGACCTTCTCACTCCACTCCAATCCAGGTCTGTGTTCCACACAATGTTCATATAGTCTCCCGGTAAAATCCTCCTATGTTTGTGCTCACTAAGGGGCTCATTATGATGGATGTTTGGGACTGCCCGCCAGACATGCAACAATCCCACCACTGCTATTAGGATGTGCCCGCCATACTGGCGGGCACATCCTGGGCCTTTAACATTGCCGGCAGTGCTGCTGGCTGCTGCACTGTCCGCAATGTTAAAGGTGCTTGCACCGCATTTCCCTGCACCATGTGGCCATGCGGGCCTGCCACTTGGTCCATGGAAATGCAGGGGGGTACCCCCCATGCAGCGACACCCCCCCACACAAGGGGGTCCCGCAATGGGCTCCCAAACCCAATCCCCGCCAACCCGAAGCCGCCATGGAAAGGCCTCTGAAATCCACATCCTAATATGGCGGACGGTGTCTGCTAGGCACCGCCACCATATAAGTGGCCCTGCTCCGTCTGCCAGGCAATCGGTGTGATTGCCTCCGGCGGAAAAGTAGTGGACGGACTTTTTGTCTGCCGCGATACCCACCACCATCCTAATTTGGCGGTGTGTAAATCACTGTATGATGGCTGAAGGACCGCCATCATAATGAGCCCCTAACTTCTCTAGGATACCCCTTCAGGAATTTACCTTGCCATGTGTTAGCAGTGTATACATTAATTGTTGTAAGGGGTCGGTTTTGTAGTGGGTGCTATACGCTCAAGAACCTGCCCTCGAGTCTCTTTTTATTTGGTTATATGACTGAATAGCATTGTTCATATTTTTGTAGCTTAACAGGAGGTCAGCCAACTGACCACTGGAGTTCCTTTTTTGTCCTGATAGCAACTCAGGCCCTTGGAATCTCTCTCCACAGGTTCAACAACAGATGCAGTCCTTGTTCTGCCCCCACAGGCCCAGATCTGAAGGCGATAGCCAGGGTTGCTACATGTATGCCTGGCACCAGCTTGCGGGTGGAGGAAACTTCCTGACCAATAGGGAAAAGGTTCCCTTGAGCAATCTTACCCACTTTGACATCTCTTCCTGGGGTTTGACCCTATGAAATCCTACAGTACACTGCCCTGCCAATATCCAAAATGGTAGAACCTTTCCTTCCCTGGACAGAACTCTGGGCAGGCTCCTAAGGTGTGTCTACAGAAAATAAGAAACTTCCCCTGCGAAACAGTTCTGAAACAAGTTTTCTTGCCACTAGGATTGGTGCCATCCTTACTACCTAGACAATGGAAAGGACAGGCTCAGGTGTGAGTTACACCTGCCTGTCACTGGGGATGCCCCTTTTAAAGCATGTGCAGTTGGTGGGCACATCCCCTGGGCATCCTATCAGGAGAGGTCACAGCTATTCTCGCAGAAGGCCTGTTTGTTTCCTTTTCTGGGAGACATTTACATCTCTTTGTAGAATGGCCAGCAGGCTGGCAGGTGACAGTTGGGAATTAACTCTGAAAAGACTGCCAGATGCTTTAGGCAGAAAAATAGTGACTGTCTCAAGTAACTATTTCTGAAACAGTTGACCTAATGCCGACGGCATCTCGCCTGAGGGATATCTGGGAACCTTTCACCACCTGGCTCAGGGCACAAAATACAGATCTCCCAGACATTTCTAGCCCAAATCAGGTTACCTCCCCGTCCACGTCACTTCATTAATCCCTTTCCAACCTGCCCATTTATAGGAATGCCCTTCGCACTTAGATGACAGCCGAGTCTGGGCTTGGGGCTGAAGTCAAGTAGAGCTCTACTTTCCCCTTCTAAATGTACTGGGCTTATAAGTTGCCATTGTAATTTCACGGTTAACAAGCCTAGGAGAGCTATTTTAATGTGTTGTATAAATGTACCAGTTGTGCTACCGGTAGAACAATCTGTAATGGAGCAGTGTATCTGATATTATTTAACATTGATATCTCATCTTATTATGACGATAATGTTTGAAATCAAGCTGTACAGTACTCACATGTGTAAGTACCTGTTATACTTATGCCTGAACAAAACTTCAATAAAAAAAAAAAACTATTTCTGAAACAGTTAGACAAAATTAGACTTTGGTATTAAACTTGAACTATAAAAATGAGTGTTTGAATTATTTTTCTAGCTAGTGCCAATTTGAAGCTAGCTTTATTAAGTGTAATAAAGTAACTCAGTGTTTTTGTATGGCACAGCCAACCTAGCTACATGTGAAAAATGGGGTTTGGGCCTTCTTCACAGTCAATACATGTGAAAACTTTAACTACATATGTCCTACTTTTAAATACTATACATCCTGCTTTAGGGTTAGAAAGGCATACTTTAGCGGTGGCTTACTACTATTTAAGAGAAACATATAGGCCTGTTAAAAGGGTGATTTTAATAGGTCGAAATGGAAGTTTTTAAACTACCCAGTTAGGCTGCTATTGCAGCCCTAGAGTAATGTTTTACATGGTCACTTTAGTGGCTGTACAATAAGTACTGCAGTCCACTAGTGACATTTAACTTACAGGCCCTGGGTACACAAGGTACCACATACAATGGGCTTATATGTAACTTAAATGCGCCACACAGGATTTTTAGTAATTCAACAACATTTTATGGATCACTGGGACCTGGTCTGCAGGGTCCCAGTGTGCAGAGTGTAAAACCAACAGCATCAGTCCATACAAATTGGGGGTCATCATTCAAAAAGAGGCATTTTCTTACTGCTGCCAATTGTTGGTAATTCCTAGTTATGCAGGACTGGGTAAAGAAAACGGTTTTCTTTCTCTACACTGAATGGCTTCATTAAGGACAATAAACTAATGTGATGTCAAGTGATGTAAACATGGTTGCCCAGGATTACTTAATTACATGGCATAAAGTTAGCATTCCATTTACTTTAAGCTCACCCAGAGGATTTCTTGCTTCTGGGGATCAAGTTCGGAGGTCACAACTATGTGGACAAGGCTATGCTATGGGGTGCTCAGTGGCCTGTACAGCCCTTGATGGCTTGAGCATGTTCCTAGAATAGGTGATCAGAACAACGGTGGGCTTTAAGCAAGTGATACACTATCTAGATTACTTTGTGAACCGGGCAGGTGGGCAGGGGGAATGCGCCAGGTTGATGGCAATCATGAAGGAGGTGCCCTTAGCAGAAGAGAAACAAAAGGCCCTGTGTTGACCCTGACTTTTCTAGTCATAGAGGTAGAATTCAAATCATGATGTCTTGGTTACCATTAGACAAATTGATGACATTGAGGATGTTGTTGTGTGAGGTGGTATCCAAGCCGAAGTGCAATCTTTGGAACCCGGAGCAGGTTTTAGTAAAACCGAACTTCGTATGCTGGGTGGTGCTAATGGTACAGACATCCTGCAGGCACATCGCCCTGACCATGATGGATGCAATAAAATCAGTGGAGTGAAGCAGGACCTGGTATCTGGCTTAGATTCTTTGATGAGTATAATAGTATGACAAGGTGGATTTCCCTAGAGTTATTTTGATGATATATCAGGATACTCTAAATGCATTCGAAGTAAAATGGTTTGGATTGCACTGGGAGAGGCAATGCTGTGCTGACTGATAGCTAAAGAATTGAGTATGCTGCAGATGTAGCATTACATTCCTGGAGTTCTTCTCAGTATTGCTGGTCATTGAGCCAGTGGGGAGCGGAACTGGCAAACAAGTATGTATTGTGTATGATTGACAATACAGCCATTGTGGATGTGATTAACATGCTGTCTAAAACTGACCATTGGGTGCTGAGATTGCTGATAGAGATGGTGTTGAGATGTCTGCCATGGAACGTGCTGTTCAAAGTGAGACACATACCCGAGTCTGAAAACAAGTTAGGAGATGGTTTCTCTCGATTCCAGTGGTTGTGGTTCCATGGTTTGGCACTGGAAGCAGCGTAAGAAAGGGAGAAGTTGTCAGAAGAACTGTGGGAAAGTTGGAGATGAGAGTGTGTCAATTAACACTAGGTTCGCTAGCAGTCTCCAAGAGGAAGTCATATAAAAAGGCCTGGACTGAGTTTGTGAAGAGTAGGTGTTGGGCTTGACCCTTTTTACAGTGGCTTCCCCATATTTTCACCTTCTGTTGCTGAACCCGTTTCTTTTGGCATTAGAACTCTATGCATTTTATCCCAGCTAACCAGTGGTAAGGTGCTTGTGCTCTCTCCCTAAAATATGGTAAAATTGACCTACACCTGATTGGTGCATTTAATTTACAATGTAATTCCCTGGTAAATGATACTACATGTATCCAGAGTTGGTAACTTAAATGCTACTAGTGGACTCATTGTGCCACCCACTAAAGTAGCCTTTTAATACATGCCTGGAGCCTATAGTGAAGTTTTAAACTGCCATTTTGAATGGGCAAAGTAAACCATTTTCAAGAGTTAACCTTCTTTTTCAATAATTACAGGTCACTGGTTAAGGTAGACCCAAAAGGCTTATAGAGAAGGGTGTATTATATTTAAAAAGTGGGATATGTGTACTTGTGTGTTACATGTCCAGATAGTGAAAAACTCCTAAAGTCATTTTTCAGTACTTAAGGCCTAGCTCCTCCGTTGATTAATACTGGGTTACCTTACTCCATTTAATAAGTGATAACTTTGGATTGGTAGCAGACAGAAATATAGTGTTTAGGCTCCGATGAATGCAATTTTAAATCAAATCTACTGTAATGGTAAAGTCAGGTTTTAAGTCTCAAGTCTGAAAATATCAATTTTAGAAAGTTGGTCATTTCTTGTCCTAACCATTTTTACTTTCTACCAGCATCCTGCGTCATATTACTTTGAATATCTCTGCTGTTTAGGGTTTGTGTATTCCTTCCAGACAGTAACAGAAGGAGGATTAGGTGTGGACAGGATGGGCCATCCTGCCAGAATGGTTGGGGAAGCTGTACCCAGCCCCACTTACATTTCTGATGGCTTTTCCTCCAGCACACAAAAAGGAACTAGACACTACTTTTTTGACACCCCGGGTGTTTTGGAGACTTAATAGGGGAAGTGAAGGACTTTAAAAGTCCTGAAGTTTTGGATCCTCATAACTACAATGGGCCAGTTCACGCAGAGACCTTGCCGGCCATGCCGACAACCCACACGAAGCTCGATGATGCTCTCTCTGTTCTGGTGGCCTACACAACCACAAACGGAACTCTTTGCATCAAACTTTGAGAAGATCACTTTTCCAGTGGGGCTAACCTTGCCCCTGTATCCAGCCCACACTCCATTGGCCTGGACTTATGACTTTTCCCTGTCTAGCATGACTAGATGACTGCTAGTAGTGCTTTGTGGTTCTAGGCTCTATATCTACCGAGAGCTTGAAAATTGCATATCTCAGGTTCTACTAATTGGATTCTTGTCTTCCTGGTATCATTTTATTCATTATAATGTTCTGTATTTTTATGAAATCATTTTTTTTATCGGGTTGTGTTTTCACTTTATTGCAGTGTGTGTGCTGCATACTTTACACAATGCGTCTAAGTTAAGCCTGATTGTTTTTGTGCCAAGCTACCAGAGTGCTAAGCACAGGTTTATTTAGTGAGTTTTCTGGTTCATCCTGATAAGGATTGTGGTTGTTGTCTGAGTGGGGCCTCCTCCTCCTCAACCAATAACCCAATTTCTTACAGCAGGGCAAACAAGAGGGGGAGTGACATGGTGGGGATGGAGAAGCAGTTTGTGATGCCGATGGTGGAAAAAGCCAGATCGCCAATTACCATTTGGGGAAACTGGAAATAGTGGTAATCTTTGGGGAATGTTTCCGGGGGTATGAACAAAAAGTGGGTGAATTAATGAACATTATTTTAGAAGGATAAGCATGGGAATGGGGGACAAGGAGAGATGAGCATAGGGAGAGCACGGTGAAGGTTTTGGAGGGCATCTTGACTCATGCAAGAGTTGCATATACATCCACCTCGGAGGCAGGGCTTTATCAAAGCCACATTTGTGGTGATGTTTTTTGGTGCATTTAAGGTTTCTGAAGTATTGGGAACCCAGCACTATGGGGGTGTGTAACAGGGTGATGTGAGATTATAAAGGGATAATCTGCGGATACAGGTGGTGGGAGATAAAATTGACCAGAAGGGACATGGGTCAGGTGACAGCAGTATCTGTGTGCTGAAGGAATATAGTTTGTTAAAAGGTAAAGATCAGGGGCCATTGTTTCGGCATGAAGGTGGGAAAGGGCTAACGAATGGACAGGTTTTGGGAGTGCCAAGGAAGTGTCTGAGGCTGGATGGTAGGCCAGAGCTGCAGTATGGAGCTCACCCCTTCACATGGGAGATAGGGGTGTTAGAAGCATTCAGGATGGGAAGGGGAATGGAGGGATTGTGAAGGATAGATAGGTGGATCTCGCAGAGGATGTGTGGTTATATGCGGTCAGAGGGCCTGGGGAAGTAGTGACAATGGAATGGAGTTGGCAGTGGGGAAGAAAGTAGAAGTATCAAACACCACCGTAGTGAAGTGGGCAGGAGAAAAAACACTGAAGCAATTCAGTGGCCAGCATTTGGGAGTAGATTGCAAGAAGGTAGTGGAGATATGGAAAGGAATGTAGGGTATGAGATTGAATCAGTTGGTGCCCATGTTATGAGATTTAAGGAGCAGCAGAACGCTAACGGATGTGGTGCTAGTACATTTGGGGAAGAATGACTTAGTACAAGTGTCTGCGATGGAATCGTTGAGGATGGTGAAAGGGGATTTATCAATAGTAAAGGACAGACAGGAAACAACAAAGGTGATATGAACCCAGTAAGAGAGTGATATGGCAACCATTGAGAAAGCCAGGAAGTAGGTACACAGATAAGTGTCCAGTATTTGTAAGGCAAGGGGAATAGAAGTAGTGAGACATTTGGATATCACGTACAGATTGGCAATATTTTTTTGTCTGGAAGAGTTTCAACTGGGGTGCTGGAGAATAAGACATATCTGACTAAGGTGGTGAAAGTGTTGGAGGAATAGTTGCAGTCATGGTATGTAAAATAAGGTAGTCGAGCTGGGGGTACAGAAAGAACACCTCGTGGGAAGGATTTTTTTGGTCACAATGAAAGAGAGCTCAGAGCAAGGAAGGGAAACAAATTACAAGTTTAAGAGGAATGGAAATAGGCATATCATAGCTACTCAAGAGTGTGGCTGTCTGTAAGGGGCAGTTCCTCCGTGTGGTCATTTGGCCGTCGCCCCACTGATTATTTGCTCCAGGGCCCAGGCCCAGTTGTGGAGAAAATGGCATGCACTATTAATTTAATTTACTTACAACATCTCAGCCCGCCGCAGTCAGCTGTCTTAGCCATGGGCCGGTTTTATGACATCACAGTCTGCTTTAGGGTGCTGGGGTGGTGTTAGTACTCATCTGACTGTGACACCAACTGCAATGCGCATGTCGGGTTGGTCAGGTGCCTTTCCCTGGACAGCCCAACATGAGCAATCTTAAGAGTCTCGCCTAAGTACAATGGGAAGCTGGGGGGGTCAAAGCCGCAGCCCCCCCGGTCTCCTGATGAGCGGCGGGTTGCCCTGCCAAGGCCAATTCAAGTGCTGCTTTGGCAGTGCCTGGATTGGCTGCTTTAGGTCTCTAGGCAGAGCCTGGGAGGGACTGGGTATGCCCACGGAGTATGCCCATGGAGAGCATATTCACCAATCACTGCACAGCTTTATTGTGAAGCCATGCAGTGATTGGTTATTGCTGCTGCTTTAGCTCATCCTCTCTCTCTCTCCCTCCTCTCTTCTGCGTGTGTGCACGCCATCACACACAAGGGGAAGGGAGTAGCAGTGAAGAGAGACTGAGAGAGTCAAGAGGAGAGCTCCGCCTGACCTCGTGAGCTGTGGCCCCAGCAGGCCTCTGAGGCCGCAGTGGCTGAGTGCAGAGTTGCATACAGTATTCAGTTAGTGAGTACTCTGCGGCGTCTGCGCTGACTGTGTTGATGGACATGGACAACTTGGCGACCTTCAAGTTCTAGGCCACCTAGTTGTATGTATTATTGTCAGTTGTGTTATATGTAATATCATGCGACATGTGCAGTCATGGCTGTAGTGGCCAGGGCTGAGCTGCCAACTTTGGAGGGGGTGTTTTACACCCAACCAATGTCGGCAGCTCTGCCCTGGCCATTACGGCCATGGCTGCACTCATCGCACACCCCCTCTCTACGAAGCCCATGATGCCTGCCCTTTCCATGGCACACCCTCTCCCTCCAAAGTCAGCAGCTCTGCTATGGCCATTATGGCCATGACTGCACAAAATGTTGTGCCAGAGCCATCGACGCTGAGATGCTGTGACTCGCACCTCTAGGGGCATATCAGCAAGGGCCGGCGATAATTATCGCTCAGCGCTCATAGCGTGGGAATAATTATCGCCGGCCAACTCTGAATTTTATCGCGGAGATAGCGTGCTATTAGCAACGTTATCTCCAAAGCGATAAAATTCAGAGCGCAAGGTGCCTATTGTGAGATTATCGCTGGAAATACAGCGATAATCCCACATGGTTTGGCGATTGCTTGCTGATAGGGATAGACATACTTAGCCATGATATCCACCTTACATAGGATATCATGGCTAAGTCAGAAATATACCAGACATAAAAAAGCAGCGTTAACCGCGGTTAGCGCTGCTTTTTTTTATCTCTAACAGGGTTAGCGATATCCTTGATAATAGGAGAAATGTCGCTTAGCGACATTTCTCCTATTATTTTACTCTGGAACGCCTCCTTTGCATCTCATCATTAGAGATGCAAGGGGAAGCGTAGAGTAAAAGGGTGCTAACATGCAAATTTGCGTGTTAGCACCCTGTTGCTGATAGGGCGCTAGTTTTATCGCTGCTTTTTTGGCTTTTAAAGCCAAAAAAGCAGAGATAAAGCCCTTGTTGATTTGCCCCCTTGTTCTCCTGAGGGGAACCAAGTTCGTGTATTGGCGGCTCAACATCCTGTCATTCTTTGGGCAAGAATCACATCCCCTCAGCAGGACCCAGTTCTAGTCTCGGCATCGATGGCCCTGCATTTTGCGCAGTCATGCCCTATAGGGTTTAAGGCAAATCTAAATCGCTCTTAATAATATCGCTGTGCCACTGCCGGTGCCTACCAAATAAGTATGTGGGATGGATTTTGCCATATGAAGTCTTCTGCTTTGCTTGGGTGGCCCAGTCAAAGCAGTAGACTTCATATGACAAAATTCATCCCACATTTGGGTGTTTTTGAATTTGTCCTCCTTCCGTGTGTACTGTAGTGGCGGCTGGCGCGCTCATGTAAAGCCGCGCTCTAATACTTTCGGTGAATTGGTCACGTTCCCGCTATATAAACACTCACACTCTTTAAAGTGCAGAGTGACTCTGCACTTCAAAGAGTGTGAATGTTTATATAGCGGGAATGCAGAGTGCAGAGTTTCTGAAGCTAGCTAGGCCCTGCTGGCACCACGCCCCTCTGAGAAGCATTAACAGCAGTGTGTATGCTTCTCAGAGGTGCGTGCCAGCAGGGCCTAGCTTCAGAAACATTACATTTCTTGTAGATAGAAATGTGCCTGAAGTTAGACCCTGCTGGCACACACCTCTGAGAAGCATACACGCTGCTGCCAATGCTTCTAAGAAGTGCGTGGTGCCAGCAGGGACTAGCTTCAGAAACATTTCTATCTACAATAAATGTTATGTTTCTGAAGCTAGGCCCTGCTGGCACGTACCTCTGAGAAGCATACACGCTGTGTCAATGCTCTTAGCTTAAAAAACTTTTCTATCCTGGATTGAAATGTTTCTGAAGCTAAGAGCATTGGCACGCAGCGTGTATGCTTCTCAGAGGTGCGCAGACACCTCTGCCAGCTCTGTTCTGCAGTCTTGCCCTGATAACCTTCAATAATACTTATACTGTTTTCCTGTCATTTATTTAATGTGGGTGATGTGTGAGACTAGCAGGACTGGAGACAAGTCTATTACAGACATTTTGCAGAGAAATGTTGTTTTAGTTTCATGCAACATCCTTAGAAAAATTTACTTTTAGTTCAAAAGAGTACCTCACACCTGTGAGAAATGGGAGGGCTACACACTCACATAATTTAATTATTTGCATTAATATCAGTGAGATGCTGTTGTGTTACAATATTGAAAACAAAACATGTCATCACTACCCAAGAATATTATAGATCTAAACACATTTAGAATTAGGATGAGTATTCTTGTGCACAGACAGTGCATTGTGCACTGTCACTGACCTGGTCAAAAAGGGCATGAAACAGCTGAAACTGGATCATATATTCAATGCTGTTCCTGACAGGGGCCCCCTAAATACGTTTGTCCCAGGGCCTCCAAAATCCTTAAAATGTTCCGGGTGGTGCTTGTCAGCAGGGCCTAACTTTAGAATGCCAGCCGAGCTTCAGAAACTCTAACAGCAGTGATTGTGTTTCATGTGTTCCACTTGAAGAATAGTTACAGCCTGAGACTTAACACATGGTGCCACTGTCAACTGCTGTTCATTCCTGTGCTGGTTACAACAATAAACATTCTATGACCAGCTTCCATTCTGGGTCTGAAGTGAGGCTGCTTAAACTGACACTTACCTAGGCCTGCTTCTAGCATGCGCAGCTATTGGGTGAAGGTCTTTGGCGTGGTCTGCCATGATGTGAAGGCTGCAGTGATGCTGGAACAATTTTAAGAGTGGCACCAATATTTCATGGCTGACTGAAATCATAGGGTTTGTGAAAATTACAAAGAATAAGTGTTTATAATGTATGTGTTTGGCTGCCACTACTAATACTTATTATGTTATATTTTACTTTTCAGCATCTGATAAAGGCAGTGTGAAGAACTCTATATAATTTGTGCGCAAAGAACAACATGGTCCTGTACAGAACCTAACCTACTTTGCTGCTCTTGCACCCCCACAACACTACGACTCCAGTGTTTAAGGTAAGTAAACTGATGCTATATTTGTTTACATGTTAGTTAAAGGCTACATATGTGGTCTACAAGCTGGGTGGGGTGGGTGCACATCAGTATCAATTTTAGGCATGGAACTGTGTAATCAGTATTAAAAGATGGATTGGAATGTTGCGTGTTCCATTGAAAACAATGAAGTGGTTCAGTGAATATAATGCCAGGTGTAAGCTCTCAGCTCCCACTCCCCCAATGTTTGTTTTTCTGTAGAACCCTTTTTAATGTAGAACCCTTGTTGGAAGCAATGTAATATTAGCTTTATAACCCAGTTGACTTGGGCTATACCAGTTGTTAAAGGCCCTCTCCCTTGCCTTGTTATAGGCCCTCACCTGTGAGGAACTTCGATTTTCGATTACGATCGAATCGACCCGCCATTTTGTAACCCGCCGCCATTTTGTGTTGCCACCACTCAGGCAGCACGGCGAACGAAGTCTTTCCTGCTTTTCCCGTAGCTTGGTGTCAAAATACGTCCTCGGCCTTGTTTGCGAGGCTGGTGTTTGGACGGATGTATGACGATGCAACGCAAACAAACACAACGCACACCATCGCATCGCATTTTTCACATCGCACGCACCGTTACATCGCACGCATTCACCACGCAAAACATAACATCGCACTGCGCCCTCACATGCATGTAAAAGACCTTTACAACGTACACCACCACCACGCATACTGTCACCCCGCAAAATCCTCCCTAACTGCCACCCAAACACAGTACAATGCACTGAGACTCCCCTCAACCCTAAGTCCTATCCCTAAAGCCTAAACAGTACCATATACGACTGCTAACCCTAAGCCCTAACCCTAAAGCCTAAACAGTACCATATACGAGTCCTAACCCTAAGCCCTAACCCTAAAGCCTAAACAGTACCATATACGAGTCCTAACCCTAAGCCCTAACCCTAAAGCCTAAACAGTACCATATACGAGCCCTAACCCTAAGCCCTAACCCTAAAGCCTAAACAGTACCATATACGAGTCCTAACCCTAAGCCCTAATCCTAAAGTCTAAACAGTACCATATACGAGTCCTAACCCTATTGCCCTAACCCTAAAGCCTAAACACAAGCAAATCCAACTCCTAACCCTGAGCCCTAACCCTCCCCTCCACTACACTCCCCATAAGTACCCTAAACCCTATCCTTACCTGTCTCTCGTCGTGGTCCCATCGTTGTCTCCCCGCCGTCCGTGTCCCAGCGCCTGCGTTGTCGAAGCTCCCGCGATGTAATGGCGGGCGCAATCTAACGTCGTGCGTAGTGAACACACGCGGCGTAACGTCGCGTGCGTTGTGAGGGCACGCGACGTAAACGCATGCGTTGTGACGGATGCGTTGGGATGGTTGTTTCCCGTTTGGACTAGCCGAGTACACTAATCCGTGTCTGCTTCCCTAATCCCTGTATTAACTATCTGTAGGCTCACACCATTCTTTCCCGATCATATCTTATCAACTGGCCTTCACTGTCTCCTGCTAGCATTCTCTTGTGTCATGCCTGTCCTCCAATACACACAAACGTATCTCACCACCTGCAAGTCAGTTGTAATCTGTTAATAAATTAAGTTTGGGGGTGGGATGACAAACAGTTGGAGGAGAGGACTCTTCGAGTCATCTGATCTTTCTGTTTTCGAACCCTTCTTACTGGTTCCGCTTTGTTTTCCACTTACCCTATTGGCTCTTTTCTTCTTTGCTTGGGGCGTGTGTTCTGTTAATAATTCTATATTGTATAGTATTTAATCTGAAGCGCCACAGAGTGAAGTGGCAGTCTCCTGAGAACCTACTTTGTGTACTTCTAGGATAACTGTACTAGCTGCAGCTAAATAAATCCAATCTTCTAACGCCGACAGAGTGTCCCGTGTCTCTGTGTATCGAAGCAGGTGAACCCAGGAGACGGAAGGCGTACCCTGCGCCGCCAGGTCTAAAAGGTTCTGGTTCTTCACCTGTCGCACAAGATATATCTGCTTCAGGGCCTTCAGCAACTAGTTTGGCACACTGAGGAAGTAGCCCATAAGGTTGTAGTTTAAACAGTCATGTTTTACAAAGGGGAGATGTTGGAGATATATTGCGATAACGCACAAGATATGTATTTATACAGAAATCTGATGTTTTTGCACCAAACCTTATATATTGCACTTTCGATTTTTGACAGGTAACTTTAATATTGGTAAGACACCATGAATACTGTAGAGCAGCTACTTCCAAGGCCATTCGTTGGACTGAGACTTGAAGACAAACTAACTGTAAAACGATTAGGTTTTTACACAAACAGAACCCAAGCAGAAGCTGCCAGATTTTACATGCACATCCACTATTTTGTATGTTCAAAGCAATGGATTGCAGTCAATTAATGTATTTAGGTGCTCTTCAGGCAAAACGTCCTCCTCTGCCTTTGGAGGACAGCATAAACACAAATGAGGCAAAGTCCCCTTTGGAATCCACAAATATATCACACACTTGCCGAGGCACACTTGTTAAAATTCCAAGCCAATGAAGCTGGCTTCTTCTGTTTTTTCACGTAAAGCAATCGAAGTTCACAAGTTGCTCTGAATTTTTTTCCTTTTTAAAGTTCTTTATTTTTCTCTTCGGAAACAAAATATATGTACAGGAAGCCGACACGTGTTTCATCCCATGGACTTTCTCAAGGCTAATACAAGTCGATGTATCCAAATAATTATTCCTTAATTGGTGAGATAAATAAACGACCAGTTGAAGAGTAAGTGTTCCACATTGTGTCACTAGTCCTGGAAAGCATTCATTGTGCAGTTGTCACTTCAGTAGTCAATGTGACCAGGTCCTAATAAACCTTTGAAAGTTCCTTCGTCTCAAATCTGGAAAGAGTTAGTGTTTAGCGATTAGGGCCTGACCATCCGGACCTAAAACTACAACAAAGTGCCCAAGACAGAGGGAAGACTTACAGACGTCCATTCTCAACCACCTGGTACACAAAAGTTGATTGGCTTACAGGGTGTACTTCAACAAATTCTCTGTTCTGCTTCCCCTTATTGCTGTTTGGTGGTGACATTCCTTGCACAAAAACTGAAATAACAGACTTGAAGTATTTGTCGGATGATGTAAAGAAGCATGCCCACCCGAGAATCAATATGGAAAACCTGACGATACTGGGAATGTTGGGAGGCACATTGATTGAAGCCCACATAAGGGACGTGTACTGCAAATCAATATAGAAACACAATGTAGCAGCTGATAGGAATAGACCCACACTGTCAAAAATAATTGATTGCATCAGTTTCTGTGTTGATGTTTTATAGTTGCACTTGTTTAAGTAATCACGCAATAAAGATTGACCACACTGAAGATTGACCACACTGCATTCATTTCTGTGGTGCTTTTGAACTGAACTGTCATTACAAGGGCATGATGAATCTGAAAGTCCCTCAAATCCTGGTATATTTGGAGGCCTGTGGGTTTAATAGCAAGCATAGACAATGAAATCGAAGCACATTTGGCAAGTACTACAGTCTTTAAGGATACCTCTAAAATGATACAAAATGAACTCCTTGAGTGTCTGCTAGAAATTATGAGAAACTATATTGTCCAACAGGTGAAAAACACAGACTTTGTGGCTATTCAGGCTGATGACGCTACTGATGTGGCCACAGAAACACAGTCCGTATTAGTCCTTTGGTACCTTGACAATAACAGTAAAGTTGTGGAGAGGTTCTATGGTTTCACACATTTAAGAGACTCCAGTGCAGAAACCATTACTTCAGCTATACTATGTGAACTGAACTCGATTTTTCCAGAGCAGCCTCAAAAACAAAAACGTATTGCACAAATGTATGATGGTACATCAAAGCCTTGGTGGGGTAGAGAAACTAATCAGAGATGTCTACCCTAATGCCCATTATGTGCATTGTTATATCCACCAACTTATTCTCATTATGCAACAGGCAGTATCAAAGATCTCCGAGGCACACATTTTCTTTTTGGATATAGGAGGCATAGCAGCATTCTTCTCACGTTCCCTCAAAAGAACGGAAGTACTTCAAAAAATTGTGGCCAAAAGGCTTCCAAGGGAACACCAAACTCCTTGGAACTTTCACAGACATACAATGAACCTAACATTCCAACATACGAATGATCTTGAGAAATGTTTCAACGCCATAGAAGCCAATACTGACTTAGAATTCAAATTTCGGAATGAAGCTTGTGGCTATGCTAGAACACTGCAAAACAGGGAGCTTCAGTTCTCTCTGCTTTTATTTCAGGAAATAATGCCTTCTGTTGACATATACAGCCAGTCACAAAAACGAGAAATAGATACTGTCTTTGTGCAAAGAGCTACCAGTCTGTTAGTCACCAGCGTGAGCAAAGTGAGAGATGGGGTTGACAAATTAGACAGCAGACTGCCAAAGTATTCCCCTTTCTCAAATCCCACAAAAAATATCAGCAGTCTGGTCCAAATTGCAACGGATGTATGTGACATTATAATTGTGCTTGTACAGGAATGCGTTTCTTTTACAAAACATTTGGTGAGTGCCTCATTAGTGCAAAGTGATCAGTTTGCAAAATATGATACTTCCTTCCCTGAGCAAGCTCGGAATGAGGCTGTGGAAGCTTATCCTATGCTCAACAAAGAGGATCCCAGAACTGAGTTGACTGCAGTGTACAGAATGCATGTATACCGGCAGGCCACTGGTTCCAGTTCTTTGCTGGCTTTAATTCAGAAACTTAATATGGAACAGTCTACTAAAAATTGTCATTACCACTCCTATGACAACAACAGAGTCAGATCAAAGTTTTCCACTTTAAACACAATTAAGACATCCTTGAGAACCACCATGATTCAGGAAAGACTGAATGCTTTAGCAATGCTCTCTATAGAGAGAGACCTTGACAAAAGAATCCTAGACTTAAACGTTCAAATTATTGAGCATGGTCGTAGCTATAAAAGACAGATGTGCTGTTTTTGTCTTCAAACAGTGAACAATATGTTAATCCTAACATTTCTTCTTGAATGCTGCTAGTTTGTGACCTGCTTAGTTATTCGATAAATAAATAAATCTGTAAGGTTCTCAGCATTGTTATCTCCAAGTCTGTTATAAAGCTCTGTGGTTATACTGAATAAGCAGCTACCTATGTTATTATATGACATCTCTTTTTTAATGTAATAACTGCACTTTCACAATTGCTTTATTAACCTTCTTGCTTTCTCAAATTTGCTTAAAAATGCACTATTTGCCCACTCTTTTTTCAAACTTTTCACGGGGGGTAACCCCCCAAAACACCCCTTAGGTCGTTCAGGTTTGCTCGTCAAGCTCGCTCCCCGCAGTGCGCTCCACCACAAATTTGATGTCTTACCACTTTTAAATGCCACCAACCGCCACTGCTGTCTGGACTAAGTGCAGGCAGGTGGATGAAGAAGAGGACGATGTAGCAAGGACACAAAAGGAAATGTTAAAATGTTGAAGATTAAACATTACCAAGTGGGAGGGTGACTTTAAGGAACAGACAATGTTTAATGGTGGGGTGAGGGGTATCAGCTCTTTGTTAGAGCAATTGTTAGGGAGTAGAGTGTACACCTAAGCTGAATGGTATATGTAGTAGCTCTGCTTGCTTCCAATAAAGTCTGTGGAGTGGTCTCTCTCCCAGTTTCCTGCCTTCAAAACAGATCAATTAACAATGGCTAAACTAAGAATACAGAGAAATTAAGAAGCATAAAACCAAAGCTTATCACGAAAAAATGGCGAAAAGTGCCCCAGGATGTTAATGAGTTCCGTTGGAGGTAGGAGAATCTGTGACTCGGAGTAATAGGGCTCAAGTTTAACCAATTTGGTCAAACCTGTGAATAAAGGATAGTTTAAAAAAACATTTTTTTGCAGTTTTATATAATGCACACTTGGCTCAAGGGCATTAAAACACTTTACGTGAGAACCAGAATACATTACACTAGGTCAGATTTGTTGTTTTTCAGTGGGAGATTAAATCATTTGTCCAGAATCACAGGTTGGTGAGCATACACCAGGACCCAAAACCTAGATTCCCAGTTGCTCAGTCGGCAGCTCTGGCTGTTAGACCACAGCTCTTCCCAAACATATGATAATATAAGTAATCGGGAAGCAGCAGAGGTACCACTTCTGGTGCTAATTCGAACACAATAGAACTCTATAGGGCTAGTTGTTTTTGTTCCCTGTGACTCCTCCATTGAATCTGGAGATCAACTAGCACCTCCACCCCTCATGGAGTTTACCGCTCACCCATGGTCATGCACAAAAGAATGTAGGGACAGATTCTTTGAAGTCACAGCCCTTCTGCATAGTCAATATTATTAGGGAGGGGGAAAGTACATTTGATGTAATGATTGATTGATTGAATTATTACTTATAGAGCGCAGCGAATGCCGTGGCGTCTTGGCGCTAGCTGTGATACATGGATGGAGGGCCCTGAGCATGGATTTTAGTTCTTGTCAAATACCCAGGTTTTTAGTTTCTTCCTGAACCGCATCCGATTTGGTTGGCAACGCAAAATAGATGGCATCTGGTTCCAAAGTTTTGCAGCGCAAAAAGACAGTGTGCAGCCCCCCCATCTTACTTTGCATGTTTTTGGGACACAGACAAGGTCTTCCGTAGATGACCTAAGAGTTCTAGCAGGGAAATACCTAGTAAAAAGTTTCCACACCTCCCCAGAAATGCCTCCGTGGAGGGCCTTATGTACTAGACAGAGAGCTTTAAAATTCGTGGGCCACCAGTTGGTGTTCCATACCGATGGTCCTTTACCAAATTCTAGGACCTTGGTTTTATCAGTGTTTATTTTCAGAAAGTTTGAGCTCATCCAGCACATAATATCCATCAGACAGGCATGAAAGCCGATAGCTACTGTATCTGGGGATTTAGCAACTGAGATGGTAAGCTGTGAATCATCAGCGTACATGATCAGTGAAAACCCATGTTTCCTAAACAGGTTGGCCAGTGGGGACACATATATATTGAAGACATCACCATTTCAAACCAGTAGCAATCAAACCATTGACAGCACTCACACCTCATAGTTTTCTGCTTTCACACTTGTCAAGGACTAGTAGTAACACCACACAAGCACAACAACCAGATCTCCCACAGGATGCCAATCCAAGACCCCTGTCAAAGAGTTTCAGTCTCACCAACAAGAGCACTTTCACATCCCTTATCGATTAGAACCCCTCATTACGGCTAGAGAGCTGGGGAACCGGGTTCAAGTCTCGGCAACGGCGCTCAACGTCCTGTGAATCTGGGCAAATCAATTAATCTCCCCATGGCTTACAAAAATGAATGTATCCATCTGTAACCAAACTAGTGCTCACGTAAAGCACTCTGATACCTGATATCTTCGGGGGATGTATGTCGTTACAACGCACACTTTTACAACGCATGCACTTACAACGCATTTTTTACAACACAACATCCACTACAACGCATTCCATTACATAGCATGACACTACAACGCATTTTTAAAAACTACCTTTACAACGCATTCCATTACATCGCATACTACCTTTACAACGCATACCATTACAACGCATAATATTAAATTGCATTTAAGGTAAGTATTGGATAGTATAGGGGTAAAAATTACTATTCTAACTCCAGGGGGTGCAACAGTAGGGTAAGTGTTGGATTGCGTTGTAATGGTATGCGTTGTAAAGGTAGTATGCGATGTAATGGAATGCGTTGCAAAGGTCGTTTTTAAACATGCGTTGTAGTGTCATGCGATGTAATGGAATGCGTTGTAGTGGATGTTGCGTTGTAAAAATTTCGTTGTAAGTGTAGTGCGTTGTAATAGTTGCGTTGTAAAGGTTGTTCACCATCTTCGGGTCGAGTTCATGCTATATAAAACTCTAAAAAAAAACAGTTTGTCTAATAATCACAGTCTACCAACAACACTCACACTGCTCAGACAGTAACAGTTTAGCACTGACAGCCCTCTTTCAACACTCACAGGCTGGCAGTGTCACACTACAGACAGCAAGCTCACATCTCTCATTCCAGCAATTTTAGACTGCTAGCAGTCTCACATATGCAGTCTTGCACTGCTGAAAGCACTCTCATCCCCTTACAGACTAGTATTCTCACAGCCATTACAGAGTTACAATCCCTACAAACAGCACTCTCTCTCAACTGCCTCATAGAGTGGGTGTCACTACAAACAGCATTCTCACACACATTGTAGGCAGTCAGTTAACTTACTAACAGCACTGTTATACCTTTCAATGAAAAGGAGTCTCATACTATGTTGGTATGCTAACACTTCTCATACACAAATGTTCTAACATTAGTAAATGTACTCTCAGGCTCTTCACAGACTAGCACTCTCACACTCTTCACAGTCACTGCTAACCACACATTCACTTTGCTCACAGAGTAGCAATCACTCTAAATACAGCACAGGTTATCAGTCTTACACTATTAAAAGAGCTCTCACTCTTAGGCTAGCAGCAAAGTCAATGGATATCGTTAATAACTCAAAGTACCTCTTGGACTGCAGGAGGGCGTGTGAGACAAGATGGTGGATGTGCTTCGAGCTCTGTCATAGCCTGAGATTAACGGCAGTTTTTATGTTGAATTGCAGCGTATTTGCCACATTTTTGCCCATATATCGCCTTTTAAATACCTTGGCATGACTCTATCAGCTTTGGGGTTGTTTCTGAGCATTTGAAGACTTGCTTTCAATGTGGGGGTTATTTCTGTGTTGAGACTGCACAGCTGAGGACTATAGAGAGACAGTTCTATCAACCTACTTACTTCATCTTAAAGGTACTGTCTCCACTATTTTACCACTTTTTCTTAAAGGGGAGGTCTGCAGTCATTGGTGCCCAGCACATTCATGAAGAAATACCTTTTTCCTCATATTATACTTTCTGCTGCTTACTCCTTTCACTTACCATTACTTGGAGTATATGGTATTAGTTTTACGCTTGCTTCTTTATCTGAGTTGTACTTCATCTTAAAGGGGTCTCTCTATCATGTTTAGAATGGATGTTACATCACCCAGGAATCCCCATAATAAACAAAAGCAAACACCTTCTCCTCCACCTGCAAAATCTAAAATGATGGACTCACATGTTGAATCAATGGCAAAAATATTGAAAGAGATTCATGCAATACACAATAACAGCGTGTTATATGTTGTGACAATAAGCATATTCAGAGGGATATGGCAGACCTCACTATGAAAATATCTGATAATACCTTAAAAATCAAGACAATAAAGTTGCGATTGACGAGTTAACACATCAAGTTAACCTAATCTAATAACCCCCATGAAGAAACAGTTTTTGGACCTCTAAAATAGAAATCGTCAATATAATTTGTGCATTTTCAACTTGCCAAAAAATATTAAAGGTCAGAATTGTAGATCCCTTTTGGAAAACCTTATGCCTTCACTACTAAAAATAACATTTTCCTGAAACATTTGAGGTTGACAAGGCTCATCGTGCATCTCCTTATGGCAATCTACATCACTGTAAGCCTACACAAGTAATCTTTGAAGTACTGCACCATCATCATTCGATACTTATCCGGAAGGCTGGTCAAGAGATTCCAGCACTGATGGTGGAAGGACACAAAATTTACAGGACTTCACAAAAGAAACAGTCACTATTCGTAAACAATTCTCAGACTTACCCCCAGTCGGAAAGAAGCTGGAAACAAATATGGTCTATTTGACCCTTCAGTTATGCGCATATGTAAAAATGTTGTAACTAAATCTTTCACTTCACCGGTAGATCTAATTGAATATCTTGATCTTCATACCCCAGACCCTATGAATTCACACTCTTCTATAATTAATACTTGATTACTCATGCTGAATAGTTACTATTGTTCCTTTTTTCCTACAGCAAGCAATATGGTGTTCCATCTAATCCATGGATTGTACCTTCGTAGTTTCACTATTTTCTAAAATGTGTTCTTCTTTTACAGGTTATATGTGTTTTGTTTGTCTTGTTCGTTTGTTTGTCCTTCTATATGGGCTATTTTTCAATTCTAGTTTCACTCAGTTTTACTGTCCTCTATTTTTCTTCAATTCCATTCTAATCTATCTGTTCACTAAACTTTAAAAGATAAATGTTGCTTCACTACATGGAAAAAGATATGTCTTCCCGTAAAAGGTGGAAAATTCTACATTATTTACATAAATGTAAAGCTGACATTTTCTCTCTACAAAAACGCATATTGATGACTACATTTCCGCCTCTATGACAAAAATCCTGGGGAATGTACTTTCTTCACCAGCAAAGGGTCGCAAAAATGGTGTGGCTATTTTAGTCTCTCATAAATTGCCATTTACCATTTCAAATCGTAATTCGGACTCAGATGGTCGCTATATTCATGTTTGTGTCCAAACTGCTAAACATTCTCTTCAATTAGTTAATATCTATTCACCTACACATGATGATACCCAGTTTTGGAAATGTATGCCCTCCGACATACTAGTTATAGGAACTGCTCCTACTATCATAGGAGGAGATTTTAATATGATTTCTGACCCACATTGGGATAGAATTTCCACAGTTACCTGTTGCCCCTCAAAATCCTAATCGCTATTCAAAGTTTTTATATCAAATACTAAATTAGTGGATCACTGGAGATTTACACACCCTACTGATAAAGATTTCCCATTCTTTTCTAATATACACTCTACTCTACATAGTCACATATAGATTAACTATTATCTTCCCGAAACATAACACATGATTTCTAATCCCAGAATAAAACCTATTACACAATCAGATCATGCTGTAATCCCATTCTCCCTAATTTTAGCTGACAGTCCTCAACCAAGACAGAGATGGAGAATGAATGCTTATATTGCACTCTCTGATTCAAATCAACATAAACTATTATCTGCTATCAATGATTATTTCCGTAATAATAGAACTGAAGATACATCTAAAATTATAGCTTGGGATGCTTTTAAAGCATATATAAGAAGTGTTACTATTCCTATACTGGCACATGAGAATAAGACATTTAATGCCAAATTATCATCGCTAGAACAGCAAATTGTTATGGCTGAGAAACATTTCACAATCTCCTCAGATATGCAATTTAAAACACAATTGCAAAATCTTTGTTATGAATACAATACTTTGCTTAGTAAGCAAGCAGGCCTTTATCTCTGCGAACAAAAAGTCAATATCCAGTGTAATGCTAATAAAACTGGTCGTTTATGTGCTAATCTTTAACTAATTAAAAAAGCTGCAAATCAGATCCATGCTATTAGTAACTCCACATGACTACTGCTACTATCCACCACAAAAGTGGCTAAACAATTTCAAAAGTTCAATTCAAATCTCTATAGTGAAACTCAGGATGCTCAAGATGCAACAATATGTAACGTTCTTTACAAATGCAATTCACCAACATCTTTGCTCATTGACAGACCTACCCTTGATGCCCCTTTAAATTGAGAGAAAGTACACCCTGCTATTAAATCCTTACATTTAAAAAAAATCACCAGCACCTGATATTGTTCCAGCAGATTTCTAGAAAACTTTCATTGGCCAATTATCTCTGATGCTTTGATCCTTATTTCAGGATTTTGCTGACAATGCTTCTGTTGAAGGATCTTTTAAAGATTCAACAACTATTGTTCTCCCTAAGCCAGATAAAGATCACAAACTACTTCAAAACTACCATCCCATTTCACTTATCAACCAAGATTGTAAAGTATATGCCAAGATTCTTGCAACTAGATTATCTCCTATACTAAATACTATTATTCAAGCAGACTAAACAAGTTTTATGAAAGTACGACTTCCAGCACACAATACTAGACTTGTTTGTCATGCTATTGCTTCTCTCCATAACAATACAAGTCCTAGTGCTCTCCTTGCATTAGATGCTGAGGAAGCATTTGATAAAGTTTATTGGAAGTATTTGTTCAAAACTATGGAAACATTTTGATTTAGTACCATATGTATTTCAGTGGTTAAAGCATTATATTCTTCTCCCAAGACAACTGTATATGTTAATTGCATTAATTCAACATACTTTTCTTGATTTAACGGCACAAGACAAGGTTGTCCTTAGTCTCCTCTATTATTTTTGTTAGCTATTGAACCTTTACTATGTCGCATTCGTAACTAAGTAGAAAACAAAGGTTTCATTATTCCTAACACATCTACTAAACTTGTGGCTTATGCAGACAATATCCTACTATATGTTAGAGATGGGAAACAGCCACTACAACGCGGCTGTTTCCACGCATAACCATAACCATGCATGCATTACAACGCATGCGTGGTTACAACGAAAAGCCTTTACCACCCATACCTTTACCACGGTATTCGTAGTAAAGGCATGTGTGCTAAAGTTTAAAGAAAAAAAAGGGGGGGTTGGGGGCGTCTCCCCCCCCCCCCCATAAAAAACGTGGGATTAAAAAAGAGGACTTGGGGAGGCACCACCAAAGATAAAATATAAAAGAAACGTACCTGATTCCGTCAATTAAAGAGAGATATGGAGGTAATCCACGTTGTTAGAGGAAACTTCCGCTGCCTCTTAACGACGTAGAACGTCACCAAGGAAGATCGAGGAGAGGAGAGGTAAGGGGGAATGAGGGGGTGGTGTCGCTCAAGGGAAAAATTTAAAGAGTAGATAATAAGTGGGATATCCTTTAACAAGAAAATAACATTAACATGCATAATTTAACAATGAAAATCGTTGTAAAAGTATGCGTGTTAAAGGCATTTTCGTGGTAAAGAATATGCGTGGTGATGGCATTCGCGTTGTAACGCATGCGTGGTAAAGGCATGCGTTACAAAGGAATGCGTTGCAAAGTCATACATTTGTTAGAGATCCTGTCACCTCCACACCCTTTATACTTAAACTTCAAGAAGATTATGCTTTGATTTCTGGTTGTATATTGAGCATTAATCAGACTGAGTTGTTCCCTCTAAATGTTTATTGTACAGCTGATTTGTTAAGTGTCACTAATCTCATATGGAACTCATCTGGACTAAAGTATTTAGGAATTTATTTTCAAAACTCAATAAAGGGTACTGGTGATAGGAATTGTAAACATTTGACAGATGGTCATCCTTACATTTGTCTTGGTGGGGTCAACCAAAAGCTATAAAAATAGTAATAACTCCACAAATTTTATGTGTACTGTCAATGTTACCTGTATAATTTCCAGTAACCTTTTTTAAACATATTAATAACATTCTCACTAAATTTCTCTGGAATGGCAAACCTTCACAGATCTCTTATAGAATATTAAACTCTCTAAATTGGACTGAGGTTTTGGTATTCCTAACTTTTAGAAATATCACATCTCCTTTTTAACTGCACAAGAAATTCATTGGTTTTCAAGCTAAGAACCACATTTAATTCCCAAATAGGTTCTTATAGAGAAGAATATTGCTGCGCCTTTCCCTTTACCAGCAATCCTTGCCATGGACCTTCCTAAACTAAGCTTTCATTCTCCAATTCTTAATGCAACGACACTTGCCTTAGGTGCTGTTGATACCATTTTTAATAACACGTTTGTGTCCTCTAAACAGGTTTCATTATTGTATAACTCCAAAACCAAACTACATACACCTGGATCTGATTTAAATAATTGAACAGATGCAGGAATATTTAATATTTCTGAAATCTGTCACGCCAATGTATTTTTGTCTTTTTTAGATATCGAAGCTAAATTTCACGTTCTTAATTCTCATTACCATCAATATGTTATATTACGCACTGCAATTCTAAATGCTTATGATTCCTCACTTCCCCGCCCTTACTGCTTGGATAAGAGACTCTTCTTATTCATAGCTTTTCTGACCATATTGCCTCGAAAATGTTTATAAAACTGATATTTAATAACTCTACACAACTATTGAAATTGTGTGAATTTTAGAATCCAATTTTAATGATGAGTACAGTCCTCCACAAATGAAGAAAATGTGGCTTTGTAAAATTTCCAGCTAACTACCTTCATCTATTTGTGAATCCAACTCATTTATATTAAAGAACAGCTATTGGTCTCCTGTCAAGTTATATGATGCACATTTATGTTGCAACTCAGAATATTGGCATTCCAGGTTGGAATCTAGAACTTTGAAACGTATGCTCTTTGACTTTCTGATTATTTCTCAATTTTGGTCTCATGTTTGGGAGAAATATTATTAATCTTCCACATTACCATTCCCTTAACCTTTGAAACTGTTGTTTGTAAATCCAGCACCCTACCTGCTACTTTAATATTTATAGATATGGAATGATTTGATCTTCTAATCTCAAATTCTATTAAATTGATTACCATGCATTAGAAATCAGCTCATATTTTATCTGTATTAATATGGAGGGATTGGATTTTATATTTCTGGAAAATAGTTGAAACCTCTTTTAGCCAGCCCAAAACAACATCTCCAATCAAAATACTAATATGGAATACTTTGGATGAATATATTTCTAAAGCTGGATGCAAATGTTTTTGTCATTTCATTTTGGTACTCAATACTGTATGAATATCCCATATATGTTCTTATATTTTTTTGCCATTTGAGGATTCTTCAAATGTTTTAACTTGTTTCTGTTAGCATTTGGTTACTTATTTTATGTATTACAATATTGTTAACCACAATTTTACTAATGCTTTTTTTTGTCTATCTCAATGTTCATTTACTTTATAAAAATCAATAAAATCAATTGAACTTAAAATAACTGAAAGTACCTATTAATTGATTAGTGAGTTTGTGTGTGTTGTACTGTGGAAGGATAAGTGAATGAATGCAAAGATGCGTCACTAGGAGGATAAAAAGATGAATCTTTGAAAAGATGAATGGATGGATGATGAGTGATTCTATGGCGTCATAGATTGATGGGTGAGTTCCAGCAAGGAAGCATCCAGTTACTTTAAGTTATAAGCCAGGCCTATAACTGAGGGAGTGCAATTTTTGTGAGTGCATGTTTCCTTGCTCTTTCTCAGCTTGTTCCTCTTCCCCCACCCACCCACACTCTCTTTTTACTTCCCCTCCTTAAACTGTTGAAAATATTTCTTAATTATTTATTTATTTGCAATGGCACAGCAATAGCAATAACTAGGCTGTAAGACTGCTGTTTGTCTTGTTAGAAAAATTATTTGAAAATGTCACAGTGGCCGCCGGGTATCACAAAGTATGCCTACTTTTGCATCAAGATCCACACCTGCATCACTCCAGGGACATAACGCAAGGCCCTGCAGGACCCACAGTTGCTGGGGCCCTTAGGCTTCCCCATCCGAGAGGGCTCCCCCAGACACCTCTAATGCTGGAAGAAGTGGTAAAATGGCACACAAAAAATATATCAAGTGCTGCAGCCTTGCATTCCAGGAACAACAGACAATAGATTAGTTGTTTATTGCTAGAGTTTGGCAGTCGTAACCCCAGCAAAAAGGACAGGCACCATGTCTCCCCCTTTCCCTGAGAGTTCTAGCTTTGAGCAATTAGAGCGGATGGATAGGCAGGCCGACAAGCTGGAGAAAGGGAAAGAAAGGAGAGTAAGTAGAGAAAAGGTAGTCAGAGATAAAGCAACAGCGATGGGTGATTAAGGGAAAACAGAGATAGGTAGGTGCTAGAGGTAAAGGAGAGAAGGGGCACTGCCGTCATTGGGGTAGCAGGTGTATTTGCACCAGAGGTCAGAAGCTTGAGGGGCCAACTGAACCCGGAGTATTGCTGTATTTCATAGGTCAAACAGCAGCCAGTGGGTCCATTTACTTTCTTGCACTAGGGCCCATGATACATTGGCTACCCCACTGATGGGAGAAGAAATCAGTTACCAGAGGGATGGGAGAGACAGGGAAGAGGTAACCCTCAACTCATTCCTGGAAAGAAATAAAACAATATGTTGTTACTTTCATTTTCAAGAGACCTGGTTCTGAGTGTGGTGTAGGCATCTTGACAGAGCGAGTGAGACACCTCCTGAAAAGATTACTTTCTACAGGAGCCTGCTGCAATTGTTATTATTGTTAAGATAGGACCTGATTATGCGTGTTTCACAATATTACCTTTTGAGAGGAAGGAACTGGCATACAATTAAGTACGTGAAGTGTTTGTGATCTATCTATCATAGCTCAAGTCGAGATTTGACTTTCACTCTATTTCTCTTCCTCCAGCCCTTTTTCCTCTATTCCTCACTCTCTTCATTCTGTCTATTGCCTTCTCTTTCTCTTCTCCACGTCAAAATCCTTCCCTCTTTTTCTCTGCATCTTTCTAAAGCAAGAGAGGGAATGGCCCTGAAGTTTGCACTGGTGCTTTATGTGTACCGGTGCTATCTGTATCGCATAACTGGACGCACGTGGGTCTGTGGCCACTTCTATAATACTGTGGTGCCTTGGAGGCACAGAAAAAGGGCACACATGCCCGCTGTGCCCTTGGGGCATTGTATGTAATACATGTCCACGTGTTTTCAAGAGGTTATATTTTCATCAACATAAATATACAAAAAATAGCTGTAATATAATAGACTATTCAATTTTTGGGCCAGGCTGACACAAGGAGAAAAAAAGATATATGGGAAAAAGAAATTGTGTGAAAGAAAAGGTAAAAGAAATGGAGGAGTAAGAGAGGTGAAGAAGAAAAAAAGAACGGTCAGAGCTGTGGGGTAATTAAAGACAAACTCAGGGATGAGACAAAGAGAAGACTAATGGGAGATCGCATGAGAAACAGAGTGGGGCAAACATAAAATGAGTTTTTCTCGATCCAATAGTTAATAGCCCCAAATAATATAATGCCATGGCATTCTCATAAAACCTTGGCCGCTCGCTTCACAACCCGACACATTTGTAGTTCACAGAAAACAGATCAAATAGAACAGGGAGCGCCTCTGCTCACCCTTTCAGATGCTTTGTAGTGTCCTGTGATGTGATTTCTGCAGCTGCCAAGGCTTGATGAAAGCATACACCACAATTGCCTTAACAAGACGGTTTTGTGATGATGGCATACACAACTCCTGTCCATACTAGACCTGTTTTATGCACTTGCACCCATTCTTATGTTGTTTAAGAAGTCGTGCACTTCTACTCTCTGTTAATATGTACTTTGTGAAGACATCCTAAGGGTAATCTTTCTTCTGAGAATTGCTTGCCCAAATGTTTTCTATGCTGTTCCCATTTAGTGCCAGAGAGACTTGCACTTCCAATTCCCTACCAATAAATAACTGTTTTCTAAGGTAGACAATCAAATTTCTACCTGTTTTGTGAGCAAGGTTTGCACCACAACTTCCTATATTTTGTAAAAGAGACTTGTCCAACTACTGTCTGTGCTGTACCAGTTTTGAGTGAGGGAGATCTGCACACCTACTTTGAGTGGTTTGCCTGTTCTGCATGGGGGACATTAGTACTTCTGCTGCCCAAGCTTTGCCTGTCCTGTATGGGGAAAGCCTGCACTGAGTTTAAGAGCTAATTTCTTTATTTCACCTCTGGACCGCCAGGCTATTCCTGGCTATTCCAAACAGAAAAATTGTACATCAGAAAGTCCACCCCAAAGAATGTAAATGGGAATGGCCTGAGGTACTTGCACCGATGGCTCTATGTCCATCAGGTCATCTGTGTAAAGTTTCTGACAGCAGCGCCAGAAGGGCACTGCCAATGGAAGCATGGCAGTCTGTCCAGTTGTAAATACAGCAGGGGGAACCATCAATGTGACGGGCGGTGTACTTCCCTATATATGTGGAGCCGTACCTTGCCTGCCAAATTCTAAATCACCTTCTATGACTTTTTAAATATTTATTTGGTAAGTGGTGCGTTAAAATGTACAATGTGGCTCAATTCTTCGCAAACTTTTCTTAGGCGGATATAACTTCATCAAACTCCTATAGAGGATGAGCTTCTTAGCCTGCTTGTTTAAGCATTGTGACGTAAAAAATCTATATTTGTCCAATTTTGTTCAAAATGTATTCAGGGGGAGAACTACCTCACCACTCACTGGAGGAAGGCAGTGGGTGCAGGCTGCCTTTTTCACTTCACTAGTTCTGTGCAATAGGTGTTAAATTGAAAGTGGGCGGTATTTTATATTTATGGATACTCTCCTAGCACAGCTCCAATTGTACTACTGTTGTATTAAAGTAAAGACAGGTCCCAACTACAATGTCTTTAATCACTGGGGTGGCAGTGGTGGTATAGGGAATCTAACTGTTGATTGTGAGTTGGCTGGAGCAGTATGCACAGAGGCCTGAATTTGGGACTCCGTATAAGGTGAAGAGACTAGTAATTTTGAGTTTCGCATGTTTCTCTCTGGACGGAAATTTAGAATTGAATGATGCTGGTAATTTTGACCTCAGGGAGTCCAGCAGTCCTGCCTTGTTCTACCCATAATTAGGGCCTTAGTCTTCACTTCTTAGGAATTGACTTTGTTTTGCATCTTCACACCCTCTGCAAAAATATCCCTTAGATACACTTTTCTTAATGGCTGCCTTTAGGTTACTGTGAGGCAAGTAATTTGTACAGTCAACCCTTACACTCCATTTTGAGAAAATGAGTAACACCATATTTGGTTTCCAAACTGCCCTGCTGTAAATTACCACAGTGCATGTAAATCCACCAGAGCTACCATTTTCAATATCAGAGTTAGCTCAAGTCACAAAAATGCCTGCAGATGTGTTATACGTCACTGCCTAGACAATAGAGGTGCATCTGCAGAGCATGTTCAATGGCTTTGGTAGGGCTCTCCATCAAGGCTAGCGAGGGGTCCTAAGGTTTTGTTACACCACTGCATCACTCACACCACATGCATGTCTTCATCATGACACAAGTGGACACTGGGGGAAACCTTGGAATGGGTTATCTTTAATAAATTTGAGATTGATGGCAAGATGTTGTGCGCATGCCTCATGCATACTGTTGCAGACTTCTGTTAATGAAAAAAAGCACCAGCAAAGCCACTAGTTTGATATTTTAGAACGGAGATCTATTGGTTTGCCAATGGTTGGTTAATTAGTTGCTGTACATAGAAATGGCAAGACTGGCCATCTATCTCACTGGGTGTTGGACCTAGCCCTTTTTGCAGGTTTATTCCCAAACTGTTTGCCTTTGGCCTCCTATTTTTCGGACCCTAGTTATGTTGGTTGTAGTGCTCTGGGCACTTTACCACTGCAAATAAGTGCTAAAGTGCATGTGCTCTCTGTGTAAATTGTAATTGTGATTGGTTCTCCATGATTGACATATTTGATTTACTGATAACTCCCTAGTAAAGTGTACTGTATGTGCCCAGGGCCTGTAAATCAAATGCTTCTAGTGGGCCTGCAGCACTGGTTGTGCCACCTACATGAGTAGCCCTGTAAACTTGTCCCAGGCCTGCCATTGCAAATGTCTGTGAGTGCAGTTGTAAAGTGCCATGTCGACCTGGCAATGTTCACCCACTTGCCAGGCCCAAACCATTCCTTTTACTACATGTAGGACACCCCTAAGTTAGGCCTAAGGTACCCTCATAGACAGTGTGCAGTGTATGCGAAAGGTAGGACATGTACTGGTGTGTTTTAAATGTCCTAATAGTGAAATGTTTCCAATTTCGTTTTTCACTAAGGACTAGCTCTCCCATGGTCTATCATTGAAGCTGCCTTGTAACCATTTACAAGTGTAACTCTGAATTGGGAACAGCTAGAGATTTGGAGTGTGGGCTCTCTGAGCCCCGAATTTAAGAACACATATTTTAGTAAAGATGGTTTTTAAATTGTGCGGTCGAAAAAGCAACTTTTCTAAAGTGGGTATTTTCTTGTTTTACCATCCTTTGTTCCTCTGCCTGCTTATGGATTTGCCGTCTGGGTTTAGACTGAAAGGGGCTATTTGTGTATTCACTCCAGATACAAAGGGAGCTGAGGTGTGCCCTGCATATCCTGATGGCCCATCACCAGGCTGATGGGCCTTCTTGAGCTACAGTTTTGGGGGGAGCTGCCACCTGCACCTGAATAGGGCTGTATCTGGCCTCTCACAATGCTGTCTCCACTCCCTATAGTGTCGCTGGACCAGAGAGGACATAACTGGTTTTACTAAGAAAGAGAACCTTTCTGACAAAGACTTCAAAGGGAGAAAGGGGTATAAGTATTATACCTAAAATCACAGAACCTTAGAACACTCTGCCAAGGAGAAGAGCTGAAGAGCTGTGAAGAGAAGTACTGTCCCTTTGCCGTGTGTTGCTTTGCTGGGTTGGCCTGCAGTTTCTGCTTCTGCTTTGGAAAGGACAAAGACTGGGACTGGACGTTGCTGTGTATCCTTCTTGAGAAGATTCTCCAAGGGCTTGATGTAGAGACTGCCTCCAGTTAAGAAGTCTCAGGGACACAAAGACTTCACCTGCAGCATCCCTGAACTCCAGTTCTGGGAGTTCTGACCTGCCGTGTTGTGCCAGCTCCAGTTCTGGGCCCTTGGAGGTTGTTTTGCTGCTCCTGTTGCTGAAAATCCATGCATCGCCCTTCCAGTGCAGTTTTTCCAGCTACACGCTGCCGTGCTGTTGAAAAACACACGCATCGCAGCAGTGTGGCCAAAAATACTGACGCAACGCATGTCAGCAGCTGAAGAAATCACTGCAGCCTCAGTCCCGAGTCTCTGAAGTCCGAAACTCACGCTCAAACTCTGCTTAGGCCCTGTTGTGCACCTGTAAATATGAGGCATCGCCTGTCTGCAGCTGCAGAAATCGACGCAGCACCTGGATTACCGCTGTGTCGACCCGTAGCTCCTGGATTTTCTCACACATCGCACCTGTTTGCCAAATCTACATTGACGCTGGTCTTTCAGTAAGAAACCGATGCATAACCTCCCCTTGCAGTTAGAAACCAACACATCGCCTTCCCTGCGTGGCAGTAAGGAACCGACGCATCACCTCCCCTGGAGCAAGGAACCAATGCATCACCTTCCCTGCGAGTAAGGAACTGACACATCACTTTCCCTGCGCCTGTTTGCATCCTGTAATTTTGAGCCATCCATTGCACTTTGTGCCAAAAGTGATGCATCAATAGTTTTCCATGAACAGAACTCTTTTTACCTTTTAAAAGTCATATTTTGATATCTGTATGTTGGATTTTTGTTGTTTTGGTCTTGTTTGGTTTATATAAAGATACTTTATTTTTCTAAACTGGTGTGGTGTTCATTTGTAGTGTTTTCACTGTGTTACTGTGTGTTGTAGACACATGCTTTATACATTGCATCTGAGATAAGCCTGACTACTCCTGCCAAGCTACCATGGGGGTGAGCAGGGGTTATCTTAGCGAAGTGATCCTGTTACCTTTACTAGAAGGAAGGGCGCCTACTTGGACAGGGAGCATACATACCATTGCCAACTATAGACCCCCATTTCTAACACTGGGCATTTTCCCTGTGGAAATTGAGACATTGCAGGCTTGTTTTTGAAAGCCCAGGGCCACTGTTGGTGCCTTTGTTACCCTCTCCAGCACCCTGGACTTAATTGCAGTAGTCACCGTAGGGAGCATCAAAAGAGAGAGACAGAGAGATAGAGGAGAAGAAAGATACATGTGTGGAAAAGAGTGCAGCAGGAAAGAGAGAGACAAAGCAGGTAGGTAGAAAGAGAAAGGCCGAGAGAGCTAGAAAAGAAGTAAGCTGGGCTGAATTTACATTTTTGCTAGGGCTGGTTTTGGGTGGCATTCCTGCCCAGTAACATACACGACAAATGTCAGAGGGTCACTGTACATTTTTCAAAAGCATAATGAAAGCGTAGGCAAGAGACGTCAGCAGTTAAGCGAAAGGAAACTGGATCCATACTTTAGCTCTGCACTTGTGAACACCCTTGCTGCTCCTCTTGTGTGCCTGTAATAAATTGCCGGAGAGTGTGGCGTGCAGGATTGCGTATTTCTTGCTGGCCTTGCATGCTGCCTGCACTTTCCTTATGATACCCGTCCATTAGTTTTGATAAAGCACGGCCATCTCGGAGGAAGCAGATAAAGCTACCTAATGGGAGCGAGTAAAATATTATGCAGATGCGACGGCATTATTTCATCGCCGCAGTCGAGCATTTACGACTTTGGAGAAGCAGTTGGACACATGTCTAATAGAGAAAGAAAGCAGTCGCTTCAGTGAAACTATGGCGGGATTGCTTGTTCTCCAGGGGAAAACAACACATTGCTGGGCACGAATCTGCAACAGGAGCTGTTTTTATTGCGAAAGTCAAAGAAACAGCAGAATTATTGAGGATACTTATCTTTTATCATTTATTCTACTGGTTTCTGCTGGTGACTAGAGGCAGACCTCAGAACTGAAGTGAAGAAAAAATAATGTACATTTTTCGAAAATATAAATATGTCACAACAAGTAGTTTAAAAAAAAAAAAATTAAATCCTGAAACACACAATATAATATATATCACAAACGAGTGTGGCTGTTAAAGATTATGCTGATCTCAGGTTTGTATTTTCTCCATCTCTTATCAAGTATAAGTGCCTTTTCCATTACTGTCACTCTGTTAAAGCAACTCTGTGAACAAGAGCATTTGGACGCAGTGAAGATATGGGAAGTAAGAGTGAAAGATATATTTTTGAGGCAAAATCATCTTTCTCCAGGTCTGAAAAGAACTGAGCTAGAAACCAACCCAGAAAGCTGCTTGAGGTGATGAAACGGAACTCCTCCTCTCGCGCCACACCTCTCCAGAGCCCCAGGTCAAATTAAAAAGGTGATCCCTTCTCCCATTTTTCTAACAATATGCTAAAAACATCACGCTTATGCTCATCCAATCGAAACGAACCCTGCACGAAATGATACACCTGAAATCCAGTGGTGCTGAAACAATTTTCAGTGTGGGGGAGCAGCCATCACTATTACATCACTGAAGTCATGAGATTGTGCAAAAAATCCTTGTCAAACAAGAACAAGTATCGAAAACGGGCCACACCAATCTTGTAGAAGAGTGGTAGAGGTGTGGTATGTAGCCCGTGGTGCATTTAGGAGCACAGTGTGGCAAATATATTACTAAAACATGGTGCGGTAGAGCACTGACATATACAGACAACACACTGTCCACTGACACTATCAGGTAGTGTCCTTGAAAATCTATGTAGCACACAACATGATATCATCTGGAAATCGAGGTGAGGAAATATTTATCATTTGAACATCACCAAGAAAAGTATCTTGATTTCTTTTGATCCTATAAAAACTTTGTTTCCATCACTTTTCAGAACTGCAGAAAAATGAGCTTCACTTGTGCTTTTCTGACTGCTGGTGTTTTTTAATATTTCTACTTTTAATTGACCGGTATAGAAACAAACTAACACCCTCAAGCCTTTCCTTTCACACTCCCCTGCACTCCAAAAAGCTTGTCAGATAATTAATTTGACAAAATCCTCTATCTTTGCAGTCAGAGAAAGAAATGCAAACACCAATCTCCATGGTAAAAGAATAAGCAGCAACTTGGCAGAAGAAAAACCCTGACATTTGACCTCTGTCTTCGAAGGCCCAAAAAATGTAACAAGATAAAAAAATTAGAGGGAACTCTAATGCTCATCCACCTTCTGAACTTCAGCACAGTGTTTAGGTCTCGCCTGACCCAGCGCATGCGCTGGTCTGGCGAGACTTATTTAGAGGGCTCCAAAAAGTGCTACCAGGCCAGCCTAGAGCTACAGTGCATGTGCGCGGGTGCGCGTGCCACGCTTTACCACGATTACTTCCACTTTCGCGGCCGCACGGCCGCTGTGCATAGCCAATAGGTCTCGCTTTTGGGACCTTATAAGTATTTAGATTTAGTTATGCAACTGTTGCATGGCTAAACACTTATAAGTTCCGAAAGGCGAGACCTATTGGCTATGCCAATGCTTGTTTTGGGAGTGCTACAGCACCGCCACTCCCAGACCCTTTGCAGAAACCTGTTTACCCTTCAGGAAAATGATCAGTCTGTGCATATTGACAATGGTTGTCGAGCTCCACCCTTCCTCTCATTTTCTAGACTTTATCACTGCCAGCTTACTGAAAGCTTCCAGCACCTCTCATGCACCCCAGTGATAAAAAATTATCAATTCCTGCCTTAAACTAGAGGAAGCCCCTGACTACCTAAAAAAGGTTCAGGTGGTACCACTACTAAAGCAATCATTTAAAAAGGAGAGAGAAGGACAGACAATGAAGCAAGAAAGACATCATGAAGTGGGAGGCAGGCAGTGGGATGGAGTGAAAGGGGAGGCACCATCGAGTGGGGGGGGGGCAGGCAGGAAGAGAGACACAGTGAGAGAAAAGCAGAGACATACAATGCAAGGATAGACATAAGCAGGGGAGACACCGAGCAGGAGCCCACTAAAAGGAATTAGGAGTGGAGAGAGGGAGTTTCTGAAAAGAGCAAAGACAGTGAAGAGCAGACACACCTCCCCTCATGATCCCTTATGTGAGCAGTGTAAGGATGCTCAAGTCTAATCAAAACAGGGTGGGACCAAAATGTTTCTCTGGGCAGGACAACAGAAGAAAAGGCAGGAACGCCATCCAAACAGTAACATGAAACTGAAATAGGCAAGCCAGTCATCCAATCATGCTCAAGGAGAAGACTCAAAGCCCGCTCTAAATATATGCTTAGTATTGGTCACAATGCTGTCTTTGGCAGACATCTAAGCTTCTCAATCGCAAGGCCACAAGAAAAGTGTACAGAATAATATCCAACCTACGCTTTCTCACCAAAGCTTGGAGTGGCATAATTTTGGCTCCATCCTTTTACATTTGGCTAGGCCATATATTTATATTTACCTTTGGCCTTAGGTACTCAGGGGTTGCAATAATACCAACAAGATATAGTGCACTAAAGGTATAGAAGGTGAATTTATTGTGTGTTTGAGACATACATCTACATGAATATTAACGTTTTTCCTTTTTCACATCTGGACTGCTGATATTCTTCTTCTATAGGTTTAGATTGTAAGGTGATGTGCTAAAATGCACTTTATGCAGTGCATTCGTCAGGGATTTGTGAGAATTATTCATATGTGAGTTCAATGCTTTCTTTATAAATTGTGACCAGTTGTCGTTTTTGTTTAATAAAAAAAATATTAGTTCAGTGTGCCACATGTATTAGTACAGTATAAAATAGCTTGATTTCTTTATTAAAGAGTTCCTTTTTTGTATTATATGAAGGTTGTAGAACTCATATTCATTTGAAGAAACTGTTAAGTTAACGTGATTGTGGGTCTTAAGCTCAAAGTCGAGACATTTAATACTCAAATGAAATTTGTTTTTCTGCATGTTTTCTCCTCTGTAAATGCAGACCAAAGGCCTTCATAAGAAATTAAAAAGCACATTGTATTTCAGAGATAGTGAGGAGAGGAAGAACTGGCAAGGTCAAATTAATTTAATGAAGAACAAAGGTAGTATTACCAGTTGGTACTATCGGACTAAGTGAGGAATCCAAAGATGCTTTGGAAGTGGAGACTGGAATATGGGAGTTGTGTTCAAGGTGTCAAGTTCTTTCTTGGGATCTGGAAAAGTACTATGATGCATATGAGGTCATGTTTCTCAAACGTTCTTTGTGCATTTTATTTAGTAAACCCGCTTTGGGTTTGGTCAGATTCCCGTTAGACTTAGAGAGGCTCTGATCTCTATTGTCATCTCTGAATTAGTGGCTTCATGCTATGCATGACTCCTTACCAATAGAACTTCTACAGAGGTTCTGATGCTGACACCTTCCTTGCTTCCTTGATTCAATAGGGTTTCCCCTATCCTTAGTTTAGTGTAGGGTTTAGTACATGTTGTGAATCTTTTCCACGTATGGGGAGAAGGATTGAAACCCTTCGTCTAGTCATCAAATCCTATTCCTTATTTTCTGCATAGCTGCCACAGAAATTCATAAACTACTCCTTGCTGTTGAGGACCAATATTGTACACTGCATTGGTCTTCCTTGGAAAGTCTTGTATTTTTATAGTATGTTCTTGAGATTGATTTATATTAGTTTGACTTTGTAATACACCTTCTAAATTCAAGTTATTGACTCAGACTTTTATTGTGTGGTCCTAATGGCCACACAGTAAAGCTTAAATTGTTGTTAACCTCTTTTCCTCTCAGGCTACTAAAAAGGTCTATTGACCAGAGTTGAATTGGAAGGAACGGCCCAGAGCATTCTCAAGCTCTAAAAATGTGTCTGGAAACCCAATCTAAACATTTGATCATCAAAAATAATACTTTGAATGATTTCCAATCAGGCTTTTCTTAGACCTGGCTGCAGCACAGAAGCTGTGGTACTTCAAATAGTGCCTGATTGTCCACACATCCTTGATAAGGCCCTGCCTTCTATTTCCCTTCTAATCACTTCACCCTCCCAAACACCCTTGAAAAATGAGTGAGATTGTGCAGGGCAGTTTTCAGGTATTTCCCCTCCTATCTACATAATATAATATAACCCAAATAATAAAAATGCCAAACGCCCTTACTAACCCCTCACCCTTTTCTCAGAGTGCCACGCCAGTCTTCATCTAATGCTCTTCTCTGTTTAATTTCTACAAAAATCATAAGGCCATACCTAAGAACCTGCGGGCCAGATTCACAAAGGTAGCTTACACTTTTGAGTAAGTCTACTACTTTTTGTCTATTTGCAAAATCTGATTGGAAATGTACTTCAAAAGTGTAACTTACATGCCTCCCCCAAAGTGAAGAGCCAGGATGCTGTACACTTTTGAGTAACCTACACTTTTGAGTAAGTTTACTACATTTTGCCTATTCTCAAATTTCGCGTGTAAGTTACACTGTTAGAGTAAATGTACACTCAGATTTTTAGAATAGCCAAAAAGTAGTGAGCTTACTCAGAAGTGTAGAGTACTCAAAAATGTAAGTTGCATTTGTGAATCAGGCCCAGTAACATTTCCTACCATCTCTAAGCTGATGACCCTCAGTTCTACATGAGTCTCTTTGTCTGACAACATCTCTTCCATGGCCCAGGTGCTCACTAACTTTAAACCACAGATGTCTGTCCAAAGGTGAACCCTGCTTCAAACCAGTTCCTCCAGATCTCCCTGTATATTGTCCCATTATTATGCAATTGTAGCTCAACTCCCTCCCTTGAATGCAAGCCATCAGTGGATGCACAATGTCTCTTGAGTTGTAGATGGTCAACAAACCAAACCCTCATGCTCATGTAAACTCTCTAATCAAAGTGCTCGGTATCAATGTGACCTCTCCAATGATTGACATTTTTTATTTTTGAGGATGATTTAAAATGTGTAGGGCAATCCCAAATGCTATCTACAATAGATAATAAAAATGTTAAAATATATTCAGTTATTAGTTAATTAAATACATACAAATACATTTATTGAATGAAAGCCATTTAAAACACCCTGTTAAAACATCATACCAGCTTGTCCTATTTGTTTACTGTTGGACCTGGCCCTCACTACAGGTTCGCCTCCAAACATTTTGCCTTCCTCTTCCTACTTTTTGCTTAATTAATTTTGTTGGCTTTTGGACTCTTTACCACTGCCCACCAGTGCTAAGGTGCGTGTGCTCTCAACTTAAAACATAGTAGAATTGGTTTAAACCCAAATGGCATATTTAATTTACTTATAGGTCCCTAGTAAAGTGGCACTACATGTACCCTGGGCCTGTAAATTATTGTTTTAATTCTTTTATTGATTTTACAACAATCAAATATACAAAGAGACAAAAAGGAAAATAAAAGGGAAGAGGAAGAGGAAACAAATTAAAAAGAATGCAATCAATTGAAATACCGCCATTTTGGTTGTGTGTTGACAACTCACATAAGTTACATGTTTGCCTTGTCATAGATCTAGTCCACTTTACGATACTAACAATAGTTGATTTGGCCACACATGTGACGCAGCACTTGGGCATTTTTACTGCTATCCCATGGTACACTCCCACCAACATGTTATGTTTAAATTACTATTGTTAACACATCAAATGTATCCAGCTTTTAACCATCAGGCCTAACATACCTCTTCCCCTGCAATTCTGAGCCAATTGGTAAAGGGATCCCAAATATCTTTAGGGTGGGAACGGGTAGGCATCAATTCCCAATTGGTCTTTACAATATATGATGTCCCGCGCCCATGCCTTTACAGTCGGGGGTGTTGTCTTTTACCAGTGTATAGCCACTTGTCTCTTGGCCAGCAGCAGCAGCAGTGCTGTTAACTTCCTAACTGCCTTTGGGGTGCTTTGTACATAGCCTAACAGGGCCACCCATGGGTTTTGCAGTATCTCTTGTTCTGTCATGTTCGCTATGTGGGAGAGTGCGTTCCGTCATAAGGCAGCCATTAGCCAACACTCTCAAGCAAGATGTAGAAAGATTGCCTGGGGGGTTCTGCATCTCCAGCAGTGTGTGTCAGGGTGTAATCCCATGCGGTGCAGCTGCGATGGTGTGCAATACAGGCGATGCAAATACTTGAAGTGAATGAGCCTTAATCTGTAGTTTGGAGATAGGTTTTCCAGCAGAATAGCCACTGCTGGTCAGTTATGTCAGTGCCCATCTCCGCCTCCCAAGCCGTTTGTGACTGTGGAACAGTGATCGGGGACTCTCTTTGTGTAGTGGTATATAGTCGTATGATCAATTTGCGGTCAGAGGGGGTTGTGATAATGTGTTCTAGTGTGGGCAACGCCGGTGGGGCCTCAGGGAACGTGTTGTATCTGGCTCTGCACGCCACTCTGATTTGGTAATATAAAAGCATATCTAGCGCTGTGCATTGTGATTATCTGCACATTTGCTGTAATGTGAGGAACTTGCCCTCAGGAAATAGATCTCCCCCGGTAGTGATTTTGTGTGTTTGCATTCTGAGTTTAGCAGCGCCTTCAAGCAGTGGTGGGATTAGTGGGTTTCCTATTATGGGCATAGATGGCGCATACAGCACCGCTTGGTGTGCTCTTCTAGCCAGTACCCTCCAGGCCCATCGTAAGGTTTCAGTCGTATCTATTTTGCGATTAGATCTCTTGAAAAGTTGGTATTGGGCTGTGTGCAGGGGTAGCGGGGCAACTCTGTCCAATTTTATGGCTACATGTGTTTGGAATGGCGTTGGGTGCTGCCAGAAGTGTAGGAATTGCGCCTAGGCGCAGTGGGTGTATAACTAAAAATCCGTAGCGTCGAATCCACCCAGCGCGAATGGTAATGTGAGGATATCCCAAAATATCCTCGGCTGTTTCCTGGCCCATACAAGTTCAATTATACTGGACCGAAGACGTTTAAAAAACTGTAGTTAGAGGCATTGGTATATTTACGAACAAATAAAGCAGTTTGGGAAGGATAATCATTTTAGTGATCACGATACGACCCGCCAGGGAGAGCGGCAGGTTTTTCCATCTGCATATTCTATCTTCTACCCAATCCAATGCCTTGCCATAATTTGCCAACCATAATTCCTGCACATCTCTGCTGATCCAGATCCCTAGGTATCTTGTCGGTCCGTCCGCCCATTTTATGGGAAATTCAGACTCAAATTGGGAGGTGCCATCCGTCAGGGGAAGTATTGTGGATTTGGCCCAATTTATTTGAATCCCTATGTGGCCCCCGTATCTCACCAGCTCCCTGGTCACGGGTGCAAAGTTCACTTCAGGTTCTACAAGATAGATTGTCATGTCGTCAGCGTACATTGACACGATCAGTCCTCTAGATGTGAATCCTATGCCTCGATTTGTTTGGTGTTGTCTGAGCCTTGCTGCTAATGGCTCTGTGGCTATCACAAATAACAGGGGCAAGAGCGGGCATCCTTGTCGAGTGCCCTGTGTTATATGTATTGGGTCGGATATAAGCCCATTCACTTTGACTCTGGCGGTTGGCAGGGTATATAATAGTTTGATTTGCTGGATATAGATGGGGCTAAGACCTAGCCGAGTAAATAGCGTGAACAGAAATTACCACTCTAGAGAATCAAACGCCTTTGTGGCGTCCAGCAATGCGACTATGGCTGACTCATGGGGGACAGGTAGTGAAGGAGTGCGAATAGTGTGCGCAGGTTATGAGCTGTGGAGTGACCAGGGATAAAGCTCAATTGATACGGGCACGCTATTAGTGGGAGTAGTGGTTGTAACCTATTCGCTAGGAGTTTGGCGAATATTTTCGCATGAACATTTATTAACGAGATGGGCTGTATGAGTCACATTTCGTGGGGTCCTTATCTGGCTTTAACAATGTTATTAGGGTGGCTTCACGCATTGATTGCGGGTATATGCCAGTTTCTTGTTCTTCCTGATATACCAGCAGTAGCCACGGGGCCAACAGTTCCGCATATTCTTTATAAAATTTAGCAGTAAGCCCATCTGCACTCGGGGCCTTATTTGCCGGTAGACTGTTTATCACTTGTCGGACGTCCTCGGCTATGAAAGGGACGTCCAGGTACTCCCTGTGTGCCCTCCCCAGCCATAGTAGCTCCAGCAAGTCTAGATAGTCTGTTATTTCCGACGCGGTGGGGGCTGTTTGCGTGGTGTATAGTTGTGCGTAAAATTGTATCATGGTTTGCAGGACTTCCGGTGGCGAACAGGATGGTGGTGCATCAGGATTATGCAGTTCAGTTATGTACATCGAGCCTCTGGGTGGTCTCAGAAGGCCCGCCAGTGTCTTTCCCGGTCTGTCACCCTCGCCGTATCTGCGAGCCTGAGCATATTTGTGCATGTATTTAGTCTCTCTCTCTGCCTCTTCCTGAAATTCTGTCAATTTAATACGTATATGAGTCAGTAATGGGGATGATTGGGTCTGAAAATACTGCCTTTCTAAGGCATGTATTTCATTTTCTATATTTGTTAATGTGGACCGTATATCTTTGAGTACTCTTGATTGCAAGGCCATGCTCGCCCCTCGTATGACCACCTTGAAGGCCTCCCAGAGCGTCCCCATCGAACCTACTGTGCCCTCAATTAGTTCAAAATATTCTGTTATTTTGCCATGCAGTGTCTCCCTAAACACCAAATCTAGTAAGGCGTTGGGCGGGAAACACCAGGTGAATGGCTGAATGTACGGTATTGGGACGTGGAGCTGCAGGACTACCGGAGCATGATCTGAGAGTGTCCTTGGAAAGTGAGAGACATCCGTAACCCACGAGTTTAGATCTTTAGAGGTGAGCCAGAAGTCCAACCTGGACCATGCACTATGTTGCTGAGTGATACAGGTACCCTCTCGGGTGCTTGGGTGACGCATGCGCTAAGAGTCTATTAGCTGGTAGTCTTCTATTATGTGCCTGAGTATGGCTGACTCCTGTGGATGGTGTGTGCCGGAAGTACCCACTCTATCGTTTTGTGTTGACAACACAACATTGAAATCACCCCCCACAATATTGCTGCATTTCCCAGGGACTGAATTCCATGCCAGACCTGATTAAAGAAGTCAGGGCTGTCGGTGTTGGGACCATATATATTTGCGATTATTATCTGTTGGTGATACAGTTCACCCCTCAGCAGTATATAACACCCCTCTGTGTCGATAACTGTGTGATGTGTTTTTCATGGGAGGCCTTTCCGTATCAGAATTGTCACTCCGCTGGAGTAGCTGGAATAGCTTGATGTGATCACCTCCCCCCAGCGAGTGGATTTCAATTTGGGTCTCGATGTGTGAGTCAGGTGCATTTATTGCAGGAGGCAAATATCTGCACCATGCCTAATGAGATAAGAGTGTACCAGTCTTGTTTTCCTATAGTCGTTTAGCCCACGCACATTCCAAGTAACACATTTCAGTGAAGTAATTTTAAGCTAATATTGCCAAATTGTAACAGTGGTGCGAGATTTCTCCTATGTCACGTGATTTTTCTACTGTGTGGTGTGTTGTGTCTGCAGGTGTAGGCCACGTGTTTGCAGCGATGGCCCGATGGTATGGCCACAGACCTGGTTGTAGCTTATGGTTCGGCGGCATCCTCAGTCTTGTATTTGGAGGCGGTGAACTATAACAATTAACAATCCCACCCACCCTCCTCCCACATCAACCCCCCAATCAGGTTTTGTAGCCTTCCCCATTAACACCCCTAAACTGTCGTACACCTAGTCACCTAGGGTAATTGGGAATCATCCCCCGGGGGAACGTGGGGTCGCCAGCGAACACCCCTGCCTCGTACTGCAGGGTGGCCTTGCCCGCTAAAAGGTAACACGGGTCTGATGGTGGCAAATTACGTGTTACCCTTCCAGCAGTCTACATCCTTCCCCTCCCCTCCCTCTTTGTGAAGTAGACAATAGTAGCACCTGTCCCCCAAATGGCAAAACAGAAAGCAACCAATTTTGCGTTCAGTTTCTACACAGCGGTGATGGACTTATCTGCTTGCTATCTCGGGTGCAGGGCCTGTAAATTAAATGCTACTAGTGGGTCTGCAGAACTGAGTGTGCCACACACTTAAGTAGCCCTTTAAACATCTCAGGCCTGCCATTGCAGAGCCTGTGTGTGTACACTTTAAGCTGCCATTTCAACCTGGCAAAATAAAAATGCCAAAACAAATGATACAATGCACACCTTTTTGTACTCAAAGTCCAAAAATTCCAAGGATGATAATGGCAAAGTTTTGGTGTGCAAACTTGCCTCGTGCTCTGCCCCAATTGTACAGAAATGTAACTCCATAACTTGTGGCGCATTGTCATGCACCAGCTGCAAGTCTCACTGCCTAACAGAGTTATGAAAATTATTCAATAATTTTGTCAAAATAAACCTTTTACCTGGCCGATACCTTCCTTTTTTATACATATATGTCACCCCTCGGGTAGGCAAAGGCAAACTGGCTGTACCGGGCATCTGGTGTTCCCTCGGCAGGCTGGAAGGGTGAGGGGCTGGTTTTGTTACTAGTGGCCGGTTTTGTAGCATTGCAGCAGTTTTAAAAGCACTGCAGAGTTCCTTGTATATACAACAGTTTTCAGGCAACAATAAAAGTGCCAAGATAACTCTGGTGATTAATGAACCTGCTGGTCAGAGTTTTGTCAGTGGCAGTTTTAAATTATCTAAGGTAGTGCACTGTTGTAGGGTGATAGTGAGGGAATAATTGAAGAGCCCCAATAACAATGACATTTTCCTGGTGCACTGTGAGGTCATCATTTACTATGCTTTAAAAACGAATATGAGTGAGCGAATAGTGAAAATTGTGCTGTACACATCATTTTTGCAATCTTTTCCCCAAATTTTCTTGGGGGTAGAAACCCCCTTTGTAGTGATCAGGCTCACTGTGCTTGCTTGCTATTCACTGTGTGAGAGCTGGTCTGACAACATTTGCCAGGGCTGCTTTGGGTTCCCAGTCCAGTTCTGGGGGTAGGCCCCGGGGTAGGCCCGGACAGTTCGGAGGGCAGAGTGCAGTGTATTTAAAAGGTAGGAGATGTACCTTTAAGTTTTACCTGTCCTGGTGGCGAAAAACTCTTACATTCATTTTTCATTAAGGCAAGACCTATCTATCTCATGGGATAACATTGGAGTTGACATTACATTTTATAAGAGTAATTTCCAAATGGGAAGAGATAACCAGTCATGGTTGGTGTCTTTGGAAACAGGGTGAAAAACCCTATTTAATTTTGACGGTGGGTTTTTTATCACAATTTAAAAAACAGCACTTATAGGAAGCTGGCATTTTTCAGACCTTAGTCTTTGTGTCAATAGCCTTGCCTGAATCACATGACTGGGTGTAATTGACAGTTGGACTTTGTGAATTTCTCTCAGACAGTCACTCAGGTGTGCCTGAGTGGGCCATCTGCTAGCAGGATGTGGGGCAGAGCTGAGAACAGCTCCACTTATACCTAAAGAGCCTGTGATCTGCCTTAACACAAAGAGCCTAATGACCCTGCATTGTCACTTTAACCAGCTTGTATAGGAGAGGCAGCAAATTCCATGCACTTCAAAGCCACTGTCGAGAAGCTTTTACCACCTACCAGAACCAAGGCACCAGGGTATAAAAAAGGACCTGATACACCAACTCTTCAGTATACTTCTGGACCTGTGGATACTCTGTCAGGGAGAAGGAATACTGTGCTGCTGAAAGGACAGCTAGGCTGCTGGACTGCCACTCTGAAGGAGCTATTGCCCTGCTGTCCTGAACTGCTGCCTGCTGACTTCTTGGCTGGGGATGAAGAGCTGGACCTGCAACCCATCTTGAACCCAGGGCCCCAGAGAGACTCAAAGGGCTAATCTGCTGGCCTCCTGATCTGAGCCTCAGGGACATAACAAAAAAACTCCCCAACAGCTCCTGAACCTGTCTGCAACAAGCTCCTGACCCCCAAGTGGTGCACTTCAGGGCTTGAACCCTTGGTTTGGCTAAGCAGGCTCCTAAATCAATTTGCCTGTTCACACCGACATTGCACCTCTTGTATCGAAATTCAGCGTGAGCCACCTCCAGTCCATCTCTTCACACAGCAACCATCGGTCGCGTGTGAGGGACTGCATACATGAATCACCCTGTTCTGTCCACCATGCCAACCAACAGCGTGGACGCTCTCCATGCCCCCCGTGACTCTCTCCAACATGAACAGGACCTTCAGCTGGATTATTCTGGGGCTGTATCCGAATCGTGCTCCATCGTGGTGGGCTTGAACTTTTGACTTTAACCCGGTCTAGCCTGACCAGATAGCCGTTGATGGTTGCTGCATTTAGGTGCTATTTTACATTCATTTTTTTTAATTCATATCTACGGTTCAATTGATTGGATTTTTCTCAATTTGGTCTTGTTGTATTTATTAAATTAAGCACTAATTTTTTTGACCTGGAGTAGGATTCTTTGTGTGTGGTGTTTTCACTGTTTTATTGTTTGAAGTGTTGCACAAATCCTTTACACATTGCCTCTAAGTTAAGCCTGACTGCTCTGTGCCAAGCTGCCAGGGGGTTGAGCACAGGTGGGTTTGCTTTTATCTTGCCCTGACTAGGACTGTAGTTGCTGCTCGACCAGGGCTCATACCCCAGTCAACCAGTAACCCAATTTTTTACAAGCAAAATCTATTTATTTAAGAACTCTGGTCATCATTTGTAACCCCAAACACAATATAAAGAGCTGGTCAGAAGGTGCTTAAACCAGAGAAAAACAGAGTCTTCCGTAGTTTCTAATAATCTAGGAAGCATATGGTATGTGTGAAATGAATTCATTTTGATAATCACATAATATGCCTGTTTTACTCCATTAAAAACTTTTCTAGCCGTGCCTAAACTTTTACAGTCACATTTCCTAGAAGTGTAGCCATAAGAAATTAGACTTCAATGATAATCGCAATGAGGCAACAAGCTATTTGTGTCTCAAAGCCCCTCTGTATGAATCTAAGACTATTCATAAGCATTTTTCTTAATAAAATTCATATAACCCTTATTGCTCATTTTATTCAACTAGTTAAAAAGTTCTCAAATGAAAGGAGGGGGTGGCTGACATTCCAGTTGGCTTGCACTTCAAGACTTTATAGAGCCATATACAAATATCTTGACTCTTCCAGTAAAGATATTCTAGCCTGTAAAAAGAATTTTATAAACACCAAAGGAGACATCTGGCTCTCAGGACATAAGTAAAGAAAATTAACCTCCAAAGCCTTATCTTTTACCACTAATCTAAATTAGAACCACACAGGACCATTAGGCAGAGGTGGCTTGTTTTTTAAAATTGTGAGGTGTTTTATTAACTGCATGTTCACCCACGCTCACACCTACTCAGCCACCCAAAAGCACATGTATGTGGACATACTCACAACCACCCCCTCACAAGCAGATACACATGTAACTTACACCTACTACCAACTCACAAGTATGTATGCAAATACACACACACAGGCACTCATACATACACACACACATGCACCCAAATGTTCAATGAACCACTTACCTTGCGGGCCATGGCAGCAGTAAGGGCTCCAAAACAAAGGCAGCCACACCAGCTGGTGATGGGAGGTTGGAAGTATGTTGGTTTGGTAGGGTACTTCAGGTAGCCTTAGGTAGTAGAAACCAGAAGATCCTGTCATCTCTTCTTATTGTGTAACCTTGTAATGTGTCAGCCAATTATTAAGAAGACATTTACTACCTCGTCGCAAGGTTGTATCGCTGAGATGTGCTGATCTGACCTCACTCTGTGACTAGTAGGGAAAGGGTGCTGTGAGGCTTCACTTGGCAGGCAGGTCTGAGCAGTTCAGGGTTTACACCTAAAGTGCCCAAAGCTGACTTTATCAGTGACACTGCCCATCATCTTCAGTGGAAGGATACTCACCATGCTTTGTGAGGCTGATGATGTCACAGCCCTCAGCGCTGTGAAATCTTTCTCGCAGCAAATTCAGGTTGCGTAACACCTGCTTATTAGTGCATATGATGTGCTTGGCTTCATGACCCTGACATGGTAAGTGTCTGTTTGTTGACTTTCACTCAGTCTGACAATCATATGTCATTAGCCACGGCTCACACAGGTTAATGCTCAGGGGCGATGAGGCAGGGCGGGGTGGGTGGGGTTTAGTGGAATTCAATAAATGACGGCAATGTGAAACCTAACAAAATAAATAAATAAAAAAACACTTACCCTGTGCTCACCGCATCATGTGATGTGCTGAGCGCAAGGTAAGTATTTTTATTTATTTATTTTGTTCGTTTTCACATTGCCATCATATGTGGAATTCCACTAACCCCCACTCCCCCGCCCCGCCTCACCGCCCCACAGCATTTACCTGTGCGAGCCACGGCTGCCTGTCATGCACTGGAAAAAGAGAGGGCCAGAGCCTGACAATAGTGAATAATAAAATTGCCTAAAAAATGTAGGCTGTGCCAGGTGAAGCCATTTGATGAGCTCCTCGGGTAAGCTTCAAATGAGCTTTGATTAAATAAATAAACAGCAATTGTAGCTTTAAGAATGGCTAAGAAGGGAGCGGTACTAGGCAGTATCCAGAAAAGATACTTACCCCCCACCCCCACAAATTCTGCCCGCCATACCCTCCATAGATTCAGGAACAAGAAGATCAGATTGGATCACTCTAGTTCTAGTCGCCCCCTAAATGGATCCACTTTGAAGCAAGGAGTCCATTTAAACTGGCCTGTATCATTTAAAAATCTCCAATCTCTAAAAATCCTACAATAACTGTCCCACAATCTCATCTCAAGGGACCACACTTCTTGTAGAGCACTTATAACGCCTTGCTTGAAACAAAAAGTTTAAGAAAAAAAGACTCTCAAGCAAGCCTTCTCAGAAGTGGAACCCAATTTATGGTACGCCATCCTAGCTGTCCGAACCAATAACCATTATGGAGAATTGAAAAATGAGTTGCCATTTTTCGTACTTTAACATCATTGCAAATTTTAACTTCCCTTCAGAGTCTGCTGTAATTGTTTTGATATTTCCCACCAACATCAGCTGGTATTACTTGTTGCTCATCCTTGTGGGTGTGTTACTGCTACTTTGCACATGTATACTGTCTTGTTGGTCTTACTTTGTGCTCTATGCTTTACTGCCCTTGCTATCTTATACATGTGTTTGCCCCTGTTGTTATTATTCACCAATGTACCTAAGTAAACAGCTCCTAAACGTAAGATGATTGTGGATTGCAAATTTTCCTAGCAGACTCTGCATTACCTCTCTGCTGCCATATAAGATGCAGTGGGACATTGGGAGTCTGATTATGAGTCAGGGGGAGCGGAATTACCTTATGGAATTTCACCCACCTGATTCAGAGTGGATCAGTGTTCCTACACCCTGCTTTCCCATGTGTGGGTACACAATACTCGATCTTTCCAGGTCATAATTTTGTCTTGACAAATCACATGGGGTCTTGTCTGCAGCAATAACCAAGCCTCATTCCCTGTTTTGTATTTCTGGCGGGGGGCCTACAATGCTCCCCCCACCAGAGTATACCTTTCCCTTTTTTCTGTTACTCCTCACATCCCTCTTTCTTTCCACCCATGCCCAATCCTAAGACAGAAGCATACTTTTACCACATTCTCAGATCAGGTGGTAAATGTATGCATTAATCCCCAAGGAATTGGGAATTCGTTCGGTTTTACAACTGGTAAATTCCACATGGTAATTCCATATAGCATGGTGAATAACTTGTAAATGCATTGTACTGGCACAAATGTACTGTACAGTGACAGTAAATGTGCATACAAATTTAACTCTCCACTAGTACTGTGCAATTCAGAATTAGCATGACTTTAATAAAGAACGGGGTGACCCAAAGTAATCAAGGACCTGGGTAATGTATGATATAAAAGACAATGGTCCTGAACCTATATTTCAATTGTAACAATCAAGGATTGTGATTTAGTAGTTTATAGGATAGAACAATCAATATCCAAAAAAATAATTATCCAAAAGCATTATAAGAAGTACAAGCATACGTCCATAGACTGGGTCACCATATATTTATTTACAGCAATTTGGGTGAGATCCAGACAATATATAATACAATTAGCTATTTGAAGAAGGTTGCTCCAGGAGGAGACGTGCAGAAAAACAGGGTGCTCAAAAGTGAAGTGGTGAAAGAAGATACTTCAACCGAAGTATATAGAGAATTCAGTATGTCAAAGCACAAAAAAGAAGGGGGAGGTTGTAAATCACCGTCCGTAGGTAACCTGGCCCAGTTTTATTTATATTTACTCCAAACAATTTTTCAATTCTAGCTAGAATTCAATTCTAAGGTGGCACGTCAAAAGACCAGGAGGAAGGAGGGGGTCCAGGTTAAGTAAAATAAGCGTCGACGTTTCGATCCAACTTGTGGCCAAAAAACGGGTTATATTATTCCTTGGCCTGGCGGATCTTCATCAGGACTAGCCTGGGCAACCTAAAATAAGGACCAAAATTAGGTTGTTGCACTAGGAATTAAAAACCACACACAATATATACAAATAGTAAAGTGGCCTCACCCATCAATTGAAGGTGAGGACAAGGGTCCATGGTTCCTTTAATGAATCCAACATGGAGGTTTGCATCTTCCAAAAGTAATGCAGTAATCTTAAAGACGCCAACATTACAGATGGTGACCTATGAACCTGTAAACCCAGTAGTCAACCTCTCCAACTACACCTTAAAGCCTAATGAACAGGAAATTCTGGGGAAGGGTCTGTCCTTTGTCCCTACTAATATGCCCAACAATTTTAATCTCAAGGTAGAACTCCACCAATTTTTCAGAAAAATCCGGTTGAAACATTATTTCCTCAAAATCCCGTACAATCCGATTTTTTCTGGTAGTGGACTTAGGCCTCCCTCTAGGTTTAATCCCCCTGCCCAATTACTTTCTCCTAAACTGTTGGCTTTTGAACAAGTGGTGTTGAGGGACGTGGACAAAATACTGACTAATCGACAGTATGTCAAATACAATATAAGTAAATCTGAACGGGAAGGCCTTTAGTCCTTAAAAACGAATACCAACATAGTAATAAAACCAGCAGACAAGGGGGGTGCCATTGTGGTACAAAATGTGGAAGACTATAAGAAGGAAATCCTTGACCAGTTATCGATTGTCGGTAACTATGAAAAATTGAGAAGGGATCCCACCCAAGAAATTACCAACATGATAAGGGTTGTCACACGTGAAGCTTTCGAATCAGGTATCCTCAGTAAACTTGAAAATGAATATCTCAACAATAAACACCCTAGGATACCCACAATCTATACCCTCCCAAAAATACACAAACGTATGGAGTGCCCACCTGGTAGACCTATAATCTCAGGGTGTGGATCCATCCTGGAGCCACTCTGCAAGTATATTGATGTGTTTTTAAAACCAATCGCTGAAAGTACTCCAACTTACTTAAAAGACACCATGCAGACGATCCAACTAGTCGATGAACGCCCACATGACCCTACCACTGTTATTCTGGTGACTATGGATATAACGTCACTATATACTAACATCCCACAGTGTACTGCCCTTATATGTATTGAATCAGTACTAAATAAACGGCCTGCACCACATAGAGTCCCAACTGATTTTATCATTGAGCTTTTAAGGATCGCCAAGACACATAATTATTTCACATTCTTAGGTGATTACTATGTACAAACTAAGGGCGTGGCTATGGGGGCAAGCTTTGCACCGAATTTGGCGATCATATTCATGCATGAATATGAACAACATTTTGTCCTGAATGAATACAATCCACATAGAGACTGCATCATGTTATGGCGACGTTACATCGATGACGTGTTGATGATTTGGAAGGGCGATGAAGAACACCTGATAGTCTTCCATCATTGGCTTAATACCTGTTCGTCTGATATTCAGTTTACCTGTGACTTTAATAGAGAAACAATTAATTTTTTGGACATCACCATAAATGCACAGTCAGGTAAATTATACACTAGTCTGTACAGGAAAAATAGCGAACACAACACTTCGTTGAGGTATACTAGCCACCACCCTCGTAACCTAAGGGACAATTTGCCTTTTGGTCAGTTCTTGAGGTTAAGGAGGAATTGTTCCAAAAAGGAAGATTTCTTCGAGGAGTCAGCAGGTCTCCTAGCTAGACTTACTGAACGAGGCTACCCTACTAGATTGTTAAAGAGAGCACGCAAACGCGCCTGGTATAACCACAGGGATTCTCTACTAACCCCAAAGGTCAGAACAGATGACAAGAATGAACGCCTTGTATGTGTAACCACTTTCAATACGAAGAGCAATGCCATAAAAAAGACAATCAATCAACATTGGCAATTGGTGTCCGATGAATTGGGAAACATACCCACCCCGTTACATGCTTTTAAGAAAGGTAGAAACATCAGGGATTCTTTGGTCAATTCCTTTTTGGATGTACCAAGGACCCATGTACAGACCACCCTATGGGGGATCCCACCTGTCAAGGGTCATCACAAGTGCGGCTCATGTAAAGCTTGTCTAATGTCGAAGGAAATCACAGAGTTTGTCCATAATGACCGAGTGTACACATTAAATACACACAGTAATTGTAACACTAGCGGCGTTGTTTACGCCATCACCTGCCCCTGTGGGTTCATGTATATCGGCCAAACTGTCCAACGAGTAAAGTGCCGCATACTACAGCACTGTAGACGGATTCGTTGTAAGGTACATGGGGCCCCGTTAGTGGAGCATTTCACCTTGTTTGACCATACAGCGGATAGCCTGAAATGGTGGGTTATAGAAAAGGTTGAACGCAACCCCAGAGGGGGAGACTTCAGCGCTCTGTTGAACAAACGCAAATGTAAATGGATACACTCTTTGAACACTGTTAATCGGGGTCTTAATGAATTTGAAGAAATCAGTAGACAAGTATCTTTACTCACTAATACATGAGGCTGACCTTACGTAATCCTCCTTAGACTTACCAGGGCTCTGGTTAACTGTTAGTACATATCTTATCTATTGAGGACACTAGGGCTCTAGTGCACTGATATAGATATTTTCGTACTATAGATATGTAAAGCTATTTGTCCATGTACACTCTGCTCAATGGTTTTAAACTGTGTGTTTTGTCCAAATGTACATTATGTATTGTATATGCAATTGTCTTTGACTTTATTATGTGTAAATAATTTCTGGTGTTTGTTATGCACTGTTTTGAATAGTAATATTCGTTGCCAACCCCCCTCCAAACTTTGCTTTCCCTCGTGCTTCATACCGGGAGAGTCTGTCCTCTCTTTCTTCCTTCTTCTGGTTACCGTACACGTCGCCGGTAATTGATTTAACGCACTCGCGCGTCGGCTGCTCTCATTACCCTGGAGACGGTCTTAGAGTGCAGACGCGGTTACTTGTTCCCGGATGATTTTGGAATTCAATTCCCTAGTAAGTGTACCATACTTGTATGTTGTCCGCCGAACGCTTTATCGAGTTGTTTTTGGGTTTGACTGCGGTGCGGCTTCCCCACATTGGTACATTGTACGAGTGATTTATGTTTTGTTCATGCCGTGTGAGGCAGAGTTTTAGCTCATTTGCCTAGTCATATTGACTCTTCCGCCCGTAACACTGACATAATTTTTACCTTGCTCGACATATGCAGCTCTCTCGAAATAGTTAAGTAGATATTTAGTATGTGGACTCGAACCCTTTTACCTAGTTTGTCTTCTTAACAAGGCTAAGTTTGTAGACAGCCGGTTTTTCACTTCGTTATCTGACAGGCCCCCTTTTATGACCTGTGATAGCCATTTTCCACAAGTATTTAGAATATCCAATTAATTTTTTCTGTTTACTTACCTTTTGAGAAGGATTGATATCCTCACAACGTGTAATTTCCTTGCTGGTGATTGTGTGCCAACTCCTGGTATATGACCATGCCCATCCCCTTGCCTCCTTTTAGGTGTGCGCTGAATTACTACGCTCAAGCTCACCGGGCCTTTTGATTGTGATTAACTGTGAAGTTAACTATCTCACTCATTTAGTGATCACTAGTTAACTTATAGCTTTAGACTAGCGTAGTAATGTTAAAAAATGTTCATTCCCTTTCAGATTACTTTTGGAAGATGCAAACCCCCATGTTGGATTCATTAAAGGAACCATGGACCCTTGTCCTCACCTTCAATTGATGGGTGAGGCCACTTTACTATTTGTATATATTGTGTGTGGTTTTTAATTCCTAGTGCAACGACCTAATTTTGGTCCTTATTTTAGGTTGCCCAGGCTAGTCCTGATGAAGATCCGCCAGGCCGAGGAATAATATAACCCGTTTTTTGGCCACAAGTCGGATCGAAACGCCGACGCTTATTTTACTTAACCTGGACCCCCTCCTTCCTCCTGGTCTTTTGACGTGCCACCTTAGAATTGAATTCTAGCTAGAATTGAAAAATTGTTTGGAGTAAATATAAATAAAACTGGGCCAGGTTACCTACGGACGGTGATTTACAACCTCCCCCTTCTTTTTAGTGCTTTGACATACTGAATTCTCTATATACTTCGGTTGAAGTATCTTCTTTCATCACTTCACTTTTGTGCACCCTGTTTTTCTGCACGTCTCCTCCTGGAGCAACCTTCTTCAAATAGCCAATTGTATTATATATTGTCTGGATCTCACCCAAATTGCTGTAAATAAATATATGGTGACCCAGTCTATGGTCGTATGCTTGTACTTCTTATAATGCTTTTGGATAATTATTTTTTGGGATATTGATTGTTCTATCCTATAAACTACTAAATCACAATCCTTGATTGTTACAATTGAAATATAGGTTCAGGACCATTGTCTTTTATATCACAATTCAGAATTAGGGCTTTAATTTGCTTTTTAGTTTAAAAGCTGTATTAAATCTAATTTCTCATTCTACAGGTAAATCTGGGCTGAAAAGACCAGAGGTTAAATTGAGTCCCTGTTATCAATTTCTTACAGTAATCTTGAGAAAATAAATATATTCTGCATGAACTCAGCTGAGATGAAGTCCAATAGGCATACACATTTCTGTCTGGGATTACATCCATTCACACAGTTTGTTGGCTTGGCTCCCCAGCTGCCATTTCAGAAAAAGGGCCACACAATGTCCGGAATAGATGGGTGGGAGGAAACCCCAAAGGGTCTGCCAGTTAAGAACATCTTGTTGACACAGACTGAGGACCTGATTATGAGTTTGGCGGTCCAATGAACGGCCAAACCCACTGTGGCGGTGCAGCAACACCCGCACTAGCAGTCCGAACGCCATTTTAGGACTTTGGCGGTCAGACCACCATAGGATTGCTGCTATCACCAGGGATCTGCAATGCCTGTCTGAGGCCACAATATGCTGGTGGTGCAGCTGCTGCAATGCCAAGCGTATTATGAGTTTCCTCACTGCACTCGTTTTCATGGCAGTGAGCCCGCCATGAGAAGGGTTGGTGGTGAGAAAAACCCAGTGCATGAGGGTGCATGCAGGGGGGCACATGGTGTGCCCCCTTGTCTTTCTGCAACCCCCGTTCCTGCACGGCATGGACTTTACAAAATTGATCAAATAATGAGTCTGTTGTTTCTGCTTTCTCAGTCTAGCAGCAAAAGGCTTCACGAAATATTTACCAACAATTACCCATAACTATGGTTATTACTGTCAAGAGCAAATACAGAGTTCTGTAATGAAGAGTGGATGCCCTAATGACTACTGAACAAGCACAGTGTTCTGTAATGGACAGAGGGTGCCCACCAGTGCTTAATTTGTTTAGAAATAAGTGCCAGGGCTATTGTCAGGAGGCCACTGCAGCTTTTACCACAAATTGCCCCTGTCACACTGCCAGAGATAGTAACTACACAACAATGAACCATCACACTCCTACAAGTGTGACAATTCTAACTATTGCAGGCTCCCAAAGCTATAAGAATGGCTTGAGCGGCAAGTAATAGTAATTGTTAATGTATATTGAATTGATAATTAACTGTTGTTGTGGTTATCCCTAAATTAGCCAGAAGCGTCATCTTGTAGCAGGCTGTCACAAGCGCCAGTGTTAACAATGAAGTGCCGGTGACGAGCACCGGAAACCACCGGCTCAAATTAAGCCCTGGTTGTCCCTATTACTTTTGCATGTTCAGGATTGCATCCCAGTCTCAAACTTTGTACTTACAGGCTATTTAATGTTTTTTTGCTTTTCCAATATGTGTATAATATGGGAAATGAGTTGAATCCATCCCTAAGAGATCCTTGATGTTCCACATTTTCATCTTTAATTTCATATTTCCATTGAGTATATTTTCTGAGCCCACTTCCTACATCCGGGTCCAAGGACCTAACCAATGGCCATATATACCATATACTTAGTCGAGAATTTCATTTTCGAGGCCCCATTGTCAAAAACAGCACCAAGGTTGTTCGCTTGCATTCTTTCTTTGAAACACCAACAAAGTATGTTGTACAAACCTCTGTTGGTTTCAGGTAATCCTAAAGAGCTAAAAGCATTAGGTAGAGGTGTAACAAACATAATGCCCCCCCTGCAAAATCTGAAGAGGGGCCTGTGAGTCTCCCATACAAATACAAATATTCATTGAACTTGGGGCACACTGGGGGTCCTATGATGAATTTGAAATCCCTGAAGGGTTGTGGGCCCCTCTGACCCTGAGGGGCTGCAGACCTACATTACGGCTCTCCTTAGCCCAATGAGCAGTGCTAGACGAAAGATCCGCTGTCTGAGGGGGACCCATTCTCTCTAAAAATGGGTCTTGCAGACTCTGCCTGAAAGAGAAACAACATAACTATTTTGGGTGTGCAGGTGTCAACTGAGAGCATGCTGCTCGCGATGGTTGCTTCGGAGAGACACTCGTTTACAGCACAGACAAGCTGAGGGGACGCCCTTCAAGCACTGAAAGCATCCCTCCCCCCCACCCCCCCTGGCGGACTGCGGGACTGTGGGGGTGCGCGTTACACCCCTGGCACTAAGGTATTCCACATGCAGGCTATAATAGTGCGGAAAATAGCAATATCCCGACACAAAGCAGATGGAGGCAGTGACAAATACCACATTTGCATAGCGAGCTGAGTACTAATCCTTCTAAAGTGACTTTAAAAGTGACTGCGAATAATATGAAGCAGCTGGAGGTGCTCATTTATAACAGTTCCTTTCACACCAGAGTTTGATGTTACAGTTCCCAGTGAATTTGCAAGTGAATTGAAAGATCATCTTAAAGGGCCTGCTTTAAATTGTTTGAGTCTGTTTTTCTTACATTTAGGATGTTGGTCTATAGATTTGCATAAGTTAACTACAATTACAACTTACTCATTTTATATTTTTCCAGGGAAGATCAGACCTCCTCCTTAAGATTGTATGTATAGCATTTCCTTGCTATTCTTTTGCACTCAATAGGGAATGCATCAGCAGACGCTCCTTTCAACTACACAAAGAATATTCAGCTGGCAGGGAGGCAAAAGATCGACAGAGCAAGATCCTGGGAGCGGCAACCATGCTTCCTTTAGTCCAGGGGTGTCCAATATAGGTGTCCTATGCTGGTCTATGAGGCTTGAATCAATGCCAGATTTTCAGGATACGACATAAGATATCATTTTATATGATACACCTCCTGGACCCACCTTTGAGACAGAGAGCCGCAGTCCGTGAAACATAGAGGCTTCCACTCGCCAAACACTCAATTGAAGAACAACTCTCTCTTGAAAAGAATATAGAGTAGTTATCTTGACAATTCATTTTCCAGAAAGTGCTGCTCCACTGTTTGATAAATTCATTCATTAATGGCATGATTGGTTGACTGCCTGCTTGATCGTAGTAGCATTCAATTTCAGGTAAGTACTAGACATGTGGGCTTGGATAAGGGCGAGCATGTCTTTGAGATTACTGTCAAAAATCACTACCACAAGGAGAGTGAGATGCATAAGGGCCGCCTCCACTTCCCTATCTTTATTAACCAAACAACGAGAGAAAGACCACTATCTGTGTCCTAAATAACCCTCAATCAGTACAATGGGGACTCCTAATTAGTTTTTAGAAGACCCCTCAGACACTAACATATGCTTGTGGCATGCTCCATCATAGGGTTCTCACCGAGACGCCTAGTGCATTTGAGTGTGCTTCCTGTCTTACAGTGGAGCAGGTTGTTTTTTTAGATATCAAGATTATTAAAATTACCTCAAAGAAACTCTACTAAAAAGGAATATGTAACACTGGGAACCTTAGGTAAGGTTAAAAAATAGTAGATGTGAACTGAGACTCTCATGGTCTCCCACTTCTCAGTCTACATGTTCAGCCATGTTGAAATATGCCACCACGGGTCGAAATCACTTTCATCAGGACAGATCGCTTTTATATTGTGCTTATCAAACACGATTGTACACATGCATACTATTGATTGTACGCTCATAAAATTATGCCGTAACTTAGGACCTTCATTATATTTAACACAGGATATTACCCTGTGAGTTCATCTGTAATGATCAAGGTGAAAGGACATGGTTATACATGTAATAAAAGTATTCATTGGTAGCCATACACATGAGGTGGAAAGTTTTGTCAGTAATAACCCCTCAGTTTATGCAGTCCACTACCATGTGATTCAAAAAAGGGGAAATTACAATTTGCCAGTGACCTGAGCGTTCATCATTAGTGATATAGCACATGCATTTCACACAACAAAACTCAGAAAAGTCCGGCCAATTGATCTACATTAAATGGTATTGTCCATAGAATAGTACACACTTGGAGAAGGGCAGAGCCTGTAGTCACACACTGGAAATGGGGTATATGGATTAAGATCTTTGTTAAAATCATGTGTCTCATATGGAGAAATTAAGCTATCTGAAAGAAACCCCAATCCCCTCAAGACTTACTTCATTAACGCGTTGCGCCCGCTACAAACCTGGCTGGTGTCCCTTAAGTTCTGCATGTTAACTCTTATATGCCGTTGAGGGCTTAATAAACATCTTCCGGGAGCGACGCGGAGCAGTGAGACGTGTGATACACGCGTCACTGCGTCACAATACTAACCCCGTTAGAGCCTGCAACTAGAGGGGTCAATGTTGTTCTGACAGATTTCTGGTGCTCTCAATGTGAGTATGACTTCAGATTTCCCGGCGCTGTGGGTGTGTCTGCCGAACTTGAATCTAGACCGGGGGTGGCCGGGCCCAGAATTTACAGTGTTCAGGGATGCTTCCAGATTAGCTGTTGAAAGTATATCAAAACAATAAGAATAAAAAAAAGATTGGGAACACACTACTGCTTTTATAAGGAAAAACATACTTCTTATCCACATCATGTGGTGTGTGGATCAAAAACATACAGACTGGCTAAGCATAAAAAAGGAATGTTAAAATTCCCCATTTATGGATGGAGAAAAGATAAAGATTTCCAATATTTGGCAAAGGATGTGCAGACTAACAGTGTTTCAATTGTTGTGTCTATCCCCTAGTGTAATGCCTACATTCCTTCACCATATAATACGTTGGATCTTTAATCCATAGAAAAATTAGCAGGCATTGGTGGTTTTAAAATCTGTCTCGGAAAGAGGAGGCAAAGAAAGGCGCAAAATCCCAGGATGGGATTTGGAGTGTAGTTTTCAAAGTGCCCACTGGCCAGTCAAACAGTAAAGCAGGTTATCCAAAATATGTATATGTTAATATAATTAAGTTGTCAGTATATAATAAAGAAGAGGTTTCAAAACATGACAGGGTACAAAGCATAGAATACAAAGCAAGAATGTGGCAAGGGGAAATTCAATGAGGAATATGTGAGTATCAGAAGAACCAAATTAAGGTTTGGGGTTAGGCTAGGGTATCCATGCATAAAGCTCAAGACCCTGGGAAAATAGAATCAGCAGAGTTTGAAAAGAGCTCTTATCTCCCCAAAGTCACAACAGGGTCCGCTAACATATTCTCAGAAACATACAATTAATACGCAGCAAAAGGTTCTGAAAGCTCTATGCCACCAACTCCTTTTGGACTGTCCAATGAGAAGACGATGTTCTCCGGGAGCAGGTCGACTCCCCAGGTTACCAGCGTTGAACAAAGAATGTACAGCTGTGCAGCTTTGAAGTTAGCAACAGTTTGGTCAGCCTGGTACAGGAGACTTTTTCCTATTCCTACACACTGCATGTTTAAGCTTAATCTAAAAGTTCTCCACAATAAACAAATACCTTATTCTAACTAAAAAGCCCTCCTCGATAACGCACCTGCAAAGGAGAAAAAAACATGAAACTTGCATTGCATTAATTAAAGAAATAATTAGAGTGACTGAGGCCTAGCCCCAAGTCATGTCAGCTGCAAGGGAAAAAGATATCAGACAATCGGGTACAATTAACATGAGAAATATATGAATTAAAATTGGCTATACATGTGGCTCTCATTATGTGTAAATACAGCCACCTACTGTCACTGGGTTAATAAGATGCGCACAAATTAAAATGGTTACTACACAATGTGTATGCTTAATATATAAATGTATGGAGCACTAAATGACAGGGCTCCATTACCCCCTCTGATGGCTTGGATATCTGTCACACAAAAAAAATCACCATTTCTGAGACCAGCTTAAAAAAATAGTTGTCCTCCTTTCCCTCCCACATGGGCTGTTGGCCGGCCAGGCCAGGGCTGCGGCAGTCGCAGCTTAGTGGGAGAAGGAACACTGCACGAGTGAAACCTTCAGGACGACGTTGCCTTACCCCATCGAGAGGCCACAGGCTAGAGGTTAGAGGGGCTGAGGCCAGACGGGAGTGCCGGGATGATCCGGGTGGCAAACAAGGACCACAGGAGTGGGACTTGGCCCAACATAAGGAGGGAGAGTGTAGATTGAAATGAGATGGGCCAGCCGTCTCGGTGTTGCTACAGTGGTCAAGACCAGGGTCCCAACACTGGAATTAGCCGGGGTGTCCCTCCCTCGTGTCCCCCAGGATTGCTGCATCCCGCCCCAAGTTGCCTGTGTCAAGGGGCGAAGGGGAGTGAAGCCCCCTGTGGAACATTCTACACGAGGCAGGGTATGCCACGGGGGCCTGGTCTGCTGAGGGGTCCATGAAAAGGTGACAGACAGCAGTGGTCCAGGTAGGATCAGTGGAACCGTCCGCCTGTTGTTGGCATTCCTGAAAACCTGGATCTGGGAAGTGTCCTGTCCCGCCCTAGAGACAAGGAAAAGAAAGGATGCTGAAACCAAAGGGTGCAGGCCCCCCTCAAGCTAACAAAATGGACAACTACGCAGTCCCCAGGCCAACCAAAGTTCTGGATGGGAAGATGGTGGAAAATCCCTCCCTAACGGCCATAATGGCCGTGATAAGGGATGTGAAGGGTGTGCTGGAGCTAAAAATTGATTTGCTATCTGTAGACTTTACATTAATCAGAGCGGACCGTTCCTAGCTCAATGATAAAGTCTCAATAGCCGAAAATAACGTCGGCCAGCTGTAATCCACAACAAAACATCTTGAGTCTCAGGTTCTCACACTGAAACAGCAGGCTGCACATATGGCAGCAAGAGTAGATGACCAAGAAGGGAGATTGAGGAAAAATAACATTGGAGTGGTGGGGGTCCCAGAGGGGGCAGAGGGCCCCAGTGTTGACCTTCTCCTGGAAGATTTAATTGTGAAAAAGCTGCAACCCAAATGACTGTTAAAATTATTTTCAATTGAAAGAGTGCATAGTGCTCTAGTAGCCGGGGGCTCCCTACGTACGATTATCTTAAAAACCTTTTACTTCCCGGGACAGAGATGCAATCCTTCAAGCGGCTAAATTGAACGGAGAAGTGCACTTTGAGAACACTCTCTTCCTCTTCTTTCCGGACTTTACCCTGCAAGTACAGTGTCAAAGGAGTAGTTTCGAACCAGTGAAAAGGGAGCTCAGAGAGAGAGACACATTAAATACATGATGATTTTCACTGCTGACGGCAAAACCTGGCACCTTGTGACCTCGGAGGAGGCCTGGGAGTGGCTGAATGGCTGGCGCACAGTTAGCCAGAAGAAAGGTAAAAGCTCTAAACACAATCGAGGAGCAACCAAAGGCTGGTCTGAAGGGAGTGGCTTGCTGGGCCAGCAATCTACGAGGACACAGTCAAAAAGCAAGCGGACAGATGAGGGGTGCAAGGAGGCATTAATAAAATCATCTGTTTTGTAGGTAGGAGTATGTGAGGCCTGGTAAAGCTCTGGAGAGGAGCTTCATTTGGCCTCATGGCCGGGAAGCTTTAAACAGACTCCTCTGAAATCTGGACTTTGCTGCAGAGGGGGGGGGGGGGTATGGGACAACGAAACAAGGGGACTATAGTCTGAGGAAGGGCTCATCAGGGAGGCAGAGAGGGTCGAGACAACACTTTTATGGTCCGAGAAGGCCAAGTCAGCCCTAGTTGAAGTTTGACATGTTATTTAATGGGCGACAGGTGTTCTGCAGGTTGGATAGCTGGGGATTCCACAACCATATTCCCAGATTAGCAGGGAGGGAGGAGGCAGGACAATGTTGGGGACAAGAGGGTTGTTTTTCACTGGTTAATTGCAGTCATCTTGATGATACTGTAGGGGGCGGGAAAAGGTTCTACAGTGTAATGGGAAGGGACTGGGGTGGGAGGGAACACCCTATCATAGCCTACCAGATCCATATAGGGGGAAACAAGAATTCAGTACCAATGTCTAACCACCGGACACACTCAATGAGGGTCATACATGGAATGTAAATGGCCAAAATGGTAAGGTGAAACGTACAGTGGGCATTCAATTCATTAAGAAACAAGCACCAAACATTATCGTATTAAAAGAAACCCACCTCCGAGGACACCACTTAAGGCCCTACATAAATATGGCTATGCCCTGCTGGTGCATGCCGGTTATACTACGGGCTCCAGAGGGGTGGGAGTGTTAGGCAGAAAGGCATTTCCCTTTATTCTAGGCAAATCATGGTCGGACCCTCTGGGGAAATATGTGCCCTGAGGGGACAATGGAAGGGCATGACCATTAACTTTTGTAAGGGAGATTGATTATGGGGTGGTCAAGTGAACTATGTGCTTTCAGTGGAGCTGGATGTTCTGGGCAAGGGCATCCTCGGGAGGAGAGCAGGGGCCCTAGGTGATTTTCTTTCCTCCATGGAACTTGGTGACATCTGGCAGGGTCATAACCCTAATCTCAGACAATATACCCACATGTCCTCTGGACATTGGTGCCTCATGCGGCTCGACTACCTGTTCACACAAACTCAGTGCATGGGCCAGTTCAAGAAGGCGAAGCACATAGCCCGGGTGATATCCGATCACTCACCAGTAGAGGTCACCCCAGAGGGGCCTCCTTAGGTGTATGTCCTGCCCCAAAGGGTGGACCCATGGTACCTTTAAGACTCACAATTCAGGTCCAGTGTCACAGATTGCACTGATCACTTCTTCACAGAGAACATGGGGTCAGTGGATAATACTTTGGGGAGGCCTATAAGACAGTATTTAGGGGTCACGTCCATGCTTTGATGGAGGCCTCCAAAAAAGAAAAGGCACTGAAATACATGCTCTGGAGATATAGATTCTGGAGTTGGAAGCCCGAGCAGGGAGGGAAGAGGGAATATCTGGGGAGGTGACCTGCTGCCTTCACCTACATCAAAAGGAGTTGAGGGAGCTTTCAGAGGAAGGGGCCAGGGCATTAGCCTGGGCCTCCCAGTACAGAATATATGCGATAGGGGACAAGGCCAGAAAACTTCTGGCGTGGCTGGACAAGCGGGAGACTTCGATGTGATATCAGATGACCTGGGGTGAGACACGTGATGGGGCACAAGATTACAGAGGCATTTGTTTCTCATTATGAAAGGCTGTATATATCTACCTCTGGGTATTCTGAGTCGGACTGCAGCAACTTCCTTAGAAACATTAAACTACCGGGGATGACCACTGAGGAAAGGGACAGGTTAGAGGGAGACTTGGGGGTGGAGGAGATTAGCACGGCGGTCCGGGCTCTGCAGTCTGGGAAATGGTCTCCCACCGGAGCTGTTTAAATTTTTGTTGGATAAAATTGCCCCTCACCTCATTACAATGTTTCAAGAAGCAAATCAGACTGGGGTTCTACCAACAGATCAACGCTTGGCAGTGGTTTCAGTGATACCTAAAGCGCGTAAGCCTCTGACGAGCTGTGGGTCGTATAGACCGATATCCCTCCTGAATTTTAAAGTTCTGGCGAAGATCCTCGCTTTGCACCTGAGGATGGTGATCCACGCCCTAGTACAACGGGATGAATCGAGCTTCATGCCACACAGGGGTACCAGGCTCAATTCGCATAGATTGTTTGGGGTCCTACATGTCACAGAGCCGGACCCCTCACCGCGTTTGGCTCTTCTGTCTCTAGATGCCAGGATGGCATTTGATAGTGTAGAATGCAATCACTTGTAGGCGGTCCAGGCGTGCATGGGGATTGGACCAAAGCTTATTGGCCGGATAAAGTTATTACATGAGCAGCCACTGGCAAGAGTGCAGGTCAATGCAATTGTATCCCATGACTTTCCCCTGCACAAGGAGATAAGACAGGGGTGCCACTTATCTCTGATTTTGCTCACCCTGGCACTGGATCCTCTGGTGGTGTGGGTTCATCAGGACCCACTGATATGGGCTATCCTAGTGGGTGACGAGTGGGAAGGGCGCTTCTCCCTATATGCTGATGACATTCTGTTATATTTCCACCGTCCCAGGCAATCCAATAACAGAATTCTTCAAATCTTCCGTATATTCGGAGATTACTCAGGATAATGTATTAACTGGGATAAATCCTTGTTTTTTCCCTTACCTGGGGGGACTTCTAGATTGGCGTCAATGTGTGAGGTCCCACTGGAGTTAGAGAGGTTTAAATGCTTAAGGATCAATATAACGAGGAACCATCAGAGGTTTTATGAAAGAAACCTGCTACCCCAATTGGATAGATTCAAGAGGGATGCCCAGCACTGGAGTTTGCTGCCCTTAACGTTATTGGGCCACGCTACCCTATTTAAAATGGTGACACTTCCATGCTTACTTTACATCTTACAAAATGCCCCATATCCGATTCCGACATCGTTCTTCCGAGCGATTGAGGCAGAGTTGCAATCCCTGTTATGGAGTGGAGGAGCAGCATGTATAGCATTACATAAATTCCACAGGGGTATTTATGAGAGGGGATTTTTGATTACCGGTGTAAAGTTGCATTACTGGGACACCCAGTTGGTCACGGTAATTGATTGGAAATTTGGGGACCGGACGGAACCAGCCTGCAGGGTGGACAGGGCATGTATGGGGGCCAGGGGCTATACTCACCTAATCTATGATAGGAGGATAAGTCGGGGCTGCCGGCACACACACAAGCACTAATTAAATTCCAGCAACAAAATACCTGGTTTGGAGATGCAGATTGACAACAATGACCCCCCCTGTGGGCCAGCGACCAACTATACAAAGTAGGCAGGCTGAAGGGTTTTGGTAAGTTGGAACTGCTGGGCCTGGAAAAACTTTGTCATGTCTGGAGGAGCCAGGCATTCATGAAGTTTGTGAACCTCCAACAAGAGTACGAACTGGGTCAGGGGGAATGGCTGCGATACCTGCAACTGGGCCATGCCCTCCGCGGTCAAATTTTTTAGGGTGAAGACCTTGCGGAGGCCTCCCGACTGGAGGATAGACTCCTGACAGAGCCTTTGGAGGGGAAGGCAATATCATTCATATACAAAAAAATTGGTAAATAACGCACCAGACCCGCTGGGACCACCATGGATCGTGTGGGTGGGAGATATTGGCCCAATAGAGGATGAAGACTTGATAGAGGCCCTACAGGGACCCAGGGAGGTGGCGATCAGTTCCTGGTTCCGTCTAATCCAGTTGAAGGTCTTTCACCATACATATTGCTCCCAGAGGCTACTGCATCCCTTAGGCTGGGTGGAATCATCATAGTGTCACAGGGGTTGCAGCAAGGAGGGACACTTTTACCATTTTTTATGGGAATGCCCTGAGACACAGGCATTCTGCAGTAAAATTGGGAAAATTATGGCGCAGGTGACAAGAACAAGGTCCATTGGAGCCAAAGTGGTTCCTGTTAATGATTTCATGGGAAGAAGCATAGCCCAGGTACACTAAGATCTGGCTGGAATTGGTGGCAGTGGTGGCAAAACGCAATCTAGACAGGTGCTGATTAGCATGGGCTTTATCAGAGGCTGAGGACTTGCAGACTGATCTAGACTGGTGTTGGTTGGCTGAACTTACTATTTACCATAGCCAAGGCTGCCTGAAGAAATGGGAAAAGATTTGGGGGCAGTGGCAAGCTTACCAAGGGCTGTGAGTGGGGTATTTGACAGACCATGAAGGTCACCTATCATTGGTGTTGTATCCGCTACGACTGATAAAAGACAACTGTAAACTCACTGGTCGGAATATATGTAAGACAATGGTATCATTGATGAACTTCAGTTGCGCTGTTTGCAATAAAAACAATTAAAAAAAAATAGTTGTCTTTTGCTGCTATCATTTAGAGTTCTCTGGCTCCTTCAATTCATCATAAATTTACATTGCTCATCTTCCAAATCAACTTCTTCTTTCCTCCACTTGGTAGCCCTTCCTTCCACTACATAGTTGTATTTGGTCCTCAAATACTTAAATCCCTTCATCATATCAAATAAGCAAATGACACAAACACCAATGAACATAACAGGTCCACCCTGAGACTGCACGTGGTGGCCCCTAGAACTAGGCCCCACTCTCACACTCTCTGACCACACCAGAAACCTGGGCAGCATCTTGGTCACCCAACCTCACCATGAGACATCAAATTAACTGCGTCACTTCCGCCTGCTTTCACATCCTTCTCATGCTTAGAAAAATCATCAAATGGCTCCCTCCAGCCACCAGAAAGACCACCACTCATCACCAGCAGACTGGATTACAGCAATGCCCTCTACTATAGCATCTCCACACACGTTACACAAGCTGCAAACCATCCAAAACGCCACCACCAAACTAGTACTCAACATTCCTCACCTCACGCACAACACACCTCACCTCCAAGAACTGCACTACTCCCCATTCAGAAACACTGCCAGTTCAAGATGCTCACCCACGCCTAAAGGCATTACACAACCTGGGTCCCACCTATGTCAACCACTGTCTTCTCTTCCACCAACCAACCAGGAATCACCACTCTCATCACTCTTACTCACCCACACACCCTGTATCCACAGAAGCAAGACTGGAGGCCTGGCGTTCACCTTCTTGGCAGCCAAATTGAGGAACGACCTCCCCAAGCACATCAGGGCAGCCACATCCCTAATGGAATTCCACAAGAAATTGAAAACCTGACTAGTCACTTGAAACTCCATGCAGAGCCCGCACCTGCTCAGCACCTGGATACTCTCACAGGTGATTAATTCACCCTCTACAAATCCATGTTACATTACATTGCATTACAATACAGCACCCAAACTACCAATGGTGCTAAGTCAACTACCTACGGTAGAAAATCCCCTCCCAAGTGTCTCTCATGCACCTGCAGCTCGTAATTCCTTCAATTCTGTTGACATTTCAGTAATGTTCTTAGCAATTTTCCTAATCTTTTTACTCTTGTCTGGGATGTAAGTGTAGCATTGCTCAACTTTTAGCATCAGAAAGAATCAACCATCTTTTGCAAGCAAAATATATAATGCAAGGCGATTCTGCAAACCTTAAATCTAATTCAGCTCAGTATCAATTATTATTATTATTAGAACTTATATGGCGCAACGAATCATCCCCAAGGGGATCTCTCGGCACCAATTGACAGCAATGCTCCAGCTGTACTAGTTGGACATTTATTCACTAGCTGATCTTCTGGCCATTTAAAACAACACCGACAGAGGGCATCATAGCACCAAAATATCTCCCACTATTTGTGAAGCACTATTACTATGGTTAGGCCTAACAGGGAATCCAACAGCTTGACTATTCAAAGTAGCTATGTGATAGCGTTTATGAAACACTAAAGCTAGATAACTGCTACCCACCAAATTGGCAGGAAGTTTAAATTAAACATTTGCTCCACACACATAATAAACTCCTGCAATAATGGGATCATTCCCTGCAAATATCTGATCTGTGTAACCAATAACCTCAAACCAATGATAGCCACTCCATCCAACTCTTTGAAAGTTCAGGCCGTTCTCCTCTCTCTTCATGAAGCATAACTTCTGTTTCTGTTTCCAATCCAAGCTCTGCCTGTGTTGTGTTCCCAAATCTGTAAGTCTCTCCTCTTCCTTTCCCCATTTATCCTTCCCACTATCTCTTCCAATCTCGGTCCTTTCCCTAATAACTGCTCTCCTGTCCTCCAAGTCATTAATAAACTTATTATCAATCAGGCTCATTAAACAAATCAGGCTCGGTCTATGGACACGGGCAGTGCCACGCTTCTCTTGTGACTGATAGAAATGCCACGCAGTACCCATCTCTTTCACATTAGCGTGGGGGTTCAAATGTTTGTGCATAGGTACTTCTGACATGACTAAATCGTAGTTTAAAATTTATACAAAAATGCTCTAGATGATACAGTAAGCTAAGAAGTATACTACACAAGAGGCCATAAGTAAGGGGAGTATGGTGGTAGTTTATGCCTTCTTCTATGGAATGTGGGTAAGTGAGTGCAGACATAACAATCCTTAGCCTGCATAATGTAAGAATGTTCACATAACAATTTAAAATAAATATTTGAAGAGAAATATCCCTCTGAAGCATCCTCATGCAAAACTCTAAAGTCAATACATTCTGTTTTACAGAATGTGAAGGAGTAGCACTGAGAGTAATATTGACAATCTTGAACAAATCACTTATGTATAGTTATCTTCATGAGCCATCCCTAGCCCTACTACATCTTCATCTAAGGTGACAACACTATTCTTCTACAGGAACCTTGGCTCAAGACAATCTTCAGAGTTCAACAAAGTTCAGAGTTTAATAAAATTCAGTTCATAGGCAAAGTCATTTATAATTCAATTATAACTGTTGAGATCAGCAACCTAAAGAAAGTCAAACTTTCACTGTCGTAGTCCCTTATTCACAGTGGTCCTGTAGGCACTGTTCTCTGGTTGTAGGAAAGTAGGATCTGCTTCTTATGGTTACCCTCACTTTTTGCTTTTTGCACCCACTGTTTTGACAGGTCTGGCTGGGATCTGGCTATTCAGGATCCCAGCCTATCTGCTTTCTCCCTTAAATTGATGTATGTACTTTGGTGCCACTCCAGATTGGATACTGGGATACCCGTATCAGTCCCTAGTATATGGTACACATGTACCCAGGGCATAGGTACCCCAGAGGCCTCTCATGGGCTGAAGCAGGTATTATGCCACCCCTGAGAGGCCATGCAAAATAGAACCCTACGTCTGCTACTGCAGCCTGTGTAAGATGGTGCTTGCACCACTTACCTTAGATATAGGTTCACTATACCTATATATATCACTACACTTAAAACTTTATAAGTCACCCCTATAGCAGGCCTTACCAATCCTGAAGGCAGGATGCTGGGTTTTATGTGAGAGGGTGCTCCTGTATGAGCAGGGCCCCTCTGCAGTTTTCGGAGACCATTCTCCTGTGCTGTATGTGATATTACCAGACATATAGGTAGAGGTGTATTATAACCTGGCGGTAAATGCTATCTCGAAAACGACTGCAATTAAGTATGTCGTGTTTGGTGTCAAACACCTTGGAATCATACCTTCACACCAGTAACTGGTGTGGGATGTATGATTCCTCCCCTCAGAATAGAGGTTCTGGGGGTACCTAAGTCTACTGGTAGCAACTTGCTCGAGCCTTACAGCACAAAATGGATGCTGCCAGTCACAGACACGAGTCTGCCCTCCTGCTGCTGATCCAAGCTCGAGCAGGGGAATGCAGCACAATAGGCATCCTGTCACAGGGATGTGTTACCAACTCCCAGACAGGATTTAGTGTATTGGGGCTGGGTGGGTGCACTGTCTCAGTGCCAGAATGTCTGGCTCAAGGGCACATTTGGTGTCCCTGTGCATAGTCCAGCTCAAACCAGTTCAGGGAGCCATTTGCTCTGGCTCTGGTGTGAAACTGGACAAAGGACATGGGAGTAGCCTCCTCCCTGTCCTGTCCCTCCCCTAGGAGGGTCCCTAGAATCTATCCAATCCTCTCCCGTGGGTATCAAATGTGTTACCTGGCTACAGGACATTAGATTTTACGTGGACAAGATTCTGTAAGAAGATACAACTACACTTCGACCGCCTGGACACGCTGAAATTCGCTGGACCTCCCTTGAGCTCCACTTCATCTTCCCTTGCCGTCCCCAGTCTCGCCAGTGTCCGTGATCCATACAGGCTCCATGCAGGACCATGTGGACCTCCAAGACAACAGAAGAATCTCCCTTGGAGTGAAGGAGTCACCGTAATGCATCTGACAGGTCTGCTGATCATGAGCTCCTGCAGACTCCGAAGGCTCCAGCAACACAGAAGGTGGGTTTCCGAACATTTTGGAGACTGAGCTGCCTTCTTACTGAGTTTGAGGTAGATATCCCTCCTGGGGACCGCATAACCCGTACCCCTGTGCACCGTGTTCACTTGCAGCTGCATATGTTTGTTGTCGTGCAACAATTCTGTGCATTGGGCCATTTGTAGCCCTAACCCCAGTGCATCTTTTCTGAGAAGCACTCCGGCATCCTCACACTCTGTGCCCTGCTAGCTGGTATCCTGTGAAACCGCCTGAGGTCCCCTCGCGACACCGGTGCCTCCGGCCTGGGTCCACTTGAGGGTTAAATTTGTTTTATTTGGGCTCCCCTGGTTGTTCCAGGCTAGCCCTGACTCCCCTTGCTGTGGTGAGTCTCCTGGTCTTTGCTGGGCCAGACCGACACCAAATTTGACCATCTGCGTTGCTTGCCGCTGCCAAGGCATGCTGGTGCTCCCGCCAGACACCGACCCCTCAGCACTCGACTTCCTTTGTGGGACAGCTGGTATCTGGCTCCTGGTTGTCCTAGACATCTCCTGGTCCACACAGCTGAAGAGTCAAGATCACTGTCAACACACCTGAAGCACCCGACATCAGTGGGCATTTATCTACCGAGCCCCTGGTCACTCCAAAGTGACCTAGACTCTGTCTCCTCTGCTTCGAGGTACTTCTCATCTAGGATCCATGTTTGGATTCCACCGGACACTTTTCTTACCTCCAGAAGCAGCATTTCTTTGTCGACATCCATGGAGAATTACAGAGGTTTCCGATGCTACTTCGTGCCTATGCACCCGGCTCCTCTGGGATAGGTAACTCTGGTACAAAGGTATCCACGGGTTGGGTGGCTCTCCAACCTCTTAAGTTCCAATGGTTGTCTTCGTAATCTGCTGGGAAGGGTCCTTAATCTCTAAATTTCCAACCGTGACTTTCCCATTGAATTGTACGGAGCACACGGTCGTGTTCTCACTCTGCACCCGTCTTCTGTGGGGTACCCACTTACTCACCTTGGGTGGTTCCTTGGGGTCCCAGCAATTCTACACCTTCTAGACTAGGTCTAGTCCTGAGTCGTGGTTCTTATACCACTTATTTAGTATATGTTTGGTCTCCCCCTGGAGCCCACTGTGTATTGTGCTACTTACCATTGATTCTTTGCAACTGTATTATTTGATTTGTGTTCTATCCTCGTGTAGAGGATACTAGAGAGTGTTATAAATAATAAATACCTATTTTTATATCTACTGTGTGGTTTCCCTTTCATTTAACCAATACTATAAGGTTGCATTCTGGTAAAACAAGCTGCTTAACATTCCTTCAAGGCTTAGCCTGAAGGCTGCTCTCCATAGCTACCACTAGGATAGCTTTCTATAAAGTTTGTCTTTGACCTAATCACCGTAAGAGTTGTTTGGACTGGTTCAAGGTACCCACTTTAATTAGTGGACAGCATATACCAGGCCAAATTCTCACATTGGTGTGCAGCGGTTGGGATTCAAGCCTGCATTGTTCTACCAGATAAATCTTGGTATTGATTAACTGAAAAACCACTAGTATCTAGGAACATAGAATACTAGCTTATGATATTAAGTTCTACTGAACTTGGGGTTGGGTAAGTCAAGGGTCTAGCACACCCTTTCTCCAACCTAAGAGAGTTTAGTTCCCACTAGGTTAGGTAGGTGCCTACACCACACCACACCACACTTAGGGGTCTATTATGATGTCGGGCATGGCGGTGGCAATCTGCCCGACATCATCCCCCACCCGCCTCCCATTTCACCCCCGTCAGATATGATGGCGGGGGGTACTGTGAAGGACGGGAAGACTGTACGCCGCTTTTCCGCCCGGTCGACGGAAAAGGGTTGAATATGGTGGCGGTGTCTGCTAGACACCTCCATCCATATTTCAATTGCAAAGCAGCTTTTCCGTTGCGCCACGGAAAGGCATGCAGATTCCTCAGTTGGGGGCCCGTTGTGGGCCCCCAGGATGTTGGGGGGTGGGGGGGGCACATGGGGGGTACCTATGGTACCCCTCTGCATTTGCATGGACGACGTGGCAGGCTCCGCGCGGTGCCTGCCACGTTTTGCATGCAAATGCACAAACGCCTTTTTGTATTGCGGCCGCCCGCCGCAATGCAAAAAATGCGGAATGCGCCCGCCAGTGTGGTGACCGCATCCTAATTGCACATGCGGGACCGCCGCACACATAGCAGGCGGTCCCATTTTCCGGAGCGGGTAATAGACCCCAAAGTTATGTCTTCTAATGGGAATGCCACTGGTGGTCTCCTGCCTACTAAATGTGATGGCTTTACATTCACTGAATTAAAAGCCATGTGTGTATCTAGGAAGCTGAAGACCAGGAGAAATGCTAACACTCAACGTCTCATTGATGCTTTACTGCTGGATGACATTAGGACGACTCCTGGGTCAGATGAGCAGGAGAGAGTGGGTGGGACAGGGGAAGAAGATAGGTCAGGCGGGGACACCTTCTATGACCTGGACTCAAACCCTGGACAGGAGGATAAAAATGACCCACCCCATAACAACTCAGATCCCCAGGAGGAAGAAGAAAAGGGTCACAAAGACAATCACTTTATTCCTCCAGGGAGAGTGCAGAGTTTACCAAGGAGATCTAGGTCTCCCTCTGCTGAGTCAGATCATTCTAGACATTCTGTATGGGCCTCTGTTTCTAGCAAGAGGGACAACTCTTATGACAGGGAGTGCCAATTTCTAGAGCTTGAGGAAGCTAAACTTAGGCTCAGGCAACAGCAATTGGCCCTGGATAAAGAGTCCCTAGAAGTCCACAAGGCTAGAAAGAAATTGAGACTAGAGTCCCATGGTGGCAGCAATAGTGTCCCTAGGGTTAGGGAACACACCTTTGATCATAGGAACCTGAGCAAGATTGTCCCTCCTTTCCATGTAGGGGATGACGTCCAGAAATGGATAACTGCTTTGGAGAGGGCCTGTAAAGTACAGAAGGTCCCCCAAGAGCTGTGGGCAGCTATCCGTTGGCTCTCCTTTGCTGACAAAGGTAGAGAAAAGCTCCTCACTGTTAAAGAAGAGGATGCTGACAACTATTCAGTCCTGACAAGTGCTCTCATTAAAGGGTTTGGCTTAACCACTGAACAATACAGGATTAAGTTCAGAGACACCCAGAAGACACAGACTCAGGACTGGGTAGACTTTGTTGATTGTGCTATTAAGGCTCTGGGAGGCTGGTTTCTTGGTAGCAATGAGAATGTGACTGTACAACTTGATTATGAGGGAGCAGATCCTTAATAATTGCCAAAAACAGTTGCTGCATTAATTCCTGGTTGACTCTGATCTGACTTCTCTCCAAGAATTGGGAAAGAAGGCAGATAAGTGGGTCAGTACCAGGGTGAAGCAGAAAACTCAGACCAATGGTGGTGGACAGAAGAAACCAGACTCTAAGAACTCAGATAAGGGTGGGGACAACAAAAATAAAGACCAGAAGTCTGCATCAGGGCCCCAAAGACATGCATCCGGGTGGGAGTCACAATCCAACAAAGGAAAAGGTAAAAGGAAACCTTGGTGTTACATATGAAAGAAAAAAAAACATTGGACAAAAGAGATGCCAAATGTCCAAGGGCCAAGGATTCTACTCCTACCACCACTGCCCCTAAGGCAACTGCTTCCCCTAGCACAGTTTCAAGTGGCGGTACACAGAACAAGGGAATAGTGGGGTTAACCTTGGGCTCTGAGGTGAGTTCTGGCCTAGTCAAAACTCCAGCTCAGGCTTTTCTAGTCTGTGATGGAGGCATGGATATTGCCTCCTTATTTGTTAGTCCCAGTAACCTGGGCAAATACAGACAACAGCCTTTAACCCCTATATTTATATACCAATTGCTTTTCCTCTGACTACCTTTTCTCTCCTTACTCCCCTTTCTTTCCCTTTCTCCAGCACGTCGGCCTGCCTATCCATCCACTCTAATTGCTCAAAGCTAGAACTCTCAGGGAAAGGGTGAGACATGGTGCCTGTCCTTTTCGCTGGGGCTACGACTGCCAAAAGCTAGCAATAAACAACTAATCTATTTTCTGTTGTTCCTGGAATGCAAGGCTGCAGCACTTGATATATTTTGTGTGTGCCTTTTTACAACTTCTTCCAGCATTAGAGGTGTCTGGAGGGGGCCCTCTCGGATGAGGAAGCCAAAGGGTCCCACCACACTGTGGGTCCTGCAGGGCCTTGCGTTATGTCCCTGGAGTGATGCAGTTGTGGATTTTGATGCAAGAGTGGGCATGCTTTGTGATACCCGGCGGCCACTGTGACATTTTAAAATAATTTTTCTAACAAGACAAACAGCAGTGTAACAACTCAGTTATCACTATTGCTGGGCCATTGCAAATAAATAAATAATTAAAAGATATTTGCAACAGATTAAGGAGGGGAAGTAAAAAGAGAGTGCGGGTGGGTGGGGGAAGAGGAACAAGCTGAGAAAGAGCAAGGAAACATGCGCTCACAAAAATTGCACTCCCTCAGTTATAGGCCTGGCTTATAACTGAAAGTACCTGGATGCTTTCTTGTTGGCACTCAACCATCAATTCATGACGCTATTCATCCACCTATGGATATTACTCATCATCCATCCATTCATTTTTTCACAAACTTACCAATCAATTAAGAGGTCCTTTCAGTTATTTTAAGTTCAAATGATTTTATTGATTTTTATAAAGTACATGAATATTGAGATAGACAAAAAATAGCAGTAAAATTATGGTTAACAATATTGTAATACATATGATAAGTAACCGAATGCTAACAGAAACAAGTTAAAACATTTGAAGAATCCTAAAATGGAAAACAAATTATAACAACATATATGGGATATATACATACAGTATTGAGTACCAAAATGAAATGACAACACCATTTGCATCCAGCGTTAGAAATATATTCATCCAAAGTATTCCATAGTAGTAATTTTATTAGAGATGTTGTTTTGGACTGGCTAAAAGAGGATTCAACTATTTTCCATAAATAGAAAATCCAATCCCTCCATATCAATACAGATAAAATATGAGCTGATTTCCAATGCATGGTAATCGATTTAATAGAAAATGAGATTAGAAGATCAAATCATTTCATATCTATAAATATTAAAGGAGCAGGTAGGGTGCTGGATTTACAAACAACATTTTCAAAGGTTAAGGGAATGGTAATGTGGAAGATTGATAATATTTTATCCCAAACATGAGGCCAAAATTTAGAAATAATCAGAAAGTCAAAGAGCACACGTTTCAAAGTCTTAGATTCCAACATAGAATGCCAATATTCTGAGTTGCAACATAAATGTGCATCATATAACTTGACAGGAGCCCAATAGCTGTTCTTTCATGTAAATGAGTTGCAGAGGAGTATACTCAGCATTAAAATTGGATTCTAAAATTCACACAATTTCAATAGTTGAGTAGAGTTATTAAATATCATTTTTATAAACATTTTAGATGCAATATGCCCAGAAAATCTATGAATAAGAAGAGTTCCTCATCTGAGCATTAAGTGCGAGGAAGTGAGGAATCATAAGCATTTAGGGCCTCATGTAGGTAGCCTAATACCGGTCGGTAACGGCCGATTTTCGGTAAATATACCGTTACCGACCGGTATTTAGGCTTTTGCTATGTAGGGGGACAATTTCATGATTCGGTAATTTACCGAATCGGTAAAATTACCGAATCGGTAATTTTACCGATTCGGTAAATACCGAATCATGAAATGAGATGTAGGGGGACTGTGTGGTGGGTGTGGGGATTCGTTATTTACCACCAACTAATAGTTGGTGGTAAATGACGATTAGGTGTGAAAATGCATTTTTGTGCCCTGTGAAGTGTGCAATGTGGCAGACATATGTGGAATCATCATAGTGTCACAGGGGTTGCAGCAAGGAGGGACACTTTTACCATTTTTTATGGGAATGCCCTGAGACACAGGCATTCTGCAGTAAAATTGGGACAATTATGGCGCAGGTGACAAGAACAAGGTCCATTGGAGCCAAAGTGGTTCCTGTTAACGATTTCATGGGAAGAAGCATAGCCCAGGTACACTAAGATCTGGCTGGAATTGGTGGCAGTGGTGGCAAAACGCAATCTAGACAGGTGCTGATTAGCATGGGCTTTATCAGAGGCTGAGGACTTGCAGACTGATCTAGACTGGTGTTGGTTGGCTGAACTTACTATTTACCATAGCCAAGGCTGCCTGAAGAAATGGGAAAAGATTTGGGGGCAGTGGCAAGCTTACCAAGGGCTGTGAGTGGGGTATTTGACAGACCATGAAGGTCACCTATCATTGGTGTTGTATCCGCTACGACTGATAAAAGACAACTGTAAACTCACTGGTCGGAATATATGTAAGACAATGGTATCATTGATGAACTTCAGTTGCGCTGTTTGCAATAAAAACAATTTTAAAAAAATAGTTGTCTTTTGCTGCTATCATTTAGAGTTCTCTGGCTCCTTCAATTCATCATAAATTTACATTGCTCATCTTCCAAATCAACTTCTTCTTTCCTCCACTTGGTAGCCCTTCCTTCCACTACATAGTTGTATTTGGTCCTCAAATACTTAAATCCCTTCATCATATCAAATAAGCAAATGACACAAACACCAATGAACATAACAGGTCCACCCTGAGACTGCACGTAGTGGCCCCTAGAACTAGGCCCCACTCTCACACTCTCTGACCACACCAGAAACCTGGGCAGCATCTTGGTCACCCAACCTCACCATGAGACATCAAATTAACTGCGTCACTTCCGCCTGCTTTCACATCCTTCTCATGCTTAGAAAAATCATCAAATGGCTCCCTCCAGCCACCAGAAAGACCACCACTCATCACCAGCAGACTGGATTACAGCAATGCCCTCTACTATAGCATCTCCACACACGTTACACAAGCTGCAAACCATCCAAAACGCCACCACCAAACTAGTACTCAACATTCCTCACCTCACGCACAACACACCTCACCTCCAAGAACTGCACTACTCCCCATTCAGAAACACTGCCAGTTCAAGATGCTCACCCACGCCTAAAGGCATTACACAACCTGGGTCCCACCTATGTCAACCACTGTCTTCTCTTCCACCAACCAACCAGGAATCACCACTCTCATCACTCTTACTCACCCACACACCCTGTATCCACAGAAGCAAGACTGGAGGCCTGGCGTTCACCTTCTTGGCAGCCAAATTGAGGAACGACCTCCCCAAGCACATCAGGGCAGCCACATCCCTAATGGAATTCCACAAGAAATTGAAAACCTGACTAGTCACTTGAACCTCCATGCAGAGCCCGCACCTGCTCAGCACCTGGATACTCTCACAGGTGATTAATTCACCCTCTACAAATCCATGTTACATTACATTGCATTACAATACAGCACCCAAACTACCAATGGTGCTAAGTCAACTACCTACGGTAGAAAATCCCCTCCCAAGTGTCTCTCATGCACCTGCAGCTCGTAATTCCTTCAATTCTGTTGACATTTCAGTAATGTTCTTAGCAATTTTCCTAATCTTTTTACTCTTGTCTGGGATGTAAGTGTAGCATTGCTCAACTTTTAGCATCAGAAAGAATCAACCATCTTTTGCAAGCAAAATATATAATGCAAGGCGATTCTGCAAACCTTAAATCTAATTCAGCTCAGTATCAATTATTATTATTATTAGAACTTATATGGCGCAACGAATCATCCCCAAGGGGATCTCTCGGCACCAATTGACAGCAATGCTCCAGCTGTACTTGTTGGACATTTATTCACTATCTGATCTTCTGGCCATTTAAAACAACACCGACAGAGGGCATCATAGCACCAAAATATCTCCCACTATTTGTGAAGCACTATTACTATGGTTAGGCCTAACAGGGAATCCAACAGCTTGACTATTCAAAGTAGCTATGTGATAGCATTTATGAAACACTAAAGCTAGATAACTGCTACCCACCAAATTGGCAGGAAGTTTAAATTAAACATTTGCTCCACACACATAATAAACTCCTGCAATAATGGGATCATTCCCTGCAAATATCTGATCTGTGTAACCAATAACCTCAAACCAATGATAGCCACTCCATCCAACTCTTTGAAAGTTCAGGCCGTTCTCCTCTCTCTTCATGAAGCATAACTTCTGTTTCTGTTTCCAATCCAAGCTCTGCCTGTGTTGTGTTCCCAAATCTGTAAGTCTCTCCTCTTCCTTTCCCCATTTATCCTTCCCACTATTTCTTCCAATCTCGGTCCTTTCCCTAATAACTGCTCTCCTGTCCTCCAAGTCATTAATAAACTTATTATCAATCAGGCTCATTAAACAAATCAGGCTCGGTCTATGGACACGGGCAGTGCCACGCTTCTCTTGTGACTGATAGAAATGCCACGCAGTACCCATCTCTTTCACATTAGCGTGGGGGTTCAAATGTTTGTGCATAGGTACTTCTGACATGACTAAATCGTAGTTTAAAATTTATACAAAAATGCTCTAGATGATACAGTAAGCTAAGAAGTATACTACACAAGAGGCCATAAGTAAGGGGAGTATGGTGGTAGTTTATGCCTTCTTCTATGGAATGTGGGTAAGTGAGTGCAGACATAACAATCCTTAGCCTGCATAATGTAAGAATGTTCACATAACAATTTAAAATAAATATTTGAAGAGAAATATTCCTCTGAAGCATCCTCATGCAAAACTCTAAAGTCAATACATTCTGTTTTACAGAATGTGAAGGAGTAGCACTGAGAGTAATATTGACAATCTTGAACAAATCACTTATGTATAGTTATCTTCATGAGCCATCCCTAGCCCTACTACATCTTCATCTAAGGTGACAACACTATTCTTCTACAGGAACCTTGGCTCAAGACAATCTTCAGAGTTCAACAAAGTTCAGAGTTTAATAAAATTCAGTTCATAGGCAAAGTCATTTATAATTCAATTATAACTGTTGAGATCAGCAACCTAAAGAAAGTCAAACTTTCACTGTCGTAGTCCCTTATTCACAGTGGTCCTGTAGGCACTATTCTCTGGTTGTAGGAAAGTAGGATCTGCTTCTTATGGTTACCCTCACTTTTTGCTTTTTGCACCCACTGTTTTGACAGGTCTGGCTGGGATCTGGCTATTCAGGATCCCAGCCTATCTGCTTTCTCCCTTAAATTGATGTATGTACTTTGGTGCCACTCCAGATTGGATACTGGGATACCCGTATCAGTCCCTAGTATATGGTACACATGTACCCAGGGCATAGGTACCCCAGAGGCCTCTCATGGGCTGAAGCATGTATTATGCCACCCCTGAGAGGCCATGCAAAATAGAACCCTACGTCTGCTACTGCAGCCTGTGTAAGATGGTGCTTGCACCACTTACCTTAGATATAGGTTCACTATACCTATATATATCACTACACTTAAAACTTTATAAGTCACCCCTATAGCAGGCCTTACCAATCCTGAAGGCAGGATGCTGGGTTTTATGTGAGAGGGTGCTCCTGTATGAGCAGGGCCCCTCTGCAGTTTTCGGAGACCATTCTCCTGTGCTGTATGTGATATTACCAGACATATAGGTAGAGGTGTATTATAACCTGGCGGTAAATGCTATCTCGAAAACGACTGCAATTAAGTATGTCGTGTTTGGTGTCAAACACCTTGGAATCATACCTTCACACCAGTAACTGGTGTGGGATGTATGATTCCTCCCCTCAGAATAGAGGTTCTGGGGGTACCTAAGTCTACTGGTAGCAACTTGCTCGAGCCTTACAGCACAAAATGGATGCTGCCAGTCACAGACACGAGTCTGCCCTCCTGCTGCTGATCCAAGCTCGAGCAGGGGAATGCAGCACAATAGGCATCCTGTCACAGGGATGTGTTACCAACTCCCAGACAGGATTTAGTGTATTGGGGCTGGGTGGGTGCACTGTCTCAGTGCCAGAATGTCTGGCTCAAGGGCACATTTGGTGTCCCTGTGCATAGTCCAGCTCAAACCAGTTCAGGGAGCCATTTGCTCTGGCTCTGGTGTGAAACTGGACAAAGGACATGGGAGTAGCCTCCTCCCTGTCCTGTCCCTCCCCTAGGAGGGTCCCTAGAATCTATCCAATCCTCTCCCGTGGGTATCAAATGTGTTACCTGGCTACAGGACATTAGATTTTACGTGGACAAGATTCTGTAAGAAGATACAACTACACTTCGACCGCCTGGACACGCTGAAATTCGCTGGACCTCCCTTGAGCTCCACTTCATCTTCCCTTGCCGTCCCCAGTCTCGCCAGTGTCCGTGATCCATACAGGCTCCATGCAGGACCATGTGGACCTCCAAGACAACAGAAGAATCTCCCTTGGAGTGAAGGAGTCACCGTAATGCATCTGACAGGTCTGCTGATCATGAGCTCCTGCAGACTCCGAAGGCTCCAGCAACACAGAAGGTGGGTTTCCGAACATTTTGGAGACTGAGCTGCCTTCTTACTGAGTTTGAGGTAGATATCCCTCCTGGGGACCGCATAACCCGTACCCCTGTGCACCGTGTTCACTTGCAGCTGCATATGCTTGTTGTCGTGCAACAATTCTGTGCATTGGGCCATTTGTAGCCCTAACCCCAGTGCATCTTTTCTGAGAAGCACTCCGGCATCCTCACACTCTGTGCCCTGCTAGCTGGTATCCTGTGAAACCGCCTGAGGTCCCCTCGCGACACCGGTGCCTCCGGCCTGGGTCCACTTGAGGGTTAAATTTGTTTTATTTGGGCTCCCCTGGTTGTTCCAGGCTAGCCCTGACTCCCCTTGCTGTGGTGAGTCTCCTGGTCTTTGCTGGGCCAGACCGACACCAAATTTGACCATCTGCGTTGCTTGCCGCTGCCAAGGCATGCTGGTGCTCCCGCCAGACACCGACCCCTCAGCACTCGACTTCCTTTGTGGGACAGCTGGTATCTGGCTCCTGGTTGTCCTAGACATCTCCTGGTCCACACAGCTGAAGAGTCAAGATCACTGTCAACACACCTGAAGCACCCGACATCAGTGGGCATTTATCTACCGAGCCCCTGGTCACTCCAAAGTGACCTAGACTCTGTCTCCTCTGCTTCGAGGTACTTCTCATCTAGGATCCATGTTTGGATTCCACCGGACACTTTTCTTACCTCCAGAAGCAGCATTTCTTTGTCGACATCCATGGAGAATTACAGAGGTTTCCGATGCTACTTCGTGCCTATGCACCCGGCTCCTCTGGGATAGGTAACTCTGGTACAAAGGTATCCACGGGTTGGGTGGCTCTCCAACCTCTTAAGTTCCAATGGTTGTCTTCGTAATCTGCTGGGAAGGGTCCTTAATCTCTAAATTTCCAACCGTGACTTTCCCATTGAATTGTACGGAGCACACGGTCGTGTTCTCACTCTGCACCCGTCTTCTGTGGGGTACCCACTTACTCACCTTGGGTGGTTCCTTGGGGTCCCAGCAATTCTACACCTTCTAGACTAGGTCTAGTCCTGAGTCGTGGTTCTTATACCACTTATTTAGTATATGTTTGGTCTCCCCCTGGAGCCCACTGTGTATTGTGCTACTTACCATTGATTCTTTGCAACTGTATTATTTGATTTGTGTTCTATCCTCGTGTAGAGGATACTAGAGAGTGTTATAAATAATAAATACCTATTTTTATATCTACTGTGTGGTTTCCCTTTCATTTAACCAATACTATAAGGTTGCATTCTGGTAAAACAAGCTGCTTAACATTCCTTCAAGGCTTAGCCTGAAGGCTGCTCTCCATAGCTACCACTAGGATAGCTTTCTATAAAGTTTGTCTTTAACCTAATCACCGTAAGAGTTGTTTGGACTGGTTCAAGGTACCCACTTTAATTAGTGGACAGCATATACCAGGCCAAATTCTCACATTGGTGTGCAGCGGTTGGGATTCAAGCCTGCATTGTTCTACCAGATAAATCTTGGTATTGATTAACTGAAAAACCACTAGTATCTAGGAACATAGAATACTAGCTTATGATATTAAGTTCTACTGAACTTGGGGTTGGGTAAGTCAAGGGTCTAGCACACCCTTTCTCCAACCTAAGAGAGTTTAGTTCCCACTAGGTTAGGTAGGTGCCTACACCACACCACACCACACTTAGGGGTCTATTATGATGTCGGGCATGGCGGTGGCAATCTGCCCGACATCATCCCCCACCCGCCTCCCATTTCACCCCCGTCAGATATGATGGCGGGGGGTACTGTGAAGGACGGGAAGACTGTACGCCGCTTTTCCGCCCGGTCGACGGAAAAGGGTTGAATATGGTGGCGGTGTCTGCTAGACACCTCCATCCATATTTCAATTGCAAAGCAGCTTTTCCGTTGCGCCACGGAAAGGCATGCAGATTCCTCAGTTGGGGGCCCGTTGTGGGCCCCCAGGATGTTGGGGGGTGGGGGGGGCACATGGGGGGTACCTATGGTACCCCTCTGCATTTGCATGGACGACGTGGCAGGCTCCGCGCGGTGCCTGCCACGTTTTGCATGCAAATGCACAAACGCCTTTTTGTATTGCGGCCGCCCGCCGCAATGCAAAAAATGCGGAATGCGCCCGCCAGTGTGGTGACCGCATCCTAATTGCACATGCGGGACCGCCGCACACATAGCAGGCGGTCCCATTTTCCGGAGCGGGTAATAGACCCCAAAGTTATGTCTTCTAATGGGAATGCCACTGGTGGTCTCCTGCCTACTAAATGTGATGGCTTTACATTCACTGAATTAAAAGCCATGTGTGTATCTAGGAAGCTGAAGACCGGGAGAAATGCTAACACTCAACGTCTCATTGATGCTTTACTGCTGGATGACATTAGGACGACTCCTGGGTCAGATGAGCAGGAGAGAGTGGGTGGGACAGGGGAAGAAGATAGGTCAGGCGGGGACACCTTCTATGACCTGGACTCAAACCCTGGACAGGAGGATAAAAATGACCCACCCCATAACAACTCAGATCCCCAGGAGGAAGAAGAAAAGGGTCACAAAGACAATCACTTTATTCCTCCAGGGAGAGTGCAGAGTTTACCAAGGAGATCTAGGTCTCCCTCTGCTGAGTCAGATCATTCTAGACATTCTGTATGGGCCTCTGTTTCTAGCAAGAGGGACAACTCTTATGACAGGGAGTGCCAATTTCTAGAGCTTGAGGAAGCTAAACTTAGGCTCAGGCAACAGCAATTGGCCCTGGATAAAGAGTCCCTAGAAGTCCACAAGGCTAGAAAGAAATTGAGACTAGAGTCCCATGGTGGCAGCAATAGTGTCCCTAGGGTTAGGGAACACACCTTTGATCATAGGAACCTGAGCAAGATTGTCCCTCCTTTCCATGTAGGGGATGACGTCCAGAAATGGATAACTGCTTTGGAGAGGGCCTGTAAAGTACAGAAGGTCCCCCAAGAGCTGTGGGCAGCTATCCGTTGGCTCTCCTTTGCTGACAAAGGTAGAGAAAAGCTCCTCACTGTTAAAGAAGAGGATGCTGACAACTATTCAGTCCTGACAAGTGCTCTCATTAAAGGGTTTGGCTTAACCACTGAACAATACAGGATTAAGTTCAGAGACACCCAGAAGACACAGACTCAGGACTGGGTAGACTTTGTTGATTGTGCTATTAAGGCTCTGGGAGGCTGGTTTCTTGGTAGCAATGAGAATGTGACTGTACAACTTGATTATGAGGGAGCAGATCCTTAATAATTGCCAAAAACAGTTGCTGCATTAATTCCTGGTTGACTCTGATCTGACTTCTCTCCAAGAATTGGGAAAGAAGGCAGATAAGTGGGTCAGTACCAGGGTGAAGCAGAAAACTCAGACCAATGGTGGTGGACAGAAGAAACCAGACTCTAAGAACTCAGATAAGGGTGGGGACAACAAAAATAAAGACCAGAAGTCTGCATCAGGGCCCCAAAGACATGCATCCGGGTGGGAGTCACAATCCAACAAAGGAAAAGGTAAAAGGAAACCTTGGTGTTACATATGAAAGAAAAAAAAACATTGGACAAAAGAGATGCCAAATGTCCAAGGGCCAAGGATTCTACTCCTACCACCACTGCCCCTAAGGCAACTGCTTCCCCTAGCACAGTTTCAAGTGGCGGTACACAGAACAAGGGAATAGTGGGGTTAACCTTGGGCTCTGAGGTGAGTTCTGGCCTAGTCAAAACTCCAGCTCAGGCTTTTCTAGTCTGTGATGGAGGCATGGATATTGCCTCCTTATTTGTTAGTCCCAGTAACCTGGGCAAATACAGACAACAGCCTTTAACCCCTATATTTATATACCAATTGCTTTTCCTCTGACTACCTTTTCTCTCCTTACTCCCCTTTCTTTCCCTTTCTCCAGCACGTCGGCCTGCCTATCCATCCACTCTAATTGCTCAAAGCTAGAACTCTCAGGGAAAGGGTGAGACATGGTGCCTGTCCTTTTCGCTGGGGCTACGACTGCCAAAAGCTAGCAATAAACAACTAATCTATTTTCTGTTGTTCCTGGAATGCAAGGCTGCAGCACTTGATATATTTTGTGTGTGCCTTTTTACAACTTCTTCCAGCATTAGAGGTGTCTGGAGGGGGCCCTCTCGGATGAGGAAGCCAAAGGGTCCCACCACACTGTGGGCCCTGCAGGGCCTTGCGTTATGTCCCTGGAGTGATGCAGTTGTGGATTTTGATGCAAGAGTGGGCATGCTTTGTGATACCCGGCGGCCACTGTGACATTTTAAAATAATTTTTCTAACAAGACAAACAGCAGTGTAACAACTCAGTTATCACTATTGCTGGGCCATTGCAAATAAATAAATAATTAAAAGATATTTGCAACAGATTAAGGAGGGGAAGTAAAAAGAGAGTGCGGGTGGGTGGGGGAAGAGGAACAAGCTGAGAAAGAGCAAGGAAACATGCGCTCACAAAAATTGCACTCCCTCAGTTATAGGCCTGGCTTATAACTGAAAGTACCTGGATGCTTTCTTGTTGGCACTCAACCATCAATTCATGACGCTATTCATCCACCTATGGATATTACTCATCATCCATCCATTCATTTTTTCACAAACTTACCAATCAATTAAGAGGTCCTTTCAGTTATTTTAAGTTCAAATGATTTTATTGATTTTTATAAAGTACATGAATATTGAGATAGACAAAAAATAGCAGTAAAATTATGGTTAACAATATTGTAATACATATGATAAGTAACCGAATGCTAACAGAAACAAGTTAAAACATTTGAAGAATCCTAAAATGGAAAACAAATTATAACAACATATATGGGATATATACATACAGTATTGAGTACCAAAATGAAATGACAACACCATTTGCATCCAGCGTTAGAAATATATTCATCCAAAGTATTCCATAGTAGTAATTTTATTAGAGATGTTGTTTTGGACTGGCTAAAAGAGGATTCAACTATTTTCCATAAATAGAAAATCCAATCCCTCCATATCAATACAGATAAAATATGAGCTGATTTCCAATGCATGGTAATCGATTTAATAGAAAATGAGATTAGAAGATCAAATCATTTCATATCTATAAATATTAAAGGAGCAGGTAGGGTGCTGGATTTACAAACAACATTTTCAAAGGTTAAGGGAATGGTAATGTGGAAGATTGATAATATTTTATCCCAAACATGAGGCCAAAATTTAGAAATAATCAGAAAGTCAAAGAGCACACATTTCAAAGTCTTAGATTCCAACATAGAATGCCAATATTCTGAGTTGCAACATAAATGTGCATCATATAACTTGACAGGAGCCCAATAGCTGTTCTTTCATGTAAATGAGTTGCAGAGGAGTATACTCAGCATTAAAATTGGATTCTAAAATTCACACAATTTCAATAGTTGAGTAGAGTTATTAAATATCATTTTTATAAACATTTTAGATGCAATATGCCCAGAAAATCTATGAATAAGAAGAGTTCCTCATCCGAGCATTAAGTGCGAGGAAGTGAGGAATCATAAGCATTTAGGGCCTCATGTAGGTAGCCTAATACCGGTCGGTAACGGCCGATTTTCGGTAAATATACCGTTACCGACCGGTATTTAGGCTTTTGCTATGTAGGGGGACAATTTCATGATTCGGTAATTTACCGAATCGGTAAAATTACCGAATCGGTAATTTTACCGATTCGGTAAATACCGAATCATGAAATGAGATGTAGGGGGACTGTGTGGTGGGTGTGGGGATTCGTTATTTACCACCAACTAATAGTTGGTGGTAAATGACGATTAGGTGTGAAAATGCATTTTTGTGCCCTGTGAAGTGTGCAATGTGGCAGACATACATGCCCCTAGGGCATGTATGTGCGCCACATGTGCACACATGGATGAATCAGGGGTGCAACCCTGCCACCGATGATGATGCCTCCCCCCATTACCGAATCGGTATTTACCGATTCGGTAATGAGGCATACCTTCCCATTGATTCAATCAATGGGAAGGTATGCCTCATTACCGAATCGGTAAATACCGATTCGGTAATTACCGACTTACTCCGATTCGGTAACATTTACCGAATTATTACCTACATACACTTTACCGATTCTTAAATACCGATTCGGTAACATTCGGTATTTAAGAATCGGTAAAGTGTATGCCACCTACATATGGCCCTTAGTATTGCATTGCCTAATATAACATATATACGGTAATGAGAATTAAGAACGTGAAATTTAGCCTCGATATCTGAAATAGACAAAAATAAATTTGGCGTGATAGATTTCAGAAACATTAAATATTCCTAGATCTGTCCAATTATTTAAATCAGATCCAGGTGTATGTAGTTTGGTTTTGGAGTTATACGATAATGAAACCTGTTTAGAGGACACAAATGTGTTATTAAATATGGTATCAACAGCACCTAAAGCAAGTTTCGTGCCTAAAGAATTGGAGAATGAGAGCTTCGTTTAGGAAGGTCCATGGTAAGGATTGTTGGTAAAGGGAAAGGTACAGCAATATTCTTCTCTATAAGAACCTATTTGGGAATTAAATGTGGTTCTTAGCTTGAAAACCAATGAATCCCTTGTGCAGTTAAAAAGGAGATGTGATTTTTCTGAAAGTTATAAATACCAAAAACTCAGTCCAATTTAGAGAGTTTTATATTCTATAAGAGATCCGTGAAGGTTTGCCATTCCAGAGAAATGTAGTGAGAATTGTATTAATATGTTTAAAAAAGGTTACTGGAAATGATACAGGTAACATTGACAATACACATAACATTTGTGGAGTTATTACAATTTTTATAGCTTCCAGTTGACCCCACCAAGACAAATTTAAGAATGACCATCTGTCAAATTTTTTCAATTCCTATCAACAGTACCCTTTATTGAGTTTTGAAAATAAATTCCTAAATACTTGAGTCCAGATGAGTTCCATATGATATTAGTGACACTTAACAAATCAGCTTTACAATAAACATTTAGAGGGAACAACTCAGTCTGATTAATGCTCAATATATAACCAGAAATCAAAGGGTAATCTTCTTGAAGTTTAAGTATAATGGGTGTGGAGATGACAGGAACTCTAACATAAACTAGGATATCGTCTGCATAAGCCACACGTTTAATAGATGTGTTAGGAATAATGAAACCTTTGTTTTCTACTTAGCTACAAATGTGACATAGTAAAGGTTCAATAGCTAACAAAAATAATAGAGGAGACTAAGGACAACCTTGTCTTGTGCCTTTAAATCAAGAACAATATTTAGAATTAATGCAATTAACATATACAGTTGTCTTGGCAGAAAAAGAAAATGCTTTAACCACTGAAATAAATATGGTACTAAAACAAAATGTTTCCAAAGTTTTGAACAAATACTTCTAATTAACTTTATCACATGCTTTCTCAGCATCTAATGCAGGAGAACACTAGGATTTGTATTGTTAGAGAGAGAAGCAATAGCGTGACAAACAAGTCTAGTATTGTGTGCTGGAAGACGTTCTTTCATAAAACTTGATTAGTCTGCTTAAATAATAGTATTTAGTATAGGAGATAATCTAGTTGCAGGAATCTTGGCAGATACTTTACAATCTTGGTTGGTAAGTGAAATGGGATGGTAGTTTTGAAGTAGTTTGTGATCTTTATCTGGCTTAGGGAGAACTATAGTTGTTGCATCTTTAAAAGATCCTTCAACAGAAGCATTGTCAGCAAAATCCCGAAAAAAGGATCTAAGCATCGGAGACAATTAGCCAATGAAAGTTTTCTAGAAATCTGCTGGAATAACATCAGGTCCTGGTGATTTTTTTAAATGTAAGGATTTTATAGCAGGGCGTACTTTTTCTCAATTTAAAGGGGAATCAAGGGTAGGTCTGTCAATGAGCGAGATGTTGGTAAATTGCAATTGTGAAGAACGTTATCTATTGTTGCATCCTGAGATTCACTATTTATATTTGAATTAAACTTTTGACATTTTTTAGCTATTTTTGTGGTAGATAGTAGCAGTTGTCCTGTGGAGTTACTAATAGCATGGATCTGATTTGCAGCTTTTTTAATTAGTAAGGGGCATATGTATTAAGCCCTGTTCCCGTTCGCAAACGTGCCGATTCTCAGAATCGGCCCATTTGCGAACGGGAAAAGGCCTTTTGGGATATCTCATCCCAAAGGGGCATTGCAAATTAGAGAATCGCAAATTTGCGATTCTCTATTTTGCGATTGCATTTAAGGAATTTCAAATTGTGATTCCTTAAATGCGATGTAACAAGCACCCAAGTTGTGCTATTTCTCCTTAAGAAATCGCAAATTACCACCAACTTCAAGTTGATGGTAATTTGCGATTTCTTTGAAAGATGAACTTTTTGACATTTTTCAAAGTGCCATGTGGCGCACATACATGCCCTTAGGGCATGTATGTGCACCACATGCGCACACATACTCATTTCAGGGGTGCATCAGGGTGTCCTTATGACACCCTAGCACCCTTGAAATTATTCTCAATTTGCGATTCTCTAATTGCGAATCGCTAATTGAAAATGTCTTCCTATTCATTCCTATGGGCCTCCTGGCCCATAGGAATGAATGGGAAGGTATTCCCTAATTGCGATTCGCAATTTGCTAATCGCAATTATGGAATGCCAAAGAATCGCGAACAATTTGCAAATTTTTAGGTTACATCTCGTTTGCGATTCCCAAATAGCGATTCTCAAAAAATCACTATTTGAGAATCGCAAATAGAGAATTTGATACATATGCCCCTAAATGATTAGCACATAAACGACCAGTTTTATTAGCGTTAAGTTGGATTTTGACTTTTTGTTCGCAGAGATAAAGGCCTGCTTGCTTACTAAGCAAAGTATTGTATTCATAGAAAAGATTTTGCAATTGTGTTTTAAATTGTAAATCTGAGGAGATTATAAAATGTTTCTCAGCCATAACAATTTGCTGTTCTAGCGATGATAATTTGGCATTAAATGTCTTATTCTCATGTGCCATTATAGAAATAGTAACACTTCTTATATATGCTCCCAATCTATAATTTTAGATGTATCTTCAGTTCTATTATTACGGAAATAATCATTGATAGTAGATAATAGTTTATGTTGATTTGAATCAGAGAGAGCAATATGAGCATTCATTCTCCATCTCTGTGTTGGTTGAGGAATGTCAGCTAAAATTAGGGAGAATAGGATTAGAGCATGATCTGATTTTGCAATAGGTTTTATTCTGGGATTAGAAATCATGTGAGTTATGTTTCGGGAAGATAATAGTTAATCTATATGTGACTATGTAGAGTGTATATTAGAAAAGAATGGGAAATCTTTATCAGTAGGGTGTGTAAATCTCCAGTGATCCACTAATTTAGTATTTGATATAAAAGCTTTGAATACAGAGTAGGATTTTGAGGGGTGACAGGTAACTGTGGAAATTCTATCCCAAAGTGGGTCAGAAATCAAATTAAAATCTCCTCCTATGATAGTAGGAGCAGTTCCTACAGCTAGTATGTTGGAGGGCATACATTTCCTAAACTGGGTATCATCATGCGTAGGTGAACAGATATTAACTCATTGAAGAGAATGTTTATCATTTTGGACACAAACATGTATAGAGCGACCATCTGAGTCCGAATTACGATTTGAAATGGTAAATGGCAATTTATGAGAGACTAAAATAGCCACACCATTTTTGCAACCATTTCCTGGTGAAGAAAATACATTCCCCACCCAGGATTTTTGTCATAGAGGTGGAAATGTTGTCATCAATATGCGTTTTTTTAGAAAGCAAATGTCAGCTTTACATTTATGTAAATAATGTAGAATTTTCCACCTTTTACGGGAAGACGCATCTTTTAACATGTAGTGAAGCAACATTTATCTTTTAAAGTTTAGTGAACAGATAGATTAGAATTGAATTGAAGAAAAATATAGGACAGTAAAACTGAGTGAAACTAGAATTGAAAAATAGCCCATATAGAAGGACAAACAAACGAACAAGACAAACAAAACACATATAACCTGTAAAAGAAGAACACATTTTATGAAATAGTGAAACTACGAAGGTACAATCCATGGATTAGATGGAACACCATATTGCTTGCTGTAGGAAAAAAGGAACAATAGTAACTATTCAGCATGAGTAATCAAGTATTAATTATAGAAGAGTGTGAATTCATAGGGTCTGGGATATGAAGATCAAGATATGCAATTAGATATACAGGTGAAGTGAAAGATTTAGTTACATAATTTTTACATATGCGCATTACTGAATGCTCAAATAGACCATATTTGTTTCCAGCTTCTTTCTGACTGGGGGTAAATCTGAGAATTGTTTACGAATGGTGACTGTTTCTTTTGCGAAGTCCTGTAAATTTTGTGTCCTTCCACCATCAGTGCTGGAATCTCTTGAACAGCCTTCCGGATAAGTATCGAATGATGATGGTGCCTTACTTCAAAGATTACTTGTGTAGGCTTACAGTGATGTAGGTTGACATAAGGAGGTGCACGATGAGCCTTGTCAACCTCAAAATTTTCAGAAACATTTTATTTTTAGTAGGCATAAGGTTTTCCAAAAGGGATCTACAATTCTGACCTTTAATATTTTCTGGCAAGTTGAAAATGCGCAAATTATATTGACGATTTCAATTTTCGAGGTCCAAAAACTGTTTCTTCATGGGGGTTATTAGATTAGGTTAACTTGATGTGTTAACTCGTCAATCGCAACTTTATTGTCTTGATTTTTATGGTATTATCAGATATTTTCATAGTGAGGTCTGCCATATCCCTCTGAATATGCTTATTGTCACAACATATAACACGGTGTTATTGTGTATTGCATAAATCTCTTTCAATATTTTTGCCATTGATTCAACATGTGAGTCCATCATTTTAGATTTTGCAGGTGGAGGAGAAGGTGTTTGCTTTTGTTTATTATGGGGATTCTGGAGTGATTTAACATCCATTCTGAACATGATAGAGAGAACCCTTTAAGATGAAGTACAACTCAGTTAAAGAAGCAAGCGTAAACTAATACCATATACTCCAAGTAATGGTAACTGAAAGGAGTAAGCAGCAGAAAGTATAATATGAGGAAAAATGTATTTCTTATTGAATTTGCTTGGCACCAAGGTCTGCAGACCTCCCCTTTAAGAAAAAGTGGTAAAATAGTGGAGACAGTACCTTTAAGATGAAGTAAGTTGGTTGATAGAACCGCCTCTCTATAGCCCTGCCCTCCTCAGGTAGTCCTCAGCTGTGCAGTCTCAACACAGAAATAACCCCCACATAGAAAGCAAGTCTTCAAATGCTCAGACACAACCCCAAAGCTGATAGAGTCATGCCAAGGTATTTAAAAGGCGATATATGGGCAAAAATGTGGCAAATACTCTGCAATTCAACATAATAACGGCCGTTAATGGCAGGCTATGACGGAGCTCGGAGTACATCAACCATCTTGTCTCACATGCCTTCCTGCAGTCCAAGAGGTACTTTGAGTTATTAGCCATATCCATTGACTTTGCTGCTAGCCTGTGCTGTATGTAGAGTGATTGCTACTCTGTGAGCAATGTGAGTGTGTGGTTAGTAGTGAATGTGAAGGGTGTGAGAGTGCTAGTCGGTGAAGAGCCTGAGAGTACATTTACTAATGGTAGAACGTTTGTGTATGAGAAGTGTTAGCATGCCAACATAGTATGAGACTCATTTTCACTGAAAGGTATAACAGTGCTGTTAGTAAGTAAACTGACTGCCTACAATGTGTGTGAGAATGCTGTTTGTTGTGACACCTACTCTATGAGGCAGTTGAGAGAGAGTGCTGTTTGTAGGGATTGTAACTCTGTAAAGGCTGTGAGAATACTAGTCTGTAAGGGGATGAGAGTGCTTTCAACAGTGCAAGACTGTATATGTGAGACTGCTAGCAGTCTAAAATTGCTAGAATGAGAGATGTGAGCTTGCTGTCTGTAGTGTAAGACTGCCAGCCTGTGAGTGTTTGAAAGAGGGCTGTCAGTACTAAACTGCTACTGTCTGAGCAGTGTGAGTGTTGTTGGTAGAGTGTGATTATTAGACACTTATATAGCATGAAATCGACCCGAAGATATCAGGGAATCAGAGTGCTTTATGTGTAGTTTGGTTACAGATGGACACATTCATTTTTGTAAGGCATGGGGAGATTAATTGATTTGCCCAGAATCACAAGACGTTGAGCGTCGTTGCCGAGACTTGAACCCGGTTCCCCAGCTTCGAGGTCGACCTCTCCAGCCGTAATGAGGGGTTCTAATCGATAAGGGATGTGAAAGTGCTCTTGTTGGTGAGACTGAAACTTTTTGACGGGGGTCTTGGATTGGCATCCTGTGGGAGATCTGGTTGTTGTGCTTGTGTGGTGTTACTACTAGTCCTTGACAAGTGTGAAAGCAGAAAACTATAAGAGATGTGAGTGCTGTCAATGGTTTGATTGCTACTGGTTTGAAATGGTGATGTCATTACATCAAACGTACTTTCCCCCTTCCTAATAATATTGACTATGCAGAAGGGCTGTGACGTCAAAACATCTGTCCCTACATTCTTTTGTGTATGACCATGGGTGAGAGGTAAGCTCCGTGAGGGGTGGAGGTGCTAGTTGATCTCCAGATTCAATGGAGGAGTCACAGGGAACAAAACAACTAGCCCTAAAGAGTTATATTGCGTACGAATTAGCACCAAAAGTGGTACCTCTGCTGCTTTCCGATTACTTATGTTAGAACAGCCAGAGCTGCCGACTGAGCAACTAGGAATCTAGGTTTTGGGTCCTGGTGTATGCCCACCATCCTGTGATTCTGGACAAAATATTTAATCTCCCACTGAAAAACAACAAATCTGACCTAGTGTAATGTATTCTGGATCTCAAGTAAAGTGTTTTAATGCCCTTGAGCCAAGTGTGCATTATATAAAACTGCAAAAAAATGTTTTTTTAAACTATCCTTGATTCACAGGTTTGACCAAATTGGTTAAACTTGAGCCCTATTAATCAGAGTCACTGATTCTCCTACCTCCAACGGAACTCAATAACATCCTGGGGCACTTTTCGCCATTTTTACGTGATAAGCTTTGGTTTTATGCTTCTCAATTTCTCTGTATTCTTAGTTTAGCCATTGTTAATTGATCTCTTTTGAAGGCAGGAAACTGGGGGAGAGACCACTCCCTCTATAGCTATATATCACTCAAATGGTATATGTAGTAGCTCTGCTTGCTTCCAATAAAGTGTGATTGATGATGACCTGTCAGGCTACCCCTAAACCCAGGAGAAGCTTGAGTCTAAGATTGCATTTTTTCTTCGGCTACAGCAAAAATCTCTCTAATCTGCAGTTTAGTTGTGGTGTTGCTGGATCAAAACATGGTAAAATTGCTTGCCTACTTGAACGAATTCCCTTTGGTTAAAGGGGATTTTTAAGAGCTGTCTCCTTTCCTGTAGCAACTCCTTAAAGGAGCATAATAAACGGGCGATGTCGCCCTGGCCATTTTTGAACAGGCTACAAGATGATGAAGATGACTCCTGCTTCCATGGTGGGAGGTTCTGGGTGCATGGGGTCAAGCCAAGGCGGAGCTTTAGAAATTTTAGTTTCTGTGCTTTTGGGTTACCCAAATTAAAATATTTTTGGGGGACTAAGATCTTGTAATTGTTCATAGTCATCCAAGCGTGGGATCTGGCTGAAAAGGCTGCTTTGTCCTCCACCCGCGACAGTTTTTTCAAAGATTTCCAGACTAATTTCTTGAAAGCTTCATGGTGGCTCTGTTTGTTCCAGAGGGCCAAGAGTCCAGTGCTTGCCAGAGCCTTCTGAAGGTAGCTTCTTGCAGGAGACTTCTCCCTCTGTTGGAGATCTTGCCACAGGAGCTGATTTAGATTGTGGGGGTCAATGATCTGATCTTGTTCCAGCAGATTATGTGTGAGCCGTATCTGGCCCATGACTGCTATAGTAGGCCAAACACCAACCTTAGTTGAGCGGGGAGGTATAGTTTGGAAGGCTAAACATAGTTCTATATGCTTTAACTAGTGTTTTGTCCAGCAGTTTAGTATCTCTGCCTCTCAATGCTTCACTATCGTAGGTAATTGTGGGTAGGATTTTAGCATGTGCTGCGTTCAGAAGGGAACTCAGGGTTGGACCCGTTAAATTAGATGTCAAGCTTTTCATAGTTATTGCAACCACCAACCCTTTCCTTTTAATCTCGTCTTGATGTCATGCGAATGATCCTTCTTTATCTATGTAGAAACCTAAATACTTGTAGGCCACCACTGGTTCTATTTTTCTGCCGCCGAGATGCCAGAATCTCACTCCTTTTCTCTTGCTATTAATTGACATTTTCCTAGGTTTGTTTAGGTTAATTGAAAAGTTGTTTTCTTCTGTGTAGTCCTGCATTCCGTTGAGGAGGTGTTGCAAGCCAACTACTGTATGGCTAAGCAGAATTACGTCGTCAGCGTAGAGGAGATTGGACAGAGTTGTGCCCCCCGGCCTAGGCGCATGAGAATTACAGGAGTTAAGTGTCTGTGGTAAATCTGCCATGAATAAATTGAATAGGGTGGGTGAAAGCACACAACCCTGTTTAAGGCCTTTCTTTGTTTTTACTTGTCTCGAAAGGTGTGTCCCTGTGCCTAGTTTCACCTGTACCCAGGTGTCTGTGTGTAGAAGGGTTAGCATTGTTAGGAGAGCATTTGGGATACCCCAACGGGCCAACTTCGCCACAGTCTTGCCCTATTCACATTATCAAAAGCAGCACAGAAGTCGATGAAACAAGAATGCAGCTGCATTTTCTTTGATATTGCTGTATCGATAAGCAAAGAGATTGTCAGGATGTTAGTTGTTGTACCTGTTTTTTTGAGGAAGCCTCTCTGGTTTAAAAGTATTATGTAATTTTACAGCAGTGTACCCGCAAAATATTTGTCCTCGTTATCAATCAGTGCCACTAACCGGTAGTTGCCAGGCGAAGCCTTGTCGCCACTTTGTGAATGGGGATAATCGTGGAGCCTTTCCATGAATCAGGGACAACACCCAGTAGTCGCACTTCCGAAAATATTGGTTGAAGTATTCTTGCCCACTCTGCCGCCCTCTGTTTAAACAGAGCGGGTGGGATTCTGTTCGGGCCCGGCACCCCTTCCTTTCTTCCCTTTCTAATCTGCTGCCTGATTAGAAGTTGCTCTGCGGCATGTGTCTTTTCCCCCTGGAGTTGATCTAAATCAGAGGGTTTATGTGGGTCTCTTTCCTTTATTTGAGTGTCAGATAGGGCAGAGTCAGGTTGTGTACCTGAGCCACCTTGTGGGTAGAGGCCAGGATCAACCCTTGCAGAGCAAAATCCAGACCATCATGGAATGGGTTGTTCCAATACCCAGACTCAGGTCAGAGCTTTCTTGGGCCTGACTGGGTATTACAGCAGATTTGTAAAGGACTGTGGGTCCATAGTGACTCCCTTAAATGATCTCACATCTAAAAGAATGCCCAAGAAAGTTCAGTGGATAGTTAGCTGTCAAAAGGCATTTGATGACCTCAAGCAGGCCATGTGCACTGCTCCCATTCTGCGAAGTCCTGACTATTCCAAACAATTCATTGTTTAAACTGATGCATCTGAGTTGGGGGTAGGGGCTGTGTTATCACAATTGAATGCGGAGGGTCAGAATCAGCCAGTAGCTTTTATTAGCAGAAGGCTGACCCCCCAGAGAGAAACGTTGGTCAGCTATTGAGAGGGAAGCCTTTGCTGTGGTTTGGGCGCGGAAGACGTTGAGGCCATACTTGTTTGGAACTCACTTCATTGTTCAGACTGACCAAAAGCCCCTCCTGTGCCTAAAACAGATGAAACGTGAAAACCCCAAACTTTTGAGGTGGTCCATTTCCTACAGGGGATGGACTATACAGTGGAACATAGACTAGGGAGTAACCATGCCAATGCATATGGACTCTCCAGATATTTCCACTTAGAGCATGAAGACTCAACTGGGCAAGGTTACTCTCATCTCCTTTCATTTTGGGGGGGGGGGGGGTTGTTTAGGACAGTAGGATCTGCTTCCTATGGTTACCCCCACTTTTCACTTTTTGCACCCACTGTATTGACTAGCCTGGCTGGGATCCTGCTGTTCAGGACCCCAGCCTATCTGCGTTCACCCTTAAATTGATGTATATACTTTGGTACAACTCCAGATTGGATACTGGGTTACCCTTATCAGTCCCTAGTATATGGTACACATGTACCCAGGGCATAGGTACCCCAGAGGCCTCTCATGGGCTGAAGCATGTATTATGCCACCCCTGAGAGGCCATGCAAAATGGGTCCCTAGAATCTGTCCAACCCTCTCCCGTGGGTCTAAAATGGGTTACCTGGCTACAGAACATTAGATTTTACATGGACAAGATTCTGCAAGAGGATACCACTACATTTTGACTGTCTGGACACGCTGGACTTTGCTGGACTTCCCTTGGGCTCGACTTCATCTTCCCTTGCCGTCCCCAGTCTCTCCAGTGTCCGATATCCATACAGGATCCATGTAGGACCCTGTGGACCTCCAAGACAACAGAAGAATCTCCCTTGAAGTGAAGGAGTCACTCCCCTGCAAACGCAGGGACCATAATGCATCTGACCAGTCTGCTGATCCTGAGCTCCTGCTGACTCCGAAGGCTCCAGCAACACAAGAGGTGAGTTTCTGAAGGTCTCCGAGGTTGAGCTGCCCTCTTATTGAGTTTGAGGCAGATATCCCTCGTGGGGTCCGCATAACCTGTGCACCGCATTCACTTGCAGCTGCATATGCTTGTTGTCATGCAACACTTCCATGCATTGGGCCATTTATAGCCCTCATGTCAGGGCATCTTTTCTGAGAAGGACTCTGGCATCCTCGCACTCTGTGCCCTACTAGCTGGTATCCTGTGAAACTGCCTGAGGTCCCCTCGCAACTCCTGTGCCTCCGGCCTGTGGGTCCACTTGACGGTTAACTTTGGTTTATTTGGGCTCTCCTGGTTGCTCCAGGCCTGCCCTGACTCCCCTTGCTGTGGTGAGTCTCCTGGTCCTTGCTGGGCCAGACTATCACCGAATTTGACCATCTGCGTTGCTTGCCGCTGCCAAGGCTTGTTGGTGTTCCTGTCAGACACTGACCCCTCAGCACTCGACATCCTTTGTGGAACAGCTCATATCTGGCTCCTGGTCATCCTAGACATCTCCTGGTCCTCACAGCTGAAGAGTCAAGATCACCGTCTACACACCTGAAGCACCCAACATCGGTGGGCATTCGTCTACCGAGCCCCTGGTCACTCCAAAGTGACCCAGACTCTGTCCCCTCTGCTTTCTGGTTCTTCTCATCTAGGATCCACATTTGGATTACACCGGGCACTTTTCTTACTTCCAGCAGCAGCATTTCTTACTCAAGATCCATAGAGAACGACGAGGGTTTCCAGCGCCACTTCATGCCTATGCACCCGGCTCCTCTGAGATAGGTAACTCTGGTACAAAGGTATCCACAGGTGGGGTGGCTCTCCAACATCTTAAATTCCATGGGTTGTCTTCGTAATATGCTGGGAAGGGTCCTTAATCTCTAAATTTCCAACCACGACTTTCGCATTGAATTTTATGGAGCACGCAGTTGTGTTCTCACTCTGCACCCGTCCTCCTTGGGGTCCCTACTTACTCACTTTGGGTGGTTCCTTGGGGTCCCAGCAATTCTACACCTTTCAGACTAGGTCTAGTCCCGAGTCGTGGTTCTTATACCACATATTTAGTATATGGTTTGGTCTCCCCCGGAGCCCACTGTGTATTGTGCTACTTACAATTGATTCTTTGCAACTGTATTATTTGATTTGTGTTCTATCCTCATGTAGAGGATACTAGAGAGTGTTATATATAATAAATACCTGTTTTTATAACAACTGTGTGGTTTCCCTTTCATTTAACCGATACTATAAGGTTGCATTCTGGTAAAACGAGCTGCTTAACATTCAGAGAATTTGTTTACTGGTGCCTTAGGCAGGGTCACTGTGGCTACTCTTCTGTCATTTACCAGAGCCCCAGGACTTGCCTCAATTTGACTTTATGTCAATTCATGATTTTGAATCACTGGTTGACTCTGAGGTGGCTCAATGTTCTCTTCACACCCCTCTACTCCTTCCAAACACTCAAGAGTTTAACTCAAAGGCGCAGTGGTTTATGTCACTAGTTCTTGCCTGTATATCACACTCGCTGGATATGTTAAGCATGTACCCAATTAGACAGTCCACCACATTAGACAGCTGTGTTGGTGACCAGGATCATCTGGAAGGGGCCAACACGACTCTGGCACTGCTTCTGATTAGGAAGAATTTACAGCTTCAAGAACCATATAATCTGAAATGTTCACAAGCACAGTAGTAGGCACAGCAGGCAACCTCATATCTCTCTCCATGAGGATCGCATGAGGTGACAATTGTGTTTGCCGATCAGAGGTACTCTGAAGACTCATTAACACCAAAGGCAAAGCGTCTGCCCACTTCAGAGAGGTAGAAGCATACACTTTAGCCAGGCAGGACTTCAGGGTCCCATTCACTTGCTCGATGATGCCAGATGCCTCAGGCTGGTAAGTACACTGCAGATGTTGTTCAACCTGCTAGGCGACACAGCGTTCTCAGAATCTCATTATTGAAATGGGTTCAAGGTTTGACTCTAGAAACACCGAAAATCCAAAACGAGAGATGAATTATTGCAGTAATAACTTTTTCAAAGTGATCAGGGGGCATATCAACAAGGGCTTTATCTCTGCTTTTTTGGCTTTAAAAGCCAAAAAAGCAGAGATAAAACTAGCGCCCTATCAACAACAGGGTGCTAACACGCAAATTTGCATGTTAGCACCCTTTTACTCTACGCTTCCCCTTGCATCTCTAATGAGATGCAAAGGGGGCGTTCCAGAGTAAAATAATAGGAGAAATGTCGCTAAGCGACATTTCTCCTATTATCAAGAATGACGCTAACCCTGTTAGAGACAAAAAAAGCAGCGCTAACCGCGGTTAACGCTGCTTTTTTACGTCTGCTAATTTTCAGACTTAGCCATGATATCCTATGGAAGGAGGATATCATGGCTAAGTTTGCCTGTCCCTATCAACAAGGTAACGTGTGATTATCGCTGGGTTTCCAGCGATAATCTCACGTTAGCCTGTTAGCGTGTAGATTTTTATCGCTATTGAGATAAGCGTTGCTAATAGCACGCTATCTCAGCGATAAAAATTCACGCAAGCCGGCGATAATTATCCTCACGCTAAGAGCGCTGAGCGATAATTATCGCCGGTTGTTGTTGATATGCCCCCTAGTGAGGCAAGCTTCTATCCAACATGAAAAGATACACACCACAACTAGGTCATATAACTCATTGCTCATGTGCATTTCGATAAAATCCAACTGTATTCTATCATAGGGGCCTCCAGATCTTTCTGTGTGACTCAACATTACTGGTGTTCTCCTCCTTGCATTCATTTGCTGGCAGACTACACAACAGTGTAAAGATTCTCAGCCATCACTCTAAACATGTTCTGCCTGAACATTCGGAACATGGATCCCTACCAAACCATTGGTGACAACAAACTGTCTGGCAACACAAGTCTTCCATCTGCTGAAACTCAGATCTCATCTCCATTCATCACAGAACCTGTTCTGACCCAGCCCTGCTGCTCCACCTCTGGTGCTTCTTCCTGAAATGTCTTAAATTCGTCCAACGTATCAGCAACAGTCAACAACAAATTGTAATTGTTCTCAGTTTCAGATTCAATTGAATATTCTCCCTAGAGTACAATACTGGGCAAGCTCATCGGCATACCAATTTCCAGCTGTAAGATAATTGTTGCCACTCTTGTGTGCTGCACATTTAACTACCGTGAGGGACAGTGTCAAGACTGATTTGCATAGGGCTGGGTCTAAACTCGGGTGGAATGAAGAGCAAAAGAACAATGGATTTAACCCAGATCTCTTGACTGGGGGGTGAATGTATGATTCTTTCAGCATTCCGTCCATATTCATTTTGTGTAGCACATTTAGCTACAGCACCTTCTTGAGGCATCTGTAATGCCTCCAACAGTCTCATTACATAATGTCCATTACATATGTGTTAGACGGACCGGGAGGGTCGGCCGAGGACAAGGGGAGAGGTCTCCGGGGAGAGCCGTCTCCAGCGATCGTACAGACGAGTAACTTCCCCCCCACAGATGTACACCACACCAAGATAAGGTTTAACGTTCTTTATAAGCAATCTTTAGGTACGATAGAATGGTACAAGGAGGTCAGGACTCAGGGGTCCCCTCGATTCTAGTCTCTTGGTTGGGAAAGGGGGTAGCGGGACAGTCTTGTTACCAATCTGGTAGATGCGATGATATGATGGATAGCTCACAATCCTCGAGCTCGGTGTTCTAGCTGGACGGGCCGCGGCAGCGCCAGCAGGTCCCGGTGAAGGTGGTCGTTACACGGTCCGCGGCAGCGCCAGCAGGTCCCGATGAAGGTGGTGGTTACAACGGTCCGCGGCAGCGCCAGCGGGCCCCAATGAAGGTGGTAGGTACAACGGTCCGCGGCAGCGCCAGCAGGTCCCGACGAGGATGGAGGATGCAGAAGGCCGCGGCAGCGCCAGCAGGCAGAATGATAGTTCACAAGGCAGGGCTACGGCAGCGCCGGTAGTCCGTCAAGGATGAGTTCTTCTCGGTGTCTCTCGACTCCAGGATACAACTGCCTTCCTGCTCTGGAGCTGCCCCAGTTATAGGTCTGGCGCCCTTTGATGTCCGGACCCTCGCACTTGGAGGTCGGGAGGTCCGGGATGAGGGAGTCCAGACACCCAGCAGGGGGGTGGAGCCAGAGCCCGGGGGAGCTGGGGGGCGATTGGCACCTGGCGGGGGAGAGCCATCGACACTTCTTTCTCCCATCGACCTGCCAAGTAGTCCGTTCACCTCCTGGGTGGATGGTGGTGCCGGGATGTCGGGGCCTGGCCAGGCCCAGGGTTAGGGTCGAGCTGAGGCCACGCGGCCTCGTGGTGCAGTGTCCAAGATGGCGGCCGGGCGAGGGAGCCGGTAGTGGTTCGGCCCCATGATACAGAGATGTCCGGGGGCAGGAGTCCCGGCTGGAGACGGGGTGTGGGTTGTTTCTGTGGGTAACACCTGGAGGGCCGGGGCTCGGGCCCTGTCATGCGGGGAGGGAGCAAGCCCTTCATGTGGCCTGTCCAACATGCGTCCCCCCCAGCTGAAGGCGGGGAGAGTCACCCATCCTCTTGGGGACTCTCCTCGTCGAGGCGGAAAAAGCGTGACAGGCCATCTGCGTTGGTGTGGTCTTGGCCCGGTCAATGTTCCACAGTGAAGTCCATCCCCTGCAGGGAGATGGACCAACGCAATAGTTTGGGGTTTTCCCCCCGCATCTGCATTAGCCACTGCAGGGGTCGATGATCTGTTTGCACCCAGAAGTGGGTACCGAAGAGATAGGGCCGGAGCTTTTTGAGGGCCCACACCACTGCGAAGGCCTCCCTCTCGATGGTGCTCCAGCGCTGTTCTCGGGCCAGGAGGCGTCTGCTGATGAAGGCCACCGGTTGGTCAAGTCCCTCGGAGTTCAACTGGGAGAGGACCGCCCCGATGCCGTGGTCGGAGGCATCTGTTTGCACGATGAACTCCCGACTGTAGTCGGGGGCCTGGAGCACAGGGGCCGTGCACATGGCGGCTTTCAGCTTCTCGAAGGCCGCTTGACAGTCTGGGGTCCAGTTGACCTTCTTCGGGTGGTTTTTGGATGTGAGTCCCGTGAGGGGCCCCACAATGCTGCCATAGTCCCTCACGAACCGCTGGTAGTAGACGGTGAGCCCCAAGAAGGCTCGGACCTCGGTCTGCGTGACTGGAGGCTGCCAGGACTGGATGGCAGCGATTTTGAGTTGCAGAGGGGCCACCAGACCGCTTCCCACCTGGTGTCCGAGATAGGTCACGGACCCCTGACCAATTTGGCACTTGCTGGCCTTGATTGTGAGGCCGGCCCGTTGGAGGGCCTGCAGGACCTCTCGGAGGTGGTGGAGTTGGTCGGACCAGTGGCGGCTGTACACAGCGATATCGTCCAGGTAGGCGGCGCTGAACTCCTCGAGCCCCGCCAAGACCTGGTTCACCAGTCGCTGAAAGGTAGCTGGGGCATTCTTCATGCCGAAGGGCATGACTTTGAAGTGGTAGTGGCCATCGGGGGTAGAAAAGGCGGATCGTTCTTGGGCCCGGGGTGTGAGACCGATCTGCCAGTAGCCCGCTGTCAGGTCGAAGATGCTGAGGTAGCGGGCAGCCCCCATGCGGTCGATCAGTTCATCCGCTCGGGGGATGGGATGAGCGTCGGTTCTGGTGACAGCATTCAAGCCCCGATAGTCGACGCAGAATCGGAGCTCAGGAGTGGTGCCGGGGGCAGCAGCTTTGGGGACCAGCACGACCGGGCTGGCCCAGGGGCTGTCCGAGGGCTCGATGACCCCGAGCGTGAGCATCTTTGATACCTCCTCTTGGATGCAGGCCCGTACCCGATCTGGTACGCGGTACGCCCGGTGTCTGATAGGGGGACTGTCCCCAGTGTCCACGTCGTGCAAGCACCAGGGGGTGACCCCTGGGGTGAGGGAAAACAAGGTAGCAAACTGCAGCAGGAGGTCCCGGCAGCCTTGGCGCTGTTCCGGGGTGAGGGCATCGGAGAGCCGGACCCCGTCCACGGAACCATCTTTCTCACGAGTCTTCAGGAGATCAGGGAGAGGCTCGGAGTCTTCTTCCGCTCCACTGTCTGTAGCCATCAGGAGGCTGAGCTCCGAGCGCACAAAGTGGGGTTTGAGTCTGTTGGTGTGGAGGACCCGGAGGGGGTTCCGGGGAGATTCCATATCGATGAGATAGGTGACGGGGCTCTTGCGTTCGACCACTTTGAAGGGCCCCGTCCACTTGTCCTGCAAGGCACATGGTTCGGTGGGGGACATCACCCACTCTTGTTGGCCAGGTTCGAGTTCGATGTAGGAGGCATTTTGATCGTACCATTTTTTCATGTCCTCCTGACTGGCCTCAAGGTTCGCTTTCGCCATTTCTCTGAATCGCCTGGTCTGATTGCGTAGGGTCAGGAGGTACTTGAAGACGTCTGGAGGGGTCTTTAGGGGGGCCATCTCCCAACCTTCTTTGACTAGGCTGAGGGGCCCTCGCACAGGGTGCCCGTACAAGAGTTCGAAAGGGCTAAAGCTGAGGGACTTCTGGGGATCTTCTCGATAGGCGAAGAGGAGGCACGGGAGTAGTACATCCCACTGGCGACGGAGGGGCTCTTCCAATACCCCAATCATTCCCTTGAGCGTGCGGTTGAACCGCTCGACTAGTCCGTTTCCTTGAGGGTGATAGGGGGTCGTGAACCGGTAGGTGACCCCGCACTGTTGCCAGAGGGACTTCATATACTTCGAAATAAAGTTTGTGCCTCTGTCGCTGACGACTTCTCGGGGGAAGCCCACCCGGGAGAAGATCCCCATTAAGGCCCGGCCGACCACCGGGGCTGTTACAGTTCGCAGGGGCACAGCCTCGGGGTAGCGGGTGGCGTGGTCCACCAGTACCAGGATGAACCGATGTCCTTGTGCTGTACGGGGGTCCAGGGGCCCCACAATGTCTATTCCCACCCTCTCGAACGGGGTGGTGACAACTGGGAAGGGTTGCAGAGGTGCTTTGAGTTTGCGGCCGCTCTTCCCACTGGCCTGGCACGTGGGGCAGGACCGGCAGTGGTTGAGGACGTCGTTTCTCATCTTCGGCCAGAAAAAGTGGGTCACCAGGCGACTGTAGGTTTTGTCCTGGCCCAGGTGTCCAGCCAGAGGGACATCGTGGGCCAAATTTAACAGGAAGTCTCTAAAACGGAGGGGCACCACCAGCCCTCGACTGGCCCCTAACTCCGCGATTCTCTGCTCACTGTACAATAGGTCGTTGTCCCAATAGATCCAATGGGCTCCGGTGGTGTCCCCTGCGCTCTGGGCGAGGGCTTGCTGGCGGAGTCCCTCGAGGGAGGGACAGGTCTTCTGTTCTTGACGGAACTGTTCCTGGGTGGGCCCCCCTTCTTGATGCCACTGAGCCAGGTTGGGAAGGTCCTGGGGCTGAGCGGGCTCTTCGGGGGTTTGCTCTGGGGGGTTGGTATGGTCGGTGTCCTCTACTGGAGCGATCGGGGGAGGAGGTGCTGGCCATTCTGGTTCTTCTGGTCGGTGGATGGCACGGGCGGCCATGGACCGGGTGGTTACGCACGCCCAGTCCGGGAGGCCCAACATCCCCAGGTGCTCTTTTCTTTCTACGGTGGCCCACGGGGAACTCTCAAGATCATTCCCCAGGAGACAGTCCACGGGGGCATCATCTCGGACCGTCACCTTCAACATGCCGGAGACTCCTCCCCATTCGAAGGGGACGCAGGCCATCCGACATAGACTCTCCGAATTGTCGGCTGAACGGACGGGGCAGAGAATGTTCGGCAGGATCTGCTCTGGTTTTACCAGGTGACAGCGGACGGCCGTCACACTGGCCCCCGTGTCACGTAGGGCTTCGGCCCTGCGTCCATTAATGTTCACCCACTGACTATATTTTCTGGTGTTGGCGGGTAGGGGAGCCCGCGGGACCATGTCTCTTCCCCCTAGGCACGCTAGAACCATGGCGGCCGGTTCCCACTCTTGTTGTCCCTGCTCGTATTCTTCCTGTTCTTCGGAGATTTGTTCTCCCCCCAGGGCGGCGGCAGCTACCTGGCGGGGTCTCGGAGTTTGGTTCTGTGGACAGTTCGGGTCATTGGCGTAGTGGCCGACTCGCTGGCATCGGTGACACGTGACATTGGCTCGGAACCCCGGCCGCATCGGGGGGTTGCCCCGGCTGGCCGGGGGCAGGGTGCTGGCAGCGGGAGCGGCCGGGACGGTGTCTCTTCCTCGTCCCTGGCCTCCTCCTCCTCCTCGGGGACGGTGCTGACCTTGGTTGTTCCGGTTCTGTTCGTGCGGCCCTCTCCGGCCCACTCGGGTGCTTTCCCACCGGTCAGCTTCGGTGGCGAGTTGCCGTGGGTCAGTCAATTTACTGTCGAGGAGGTGCTGCCTGAGCTCGACGAAGCAGTTGTTAGAGAGGTGCTCCCACACCATGAGATTAAAAAGTTGCTCGTAGATCGTTACGTGGCTTCCCTTGATCCAACCCTCGAAGGCTCGGCTGAAATAGTTGACATATTCCACCCAAGTTGTACCCGGGATTCGGGTGCAGTCTCGGAACCTCTGGCGGTACATTTCGGGTGTGAGCCCATATCGGGTGAGGAGGGCAGCCTTCATGTGGTCATAGGATGACATCAGATGGTCTGGGAGCTGTAACAGGGCATCGCGGCCTTCATTGACGAACCTCCCCCATAGACCGGCTCCCCAGTCACTTCGATCGATCCGGTGGGAGGTCATGGCGATCTCGTAGGCCTTGAACCACTGTTGTATGTCGTCCTCTCGGACATACTCTCGAACGACATCCTTGGGGATGTGGACTTTCTTTTCTGTCGCTCCCGGGGTGCGCGGTCGCTCGGGCACCTCCAGTTCTTTGTTCTGCTTCCGTAGGTCTATTTCTGCCAGTTTGCGCTCGTGTTCGTACGCTAATCTCTTTTCTTCGAGCTCTCTCTGCCTCTGTTTTTCCTCCCGTTCTTCTCGGAGCCGCAGATGTTCTAGGTTCAGTTTTTGTTCGGCTAGTTTTAGTTCACCGTCCATTTTGAGCCGTGCCATTTCTAGCTCATGTAGTCTGCTTTTTTCTCTCTCTTGGATCTCTTCCTGCGAGAGACCCGTTCTTCGCTCCTCGGGAGCCGTGGTGTTCCTCTCTGATGCTGCAATGTTTTGGTCCGGGGATCTCGCGGCCCCGGTTTCTGCCCACGACTCAATGGCGTGCTTGAAATCGTCTTTGGTACTCAGGCCGGTGGTAGCAATGCCTAGTTCAATGCAGAATTGTTTCAATTCACGATGGCTGTACTCTTCCAATTTCTCCATCTGGAATTTCTCGGTGGATCCGCCCTCTTTGGTTGACATTGTGGTTTCGTCGTGGGGTGAGCTACTCTCTGTACGATTACGCGTTGATTCGGATCGCGCCGCTGGCCACCAATGTTAGACGGACCGGGAGGGTCGGCCGAGGACAAGGGGAGAGGTCTCCGGGGAGAGCCGTCTCCAGCGATCGTACAGACGAGTAACTTCCCCCCCACAGATGTACACCACACCAAGATAAGGTTTAACGTTCTTTATAAGCAATCTTTAGGTACGATAGAATGGTACAAGGAGGTCAGGACTCAGGGGTCCCCTTGATTCTAGTCTCTTGGTTGGGAAAGGGGGTAGCGGGACAGTCTTGTTACCAATCTGGTAGATGCGATGATATGATGGATAGCTCACAATCCTCGAGCTCGGTGTTCTAGCTGGACGGGCCGCGGCAGCGCCAGCAGGTCCCGGTGAAGGTGGTCGTTACACGGTCCGCGGCAGCGCCAGCAGGTCCCGATGAAGGTGGTGGTTACAACGGTCCGCGGCAGCGCCAGCGGGCCCCAATGAAGGTGGTAGGTACAACGGTCCGCGGCAGCGCCAGCAGGTCCCGACGAGGATGGAGGATGCAGAAGGCCGCGGCAGCGCCAGCAGGCAGGATGATAGTTCACAAGGCAGGGCTACGGCAGCGCCGGTAGTCCGTCAAGGATGAGTTCTTCTCGGTGTCTCTCGACTCCAGGATACAACTGCCTTCCTGCTCTGGAGCTGCCCCAGTTATAGGTCTGGCGCCCTTTGATGTCCGGACCCTCGCACTTGGAGGTCGGGAGGTCCGGGATGAGGGAGTCCAGACACCCAGCAGGGGGGTGGAGCCAGCGCCCGGGGGAGCTGGGGGGCGATCGGCACCTGGCGGGGGAGAGCCATCGACACTTCTTTCTCCCATCGACCTGCCAAGTAGTCCGTTCACCTCCTGGGTGGATGGTGGTGCCGGGATGTCGGGGCCTGGCCAGGCCCAGGGTTAGGGTCGAGCTGAGGCCACGCGGCCTCGTGGTGCAGTGTCCAAGATGGCGGCCGGGCCGGGCGAGGGAGCCGGTAGTGGTTCGGCCCCATGATACAGAGATGTCCGGGGGCAGGAGTCCCGGCTGGAGACGGGGTGTGGGTTGTTTCTGTGGGTAACACCTGGAGGGCCGGGGCTCGGGCCCTGTCATGCGGGGAGGGAGCAAGCCCTTCATGTGGCCTGTCCAACAATATAGATGACCCAAAAGAGGTCATGAACCCTTTTTATGCCACAGCTGTCCAAAATCATGACCAACACCAAAGCCATGCTGACAATCAATAAAAATGGTAACTTTCAATTGGTCTGAAACACAGCAGCCTGTAGTAAAAGCAACCTATTTGGCCACTGGTGTAAAAGTTTCATCACAGAGCCATTAGGCTTCCACTACACCTATAAAGATGCAAACAGCATATGCAGCTCTCAGATTTCCATCATCGTCTCTCAAGTAGAAGGCATCCATGAGCAATACATAACCAGGATCTGCAAAGGGTTTACCTTTAATATCAGGTCTTGCCCTGGTGCATAGTTCAATCACATCAGAAGTTGTGCTCAAACTCCCCGAGCGTCAGACAATGGCATGGCAGGATATAGAGTGCAGCAGTGCCTCAGTTTTATGTTATCAACCACCTATATATGTTGCTGATATTTTGTCAGTCTGCTGCTGGTCAGGTGTTGGATCCTGATGGGAGTGAGAAATATGTCTATAGAGTGAGAAACTATCCCTATAAGAGGAGAGTCCATAACTATATTCTCACTGTGCTTGATGCCTGCACCAACTATTGCAATGGCTTTTAGGCAGCCTGGCAGTCCAGTGGCTAGAGTCAAGTGTGAATGAAAAGTATCCAACAGGTCTTCACTACTCACTATGTGTTTGTGTAAGAACTGAGAAAGATCAGCCCTCACTCTCACTGCAAAATAATACAAACTCTTTACTGTAATCTGGCATACCTATGACTGGAGCGCAACAGAGACTTTCTTTCAACTCTAGGAAAGCATACATGCTTCCCATGGTATCAGATCAGACATTTTGGTGAAGGTGTTGGACACGAAAGGAGTGACATTTGCTATTCTCACTCCAATCTAAACATACCGGGGGAAGTGTTGCACACTAAGGGGTTATATTTACTATTTCCAGTCCAATCTAAACATATTGGGGGAAGGTGTTGGACACTAAAGGGGTGGCATTTACTATTCACACTCTAGTTTAACCATTTTAGGAGAAGGCGTTGGACACTATATGGATGACATTTACTATTTCCACTCCAATTTGACCATACTGGGGGAAGGTGCTTGACACTAAAAGGGTGGCATTTACTATTCCCACTCCAATATAACCTTATTGGGGAAAACTGCTAGACACTAAAGGGGTTACACGTATTATTCCCACTTCAAACTAAGGCTCTTTAGAGAAAGTGTTAGGCGTCAAAGAGATTAAATTTACTATATATACTTGAATCTAAAACATTTTAAAGAAGTTAATACAAATTAAACATTTTATATACACAATCAACACTAACATTTAAGCTAAAAAACACACTATCCCAAACTACAAACCTATATAAACATATTTGAACATAAAAATATTTAAAAGAATATTACAATTAATAATTAATAAAATTATACAAATATTTGCTACGTTTCTAAACTTTATACCATATTAAAAAATAACAATCCATAATTAGCAATCTCAAAAAGTATAGATTCAGATTCATTCAAAACGATGTTTTATTTAAAAAAATTGAAATATAATTTTAGTACAATATTTTCATTTTAAAACAGAAGAAATTTAAAATATTTGTATTGCTTAAAAATATTTTTCTGAAAAATTACATTTTAAAAGTTTGTATAAAAATGTTTTACAATTATTTTACTTCATTAAAATATTTTTCTGTTTTGATTTTGTAATGATTGAATTTACATTTTTAGATTAAAATAATTATTTTAAACGTAATGTTCTTACTATATTTTTATTTTGTATTAAATAAAAATGTTTTAAAAATATTAAAATAACATAATAATTTAAATACTTGTAGATGACAAATGATTCCCCAGAAAAGTTTTAAAATGTTAAAATGTATATATAAAAAAATTCCTAATTATTTTAGTTTAATACAATATTTTTTGTTTTTTAAATTAATTTAATATTTACATTTTTATATTTAACATATCTTTTAAATGTAATACCATTAATATATATTGTAAGTAATATTGAATTAAAGTGTATTAAAAACGTGAATTAAGAAAATAAACTAAAACAATGTAAAATATAAATTTGCATATCATTCGAATTATTTCCATAAATATGACTTTGAAATGTTCACTTTATAAAAATGTCCCCATCCTTATTCCATAAATACCCAATATCCCGCTAGTTGAAAGAAGTGTACATTCTTTATTCATATACATTCAAACAAAAAAAATACACTTTAAAAGAAAATCAGTAACTATTAAAGAATCTTTCTAAAAACACAAATAAAAAAATTCATAAAGATATATAATCAAACCACTACAATAAATTACGTATCAACACTTGCAAACAAGATTATATATGATATTTTCTATGTTGATATTTTTACAATATTCCTGTTGACGACATTTCTGAAACACCCCACTCCAAATACAAACATAAAACCTATTGGCTTGTCAGTGAAATTGCTCTCCTACCCTCGAGCTCCACCATTAAGTGAAGCCTCTCCTTAGCCCCTGCACTCCCGTAGTGTTGGTGTTCGAGGCCCTCCTCCACCCGCAGGTTATACCTGCGCCTCATCCCTGGTGGTACAGTGGACCTCTGACTCCTTTCTCTCGCTCCGCTTTCTGCCCCTTCATCCTCTCCTTTCTGCTCCATTTTCACCCTTTAGCTTCTTTAGCATGTTTCACCCTTTCACTCTTTAAAACATTTTTCTTCTGCTTTCTGCTCCATTTTCAGCCTTTAGCTTCTTAAGCGTTTTTTCACCCTTTCACTCTTTAAAGCATTTTTCTTCTGCTTTCTGCTCCGTTTTCACCCTTTATTCTTTTCACCCTTTTACTCTTTATATCTATTTCTTTTCTTTTTTCACCCTTACGCTTCTTACTTTTTTCCCTCTTCTTTGCTTGCTTCCCCCGTTTTTCCCGCCGCTGCTGCCCCCGCGGCCCCTCCACCCTCAGCATGACCAGTCCGAGCCAGTTCCCCTCCCCATTCCCACCTCCCAGCTGTCCTGACCCCTACTTAATGGCGGCCGCTGGGGGGACAGGCGAGCAAGACCACTGACTCATTGTCAGTGAAATTACTCTCCTACCCTCGGTGCTCCATCATTAAGTGAGGCCTCTCCTGAGCCCCTGCACTCCAGTAGTGTTGGTGTTTGAGGCCTTCCTCCACCCGCAGGTTATACCTGCACCTCATCCCTGGTGGTCCAGTGGACCTCTGACTCCTTTCTGCCCCCTTCATCCTCTACTTTCTGCTCGGTTTTCACCCTTTAACTTCTTTAGCATTTTTCACCCTTTCACTCATTAAAGCATTTTTCTTCTGCTTTCTGCTCTGTTTTCTTCCTTTATTCTTTTCACCCTTTTACTCTTTATATCTATTTCTTTTATTGTTTCACCCTTTCACTCCTTACTTTTTTTCCTCTTCTTTGCTTGCTTCCCCCGTTTTTCCAGCCGCTGCTGCCCCAGTGGTCCCTCTCCCCCAGCGCGACCAGCCCAAGCCAGTTACCCTTCCCGCTCCCGCCTCCCAGCTGTCCAGCCCTCCCTGACCCCTACTTAATAGCGGCTGCACGCTGCGGGCACACAACTGGTGCTCCGAAGGCGTGCCAAAGGCAAGCAAGTCTGCGTCCATCCTGACCAGACCGCAAACAGCGCCAGGAACCCTGGACCTCCACACCACCAACGTTACAACCCAGCAGCACCCCACGCACTCAACCCAGGCCACAACAACAACTGCAAACTAGCATCACAAGCCGACACCCACGGACCCTTCAGCTGTGACGGCTGCCGGCACACCTACAGCACCGCCAGGAACATGGACCTAGCACAACATGGCCACAAGACCACAACGAAACCGAAGACCCTGAAAAACATCCTCCTCAACGTCCAATCACTCCACAAACACGTCACCGAAATCTGGGATCTCCTCGACAGCACCACCCCGGACATAGCATTCTTCACCGAAACCTGGACTAACACCACCTCGGCACCGGACATTGCCATCGCCATTCCCCAAGGATACAAGATCTCCCGGGAGGACCACCAAACCCGCCCGGAAGGAGGAATTGCCATCGTACACAAATCCACCCTTCGGCTGAGCACACTCCCCGACGAGCCCACAGACCTGATGGAACACCTACACTTCAAGATACAGGCCAGCCCTACCAACACACTCCGAGGAACTCTCATCTACCGACCCCCCGGACCTCGCGGACCTTTCAACAACTCCATCACGGACATCATCCACCAACTGCACCCTGCAGGGAGACCTCAACTTCCACCTCGACAACCAACTAGACCCCAACACCACATCCCTCCCGGACAACCTCCACAACATTGGACTCCATAAGATCATGATCGAACCTACACACTCAGCAGGACACACCCTCGACCCCCTCTTCACAACAGGAAACTCCATCACTTTCAGCCACACCACCGAACTCCCGTGGACAGACCATCGATGCATCCACTTCACCTTCAGAACACCCACCATCCTCAGACACCAGCACCTGCTCCCGCGCAGAAACTGGACCAAAATCACTGACAACCAGCTCACCTCCTCACTCGGCAACTCCACCCCAACCACCGTGGAATAAGATGACCCCAACACCACAGCCCGAACTCTGCACAGATGGATCTCCCACAGCACCAACACCATAGCCCCCCTCAAGAAGAACAACAACACACGCCAAGAAAGCCAGATGGTTTACCACTGAACTTCGAGAGTCCAGACGCACATTCCGCCGCCTCAAAAAGGCCTGGAGGAACTCCAAATCCACAGAAGCCCAGAACAAGTTCAGAGCCGCCACCAACACCCACCACCAACTCATCAGAAATACGAGAAAAACAGCGATTGAAGACAGAATCTCCACACACGCGCACAACAGCAAATAACTCTTCAGCATCATCAAGGAGTTCGCCCAACCCACCAGCGAGTCTACTGACATTCCTCCCTCACAAGACCTCTGCAACAAACTCAGCACCTTTTTCTACAACAAAATCAATAACCTCTACAACAACTTCGACGTAGACAACCAACACACTGAACCCTCACCAACCATCCCGACACCCTGAAGCCAACAATTGACAGCTGGAAAGCTCACAGCACCGAAGACACACCGAAGACGATTAGGTCAATCCACTCCGGGGCCACCAGGGACCCCTGCCCCCACCACATCTTCAACAGAGCTGCTGACACCATTTCACCCATGCTTTGCCACACCATCAACCACTCCCTGGCGGACGCCTCCTTCCCAATGACTGTAAACACTCAGAGATCAACCTCCTCCTGAAGAAGCCCTCGGCGGACCACACCGACCTCAAAATCACAGACCCATCTCCCTGCTCCCTTTCCCAGCAAAAGTCATTGAGAAAGCCATCAAAAGCCAACTCACCACCTTCATCGAAGAGCACAAAAAACCACAGCACAGAAACCGCCCTCCTCGCCACAACAGACGACATACGCTCTCTCCTGGACAGAGGAGAAACAGTGACCTCTCAGCGGCCTTCAACACAGTCTCCCACCGCACACTAACATGCAGACTCCACGACGCAGGGACCCGGGACAAGGCCCTTGACTGTATCCACTCTTTCCTCTCTGGCAGAACGCAGCGGGTCAGACTCCCTCCTTTCCTCTCGGACCCCACACCAACCACCTGCAGACTCCCCCAGGGATCCTCCCTCAGCCACACGCTCTTCAACATCTACATGGCTCCGCTCGCCCCCATCATCAGAACCCACGGATTCAACATTGTTTCATTCGCAGATGACACCCAGCTTTTCCTCTTCCTATCCAACGAACCCAATGCAGCAAAACACAACTTTCAAAAAGGAATGTAAGCCATCGCCAAATTGATGAAAAGCAGCTGCCTACAACTCAACACTGTCAAAACAGAAGTATTCGTCATGGGCCCACACCCCGATGCCTGGAACGACATCTGGTGGCCCCCTGCCCTCGGAAGCCCACCCACCCCCACAGACCACGCACGCAACCTTGGAATCATCCTGGACTCCGAGCTCAAAATGGACTGCCAGATCTACTCCGTCGCATCCTCCTGCTTCCACACCCTCCGTCTCCTACGTAAGACCTTCAAATGGATCCCCCTCGAGCACAGAAAGACCGTCACTCATGCCCTAGTCACCAGCAGACTCGACTACGGCAACGAACTCTACGCTGGAATAAACAAAAACCTCACCCGCAAGCTACAAAACATCCAGAACGCCACCGCAATCCTGGTCCTCAACCTGCCAAGACACTGCCATATCTCCCAGTACATGCGCACACTCCACTGGCTCCCCATCGAAGCTAAAATCACCTTCAAGATTCTCACCCATGAACACAAATCCCTCCACAGCACCGGACAGCATACCTGAACAGCCGACTCAAATTCCACGCACCCCAAAGGACCCTACGATCAGCCCGGCTCTCCTAAGCTGTGGTCCCCCGCACCAGAAAGACCAGATCGGGAGGCTGCTCCTTCTCCTTCATTGTGGGCAGAGCATCAAACGCCCTGCCACGCCACCTCAGACAGACAACGTCACTCCCCATATTCACGAGAAACCTCAAAACTTGGCTCTTTGACAGACCCCCTCCTTGATGGACTGGAACCTACACCTCACCTCCTCCCTAGCACCTTGAGACCCTTACGGGTGAGTAGTCGCACTTAACAAACACATGACTGATTGATTTGAATGCTTGTCACTGATTGTGTGCAACACGGAGAAGTGCACAGCTAAAATAATTTGATAATTTGGCCCTCATTACGATATTGGGCAGTCGGGTCACCGACAGACCGTCGGTGGCTGACTGCCGACATCGCTCCTGTCCAACCGCCCCATTACAATGCTGGCGGTCAACGCCACAGCTGTCGGACGACAGACCGCTGCCTCTGCCAAAATCAGAGATCCCGACGGAGCGCCGGTTGGAGCATCATCAGCACCGCCGTTGGGATTACAATATCCCTTGCCTCCAGCATTTTCATGGCGGGAACACGGCTAACAAAAGGTTGTCAAAAAGAGATATTGAGGGTTCCCAAACAGGGCCCCTGTCTGTCGCGGGCCCTGGGGCCACATGTAGAGTCCCCATTCACCTCTGTGCACTGTATGCCATGCACCACATGGTGCATGGCACATGGTCCACTAACATGCAGGAGGTGCTGCACGGTGGAGGCATGTGCTGCTGCCCTTTCCCTTGGCCGCAGCATGCCCCAACCATGGTCCTGATGCGTTTCCGACCGCCAGCCTGGTGGTCACATCAGAATGCAGCAGTCGGATCGTCCGCATGCTCGACCCGCGGTCTGACCAGCCACAAATGTAATGAGGACCTTTGTTTCGACAGGTTGGGAAATGGACTGCACAACTGTGGATAAGCACAGTTGTAAATTTTCCTACAAATGCAAAAGAACAGATGATGGACATAATGCTGAATCAATCAAACATTCACCCCCAGATCTGGGTTAAATCCATTGTTTTTTTGCACGCCACGCCATTCCAGTTTAGAACCCAGCCATATGCAAATCAGTCTTGACACTGTTGCCCATACAATCAACCTCATTATATAATGTTATTCTTCTACACTTTCAACTGTGATTAACCTCTCTCATGCAACATGCTTTCAGAACATTGTGTTTAGTACGTGCCATATAAAACAGTATACATAAATAGTAAAAAAAAAAAATATACCCTGGACCAGCCACTTATCAGTCACTGCCACCAAATTCTGTACATTTCTATGTATACTTTCATATGCTTTTGGGCTCTCACGATAACTGCATCAGACAGTAAAGTGCTAATCCATTCTAATTGGTACAAATGCCAATGACTAAATCATAATACTGTTGCAGTCACAAACAAAATGTCAAAACTATTAATACAAAATAACTGAACTACAACTATTATTATATAAGAAAACAACGTAAGAAACCAGATTGATAAATGCAGACAAAAGTACATTGTGCATGCAAAATCATTTGTAAACATTAAAAAGTATACACACAAATATGTAAATTTTCACTTACATTATTTGTGGTTAATGTTACACTAAATACTTTTTCAAGTCCTTCTTAAATGTACAAACTGAGACTGGATCGTCCCATTATTTCAACTGTTAGCCTCCTTTAGCCATGAATGGAATTACTGGTATTGTGAAACGTGATTATTCGGGGCCTTATTATGGCCATGCCATTGCCCCACACCGCAAAAGCCTTAATTAGACCACTCACTGGATTCTGACTAGAATCCAGGTCAGGCAGTCCTGCCGCAGCTGGCCCATGGAGCTGCCTGCTTAAAGGCTCATAGGAGAGCCGTAACAGGCACCCCACCAGCCCGCCAAGCATATTGTAACCTCAAGACTGCCACAATGCCAACCAGGAAGGAGGACTGGTGGACGCTCCAGGACAGCCAGGAATCCCGCCGCAACTCCGGGGAGAGTAGCGGCTATGACAGTGAGTGCTAAAGAGAAAGTACAAAAGAAAAATACTAACGCACAGTGTTGTTCTGTCTCGCTCTTTTGAAAATCTCACTGCGTGGGGCTGACAACTCCATCAGCACTGTATATATATATATATATATATATATATATATATATATATATATATATATATATATATATATATATATATATATATATATATATTACCTACTGGCGGTCGCCAGTAGGTAGTTATAGTTAGGACCACGTTTCCATAGGAAAACCTCAACATTCTATTTTGAATAACTTTGGCGCCGGTCGACGAATCCTCGCGAATTTCTCAAAATAGGTGGGGCGCTACGCTCCGCTCCTACCCTGAAAGTCTCGGGGGGATCCGTCAAGCGGGGGCTGAGATAAAAGGGGGGTCCCAAAACACGTTTTTCCCATGCATTTTTCCATAGGACCTTTAGAACGAGCTACAGCCCGAACGGCTGAACAGAATTACTCAAAATTTGGCAGAGAGGTAGTCCCTAGGTCAAGGAAGTGCCTTTTGTAGGTTTGGTGTAAATCTGTTCAGTAGATTCTGAGAAAATAGCCTTTAAATCAATATATATATCTGAGCCCGCTTACGGTACGCTTACCGTACGCTTACGGTAAGCGTACGGTGGCGTGCGCGAGCGTGATTCTGATTGGCTCTTAGATCTTAGTAAACATTCGAATCGGCCGAAACCAGGAAGCGGCGGCCGCCATTTTGTGTATTTCACTCTGAAAAAAAAGAGTGAAAACAAGGAAAGGGGGCAATGAGGAGAGTTACAGACCCCCTAACATTTGTAAGGGGGTCAAAGAAGGACAGAAAAGTACAAAAAAAACATTTATTGATTTTAAAAAAAATCACGGGGTACGCGTACGGTAAGCTTACGGTAAGCGTACGGTAGAAAAAAAAAAAAAAAATGAAAATCAGATTTAAGTGTTTAGATATTAGGGGGCTCTAAAAAGAGCCGTTGTGTTTATGAAATGATTTTTTAGTGGTACCTACAAGTAAGTACCGATGCAGAGTCTAAGGTTCAAGAGGAAGACTCTGTTCCCTTCATCATTGAAGTGCACACCATCTCCTCTATAAATGTCTTGCATGTCATAACGCAAGTTGTTGTGGTAAATGGCACCCATACCATAGTCACGGAGGAAAGCAGAAACAGATTTGTTGACGTGCTTTCTTGCTTTGTCATCGCACCGCGTGCCCACCGTGCGTGCACGGCACTAACTGCGTAAAGTGGGCGCGCGGTGCGCGAAGCGCACCGCGTGCTCACTGTGCGCGCACGGTGCGCGACGCGCACCGTGCGCGCACGGAACGAACTGCGTTAAGTGGGCGCGCACGCCACGAATGGCGTAAAGTAACTTAGCATTTAAAAAACCGTACAAATTCACTGAAAAAACCATAGGTTTCACACACGTTATAGTTAGGAATTAGCATTTAAAAAACCTTGCAAATTCACTGAAAAAACCATAGGTTTCACACATGTTATAGTTAGCGGAAATTTTACTGATAAAAAACCAATGAAATTCCCCCGTTATAGTTAGTGCAGGCAACTATAACTCACGCGACCGCAATCTTCTGCTGATGACATATGTGTCTTTATGAAAAAAAAATATTTGTAATATATGTATAGCTAAAAATGTATGGAAGAAGACATGGGCAAATAAGTGTCTAAATACAGTATTAGCATCAGCAGAAGATTGCGGTCGCGTGAGTTATAGTTGCCTGCACTAACTATAACGGGGGAATTTCATTGGTTTTTTATCAGTAAAATTTCCGCTAACTATAACATGTGTGAAACCTATGGTTTTTTCAGTGAATATATATATATATATATATATATATATATATATATATATATATATATATATATATATATATATATTACCTACTGGCAGTCGCCAGTAGGTAGTTATAGTTAGGACCGAGTTTCCATAGGAAATCTCAAAATTCTATTTTGAATAACTTTGGCGCCGATTGGCGAATCTTCGCGAAATTTTCAAAACTAATGGGGCGCTCCGTTCAGCTCCTACCCTGAAAGTCTCGGGGTGATTCGTCAAGCGGGGGCTGAGAAAAAGGGGGGGTCCCAAAACACGTTTTCCCCATGGATTTTTCCATAGGGACTTTAGTCGCAGCTACAGCCCGAACGGCTGAACAGAATTATGTGAAATTTGTCAGAGAGGTAGCCTTAAGGTCCACGAAGTGCCTTTTGCAGGTTTGGTGAAAATCTGTAAAGTATTTCCAGAGAAAATAGCATTTAAAACAATATATAGATCTATACGCGCGCAGGGTGCGCGCACCGTCCGCGCACCGTGCGAGCACCCTAACGTGCGCGAGCGTAATTCTGATTGGTGGTTACATGTTAGTCAACGTTCGAATCGGTCGAAATCAGGAAGTGTCAGCCGCCATTTTGTTTGTTTTCAATGTGAGAGTGAAAAAGGAAGGTGGCGAACGTGAAAAGGGGGCAGGGTAGAGAGTTCCTGACCCCCTAGCCTTTGTCAGGGGGTCCCTGAAGGACCCCGAAGGCAAAAAAAAAAGATTTTTTTTTAAAAATTCGCGGGGGTGCGCGCACAGTGCGCGCACCCTGAAAACCCCCCCCAATTTTTTTTTTTTTTTTTTTAAATCGCAGGGTGAAAACCAAAAAAAAATAATAATAATTTTTAATACGTAGTTTATTGTAAAATAAAAATATAAAAAAAATAATATTACATAAATAAATTAGCATTTAAAAAACCGTACAAATTCACTGAAAAAACCATAGGTTTCACACACGTTATAGTTAGGAATTAGCATTTAAAAAACCTTGCAAATTCACTTAAAAAAACCATAGGTTTCACACATGTTATAGTTAGGTGGATATTTCACTCGTAAAAAACCAATGAAATTCCCCTGTTAAAGTTAGTTCAGATAACTATAACTCGTGCGACCGCCACTCTATCGCAAGGATGATGTCATCAGTGATGTCATGAGTGATGCCACTGACCATGTCATGAGTGATGTAATATGTGACGTCATGTGCAGTGGATTGCGGGCACGCGAGTTATAGTTATCTGAACTAACTTTAACGGGGGAATTTCATTGGTTTTTTACGAGTGAAATATCCACCTAACTATAACATGTGTGAAACCTATGGTTTTTTAAGTGAATATATATATATATATATATATATATATTTATTTTTTTTTCACTAAAAAAACCATAGGTTTCAGGGGTGTTATAGTTAGCTGGACATTTCCCTCGTACAAAACCCTAGAAATTCCCCTGTTATAGTTAGTTCAGCTAACTATAACTCGCGCCCCCGCAATGCACTGCTGATGACGTCACATATTACATCACTCATGACATGGTCAGTGACATCACTGATGACATCACTAATGACATCTCAAATGACATCACTGATGACATCACTGATGACTTCATCCAGTGAATGTGTGTTTTTCTGAAAAGTTTAAATATGTTTTATATATTTATAGTGAAAGGCCTATGGAAGAATGAGTGGGTGTATAAGTGTGTGAATGGGTGATTTTCTAGGTGCGTAACTGACTCTATAAGTGAGTCATTAAATGTATCTTACTGCAGACTAGTGACTAAACTGTGTGAATGTCTGTATGTGTCTGTGTGTTGGTGTATAAGTGGCTGCATGGTTTTGTGAATAGCTATATGAGTGTCTATATGGGTTATTGATTGGTTGTCTGAGTATCTGTATGGGTGCCTGAGTGTTTGTGTGGGTAAGGTGTGTGTGACTCTGTGCATAGATGTGTGAGTGGGTGATTCAGTGGGTGCATGGTTTTAAGAGTGCATCTGTGATGTACTGTATGGTTGGGTGACTGTATGTAAGGGTGTGTTAGTGATTGAATGTATATCTCAGTTGTACATGTGTCAGTAACTACATATGTGAAACACAGTGTATATGTGTGTAAGAGTATATAACTATTTATATGTGAGAGTGTGTGATTTTGGGAGTGGCTGTATGGATGAGTGTGTGCTTGTATCAGTAATTGTATAAGAGCATCAGAATGTGTTAGTATTTTTATGAGTAAGTGAACTTGAGTGTGTTTAACTGTATAGGTGAGTAAATTGGACTGTAATTAGTTATTTGCATGACTGACTAGGTGTGTCTGTACCTCAATGGATGATTGGTGGTGTGTGAGTGTCTATATAGGTGTATAAATGCATATGATTGTCCTGTACTGAGTGACTGTAAGTATGAGTGACTGTACAGGTGAGTGAGTGGAGGTGTATGTAGACCTAAGAGTCAATGAGTGGGTATGTAGTTATTGGTATTGGAGTATCTATGGTTTTCAAAATGGCCGTCTGAAATTTTGAGTCGGTGTATCAAAGGTTATATTAGGGTGTGAGAAGATGCACTAATTTATCACATGGATGACGTCATCAGTGATGTCATCAGTGATGTCATTTGAGATGTCATCAGTGATGTCATCAGTGATGTCACTGACCATGTCATGAGTGATGTAATATGTGACGTCATCAGCAGTGCATTGAGGGGGCGCGAGTTATAGTTAGCTGAACTAACTATAGCAGGGGAATTTCTAGGGTTTTGTACGAGGGAAATGTCCAGCTAACTATAACACCCCTGAAATCTATGGTTTTTTAAGTGAATTTCTAAGGTTTTTTAAATGCCAATTCCTAACTATAACGTGCATGAAACCTATGGTTTTTTCAGTGAATTTCAAATGTTTTTTAAATGCTAATTCCTATCTATAACTTATCTCTAAAGATATCATGTTTAATGATTTTCATTGGATTTCTATATTTTTCAAATTCAGTGTGTCAATTTCATTAATTATGTTTTATTGAAATTCTTTTTTATCACCATTTTTTTAATTTATTTTTTTAATTAATTCTTTTAAAAATTAAAAAATATTATTTGTTTTTATTAGGTTTTTCAAACATATTTTTTTATATTTTTAAAAATATTTCTTTAACTATATGTTCAAAACTTTATTTTATATATTTTTTTCCCATGTTTTTGGATCCGTTCTCGATCCCTACGCGTTAGCATCCGCGCATGGTATGCGTTGGGTACGTGTTTAGTGCGCGATTGCAATGCGACAGGTACACGACTCCCAGCCTATACGCGACATGTTCGATGTACGTAACGCGACGTTTACACGCTTCCGCGATGCGTCATCTGCGTCTATGACGCGGTAGGTGCGCGGATCCCACGAAATATTTAACATTTAAAAAAACCTATATATATGTATTTCATGTGAATATTAATTGAAGACAAACTCTAAACTAGTCTTAAAACTAATATGTTTTTACATCTAATCCTATAATTTTTATTATTTCAATTTCGCGGATGCGCGCTGGGTGCGTGCTGCCTATGCGCAGGGTGCGCGGATCCCATGTGACCTGCAAAAAAAGAGATTTGATTGGTTCATTACACTTCCTCTTCTAACTATTAAAAGACCCCACCCAATTCAATCATTCTACTTCGACCTTCTTTGGAGGAGCATCTCTTTGCAGAGAAGAAGATTTTTTTAGACTAAGTTTACACTTAGCTCTAACTTTTTTCTACTAAAAATGGCTTCAGGGCAGCAGGCATCACCTGCATCTCCTCATACATCTCAGGATGAATTTTTGGAGGAGGCACCACGCAAAGAACGCTTTTCTTCAGTGGTGTTGAAATTTTTTACTTTTCCCGAGGGGCAGAATAAGACCAATGCCACCTTGGTGACATGCAAGATTTGCAAAAGAGTGCTGTCGCGAGGGGATCCTAACAAGAAATACTCGTGCGGCACGGCTAGTATGATGAAGCACCTAAGGACCCTTCATCCAAACAATCTTGCACGAGAAGAATGCCAACGGATGAGAGACACTCCTGCTCCTGCGCCTTCGACCTCATCGCAGCCGAGCACTTCAAGAGTGCATCCATCAGCCCAAAATTTGGACATCCGTCCTCAATTTGAATTTTTAAAAGTGCTCTGCACTAAGTGCAATGCGACTTTGTGCTACGGTGCGCAGTTGATCGATCTGACCTGCCGCCGGCAAGAAAGTCAAATTTGCTAGTATTTTTTTTGTTTTTTTTTATTGTTCCCTGAAGTTCATTGTTTGGTTCCTCCTGTTTTGTTTTTTGTTTTTTTTGTGCAGAAAAACAAAAAAAAAAAATTGTTCAGAAAACCCTCCAAAAAATATAAAAGAAGAAAGAAGAAAAAAAAAAGTTCTTGTAAGAACTAACTTTCCTGGTTTAAAAAAAGAGCTAAATTTCTTTGCTAGTGTGTGAAAGTTTAGATGAATGTATGTGTAGTACGTAATTGACTGAATGAATGCATTAGTAGCGTATGGTGAATGTATAAGTGCAGAACTATGAGGAAGTGCTGCAGCATCACACAGTAACCTCTTTAACTGCAGTGTGCTGTAGTACTTCCGAAGCACAGGGATGCAACATATGTACATAAATATGTTGCAAATCTATGCTTCTCTCTGCACGGCTGCTTAAACTGCAGCCATGTGGTGACACAGGCACCCTTGCACCATAGTGCAAGGATATCTGTGTCATGTGCTGTTTGTTTTTGTGCAGGAAGACACACCTTCCTGCACAAAAACAATCAGTAAAGGCATTTTTCTCCTTCAATGTATGCTGAGCATTGTAGCATGCATTGAAGATATAAAAATGTGGAGAAATGAAAACAATTCTCCTTGTTGTGCTTTTCTACACCAAATTTAGAATGGTGCAGCATTCACACACATATTGAGATTTATGATTTCTGACAAATCTAGACATGTGTCTTGTTCTATGAGTATTCAGTGCAATCATGCACAACAACACTTATAGAACACCCTTTCAACGCAAACTGATGTGCATAATGAGGTTGTATTTACATGGCGTATAAAAAGTGCACAGAGTGCCTTTTCCTCTCTTTGAAAATATGAAAGAGTGTCTTGCGCAATAACTATGTTACAAAAAGTGACATATTTCCAGTTTTAAAATTCCTTGCGAATGATAGAAGGTAAGCACAGAGTTTTGTCTGCAAAGATGTTCAAAGAAGAATGATTGAAATGATTGCGGTCCTTCAATAGCTACAATGGGAAATATTATGAACCCCTCAAATCTCTTTTTTTACAGGTCACATGATATCTGATTATGGTCAGATTTCAAAACTACGTAGGTATAAACAGAGTGTTTTTAGAAAGCTGTTTCAACTTTGTAGCTTCTTGCAGACCTCCTCATTCTCCATATTGAGACTTAGTTAAACTTACCTTCACAGTAATAGCAATAAAAAATGGTATACATTTTTTTCAGATTTTCATTGCAATCTAAATTCATATAAATTGCTTATTTTTAAATTTGGATCTGTGAAAGAAAAGGAAAAAAAAATTATAACATGTAATAATAAATTTTTTACAACACAGCATAATTTCCGCAAAGTAATTTGTTTGCCTTTTTTGCTGTTCGCAGAATATATTGAATTTCACTAAAAATAGTGATGTCAATCGTACTCATCACTTAACAGCGGGCAAAAAAAAAACAATCAGAAAGATTGTTAAAAAAACAACAACATGCTATTCTCAGCAAAATACCGCAAGATACAAATCACAGATATATAAAATGCTTACAGCTAACAAAATTTTAGAAGTTTAAATTACAAAAACTGTAAATGTTGTCGCTTTAAAATATTCACCGAATCTAAGGATTAATTTTTGGAGGAGGCACCATGCCCACAAGGTTTTTCTTCAGTGGTGTGGAAATGTTTTACTTTTCCCGAGGGGCAAACAAAGATCAATGCCACCTTGGTCACGTGCAAGATTTGCAAAAGAGTTCTGTTGCGAGGGGATCCTAACAAGAAATACTCGTACGGCACGGCAAGTATGATGAAACACCTAAGGACCCTTCATCCAAACAATCTTGCACGAGAAGAGTGCAAACGGATGAGAAACACTCCTGCTCCTGCGCCTTTCTGAGTTTCTTTTCTTTTTCTTTTTTTTCTGGCATGATTTCTCTATTTTCACGTTGAAAAACAGTATCTGTAAAAAAGAATCACAAATAAATGTATATTAATAACTTTCAAATATATACTATTCCATTACTGTACAAACACATTTTATATAAAAACTGACTAAGAAACTATAGCCCTGAACCACAAGTGTGACTACATGCATAGTGCATACTACTTTGAAGCAGTTCATGCCCTAAAGCCTACCTCACTAAAAGACTACATGCTAACTGACTGAATGATTACAGTACTATAAGGAGACACACTGGGTGAGTAACAGGGTGCTTGCTAGAAGTGTATGAATACTGACTGGGGAATTGAAGGTGTGAAAGACAACTGTGTAGGTGGTTAGAGGCCTGCATGCATAGTGAATAAGCATTTGAAGCAGTCTATGTGCTAAGGCCTGGCTCACTGCATGAGTACTTGGGAACTGACAGAATGATTAGAGTACAGCAAAGAGAGTGCCTAGGTGAATATATAAGTAGTTGGCTTTTGACACAGTGAATGGATTAGTACTTGGTACTGAATGGGTCACTAGAGGAGTGCAAAGGGAGTGACAGGCTGTTTGCTGGACTGTATGGATACTGACTAGGGAATTGAAGATGTGAAAGACAAGTGTATAGTATGTTAGAAGACTGCATGCATACTGCATAGACATTTGAAGCAGTCTATGTGGTAATGTATGGTTCACAACATGAGTACTTGGAAACTGACTAAATCATCAGACTACTGCTAGGACAGTGCCTGGGTAAAACTTTTAAATTTTCAGTTCTGGCACAGTGAAGAGAATAGTACATGGTACTGCACTTTAGTGTCAAACCCTGACTCCTTTTATCAATGCATAGGCAAAGAATAGCTTCTAAAGCTACTAAAACTGGACAACATGACCGGTTTTAAAACAGTTATCTGTCAGCAAATACACGATTTTACCAAATGCTTCACACAATGTCTGGCCCCTGACACAGCCGGCCAGCACAAGAATTCCTCAATCCTTGCATTTCTTATTGCCCAGAACTAGAAATTCTTGTTGTACAGTGCATAGCTCCTGCATTCTTCACTTTTTCCACTCTGCAGCAGGTGAATGCGGAAGCAGCAAAATTGCCCACAGATTTATATCTGCTTACTGCAGAGGGAAAAAAACGAAATTTCACACAGGCCTATTTATCTGGGCTGTTTCACCTGTTCAGTTTTGCAAAGTTTTTCTGCTGAAATTCAGCAGGGGTAAAAATCTGGGTGCAGAAACTCCATACCTCTTGTAATTGTGTAATACCACTGGAAACGGAAATTTCCGCACTGAACGAAAAAAAAAACAAGCATTGGCATAGCCAATAGGTCTCGCCTTTGGGACCTTATAACTGTTTAGCCATGCAACAGTTGCATAACTAAATACTTATAAGGTCCCAAAAGCGAGACCTATTGGCTATGCAAAGCGGCCGTGCGGCCGCGAAAGTTAAAGTGATCGCGATCGGGATCACGATCAAACATCAAAGCGGCCGTGCGGCAGCGAAAGTGAAAGTAATTGCGGTAAAGCGCGGCGCGCGCGCCCGGGCACATGCACTGTAGCTCTAGGCTGGCCTGGTAGCACTTTTTGGAGCCCTCTCAATAAGTCTCGCCAGACCAGCGCATGCGCTGGGTCAGGCGAGACCTAACCAGGTAGTCGTAATCGTGGCAGAAATGAGTTTGTTACCATAGCATTTGTTTTGGAGAGCAAATGCAACAACTATTTTCACTTACAACCATTAATACATGCTTTATTATATTAACGCAATGCCCTGACCTCGCTTACCATTTATTTGTATATTTTCCACCTTCCAAACGTCACATGAACGTTTCTATATCAATCCAACTCAAAGAAAGAGAAATGCTGTTATCAGCACAGGTTAAGTTCACCTTGCCATTCCTCACGTCAGCAGAGATGTGCTGCTCCGCACGGACACCTTTTATCGGCTGAGAAAAGTGGACAAACTTGCTCCATCTATTATTGACCGCAAAGTTTTTCAATTCTGCGTGGGGCGGCAATTAAAGCTGGGCCCGGCGTCTCTCCAAGGGCGCGAGGACACTCTCTCATACACTTAATTATGGTGAGTTCAGGATAACCCGTCGGTAGGTGGTGGCGTCTTTCTTAATTAAGATCAATTCTCAATTTGTGGTTTATCACCGCCTCAGAGAGGTGGAAATATCTTGGCTGCTGCTCGAGACGCATAGTCGAATTAAAAAAAAATATAGAACAGCATTCGGCTTCTGTTTCAGAATAAAATGCTGTTGCTATACACTGTTGTTATTAGGACGCAGATACAATTAACTTTAAAAATTGTCTAAGGGATGTTTTAGTATTCCGTGCAGTAAGCAACTGGCTTGCTCTGGAGGCTCTCGCTATGAAGCATGCCATGGAAATTAAAGCCTTACTTGACATCAGGGGCAGGAGGAAAAACACATTTTTGACTATTTCATGTCCTTGGTGGTAAGGTAAAGCAGTGCTTGCTCAAAACATTGTTTCCCCCTTATTATGAAAGCAAGGTCCTGGAAGTAGTGTATAATTGTGTGAAGTTTTAATGTCGTGGTTATGTGTACTGTTGTTTTTTTGTGCTGCTGTGTATTTGTGCTGCATTATTGCAATGTGGTTGTGCTTTGCAATTGTTGTGTTGCGTTCTGTTTGGACTTTTTTTTTTGTTCTGATGTGCCTCGTTATGTTTTAAATGAATTATGTTGCTTTGTGCATGTGATGGTGTTATGTTCTGTTTAATTTAGATATGCCAACCAATACTGCTACATTTTCAGCCAAAAGCAGCACATTCCTTGAAAGTCCCTCTGACAAGCAACCAGGGCTTTAAGTGGGCCGGGTCTCACGGTGCTGAGCACCGGCTGTTTTTTAAAGGGGGCTTCGAAACGGGTCTCTATCGGGCTCTGCTGTGCCCTGGCACAGGCGGTCCGTTTTTTTTCTGGACTGTAGTGACAGCAGGCACAATGATGTGCGCATGCTCACATTCCTTACTTCTCACTAGTGGAGAAGTTACGGCATGGCGTCAAGCCGGGGGAGTGAGCGTTGTAGGGGAAGGGAAATCCTTTAAAGAGAGTCGTTTTCTCTCTGGATTTCCCTTGTCTTTTTGAAACTCAGGAGCAGCAACATTGTCATAGTGTTACTTTGAAGTGAGAAAGACTCCTCCTCCGATTCTTGATACTCCTTTAGATAAATAGCATGCAAGGTACCAATTGGTAATTTTCAATATGATCTTTTATTTATGTATTAAAAGGATAAATTGATCAATCCGTTGCAAGTGGGCAAAGAGATACTCAGGCAGAGACCTTGTGAACCTCTCACTGAACACTACATTGTCATAGTGTCACCAGCGCTTTAAGTGGAAGCTTTTTCAATATTATATACACGCCATAGTTGCTGCTCATTTATCTCACGCAACTAACAACCATTGACAAAGCCAATCTGTCCTGACTTGTTGTAGGTAGGATGTTACTTGCATCATATATCTGGATGCTATGACAGACACAGCAAAATACAAGTCGGGCGTCACATTATGCTAGACACAGATTTTTAGCTTATGTGTTTTTAAGCCACACCCTTAATTACATTGGCCACGCCCCTTTGAGAGACCCACAGTTTTTTCATCCCACTTAAAGCCCTGCAAGCAACCACCACATTCCACAATCTCAAGTGGTAAAATACCCCTGCACCAGCTCTTCAACTATTTGAGACAGCAGTCAGGCTAAAACTGTGGCAGAAGCTGAGTCTTAACTTGGATCGTTCAGTGCTTACTTTATGTGACACAGCAACAGCTGTGCTGGGACGATGATGACCCATCTTGATCCATTTTGAAATTCCAAGGAGCTGCTACTGGAACCTTGATCCAGTCGGAAATTCCAAAGAGCTGCTACTGGAACCTTGATCCAGTCTGAAATTCCAAGGAGCAGCTACTGGAACCTTGATCCAGTCGGAAATTCCAAAGAGTTGCTACTGGAACCTTGATCCAGTCGGAAATTCCAAAGAGTTACTACTGGAACCTTGATCCAGTCGGAAATTCCAAAGAGTTGCTACTGGAACCTTGATCCAGTCGGAAATTCCAAGGAGCTGCTACTGGAACCTTGATCCAGTCGGAAATTCCAAGGAGCTTCTACTGGAACCTTCGTGAAGGATTCCAGTTCATGGTGGCCATCGCTCTATGCACACAAGCTCATGGGGAACCACCTGCGATTTAATGTGTGCTCCCCTCTGTACCTGACTCCCCCACACTCCTCCTATCTTTTCTCCTGTTCATCCATGTTCTTATTACTTCTCCTTTTCAATAACACCGACGCCACTGAATTGGAAGTGCTTTTTAATGCCAGGGATGTACTTCAGGGGTAACAGCAGGGTCAGATTCTGAGTAACATTTTATGGGATTGATTAAACTTTAGCACCATAACTGTTGACTTCAGAGGCCCGGGAAGGGTTTCAAAGTACTAAGACAGCAATAATTTGTGCGTTAACGTTTCTTATATGAAATGAAGATATGCACTTAATGTATCAGGAAGAACAGGAGACATCCATTTTTCCTCCCAAAACTCTTGGTTAAAAGCACAACATTTAAAATGAAATAATGGCTGTTAGACTAATGAAGTGAAGTTTCAGTAAATATCTGTATAAAATTGTGTCCTTCCTAATTGCTAAAGTGTGAGAAGAGATTTACCTTGAACTGCACTTGTTCCACGTGAAGGCTCCTTGCCTGGTTGTCGGCTGTAATAGGAGGCAGCAGCTAGAAATGGCTTTGAACGAGAGAGATTAGACAGAGAGAGGACTTGCATCCTTCTTTGTTGTGTCCACAATTAAACAAATGTTAGGTGGACGAACCATTTTTTCCGGGTCAGTGTAGCTGTTACATTGTGGACTTTACTCCCGGAGTGAAAGGAGTAGTCCATGAGAAGGAGAGCCACACGTACAAGCCCCCTGTAGATAGTGTATTGGAGTTGCAGCTTGGGTGTGATGTGGCTGCCCTAATAAATATTCACATGGCCTGCCCTAAGGCATATGCCACAGCATCGCACTGGCGACGAATCGGGAGGCATTCTTTGTTAGCATGCAATGCCTGCTAAGTTTATGCAAACCTGTTCATGGGTTTGTATGAGGTGGAGTATGCCTGGGGTCCTGGTGCATATAACTGGACTGATAACATAATATTTTGTGGACGATACATCGATGATGTTTTGATGATTTGGAATGGGACTGTTGAGAACCTAAAAGCATATCACACCTACCAAAACAACAAAAGGTTTAATGTGAAACTTACGCTGAAGCACCATAGTCGTGAAATGGATTTTTTAGATATATGACTATATGTGCATGAGGGTATCATTCACAGTGAAATTTTAAAAAAAAAAGAAGAGGCATTCACTAGTGTGCTTCATGCCACTAGTGCTCACCCTAAACCCAGCATAAATGCATAAAATATAGCGCCCAACGAAATTGCAGCCAAGAACAAGAATTCCAAAAGAGATTACAGGACATTAATGTTAAGTAGCAATAAGAGAGAGAGGACTAGAGAGCTAGTCCGTATCCCCAGGGTTATTATGTGTCATCAATTAGAACTAGTCTATTTAGACGTGATATAGAACTCAGAACTGTATGACTGGTAATAAAAAGAAAAATCTAATTTCTTTTTATAAAACCCTCACCCACCAACCTAGTTGGTGGCATGCTTCATCATCGGGCCCACCCAGTGACACCGAATGTGTCCCCTGTGTGCTACAAGGCCTGTATTACAGCGGAGCAGGTATCTTACTGAGTGTGCGGTGATAGTGAGGTGGAGGTGAAGTTTAAAAACTGTCCAGTGGTCCAATTACCCAAAGGGTTTATCTTTAATGTATGGGCCTCTGGCAGTAATAAAAACAAGGTGATGGATGTAGGTGGAGTGGTAGTGTGGTAAATAATTTTCCTTTACCGGGACTGAATTTGATACAGAAACATAATTAAATAGCTCAGTAAAATGAGAGGCAGAATCCGTGGTATTAGAGGTTCGGAATGGGCTTTATTCCAATAATCGATTATAATCGGATGCTCCAAGTTCCATCACCACGGGGGTTCAGGAAGTGAAGTACATACATTATTGACATGAAATGGCTTTTATAGTACATACATTACAATGAGGCGAATGCAGTAGGCGTAACAATTGATAAGGAAAATGACGACATATCTGCGTAACCAAAAAATGGGTGTAATAAGGAGTAAAAAGGAACGTAATTGGTTATGATGTCACCTATAGGTGGATCCATAAGATAATACTTGGCATAGATGCGCGCGCAGCAGCATGACGTGTAATTGACGTGTAACTAGGGGGTGAAGGGGACTTGACATTTAGCTCTACATGTGGAGACGAAAAGTCTGGGGGGTCAAGTCAACCTAATCCCAAATCATATCTAACATCCTATGTTTAAAGAACTATGTTATCCATAAAGAAGGACTCTCGGACAGAATCTATTCTATACTGACTGTGCGTGCGTGTACAAGCGTCTAAGTGTCTACACTAAATGCGAGGGCAGGAATATTCCATAGTAACAGGACTATGAATTACTTGCATAAGGGCAGAGAAACCGGACCTTTTGCTCGGTGGCTGGAAGAATGTTTACTTAAACTACTAGGCAGGAATGCATCGGCTGAGGGGGAAGCAGATAACTCGAAGGTGAAATACAGTTCTTGGCAGAGAATAGGCTGATGTCAGGCTTCGTGAGCCGCGCAGAGAATGAAACAAAGTTCATGGTCACAGATGCAGGCTCAGACTGGAGCTTTCAGAGGCAGAAGGCAAGAAGAGTTTTGATGACAGAATCAGGGCCTACTTGCCTGGACTGTAAAATGGCATAAGTGAGCCATATAAAGCCGGTGGCCTTTTGTACTTAGGAATGGAATATCCGGCCTATTCATGGCGGATCTGACAGAGGACATGTTGACGGTGGACGCACATGTATTTGCGTCTTCATAACTGGAACTGGAGGGAACATACATGTACTTGTGACATGCACATAGAACCGTTGGGGTCCAAGATAGGGGACATAACTGACCAGAAAAATCCATATTTCCACATTCCCTCCTTGTCCCCTACTTGCCCGTTAAGAGATATCAATCTTCATTAATCCATTGATCTGTTCATATAGCATCATTTGTTCTTCTTTCTTCTTCCGGGATCTTGAATGAAATCTTGGTGGTGGAATACACGATGTGGCACACAGACCACAAATCGCTGGTCCACATTGTAGACATAGACAGCAACTGAATAGTATGAGAAGGCCAATACCTAGGAAAGATAGAACTCTCCATCCCCAGGCCGATATCACACTCCAAAACCAACTGGACCAAGTCCAAGTGCCTGGGTTCTGGTGTATCTGATTTACAATCTCATGAAGGCGAGTGATGGCTTTATATACAGATGGCGAATTTTCTGGTATGAATACGCAGCAGCTTGATCCGATGACCCTACAAGCTCCGCCCCTATCAGCCAGGATGACGTCAAGGACAAGACGATTTTGAAGCACAACAATCCGCATAGCAGACTGCTCTTCTGTTAAATTGCCTAAGGCGGAAATAGTTTCATTCACTACTGCTTCAAGGGTTCTAGTTAATCTACGTATTAGTTTACTATTAGTAACAGTACCTATATAGGGAAAGATGCCTTTATTGAAATCTGTGTATTTTTCCCATGCTGTTTCAGTGTAATCGACAATCGGGAGATCTCTCCGCTCTCTATTGTGTACTAAATGAATATTTCTATAATAATCAGGAGGAGCTAGGAAAACAGGTGGCAAAAGGAATGCAATGTAGCAGGTACCATCCCAATCTAGAGGTAGACGCATATATGCAGTCTGACCACATATAAAGTAGGAGTGGCGATAAGCTCTGAATGAGGATTTGCCTTGATCACTGAATTCTACTGTAGTAGTGCATTTACTATGGCCCATATGTATGGAACCAACCTTTCTTACACACAATTCACCCTTCGCTGGGAATACTGACATGGTGGGTAAGACTAGTTCAACTTCGGATACGACATTTAGAATCATGAGATTAGGTGTAAAATTACCTAATCCATATACTTCATTTTCTAGATCAGTTCCTGTTCTTTTGGGGCGACCCTCCTTGTCAGGATAGCAGACCTTGAGTAAAACTAGGTTCAGGTTTCCCCATACCCACTGATCTTGGTAAACTGCTGTGTCTGAGTCTATGGAATTGATTAAACTAAACCATGCTCCACAGGAGCCATTATGTGTAAATGGGTGCGGAAAGAATGGCAAGACTCCTTCATAATTCTGATAGGGAGGGAGCCGACCACACACCCAACAATTAGTGGCATTACTAGTCTGATGGGAATGATGTAACATACTAATGAAAGTGTTATTGCGCAGCGCAAGTCTATAAGACAATTCATGCGGGGGTAAGTCACTAAAAGAATGTTCAGCAGTAACATTATAAACATGTTTAGAAATAGGGTAATATATGTGCAACAATATGCTTGCAGTAATTATTAAAAGACTCAAGAAAAACAATATTAATAATGTCACCATACAGTGGCTACGCAGTGATTTACAATACGCCTGTCGTTTCATCATTTTTCGCGACTGTCCATGATTCAGGTCTAGAGGATACATGTCAGAGACAGATTCAACCGCTTCACCTAGGAGAGGACTTAAACAATCAAATCGTCTGACGTTCTAGGCCTCAACTTTACTTTGTAGAGTTCTGTTTCAGTCTTTTCAACCAAAGGAAGTTTTGAATCAGTCTGTGAGGGAGTGCAGGGCACAATGTCTATATCCGAGGATTGTCCATGGAATTTCTTGATATGACTTGAATGAATCCAGCCCTTGCGGCCCTCGATCTTCACGGCTGTTCTTGTGGTCAGCAGAACCAACTTGGGTGTCTTCCACCTGGGCTCCAGCTGAGTCTTTCGGTCGAAATTTTTCACAAACACGAAATCACCCGGAACTACGTCATGGGGTTTCACCTCAGTGTTGTCGGGAAATGCTGCAGCTACCTGTGAACGACAAGATTGTAGTGCAGACATCAAGGAAGCCAAGTAATCTGTCAGCATATTACAGTCAACATCAGTTATTTTGCGTGGAATAGGCGTCCCCCACATATTTGGTGGTCTGCCGAAGATCACCTCATACGGGGATAGCCCTGTTCGAGAGTGTGCTACCATTCTCATGTAAAAGAGTGCAACTGGTAATGCTACTATCCAGTCGACACCTTTCTCTCTGCATATTTTGGACAGTCTGATTTTCAGTATCTGATTATGTCTTTCTACGAGACCTGCTGCCTCGGGTGTCGAACACAGTGGAATTTCCACTGATATCCTAGCAGGAGTGAAACATGTTTCATTAATTCGGATGAGAACGGCTGGCCGTTATCTGAGTAGACAACACGTGGTAAACCGTATCGTGGGAAGAATTCTCGAACTAACTGTTTGGCAGTAGTCGGGGCAGTGTAATCTGAAACCGGGTATGCCTCCGTCCAACGGGACAGAGCGCAGACAACTACGAGAACATATTTGAATCCTCGACATCGTTCCATCTGGATATAATCCATCTGGAGGGCTTCAAAAGGGTGATCAGGAGGATGAAATCCACCCTGTTCTACGGGAACGCTTTTTCCTGGGTTGAACTGGCAACAGATCATACAGGTACGGACTTTTTGTTTGGCTGCTGCTCGTAAATGTTTATTGAACCAAATGTGTTGAATGCTGTCTAGCATAGCTTTTTCTCCTAGATGTGCTGGACTATGTATAGTGTTAACTATAACTTGGACCATTGAATCAGGAAGGAACCATACAGACCTTTCCTTCATCATCCATCCTTGGTCCGTTTGGATCCCTCCTAATTCAGTCCATTTCTTTATTTCGTCTGGTGTAGCATGTGTCTGTATGTCAATTACGTCAAGAGTAGGATCTTTAACTGTCATACAATGTGTCGGCATCGGGACTATTGTCTTTGTCATGTCGGGGGTTTGAGTTTGAGCAGTCTGTTTAGCTGTTCTGTCGGCTAAATCATTGCCTTGGGAAATGATATCAGTAACCTTCGTATGAGCTTTACATTTCATAATTGATATTGCAGTAGGTAGATGTATTGCATCTAATAAGGCATGAATGAGGGGTCCGTGCTGAATGTGGGCACCGTGGGAAGTTAAATAACCTCTCTCTCGCCACAGCACGCCGAAGTCATGTACGACTCCGAATGCATAACGTGAATCAGTGTATATGTTGACTTTTTTACTTGTGGCTTGAATACAGGCTTGTGTCAGAGCGATGAGCTCTGCGGCTTGAGCTGACAAAGTATTAATACGATTAGTTTCAATGACTTCTGTATCTGTTGTGACTGCGTAAGCAGCCACTAATTCTCCTGTACTTGTTCTCATACATGAACCATCTACATACAATGTCAGGTCTGGATCTGACAATGGGACGTCTGTCAAGTCTTGTCTGGGTTTTGTCGTTATAGTAATAACTTCAATACAGTCATGAGCTAGTGGGTCTGTTCCGGTTACTGGCAAAAGTGTGGCAGGATTCAATGTGTTACAGCGTCTGATTTCTATATGTGGCTGAAACAATGTAAGTTCATACCCTGTAAGTCGCGCTATAGTCAAGTGTTGTGTTTGCGTTCTATTTACAAGGACTTCTACTGTGTGTGGTACTTGAACTGTCAATGGATGTCCTAACACTATGGCATCGCTTTGTCTGATTGCTAAAGCTGTCGCTGCTACTGATTTCAGGCATGCAGGCAAAGCCTGAGCTACGGGATCTAATGTACTAGAAAAATAAGCACATGGTTTGTGTGCTCCTGCTTGTTCCTGTGTGAGTACTGACAAAGCAGTACCTTCGCGTTCTGTAACAAAGAGTGTAAACTGTTTTCTGTAACATGGCGTTGCTAAAACAGGTGCTTGACACAAAGCTTTCTTTAGGCTTTCAAAAGCTTGTGTATGTTCTTGAGTCCAAGGGAGAACAGTCGATGTGGCTGCCTCCTGGGTTGTCAACTGAATGAGTGGTTTTGCTAGAAATGCATATTGCGGGATCCACTGTCTACAGTATGAAGTGAGGCCTATGAAAGCCCGCACCTCCTTTTGTGTCTTGGGTATTGGCATGTTAGCTATTAACTGAATGCGGTCTGGTGTAAGCTGCCTTCCCTCCTTGGACAGCGAGTGTCCAAGATAAATAACTCGCTGGACACAGAATTGCAGCTTAGAAGGGGACACCTTGTGCCCCTTTTCGGCTAGAAATTGTAAAACTGTCAGTGATGCTTTTTCACATTCAGGTTCGCTTCGGGCGGTGATCAGCAGATCATCGACATATTGAAGCAAGGCAGTGTTAACTGGCATGTGGATACTGTCAAGTTCTCGTTTCAGTGCTTGGCTATAGATGCTGGGGCTTTCTGTAAATCCTTGAGGTGCGCGTGAGAATTTAAAGCTACGTCCATTTAAACTAAATCCGAATAAATATTGGCTTTCCGGATCTATTGGGACGCTGAAAAAGGCATTCTTGAGATCGATTACAGTAAAGAATGTCGCTTCGGAATCAATAGCTGTCAGTAATGACGAGATATCTGGGACCACAGGAAATTGTGGCACAATGCATTTGTTTAATTCGCGCAGATCAATAACCAATCGATAGACTGGCGGGGCCTTAGGATCTGTTCGTTTAAGAATCGGAATTATTGGTGAATTACATACATTGGAGTCTGTTTCTACAACTACTCCTTGGGTAATGAGCTCGTCAATGATTTGTAGTAAAGCCACTACAGCATCTGGTGGTAACTTGTATTGTCGCATTCGTGGTAGCACCACTCCTGCCTTTAATGTGACTCTATATGGTGTAATATTCATGCAACCAACATCAGTAGGGCCTTGTGCCCATAGACGTGTAGGTAAAGTCTGCAGTCGGGGATCCATGTCTCTAGATACATAGTGACCCTTAAAATCACGTAAAAACAATCTTACTCCTTCCGGAGAACAACATATTATAGCTCCTAGAGCTTTTAATGTTTTTATTCCTAACAGGTTTTCTGGACATGATTTAGTAAGCAATAAATCTGTAGTTCGGGTCAGAGGTCCTATCGTAAGTGGCAGAGGTTGTGACACTTCATTAACAATAGGTTTTCCTGAAAAACCAAGGGAAATATTTTGTGAGCCTGAGAGGGGTGCCCCTGGAACTTCACTACGTTTTATAGTTGTTCGACTTGCCCCTGTATCGAGTAAAAATTTCCTATCTTGACCTAATAATTCACTGTGTACATAAGGTCCTTCTTGATCTACAGGTATCTCGATAAGGGGTAAGTCAACTTCCCTCTCTAGGCTAGTTCATGCGTAACGCTGATACTCAGGGTATTCATACTGTGCGGTCTGATACATTTGTCGTGTTGTTGTCTGTGTGGCAGCAACAGGCAATGGTGGTGCAGCTGGCACAAACTGTATTGGCTGTTGTGCGGCTGGCATGGCCTGGGCATGCTGCAGAGCTCCTTGTTCATTCTGATCTTGTCTAAGTGGCCGTGATCTTTCTTGTGTTTTACCTATGGCGATATTATGTTTTAAAACTGGACAATCGTGTACATAATGACCTGGCTTTTTACAATAATTACATGTCCCTTTTACAGGTCCTGCTGAGTCGGAATGTGTCATACCCTTTTTATGTCCTTCAGCTGGAACTGTCTGGGAAACTAACATTTTCATTTTCGTGTCTTTCATGCGTCTGTGTTCATGTTCTTGTTCCTCTCTAATTCTATTATGATGGTACTGTAACATTTGTAACATTTGTGATGGAGTGTTACCTTGCCAGGTACTCTCGAATTTTAATACTCTATTCTTTACTGGTGGCAGGGCATTTTCTACTAATTTTGTTACAAACAGATGTGGGTATGATTCGCTACTTGCTTTTATGCCACTATTTATACCAAAACATTTTTCAAATCGGGCATAGTAATCACTAGTGTCTTCATCTTGCTTCTGTTTACAGGCTGAAATTGTACCCCAATCTTCCTTTTTCGTAGTTAATAAACGTGGCAGTACCTGTACTAATAAACCTGGTAGTGCTTTAGTTTTATCCCCAAGTCCTGCTCCTGCAGTTCGGGCCTTTTCTTCCGCTTCTAACACTGACCATTCTATCTTTTGGTCTCCTACCTCCCACTCTTTTTCCTTGAGTTTCTCATAAATGCCAGCAGGCATCAATACCTTTAATATTGTCATAATGTCGGGATAGGTGTACTCTCCCATGAGTAACATGTCTTTAATTTCTCGGTGAAAACCCGCTGGGTCTTTGTCATGACTGGGTACCACTTTCTTCATTTGTAACAATTCTATTTTTGATATGGGCGTATATACAAATACGCGTTTAAACTCATTGTCCTCGCCCTTTATTGGGTGCACTTCTCGTAAGGGATTCTGTCTATCCATGTGATACGTGGTTCTTTCCTTGACGGGCAATGAGACATGTTCTGAACATACAAAAAGAATATACTGCTTTCTTGATTCTAGAATTTCTTTAATTAATTTAGTACCTGCACCTCTCCATTTATTCATAAGCAATTCAGTCAGTATGTCAGGTAAGGGACCAGGGTCCGAATGCTGACTTCGATATAGTATAATGAGTTGTTGAATCATATAAATCCCAGCTAACCTCTGTTCATCTGGGGTAAGATTCAAGAATGTGCGTACTACTGTATCATCACTATATTTTCCGGGACTGTCCACCCAATGGACAGCTGCCCTGGCTAAATCTTGTTCATCCATAGAATCGAGAAAATGATAACCCCTTCGTTCTCGGAGTAATTTGTCAGCTGCTTGGAACGAATGCTCGTTAGACCTTATATGGACTATGGGTATTTGGCAATTCCTGTTATTATCTGGACATATCGGACGTATTGAGTCAGTAAGACGTCTATTATTATTACAAGATCTTCTTTTACCTACATAGGCTATAGTTTCTGACTGTCCTGTGGGCGGTCCTGACCCTTCTTCCTCGCTTTGTTCGAACTCGTCTACCTCTAATCTCTCTTCGTGTAGGCGTTCTATTTCTTTACGGATCTTTCGGCACATGGCTATTATACAATTTTGTTTATCATGTCTCCCTTCTGATATATTCTGGCTCCATCTTGTAAGAATTTGCATTGCTTCCGGGTCTACCCCCGGTCGGTCTTGATTTCTGATCACACAGTTTATGAGGAAACGTAACAGTTCCCCCTGTATCTCTACTTTCTGGTATTCCATAGCTCTGTTAATACATTCTGGATCTCGCCCTGTTTGGACAAAATGGTATATATTATCTAGGTGCGCAGTCATTCCTGGTAACTTCCCTAAATACACTGCGGCTCGTCTGATACGCAATGATGCCAGGGTCATTTCGTCCTCTTTACCGGGCACAGGGTCATATCTGCAATCTATAAGAAGTTCCTTCAGCGTACGGGCACTTATGAGTTTGGGTGTACGTGAATGTGCTGACTCTTGAAAAGTAAGTTTATTTATTCTGGGTGGCGTAGAAAAGATATTGGTAGCACCTCCCGTGGCCCCATCTGGGGTGTCGGGTGTGAAAGGATTCGTCGAACGTGACACAGCTACTACAGGTGTGGACACAGCTATAGAAGTAGCTGTAGGAGCGGATGCAGAAACAGATGTGCTTGCCAGAACTTGTGACTCGATTTGTTGCTGTAGGGATACGGGTGCTGGATCTTGGCGTTGGATCTCCCTGGTATGCTGTCTATGCGGGGCGGAATTAGCATATTCGGGAGCAGCGTCATCTAAATATGAGGAAAGAAAAACGTCTTCTGCGGTTCTAGGATGCCCCTTAGGATGTACCTTTATTGGGAACAATGGGGGTGGCAAGTCTTTCGGTATTTCTGGGGTAGCCTTAGGTAATCCTTCGGCCAGAAGGGGATACATACCATTCATAAGGGCATTTCTTTGTCTGTCTACTTGTTCTGATTTCACTCGGATACCTTCCTCAATTAATAGATTTTCGCGAACTTTATTGGAATTCTCTTTACTCTTCTCTTCCTGTCTACGTGCTTTTTCTGTTCGTCTATGTGATTCTTTACGCCATAATTCAATGGCATCTTTCTGTGACTGTCTGACTTTCCTTTTCCATAACTCTTCTTCTACTTTCATGATGCACTCTGCATCCCAGGTTCCCGCTGTGGGCCACCTCTGACTTTCTGGTAATCCCTTGGTGTAGTCTACCCATAAATCAAGAAATAATATGGCGTCTAAGCCATGTTTATGATACATGAAGTACCCTGGAGTGTCCCTAGGAGGAATGGGAACGGCTTCCTCGAGTACCCCTTTTCTTGTAGTGATCTGTCTTAGTTTCGAAAAGAGCGGCATATTGAGAACTGACCTTATACTTGATTTTGACCAAGTGACCTGATACTTGATTTTTGAACAGACTTAATACAATAAACACGATAATGAACAGTCATTCATACCACAATATACAGAACATACTTAAACACATTAAACATTAAACATTAAACCTTTAACTGAAACAACAATGATGATCGTCTGCATAACTAATCACCAAGCTTAATTCTTGACAATAACTAGATACTTCGGAATACTTGATATACTGCTAAACAGTACAGATACACTGCTAAAACAGTGCAGACCGGATTTGTGTACCCAAACCCGTCTTGACCGGCACAACCTATGTGCACGTCAGAAATGCCTCCCCAGCAATGGTACTCACCGGGTAGCTTCGGAAACGGAAGGCCTCGGTAACTTGAACTTGAACCGGACTGGACTCGACTCGACTCGTCGGACACTGGGCTTGACTTCGAACTGGTGGGTCTCTGTATACCTCGGATCTTGCTCTCTCAGCTAGGCTCTGGTCGGGATACTTCGCACTTCTCACCGCCTCGTCTGGGTGTTGATCGCAGTCTCAGTCGCCCCCGCTTGACCGGAGGGAGATACAGGAAATCCTGCTGGTACGCGTTATTGTCCGTCCAGCTGTGGCAGGAGACCGGGCCTGCAACGCACCGCCGGCGCGTGAGATGAGAAAGTGTCCCTGTTCGGGCGCCATTCATGTGGTAAATAATTTTCCTTTACCGGGACTGAATTTGATACAGAAACATAATTAAATAGCTCAGTAAAATGAGAGGCAGAATCCGTGGTATTAGAGGTTCGGAATGGGCTTTATTCCAATAATCGATTATAATCGGATGCTCCAAGTTCCATCACCACGGGGGTTCAGGAAGTGAAGTACATACATTATTGACATGAAATGGCTTTTATAGTACATACATTACAATGAGGCGAATGCAGTAGGCGTAACAATTGATAAGGAAAATGACGACATATCTGCGTAACCAAAAAATGGGTGTAATAAGGAGTAAAAAGGAACGTAATTGGTTATGATGTCACCTATAGGTGGATCCATAAGATAATACTTGGCATAGATGCGCGCGCAGCAGCATGACGTGTAATTGACGTGTAACTAGGGGGTGAAGGGGACTTGACATTTAGCTCTACATGTGGAGACGAAAAGTCTGGGGGGTCAAGTCAACCTAATCCCAAATCATATCTAACATCCTATGTTTAAAGAACTATGTTATCCATAAAGAAGGACTCTCGGACAGAATCTATTCTATACTGACTGTGCGTGCGTGTACAAGCGTCTAAGTGTCTACACTAAATGCGAGGGCAGGAATATTCCATAGTAACAGGACTATGAATTACTTGCATAAGGGCAGAGAAACCGGACCTTTTGCTCGGTGGCTGGAAGAATGTTTACTTAAACTACTAGGCAGGAATGCATCGGCTGAGGGGGAAGCAGATAACTCGAAGGTGAAATACAGTTCTTGGCAGAGAATAGGCTGATGTCAGGCTTCGTGAGCCGCGCAGAGAATGAAACAAAGTTCATGGTCACAGATGCAGGCTCAGACTGGAGCTTTCAGAGGCAGAAGGCAAGAAGAGTTTTGATGACAGAATCAGGGCCTACTTGCCTGGACTGTAAAATGGCATAAGTGAGCCATATAAAGCCGGTGGCCTTTTGTACTTAGGAATGGAATATCCGGCCTATTCATGGCGGATCTGACAGAGGACATGTTGACGGTGGACGCACATGTATTTGCGTCTTCATAACTGGAACTGGAGGGAACATACATGTACTTGTGACATGCACATAGAACCGTTGGGGTCCAAGATAGGGGACATAACTGACCAGAAAAATCCATATTTCCACAGTAGTTAGGAACTCCTGCATCCAGTGGGTGGACTACATGTTCAGCCAGGCCTTAATTATTTACTGGCTTTCCTCAGGACCTTAAATCTCTGTGAAATGTGAGATCTACACTAAATTGCGTGTTTAGACCCAAAATGTGCTGCACGCGCTAAGGTGCACTATGTGCGAGAAGGGGAATCCCTCTCAGAGCATTCACTAGCGATTTGCAGCGAGTGCCCCATGAGATTCCGGCAGGGGTTTTGGCTTACATAGTTGTTGAGGACCTTCGTGAAGACCTGGTGTGCTGCGTAGGATCTCCGTGGATGCATGGGGGGGGTGAGGGGGAGGTTAGCTTGCTGAGAGGTGCATACGTTAAAGATACAGGGGTGGGCCTAGAGGCGCAACAAGGGGGCGGGGAGGAGAACAAGAAGGGGGCTGCGGCACCCGGACAAGGGAAGGGTCAGATGGCGGGGCCAAGCACGGTCCCAGCTACAGAAGAAAAAGGGTCAGACGGGGTAACCACAGAAGGGGTGAAAGAGAGCCACGAGGTTCAACTGAAGAAGCTGCCTTAAATGCGGATAACTAAGCCATTGGGGGCCCACCTTACATTGGCCACCAAAGAAAAAATTTGGAAAGGCGAATATGTGGACATGCTGAAGCTACTGCATAAGGAGCTTACAGCGAAGGAAGGGTCCAAAGAAGAGGAATTAGAGCTTGCCAAGAGACCACGGTGGCCATGACCATCGAGAATTGGTCGGCAGCCTTCCTGATATTCACCAGTGTATACTGCAAAAATTCCAGGCAGGTCCGTCGCATTGTTTAAATACATGGACGTGATCAGAAGGGCCCAAGTAACGTACGGGGGCTACTCGTGGTCCCAATATGATGAAGAGTTCAGGGCTCCGCTGGCTTGGGACACGGAGGCGAAGTGGGGGAAGATAGATACAGACTTATACCAGCAAACAATGGGAGCGGTGAAGTTTGGGAAGATGATATACACGGCCAGCAGGCTTCCCCTGGTATCCCGCCCCTTTCAGAACTGCCCCACCTGAGGGGGGCTGGGGTACACAGCAAGCAGCACCAGGAGTACACAGGGAGCATGCTGGGATTTTAATAAAGGCACATGTGCCCGACAGTACTGCAAGTTTAGGCATGAATGCTCAAAGTGCTCAGGTAGACACCCATTGGTGCAATGCTACGGACCGGGGTCCAGCGGGCAGGGTCAGCAGCCCAACCAGGGCACACAGCATCCCTCGGGGGTAGGGGTGGCAGAGGAGCACAAGGGACTATGGGAAAAGGCTCATACACCCATTAGGCAGGGTTGATTGGAACAGTGGTTGACGTCTTATCCACGGAAAAAAGACGCAGAGCTTTTGAGACAGGGTTTTAAGGAGGGTTTTCGGGTAGGGTATGAAGGGCCTTGGGTTGCCAGGTGGGCGGAGAATTTGAAATCTGCGAAGACACACGGGGCGGTAGTGCACACCAAATTGCTCAAGGAAATACAGGAAGGAAGCATTATAAGCCCTTTCACGGTTAGCCCAATTAGAGACCTGATCATTTCCTTGATTGGGGTGGTGCCAAAGAAAGACCCAGGGCAATACAGGCTGATCCAACACCTCTCCTGGCCGGAGGGGGCATCGGTAAATGACTTCATAGTGGCCAACTTGATATCTGTGTCCTATTCTTTGGTGGATGTGGCACGAGAATTGGTTGCCGCAGTAGGGCCAGGTGTCCTCATGGTGAAATGCAACATTAAATCGGCGTTTCGCTTACTGCCAGTACACCCTGATGATTACCAGTTGCTAGGCACACAGTTTGAGGGTTCCATCTTTGTGGACAAGGCGCTGCCAATGGGATGTTCCATATCCTGCGCATTATTTGAGCACTTTAGTTCATTTTTGCAAAGAGCAGGACGGACTTTCTGCAGGAGACTGGGGATGTCCCTAGCAGGTTTGACAATCCCGCATCACCACATGCGGCTGTCAGCTGGAACTAAAGAAGACTTGCGCATGTGGCGCACATTTCTGGCAGAATTTAACGGCATCCCAATGGTGTCGCCAGAGTAATGGGAGGGGGATGTCACGATCTACTCAGACGCTGCAGGGGCGGGAGGTTTTGGTCTCTACTGGCAAGGGAGGTGGTGCGCAGAAGAGTGACCTCAACATTGGAAGAATGGGGGGAGGAGCATTGCCTTTTTGGAACTCTTTCCAGTAGTGGTGGCAGTGACAGTATGGGCACGGAACTTGGCCCACAAGAAGGTGATTTTTAAGGTCGAAAAGATGTCAGTGGTGCAGGTAGTGAATAGGCAGTCAGCGAGGGAGGCCCAGGTGCTGAAGTTGTTACGGGTTTTTGTGCTGAGCTGTTTGGAACACGATATCTTGTTTCAAGCCAAGCATGTGCCGGGCGTGGACAATGACATTGCGGATGCTTTGTCTTGTTCGCAGTGGCAGAGGTTCCATGGTCTAGTCACGGAGGCGGACAGAGGCAGGACACCGGTTGCAGCAGGAATGTGGTACGTAGGAGACAAAGGGTTTTCAATCTGGTATTAGGGTCACTGGCCGCATCGACACGGAGGGCATATGAACAGGCTTGGAAGGAATTTCTGGAGGGTGGGGCACAGTGAAGATCAGAGCAATGGGCAAGGGAGGAGGAGGTAGTGCAGTTTATACTGTCCATGATTGAAAGGGGTTTATCGAAGGTCACTATAGCAGGCAAGATAGCGGGCAAATAGAGTTCATGGGCAAACTATGGTGGGGCTATACGCCCTCGGTGGGGAAACTGGGAAGTCGCCTCCTGGAAGGTTGGGCATGGAAAAAGGGGCGGCAGGCCTCGGGCGAGGAGGCCTCTGTCCTTTGGGCTCTTGACTGTCTTGATCCGGGTTTTGCCACAGATCTGCCGAAATACGGAGGGGGTTGTTTTGTTTTTCACCCTAATGTCTTGGATGTATTTCGGGGCTTTTCGGGTCTCTGAATTGCTGGGTGGAAAGGTGGCACAGGGGGTGCAATGGAACGATGTGGAGCTTTGAGATGAAGGGGTAGCAGTGCGGCTTAATCGATCCAAAACAGACCAGCAGGGAGTTGGGAAGTGGGTGGTCATGGGTACTGCCAGGGATAAACGGGTATGTCCATTATTTTGGGGGAGGATAGTGTCCAAGGGTCTGGATTCAGGTGACAGGGAAGTGTTCAACAGGGAGGCGGGCGGCCGGGTGACGGCGGCGCAGCTGTTATAGATCATGAGGCGAGCTCTTCTATTTTTGGGGGGAGCGCCTGGACAGTTTAGGACACATTCTTTTTGCATAGGGGCAACGACAGATGCAGTGAAGCTGGGATGGGGAAGGACGAGATTATGTGTTTGGGTCGCTGGAAGTCGGACTGCTTTAGGACATACATTCAGCTGCGAGGCTTGGGGAGGGGGAAGTGTAGTTTTATGCATTTTCTTGTCTCATATAGGTGTCTTTTCAGGTGCGGTGGCGGGGCCTGCTGCAGTGGAAATGTCCATATAATTGTGAGACATTTGTTTGTTAAATGGGCAGAGCGTTATGAGCGGTCAAAAGGGAAAGGTGTGAATTTGGGTCTGGACGACACGTTGTTCCATTGTTCATGGCAAGGAAAGGGACGCATGTGGTGGCACGAGTGGTTTCCCGCCTTAAACAGGATGATGCGAGGCAGTATTTTTCCTGACGTTTTGATTATTAATTTGGGGGAGAATGACCTGGTTTTGTGTAAAGGTTTGGCACTGCTGAAACAAATTAAGAGGGATCTGCTTGAGATAAAACAGCAATGGTCAGGGTGCTATGTTATCTGGTCAGAATTCATCCCAAGGAGGCATTTGAAGGGGGAAAGAGTGGCCAGCAGCAATAGATAAGGACAAGAGGAAGATTAACCGGGACATGAAAAGCTTTTGTGACAACGAGGGCATTGGGAGAGTAGAGCATCCGGAGCTTAGGTATGCTGCGATATATTTTTTCAGAGAGGATGGGGTACATATGTCGCATTTTGGTTTGGAGTTATACTTTATACAGATCAAGGAGGTTTTAGACAGAGCTTTGAACATTAGACGGTATCCTAAACAGCCTGGACCCTAGTTTGGGGGGTCAGAAAAGTCTGAGTTGGAGAGTCTTTTCTGAGTGGCGTTTTTCCGTGGTAATAGTTGTTTGATTGTTTACAGTTTAAGTTTATTGGTTGGGAAAAGTCACTACGGGAGCAGGCAGGAAGGGGAAGTAGCATAGGAAAGTTTACTTAGGAAGTGGTAAGAGGTTACAAGTTTAATGGGTCAGCAGGGATGACCGAGTTGGGGGTTTAAAAATGGTTGCAAAGGGGGAAACTTTAGGGGTGGGGGGTAAGGCAGGAAGAAAATATTTAGTGAGGTTTAGTTTTGTATGGCACAAGCCAAGGATATTTGTTGTAAGGTGCACCTGTCTTCAATAAACCGGCCTTTTTCACACTTAACAAGCCTTGTTTGTGGTCTGTGCGGCGCCCCTCTTTGGCCCAATAGGGCTTTGGAGGGAGGTGGCCGACCATCGGGAGGCTTGACCCCCCCGGGGTATTTTGGGCCATTGGTGAAGCCCAGAGCCCAATTGGACTGGTTGGGCTACAGTTGGGCTGGCCCTATAAGACCAGCCATCTTAGGTCATCAGACACCATTTTTGGTGGGTGACACGACAGCCGGCCTTATGGGGATAGGGTAGAAAGATTTTGTCCCACCCTCCCTCCCCATTTTTTTGTTGTCTACAGGTATGGGAGGGGCCAGGAAAAAAAGGGTTTTTTACTTTTTGTCTTCGTTATTTATCCTGGTGTGTTTTGTTGGGGACAGGTGCACTGGGTGGGAGAAAGATGTAAATGTGGTTGTCGCTTGAAGCAGGTGCTGGTGTTTTTCCTGGGAGAGCTTAATTTAGCGATTTTTCGTGGAAATAGTTGTTAGATTGTTTACAGTTGAAGTTTATTGGTTGGGAAAAGTCACTACGGGAGCAGGCAGGAAGGGGAAATAGCATAGGAAAGTTTACTTAGATAGTTATCTTAGAAGTGGTAAGAGGTTACACGTGTAATGGGTCAGCAGGGATGACTGAGTTGGGGGTTTATAAATGGTTGCAAAGGGGGAAACTTTAGGGGTGGGGGTGGGGGGTAAGACAGGAAGAAAATATTTATTGAGGTTTAGATTTGTACGGCACAGGCAAAGGATATTGTTGTAAGGTGCATCTGTCTTCAATAAAGTGGCCTTTTTCACACTTAACAAGCCTTGTTTGTGGTCTGCGCTGCGCCCCTCTTTGGCCCAAAGGATTACAAGAAGGAGGCAAGCCCCCTTATACCTTAATCCTCTTCCTCCCACCCCCCCCCCACTTCCCATTAATAACCACCTTTCCTAATGAGAGAGAAGAACAGGAGAATACCCCCCTCAAACCCCACCACAAAGAATGAAATACTCCAAAGGATAGGTTCTTACCTGCGCTTCTTCTTCTGTCGAGGGTACCGGTGGACAGGAACTCCGAAGGCCCTGTAAAGAAAAAAGACTTCGTAAAGCTCCAGCTTGGGACTTTTTTTTGTTTACTTTATAACACATGTTCTGAGTTTGTTTTGTTGCAATATACCAAGGAGATAGAGAAATAAAATAATAAAAACCTCAGAGTGTTCTTTGGACCGATCGCTATTTCAACTGGTGACACATGGGAATTGCCATATCTTGGGTTCCAACACATTACCAAAGGGCATCATACCACGAAAATTATGAGTGATTTATCGCAGGGGCTCCACTTTGAAAGAATTCTTATGCCCACATTATGTAAAGTCTAACAAAGCTGAAAGGAGCTTTGAAACTTGGATGCTGACAAAACCCAATGTTATTTTCACAGACAGATTACACACCGAGATCATTCAGGAATTGCAATACCTCACTCACTGTGCACATAGAACCCACCCCCAACACACCCGCATTCATCAAACGGCTGTTCTCTTAAAAGATCTCCGCCAAAGTGACCCTTCGGGGGACCCGTTAGGCATTGCAGCGCCGGCCCAACGAGGAGCAAACGCCTGATGATGAAGCACGACACCTCTCGGGTGTGTGAGGGCAACAAGACACTTAGGGGCCGATTACGATCCTGGAAAAACCCGGTACAAACCGTGGGTCGGAGCTTTTTCTCCGTCCGACTCGTACCGGGTTGTAAAACTTTACAAACATGCAATTACGATTCGTTCGGAAACACCATTCCCGTACGATTCGGAAAAAAGACCAACCGACAGAAAAATACATACAAATGTGATCTGGGACACCGCGGACGTGACGTCCGGACGGAGTTAGGCATGTTTTTACGTACCAGCAATTACGATTCGCACCGACTGCAGTCCGGATGGGAAAATTTTTACGGCACCTAAAAAGTGCCGGAAAAGCTAAGTACGCAGCGATGCGAGCTGATTAGGGGGCCCGGTACGCGCCGTACCCCCCCCCCGCCCCCCGTATGTACGGAGCGTACTCCCACCCCCATATGTACGGAGCGTACCCCCACCCCCATATGTACGGAGCGTACCCCCCAGCCCCCCGTATGTACGGAGCGTACCCCCGTACCCCCCAGCCCCCCGTATGTACGGAGCGTACCCCCACCCCCGTATGTACGGTGTGGACCCCCAGCGCTACGCGCTGGGGGTCCGCACCGTACATATGGGGGTGGGGGTGGGGGTACGCTCCATACATACGGGGGGCTGGGGGGTACGCTCCGTACATATGGGGGTGGGGGTACGCTCCGTACATACGGGGGGCTGGGGGGTACGCTCCGTACATATGGGGTGGGGGTGGGGGTACGCTCCGTACATACGGGGGGCTGGGGGGTACGCTCCGTACATATGGGGGTGGGGGTACGCTCCGTACATACGGGGGGCTGGGGGTACGGCGCGCCCATCCGCGGGGGGGGCTGGGGGTACGGCGCGAACATACGGGGGACGGGGGGGGAGTACGGCGCGTACCAGGCACTTGTTTGGACATCTCCATGGTTGCTATGGGAGTTCGCTCCGGACGGTCTTTTTTCCATACAGTTGTACAATCGGACGGATGGGACGGATCGTAATTGCGCATTGGGACTTCAGTTTTCCCATTTGTACGTAAAAATGTCCGGGGACGTGTCGGAGACTTTTCCCGACCCGAGGACGTGTGGGGGAATTTTCCCAATGCGATTTGTAGGGACTTTTTCCCATACGAATCGTAATTGGCAGTTTGTACGGCGCTTTTACCATTTGTAAGGAAAAAAGTCCAGATTCAATTCGGTTGGGGAAATTTTTTCCAGGATCCTAATCGGCACCAAAGTGTGCTCTCCCCCTTACATAGTGGATTCCAGACCTAGATTTAACCCGATCCTCTTTCAGCTCTAACACGTTTCTCTCCTCTCATCTTTGTGTGAGGGTGACTCGTTAGCGCCCACACCAATGGAACAGTGACCCCTTTTTTGGTTTAACGACTTGATAGTGGAGCACGGGCACTGGACCGCAATCAGCTCCTGGTCCCCCCTCTCCTTCTTTGATACTCTATGGAATTGAACACATCACTAATAATGAAAGGGGAGGAAATAGGGAACAAATTCTAGGACAGATCGAGGCCAAATGGAAATGTCGGCTAAGAACTGTCTCTTTGGATTTAAACACAAATTATGAATTTCATCACTTTTTACAAACCCAAACAAGTAATCCACCATCAATGCTTGCTCTGATAATCTCGTTCCCTGTGATCTATCTCTACCACTTATACTGTGACGACGACTATGTACAGAGAATAAATGAGTTTGTATGATAATTGGATGTAGGATCAGTTTATATGTATTGGTTCATGTGCCAATGACACCCTTTGCACATAATGCCAGGTCGATATATAAGCCTTTGACACCAGAAATAAGAACAACCCTAGACCATCATTCACTTTCATTGCATACATAGCATCTTTAAGGGGATATTGTGTGGTGGAAACTATGGATCACACACAGCTCCATCCTGATGAGTGAGGTTTGAAATAAGGTGCACTCATAGGTGTTGTATGCGATAGCTACGTTGTATTCTCTGTACACATGGGTTTCTATTGATGTGTATGATGTTGAATTAGTTTTAGACATTTTACGAATACAGACATGGGATTATACATCTAAACCCTGTAGAACAATAAAAAAAAGAATACACATGTCCCTTGATCGCAAAAATGTATTACCGATATATTGGAATTGAATTATCATTTTTTCCTGTTCACCGACTCATAACCCTTACTAATATGGCAGAAGCAGACGGACATAGAGTTTGGGTGATTATATCATTTTACACACTGATTTTGGGTGCAGTTCCATACTCGAAGTGATTTTGGGTGCAGTTCCATACTTGATGTGATCCTTCCCCATTTTTTAATATTACCAGCAATATAATGGGGAGGTTTTAATACGATTATTTTGTTCCAATATAATAAAGAATATTGAATTGCGGAACCCGAGGACATGGAGTTTAGGAGATTATATCATTTCACAAATTGGTTTTAGGTATGGGCACATACGAATAGGCCACGTTACAAACGCATGTGATACATCGCATGCAATTACAACGCGGTTGTTACAACGACCGCGTTGTTACATCGCATACCATTACAACGTAAGTCGTTACAATGACTTGCTGTAGGGGGCGCTGGATGTCAAAATAGTATAATTTACAATTCCAACTCCAGTCTGTGCAACAGTAGGGAAGCTGTTGGATTTTAAATCCAACACCTTCTGCCGGGGAACAACCTTTACAACGCAACTTTTACAACGCACTACCATTACAACGAAACTGTTACAATGCAAATGCATTGACAACGCATGCCATTACAACGCAAGTCTTTACATCGACTTGCACTAGATGGCGTGCTAACATTAAAAATAGTGTAGTTTACTATCCAAACACCTTCCCTACTGTTACGTGGACTGGAGTTAGAATAGTAAATTACACTTTTTTAATGTTAGCACGCCATCTAGTGCAAATCGATGTAAAGACTTGCGTTGTAAAGACTTGCGTTGTCACTGCATTTGCGTTGTAAAAATTTCGTTGTAACAGCATGCGTTGTAAAAGCATGCGTTGTAACATCATACATCCCCTTCTGCCCCTTACAGCAAGTCGTTGTAACAACTTGCGTTGTAATGGTTTGGGATGCAACAACGCAGTCGTTGTAACGACCGCTTTGAAATGGCATGCGATGTATAGCATGCGATGTATAGCATGCGATGTAAACAATGTTTCCCGCACATACTGGATGTGATCATTCCCCATGTCCTAATATTACCATCAATATAATGGAGATGTCCTATTACGATCATTTTAGTACTATATAATAACATAGGTCATTTAATTGCACCGACTAAGATGGGGGCCATCAATGCAACACGTACACAACTTAGATGTATGTTTTACATAAGTCTGCACAATTTGTCAGAACCCGACAGATATGGAATTTGTGCGATTATATCATTCCACACACTAGTTTTGGGTGCAGCTTCATACTTAATGTGATTATTCCCTTTTTCCTGATATTATCATTAATATAATAGGGATGTTCTAATATGATTACTTCGGTTCGACACAATAACATGGGCATTATATTGCACCAAATAAGATGGCGGCCATTGATGCACTGCAAATACAACCTATGTTTGGGTACTGCACAGGTGTTCACAATTTGTCAGGTTTTAAATGCTGGCTGTGTTTGAGTACGTTTTTTTTTTTAATCAGTCTTGTCACACGACTTGCTACTTTCTACGTGATGGTAATATGTCCTATGGTTGAACCTATATCTTTGTGTGTTGGGGATGGTTTTGGATACTTATGGGCATAGGGATGGGTTTCTCTGAATTGGCAATGTCGCACGGCTTACTGTGGTTAGCGTGTGCAGTAGGAACGGGGACTTTATACATTTGGACTTATGCCTTTGGGTGTTAGGTGGCGGATTGGGAGACTCATGGACACAATAAAATGGTTTTCTACATGACAGATATGTGGCGGCTTATGTAGCTTGGGTTTCATTGTACTTGTTCGGTAGTGATGCGGATGTTTTGAGATGCTTCTGCACATGCAATGATATGTTAAGAGGGGTGGGACAATTCTCAGGCTTGAATGGATGCTGCAATGGACCGATCTGGTGAATAACATTTAAAAAGTATATGGACCCATAGGTGCGTTAAGTGGCCACTTGGTGGGGAGGTGGAAGAGCAATGACAGTTTCCCATGCAAGAAACATTGGCCACTACTATCCAATTAAATATGTGAGACCGTGTTGCTTGACTCATGATGAGAATATGCCACATGATGGTTCTGTGAACTTGTGCTCGTAGGATGTACATTATTATTGAATAATAATAATAATAATAATACAGAATTTTATAAAGCGCGAACAGCTACCTCACAAGGAGGTGTCCCGGCGCTGCAGAACAAGATATAATGTTGACCAAGAGAGCTAGAGGCATTAGCGACTAGCGCGGTTGAGCGAAAAGCCAGGTTTTCAGCATCCGCTTGAAGCATGCTTCAGAAGGGGCCTGTTGAAGAGCAGGGGGCAGGCTGTTCCAAAGTGTCGCCACATTTTCCGAAAAAGTCTGTCCTCCCAGCCGTGCTTTTTTTGCTCTAGGGACTGCAATCCGAACACGGTTGTTGGATCGGAGAGAGCGGGCTTGTGTGTATCTAGGCAATCGGGCTTTCAGATAGTTTGGGCAAGTGCCATACAGTGATCTGAAAGCCAATGTAAGTGCCTTAAATTTTATTCTATTTGCTACTGGTAGCCAGTGAAGTGAGAGAAGATGTGGAGAGACCGAGTGCTTGAAAGGAATCCGCATTAATAGTCTCGCAGCCGCATTTTGGACCAGTTGCAATCGATGTATAAGGTATTTTGGTAGGCCTAGATAAAGGCTGTTAGCGTAATCCAGCCTAGATGTTACCGTGGCATGGATTACTGTTTTTCGGCAGGTTACTGGCAAGAGTCGCAGAATCTTACGGAGATTTCTCAGCTTGCACAGACAGCAACCGACTTTTTGCTGGACGCGTGATGCAAAAGACAGACTGTCATCCCACCGCACTCCCAGGTTTTTTGCCGAGTGGCTGGGCGAGGGGGGTTGTCCCATCTCTGCCGGCCACCAAAGATCAGATGGGGGAGGGGGGCCTTTACCGAAAAAGATCACTTCCGTCTTGTTAGCGTTGAGTTTTAGTTTATTTGTGTTCATCCAGCAAGCCACATCTTGGAGACAGCCCTTGAAGCTTGAAAAGGACGCCTCAGACACTTCTGAATACGGAAACACCAGTTGGGTGTCGTCGGCATATGAAATAGCCTTGACCCCCCAGTTGGCAATCAGCGTGAAGAGCGGAGCCAGGTAAATATTGAATAAAAGTGGGCTAAGAGCCGATCCCTGAGGGACGCCGCAGCTGAGGGCCTTTGGTGTTGAAGAGACAGAACCCAGCGCCACCTTCTGTGTTCTCTGGGTCAAGTATGACTGTATCCACCCCAGTGCCTGGTCCTTAATGCCTAACTCCGCTAATCGTGACAGCAATTTTGCGTGGTCGACCGTATCAAAAGCGGCCGACAGATCCAGGAGCACCAGCATCGCTGAGTCCCCTGAATCCATCGACCACCTCACTGACTCTGCCACCTCAATTAGTGCTGTCTCAGTGCTGAAGCCGGGTCTAAAGCCTGATTGCGTCTCATGTAATATATTATTTTCTTCATTGAATTTATTCAGTTGGCGCTGAATTAGTTTCTCAAGCATTTTGCCCGGTGCCGCCAGCAGAGAAATCGGGCGGAGATTGCTAAGATCCTTGGGGTCCCCATTTAGTTTTTTCTTTAGCGGGAGGAGAGTGGCGTGTTTCCAGATATTTGGGAACACCCCAGAGGAGATGGACACATTCCATATTTGCTGAATAGTGGGAGCCACAAAATCAGCTATGGTGTTCCAGAGTTTTGGAGGGCAGGGGTCGTCAGGAGATCCTGACTTACAACGGCTAAGTTCTTGCGTAACCAAGTTTAGAGCTATTGGCTCAAATTGTGTCAAGGTAGCGCAATCCGGCATTTTACCAGCTAAGTCCGTTTTTACCGTTTTCTTCTCTGGCCCAAAGGATTCATAGACTTGTTTAATTTTTGAGTCAAAGAAGTCAGAGATGCTGTTGCACAGCTTGGTCGACGGGGGAACCTCCCTCTCAACACACCTAGGTTTGAAGAAGGACTGTACTATTTTAAAAGTTTCTCTGCTCGAGTGTTCAGCTTGTTGAATAGAGTCAGCGTAGAACTGTTTTTTTGCCTTTCTAATGGCTTTATGCAGTTTTTTGGATGCTTCCTTATATCGGACTTTATCTGGGAGTCCGTAATGTAGCCTCCAAAGCCTCTCCAGCCTTTTGCAGTCCGACTTTAGTATTCTAAGGTCCTGAGAGAACCAGGGAGCGGACGGGGAATCACGCTTGGATATCGCGTGTGATGCTGGTGCAATAGATGACACCATGTTTCCAACCCAGTCATTAAGTAACAGTGCGTCAATCTCGACATTTGAGGTGAGGGAAGGTGTGTTCTGGGCAAGAACTGGCCCCATTGTAGCGGGAACTAACTTCTTCCATTGTCTCTTCATGAAAGAGCACTTACTTGTCACAGGTTTGTCCACCGCTAACTTTAGTTTAAATGGAATCAGCGAGTGGTCTGACCATACCAATGGCAACGGTGTCTCTGCCAACACGTTGTCAATATTAGAAAATATTAAATCAAGCGTGTGGCCCGCTCTGTGCGTGGGGCCCTTGTTAATGAGTCTTAGGTTGGCTGTATCCTATGTTGACCTTAGTAAAGCTGCAGGGACACATTCCTCCCTATCCATATGAATATTAAAGTCGCCAACGACAAGAAATTGAGGGTGAAGGAAGGAGCTCTGGATGATAATATCCATCAGAGTGATCAGGTGGGGCTCCTCCCCCCCCAGGGGGGCGATAGATGACTAATCCCGCTATAGAGCACACGGCTACCTCCGACGGAAGTGTACATGATGTAGCAATGGTGTATTCTTTCATGTAGAATCACATTGGGGAAACTGTCACTGGTTTTCCAAACTGAACAGTGTGCTGCCTCTTGGGGATAATGGCAATCTCAAAATTTAGAATGCGTAACTTTCTTTTTCCGTCCATGACAGATCCTGATGTCAACATGGGCTTGGAACATACATATCATTAATTAGTTTTTATCCAGACCCGAGAGACCATAACACAACAATAAGAGGTACATTATTTATTAATTGATTTTAAACAACCATTGATGGTTTCTCTGATAGAAGGAGGGCAGTCCGTTTAAAGCCTCTTAACAATTTTTGTTTTGGACACTATCTGGCACATGCATCAAAGCTTTTTGCGATCGCAAACGGTGTGATTTGCAAAAATCGGCCGTTTGCGATCGCAAAATTAGCTTTTGCGATGCATCAAGGGTAAAGGCCCTCGCAATTTGAGAATTCGCAATTAATTGCGAGTTCTCAAATTGAGATTGCATTTAAGGAATCGCATTTTGCGATTCCTTAAATGCAATGCAAGAACCACTTTGAAGTAGCGATTTCGCTACTAGGGGGCGCAAATTACCATGAAGTTGAACTTCATGGTAATTTGCAAAAACTTTGAACAATGCACTAAAGTGCATCTTTCAAAGTTGTAGTTTACACACACACATGTCCTTGGGACATATGTGTGTGCAACATTTGTGCACAGATTAATTTCAGGGGTGCAACAGGGTGTCCTTTTGACACCCTTGCACCCTTGAAATTGCATGAGCAATTTGCGAGTATCAATTGGTACTCTCAAATTGCGCTTGCAATTTCCTATTCATTCCAATGGGCCTACAGGCCCATAGGAATGAATAGGAAGCTATTCCTTATTTGCGAGTCGCAAATAAGGAATGTGTAGGAATCGCTATTATTATAGCGATTCCTACATGCATAGGATTTTGCAAGACCTTAATTGCGAATCCTTAATATTCGCAATTAAGGACTCGCAAAATCCTAGCATGATGCATGTGCCTGTATTCGTTTAGCCATAATTAGCATATGACATAGACAAATATTCGTACATGTTCTGACAGGTTTTTAAACCTGCTAAGTGAGCATAGGCCTTTCTGAGAAGAATAAACAAGGCTTTGGTGATTAATGATCGCTACGTGTGCCAACAATACAAGAAAGTACATTTTTATTCAACTTAGTAGGCACGTTACTTGCTGTGCTAAACTTTAATCGAGAGCTATTGGTGTTTTCATTTCAAAATGTACTCTGTGTATGGATCAATTTAGAAAATAATATTATATATATGAACAAATCATAGACAATCCCCCCGAAAATAAGACACTTGATTTGTGAAATATAACTATGACACATAAGATCAGAATTTAAATTAGCCTCGCAAATTGTAATATAGTTTTATATTGAACAAATTAATTGGTAAACAATGGGATGTACATAGTAAATAGACTATTTAAAGGAGATTGACTAGGATTGAAAAGTGACTCAATAAGGGATCATGCAATATGTTTCACAAACATCGGCGGCTTTTTTGTCATTTAATTTAATTATGTGTTTACTGTCTGTATTTTGTAGCCCTGAAGTAGGCTCCTTTAAAGAGACGAAATGTTCTGACTACATTGGAGAAAGAGGTTTTTAAGAAGATGTGTATAAAGGATCTTTGTAAGAAAGCATGTGAATGGAGTTTTTGTATTCCATGAGTTAATTAATATGTATTTTCTATACATGACGAATTGTGTGTGCTGAGCGTACCTAAGTAATAACATTATGCATGCTAAGTTTGCCTGCTGATGAGTGGTGCACAGCCACTCAGGTACGCTTTGAAGCAGTGCTGGTCGTAGTAGGCACCGGGTGTTCCTCTGGTGAGCCACGAAAGTGGGGGCCAATTTTGGGCTCCTGGGGGGCCGGTTTTGTTACCCGGAAGCCGGCAATATCAGCCCCTTGTAACAAAATCGGCCAAAACCGGCCCTAGCAAACAGATCACTTGCACCCCCAGGAAGTGTGGCCAAGCAGTTTGCTCGGCCGGTACAGGCCCAAATATTACAAGGCTGTGCCTAGTCCAAACTGTGAGAACACAACTCCAAGTGCCACACATGCCCATGAATGACATACTGACACTTGGCGGATCGAAAGAACTGGCCAGAGCCAGAGCCTCTCACATTGAGGCAGTGTTATTTAAAGCTGTTAAAGTGGAGCCAGTCAATGCTGTAGGGCCGAAATGCACACCCAAGACAACTCCAGACACTCTCGAAGAACCCCTGCGGATATTGCAGAGGATCTGCCCATCATCCCACTGAATGCCCAGCATGGGGTGTAGTGTAGTTCCTATATCCCTGATAGGCTCTGCGCATTGGAATAATAAACACTATAGATTTGACATAGGACTGAGGTCAGTATGTCTCTGTGACAACCGCATAAACATGACAACTTTGTTTCCCTTAGAGTCGGAACAATCTCAGAACCGTGGAATAAATAGATAACAGTTTCACTCAGTCAATCGTGCATGCTTCGTTTCTACAGAGTTGCATAGAAATAGAGAGACAGGCGTTTCAATAAAAAGGGTTTATTGAACAGTCTTATTTCTCGTGCAAGAGATATAAACTGCTACAATCATAAGACAGGCTGAGAAGTACAATATGTACAGAGTTAGCAGTAAGATAAAATAATACTGCAATAGCATGGTTTGTAGCCATGACATATATTCATAAAATACATACATAAATAACACAGGCTAAAATGTGTATACGTATCTGATGCTTCTAAATAGTTCTACCCCAGTGTACCTCACCTAAGTGTAGTACGAGGTAAGAAGTAGGTGCTGTTTTCTAAAGTATAGCTAGCTATAGTTTAGTTTTGCCAAGAGTTGCCAAAAGTTTCTCTAAGTTCTAGTCTGCTCCATACCTTAGAATGTGCGAGGTTGGAATCTCTTTCCGGAACTCGATTTCTAACACCCCGCAAGGGGAGTCAGAAACACTGGAGCTGGATTCTCTGCGAAGAGGATGACAGCGTCTGGTCAGTGCATCAGGCTGGAACTCGATCTCCTTCCGAACTTGCCGTGGCGAACCGCAGGTAGGCAGTCGAACTTGACCGTACCGGAACCGTGGTTTGCAAGGGTAAGTACAGGTATATTTATACCTTGAAGGTGTTTAGGAATGCTTGTATTGACTTAAAAGTCGGGCATCGGAACGTCATGAATGAACCCTAAAGGAATAGATGTTCATGCATAATAATGAGTTCTTGGAGAAATCAATCTCCAAGCAAGGGAAATTCCTAAAGGCTTAAAAGTCTGGTTTTCCAAGAACTCATTGTGACGTGGATTGACGGATGTAGGAGACCATGCCTGTATTTGGTTAGCATGGACAATGCCTAAATAAGGGCTGGATTTTCTATGCCTAAATAAGGGCAATATGAATTGTACCTATATAAGGGCATAAATCGGGAAACCTATATACGGAATCTAAATCTACACAGAACAGGGGAAAGACCTGTGCAGCATGCCTCAAACCCAAACACTTTAGAAAGAGTTGCCATGCTGAGAAAGGGCCAAAGAAGATGGGCCAGAAGGCAGTAAATCAAATAAGCTACCATCCACAGTCAAGCGTACCAGCTGGGGGAATTTGATGATTCGGAAGACAATGACCTTGAAGGGGAGGTACATTCCATGCTGCGAGTAGGCCAAACACATTAGGTCATGCGGATGCCTCCCAAATGCAAACTCCAAGTGTGCTCCACCACAATAGCAGGTATTATTGATACCGGTGCTTCCATTAATTTCACAAGACGCATTCAAGAAGCTGCACCCTCAGCCGCAACTAACAAAAGCGTGGACAAAAGTATTTGCATATGGTCAATAAGAGCCACTGGTGCTCAGAAGACGATTCAAAGCACCTATATTGCAAATCAGCACACTGCAGTGGCTACAATATACATGCCCCAAGAAGGATCGGGCATGCCGCTAAGCTGCTGGATAACAGAAGAACTGCATCTTGTACAGTTTGCCCTATCAATGCATTCAACCCAACTTGAAGGCGTACTCCATGATCTCGACAACCTATGTGATGGCACTGGATGCCTTAAAGGGAAGGAAGTCAGGCTACACATTGACCGGTCAGTACAAGCCGATAGATTTGACTAGAAGAGTTGCTTTCTATTTTTAGACAAATGTAGAGGCAGAACTCAGGAAACTGGAGGAGGTAGATGTTATTGAAAAGGTCGAGGGACCCACACCATGAGTGTCGGCAATAGTGGTGACCAGAAAACCAAATCAGCCAGGGGAGGTCAGACTATGTGTCGACAAGAGGCTGACAAATGTGACAATTAGGCTAGAAAGACGCATCACTCCCATGGTGGATGATATTGTGAGTGAGCTCAGTGGAGCAGGGTAGCTTCCTAAAATGGACCTTCGCTTAGGGTACCATTAGATACTCCTCCATACCGATTCCAGAGACATAATCACCTTTTCAACACATATGGGACTCGTATAAACATCTCCGTTTTGGCATATCCAGTGCAACAGAAGTCTTCCTAAACGTAAGACAGAAGGTGCTAGCGGGACAACACAGCATGCTGAATGTTACCAATTACATTCTAGTCTACCCTCATTCCATGGAAGAACATTACCAGTGGCTACAGGCTGTTTTGAGAAGACTACAAAATAACAGCTCACCCCACATTAAGAGAAATGTGAGCTCATGCAGAACTCTGGGTGGTTTTTGGATATCAGTTCTCAGCTATGGGTGTGACCTCAGACCCAGTGAAAGTCTATGACGAGAAGAACAGTTCCGCCATCTTTTGCATCTCCAAAGTGCATAGCTTCTTTGGTATTGTGAATTATTGCAGGAGATTTAATAAAAATCTCACAGCTTTTACTTTACCTCTATGAGAACTGACAAGCACTCCATGGAGTGAGGAACGCTGCAAGACAAACCCTTTCAGAGCACCAAGGCCGCACTCTCGGTGGAGACGATGCTGGTCTGGTCTGCGAAAGGACATTGTGTGCTGATCTTGTGACCCGTGTGCTCAGTGCAGTGTTCCATGACCTGTTTCTATGGTAACAGGCAGAAGGCAGATTGGGGGAAGGGTTGAAATGTATTTCATTTGAAAAGGGTTGAAATGGTTAACCAATAGAAATGTGTGTTTGCTTTTGAATTTATGTGTGAAGGATTGTGATTTGATGTTTACATGTATATGTGTGGAAAATGAAAGGGAAACTTTGCCATTCTTTGTTTTTGCTGAGAGGTGCACAGTGCAGAGATTCTGTAAAAGAAAATCTGGTGTGTGACTGATATCTGGTGTGTGACTGATATACTTCTTAATCTACAAAACAACTTGAAAGGTGAGTTATTTAATTGTGAGGGGATGTATGTAGACTATTTTGATTTTAATCAGACTAATGTATTTCTCCTGCTAAAGTGTAGGGAGTACATTTTTTCTCTACAATCTTATTGACAGTGTGTGTGCCCAACCAAGCATTTCAAATATTTAGGATGTATGGATTCAACCACATACAAAATTCCCTTCACCAACTGAGGATCAATTTCAAACAGATTAAACAGGCCTCTGGAAATCAAATCATACACGGCCATCCAACTAGTGCGCAAGTGCAACTATCAATCTGGAACACGTTTGCTACTTTGTCCACAAAGTAATTCTACGACGTGCCTTGCTGCAGAGTGGTGCCTGAACGGGAATTCATTCCTCTTGCTATCCACCTCAAGTTTTGCAGGAAACTAGAGTGCTGTGCCCATGCCACTGGCAACACATTATTTGTGATGGGCTGCATCCCCTGCTTCATCATCTGCATCTCCCGGCTTAAAGCTAAGAAGACATGCACCTTCCTACTGTTGAAGGCCAAAGATTAAAGTCTCATCATTGTCTTAGTAACCATTTCATGTTGATGTGAATTTGCCATTTCTATTAGCAGCGTACGTTCCCTAGATAAGTAACCCTTCAGGCTCCCCTGTGTTCATTCAACCTTACTGCCCTGACCAGTGACTGGTTTCTGAATGTCACCTCCCAAGACCTCTATTAAAAACCTCTAAAGCATATTTCAAATATTCTCTATACCACCATAGATTTTCATCTACAAGAGACAAATATGTCGGGATCAAGCTGTGTTCTTCCAGCATAGAGGCAGTACCTACAGTACCTGCCCACTCTAAGTCTCAGCTTTGAACCCCTCCATGGCCCGTGTATTGGAGTCAGAAGCTGTGAGTAAGGATTTGTATTTGTTGACGTTCTCTCAGAAATCCTCTGATGTCATTTTTGCCTCAGTCCTCTCATTTGGCTTTCATCAGTCACATAGCTTTGCCAACAAAAGGCATTTCCTTTTTGACAAACTTGGTTACTTCCTTGCTATCCAACGAGGATCACTCGCCCAAGCCAATGAGTCTAAAGAGAATCTAACTAAAGCTGAAGTGTGATCACCAACTAAAACCCACAAAACAATTCAAGAATCCCATATCACATCTGATTACTTTTCACCTTCACACGGTAAAACTTGGCAACTACACTTAAAAACTTCTTTCCTTTGGTCCGCACATCAGAGCGTCCTTGGTTTCTTCTCATCTCCCAATTCTGCACGGACAGTAGTCCTCCCATTGTTTGTTAAGGCTTCTCTCCCTTGCCAAAAGTACTCCTCCTGAGCCTCACTATCCCTCCTACTATACACTGTGTCTTTTTCTAATCATGAGATCATACAACTGCACCCACAGAAGAGAAAAAAAACATTGCAACCCGAGTAAACGTTCATGTGGAAGATTAAACTTAATATTCAACTTTGTTCAAGTGAACGTGGCAAGCATCTCAGTACACATTTAATTGCATGGTTGTAGATACTTATTCAGTTATAAAATAAATGCAGAATACTATTCTAATTAGTTGTTTGTGAATATATATAGGAATTAACAATAGTATTCAAACCACACAAGTCGAGATATATATAAGGACTGAAATCTGATGACACTGTAAGGAAAACATTAGTATGCACACTCATGTAAATGTAAATATTACATAGTAAATGCACTTTCTGTATCTGTTCAAGGGCACTAGATCACGTTAATGATATTAGATCACACAAATACATGAGACCATGTGAATGTATATATGGCATGGTCAAAATATAAAGGGTGAAGCTAAAATTATGCTGCTCCAGTCCCCCCTCTGAAGATGAATCAAGCCATTACAGATTACGATCTGATGTTATCCGACATACCAGATAAAATCTTGTGGTTTTCAACATTTTCCAATTAGATTCTTCTAAACATTTTATGTCGTCATAGTGTTTGCTCTGACTTGCCTCTAATTCTGCATCCACTCTATTTCTTTTCACACCCCGTTTGACCTTCATACACACATATCCTTTAAAGATCACAACTAGGAGTATTACACAAAGGGCAATTATCACAAGGGGTTTCAAGATAGCAGCCGGAATTCCACTTCTCAGGTTTCTAAACCATTTGCCTATAGCAGAAAATCTATTTCCAATGGCTTCCCAAGCAACTGTTGCTTCCAACTACTGGAAATCCTCGTGCAAGTTAGAAGTATTTTTGATAACCTTCTTAAAATCATTACTCTTTTCAGGAACTTAGGTGCAGCATTGCTGGACCTTTAACATCTGACAGACTCCGCCCTCCTTTTGGAAGCAAGATGTCTAACGCAAGATGATTTTGCAAAACCATGAACCAAGGCAGTAGTTGCAATGTCTCAAGAAGCTTTCTTACTCGTTCTCTGTTTCAGATGGAGGACCCTGAAGAGCTCATAAAACCCCTCTGGGGTCATAACTGTCCGAAATTGGGAATAACACCAAAGCCATACTAACTATCAATGAAAATGGTCACTTTCTGCTGATCAGCGACACAGCATGCTCTAGTAAAAGCAATTAATTAAGCCACTGCAGAAAACACTCCTTGGAGCCACAAAGCTTTGACTACTCCTAATACTGTACAAACTGTGTAGGAAGCTTGTAAATTTCCTTCATGGTCTCGCAAGCATGAGCCACCCACAAACAAAGCAAAATCAGATTCAAACCGTGGCTCATCTTGTATATCTGGTCTTGGCTTGGTGCACAGTTCAGTAACATTGAGACATTTATGTTGCACCTGACTCTAATCATTGTCATTCTGAGGAAGGGGCAACATGGTGACAGTGTCAAGACAGCACATATATTCAAGGTAAAATTCTCAGCCGCAAGTATGATCTGCTCATACAGGGTCAGACGGCTGTTTGTCAAGTGTTGAGTGCGAGTACACATCAACAATATCTCTACGGAGTGGGGCACATACACAGGTAAAGGATGTTCCATAATAATACCTTCACATCTCTTTATTCTGACACCGGCAACTGCCACAGACTAAAGTCATCAGGCATCTCTGCAGCTTCTGAATAAGGGTAGCAAAAAAATAGGCTATGGGTCCATGGGCACTTCCCTGAGTCTGTGTAAGCGCTGTCAGTGCGCTGCCTTCCCCTTCACTGCAGAAAAGCAAAAATGTTTTGCTATAATCAGGCAATCCTTGTGCTGGGGCATGGCAGAGACTTTCTCTCAACTCTAGGAAAGCAACCAAGCAATCATTATTCCAACATACTGGATCTAACACATCCTTGCGAGTCAACTTCTGTAAAGGCTTGGTCAATAGAGAAAACTTAGTTATCCACTGGCGACAGTAGACCACCATACCTAATAACATTGTGACCGCTTTCTGTGTTGTCATGGTTTCATTTGCAGAATCGCCGAGATTCTTTGCTGTAACATCTTACTGACTCCTTTCTCAATGTGATGTCCAAAATACAGGGCTTCTTTCAAACAGCATTGCAACTTATTTGGGGACACCTTATGTCCATTCTCAGTCAAGTGATTCAACAAGACAATTGTAAGTCTCCTGAGAGTTTGACGCAACCTGCAGGTCATCAATATACTGTACCAGGACAGAGTTACAGGGCATAACCAAATACTCCAGATTCTTTTCAAGGATCTGATTGAAAATAGATGGGCTCGCCATATACCCTTGCGTGACACAGCACCATGCCAAAACACGACTGCCAAACTGAAACACTAGGAGAAACTGACTGTCCTTATGCAAGGGTATGGAGAAGAAAGCTGATACAAATCTATGATGGATAACCACTCAGCCTCACATGGAATATAAACAAAATCACAGAAGGATTTAGTACCACGGGACTACAGGGAATCACAATATTCTTTATCTTTTGAAGATGCTGCATTATGCGGTACTCACTGCTAGGCTTCTGTGTGCCCATAATGGACGAGTTTCATGGACTCCCCATAAACTCCTTCACAATACATTATTGGATCATTGCCTTGATTACTTGAGCTATTCCAGCAACTGTTACAGGCATCAGGTTGTATTGCGGGGTACTTAGGTACTCAGGATTTGGCTTTACCTGTATACAGACAGACTAAACTCCTTTGATGATTCCATGTCCTTCCCTGAGAAATTTCACAACTCTGACTTCACTGCACTTCTGAGATCCTAGGGTAACTTTTCTTTTGTCTTCATAGGAAACAGTTAAATTGCTGGAATTTGATTAACCATTTTAAAGGTGACATTTTCGTCATGAGTTTGGAACTCCACCCCTCTTGGTGTGCAGTAAATAGTGCAATTAACTTGCACAACAAATATCATCCCAACAAACTTACAGGACTCAAATCGCATACCACATATTGGTGATTATCCTCAATGATCCCTACTTTTACCAGCACATCCTCATTACAGGATTGGTAATTTCTTTCCTTGCAACACCTACAACTCAGATTCTTTATCCTGACAGGGATAGGTTTGGAACTTTCACTGATTATTGTAGAGAGGTTAGGACCAGTGGGAAATGTCCTTTAGCCTGCAGTCTTTGCAACGACCTGCGTTTACACTGAAGTCAGTACCATGCATGCAATATTACCACGCATTACTTCACAATGCAAGTCGTTACAGCAACACGCTGTAGGGCGCGTTGTTGGACTGGTGTTGGATTTTTAAGTCCAATACCTTCCCTGCTGTTGTGTAGACTGGTGTCGGAATAATAATTTATACTATTCCAAAGCCCAGCACCCCCTAAGCAAGTCATTAACACATGGTAACGTCACATGCAGGGCCACTGACTGGATTGTAAATGTGTGTGGGGTAAATGCCTCCCTAGTTCTGTCATACAACCAGCACCAGTATCAACCAAGAATGATACAGAGTGGCCGCTTACTTCACCATCTATATATGGACCACTCTGGTCTACTTCCAAGACTGCACCAAGCACTCAATCTTCCTCCCCTAGGAGGACTGATCGGAGCCATATTTGTCAACTTAGTCAAACATGGGATTCTGGTGGAAAGGATTATAATTTTGGAAAGCATTCTGTTTCACATTTGGGAGCTGATGCGAAACAAATCTAGGACCATTAACAGTTTGCTGTAGCATCAGGGTTGTGGAACTTGCATCACTGGGGCTCGGAGCACACTAACATTTTGAGACCTAGGTTTCGGCACATTTTGCGACTGCACAGGGTTATTATTTTGAGGCTGTGCAAACCCTGGATTGTGACATTGATTTGCATGATTAAGACGACATTCCCACTTCCAATACCCCAACTTATTACAATAATGACATGGATTGGACTTTTACAATGTGGCTACATCAATCCCTGTCCTTGGGTCTATGGGAATGTCATGACCTCTACCTTGTTACTGAAATTCACCTTGCATCGTGGAAGCTCCTTGCTGATACACTCCCTGCATGAGGGGGGACATTGACCTCCCCTCTGGCAGCCTTCATTTGTGCCACCATCAGGTTCTCCTTCAATTTCTTCCGCCTCATATCTATTTCATCATTACAGTACTTGGTATATTGCAAAATCTCATCAACTGACTTATTTTGCCAACAAATCAAATGTTGTTGAATCATCATGCTAATTTCAGGCCTCAATCCTGTCACTAACTGGGACACAAATATCCTATGTCCTTGGGCTACACCGTTTCCATTCACCTATACTGTTTAAATGCCTGCCACAATCCCTAATAATATGCATGAATCTTCCCTTTAAATTCCTGTGTCGGTCGGTCAATCTCGACCTAGTCAATATCTTGAGGCGACACTTTAGACTTCGACCATGTCATCAGCTGGTTACACTTCCTCATTACTGTGGGTGACGGACCGTTTGTGAATGGGTCCCTTACTGGCTTTCTCTCTGGCCTCTCTGTGGCTATCATACTTGCTGTCCACAAGTCACTTGGGACCACAATATCCAATAAAGTATTCAAATTAGTCCACACACAAAACTTTTGAGATCTTCACAAACCACTCAACTTGTTTGTACAATTCTACAGGGTTCTCTCTGAACCTGGGGAAATCATTGGTGAATGACGCAAGATTATCCCTACGCCAAGGTACATGAACATAACATCCACTGGGTACTTCCTGTAAAGAGAAACTTGTAGTACAGGAGGAGGCGGTACCCCGATTGAGCTCTTGGGACCCTTCTTCACCCATTTACCTTCCCACATATCTAAAGCACTCCAAGTTTGAATGCTTTGAAATAATTCCCGAATTTGCAACATTTTCCTGGTATTCTCATACACTCTATGTCCTTATCACTAAAACAGAGTTGATGACTTTCCTGTAAAGCTTTAGTCCGATCCAAATCTACTTCATATTTTTGAGCTACTTCGGACAATTTATCATGGGGTTGCCTGGCTCATTCGGCGACATCATTTCTCATAAACCTAACTTTACTTTCCTGATAAGTGTACAATTGGGCCAATTAAAGACTTCCACTTCTCATTTCATCCAATTCAAGTTTTAATTTACTTGCATCCACCGAATTTACCCTCAATGATGACTTAATGGTTCCTTGACTCAATTCTGAGCTTCCAGTCTCATTTGAAGTGGAATTAACAACCTTAAACTATTTGTCTAATTCCTGGGCACTAAAATGTGGTTGCACTCCAGGGTATTTTGCTACTGTGACCTCTCTAGAGGTGGTACTTTGTACGTTTAAAGGTGACTCCCAGGTAAGTATACCTAGATCTGGCAATCTCAAGAATGAGCTTAAATGTCCAAACCCCGTCTGGTTCATCGTTGAATCTGCCCTCACACCACAAGGAGAACTCACATTCATTGGGACTAAAGGGACAAATCTTCCCGCATTTGAGTTTGAGAGAGCCCTATTTGGGGCTTTTGACTTGGCTGAAACAGACACATTATCTCCTACATTTCTTGTGGAACTGAGATTATATAAAGAGGCCACTGGACCAATTGTAATTGGGACTGTGAGAGCATCTGGGACATTAGGCGCTATGACGGTACCAGGGATACAAATCCCTGGGTTTCTTCCTATCTGAGTTTGATGTAACTCATCCCCTCTTCCTCTCTTCTTTCTCTCTTTCTTTCCTTTCTCAAATTCATCACCCGTTAATGCAGGATATAACTTAGCTCCCTCTATCAGTTCTCCACTTTCTCTGTTCCGCATCCCACCTCTTATCAACGAAAATACGCACTGCCTTTCTAGCTCTTTCCTGATACCTCTCCTTCTCTCAGGCATGAGCTGCATGCTCCCAAGCATTGTGCGCTTCAAACTGTAGGTCTAGGCTGTGGTTTCATCTCATATAATATTCTCCTTAAATTTTCGATAATTCTCACATTGAATGTACCATAGCGTGGAAATGCCAGTGCACCTTCTTACTTAGTGATCTTATGCCATTTTTTAAGCCAAATACAAGTGTGGAGCCCTTCATTTATCGACATATAATGACCCGCAGAATCCTTGGATGTTTCCTCTTCTCCTTCTCTAATGGATATCATCACATCTCTTATAATCAAATTTCTTATGCCGTTAAAACATTTCATTTTCAGGTAAAAATGTCAATAATCACTATTAGAATTTTTGTTTCAGAGCAGGAGATAATAGTTTACTCAACAACCAATACCAGCGCGTCCCTCTGTGAGGTAGACAATCAATAACAGTGCATATTTACACAAACCGACCAATCTCAGCCCAGTACACCATGACGTCAATCTCACTCACTGCAGCAGCTCACCCTCCTTTACAATTTGTATGCTTCTCAGCAATATGCATGCATACAAATACAAAGCTCCACTGAAGAAATCAACAGTATTCAATCATCCAAGGAAGGGTTCGGAATAACAATTTCGAACTCACTCAAACACACTCAACCTCACAGCCAAGCGTCCTTTTACATTCAAGCCTCCTTTGATCTATATATAATGCTCTTGTGTTTAGCTTCTGAACTCTTATGTATGGATGTACTTATTCACCACCCTTCAAAATAAAATCAATTATTAGGTAAAAAAAAAGCAATATGCATGCATACAAATACAAAGCTCCACTGAAAAAATCAACAGTATTCAATCATCCAAGAAATGGTTCAGAATAACAATTTCTAACTCACTCAAACACGCTCGAATGGGACCATGACCTGTGGGGACTCACCCCACTTAGTAAAACTTTCCCCTGCACCAAAGGTCCACTACACTAATCACACCACATTTTAACACACAAAGAGAAATGTCCCTATATCAATTGTGCTGATGACGATGTCTCATGACAGACATCACAAAACATTTGTAGACAATTACAAAACAGTGTCTTCTACATTTTTTAACATGATCTTGGGATTGTGCAGCCTCGACAAACCCAATAACAGCTTCAACTTCTCTACATTAAGCGCCAGATTAACATGACATTCAAAACATATCCGCCAAACATCACACAATCTCCATGAACACTTCAAGCCAAGCACAACCCATTAGAACGTGCAACCCTATTAATACTTACACCTCCACTGTTACAATTCTTTCTCGAACTGCTGAAACTTAGCCGATCCTCCAAATCAAAACATGGGCTCTAGGACTGTGATTGGGTCTGAACTACTGTAATAAATTAAGTTTTATATCCCCCTATTGCAGGACCTAACCATCCTCGCTTTAGTACAATCTGCTAGAGCACTAAGCCCTTCGTTCAACTTTCCCTGCAACTGACCTTTCTAGAAGGCTGAGGAATAAAAGGGAGTTAACATCATCCACAAGTTCAATTTACAGTGTAACCAATTTTGGCCACACAGTGAGGACTCAAAGTCAGTAGATAAGATTAAGTATGGATTTATTACAAATTCAAAGCCAAACTGACATACACTAATCTCAAAAACCAAATTGTCTAACAGTTAAGTCTCAGCAACAGAAAACGCACAAGAAACTCAGCAATAGCAATTCAGAAAAGGAGAAACAGAAACTGATGGTCAGAATATGGTTTGCATTCTTCTTGCCTAGGAATGAGTAAATCTAATTTACCTAAACTGAGCCTACTACACAGGGCTGTTCATTCTCAGTTGCAAGTGTGTTACGAACAAAGATAGGTCGTGGAATCGGTGACTGCCATGAGTGGTGGGGGATCTCTGCTGCTGTCTGTTCATGACGGTAGTGATCTGAGTGACTCGGTCTCAGATCAAACATCTGTCTCTTCAGGGGATTCTGCAGAATCATTGCCTAAGATTACTTTCCAGGCACATCGGATGAGATAATCTATCACTGGCAGAATGCTGACATGATTGTTTGTAATATGTGTGAAGTGCTCACATTGGAGGTGGGTTTCCTGTTTTTATCTGGCAGATGGTGTGCTTCGTGGCAGAAATTGCCTCGATTGGAGCCTTTCCCCCTTTTTGTTGGTGTTTTGCTTGTTAGGCATGCACATGCATTGGATGGTATCCAACAGGTTTGGAGGGGGAGTCGTTTGATTCTAGTACTGGGGAAGGGGAGTTGGGTTAGTTGTATTAGGTTTTGGATTTTAGGTAAAGTTGCCCCTGTCTGCTGCACTCGGATGGCATGGGCTGTAAGTTGAGCCACCGTTGTGTGGGCAGCAGTGGTTTCCACCCCTGCTTGCTCAAAATGGCAACACCCATGAGGTACAACCTCATCTCTTGGAAAGTTTGGGGTCTTAATTGCATATCTAAAAGGTACAAGGTGCACTCCTATCTTAAGAGACAGGGTAGTCACATAGCCCTACTTCAGGAGAACCATCTTACTAGGTCTGAAGTATGGGCTTTGCATAAGAGATGCTAGGGCCAGTTGTATCCCACAACCTATTCAGCTTTTGCCAGCGGTGTTTTGTTATGGGTCATCGGTGGGGTAACCTTTCAGAAAACAGCTGAACTTGTAGATCCAGAGGGTAGGTAAGTGGTCATCTCAGGGAGGTTAGCTGGTTGTGACCTTGCTATTGTCTGAATCTATGCTCCAAACAGAGACTGGGGTGTGGGGGGGTTCTTGCAGATCTTTCCAGGTCTTTGGCACCTTTTCTGACTCAGATCATAATATTGGGGGCGGGGGGGGGTTTAACTGTGTTGCGGATCCTGTACGGGAAGCAACCTTTACAACACAGTCATTACATCCCATTACATTTACATAGCAGTCATTACATTGCAACATCCTTTACATCGCATGTCATTACAAAGCAGCCATTACATCGCATGTCACTACAACGCATGTCATTACAATGCATGTCACTACAACGCAGGCATTACATCGCAAGTCATTACAATGCATACCATTACAACGCGCATAGTACCCTTACACTATCCAACACTTACCCTACTATTGCACTCACTGGAGTTAGAATAGTAATTTTTACCCCTACACTATCCAACACTTACCCTACTGTTGCACTCACTGGAGTTAGAATAGTAATTTTTACCCCTACACTATCCAACACTTACCCTACTGTTGCACTCACTGGAGTTAGAATAGTAATTATCACCCCTATACTATCCAACACTTACTTTAAATGCGATGTAATGGTATGCATTGTAATGGTATGCATTGTAAAGGTATAATGCGATGTAATGGAATGCATTGTAAAGGTAGTTTCTGAAAATGTGATGTAATGGCATGCGATGTAAAAGAATGCGTTGTAAAGGATGTTGCGATGTAAAAACTGAGTTGTAAAGGCATTCATTGTAAATGTATGCGTTGTAACATCATACATTCATCCTGTACTGGATCTTTTGCACCCGCCTTTGGGGTATTCCTCAGTGTCCCGATCAGCTCGTATTTGTTCCACAAGGCAGCGGCAGTGGGGTCTGGTGGACTCTTGGAGTATTCAGGCTTACATGAATGTCATGTCTGGCTTGATACATTTTTGTGCTCCCACAACTGTGCCTGGTACAGTCCACAGTACTGAATACTTGTGTAGAACGATTTTAGATCATAACCTGGTATTAGTCTCCCTGAAATGGGAGCACAAACGTCCTCTCATTCCAGTTTGGTGGCTTCGAGTAGAGGCAGGGGACGATCTGATTTTAAAACACAATATGGGAAAGGCCATAAAGGCTTATTTTGCAGACAACGTAGAGGCTGCTACAGGCTCTTTGATTGAGTCGGATGCAATTTAAGGCAGTGATCAGGGGTCACTGTATTGCTAAAGTGGTTGGGGTGTATAAACCAGTGGTAGGTGAGGTATAATCTCAGGACAAGAAATTCTGGGATCTCGAGCAGCAGAAGCCAGGTAAGTCAGCACTTAAATATTTGCCGCTTGAGGTTGGAGAATTTCTGGCAGCCCAAGTTGAGAGACTCCGTTATGTTGATTACAGGAAATATTTGACTCATGTGCATGCTGAGCGTAATAAAACAGGTACCCTTTTGGCATGGCTTATTCAAGCGAATGTCAGGGACTTCTTGGTTTTGGAGCTTGACTCAGTTGCTGGTGAACCCTTATATAGCCAAGCTGCCATAAATGCAAGGTTTCGGGAGTAGTATACTTCTCTCTATGCCCCTGCGCCCTGGTTACCTACTCAGGCCATTAAGGATTTCCTGGATCTTAGCCACCTGCTGGTACCTTCACTGGAGGATGCAGATGATTTGGTGGGTTATATCACTATACATGAAGTGAGAGCTGCTATTAAAAGCATGGCACGCGGGTAGGTTCCCGGAGCTGATGGCCTGCCTGTAGAGTTTTCTGCGGCTTATGTTGGCAGTCTGGCCCCTAAACTTGTAGAACTTTACTCTACAGCTCGGAAATTAGGTCATTTGCCGGTGTCTACATGTGAGGCATTGGTCATCCCGCTCCTGAAGCCTGGGTGCACTCCCACGGACGTCAGAGTCTACCGGCCCCTGTGCATGCTTAATGTGGACTATAAAATTCTTAGTCGAATCCTTGTGAGTGGACTTCAGCCTCACATGCCCATTTTGATCCATATAGATCAAGCGGGTTTTATTAATGGGTGTAATACGGCTCAAAATATCGGGAGTCTCTAGATAAACGGTTTACAGCTGTTATGGCTATAGACATTGAGAAAGCCTTTGACAGTCTTAGGTGGGACTTCCCATATCAAATAATGGCTCAATTGGGACTGGGTCCTGGGTTTATTCGCTGGATCAAGCTTGTCTATATGGGTCCCACGGCACATGTTCATTCTGGTAGAACAGTGTCTGAACCTTATAATGTGGGGCACAGTACTAGGCAGGGGTGTCCAATTTACATTTTATTATTCACCATCACAATAGAGCCCTTGGCCTGCTGTGCTTGCACCGGGGTTTTATCATGGGTTAGAGGTCCAAGGGCAATCCCATTATGCAGCATTATATGCTTACAACATGTTACTCTTTCTCCGGGATTGGACATGCTGGATGCAATAGACTTGGAGCTCTTTGGGGCTGTCTGTGGCCTGCATATTAACTGGCAGAAATCTCATTTGTTACCACTTTGTGGGGATTCCCCCCTCCTCAGAATCTGCACAGACTTGTCTGGAGCCCTACTTGCCTTAAATATGCAGGAGTTAAAATATACCAAAGCCAGCAATACTTGCTGCTAGATAATGTAGGGGCAGCTGTCAGAGCGCTTTAAACTAATATAAGCTTTTGGACAGCATTGCCATTATCGGTGGCTGGAAGAACTGCAGTGGGGAAGATGGTGGCACTCCCAAGATTTCTTTATTTCTTTTCCATGTTGCCCTGCTGGTGCCTCGCCAGTTGTTCCGGGATCTGGAAAGTCTACTGTTGGAGCTAATCTGGGGGGCAGGTAGGAATCATTTCCTTTCCCCCTTTTTCCACTAGCTCTGGGCTGAAGTCTGATAATCGAAAATAAGTTCCAGTCCCCAAAAATAAGTCTAGATGTCCGCCACATTCACTCTCCCGCACAAGGTAATCACTGGTCTAGGCCCCACAGATAGCTAGCTCCCACATCTTCTGAAATCAACCATGATGCACTTTATCTTCTTTACTATTGGAGTCCACATGACAAAGGAGTCCATCTCCAGATCGCAGTCAAAGGGCTGCATGACTCAAATCACACTGGGCAGTGCTTAATTTGTAAAAGAAGAGCCGGGACCCAACTTTCTGCCCAAACACCCGCAGCTGATGCTTTTGAATATAGGCGTGCCAAATACTGCGGACTCTTGATTTCACTTCATACCTCTTTATTCCACTGCCTGCCCTTTCATTTCTCTTTTGCAGTTTCCTTTTCATCCCTGCTATCTCCCTTTTATCACAGTTTTTCGGTCTTTTCTCTTCTTTTTTCCCCTCAATTTTGTGTGTTTGCTCTTTCTTGCTTTGGGTCCAAGTCTGATGAGACAAAATAGGCGTCAACCTCCAAAAATGAGTTCCAGTGGGCCCCACTAGCTCAAATGAAGAACAGGGGATGATACCTCTTCCCTGGTCTCAAGTAAGCAGCCTTATTGTGACCCCATCAGAAATGAAGCCCTTCACATCCAGGCACATTACTCTGTGGTGCAGCATTAGCTGAGACATTTGTGGGTGTCATAGCAACTGCCAAAGATTAACAGAGCGACTGGTTCTAAAAGTGTCGGCACAAGTGTATCTCATCACATTTGGTGTAATGACAATGCTTTAAAGTTCTCATGAAAGACTATATATATTTTAAAATATTTCATGATAATGTTATCAATGGTAACGGCATATGATGAGCGCATTCCCATTCCAAAATGGGCACCACATTCAGAATCTGCCCCTGTGTTTATAACTTGCTGTGAAAACCACCTAAATCTAAGTTGGATGCCATGCCTTCTCTACAGCTGTGACTGGACAGATTCTCTGAAGTAAGTGAAGCTCTGCAGGCAGGTGGTGAGCACCCTCACTCCACAACAGAGCCTGTCCAGGGTACCAACTTTTGTAGTGGGTGGGCTCCTTAGTTGCCATGTAGAGCTTAGAGGTAGCTGATGTGGCAGGCATTGGGAAGCTTGGAGAAAATGCGTGGCCCATATTATCCACCTCCTAAAGCTGAACATGCATTAATAATTAAGGTATGTTGGTGCAAATCTGGAGTTCTGGTTCAGATTTCTGTGCACACATTCATTACTTCTGAAGATTAGTACAACTTCCAGCATGCACTGATTTTTATTGTGGGATGGTACAACTCTTGGTATGCACTAAGCAATAGCAAGTGACACAAATCCAAACATGCATTCTTAATTCCAGAGTGACTGGACAAATCACAACATGCCCTGGTATTACTAAGTGGGGATCAATTTAAACATGCACTAAGGGTGAATGAGTGATTGTGCACATATATAAATGCAGCCAAGACTTCTCCGTGATTGTGCAAAAGTGAGTTGGTGCTTATGGTTTCTCGATTCAAGTCTGAGTATGCATTTAAGAGTAATGACTTAATCTGAAAAAGGATAACTAAGCTATAGGGCAATACTACTTACTGAGTAATGGGGCAGATATAATAATGCAGTTAGACATCATGATTAATGGCAACAATCTAAATTTGCACTATGGATTTCAGAGTGATAGAGTAATGGCAACATCCATACCAGTAGCAATATTTAACAAATGTTGGGTCCCGTGCTGGCTACGCCACCAGATTCAAAGCTAGCCTGGCTGATGAGGGGTGATACCCCAAAACCGGTCTCAAGATGCTTGTTTCTGGTCCATGGAGGACCTGGCTTGGCATTCGGGCTGGACTGTTCCCTTTGAGGAGCAGGGTCAAGACTTATTTGCATATGGCTGGGTCTAAATTGGAAAGGCATGGTAAGCAAAAAAACAATGGATATAACCCAGATCTGTGACTGGGGGGAAAGTTTGATTTGTTCAGCATTCCATCCATCATCTGCTCTTTTTGCCTTTGTTGCTGTAAGTAGGAAGGGTATGCCCAGACGTGGGTACCGTGCCCACTGCACCACCAGATTCAAGCATGCCTGTCCGATGAGGGATGATACCCTGAAACCGGTCCCAGGATGCTTGATTCTAGTCCATGGAGGGCCTGGTCTGAGCAGGGTCAAGACTGATTTGCATATGGCAGGGTCTAAACTGGAATGGTGTGGCGCCAGATCTGTGACTGGGGTGAATGTTTGATTTATTCAGCATTACGTCCATCATCTGCTCTTTTTGCACTCTTGGCACTTCGGCGCCCACTTCTATGCTTGCATTGTCATAATAATGATTCTTAGCATTCTGTGGGTCCATTCGACACAATGGTGCCATTCCTTAGTAGAATTCTTGTACTGGGGAAGCTGTGGTGATTCTTCACGTTTTGTTGCATTTTCGGCACATGGGTACCAAGCCATAATGTAATGGTTGCACAAACACACCGTTGGAATTTTTTATATCATCAATTCTTCCATCCGAAACCCCAGTCTATACACTTGGCGTAACCTGTCTGTTTAAAAAATGCACTCAAGCACCATGAGTTTAATCAATTATCCATCTACATATTTGCATAATAAATAACCATGCTCATAGTCACTCACTAATTCATTCATCCATGCACTCACTCGTCCATTTGACAGTTGACTCATTTCACATTCACTAAGCCACTCAGCCACACAATCACAAAATTGCGAATCAGCGAAGAAGCATTCTCCCTTTTCTTAAAATATCCAACATGTTGGTTCTGTCTGTGCATGTTTAAAAAGAATTCTTATAGCGTAGTAAATGACGAGTACAAAAGTACATGCTCTGCATTACACCTATCTAGTGCTGGAAGATTATTAATTTATATGATGTTAAGACATCTTTTCTGATATGCCGTTATTCCATGAACCCCCAAACCTAAGTGATATTGCACTTTGAGTCTTACAGCAGCCTCTGAGTTTTCCCTCTCGTGGCCATATTCAGTTGTTAAATATCATGTTTTTGCTGAGGCAAAAATGTAATTGACTGACAAAATGAAGCAGCATTTGCCGAATTTAGACTATTTCATAAAAAAAAACTGTTTTACTGTAACTTGAATTTGTAATCATTTATGGAACAGTATTGTCTGGTTGGTGTACAATTGATTGCCGCAGGCCCTCCAAACACAATCCTACAGAAAATGGCTCAGAATTCATCCTTTAAATTGTTTATTGATCTCCGATTAAAATATAGAGAGAAATATACAGGTTTATCATCCCACAGTGTATCTGCTTGGCTCAGCAGTGGTCCTTGTTCGAGAGAGAGAGAGATACAGAGAATGCGAAAGTATGAAGACCCATCATAATACCATGGCTTTATAATACTCATTATCCCTGAAAGCTCCTGCTCCCCAGGGGCACGAGCCTGTGCTCTTTAATGATTACACACAGAATTTAGTCCCGTTCACATATAGATTTGTGGATCCCATCATGAACAATAAAATTGAAAACTACTTTATTTTCCCGTAAGCCAGTTTTCATGCACTACACACCCTTAGCTACCAAATCACTCAGGAATTTCAGAGTCTTTAACATCGAGCACTCCATGACAAATATAAGATCATTTAAATGTTCCTTACAACATTCACCTCTATGAGCTTCATTGATAAGTGAGCGGTAGCAGGACATCCATAATTTACCGAATGGTGTCCTGATCAACCACCCCCACATTCTCTTGCATCACTTAAATTGTGGACAACACCTCTGTGCACTTTTGCCCAGGTCAGAGGGGCCTCTCAAATAATGTCTCCTTTGATGATGCAATGACACACCAGGACCACACCAGCAAGCACGGAGGGTGCATTGCTTCATCCACAAAGAAAAATCCACTGCACCACCACCAAAGATAACACCACATCGATGGAACACCTCAATTTCCAACTCCACGCTGATGACAAAACAACCATCAAGGGCACCTTCGCCTACATACCTCAGAACCAAGCACTGGCCACTGTGATGCCATCACAGACTTCATCGCCCCACTTGCCATCAAGTCCAAGCAGTATATCTTCCTCGGATACCTCAACTTCTACCCGGACGACCCCAAAGACAATAACTCTACCAACCTCCTGGAATGAATGGACAACATCGGCTTCACCCAGCTGGTTACAGACCCCACACACAGAGCAGGACACACACTGGACCCTATCTTCAAGTCCAGCAACAGAGTGAAAAACAGCCATGCCTAAGAACTCACCTGGACCGACCACTCTATCGTCCACCTCACCATCGCAGTGTCACCACGCACCACCATCTACCCCCCAACTCCTCTTTCCACAGCTAGAGCAAAGTGACACAAACCCAGTGGATGGACGCTCTCAACATCACCTAGCCCAACGCTGCAACCAACCTGGAACAAGCAATCCAGAACCTCAACACCTGGCTCCCAATGGCGCCGACCTAGTCACCTCCATCAAACCAACCAAAACCCGCAGATGCACCAAACAAGCCAACTGGTACACACCAGAGCTCAGTACAACGAAACACAGCTACAAACAACTGGAGAGAAGATGGCCCACCAGCAGAGAGGCTACAGACCAAGCCACCTACAAGTCAGCCATCAACGAATATCACCAACAACTCAAAGACAGAAAAGTGGACATCCTTGCAGACTGCATCAAGGCAAGTCAGGTATCCAGACAAGAATTTGCGAAATTTTAAGCTAATGGCATTGTAAATGACAATGCCTTTTATTTATCTGTTTTTAAAATCAACACATAGATGAAAGGTTTGTCATTTACAATGCCAGTAGCTCAAACCTATTGCATTACAAAAGTTTGTTTGAGCAGCATGGGGGGGCCGATTTGGGTGGGTTCTGCATTGTTCGATGCAGCCAACGGCCCATTGTGTGGCCTTTCTGGAGGTAGATGGGTGTCCATTACCTCCCTCTTATAAACAGCAGAGGTGTCATTTCCTTTCTCTCACTGGGACGGTCCTTTAATTTATGCATATTGAGCGGGGGCAGGGGGCCTGAGCAAAAGTGGCCTCACTTGTTTTCAGGTGTGTTTCACCAGTGTAAATTAATCCGTGCATTTTTTAATCCTCCCTTTTTTTTAAATAAAGTTTTGCAGAAACAGTATTTTGCGGAAATGCAATATGCAAATATGGGCCATTTTTTTTAACGTGCCCAGGGCAATTTTTAATCCTAATCCAACCCTGATACTATGGGACCCCTCTTCACATTCTTTGTGTGTGTGTTGAGGGGGGGGATTTTGCGGTACGGCCCAGTTGCCACTGTGCGGCAGCCATCTCATGTCCCGTTCATCATGCTGCCCATGGCCTTGGGTAAGGGCATCCCTGTGCCACTGCTGCCCCCTTGTGACTCTTGTTGTCACAGTGAGGGCGATCATCTGTGACGGTGCCAGTGTCCATCGCAAATAAACGCGCACCCCCTCCCCAACCTTGATTTTCACCTAAACTGACTAAGTCACAGCGCCGAGCACCACCTCAGATGCACCCACCTCGGCCCCAGCTGGTGCTGCACCCAGTCATGTGTTTTGTGTCAGTGTGTGAACAGGGAGGGCGCACAGTGAGCTCTTGTGCACTTTCACATCTTCACCTGTGGAAAAACAAAACGTCCGAAAACACATAAAAGTTCAACTCTGGGGCATTACAATTTCCAAGGTGCGGGCATCGAGCTGGGTGGGCGACGCGGACACCGCGAAGTGGATCTTCTTCAGGTCCTTGCGTTCCATTCTCCGGGCCGGGCTCGGTCTCTTTCTGTTAATGACTGGATGTCCCCGACTCCCTCGGTCTATGTATCTTCCTGGCTATCGGGCTCTACCTGTGTCTGCCTCTTCCTGGTGTCTCGAGCTATCTCCGTCTGTCCCAGAGTGCCTCTATCATCTGTCTGTACCTGTCACTGTCTGACCCTGTCCTTATTTTCCTGCCCCACGTGTCTTTCTCTTTTTCTCACTCCACATATCTTTATGTCCGTTACCCCCACCTTCTCTCTCCAGTCTCCTCCCTACCCCGCTGTCAGTCTCTAAAGCCCTCTCTATCCCTATCTGAGCCTGTCTCTCATATTCACACTCATGTACTCTGTAGATTCCTAAACCATCTCCCATCCACCATGCCTGGACTCCCCCTCTTTCTTGCGTTCTCTTTCTGTCTCTGAAACTCTTTCCCCTGGCAGTCTCTGTCCTGGACGTCTCTCAAAATTCCCGTGAGTTCTTCCTGCCTCAGTGTCTCGAGTGAGAGACACCGTCCTTCAACTCATAAGGTCAGTCCCGCGGGCTAAAGGTAGTCTCTCCCAGGGGGACCCATTTTGGATAGTTCCAGGAGGCTCGGTCACAGGGTGGCCCAGGTAGATCCTGCCGGGGCAGGCTACAGAGGATGGTCCAGGCGGGGTTCTGCTGGGATCGTAAAACCGACACTAGATCTTAACGGGTCCCGCAGCCGCCCGGTAGGTGCTGTAGGATAGGGTCCCCTCTGAGGGTCCGGTCGGAGGGGGCTGCAGGGTACAGGTCGGGGTGGGTCCTGCACAAGAGGTTCTCCCTTAGGGTCCTGGGGGACAGGGTCCTGGTGGGCCCCGCAGGAGGTACTTCAGGTTAGGAGTCAGCAGGGTCGTACAGAAGAGGGTCATGTTGGAGTGACCGGACCGGCTATGGTGCTGCAGGAAAGCGTCCAGGTGGGTTCAGAGGGTCCTGCAGGAGGTGCTCCAGGGTAGGAAGCAGGTGGGTCATGCAGAAGAGGTTCGTGCCGGAGGTTGGTTGGTAAGTTTTACCCCAGAGCTGCCGTCCCTTGTTGCTGCAGACACGCTCTCTGCAGTGCACACTGATAATGCATGCCCTGGTCCTGCAGGTCCGTCAGCACTCCGCCCCTTCTGTTTCTGCCCTCCTGCCCAGCCCGGCCTCCTGTGACCCGGGGAGGGAGCTCGGCCTGGCCGGGAACAGCCCTGGAAAAATGTGTCGCCCCTGAGGTGCTGCCAGCAGCTGTGGCTTTGACAACTCCCGCCCCAGTGGCCACTCCATCTTTCATACTGCAGGAGAGAAAACATCTCCCAGGTGGGAAGGTGAGAGTGATGCCGCGGGAGGAAAGGAGGGGAAGAGCAGAGAGTGGCTAACCCACAAAGAAGTAGTATGGGGCATGTGAAGAGAGGAGATATGCTGGCACGAGTTAGCAGGGAGAAGGAAGACTGAGGGAGATAAGGCGGGAAACAATGATCAAAGGAAGTAATAAAGGAAGGGGAGTTAAGCAATTTTCCCTGGATCGGAAAAAAGCACCCCTCATCAACCAGGTTAGCTTGAATCCAGTGACACGCGAGTAAGGAACCCATGTCTGGACATACACTTGGCCACTTAGGATGAACATAGCAACCACAACAAGAGGATGGACGGAGTACTGAAACTTTTCAACCACTCACCCCCAGTCAAAAGATCTGGGTTTAAACCCCCAGTTTGGACCCAGTCAAATGCAAATCAGTCTCGCTCCTTAAGGAATAAAGGAATGGGAAACAAGGAACGGAGGAAGGAATAAGGGAACAGGAGACAAGGAACAAGGAAGGAATAAGGGAACGGGAGACAAGGAACGACGAAGGAATGAAGGAACAGGAGAGAAGGAACGAGGAAGGAATAAAGGAATGGGAGACAAGGAATGAGGAAGGAATTAGGGAATGGGAGACATGGAACGAGGAAGGAATAAGGGAATGGGAGATAAGGGACGAGTAAGGAATTAGGGAACGGGAGACAAGGAATGGAGGAAGGAATAAAGGATTCGGATACAAACGAGGAAGGAATAAAAGAATGGTAGGACGAAGAAGGAAATAAAGAGTGACTGTGTGCGTGAGAGAAATGTTAAGAAAGGAGCTGCAAAAGAAAGTCAACTACGAACAGGAGGGGCAGAAAGTATGGAGGAGAAAGAGGCAAAAGAGGAGAGAAGAGATGGAGGTTGGGGATTGCAAGGGAGAGGCGAAATGTTGAACCGTGTGGGAAGAAAAACAAGCGCTCGACATTGCGGGAAGGCAGCCGCTGTTTATTTTTGGTTTGCGCACGATGCAAAAATAAACACACGGCGCCCTGTCTCCTTTTGGGATGGCCCATCCAGACTGGATCTCACGACTTGTTCATACAACATGCCTCCTTGAGATAAGAAATTGCTTCACGACAGCCGTGAAGCAGGTGATCCAGTCCGGATGGGCCAGACCAAAAGGCGAAAGGGAGGCAACGCAAACAGCTCATTTCCAATGGCAGGCCACTGTTTAGCATAAACGGTGACACCAGCCATTGGAAATGAGGGGCAGGGCTTCAAGCCCTTTTCTGAAATCCCTCTCTCACAATATCTCTCGCCAGTGAGCAGCGCATGCGCTGCAACGCTAGGCGAGACCTAAAAAGGATACCTAGCAGGTGTGAATGCAGCTACTAATGAGCAATTGTATGTCACAGCTGTGTACAATTATACAGTACTAAACTCTAGACAGGGTGTTGGGCAGTGGTAGATCAAAAGGTAGTTTGCATAGAGAGTTTGCACCAAACTTGTGAGTATGCAGCTATTCACCTAGCATTTTCTATTTTATCAGATAGTAGTGGAAGAGATTTCTCAGTGGGGAACAATGTTGCTACCCACGTCGCACAAGGAGACACAAGAAGACATAGTTGGCATTCTCATGCCAAAAAACCCTTGCCTAACATGCCTCCTGCAGGGTGAAGCAAGGGGGGGGGTTGTATCAATGTTGCAATTGCACCAGTTGGGCTGCCTTCACCACTCTTAACCATCGCTCAACCTTCAGTGGGAGCTACATTCTTCTGGACTATGGTCTCCAGAGGTGGGGTAAACCCATTTGTACTGCATCAGTTATGTAGCCCTGATGCTTTGTTGGTTAATCGGACTGGCAGTCATTTTAGGTAGTATCATCATTGGCTGTTTATTGATGCCTTATAAGCTAACCAATTACCTTGTTTAATAAACCTGCAAAATATGTTTCCTTCAACACAAAAGTGTTATACGCATTCATGTACTTGTAGTAATGACTTGGTGTAGGTCAGGGGCACGCTTGACAGGGACTACATGTCCCAGTATTCTGCTGGCCGAAAGGAGGGGGCACAATGAGGAGGAGGGCCGCAGGGACAGACTTACTGCTATTTAACGCAACCAACTCACTGGAGGGCAGGACTTGCTTCACAGGTATTATGTGTCCCAGGATTCTGCTAGCCACAAGGAGGGGGCTTGAGGAGGAAATGCGCCCCAGCAAAAGCCTTGTCGCTATTTAGTGCAGCCATCTCCTTGCTGTGTGGGATGCACGTGAGAGGGACTTCGTGTCCCAGTTTTCTGTTGGCCACAAGGAGAGGGTATGAGGAGTAGGAGGACCCCAGGGACAGCCTTGCTGCTATTTAGCGAGGCCAACTCATTGCTGCCCAGGGCGCACTTGACAGGATTCTATTGGCCGCAATAAGGGAGCAGGAGGAGGGCTCCAGGGATATAGCAAACACAATAAGATGATGGACGGAGTGCTGAAACATTTCAGCCAATCACCACCAGTCAAGAGATCTGGGATTAATCCATTGTTCTTTTGCTAACTCTGCCATCTCAGCTTGGACCCAGCCATATGCAAATCAGTCTTGACCCTGCTCCTCATTGGAACAGTCCAGCCTGAACTGCCAGGCCAGGCCCTCCCTGGATCGGAAAAAAGCATCCTTGGCCGGTTTCGGGGTATCACCCCTCATCAACCAGGTTAGCTTGAATCCAGTGACACACAAGTAAGGAACCCATGTCTGGACATACACTTGGTCACTTAGGATGAACATAGCAACCACAACAAGAGGATGGACGGAGTGCTAAAACTTTTCAACCACTCACCCCCAGTCAAAAGATTTTGGTTTAAACCCGCCGGTTTGGACCCAGTCAAATGCAAATCAGTCTTGCTCCTGCTCCTCATGGGAACAGTCTACCCCAAACTGCCAGGCCAGGTCCTCCCTAGACTGAAAACAAGCATCCTTGGACCTGTTTCGGGGTGTCACCCATCATCAGCCAGGCTAGCTGGGTCCGGTGCTCACTAGGGGCAGTCTTGCCACTATTTAGTGCAGCCAACTCACATCTGCAAGGGACGTGCATGGGCCGTGCCCTGGCGAAGTCCACGCCAAGGGCGCAGACACGTCATTGTCCAGAAGAGGCTGGACGGGGCCACCCCTTTCCCCTAAGTTCTGTGATTTGTGCCCTCCACTACTTAGGTACTGTTTCCCCTTTCAAAATAATTATTCTTTTGAAACAGTCTTGAACTTTTCTAGAAGCATTGTCTCTTGGTCTCTGTTTGTAAAAGAGGGAGGCTTGTCTATTGGCTATAATATCTTTTTTTTAAGTTTAAAAAGTTTTATGAATGTATTGTTCATCATACAAAATAAGGCAAGAAATAACAATATTAAGAATAACAAAATATGTAATAAAAAACATGCCATAATACAGATCAGAAAGCTATTTTCAATTTTTAAGGTTTACACAAGGAAAGATAAGGGGGAGGGAAAGGAAAAAGGGAGAAACGTGGGATAAACTAGCAATATATACCCATTAGAATAAAAGAGGATACAATTAATACATTTTCCATAGAAATATTACAATATGAATCATATTAACAGGAGAGAAAAAAGCAAAGAAATAAAAGAAATGCAAGAAACTCATGGAGGTTAAAAGTTTTCTGACCGGTTACTAGAAATCTGAGAAATAGAGAGTTTATTTAAATAAACAGTTAGGGGTGACCAAAAATGATCTCTATATATCTGTGGGTTACAATGGGAAGCAAAAGCCGTGTTCAGTCTAAGATAATGACATACATTGTTCTACCAAGGTTTTACTGAAAGTTTATTTGGGCATTTCCAATTGAGTGCAATTTATTGAAAAGCTAAGGCTAGCATGAGGTCAAACAGCCCACATTCATGAGACAATATCCCAAGTTACTCTGACAAACTTCCCATAAACAGGAAGTTATTTGATAAGGGAATGTTTAGATTAAAAATATTCAAAATCTGAGGCCAAATTTGTAACCAAAATGAAGCTACAGGAGGACACGAAAAAAGGAGGTGACATAGGTGAGCTGAGGGATGATCATAGGACCAGCAGGTTTTGTTGTTAGAGTGTGTAAAATTGGCAATGGAAAAAGGAGTGAAATAAGGTCTGTGATATAGAAAAAGCATACACTGAGTAGTAGATGCAGATCTGGATATTTTTAACGATCTGGTCCATAATTTGCTCAAAAATTCATTGCTCCATTCACAACCAAAGTCTGCCTCCCAAGCAAGCTCCATCTTAGTCTTAGATCGCTCCGGGACAGTGGAGTTGAACAATTTATAAATGAGAGATGTTGAAAAATTTATAAATGAGAGATGCCTTTGGGGACATTAACAGGATTCTGAGAATTGGATCCTGGGTAGACAAAGAATCCTCAGAAGGAAGGGAAAGGCTTCCAGGAGAGCTTCCATAAGTAATGAAAACTTATGCAAAAAAGAGCGAGGACCTTTAAAATTAGTTTGGAATGGGGAAAAGAACAAGGAGAAGTGCCATCAAATATGTCTCGAACCCAGATGATGCCTTTAGATCTCCAGGAGCTCCTGAATTACGGTCTATTATTAATAATGAGAAAATGAATATGCCAAAGAGGAGAATGCAAGAACAGGTTTCTAGACATTGTCTTTGGTTGACAATAAGGTCTTAACAGTGAGCAAGTGTGTTCAAATAATGGGAGAGATGTGAGACTGGTTTTAGCCGTGAAGGCCAGAATTTCCAGGAAAGAGAAAGGGGAGCAGAGACGGCGCTCGATACTTACACATAAAGGGGTGAAAGGAGAAATATTTGATTGGAGCCAATAATTGGCTTGTTTAAGACAAAAGGCTTTATGATATAATCTAAAATTTGGAAAATGTACCCCTCCGGTGGATTTTAGTTTTCTAAGATGAGATAGAGAAATTCTGGATTTTGTATTGTTCCACAATAATTTGGAAAGTAGAGAGTCAAGTTTTTTTTAATAGAAAGAAGGAGTGTGGACTGGAATCCTTGAAATAATATATAACATAATAGGGGTGATCATCATCTTGATAGAATCTAGGCGGTCCACCAGAAAAAAAAAGAGGATTCTAGGAGGAGAGTAGTTTGGAAATCCGATCAAGAATTTCTGTCATGTTGATTTTAATCGAGCCCGAGGTAGAGTTGGTGAACCATATCCCTAGGTATTTAATTTTCGAACTATTCTAATGAAACTCAGTTGGATCAAAATGATGTTTAGAACAGGATTTGGATATGGGAAGAAGCTCTGTTTCATCCAAATTCATTTTTTAACCCGAAACTGCCGAAAAATCCGAGAATTCATGTAATAATTGAGGGACAGAAATTTCTGGGTTCGATATAAAGAGTAAAATATCATCCGCGTAAGCCGAAAGTTTCAAATGTTGATTGCCATATAAAAAAACAGAAATGGAAGTGTTATTGAGGATGCGAGCCAGACAGGGTTCAAGGGAAAGAATAACAAGCATTGGCATCGCCAATAGGTCTCGCTTTTGGGACCTTCTAAGTGTTTAGCCATGCAACAGTTGCATAACTAAATACTTATAAGGTCCCAAAAGCGAGACCTATTGGCTATGCCAATGCTTGTTTCTGTTTATTACTGCTCTGTAGTAATGGCGGCTCACGGGTGCCACCATTACTACATAGAAGTAATAAACAGGAAAAAAAACTGGTTCACGGAGAACATCAAAGCGGCTGTGCGGCCACGAAAGTGAAAGTGATCGTGATCGCGATCAACATCAAAGCGGCTGCGAAAGTGAGGCGCACGCACATGCACTGTAGCTCTAGGCTACAGTGGTAGCACTTTTTTGAGCCCTGGGTCAGGCGAAACCTAAAAAGGAGAGGAGATAAAGGGCAACCCTGTTGAACGCCACGGTGAAGTGAGAATCGGTTTGAAACAAGACCATTAACGATAGGGAAAGCAGTAGCTGTTGTATAAAGTATAGAGACCAGGGAAATGCATTTAGACCCAAAACTGTGCCAACAGAGTGACTTAAATAAAAAAGATCATTCAACTCTCTTGAAAGCTTTTTCTGCATCAATAGATATTGCAGCCGGGGAATGAGATAGAGTAGATGCTTTATTTAAAACATTGAAAAATAACCGAGAGTTATCAGAAGTTAATCTTCCTTTCACAAAACCAAATTGTTCTGGACCAATTAGATGGGGTAGTAGTGATTCAAGACGCAATGCCAAAAGTTTAGCACAGATTTTATAGTATACATTTATTAAGGATATAGGGCGATAATTTTTGCAGAGTTTAGGGTCTTTACCTTCTTTGTGAATGAGACAAATAAAGGCTTCTAAGAAAGTACTGCTTGCCTTACCAGTGGTACGGAAGTATTGAAAAAGGTTAAAGAGTTTGGGGAGTAGACAGTTTGAAAAGTGTAAGTAAAATTCTACTGAGAAACCATCCGGGCCAGGGGATTTATTTTTCTTTAGTGAGTTAAGAGAATTAGTAATTTCTTGGAGCGAAATATCTGAGTCTAGGGAATCAAAATCGAGATCGGTGGATAAAGGAGGTGGGATATTGCTTAAATAAGAATCAATAAGAAAATTCGATGTGGGGGCTTCTGGAGTATATAAATTATTATAAAATGTCTTAAATTCATCATGGATTTCTTGATCTTTAAAGAGATTCTTCCCATCTGCTGATTGAATAGAATCTATCAACGTTCTCTCTTTTCTGGATTTGAGGTAATTAGCTAAGAGTGATCCAACTTTATTGCGGCCTCCATAATATCGGGTGCTGTTGCGAAGTAAAATAGATGAAGCATTATCAGTGGATATCTTGTTAAACTGTAGCTTAGCATGAACAAGCTCCTGCAGGGTAGAATCAGATGAGGAAGTGTAAAATTGTTGTTGTTCTAAGCGCTTGATGGTGGTTAAAAAGCCTCAAGTTGAATGAGAGTACATTTCTTTTTCTTGGCTACAAAATCAATAATGAATCCACAGCGGTAGCTTTAAAAGTATCCCATACTAAAGCGGGGTATAGAGATGGGCCTTCATTCAGAGAGAAAAATTCTTCCGCAAAGGAAGTGAAGGAAGATGAAAGAGCTGGATCTTATAAAGGAAAGTTGTTAAATCTCCATCTGGAAGATTTGGGTTGCGAACGGAGCAAATCAAAATCAACAATCACCGGAGCATGATCTGAAATTAAAATGGGTTAGATCGAAGAGGAAATAAGAAGAGAAAGTATAAAATCCATAAAGGATGACTGAAAGAACATACCTGTACAGGACAAGAACGAAATGACAATGGGGTGGTGACGACACATGAGAGAATGACACGCTCGATACGGGGAAGTCTGAGCCACACCAGGGGCAAAGAAGAGAACAATGAGGAAAACAGAACAAACATGTTAAGTATATCAGACAAACATGCAAGGATACAAAACAAAGGAACAACATAAGAGATATCAAACACGATAATGCATTCAACAGATTATCGTCTAACAAGCTTAGATATAAGAAAGAATCACACAATAGGGCCACAATTCAATAACATTGAGAAACTCAAAAGATACAGGCAAATGTGAAATTAATCAACCATTGGAAGGACCAGCAGTGTCCATGTTGCTCAAAGTTTGAGAGTGAATACATTTCAGAAGTTCCGCAGAATCTTCAAATGACACAGTATTATTTCGGTAAGTCACCTTGAAAATGCAAGGATGGAAGAGGCCACATCTGGCTCCAAGAGAACGGAGAGGAGCTCGAAGGTTAAGAAACTCTTTTCTTCTAGCTGTGGTGGCATTGGAGACATCCTGAGAGAGGAACACCCTTTGGCCCAGGCAAGACACTTGACGTTTAGCCTTAGCTGCAGAGATGATTGACAACAAGTCAGTAAATTTCAAGAAGAGGATTATAACTCCTCTAGACATGACCGGAGATGTAGATAACGAAGGACAGGACCAAGCCTGTGGGCTTTCTGACTATTTTTTTTTTTTTTTTTTTTTTTTTTTTGAAACCGTTTATTACACGATAAAAAAGTTACAGGCATGGGCCTACAACCATCCGGCCGGCCGCTAGAGTAGCAAAAGGCATATAACATACATACAGTGAGAATCTCTTGGCGGGGCAGATTGGCAAATCAGGTGATATCAATAGCGTAGGCCGCATCACTCCTAGCCCACAATACGGTTTCCTTTTGTCAAACAGAACACCACAAAAAACCACACCCGCAAGGCAACCCGCGATCCAAGTGACAGTACATGCTCCGTAATGGGGGATCCTAACCAGCAGCAAAACTCTGAAGAGGGGAATGGGAGTATAGCAGGGACTGGGGAGCCACGTGCCCACGGCTGAGGGAGGGGGTCGGCTAAGGAGATGGGGCTGGCGAGGCTGCCGGTAGGAGTGGCGGCTCACAAATACCCCCACGGTAGGCGTTCCAGGGGCCCCAGATTTTCACCCACGCCCCAGGCTTACCCCTCGCCACATACACTACTTTTTCACGAAACATACACCAATCCATATGTTCTTTCCAGGCCAACACCGCCGGGGGCCTCTGGGATCCCCACAATTGGGCAATGTCACGCTTCGCTATCATGTATCCCAGAGTCACCCACCGCGTCTGCGGGACCGAATAATCATTTGGTTCCCACACATTCAGCAAGCATCTCCTCGCTTCAGGCAGCAGTGCAACACGCGTAACCACACGCAAAACCTCATGCACACCACGCCAGAATCGCTCCACTTTCGGGCACTCCCACAGTATATGCATGAAAGTTGCCAACGCACCACAGCCGCGCTTACACAATCCGTCACCAGCAAAGCCCATACGTAGAAGCCTCGGCCCCGTGACGTAAACCCGGTGAAGGATCTTAAGCTGGACGAAACGAAGGCGAGCCGGGATGGCCACCTCCTTCGGAGAGGCCACCGCGGAGATCCAATCCTCGTCGTCCAGCTCCAGCCCATCGGCAACCCAGGCCTCGCGGAGGCCAGTCAGCAGGCACGATCTGTCATTAATCAGTTTTTTATATATAAGGGAGATCGTGCTGTCTGGTACATGGCCATCCAGCACCCTGTCCTCCAGGGGGGAAGACTCCGGAATGGACGCAACATCCGGGAAGACGGAGGCCAGCGCGTGGCGGACTTGCAAGTATCGAAAGTACTCACTGCCTTGCAGCTGAAACTCCGTCTGCAGCATCTCAAAAGTCTTGAAACCCCCCCTCGTCCAGAGATCTCCCACTGTGCTGTTTCCGATCGTGTCCCACTTCTCGAAGCCCTTCGATGTCCACAGGGAGCCCAACCTCTCAGACGCATATAGCGGTGACGCCCGGGTCAAACGGTCCTTCCACCCCATAGCTGCATTAGCCGCGTGCCATACACGCACCATGACACGCGTCGGTCCCGTCAGACGGGAGTCGGGCGTGCCAGAATAGAGCGCTCGATTATAATCGCCACCGGGCAGGAGCATCCTGTCCATTTCAAATGCCGGGTTCAAGGCGGGCCCGTAAAGGCCATGATTGATTGCAGCTAGCTGGGAGGCCCAGTAATACCGTTTAATGTCCGGGAGGGCGACCCCCCCATCGTACCACGGGAGCGTCAATTTGGCCAGAGCAATACGCGGCCTCCCGTCCCAGAACAGGCGCCGCTGCAGGCCCTCCACCTCGCGGAAGTAGCGCGCTGGTACCAAGTCCATAGTGTTCTGGAGGGCGTACAGAAAGCGCGGCAAGGACATCATCTTAAACAAGGCCGCTCGGCCAAGTGGCGAGAGCGGAAGACGCCGCCAACGCGCGACATCCTCTCGCAAGCGCTGGAGGGGGGGCAACAAGTTCCGCTCATAGCGGGCCTCCGGGTCTAGAGTGATATATATACCCAGGTACCGGAACCCCTGGGAGGCAATCTGGATCGGGCAGTCACGCGGTAGGGCCGGAGCCTCCCCGGAAAGCACATATACGCAGGATTTCGCCCAGTTGATGACAAGGCCTGAGTTACGCCCGAAGGAGCGCAAAACATCAACCAGGACAAAAAGCGATTTGCGCGGGGAGGCGAGATACAAAAGGATATCATCGGCGTAGAGGGACACGCGGTCCTCATACTCAGGGGTCCAGCGGAGACCACGGATAGAAGGGTGCCACCGTAGCCACTCCGCCAAGGGCTCCAAGGCCAGTGCAAACAGGAGCGGCGACAAGGGGCAACCCTGGCGCGTGCCCCGCCCCAGCTCGAATGGGGCCGAGACTCGCCCATTCACCACCACCTGCGCCAGTGGGCCCGAATACAGCAATTTGACCCAGCTAATGAACCCCGGGCCAAATCCGAATTTCGCCAGCATCGCCCAGATGTATGGCCATTCAAGCGTGTCAAACGCCATGGTGGCGTCCAAGGATGCCAAGATGGCCGGCTCCCGCACAAACGGGACACGCGCGAGCACCCCGTGCAAGCGTCGCAGATTAAGAGCCGTGTTACGATGGGGTATAAATCCAGATTGGTCTTGGTGGACCAAGTCGCCCACCACACCAACCAACCGGTTGGCCAACACCTTGGCGAGGATTTTGGGTTCCGCGTTCAAGAGCGAAATTGGCCTGTAGGATGTGACCCGCTCACGGGGTCTCCCCTCCTTGTGTATCACCACAATCGTGGCCAGACGCTGGTCCGGCGGGAGGGAACCCTGCGAGTGGGCCGCCAGGAACATCGCGCGCAGGTGGGGCGCTAATACATCCGGGCGCAGCTTGTAAAGCTCGATGGGGAGACCATTAGGGCCCATGGCCTTGCCGGACGCGACCGAGCGAATAGCCAGGGCAATTTCGTCCGAGGTGGGAGGAGCATCTAGCGAATCCCTGTCCTCCACCGAAAGGGAGGGCAGCGCGATGTCCCGAAGCAGGGAATGGGAATCTTCCTCCGAGCAGGGGGAAACCGGGGAGTACACCTCGCGGAAGTAATCCGCGAAGCAGGAGACGATGGCTTCCGGCTCGGTGACACGCGTACCATCCATCCTCTCAATCAAAGGCACCACACGACTCGCTCTCTCCCTCTTATCCAACCACGCAATCAATTTACCCGCCTTATCGCCCACATCATACAATCGTCCCTGTTGCTCTCTACTGAGGCCCCTGGCCGCCTCCGTGACGAGGGCCCTATAGGCCGCCTGCTTGAGGTGCAAAACATGCAACTTGGCATCCGTTACCCCGCTCCCCAGGTCACCCTCCAGTTCCACAATCTCGGCCTCCACCCGGGTCACCTCCTCCCGCTCACGCCTCCGGGCATGGGAGATAAAGGAGAGGGCCTCCCCTCTGAGGACTACCTTAAAGGCCTCCCACAGGGAGATGGCCGAAGGGACAGACCCCACATTCTCGTCAAAATAGCGCTGTAAGGATTTAATCAAGTCGGCACGAATAGTGGGGTCTCGTAAGTACCATGCATTGATTGGGGCCACCCTGCCCTCCCCCCTCGGGAAGACATCAAAATGTAACAGTAATGGGGAGTGATCCGAAATACCCCGCGCCAGATGGCACACCTCTCCTACCCTCCCAGCGTGGGCCGCCGGGACCAGGATGTAGTCAAGTCGCGAGAGGCTACCATGGGCGCCCGAGTGGAAAGTGTATTGCAGCTGCGTAGGGTGCTTTAGTCGCCAGCAATCCACCAGGCCCAGTGTGTCTAAAAGGCCGGACAGCCACGCCTGTGCGCGGGGGAGGTCCCTAGGGGGGTGACGATCCATAGACCCAGAAACTACCGCATTGAAGTCCCCCCCGACCACCAGCAGGCCACCCGGGAGGTCCAGGAGGAGGCGCCCCAGGTCCGCAAATGTAGTAGCTTGTAACCCAGGCGGGACGTACACTGACATGAAAACAATCACTCTACCCTCCATTCTACCCACCAGGATAGTGTAACGTCCCCTCTCGTCATGGCGCACCTCATCAATCTCCAGTGGAAGCGAGTTCTTGATCATGATACCCACCCCCCGCGACCCTGAAGTGAAGCCCGAGTGGGCCACCAAACGATAGCCCCGCCGATTCATGGCATGGAAGGAGTTACCTATAAGGTGTGTCTCCTGCAAGAAGACAACATCTGGCGATATACGTTTCAGGAACTGCAGGACCACACCACGCTTAATCCGATCCCCCAGGCCGTTAACATTCCAGGACAACACAGCCAAGTCCCTACCCCCCATCATACGTAGAAGCAATCAGTCGTCCCCCACAGAGCATTTCGAGAACAGCAATACAGTAAAGGGTTTGCCTTGCGGTGCAAACAAACAACACACCCCCCCCACCCCCCCATCCCAACAGAACTCCCCCCTCCCTGCACCCCTGCATGAGCCCAGTCAGCCCCCCCAAAGTGCAGTGTGCCTGTCGCCCCATAGAGAAAGACTAACTAGTACCCCAGAGGAGGAGGGAAGCCCCCAACAGACCCCGTACGACCTCCATAGGAGGGGAACACACACGATCGAGAAATGGTAAAGAAGTATTGTCCCGAGCAGGGCCTATTATTCACCCCTTAGTTCTGATCCGGCAGGCCCTCTCCACCGCCCGCACCCCCCCCACCCCCCCGGCCCCGATCATCAGGCAGAGTGTCCAACCAGTCCCCAGCCGCCTCGGGGCGATCAAAGAAGTGCGTGCGACCTTCCACCTCCACCCTTAGCTTAGCTGGAAAGAGCATTGAGTACTTTAGGTTCAGGTCCCGCAGGCGACGTTTAACACCGAGAAAACTGAGTCTCTGCTTTTGGACCGCCGGAGTAAAGTCTGGGTAGAAACGCACATCCATGTTGTCAAGCTTGACCGGTCCCTGTTGCCTGGAGGTCTGCAGGATAGCGTCCCTGTCCCGAAAATTAAAAATCCGGGCAATGAGAGGCCGCGGCGGGGCACCGGCCTTCGGCCTGCCCCCAGGGACCCGGTGAGCACGCTCAACCGCAAAAAGCTTACTCAGGCCCCGGGGCTGCAGATGGGTAAGGATTAGATCTTCCACAAAGAGGTCGGCGGCCTCCGCCTCTCGTCCCTCCGGCACCCCCACAATACGAACATTATTCCTCCTGGCCCGACCCTCGGAATCCTCCAGTCGCCGGTCCATCAGGGCGCTCGCCTGGCCAAGCCGGCGCACCTCCTTTTGGAGGGCCGCCACATCTGTCTCGAGGCCCGTTGTGGTGTGGGTCAGGGAATCGACCCGGTCATTCGTCTTAGAGAGGTCGGCCCTCACCAGGCTCACATCTACCAGGACCGAGTCTATTTTTTGCGCTAGGGTGTCGAAGCGCTGGTCCACCGAGGCCTTCATCTCCGCGATGGCGCCCATGACGTCCCGGAGGGTCAGGTCCACCGGCTGGGCAGGCGCCTCCGTCAGGCCCGCCGGGGACGTGCGCGATGTCTCCGGAGATCCCTTCTGGAGAGTGTAGCGGTCCATACTGTTGGATTGGTGCGCCGGGCCACGGCGGGTCGTCTTCACCTTCGCCCGGTCGCCATCTTGTTTGGTGGACATGTTTGCTTTCCCACCGTCGTGCCAATCTCCGCAAAAGGGCCAATAGACCCGTTCACGGGGTCCGGGGGGGGGAGGGCGGCCACCGCACCGCAGGACGATCCACAGCAGGCGGGTCAGCCGGGCACCTGGACAAGACCACACCACCGCACCCCGCTTCGCGACCCTACCTCGCTGGAGGCGAGGAGGGCGCAAAAGTGAAAGTGAAAGCGCGGGGTACGCGAGTCGCCCAGCCGTGCCCGCCGCTGTTGTTCACTTTGTCCCCGGATCGCCCCACTACTCCAATCCGGGGGGCCGGCACGGGGAAGGCCGCAACCTTCGATCGGCGCTCCCGCCGGTGTTCGGGGTCTGATTCGAACACGGAAAACGGGTGGCGCCTCAGCTCGGGTTCACCGACACAGTCCCCTCAAAAAGGACAGGATATAGCCAGGATTAATGCAGGAGGTCGCGGAGGTCCTCGGGAGCCTCGCACCTACGCGGCCATCTTGGTTGCGCGCTAGGCTCCTCCCCCGGCTTTCTGACTATTGAGCCATGTTGAGGGGGCATGTCTAACAATTTTGGCAGAAAGGAGGAAAAAAAGGAGACAGGATAGTCTCCTTCCAAAGCTTCAGGTAGACCATAAATACGTAGATTGTTCCTCCTGTTTCAGTTTTCCAAATCCTCAGTGTGATGTTGTAGTCTGTGTACCTTCCTTTCCAAAGAATTAATTCTCAGAGTCTCACCTTGGACAACCAAAAGTTGCTGCCCCATTACAGATACTCTACTTTCCATTGAAAACCACTTTTCGCCTAGAAGTTGCATTTTGCTATTCGTTTCCTCTACAAACAGACGCAAAGCTCGAATCTCCTCCAGCAGCAGCTCCAAGGAAATAGGAGGTGATGGCTTGTCAAGAGAGGGAGGATCATGTTTCAACCGTTTGACGCTGAAGATGCTGGAGAAGTTTTGCTTGCTACAGGCTGTGATGAGGAAGTACGGGCAGAAGCTGCACCAGCCATTTCTTCAGCAACAGGTGATGGTGCTACTACTGATGAGTGAGATATAGATTTCGTCGAAGATTGCCCTTTAGGAACAAATACAAATTGTGGTTTTCGTAGTTTACCCATAAAAGGGAACCAAACAATTGAATGGAAATGGCAGAAGCAAAAACGGTATTAGCTCCTCAAGAATACTACCACACAATATTATACGGCAACCGTGACATTAACTCGCCCACAGTGAAGAAATATTATATAGCATCAAGCTGAAAACACAATAAATACCAATGTCAGGACAGTCAGTATGTTGCAGCTACTAGGGCAGAGCCATATAATGTAGAGCATCCACAACCAATAAGGAAATTCCTTGTTTATGGACGGTTGAAGTCAGCTGAATAGAAGGTGTTATTTTTAAATTCCTGGATTGAAACAATAATCTCCTCCGAATTTATATGCCATATAAAGAGCCTTGAGAGATAAAAATTCTGGGTTAAGGCATATAGATCCAGTCACAAATTAAGCCAAGCAATAAGGCTGCAGGGGTTCCATATTTCTGCAAGTATTCAAGAGAAGGTGCCTGTTGAACTTAGCCCTTTTTGCAGGGTCATCCCTGAACTTTTTGCCTTCCTCCTATATTTTTTCTGACCTGTTGTTGGCTGTTTTATGACTCTGGGCACTTTACCACTGCTGATCAGTGCTAAAGTGCATATGCTCTCTCTATTGTAAATTAATGTATGAATTTGTGATTCCATGATTGGTTGGTTTGGTTTATCTGTCAGACCCTAGTACAGTGCACCAGGAGTGCCCAGGGCTTGTACATCTAAATGCTGGTGGCGGGCTTGCAGCACTGGTTGTGCCACCCACAGAAGCAGCTTGTAAAAATGTGTCTAAGTTCTGCCATTGCAGAACCTGCGTGCAGTATGGTACTGTCATGGTGACTGGGCAAGTGCACCCACTTGCCAGTCCCTAAACCTTCCCTTTTCTTCATATCAGACACCCGTATGGTAGGCCCAAGGGCAGGGTGCATTGTAAGTATAAGGTAGGACATGCCCTGGTGTGTGTGTGGCATGTTCTAATAGTGAATTACAGCCCTTTTCGTTTTTCACTATTGCAAGGCTACCTGTTCTCCATAGGCCAGAATGGGCAGTTTGGTTATTACATCTTATAATCCTAACTGACTCAGGGAACATGGTAGAAATTTGAATTTAGTATGCCTGAACTCAGGATGATAAAATACATCTTTTAGTAAAGTTGGTTTTAACATTCTGTGTTTGAAAATGCCACTTTTAGAAAGTAGGCATTTTCTTGTCTAACCATTCAAACCTGCCTGTGCTAGGCTGTGTATTCCCTGTCTGGAGTTTTGAGTGACAGGGCTGGGTAATTCCAGGAGACAGGGTGAGGTGTCCCAGTGGTGAATAGAGAGATCTGCATCTAGATGGGTGGGAGGAGTTGCACCTGGGACCTGAATAGGGCTGCGCCTTCACTCCACAATGCAGGCTCCTCCTCCTGTGGTGCGTCTGATGTCTCTGCCCTGCACTCTGAAAGGAAAGAAGGAGTCAGGTAAACAAAGTGCTCCAGGACTGACCAGAACTGGTTTGAACAAGGCAAAGGCCCCTCTGCCCTCAGAGGACAAAGGATTTTGGGGTATAAGTATTGGGACCCTGATCCCAAGAATTTAGATCCCTTTGGGAAAACAAGAAGAACCTCTGCTGAGGGAGGAACCAGACGAAGCTGAGGAGGAAACTATCCCTGAACCCGGGGGATTGGCCTGCAGTGGTTGCCTTACTGACTGCCAAAGAGAGGAGAAAGGAACGTTGTGTGTACTTTTGCTCAACTTGTGAAGGATCTCCAAGGGCTTGGAAAAGAGCTTGTCTCCTGCTGAAGTCTCAGGAACAATAGACTTCACCCCCCAGCTCCCCAGAGTTCTTTGGAAGTGCCTGCTGCTGTTGTTGGGCCTTCTGAGAGACTGCGTGTCGCAAGGAGCTGGAAGCGCGACTCAAGAAGGAGAAGCTTGCTGCCGTCGGAGCTGTTGTCGTCGCATCTAGTAAAGTGTGTCGCCGCTGTAGCATTGCATCGAGCGGAAGCGTCTCGCATCATCCAGGAAGTGTCTTGCAACGCCGAAGAAGCTTGTCGCCATCGCAGCATCGTAGCTGACGCATTGCACCGCATCAAGAGAAGAGTCTCGCATCGAGGAAGAAGTGTGTCGCCATCGCAGCCATCGTAGTTGTCGCATTGCACCGCATCAAGAAAAGCGCCTCGCATCCACGGAGAAGCGTGCCGCCGTCGGAGCTGCTGTCGTCGCATCGCGTAAAGGGGTGTCGCCGCTGCAGCGTCTCGCAGCGTCGGAGAAGAGTGCCGCTGCCAAGGCCGCTGTCGTCGCATCGCGTAAAGGGTGTTGCCGCTGTAGCTGAAGCATCGAGTCGAGTCTTCTCGCAACATCGGAGAAGCATAACGCCTCTGGAAGATCTTAACGTCTTTATTTCTTTGCACCAAAAACTTCATCGCATCAACATCGTTGCAACCCTTTCGTTGCCCTGCATGTCGCATCTAAAAGGTATATTGACTTAAAGTGTCGCATTTAAGAACTAAAGAGAACTAAGCAAAATTCTACCATCTAAAGTAACAGCATTGTGTATTTTTTTCGTTTTATGGTCTTGTGGTAAATCTATATAAAGAAGACTTATTTTTTAAATAAAACCCGTGTGGTGTCCATTTGTAGTGTTGGCACTTGGTTACTGTCTGTGTTCACAAATGCTTTACACACTGCCTCTGAGATAAGCCTGTCTGCTCGTGCCAAGCTACCAAGGAGGTGAGCAGGGGTTATTTTAGGAGTGTTCCCCCTTACCCTGACTAGAGGAGAGGGTCCCTATTTGTCACAAGTGCATACCTGTGCCAACTAGAGACCCCCAAGTCTGTGTGCTGCATGTCAAGCACTTACTTGTATGGGAAACCAAAATGGCGGTCGTTCTGAGGTGATCGTAACAATCCGAAAATTGAAGAGAAGCGCAGCGCGCTTCATTACAACGAGCAGCTCATCATGCTGCCTCCAGCTTCCGCTGCAAGGAGAGCCGTTTTCCACAGGCTTAAATGTGCTAAAAACGCACCAGCAATCCGCAACTTATCCACGGTGCGGCAGAGCTCCCCCGTTAGGTGGCCATTTTGAGTGCCGCTGAAGCCACGCCCCAATATCTGTGGTTTTAAACAGTTTTTTAACTTAACTGTTTGTCATGCCACTTATTATTGCCATTTTATTTTAATATTTTAAGTGCTTGATTTCTTTTTCTTGCTCTTGTTACTTGCTTCTTATTTACCTTGTTTTTGAATTGGTTCCATTGTTACATTAAGAGCATTTCTTTCACACTCCATAGCGTTACTCTTTCAGGGGATAGTAGCATTTCAGTCTCAATCAATATGGGGAAGAGCAAGGAAGAAGAGGTCCTGCACAGACCCCATTAGGTACAAAAACCTCTGCAACACGCGACAAACAATTGCAATTGAAGGGAATTGACTCCCTCTTGGCTTGGCTTAAAATATGGACGAACCCTGAAGCAGCACTGAGTAGGTTGATTATACAAGATTGCCTTGGTAGAGATAAACATCTGAATATCCCATGGATCAATTATGTTAAGACTAGCCTGGAAAGTATGGGTTACCAAGAGCTGTACTTAAACCCCTCATTGATCACTGCTCAGGATAAGCTTAACCTGAAGAGAATTTTCATGGAATCAAGAGTATCGGGCAGGATTACAATAGAAGGGAGCAAACCTACAGTGAGTATTTACAGTAGGCTTGAAACCACTGCAAGGATGGAACCGTATCTTTGTGTCCTCTACAATGCCCAAGAGAGGTTTTTAATGTCACGTTTTAGGCTCAATTTTTTACCTTCTTTGTTAGCTGAGCCAGCTGGTTTTAGTAATTCAATTGAGCAGAAGGGTGCCTGCGGCTGCGACAATAGGTCTCCGCAGGACACCCTTCATTTTGTACTTTTATGTCCTATATACACCATCCCAAGACGTAGATTCTTAAAAGATATTCTGAAAAAGGCAAGGTTCACTCGAGCCAAAGAGGCACTGACCTTTCTACAAAGGGCTAGTGACCCGCTAACATTATGTGCGGTGATAAGTTTCTTGAAATTTGCACTCAGACTCAGGGTAACAAGAGGCCAGCATTAATTATGAACACTGTAGATTTGTCAATTTGTTAGTTTTAGCAAGCTACCAATAAGGATTCCTGTGATTAATGAATTATTTGTATGTACATAGATTCATTCAATGTTCTGTATACTGATTTAATACTGTTTTAACTGTATATATGTGTATTCTTTTATGATGGTTTTTAACCACCGAATAAAGAACTATTGAATTGAATTGAATTGACTCCCTCATTGAAGAGGTAGAATATTTTATTAACTATGAAAAAAACAGAAGAGCCTATCTGCTGCATCAAAGATTACCCAGTTCTTTAAGTAAGACAAACAAACAGATCTCACCTACTATCAATATTCCTTCTATTCAGGCTCCCATTTCCAATCCATCTGTTGCTAATGAGCCTGCCCTACTCTCTACAGAAAATTAGTTACTTGAAACTACCTTGTAGAAATTGATGCACAGAAATAAAGAACCTCAAAGACACCCAGATTGATAATGCTAAAGGTCCCTGAATCACTTCTCCTCTTAACCATGACCCTGTACGCAAAGATCTGTCCCAAACAAATAGTGATTTCTCTGCCCTGATCAGCTCAAAGAGGAGATTGGGCATTTGAAATCTATGGTCTGCAATATCATGCCATGATTGGCACCTCGTATCCACTAGCCTCTAACAAATCTGGCCTGTCTAATGGCACAATAACTGAGTGTGTGCCCTCCCCCCCCAGAAGTACATCTGCTTTCGGACCAGTGGAACACACTGCCGTCAACACACAACCTAGTACAGCTTATGGTGCAATACGTTCCGGGGGTGCCTCTGTCGAAAATCCTGCTGCCAACTCTAAGGCCCTCCTCAGAACATGGGATACTCATCCCACATAGGAAATCTTTGGCTGCGGATAATTTTTCTAATATAGAGAAAGTGCACCATCAGGATTTCCCGTCCACCAATTTCACTGTGCGCAATTGCAAAGGTAGTACAATATTTATGGTTAATGTTCCAAAATATAGGGATATTGGTTGGGAGGATAATGAATCTTTGATTAACATTGGATTAGGCACTTATTTGCTCCAATATTTTTTTGCTCAGCGCATTTCCAGAATTTCCAACTCTTCAGATGACATTAAACTAGAACTTATAGAACTGAAACAAGCTGAGAGCTTAGTGAGCATGGAGGTAAGATCCTTTCCTACTAATGGTTCCACCCTCCAGTTTAAATACACTGTTACCCAGCCTGTATTCTCTGATTTATGCCACCTGCCCAGGATATCCCTTTCTGAGAATCACTTGGAGAAGTCAAAAAGAACCTTGTCCTCTCAAACTCAATCTGGTAGTTCACTGAGCGAAGTAGACTGACTAAATTCCACTGGGGACTCATTTAGTAGTACTCATAGGACGTGTAGAAAATATGCCTATTCCTATCCAAGTGTACTGATTAGCGACTTGGATATGTACCCCCTAAACCTATTACTTCTCATTCATCTGATGTAATTTCTCCTATTGGCTTTCTCAATTGTAATCAAAACCCCTGCCATTCTGGTATTTGCATCCGCTCTTAGAATTTTGCTAGATTACGCCACAAATTAGATGATCCCACCTGGAATAATTTCATGGACACTTATGACGTCTGCTTAATACAGGAATCCTGAGCCTCGAATCAATTGCACAGACCAGGTTATATTTCCTATAATAGAGATGCTGCACCATTGAGCATTAGCAGACTTTAGGGTAGGCTGATCATTTGGTTAAAAATCTCACTAAATTGCACGGATAAAAATCTCCTTAAATTGCACTATTAAAAAACTAAATATTCCATCTCCTGACATCCTAGGTCTCAATAATAGGACCCCCAATGGGCTCTGTGTTAACATTTTTAATGTATATAACTGCCTAGTCCCCTAAAATAAAGAGTCTCCAACATTGAATATTCTCAATAATCCCTAATAATCCTTGCTGGTGACTATAAAGCCAATTATAAATTTCTCGAATGTATGTCAAACTTAACTCCATGGGAGGATAAGACTGTAGCAATCCATGCCTTAGAGGCTGAACCTATTGAATCTTGGCACACAGATGTCCTGCAGTTAGCATCACCAACTCTGTCCCATGGCATAGAGGCTTGTATTGGTAAATCTAAATCAGATGGGGTGGGGCGGAATGAACCACATAAATCTCAATACCAGAGTTTCAGAACTTTCTGTCTCAGAGACCCTTAACCACACGTTCACAGACTGCGGTGTATGTAATCTCCACTTAGTATGCTTCAGTGGATAGCGTCATCATCGGATCTTGTCACTTGAGTATCCCATTCTACAAGTAACGTCAAAACCTCCACCAGGAGACAGACTGTCTGGATGTCGACAGTGGTGAGCAGATTAAAATAATTTCCTATCCAGTAGGTGAATCTTTATTGGGAAAAAGTGTAGGATAGGGATAATTATAAAAGCAAAGTGGTGTTTAGTGGATGAGTCACTGGTCCACGACACCTAGTGGTTGGGTCGCCATGTTTCGGCCTGGAACAGCTCCTACTGGTCAATGACCTTCATCAGGACCAAATGAGTATATGGAGGCCTTCTACTTCAGGGCTCCACCGATAGTGTGTTGTCAGTGAGTGGAAACACTCACCCATCATCGACAGTGAGCACACTTTGCTACAGACGGACTGTGGTTATAGGTACCGTTTTTAGGACTATAACTTAAATATGCATTTCATTTGCATCATGGTGTGGAGTAATGTAGGACAGGGGTTTAAGCTTGGCTTTAAACCGTCCTGCACAGTGCTCCTGCATGCAGCTCTCCAACTGAATGAGATGCATGCAAGAGCTTCAGGACAGTTTAAAGCCAAGCTTAAAACCCTGTCCTACACTATCCGGAGAGCCCTGAAGTATAAGGCCTCCATACACTCCTTTGGTGCGTGATCATAACACTCTTGATGTATCTACTGAAACTTTCCAAGAATTGTCTACTACGAATCTGAGCATTATAGGGAATCCTGTCTTATTGGCCAATATTTATGACATTTTTTCACTACTTTAGTTCCTGTTGAAGATCCATTCTATCTAAACTTATCAATAACTGACCTACATATGTTCACCTCCTTAAAAGGAATGTTTTCTAGTCTCAACATGCAAAGTTACAACTTGGTTTTGTAAAGAGAGTCATCGAGCTGTATCCCAATTTATCCCAACTTATCTTGGCCATCAAATTTCATAATGAAGTGGCCATAAGAGAGGCTAGATCCTCTTTTAAGCACATCCTGGCTATCAAAAAACACAAATGGGAGGATGCCAATTGGCAGGACCTCCTAGAGGCTGCCCAGAATAAAAATAATACTGCATTCTGGCAAATATTAGCCCATGGCAGTTTTTCTGCTAGTACACCTACAGAAAATATTTTGCAAAGCAATTTTTTTCCTTTGAGCCCTTTTCTTAATTATACTGTGACAATGCCTCTGGCACATCTTGCATGCTATACCAAGGTTACCATGAATAGAAATATCTGAGTGTGACCGTATCATTTTTTCATTACGTGATCTTCTGTGATCTTAGGAAAGCCATAGAGTCTGTCCATCTGGGTAAGGCCTGATATGATTCCGGGGGATTTATATAAACAGGAGATTTAATTTTGGGCCCCTTACATTATTATCCTATCCACTGAGATACTTAGCGGAGTGGATTCACCTGCTTCTTGGGTTGGGGTCATATCATACCAATCTACAAAAGGTGACGAGGTGACCCCGGGGAATTTTAGACCAATAAGTATTCTGGACAATTTACAAAAATATTTCTGCAAGCAGCTTTTGGATAAGCTCCAGGGTTGGATGGATGACATCTACATTTTTTCCCTTTTCCAGGTGGGATTCCACTCTAAGGTCAGTGGCATTGCCCAGATTTTTCGATTTCCACTTATCTCCTGGAAATATATCACTGTGTAGGAAGAACATCTATAAGTGGCCTTTGTTGATCTAAGGGCTGCGTTTGACTTTGTGCCCAGAAATATATTATGGGAAGTTCTTAGCTCAATGTGCCATACTACATTTTAGGTACTATTATTAGACTTCACCTGTCTAATTATGCTCAAGTAAAGTGAGGCAGGTCAGGAGAGCACACTACTCCAAAACCAATTTGTAGGGGAGTTTGACAGGGCTGTGTTTTGGCCCCTACCCCATTTTCTTTTTACAATAATGAAGTTGTTGAGTACCTTAATTGTTGCACCAAAGACTCACCAAAATTGATGGGCTAAAAGGTTCCAGGATCCTCTGAGCAGATGACACGTTCCCATTTTCTAGAACATCTTTAGGCCTCCAAAACCTTTTAAACAAGTTCCAAAACGTTTGCAATTATAGAAGGCTGGATATAAATATTCAGTAGACCAAATACATGGTTTACAACCGTCATAATGATAGCAGGGCCGGACTGGCCATAGCGGGCACCGGTCGTTTCCCCAGTGGGCCGCCAGGGTGGGGGCCGGTTTTGGGTCCCTAGGGGGCCGTTTTCATCACAGGGCAGTTTTTGAAGCATAGTTGCAATATAGCCCCTTGTAACAAAATCGGCCCTGGCAAAAAGCTTGGCTGCAAACCTTCCCCCTAGGGCCAGCCGAAAACTTTGCCTGGGCCGGTTTTGGTTCCCAGTCCGGCCGTAAATGGCAGTAGGGGTAAAACTTGCTTGGGTAACATTTTTCTTGAATCAGTACAGACGTTTGACTATCATGGTGCCCTCAGATACATAAGCGTAGTCAATTAGTTTACCACAGAGCCACAGCAATTCTAAAAATGCACAGATCCACTGAGTCCAAAGCAGTTTCTCCAACTCTTCAACTGTACCGATTCAAGGCCCAACATGCTGCTCTATTTGGAACATAATTATGAGGTACCACCAACATGAGCTGTTTGGCAACAAAGTGGAATATTTTCCCTTAAATCCCTACCTAACCTTACTCGCAGCTAACTGAATTGGCCTCTCTGTTCCTTGATACTGGGCTCAAAAGTATTGATCGCCTAGCCACTATGAAACCTCTCCTTTACTGTGTGAGGTTATGATTGCATCATGAATTGTATCCCTATAGAGATGAACTACAAGGGGTCTTGGGTCTGGACCCTAATTCAAAAGTAAAGTGGTTCTCTTATGTTAAAGGCTGGTTCTCCAATTTGGGTCAGCAGACAATATGGCATGACCCTCCATCCATTAGGAAAGCTTATAAAAAGCACTTTAGATCAAACCTATTGGGGCTTTGCCATTGAGCAGTGACACAGACTGAGCAACACAGGGAATCATACTGACCAGTTCCTGACCCATAAGTCCATCCCAAAGTTTGAAGTGTTTCTAGATTAAATCTGTCCACCTCTCGCAAAACTATTTACATGAAACTTAGATTTGGAATTTTACCTGTAAATACCTTTACTTATAAATGGAGCTCTACCATTGGGGACAACTCTATCTGTTCAAGTTATACCAAAAAGATTGAGAACAGTGAGCATTTCCTATTTTTTTGTCCTTGTTATACTTAACCAAGACATAAAAGGATTTACCCCTTCTGATTGAGCCTTAGAGTGAGGAAACACCTGACTGCCAATAGGATTTTTAGAACTGATACCAATAGGCTTGTTGTATTCGAATCAAGCAAGTATTTTCATGCTGCCTGGATTTTAAAGAAAAGAGCAATATTGTTACCCATGGAAAAGCTTTTATGAGCAGGCCGATATCTTGATAATGGCCATTTAATATGTTTTATATGCTTTTTTTTAGCATGTGCACCCTTTTAATAGTGTTTTATCTGGTGTTGTAAGCTATATATGTCCTACATTGTCTTCTTAATTTGTTGGTTTCATGGACTAGCTGAACTATCATTATATGACCTAGGGTCTGCCTAGGATTTCCCCTTTGTTGAGTACGACAGCATGTTCTCTTAACTGAATTAATTCATGTCCGCTAATTTGCATGTGTATATTTATTTTATACATATTGTGTACAATCAACTGTATTTAATATGTTTGTTTGATGGGGCTTGTTCCCCGACAGAAACAAATTTGACTTGGTGATGGTACAGAATATCAAGTGGGGAGTAACGAGTTACAAGAATATCATAGCCAAAATATCAAGGACCAAAATATCAACTGGTAGGTATATATCACTGACTACAGATTTACTAAACTCAGCTCAACATATATGTACCTTTAGAATACATATCTTCAAAATACACAGATGTGGAGCTAAGAATAGTAAAGTTGTACTTACACATATATAGTTACCCTCTCTGCATTTTTGTTCTCAGTACTTTGCTACGATATTCTGCTAGCTCGATTTTTGAGAACACTACTAATGAGTTTAAGTTAGGTGCTTAGCTATGGGATATGAGTCCTGTACTTTCCCCTAGGAGAAAACCAGAAAATAATTTGCATTTGCACAGTGTTGTTGCCTTTCCCCAATACGTAATTGGACCCTGTGTACAGCTCTGCAATAGGGAAATAGCAGCTTCAAAAGCTGTCACATGGCATTGCCAGCAGTATGCCTAGAAACAGTCCGGAACGTAGGAATAGAACACTAGGAGAAGGGCCTGGAGTCGCGGTCACTAAACTATGACACAATAGAGATTGGAAGTTGTGTAAGACAAGTCATTGGAAATTTGGAAAACTAGACTGCTAATCACCCGGAGGGGTGGAACCTCCAAGTTGCCTTTCACTTCCTGGTAAATAGAGCTAGAAGAGAGATTAACAGCTTCACTCCCTAGCCTATTCACTTGACAATGACTTGTAGCTGCATTGGCTCTCTGCTGCATTAGTTTGTTCATCCAATTTGGCACCCTGCAATCCTGTTCTCTGTGTCATTACCTTGATCCTACAAGTGAAAACATTATTCTTTTTGTGTACTCAGCCCCAATTATTGCTGACTGGTATTGCTGGATTTGGAACTCTGTACAATAAGGCACTGCAGTCCAGGGCCCAGTGTATTTGTTACACCTAAAACATGGTAGGAGTTTGCTGATCCCCAATGGAAATATTTAAATTTCCAGTAAACCATAATGTATAGTGCAGGAAAATACACTAATGGCATGGAAAGTTAAATGCCACTAATGGATTGCAGAACATGTTGTACCATACACTAGACTGACAAAGAAAACATGGCTTCAGACCTACCTGTGTCACCTGACTGCTGCAACTTTTAAATTTGCAGGAACACCTGTCAAATAACCCCTTTTGACAGGGGAGAATCCTACTTTTAAATATTAAATAAGTCACCACTATGTAGACCACAAGGTAGGGTGCTCAGTATTTAAAACCAGAAGCTCATGTAGGGGCCGATTCACAGAACTAATCTGAGATAAATTCTTAATACTTTTGGTATTCACAGAAGGCATTTAGTATTAGTAAATTTAGGACTCCTAACTTTACTACTACTAAATGCCTTCTGTGAATACCAAAAGTAGTAAGTTTAGGATTTTATCTCAGTTTAGTAGTAGTAAAGTTAGGAGTCCTGGGGGCGTGGCCAAGCCGTACAGCAATATGGCCGCTTGCTGTAGTGGCTCTGCCGGACGATAACATCATCCGCCATTTATCCGAGCAAATACTACCCTCTAAGCTTTTACCCGGTGGGAAAAGATAATTCAAACAAAGTGGAGCAGACTAATACCAGTGAAGTGGCTGGGGGCCGCTGCTTACCGCGGAACTCGAACTCGAGGTTCTGAGTCCTGGGCCCGAGAGGCGGCTGCACGGGAGATCGGCGAGAATCTGTGGGACCGTAGTACTACTGTCCGGAGCTGTTACTTGATGGTCCTCAGGATCGGTTTGATGCTCAGAAGGGTCCACCTCTTGATCTAACCAAGCCTAGATAGCCGTAATGGCATAGGTCAGTGGAAGGATCAAGCAGGGGAAGGTAAGGAAGGGAACAGCTGGGAGGGAGATCTGAAATGACAAAGAAGAGAATCATATAACCTTATTCTATTAGTCTATCATCACCACTCAATATGACTAATGCAATGTTTACTTCTCTACCTGTAACAAAAAAGAACTGTTCCGGTATAAGAAGATACTTTCATTTATGACGTGCCTTCTGTGTGGTGATACCATGGGTTGTAATCTAGCTGCAGCGGGAAACAAGCGCAAAGGAAAACACTCTATGAATCTGAATCCTATGTAAAATGCAGATCAACCATACCAAGTGTATCAAAGAGTAACTGGCAAAGACCTACCCTTCTTTGACTCCAACACGCATCACAGAGATACTTCCAACAGAGGGTTACTTCACCCCCTGAACCTTCTGAGTGCACAAGGAACAAAATGTATCTGGAGTACTAATCATTCCAGGACAAGCCCCATTGAAGTTTAAGGCATTTCCTAAACAAAAGGGAAAGATGTTACTGACTTCCAAAGGAATGACGACTTGCTGTTCTCTGTAGAGCCTCCCAGGCCGACAATACTGGGCGAATGCACTGTGAGGCTAGAAACCGTCCTGCGCACGAGCTGCAATCCTGCTAGCTCACCAATGGAGGACAAGACTAAGAATCGGCCAACAATGCCGATTGGTAATACAAAACCGTCCTCCGCATGAGCGGCTAGCAAGCGCGCTCACCAACGGAGGACATACGGGGAAATAACGGCCGACAATGCTGCTTGAGTGCTACTAGTAACAAAATCGTCCTCAGCACAAGCTGCAAGCCTGCACGCACACCAACGGAGGACCTACGGGGAAATAATGGCCGACAAAGCCGCTCGCAATCCAAACAGGTGTGTTTCTCCTCCGCAAGAGCTGCTGGTAACAAAATCGGCCTCCGCACGAGCTGCAAGCCTGCACGCTCACCAACGGAGGACCTTCTGGGAAATAACGTCCGACAATGCCGCTCGAAATTCAAACAGGCGTGTTTCACCTCCGCAAGAGCTGCTAGTAAATGCGCTCACCAACGGAGGAGTAAACGCCTTGTAGCACGGGTCTGAGAACAAAGGTGTGATGCGAAGGCACCCTTACCTATCATGAGTCCGGTCTCGGGTAACAACCTGAACCTTGTAGGAAGAATTTCCGACACTGATCCAGGTTCACCAACTTCATAAATGGGCAGTCCTTGCTGTGTCGTGCGTGCCGCGCAAGGCATGATGGGAGTTGTAGTTCTTCTCCGGGTGACGTCATTGTTCCGGGCAGAGACTTCGCGTTCTGGCGGTCAGGAAGGTGTGCCCGAGTCCGGCGCATGTAACAGGTACATACCGCAGCTGGGGTTTTCTGCCGGGCCTCCCGAGGGGCGAGGATGAAGGCCTGGATTCAGGCAACAGCACTGAGCACGATCCCAGAGCTGTAACAAACGGAGGCTGCTGACGGGACGCAAATCGGGCCCCAAGCGGAAACACCGAGCGACCGTTGCTGATGGGGAATCCAACCGTGACGACGGGGTGCTGAGGCGCCGATCGGGAGAGGCAGAAGACGCGGTGCAGAGCCTAGCGTTCCTGCTGCCGATCACCCCCGGTGCCGGAGCCGGAGCTGGAGAGTGCGGCCTGGAGCCTCAGAACACGCCGCTGAAGAGGTCGCCGGGAGGATTGAACACTGTTGGACACTTGCGGAGACACAAATCTGAGACAGGCACTGCTGTCATCGTGTAGGCCTGATGCCCTCCTCAGGTATGGTGTAGCTGCACGCTGGGAGGCCCCAGAGTGGAAAGACGGGGCCTCCGCTGCTGTTGGCCGCACAGATCAGGCCATGCGAGGAGGCACGAAAACTGCAATGACACTAAAGAAATAACTGCTCCCCCTGACGCCTAGCCTTTCCTATTCGTTTTCCACCAGACTGGCGGGGGAAAAATCACTTTTAGCGCTAACACTGCGGCCGGGGGTGGACGAAACATGAGAGCTGCGTAGTGCACCTCCATACCCCCTGCTGGAAAACGAGAACGTAGGGAGACGTACCCACTCTGCCACATTGGCCTACACAGACCGGGAGATGGGGTAACACACACCACAGGCCAAATGAACAGATATAGTGCACGACGGAGTAAATAGGTGCCGCGCCATAGGTTCACATCACGAACACCATGGGCCCCCTGCCGATTGCACACCACCTCCAACCGGTAAATAATTGCCACACAGACAGCCGCAGCGAGACGGATCAAGCAGAGGGCGCACTGCCGTGATCAACCAGTGGAGCGGACCTTTCCAGCCACCTCAGACGGAGTGGACAGCAGGGGATCCGATGTCAGTAGCGGCGCAGTCGCTAAGGTGACAAATTCTATAAAGAATAGTCGGAGTTACTAGCCCCCTACCTCCTGGCAGTCTATCAAGAGGCACTACAAGAGGGATCTCTCCCCGGCTCAATGCGCAAAGCCATCATTATTACCCTCTTAAAACCGGATAAGGACCCCCAACAATGTGATTCATATTGTCCACTCTTATTAATAAATTTAGATGCCAAAATCTTCGCCAAACTATTGGCTAATCGACTCCAGCCCTTATTACCGTTGATAGTGAGGCCGGACCAATCAGGATTCGTGCCCGGAAGGTCAACTTCCTATAATTTAAGAACACTATTCAGACTGCTACACTACCTCGCCCCTCATGTCCCTGCGATCACGGTTCTCTTAGACGCCACAAAGGCGTTCGATTCTTTGTAATGTTTTTTTTTATTCCCGCTGCTTGGACGTTTAAGGCCCGAGCCCCCTTTTTATCCGGCAGATTCAACTTCTATATAGGAGGCCAACTGTAAGGCTCAGTGTCAACAAACTGATCTCAGAGCCCATAGACATCACAGGGGGCACCAGACAAGGCTGCCCCCTGTTGCCACTGCTATTTGCGGTCGCCACCGAACCACTGGCAGCTCGCCTATGGTAGCACCACACAAACAGGGGGATAGGCTTCACAGCCAGGGCACTCACCGTGTCGATGTACGCGGACGATATCATTTTATACATGGTAAACCCCAAAGAAAACCTGGCCCCCATGACGAGGGAGGTTGTAAGATACGGCGGACTGTCTGGGGTAAATATAAATTGGAGAAAGTCGATAATTCTACTGCTTACACCTGGAACCCAGGCTTTTGAACCTCAGTATCCATTAATATGGGCATCCGGCCCGGTCCGCTACCTGGGCATCTGGTTCTGTGATAATTGCAGGAACTGTGGACAACAAATTACGGCAGGGTGGTAGACTGGATCGAAGAGAGAGTCAAAAGATGGAAGACCCTTCCCCTTTCTCTGGCCGGCCGCATAGCAGTGGCCAAAATGATCATATTACCGAAACTTTATATCTTTTTGCAAACATTCCCCTACCACTCACGGTGCAATTCTTTAGCAGACTCAGGTCACTCATGATTGAGTTGGTGCTGGCAGGAAGACAGCCCAGGATCTCCTGGGAGGAGCTAACACTCCCACAAGGGCAGGGTGGCATGGCGGCTCCTGACTTTGCTCTGTACGCGCATAGCGCACAGATGCAAGTCTTGCATTTCAACCGCACGTTGCAATAGAAATAGATAGAGCAGCGCCCCTTCCTTTATCCACAGAGCTATTCTACACATACAAATGCCCCCGCGATGATATTGATACTGTACAAGTTTTAAGATGGGCATGGGCGGGTCTCCGCAGACGGGCACAATTGGACATATTATATGCTCCATCCATGTCACTCCCAAACAATCCACTGCTCCCTCCGTTTCTAAATCCCAGTACGCATCAATGCATTACCACGCATAATATAAAGAAAGGAGGCGATCTTTACCCTGCGGGTAACTTTCTCACATTACAACAAATGTGCGATCCCACACCACCCTCGGCGCTGGATATGTTAACGTATTATAGGATTCGAGCATCATGCAAAAAGAATTTCCCCATATTTCCTGAGCTGCCACCAACGCTGCAGGTGTTAGAAAACGTGTTAGCGGTTGCCTCGGGCGGAAACTCATTTCTCGTATTTACAACGGCACACAAAAAACATTTCCAATTATTATACCAACCGCTCGCAGGGCCTGGGAGGAGGAACTGGGGGAGGGAATCGCAGACAAGCAGTGGGAACTTAGCTGTAGACAGATGGAGCGACTGTCGCTGAACTACAGTCTCCGGCCCATCCACTTTAAGTATATTCATCGTCTTTATCGCATACCCATACAACTACATAAAATGAGACTGCAAGAGGACGACCATTGCTGGAGATGCGGGGCCTCCCGGGTGACTTTCCTCCATTTGGCATGGCAGTGTAGGCCAGTAGCGAACTATTGTATAAAGGTATTTGGCCACATTCAACCAATAACCGGGCTAGATCTCCCTCACATGCCAACAATAGCATTACTGGGAATCATGGAGATAGTGCCACCTAAACTTCGCAAATTGCCTGAAATACTCTTCTTATTGGCAAACGGCAGGTGACGGTGTATTGGGGGGTGACTCCACCTCCCACGACTCAAGGAATGGGCTGCTAGTGCGACATACTGTAAGACACAGCTGACAACGTATTGGGAATTGCTGCCAACACGTTCTCGTCCTACGGATATCTGGGAGCCCTTTGTGAGCTGGTTACAGTCGGCAGATGCAGTGGATTTTTGATACAATATAGTCTGTACGCTAGGTTCATGTAGCTGCAGAGTTCAGAAATGTGAAGTTTAGAGTAGCAATGCAATGCGTGATGAGGTGTAATGCTTCATAGGGTAATAGTAAACAGGAGCTCTTTGCTGTGTCAGGAAAATATAACAAAAGGTATTGAACGTGGGGGGCATACTGGGATCTCGAACAGAAACAATAGATTCCATAGGATGTCTTGTACTGCATGTTTTGTTCTTGTTGTAAAATTTGTGAGAAATGCAAATAAACAGAATTTTAAAGTTAGGAGTCCTAACTATTACTACTAAATGTCTTCTGTAAACACCAAAAGTAGTAAGTTTAGGATTTTATCTCAGATTCGTTCTGTGAATCGGCCCCCTAATGTTTGTTTGCCCGCTGTATGCAATACCAAGGAGAAACTGACTGAGTCCAATTTGTAAACAGTTGGGAACCGATAATCACAAGGAAGCACTGCAAATCCTGAAGTCCGATGCCAGGACTGTTTGCATGGGGGTGGCTAGGTTTTTGGGCCAAATGTGGGGCATCAGGAAAAGAACACAGAAGGCGAATGATAGTTGACTGTACACAATTGTTTTAATAGGTTGTGTGACCCCTGAAAACAGAGGAATGGTGGGTTATGCAAACTTACATTTTACATATCACGTTGTATAGTATTTTACCATTTTCATTGTATATTTTATTGACGGTCATTTTTATATAATCCTGTTGACCAGTTTTATGTTTTTTTACCAGAGTAATGGTTAATTTATTATTTCTTTTGACTTCACTATACGGGACACATGACGTAATTTGTATGGCTGTTTACAGCAAAATGTTATTACAAGCAAGTCAAAATAAAGTATTAAACTGAACAAAAATCATTATATGCAAGAATTCAGTGTTTGCACGTATCTACATTGACTAGCCCCCAAAAGCAATTTTCACTGTAAAGGGTTGTAGCTGTTACTATGAATAAAATTAAAGTTCAGCATAAGATCCAATTTCTGTGAAACCTGGTTTGGGATAAACTACAGAAATGATTCAACTACTGTTCTAATATTTATAAAAAAATCCAATTGGCTTGTGAAGTCTGATTTTTATAAATATTAAGACAAAATTTGTTAATTTTTCACAAGTTAGTCTTTGCCTGAATCCTAAGTAGGCTAATTAGCATTAGCCTGCCAGCTGCCTGGTCCTGTCAGTGCTTCCACTTAATGACGTGTGAAAACTGCTCCCAAAGCAGAAACAATGGCTTTGGCCTGTTGGTGCAAAGACTTGGGTGTGAAGTATGTAACTACCCTCAACTTAAGAAGTGCAGCTGGGGAGAGCTCAGGAGCTTCTAAACAGGAAAGGAACTGGTGTGAGGCCTATCCATTCACAGTTAAGTGTAAATGAATACCTGGAAAAGAGAAGACTTTGTTCCCTGGGCCAGCTGCAGATAGCTTGGCATCAGTAGGATGGGAAGCTAGAATCAGAATGGTGGGGTTCATGGAGGAGGAAACTGCTAATTTCCTAAGCACATCTCTGGCTGGGGTAGAGGCCGAAGGGTGCTGCCATATTAAGTTTAACTGCTGCAGTCAGTCCCGGCTCCTGAGTGTTATCCTTGGGGTCTGGGAGCCTTACAAGTGACCAAGTGGTGCTGCTACAGAAAATGTTAAAAGTTTGGACTTGGGGGCATGGCCTAGCAGAGCATGGAGTAGGACGTGTCCTGTCTTGGCTATGGATCCCCACAGGCATAATAGTGCTATTTGAAGCAACAGGATCGCATCCAGGCACCAGAAGTGAAACCACGGTGCCTGCCCCCTCTGCCTTATTTGTGGGGAGGCCACAACACCCGTCTCAGCAATCCGAGCTAAGGTGAATTAGGCTGGGAGCACTGGCCTCCATTAGACTTCCAGACCCGTCATCTTGCTGCTGGGGATTACTATGGCCATCGGGCTGTAGGCGGCTGAGCCTGCAAACTGTTGGGGTCCGGATCTCACTGGTGAGTGGCAGCCTGCCCAGCAGTGTCGGTCCCGGAGGATGACTCCAGACTGTGAATCTCACACTGCAGAGTGGGGGTCTTAGTGAGCGACCAGCAATGCTATGGCAGTGGCCTTCATATTGTGTGGGCCTTCCTGGTGGTCGTGCAGCTGCCAGCCTGCTGGAGGGCAGAGGATGGGGAGAGACGGCACTGGCAGATCATCTGGGGTCCCAGGGTAATTCTGGGAGTGAGAACTGGCAGGATGTAGCAGCAGAGTGTAATGGGCGCCCTGCATGGCTGAGGCGGTAGGGAGAGTCTTGGGCCTTGACTGCCCGTGCTTCGCAGCCGCCCAACTGCCACTGTGAATCTCCTGGAGGCATTGCTGCTGCTTTTGCCTATTAAGGACGCTGATGCTGCTGCCTTAGGCATGGTGTGATCGGGCCGCGGATCGGCAGCATTGCTGCTGTCTGCCCCCACGTGGCTCTGGGCCTGCCTGCTGATTCACTTGGGACCATTAGCTGCTGTGATCCCTTGGTTGTGGAGACCTTTATCTTGGGCCTGGAGCACCCCTCATGGGGGGGCACTGGGGTAGGCTCCAGGGCCCATTGCCGTCTGCTCTGTGACAGCTTATTGTACCCTGTGAACATATCTGTGGTTGGAGGCACTGAGGCGTCTTTTTTTTTGGCCTGATTTCCAATGATGAGTGCTGGGGAGATCCTTCTGGAGTTAGAGGAGGAGAGTGGGGGAGCCTCTATGATTCAGTGCTTACCGACCCATGATCCAGAGGTGGCATATGAACGCCACTGAAAATCTCCAGATCCCTCCTGGTGGGGTGCTGATGTTGGAACTATTCAAGGCCTGAGAAGGACTGGCTGTAGTGCTAGAGGCACTCTTATGGTCTGACACCACGTGATGACCTTTGACGAACATCATTTTAATTGACTTTGTGTTTTACTTTACCCTAGCCTGAATGTAGGACATCCTACCTATGCCTTGTTTCTCTTGAAGAGTTCTTCTCATAGTTTTGAAATGGGAGCTGTCACAGTAGAACAGCCTTGCCTAGAACAGAACATGTGGGATGCGCATTTGAAAGCATGAGAGAGAGAGGGGTGTGGAATGTACTTTTTGGTCTCGAAGTGCAGTGTTATGAGCAGTGGTGCACAAATGTGCACTGTGTTGTACATTGAGAGATGAAGTATGTGATGCTATAGGCAGTGGTGCACAAATGTGCATTGTATTGTACATTGCGAAGTATTGTGAAGTTTTTACTATTGACTTTGACATGGCCTCATGTCATCCTGAATTTTGACTCTCACTTGCTTGAGCATTTCTGCATGCACAGACAGGCCCCCAGAATGTTTGCAAGTTGTTTAGGCTTAATCACGTTCAAGGATGTTTTGTCAGAGTTTGTTTAATGTACCCTGGAAGGCTTTCATAAGCTTTGTTAAGATAAAGGCTGGAAGATGTGAGAATGTAGAGGGATCGTGGGAACTCCTTTTGCACTGGAAAGCTTGCCTGGAATTTGGGCAGTTCCAGTAAGTTTCCTTGGAACAGAGGGAAAGACTCTTGAACGTTCTAGTGTGTTTTGAGACTATAAATCCGGAGAATGTTGACAGCCAGCTTGGGAGTTTACTTGTGGAGTAGACGTACTGTCACAAGAATCTGTATTTGAGTCCTGATTGCCAGTCCATTGCCTGGCTGTTAATGGGCTCCTCCAGCTTGAGTTGGCAAGGATGTTGAGAGAACGATCAGGTGAGGGGATTTGTTTCTGACTAGTGCCATTGTGATGTGTGGTTCCAGTGGCTGCGGTCATTTGAGATGATTTGCTTCTGCCTAGTGCCATTGTGATTTGTGGTTCCAGTGGCTGTGATCATTTGAGGGGTTTTCTTTGTGATGTGTGAGTGAGTCAGAGTGCACATCATTTGATGTATTTAGTGTATATATATCTTTCTGATTTCTTGCAGGACGTCCAGTATTATTTGCTGCTTGTTTATTCCTTATTATTATTCATGCATTTAACTGTTGCATTTACCAAGTGTGTTATTATTGCTTATATATATATATATATATTATATCTTCCAAGCAATCTCCCCGTACTTCCTTTCGACGAACAGAGAGAGATGGACCCAAACAGATAAGGCAGGAAATGTTATTTATTGTCTCCCTCTGCGACGCGTTTCGAGCACCCTGTGCCCTTGATCACCCTTTTATATATATCATTGACGAAGGCCGACGCCAAAACGCGTTTGTTTGAAAGTTTATTTTTCGCAATAGATCCGGAATGGGGTTTAACCTACCTCGAGTGCTGGTCATCATTTACTACATGTAAGGAGCAGTATATATCTATATCTATATATATATATATATAACCTAACTGGCGGTCGCCAGTAGGTAGTTATAGTTAGGACCTCGTTTCTATTCAAAAAGCGTTTTTTTCCCCAATAACTTTGGCGTCGATTGACGAATCTTCAAGAAATTTTCAAAACTAGTGACCCGCTCCAGTCAGCTCCTGTCTGAAAAGTTTCCGGGTGATTTGTCAAGCGGGGACCGAGAAAAAAGGGGGGTCCCAAAACACGTTTTCCCCATGTATTTTTCCATGGGAAATTTTAGCCAAAGCTACAGCCCGAACTGCTGAACAGAATTACACCACATTTGACAAAAAGGTAGATCTTGTTTCAGAAAGAGCCCATTTTTTTAAATGGTGTAAATCCGTTCAGTAGTTCCTGAGAAATTAGAAAAAGAAAAGGTTTCAATAGCTATGGCCGCGGTGGGTTCGCGAACCCTCCCAGGCACGAGCTTCACTCGGATTGGCTGCCAACACTCCCGACCAGGAACTTGTTGCTGCTGTTTTATGACTCGTAGAACTGAGTCACAAGAAAGCTATGATACAAAGTGCAAAATGAAGAAAAGGGGGGCAGGGTAGAAACACGCTGACCCATAGGTCTGCTCAGGGGGTCGCACAAGGACCCCCATGGCCCAAAAAAACAGCAGACATCGCGTTGGGGTCGTGACTCCTGCCGATAAAATATAAAAAACAAAGCTTTGTGTTTCAAAAAGCCCCCGGGTGGGCCAGGTCCCGGGGCCATTCGCCAATTAATTTGCGAGGGCACGTGGGGGCCCACACAGCCCCGGGGACCGCCACCTCCCCGGGGCTGTAAAAATAAATGCGTAAGGGTATTGATGAAAAGGAGAGGGGGGCCTCACTGCCCCCCAAGCTCCGGGGACTGCTGCCTCCCCAGGGCTATGCAGAATTAGTAGTGTGGGGGGTCAAGCCCCCCACATTTCTCCAGGGATCACCACCTCCCGGGGCACTTAATATTTAAATAGGGGGGTCCGTTGCGGACCCCCAGGCCCCGGGGACCACCACCTCCCTGGGGCTTTGATATGGAGGGAGGGGGGCTGTGTGGCCCCCTGCAGGAGCCCTTGATGGCCCTGGGGACCGCCAACCCCCAGGGTCAGCTCCTGCAGTGTACCGGGGTGCCCACCCCCGGGACATTGCTGTTTGCTATGGCAGGGCGGGAGCCATAGCAAATGCTGCTTTGCTTCCTTGAAGCGAGAGCAGGAAAACCTTCTCTCACTTCAATAAAGTAAAGCAGGATTGCTTCTGAGCAAGAGGAGCTGCATGTCAGCAGCTCCCCTTGCTCAAAAGCAATGCCGGCTCCCGCAGGAGGTGGGGAGCCGACGGAACCGTGGGGGCATTGGAGCTCACCCCATGGTCCCAAACTGTGAGGTCATGCCCCGGGGGATGGGGTCCCCGGGGCAAAAAATGGCCCGGGAGAGGGGCACGCGGTCCCCTCCATTTTAAAAAATCAAAAAATAGATTTGGGCATGCTCCGGGGGATGGGGTCCCCGGGGCGAATATAAATTAATGAAACTGGATATGTTTTTTTGCCTAAGTTTGGAGTCGTGACCCTAGCGCGGCGCTCAGCGTGGCCCTAGTGTGAACGCGATGGGTGCGCGGCTCTCAGCGCGGCCCCTAGTGGGAACATGATGGGTGCTCGGCACTCAGCGCAGCCCTCTAGTGTGAACGTGAAGGGTGCGCGGTGCTCAGCGCAACCCCCTAGTGTGAACGCGATGGGTGAGCGGCGCTCAGCGTGACCCCTAGTGTGAACACAATGGGTGCGCGGCATTCAGCGAGGCCCCCTAGTGTGAACGAGATGTGTGCGTGGCTCCCAATGTCGCGTTGGGGGCACGACTCAAAGCAAAAATAATTAAGAATTTTTTATATAAACCTAGGTTATATGTTGGGTTATTGGTTGGCTCTAAAAAGAGCTGTTTTCATTGGGAGATTGTTGTAGCTACATGTAACTGCGGATGCAGAGCTTCATGATGTTGAGAAACACTCTGCTGCCTTGATCAGTGAAGTGTACTCCATCACTTCTGTAGATGCCATCCATATAGAAACAGAGATTGTTTTTATAGATGGAGCCCATCCTATGGTCTCTGAGGTAAGCAGAAACAGCTTTATTGACATTTTTTCTAGCTTTCTCAATCTGAGGACAATATTGATTGGACCACTTCCATTTCTGTCTTTGGCATATGTTAGAGTATACAAAGACAGTTTGGGGGAAAAGCAATATCAATTCTACAAAGTGTCCTTCATTAGCATTTCCAGACCTACCCCAGTCAATGTGCCTAGGTCCACCCCAGTGCACAATCATGAGGTCAGGGGGTTGGAGGTGAAAAAAGGTTTTCACCAAAGGCATTAATTGATGCCACTCTAATCCTTTCTGTCCATTCCATTTAATGTCTACATTTTGCAAAGCTAGGTCTTTGTCAATACCTCTGTGTTCAGCATACCTTTTGCACCAGAAAACATAGTTGTGCCCAATAATCCACACAGAAAGCATCTTGAAGGGATGTCTGTAAGTAATGAAAAGATGTATGTAGCTGAGGTTGTCAGTTGGTAGAATGAGAGGTATGTAAAATGGACAAGTAGCAATATAAAACAAGCATTTGCAATGCAATAGTTCTCGCATTTACGCGAGTTTGAGCTATTGACATTGCAAATGACAATGCCTTTTATTTTTGTTTTTTGAACATAAATAAAAGGCATTGCCATTTACAATGCCAATAGCTTAAACTTGTGTAAATGCGAGACCTATTGCATTGCAAATGCTTGTTGTATGTATAGTGCTTATATGGAGAATTCTGGCGTCTTATCTCTGAGCATAGGTGTAGCCTCCCTGGTGCCCACTGTCAAACTGCCTCTGTGGCTGGCACACTCAAAACGCGAAGCCCGCATGGAGCTAGGATGGGAGTCTCTAGGAAATACATGAACCCCCCGAATGGCACGCAGAAATGCTGTGAGCACCCGCTTCGGTCCAGTTACAATCTCTAGTAGCTTTCTTTACATTATGATGTAAAATAAATATTCCCCCTGAAACTCTTTTGAAGCGGCTCACTCAAACAGTACCCTTCTATATATGCATACTCTTTTTGCGTTTTTAGACCACAACAACGCTGGGCAGTATTTGGGCAATATGGTATAGCACATTGACTATTTTCCACACGTATTTTGTCTGGATTCCCTGGAGTGTGGCCGTTTCTGGCCTCTTCGCATACCGGTGACACACGAGTCTGCACTGTCGTTGTGCATGGAAACTGTTGCGCAACTCTGGTGCTGCCCTCTGACCTTTGCGTGCCCTAAAGGCAGGCTCATCCGCTCAAGGTCCCGTGGACCTCAGCAATTACACTCATATGTCTGGAAAAGCGACACCGGTGATTCTGGTGAGCACGAGGAGTCACTTCAGGGTAAAAATTAACCAGGTATGTTGCCATTTCTGTTTCAAGGTTGTATCAACAGAATTAGAGGTTACTCTGACCGAATCTGTGAGAAATGCATACACGCGACCTGTAACAAATACCCTTTATGTATAACGTATAAAAACGTGTTTGTGGACACATGATGGCATTCAGTTTGATGACAATTAAGCACTCCCGTTTACGCCACACAGACTTCAAACTGATTTGAGGTTTACTACATCTGATATTGCAAGGAACAGATAAACTGATCAAACCATGATGCAAACTCGGCGATGCTGTTCATCGGAGACCATTTGATGGTCACATGGACTGCACCTTCCTTCAAAGTGAAACATTTGATAAAGGGTGGTAGGGATGGCCCGTAGAGAGCTATTGCGAATGCATATTTTCTTTTCTTACACAGGAAATACGTTGTGCACTGCTTTGACTTCTGATCACAAAAACAATATTTTTGTCTAGTTGTGATTGCATCCTGGACAGTCCTCTGGAGAGAACGACCATTCAGCACAAGCAAACATGTTCCACGACAGTGAGATTTCAGCCTATCATCTACTGATTGCCCGCCATCGCTCCCTTGCTGTCATCTCACCGATGCTGACTCCCAGGCATTCGCACAGCACACCGGCTCCCAGAGTAGCCATCTGCAGCGTGCGACCTTTCACCCACTTTTGCAGCAGTCACGTGTCTGCTTGCTGTGGGGGGAGGGGCAGAGGCAGGGAGGCAATGGCACTTTCATACTCGCTACGAAGCCTGAGCGGAAGGACTCACCGGGCGGGTGAAAAAAGGACGCTCGTAGTAGTAACCGGTGCCCAGCAGGCTTCTGTACTGGTGAGGAGACTTTGAGGGGTGAGTTGGGGGGCGGGGACGGGTTTCGCTATTGAGTGGTGTTGCGAACGGAGGCGGGTCAGTGGTGTCACTGCAGTATTTAGCGGATGCGGTGAGGGGGTCGGCAGCAGCGGGGTGTGTACGCGTGCGAGTGACTGTGTGTGTGCGTGTGCGTCCACGCCTGTGCAAGCGTGTCTCAGAAGCGCGTCCACAGACCCCGATCGCTGCGCGTGCCCCGGTCTGTCTCCCTTGAGAGGCATCATGGCAACAATAGTTCTCGTTGGCGGCAGCGCTTCGCGCTGCAATGCCAGCGAGACCTAAAAAATAGAGAATTAATTGGCTGTTTAAGAACTTTCTATATTCAAAAAGTAGGGTGCATTTAACTTTTTTTTTAAAGCATATTTCTTATTGGGTAGTAAAAAATGTTTGAAAGGTACAATAGAAAGGATAAGATCATGTTTTGCAAAGCCAACCACACCTGCTGTTTGCATTTGCAACATTGTGTGGTGAACTTGTGACCTGTCAGTTAAGTTGAATGTTCCATGACCTGTTACTATAGAAACTGGCATTAAGCAGAAGGGGTGAAGAAGTCAGTTGCTAAGGGTCATTATGTGTAACCAATGGAAATGTGTTTTACAATTTGAAAAACTCTGGGAAGTCATGTTATTTGTTGGTTATGTGTATTTGTATGGAGAAAGAGAGGGAAACCTTGCCATCACTGGTTTTACCTTGCTGAGTCTGGTGCATTATATTGATTGTGTGTAAAAGAAAAACCTGTCAGAGTTTGTGAGGCATGTTGTACTTATCTACTTAACTAGATAATATGTAATGACTCATCTATGTGCTCAGATTGTATTTATGCATTTATATGTATGCTTAGTGAACTATTGAAAGGTGCCTGAATGATTAGAGGAGTGCAAAGGTAGTGTCCAGCTGATTAGAAAACTACATGAGTAATGATTGACTGATTCCATATTTTGCAATCACCCAGTTAGTATCCAAGCACTCATGAAATCACTCCGCCACTACCCAAACACTTATGAAATTCCCCAGGCACTACCCATGCACTCTCCCAATCAGCTAAACACTACCCATGTATCCATGCAATAAACCAAGCAATTACAAATTCACACCTTCAATTACCCATGTAGTACCCATGCACTCCTCCAATCACCCAGCCAGTACCATATACTTGTCAATCACTCTGCCAATTCCAAGCACTTATTAATTCACCATGCACTCTCCTTGCAGTAGTCTAATCATTCAGTCAGTACCCATGTACTCATGCAATGGCCCAGGCACTAACACATGCACTGCTACAATCCCCTGTGCACTTTCCATGCAGACCTCTAACCACCTACACACTACTGATTCACTCCTGCAATTACCCAGGTAGTACATATGCAGTCCAGCAATTCCCCTGTCACTTCCCATGCACTCCTCCAATCACCTATCCAGCACCATGTACTTATCCAATCACTCTACCAATACCGAAGCACTTATAAATTCACCATGCACTCTTTTTGCAGTACTCTAATCATCCAGTCACTACCCATGGACTCATGTAATGAGCCAATCACCCATCCAGCACCATGTACTTATCCAATCACTCCGCCAATACCCAAGCACCTATGAATTCACCATGTACTCGCTTTGCAGTACTCTAATCATCCAATCACTACCCATGTACTCATGTAATGACCCAGGCACTAACGCATGCAGTGCTACAATCACCTGTGCACTTCCCATGCAATCCTCTAACTGCCTAGACACTGCTCATTCACACCTTCAATTACCCAGGTAATACTCATGCAGTCCAGCAATCACCCTGTCACTTCCCGTGCACTCCTCCAATAACCCATCCAGCACCATGTACTTATCCAATCACTCCGCCAATACCAAGGCACCTATAAATTCACCATGCACTCTCTTTGCAGTACACTTATCATCCAGTCACTACCCATGTACTCATGCAATGACCCAGGCACTAACACATGCAGTGGTACAATCACCTGTGCACTGTCTATGCACTCTTCCAATCACCCAGCTAGCGTCATGTACTTATCCAATCACTCTGCCAAAACCCAAGCACTTATAAATTCATCATGCACTCTCCTTGCAGTACTCTCATCATCCAGTCACTACCCATGGACTCATGTAATGAGCCAGGCACTAGCACATCCAGTGCTACAAACACCTGTGCACTTCCCATAAAATCCTCTAACTGCCTAGACATTGGTCCTTCACAGCTTCAATTACCCAGTCCAACAATCACCCTGTCACTTCCTATAAACGCCTCCAATCACCCATCCAGCACCATGTAGTTATCTAATCACTCCACCAATACCCAAGCACTTATAATTCACCATGCACTCTCCTTTTAGTACTCTAATACTCCCGTCAGTACACATGCACTCATGCAATGACCCAGGCCCTAACACATGCACTGCTACAATCCGCTGTTTACTACCCATGCTGATCTCTAACCACCTACACACTCCTGATTCACTCCTTCAATTACCCAGGTAGTACCCATTCAGTCCAACAATACCCTGTCACTTCCTATGCACTCCTGCAATCACTCATCCAGCACCATGTACTTATCAAATCACTCCGCCAAAACTTAAGCACTTATAAATTCACCATGCACTCTCCTTGCAGTACTCTAATCATCCAGTCACTACCCATGGACTCATGTAATGAGCCAGGCACTAACACATGCAGTGCTACAATCACCTGTGCACTTCCCATAAAATCCTCTAACTGCCTAGACATTGGTCATTCGCAGCTTCAGTTACCCAGCTAGTACTCATCCAGTCCAGCAACCACCCTGTCACTACCCATACACTCCTCCAATCACCCATCCAGCACCATGTACTTATCCAATCACTCCGCCAATACCCAGGCACCTATACATTCACCATGCACTCTCTTTGCAGTACTCTAATCATGCAGTCACTACCCATGTACTCACGCAATGACCCAGGAACTAACGCATGCAGTGGTACAATCACCTGTGCACTGCCTATGCACTCCTCCAATCACCCAGCCAGCGTCATGTACTTATCCAATCACTCTGCCAAAACCCAAGCACTTATAAATTCATCATGCACTCTCCTTGCAGTACTCTAATCATGCAGTCACTACCCATGTACTCATGCAATGACCCAGGCACTAACACATGCAGTGCTATAATCCACTGTGCACTATCCATGCAATCTTCTAAACACCTAAACACTAATCATTTACTCCTCCAATTACCCAGGAAGTACCCATGTAGTGCAGCAACCCCCATGTGATTTCAAAAGAAAGCATTTAATTAGTTTTTATGTAGAACGTGTTTCTTTAGTAATAAAATAGTATATTTCTATATAGTTAGTTATATTAATAATATTACATTTATTTTACATTTACATCATATTTTTCCTCATCATTAAGAAAGATTACAAAGACCAAAAAAACAGAAAACAGAAAACAAGAAAAGAAACAATACTATTTAAAGAAAAGACAACAGCAAGAATTAGATGAACCACAACATGTGGGAAAAAAGAAATAGTCTTGCGGTAAGAAAACAAAATAATTTATTAAAAGACTGTCAAGGACTAGAAAGGGTTTCAACAATGTAGAAAATAGAAAGAATACCTCTAGAACAAAGAAGAATGAAATGAAAAAAAGGCAAATTAATGGCAAATCATGTTCAGAAAAAAACAATCTATGCTAAAAGAGGAATAAATCAATTTTGTGAAATAAGAAAACGTATTTTTCAAAGTAGAGTAGTAAAAATTGTATTAAAAGATGGTAAGAAATATAAAAGAAGATCAGCATTTTATCAAAAGAAAAAACAAATTGAAACTATAGTTAAAAAGGCTTTTGAATTAAAAAGAAAATTGTTCATTTTAGTTATAAACAGAATGCGATCATTCGATAAACCAATGCATTTTATGAAGAACAAAAGTAAAAAGAAGAGACTAATTAACAGAACTAACTTTTGTGATTTTTTTTGGGTGAGTGGAAGCACACTTCAAGTTCAGAGCCTTTTTTTAATGATGAGAGCTATTTTCAAAGCAATACATTAGTTCATGCAGTTGATACCGATGGTCGTGCTCATGAAGTGAAGAACGGTTGTGCAATTGAAAAAGAAAAGATGGTTCCTAGAAATGTAGAAGAAGTGATAGCTGATGAAGTTCTAGGGAGACGTACTAAAGCTCCAGTGTATACTTGGGATTGTAGTCGTATTTGCAGTATACAACAGGAGTCCATTGATATTTTACGAAATTTCTTACGAGCGTATAGTAAAAAAAGTGTTAAACAAAAGATTAAGATGCTGCAAGGACTAGATCGTTGCAAAGTGAAAAAAAATACTGGTTTGCAAGGTCATTCTCTGGGTTGTCTTTCTAGAAAAGTGTGTAAAAGTGTTTTTCATCATTTGAGAACGTTAGCAGTACATCACTCTCCAATGCAGAAGTTAGTAAGAAGACTGTACTATGTAAAACGTGCTGCAATAATTTTAAATTACTTACACACTGCTCTTTTGCATGGGTCAGTATCAGATGTAAAAAAAAGTTTGTGATGAAATAGAGTTTAGTTTCTTTGGTCCTGAACAAGAGTGTAGAGAAAGTGAGAGTTTGATAAGTGTAGGTGTTGAAGAAGAGGTGGAAGATAGTAGTACTGAGAATTTTGAAGAAGAAATCACAAAGTTGAAGGTAATTTGTTGTGAAAGACCAAACTATGGGGTCTATTAGGATGCGGTCGGAAAATCACTCCAACCGCCATAGTAGCGGGTATAGACCGCCCGCCAGGACCGCGGCATAACCGCCAGTCCAATTAGTATGCTCCACAGTCGAAATCCGACCGTGGCGGTACGATCGCAGCCTTTAACATTGCGGCGGTTGCTGCTGCCAGAAGCACTGCCGCGATGTTGTAAGGAGCATGTCCTGCATATCCCTGCACTGCGTGGCATGCACTGCACAGTGCCTGACACCTGGTATAGGGATATGTAGTAGGGGGGTACCCATGTACCCCTCAGTGTACCCACAGCCCCAACACATTGGGGGCCTGCAATGGACCTCCAGAGACATTCTCTGCATGCCATTCCATGGCAGTTCCACCGCAGCAGAAAAGCTGGCTACCGCCGGCATCATAATCATGCCGGCGGAGCCTGGCCCTGCACCAGACCCATTTTAGCGGTCCAGCTCCACCCGCCAGGCAAGCATGCGGACTGCTACCGGCGGAAAAGTGGCGGGCGGAATTTCTCACCGCCGCGGTCATCACCGCCATGCTAATGTGACCGGCGTTTTTCCCAGTTTCGATCGCGGACAGATGGCCGCCGCCGGCCAGGCGGCGGTCATCCGTCCACCATCCTAATAGACCCCAAAGTTTGTATTTGTTGTCGACGAACTCACTATAGAAATCAAACTTGGAATGTTGATCTGTATTTAAAAAGTGAAAAAGAAAGCAATGATAAGTGGAAGGAATTTGGAGCTTATTTGTTGATGGAAGATTGCTTTGATTTAGGTAGTGATCAACGTATTTGTAAATATTGTTATACCAAATTAGAGGACAACAAAATGTCAGCTAGAGCTGTACATAATAACCTAGAGTTGGTAGCTATTCCTCCAGAACTGATAGATTGAAATACTAATGAGTCCATTCTGATTCAATTTGTGCACCTGTTTCAGGCTATTGTTCGTATGGAGCCTAAAACAGGTAAGCTGCCTCCCACAGATTTACAAAGAGGATTAAAAGGAAGAGCTGTGTATTTACCTTTAGATTTAAAGAAAAATATTTAAACTATTGGTGTAGAGGCTGAGGATACCGAACCTGTAGTTATTCTAGTTAATGGTGTTCCTACGAAGAGTCGGAAAATATGGCAAGAATTAGTAGATGTGAGCAAAGTGCAAAAGGCTATGTTATATCTCACAAAAAACAATATTTACTACAAAAATGTGTATGTGGAAGAAGAAGAAATAGTTTTAGGAGATGATAGCGATATTTCAAGTAGCCAAATTGAAAAAGTGGACATCTCCAAAAGTGAAGAAATTTATGAACATTATAGTGTACATCCACTACATTCAAAGGAAGTGATTGGAAATACTATTGAATTATTCCAAAAGAAGAAAGCGAAGGGGACTCCCATGAGTGTTTGGGAAAAAAGTTTGGAAGCTTGTTGTTTTCCACAGCTCTTCCCCACTGGAAAAGGTGGACGATATGACGAACGACCAGTACAGATTCCCGCATCAGAATATCGAACAACAAGATTATACTCCAAGATTTTGACAATGTATCCCATATATATTTCATCTTTTGTTTGAAAGTGACTTGTCTGGACTTTCATATGCAGTCAACCACATATTAAAAACAGGAGTTCATCTTCAACATGTTTCTGCAAAGGAATTGCAAAGGAATTGATGGACAAAGTACAAAAGAGAGACGATCATTTGGAATCTCAATTGATTAATTTGATGGCATGTCAACGTGGTACTAATGAGTATTGGTATCGTCATCATGGAGAACTTAAATGTATGTTAAGGAACTTAACCCTGCGTGGTTTGTTACACTATGCTGTGCTGAATAACCATGGGACGCTTTACTTGAATTTCTTCAAGAAGCAAATTCAAATAATAAAAATATTGAATTCAAGACACCTGGAGAACTGTGTTCCTTGGATCCTGTAAATGTGTGCAGATATTTTAATCATAGGTTTCAAGCTATGATGTCTTATATCTGAAATAAAAACAATCCACCTCTTGGAGAAGTTAGAGGTGCTCCTCATATACATATGCTTTTATGGATCAAGGATGCACCCAAATTTGGGACTGATTCGGATGAGACTGTTTTATCTTTTATTGAAGACTATGTGACATGTGTTATACCAAAAACAAGAAAAGAAAATACCTTAAGACAACAAGTTTACGGCTTCAAACTCATCGATGTGGCAAATACTGTCGATCGAAATACAAGTCAAAGGAAAAGTTTTATACAAAATGTCGATTTGGATTTCCAAGTCCAGTAATATCCAAAGGAAGAGTCAACAGTTTCATGTCAGCAGTGAGGCAATCTCCAAAAAATACTTGCAATGTGAAAAGAAGTGAATCAAAGTATATTAATGTTTATAATCTAGTGATTTTGTCGATGTGGAATGCAAATATGGATATCCAGTATGTTGCAGATAATTCCATTGTTGTTGCTTGGTATGTTACGTCAAACATAACAAAATCTGAAAAGGCGGAGTTGAAAGAAATGTGGGAAGAAATTTCCCAAGAGAAGACTCTTAGTAAGAAATTGTACAGCTTTAGTTTGAAGATGCTGTCCTATCGAGAGATTGGATCCTACGAATGTTCGGATCTGTTGACCTCTGCAAGTTTATATTCAAAGTCTAGAGGAATCATTTGGGTTAGTCTAGGTCTTGCAGCAACACAAAATCGAGTACCTAAATCTATACAAGAAATCGAATATTTAGCATTAAATGAACCAGAAAGCACAGATATAGTTAAAACAAACATGTTGGATACATACCATCCAAATAGAAGTCCCTATCTTGAAAACATATGTCTCTATGAAGTACTGCAATATTACACTTTTAAGAGAAATATTGCAGAGAACATAAATGAAGAAAAATATGCAGTGATTGGTTCAGAAGGATGTTTGTTGAAACATAGTAAAGGAAATCTCATTATTCACAGGAAACTGAGTTGTGATACTCCTGATAAAAGGGAATTTTACTATTTAACACTTCTGCAACTCTTCAAGCCTTGGCATACTGAAATGGAATTACTTGGAGATTTTCAGTGCTATGAAGATTCTTTTAAGGCTTGTGAAGATATCATTGAATGCACAGTTTTTTAAAATTATCTCCAAATGTTGAATGAAGAAATTGAACAAGAAGCTAGTATTGCAGTTGAGATTGCTAGAGACAGTTCTCAAGATAGTCCAAGTTCTGCTCCACTGAGTCAAGATCCACTAGGACAACCAATTCTTGAAAATGAGGCAGCAATTGCTATGAGTGAAGTGGAAACAGCAATGCATCAAGCTTCACACGATATTATGGACTTAGGAAACTTGGAAGAACAACTAAATATTGAACAGAAAGAAATATATCAGCAAGTTACATAACAGATCAACAATGGTTTACTTCATGAAAATAAAGAATGCAACTGCACATCTTTTAAACCTATTCAAATGTATATCAGTGGTCAAGCTGGTACAGGAAAAAGTTTCTTAATTAAAGTTTTGACCAGTTATTTACAGAAAACCACTGAGTCACATTTACCTTGTGTTGTAACCGCTCCAACTGGGTTAGCAGCACACAATATTAAAGGGATTACATTACATTGTTTACTAATGCTACCTGTTGAACATGAAAACAAGTTGGAATATCACAAGCTTTCTGGAGAAGCTTGTTTAGAAGTTTCAAGAGTACTAAAGAAAATGAAACTTCTGATCATTGATGAGGTGAGCATGGTCTCAAACTTAATGTTGCCTTTGTACATTTAAGAATGCAGCAAATTTTAAAAACAGAATATGATGTGTTATTTGGAGGAAAACATGTGATTGTTCTGCAAAAGGGGTACCAGTTTTTAAAACACTTGTGCATGAAGACACCAGGAAATCTTTGGGAAGTATTGGAAATGTCAACATTTGGTCATATTTTGAATACAAAGAACTTATTAAAAATATGCGACAGTCAAGTGATGAAGATTATGGAAGCATTCTCCAAGATATAAGATTTGGTGTTTTGACAGAACATGGTAAAGAAGCTTTGCAAAGTCGGCTACTTACCAACTTGTTTCCAAATGAAAATGTTGCTCCAGAAGAATATACAAAAAAATTGGAGAAAAGAAATCTATAATCTGCCTAATGCCAACACTGCAAGAGTGTTCTACATTCAATGAAGAACTTTTAAAGCTGGAAAAACAACAAATAATGAAAATGGAAGCCATTGATAAAATAGAGCACGAAGGAATTACTATTATTTTGACAGAAAAATTAAAAACAAAATTGGATTCTTTGGAAAAATCTATATCTAAGACTTCTGGTTTAAAAAATAATTTATATGTATGTGAAAACTGTCGGGTAATTTTACGGCGTAATTTGGATGTGGTAAAGGTTTAGTAAATGGAGCAATGGGAAAAGTTGTTGGTTTTGTAAATTATCAAAATAGAGATGGAATTGGATTTGAGCAGATTGATGAGATAAAACAGATTGGACGTTGCTCTTTTCGTTTTTTGCTTGTTAAAGACTTGTATGTTCGTAGAAAACAGTTTCCTCTTTCTTTAGCATATGCGGTGACCATTCATAAATCTCAAGGTTTAAGTGTAGACAGTGCTTTGGTAAACATTGGACGTACCGTCTTTAAAGAGGAAATGGCATATGTTGCATTGTCCCGAGTCAGAACGTTATCTGGATTGTATTTGATTGATTTTGAGGAGAGAAAGATTGGTACAGATGCAAATTGTGTATGAGAGTATAATCGGTTAAGAATACTGTATGCTCCCATCTTAGGTGAATATCCTGTATATGAAGAGCGTGTAGTAGGTCGAAAACGAACATATGAGAAACTCTGTAGTGAGGTTGGAAATAAGAAAACAAATAAAGAGAATGTTGAGGTTCCAAACAAAAAAAAATGGACAGTGTTGAAGATATTGTAGGATATCAGTTAGAAAATAGTTCAGGTATCAACCGCTATACTAATGTAGTTCTGAACATATTTTTTCTAGAAAATCTCCAACAACAAAGGATGGTGAATCGAGAAAAAAGGTTTCGTTTTTTGTTACATTCTATTTTTTTAAATCCAAAGTGTTTCTGGCATTTGGAATCTTCTGGATATATGTTCTGGTTCTTCACAATTTACACTTAATGTACAGCAAGATGCTCAAGAATTTCTTATGTTTATGCTTGCAGTATTGGAAGATGAAGGAATACAAATTGAAAATCTGTTTGGACTTTGTTACAGGTGGGAACATGAATGTGAAGATTGTACATTTACTTCTTCCACTAAAATAGACACTGAAAGATTCATATATTTGACAATACCAGATTGTAAAACAGTGTCTTTTAACAAATTAGTAAAATCAGCAAATCAAAATATGGAATGTAGTCGCTGTAAATCTGAAATGTTATCAACATTATTTATAGAAACATTTGGACAATATGTCATTTTAATGATACAACGTTGCAGACCAGATGGAAGAAAATTGGAAACTAAAATTAAACATTTTGTGGCAAGTCAACTGTCAATTTCAGGAAGAACTTTCAAAGCAGTGGCAATTTTCCATGATGGACCTTGTACAACATCTGGACACTATACTGTGTATTTAAAGTGCAAAGGATGGACACATTGTAATGATGCCCATTTGCTATTCAAGTATCGGTTGCCTAATGAATTACCATATTCATACCTAATATTTTTAATGCCAAAGTTCTGAGAACATCCTTCGGCCTATTGTGAAGATGTCAATATGAATTAATGAGGTTATTTTGGATATTTTCAATACAAAAGATTTCAGAAACATCATTCCGCCTATTGGGAAGATGTTAATATGAATTAAGAAGTTTATTTTGGATATTCTCAATGCAAATGATTTCGTGCCGTACAGGGGTTTGAAATGAAGTAACCACCGCGGATTACGATTACAATTAATCATAGGTGTGTCACCTATCATAGTGAGCACAAGAAATCAGAACTTGGATTTGACTACGCATCATGGAGACTAATCACGTCGTGCTTTGAGTAATTGCAGATTTTTCAGGAAAGTGGGAGACAAACAGAAGGTTTTCCATGAGATTAATTTCATTTGTGGATTGATTTTGCACCAATTTTAAGTGTATGATATAATGATCCGGGTACGTCCACGACCATCGTAAGATTGGAATATTTTGACTACTGCCCTGCGGAAGCCCTTCCTGAATGTGTGCAGGGTTGGGGAGCGTCTGATGTTCACCGGGAGCTCGTTCCAGGTCTTGGCTGCGATGTTGGAGAAGGCTCTCCCGCCGGCTCTGCTTCCGCGGATGCAGGGGACCTCTGCCAGGGCGTGGTCTGTCGAGCAGAGGTTTCTCTTGGGTACGTGGAAAGATACTCTGCTGTTGAGGTATTTGGGTCCGATGTTGTTGAGGGATTTATAGGCATGGGTGAGGAGTTTGAAGGTGATCCTCTTCTAGACGGGGAGCCAGTGGAGGGCTCGTAGTTGTTGGGTCATGTGCTCGTGACGCGGCGTAACGAGGACGAGCCTGGCTGCGGTGTTCTGGATGGTTTGGAGTTTGCTTAGAAGAGCTCTGTTGATTTCGGCGTAGAGGGCGTTGCCGTGCACCAGTCTGGTGATTATGAGTGAGTGGGTGATGGTCTTTCTGCAGTCGGGGGATCCATTTGAAGGTCTTACGGAGGATACTAAGGCAGTTGAAACTGGTGGGGGCGACGACATTGATCTGGTGGTCCATGGTGAGGGAGGAGTCAAGGATGATGCCAAGGTTCCGAGCGTGGTCTGTCAGGGTGGGTGGGTTCCCGAGTGCTGAGGGCCACTAGGTGTTGTCCAAGTCGGAGGGGCATGGTCTGAGGATGAGAACCTTGATCTTCTCTGAGTTGAGCTTCAAGCAGCTGTCTTTCATCCAGTCGGCCACGGCCTATAGGGAAGATATCAAGAATTGGTAATTCAATTATCATTTCTGTTGTTTGATATTGTATTTAGAAAAATGTTTTAGAAAGAAGCATTTCATATATTTGATCTTTTTATTATATGCAATGTTATTGAGGGTGTTTATTTTAGGAAAAGTAAACAAATAGTTGAGTTTGTTGTAAATATTTTGAATACAGAGTTGTTTTTAAAAAAAAATCTTATTGATTGTATTTTTTTTGCCCGCTGTTACATGATGATCAACATTGAAATCGCTGTCTATGGTGAAATTCAATAGTATCTGAAAACAGCAAAAAAGGCAAACTGATTATGTTATGTAATTGTAAAATTATGTTCTGTTCTTAAAACTATAATATTAAATGGTATAACTGTATTTTGTCTTCTCTTTTACAGACCCAAATTCTAAAGTTTGAAAGTTTTTTAAATTTAGATTATAAAAAAACAGAAAAAATTGTTTCAATAACTTTTATATCTACTATAAAAAAGGTAAGTTTCAGTAACCCAAGCACTAATCATGCAGTACAACATTCACCTATGCACTACCCATACAGTCCTCTAAACACCTAGACACTACTCATTCACGAATGTCTGACAGAATATCGACGGACAGAAAATCGACCTACAAAAATATCGACACAAAAATATCGATGACAAGAATATCGAGATCCTATCTACAACATGGTAAGTACAAAAATATCGCAAATAAAATATAGAATGTCAAAAATATCGTTCTTAAAAATATAAAGTATTTTTTAGGTAAAAACAAATATGTAAAATAAACCAAATAATATTTATAAATAAAATAAACATAATTAAATATATGTTACAATGTTTAAAATTAATAATTAATATATATAATGTAATAAAACATTAATTAAACATATACATATAATATATAATATATATACTTACTTAATAATACATTTTAATAATTATTTTAATAACTTATAACTTGTTAAAAATTATTATAAATTAAAAATACTTCATACACATAAAACAATAGCATGAATAAAAATTAAATAATTATATATAACACATTTAAAAAATTACATTTAATTTGAATATTGTTAAAATTAATTATATATTACATTAGCTAAAATAATAAAAAAAATATTAAATAGCACCGACAATAAAACTACTACTCCAGCTCCAAAAAAAACACAGTAAAGAAAATGTTGGATAGCGTAGAGCTAACAATTACTATTTCCACTCCAGGGAGTGTAACAATAGGGAAAGTGTTGGATAGCGTAGGGGTAAAAATTACTATTCCCACTCCAGAGAGTGCAACAGTAGGGAAAGTGTTGGATAGCGAAGGGGTAAAAATTACTATTCCAACTCCAGAGAGTGCAACAGTAGGGAAAGTGTTGGATAGCGTAGGGTTAAAAATTACAATTCCAACTCCACAGAGTGCAACAGTAGGGAAAGTGTTGGATAGCGTAGGGGTAAAAATTACTATTCCCACTCCAGAGAGTGCAACAGTAGGGAAAGTGTTGGATGGCGTAGGGGTAAAAATTACTATTCCCACTCCAGAGAGTGCAACAGTAGGGAAAGTGTTGGATAGCGTAGGGGTAAAAATTACTATTCCAACTCCACAGAGTGCAACAGTAGGGAAAGTGTTGGATAGCGTAGGGGTAAAAATTACTATTCCCACTCCAGAGAGTGCAACAGTAGGGAAAGTGTTGGATAGTGTAGGGGTAAAAATTACTATTCCAACTCCAGAGAGTGCAACAGTAGGGAAAATGTTGGATAGCGAAGGGGAAAAAATTACTATTCCCACTCCAGAGAGTGCAACAGTAGGGAAAGTGTTGGATAGCGTAGGGGTACAAATTACTATTCCAACTCCAGAGAGTGCAACAGTAGGGAAAGTGTTGGATAGCGTAGGGGTACAAATTACTATTCCAACTCCAGAGAGTGCAACAGTAGGGAAAGTGTTGGATAGCGTAAGGGTAAAAATTACTATTCCAACTCCAGAGAGTGCAACAGTAGGGAAAGTGTTGGATAGCGTAGGGGTAAAAATTACTATTCCCACTCCAGAGAGTGCAACAGTAGGGAAAGTGTTGGATAGTGTAGGGGTAAAAATTACTATTCCAACTCCACAGAGTGCAACAGTAGGGAAAGTGTTGGATAGCGAAGGGGTAAAAATTACTATTCCAACTCCAAAGAGTGCAACAGAAGGGAAAGTGTTGGATAGCGTAGGGGTAAAAATTACTATTCCCACTCCAGAGAGTGCAACAGTAGGGAAAGTGTTGGATAGCGTAGGGGTAAAAATTACTATTCCAACTCCAGAGAATGCAACAGTACGGAAAGTGTTGGATAGCGTAGGGATAAAATTTAATATTCCAACTCCAGAGGGTGCAACAGTAGGGAAAGTGTTGGATAGCGTAGAAGTTAAAAATACCATAGTTATAAATAAAATAATTATTTAAAATAATTAGTGATTTAATTATTAAATAACTCACAATTATTTACAAATACCAATAAATAATTATTACAAACATAACTACCAAACAATAATTAATTAACAATACATTAATAATAAATACCGATAAATAATAATTAATACATATTAATTACCAAATAATAAATATTAAACAATACAATATTTTTCATAACCAAAAACATATGAATTATTGAAAACTAAATACCAATTAAAATATATTTAACCATTTAAAAAAATATATACCGCAAAATAATAATTATGGAACATTAATTACCAATTAAAAAATATTGAACTATTAAATATTTTTCATACGCCAAAATAATAAATATTACACATTAATTACCAATTAATAATTACTTATTAATATATTAATTAGAAATATCAATGCATAATATTTAATTCACAATTAATGATTAATCAACAATTAATTATTTTTCATAACCAAAATATTATAATTTAAAATATTTACCAATTAATAATTATTGTCCAATTAATTAATTATCAATACCCAACAACTAATTTAATAATTACTTAATTAGATTTCAATTACTTCCAACACTATTCCCCTATAAACGCACGGCACACTCCACTAATAAAATAATAGACTTAACATAATTATCAATTAATCAACTAATTAAAACTAATTGCCAATTAATAAAAATTAATTACCAATTAATACTTAATTAACAATAATATAATTATCAATACCAATAAATGAAAATAAATTATTAATTAATTACAATTAAATTACTTCCCACCCTATTCCCCTATAAACCCACAACCCGCTACAGAACTTAAACGCAAAAATGTATTAAAATCAATTTATAATTCCTAAAAATGTATAATTAATTCCATATAATTAAATTACTTCCCACCCTATTCCCCTATAAACCCACAACCCGCTACAGAACTTAAACGCAAAAATTAATTAAAATTAATTTATAATTCCTAAAAATGTATAATTAATTCCATATAATTAAATTACTTCCCACCCTATTCCCCTATAAACCCACAACCCGCTACGGTACTAAAACACAAAATTGACTTAAAAAACCATTGTTAACATATAAAAATTGTATACATATATGTTAAAACCAGTAGAACACTTAACTAAAAACATATAACACATACATATTAAATACATAATAAAATACATAACAATAATATAAATATCGATATTAGTAACATCAATCTTAGTAAAATCGATATATTTGATGTCGATATTACTAACTTCGATATTACTAACATCGATATTAAAATACTTACCTTAGGATCGATATTCTGTCCATAGATATTTTTGACATCGATATTCTGTCCCTTCGATATTTAAAACTCGATATTTGTGTAGGTAGATATTTTAGTTTCGATATTTTGGCTGCTCACCCTCATTCACACCTCCAATTACCCAGGTAGTACCCATGGAGTCCAGTAATCCCCCGTCACTCCCCGTACACTCCTCCAATCACCCAGCCACCACCAAGTACTAGTCCAATCACTTTGACAAAACCCAAGCACTTAAAAATTCGCCATGAACTCTCCTTGCAGTACTCTAATCATCCAGTCACTACCCAGTTACTCATGCAATGACCCAGGCACTAACACATGCACTGCTACAATCCCCTGTGCACTACCCATGCAGACCTCTAACCACCTACACACTACTGATTCACTCCTCCAATTACCCAGGTAGTACCCATACAGTCCAGCCATCGCACTGTCACTACCCATGTACTCCTCCAATCACCCATCCAGCACCATGTACTTATCCAATCACTCTGCGAAACCCAAACACTTATAAAATCACCATGTACTCTCCTTGCAGCACTGTAATCATCCAGTCACTACCCATGTCCTCATACAATGACCCAGGCACTAACTCATGCAGTGCTACAATCCTCCATGCACTACCCATGCAGACCTCTAACCACCTACAGTACTGATTCACTCCTCCAATTACTCAGGTAGTACCCATGCAGTCCAGCAATCCCCCTGTCACTTCCCATGCACTCCTCCAATCACCCATCCAGCACCATGTACTTATCCAATCACTCCGCCAATACCCACGCACTTATAAATTCACCATGCACTCTCTTTGCAGTACTCCAATCATCCAGTCAGTACCCATGTACTAATGCAATGACCCAGGCACAAACTCATGCACTGCTACAATCCCCTGTGCACTACCCTTGCAGTCAGGCCATCGCCCTTTCACTACCTATGCACTCCTCCATTCACCCATCCAGCACCATGTCCTTATCCAATCACTCCGCCAAAACCCAAGCACTTTCAAATTCACCATGCACTCTCCTTGCAGTACTCTAATCATCCAGTCACTACCCATGTACTCATGCAATGACCCAGGCACTAACACATGCAGAGCTACAATCACCTGTGCACTTCCCATGCAGTCATCTAATCACCTAGACACTACTCATTCAGTCCTTCAACTTTAAACCCATGCAGTCCTCTTATCACCTATACACTTCTCATCCGCTCCTTCAATTACCCAGATAGTACCCATGCAGTCCAGCAATCACTCTCTCACTATCCATGCACTCCTCCAATCACCCAGCCAGTACCATGTACTTAGCCAATCACTCTGCCAATGCCCAAGCACTTATTAATTCACCATGCACCCTCCTCGCAGTACTCTAATCATCCAGTCAGTACTCATGTGCTCATGCAATGACCCAGGAAGTAACCATGCACTGCTACAATCACCTGTGCACTACTCATGCAGTCCTCTAACCACCTAGACACTGCTCATTTGTACATTCATTTACTCAGATAGTACCCATGCAGTTCAGCAATCTCCCTCTCACTACCCATGCACTTCTCCAATTACCCAGCCAACACTATGTACTTATCCAATCACTCCGCCGAAACTCAAGCACTTATACATTCTCCATGCACTCTCCTTGCAGTACTCTAATCATCCAGTCGCTACCCATGTACTCATGCAATGACCCAGGCACTAACACATGCACTGCTACAATCACATGTGCACTTGCCATACAATCCTCTTTCCGCCTAGACACTGCTCATTCACATGCTCAATTACCCTTGTAGTTTCCAAACAGTCCCCCAATCCCCCTGTCACTCCCCGTGCACGATTTCAATGATCCAACCAGCACCATGTACTTATCCAATCACTCTGCCAATACCCAAGCACTTATAAATTATTTGCCATGCACTCTCCTTGCAGTACTCTAATCATCCAGTCAGTTCCCATGTACTCATGTAATGACCCAGGCACTAACACTTGCACTGCTACAATCACCCGTGCATTACCCAATGCAGTCCAACCATCTCCCTGTCACTACCCATGCACTCTTTCAATCAATCATGCTCTACACATGTACTCAAGCAATCACCCAGACATTAGCATGCAGTTATTTCTCTTTTTTAATCGAAAAGGTAGTTCTGAAAAGAACTCTTTTTTTTCTTCTTTTTTATTTTTTTTGTGTTTTTTAAACTATTTTGTGATTTTTTTTGGTGTTTTTGGAAAAAGGAAAAAAACAACAGACAAAACTTTTAACTTTTGGGACTATATAGTCATTCCAACAGAATTCTTTTTTTTAGCAACAATGGTTTCTTGCTGCAGAACAAACAGCGTCAATTGACTGCACCCCACAACATAAAATTGCCTTGCATTTCATGCAATGCTGTTCTAGGTTCGCAAACTCTGCACGAATGTCCGGACCATGAGATGCGGAGCTTGAGGCTCCAGAAGTACTGGGACCAGCTCCCTGGGCACTTTGCTGTGTGGCTTCTTGAGCATGTCGCAGCTGTCTTGGGTGGATAGTTTGTAAATGTTTATACATGCTTGAAATCACACACAAATACTTCTTATCACTGCCTCTCAAAAGAATCCTGGGACAAAGTGTGCAGCTCACCTTTCGGGCATTTACCTTCCTTTCACCATCTGGGATGGTGAAAAACTTCCACATAATAGACTACGGTCTTTTCTTGGGAGTTGGTTCCAAGTCTTCATCATCAGAAGGAAGGTCTATATCTGGATTTGAGGAAGCCATTGTCAAACTTTTCCACCAAACACCAAAAAGTTCACAATCTAGCTCCAAAAAACACAACAGGTGTCTCTCCTGTGATGCTGCAGAGAGAATGACTAAAATGGGTGGGGTCCTTCAACTGTTAGAATGGGAAACCTTATTAACCAATCAAATGCTTTCTTTTAAACTCACATGGGAGCCGCGCACCCGGCGCGCAACCAGCGCGCACCCGAGGGGCGTGGCCTGACATGATGGCCGGCTAGATGTGATTTAGCTCTGCTACTGCCCCAAAAATATTAAATCCTGCATAATCCTGGCGCATCAGTAACTTTCTCAAGCCGAACCATCAGCGGACGCCCCCCTACCTCCAAGGGTCCTGATGCGGTGGTGCGAAAACGGTCCGTCACTGGAGAACATCGTGAAGGGCACCTGGAGTCCTGTTGGGATCCTGGCTCCGGTAATGGCAGCCTTCGTGCGGCTGTGAGAGGCGTTGATCGGGGCGCAGCGTAGAAGCCCCGGGGCCTGTGAGGGTCCCCGCTGCCGAGACCGCTGTTGGGCCCCAGGAGGCAGTGTCGGAAAGGAGTAACTGCGGTGTGTTGTGGCCGGATCGGCAGGGCTCCAACGGCCGGGGGCGTGTCTCACGCAAGGCCGATGCGGTGAGCCCTGCGGGTGCCCCAGCTGAAAGAGCTGGGAGTGCCCCGGAGTGACGCGAGTTGCCGCCTGGGGGCCCGTGAAAGTACAGTTCCACCACCTACGGCAAAAATCGGAGCCTGGATGTGGAGGTGAGGAGCCCCCCCCCTGTAGCGGCGTATCCTGAGGCCGGGGCCTGCGCGAGGCCGGTGTGGTGCGGCCTCCTCGCGCCTGGAGCGGAACGAGGGTTCCTGGTGGGCCAGTCAAGCAATATGCAGTCCCAAGGGCCAGCAAGCATCGCCTAGTTGATGAGGGGAAGAGCCCCCACATAAAATCTGTGGCCAGGAGCGAGGCCTGAGAGGGGCTGGTGGGTGAAACCCGCTGGTTTTACTGTGGACAGCGGTGGGCAGTGGCGTGGGGACACCGGAGGACGCGGTGAGCCAGAGTGGACAGCCGGAGCTTGAAGGCTGGAGCCCTGTAGCTGAGGTGAGGGTGTGCCCCCCATGCATCAATGGTCCCCCCCGGCTTGATGGGGTTACACGGCGTTGGTGGCGCGGGCGGTCTGTGTGGCCGGGCTGCTGAGCAGTGGAGCTTGGACCTCTACTTGACAATGCACTCCTACAGGGGTCCGATCCATTAACTCCAGGGGCCACCACCGATGGTGGGGGGTGCCCTGCTGGTCGGTGCAGTGACCACTCAACATTCACGGTAGGAGACCTCGGGGGACCGCGGCTGGTCCCCGGCTGGACTGCGACCCTCGTGACGGCCCTCGAATGCCCTAGTGCCCGGAGTGTAGAGCGCTGGAGGACACGCGACCGGATGCGACACAGCCGACTGATAGACTAGGGCACAGTGAGGGATCCACACACACGCCTCCTGGGCCTGAGTTGCCCCGTGACGGTTTTTCTGGACCTGCGCGCACTGGAAATGGGGAAAGATAGACCCCCTTAGAGGAGCACAAGCGAACAAAATCATGCAATATACAGTACCGGGCCAAACGTCGGCGGAGCGCACCAGACCGAACCCTGAGCAGGGACCGCCGCAGGGATCTGCGGCACAAGATAAGGCAGAAATCCTGGAGGCCATTAGAGACTCGCGGGTGGTGTTGGAGTCCAAGATGGATGGTATGGCCATGGACATTAATTACCTGCACCTGGACCTTCGGAAGGTGGCGGATCGGGTCACTACTACGGAGGGGGACTTGACCTCCTTGCAAGCGGAGGTCCAACACTTGCAAGCTGCGGTGTCTGCGGTGAAGGAGCACACCTCTCATCTTGAAGACAGGGCGGAAGACGCGGAGGGGCGCTCGAGGAGAAACAACCTCCATTTTTTGGGCTTTCCGGAAAAGGTGGAGGGGGCGGCAGCTGACTTATTTCTGGAGGAGTGGATCGGATCCGCCCTCCCGGGTCTTCGACTATCTAAGATGTTTGCTGTGGAAAGAGCCCACCGCTCCCTGGGCCCCTCCCCAAAACTAGGGTCCCCGCCTAGATCTCTGATCGCTCGATTGTTAAATTTTAGAAACCGCGATACTACAGTTCATCCGCAAGAATGGACCCCCCTGGTTTGAGAACCAAGAGATCCATATCTACCCGGACTACACAAAAAAGGTGCAAAACTTGCGAAACGACTATCTGAGGGTCAAGAGGAGGTTGAGAGATCTCAATATAAAATACAGCCTAATGTTTCCAGCCCGGCTCAGAGTACAGTATGCAGACAGGGTCCACTTTTTCAACGATCCACAGGAGGCCACAGACTGGATGGATTCGATGGGCCTGGAGGGGCAGGCTCAACATCACGAATGGAAGGAACGGAAGAGACGGAGCGGTCGACAGCGTATTCAGCCTGGTCACACTGGAGGACAGCGGTCTGCGCCACAGGGGACACCGGACGGAGGTCGCATCATGGTGGTGCCGGATGGCACCCTGAGAGAAGAGTTGGGGGGCATACAGATGCAAAATCAGTTTTCTCCATTCGGAAACGGAAGGCACTGCTGACCCACTAGCTGGTGGCTCGTGAGCCACGTATTTGCAAGTATGGGAACTGCCAATTGGGGGATGGTGGTCAGCGGGGCTGCACTAGATGCTGTAAGTAAGGACCTCATCGCTACTGTAACCTAACTCTACTGTAGAGCGCCTGTGGGGGGTCCTTAATCTCAGGGACTATAGGGGGGGTGGGAGCGTAGCTGTTGGGGGGGGAGCTGGTCCGCCACACTGCAGTCTAGGTATCCAGCTGCGGTGTGCTGTGCCAGCTCGGCTAGGCCGTTGGTTGGGCGGGGCTGCGCAGCACCGGGCAGTGTGGTTGTACAACAAGGACTGGGGTTCGTCCTTTTGTAGATTGTTATTGGTGTTTACACTGTTGCGGTGGGTTTTCAGGGGAGGGTGGTGGTTATGGGGCGGAGTCCTGAGTTCTCAGACCTAGGTTGGGTTGTGCGAATGAGGTTCTACTGCCTGTGGGTGGGGGGGAAGGTTCACATTGTTTTGTTTTATTGTTCTTAGAGGGGAATGTTCTATGCCGGGTCACCAGAGGTCATGAGAGCCTTCGGAGGGGTTCCAATTCTTAGACATTGTCGTTCTTACCACTTCTGCATCAGGTATTGAGGTCAACCGAAACTCTTTATTTATGGCAGGCGATCAGCAGACCAATAAACTTATAACGTGGAATGTTAGGGGGCTCAACAATAGGGTCAAACGGATTCGGATAGCAACATACCTTAGGCGATATAAGATAAGTGTGGCCTTTCTACAAGAGACGCACCTCTGGGGGGACTGCCTGAAGTATGTCCAACGGCGGTGGAGGGGCCAGTTTTTCGCGACCTCCTACTCGGGGTTTGCCAGGGGGGCACTTATATGGGTGGGGCCTGGAGTCCCCTTTAAGGTTCTAAAATGTAATCCTGACGCCGATGGGAGATACGTGGTGGTGGAAGGGACACTGGATGGGAGACACATGTGTTTAGTGAATATTCATGCTCCAAACACCGACGATGGGGAATTTTTGGCTAAGGTCCTGGGGAAATTAGACCTGACTCCTGACATGGAACTCATTATAGCAGGAGACTTTAATTGTGCTTTGGATGGGAAACGGGATAGGCACCCCCCAAAGGTAGATGCTAAACCCAAGACACGGGAATCCATACGCCAGATGATTAACAATTATCACTTACTAGATATATGGCGGCACCGTAACCCCGGTAGTCGGGTATACTCCTGTTATACTCCGGCAGCTAATACGCATAGCAGGCTGGACTATTGTTTTATTCAGGAAACAGCGGCTGGTCGGATTCTTGAGACACAGTACTTGGCCCAATATCTGTCCGATCACTCCCCCCTGCTGGTGGCCTACACTTTGGGCCGCCCACGTTCCAAAGTATGGAGATTGAATACTGAGGCATTGACGGACCCGGTTTACAAGGAGGCGATCGCGACCGGGTTGGAAGGCTATTTCAAGATGAATTGGAACACGGCTAGCTCCAGGGCGGTCGAATGGGATGCGATGAAAGTGGTGTTGAGGGGGATATGTATGTCTACGGAGGTGGGGGTGAGGAGAGTGTTAGAGCGGGACCTAAAGCAACAGGAGAAACGCTTACAGACCCTAGAGGTAGAACTTCACACAGACCCAGAGGGGCCGGCCAAATGGACGGAGCAGCGACAAATGATAGGGGATCCGTGGGAGTCACTGGGCAAGTATAATAGGACCACGAGTAGGCGTCGATGGTACACTGAGGGTGATCAAGCCGGGCGCCTCTTGGCGCGATTGATCAGAGTGGAGACTCAGCCTCTCCCGATACTGGCCCTTAAAGCCGGTCAGGGCAGAATGGTTTATACCCAGTATGAGATTAATGCTGTATTCACCTCACACCTCCAAAGAATATATTCCGAGCCCAAATCCGGGGTCACCCCACAGGCTTTGGAAGCCTCCCTTGCTGAGATGGCTCTACCTTGCCTTGACCCAGACAGTCAGGAATCCCTGGGGGCACCCTTCAGAGGGGAGGAGATGAGAGCCGCGATCGCCCATTTGAAGACAGCTAAGTCCCCCGGAATGGATGGCATGGCCGCGGAGATATATAAGGAGTTTGGGGGAGTCCTGGCCCCTAGGCTCCTGGACATTGTTTTGGAGGGGGGTGAGGCTGGCGTATTGCCTGCCTCCATGCGTGAGGCGCTGATTGTGATGATCCCCAAGCCAGGGAAGGACCCCTTACTCCCCGCATCCTACAGGCCAATCTCAATGCTCAATGTAGACCTTAAGATCATTAGTCAGGTATTGGCCAACAGATTACTTCCGTATCTCAGGCGATTGGTACACGACGACCAGTCCGGTTTTATTCCAGGAAGGAACGCGCTGCGGAATATCCGCCGTCTCGTCCATGTCATGCAATCGCTAGAGGGCAGGGCCGAACGGAACACCCTGGTATTCCTAGATATCGAACAGGCGTTTGACTCGCTCAGGTGGGACTATCTATGGCAGGTGCTCCTAAAATTGGGGATTGGTGAGGGGTTTGTGAATTGGGTGAGACTTCTCTATACTCAGCCGGTGGCGAGGGTCCGTACGGGACGCTCTGTCTCAGATGCGATATCACTAGCCAGTGGGACGCGACAGGGGTGTCCGCTCTCCCCCTTGCTGTTCGCCCTGGCAATGGAGCCATTAGCGTGCCATCTCCGTAGGTTCCTACAGGGGCAGGGTATCCAAATTGGGGCCATGGAACATATCGTATCACTGTATGCACATGATGCACTGGTGTATCTACGGGAACCAACGCACTCGATTCCAATACTGCTGGCGACTCTGGGTCAGTTTGCCGAGGCCTCTGGACTCTATGTCAATAACACTAAATCACAAATATATCCGGTTGGATCAGAGGCTGGGAGGAGCGGGGTTCCACTCCCAGAGCTGGGGCTTCCATGGGTGACAGATACGTTGCGCTATCTCAGGATCTGGATCAGTAGGGACAGAGAAGTTTTTTACCAACATAATATGGGGAGGATTCTTAGAGGTCTCCAAGGCAGCATTGACTTCTGGAACACACTCAGCCTCTCGCTGATGGGGAAGATTGCCTTGATTAAAATGGTGGTGTTGCCTCGATGTCTCTTCACAATGCAGGGCTCCTTCTTTGAACTACCACACCAGGTCTTCAGGGATCTCGATGCAATGCTTATACAACTATTGTGGAATGGAAAACGTTGTCGGGTGAGCCTAGAAGTCATGAAACGTACTTGGGGTAGGGACGGTTTAGAAATCCCGGACCTTGAACTTTATTATTTTGCGTCCCAATTACAGCACGCAGTGGCCTGGCTCGATACAGACCCATCATGGAAACGATCGCTCCTGGCGAACAAATATGGGGATCGACAGCTGGGGGCGCTTCTCTGGCAGACGAAAGGGAGACGGGACCGATGTCCTCCACCGGGCAGATTGTTGGTTGCCATCTGGGCCAGGGTGGTTCGACGACTTCTACAGGCGCGACCGTTTGCCCCAGAGGCGGACTTTTTGCTGATGCCGCCTTTCGCGCACATTGACCGGGTCATGTCTACTGACAAATGGAAGGCGGGAGGGTGTCTTATGCTGTCAGACCTCTACCCTGACCAACGGTTCATAACATACCAAGATGCCGTGGACTCTTTTGAGTTGGGTCCGGGGCAATTCTTGCACTACGCCAAAATAGCGGCAACAGCACGACATCTATGGCCTACATTCCTGGAAGCCCCGGAACACACGCATACTCTGGTCAAGATGATAGCCATGGCGGGAGGGCGGAAACTTGTCACTCACCTGTACAGGGCGTTATGGGAAGACAGAAAATGGTGCACCTCTCAAAATAGAAGGTAGATGGCAGGAAGTGAGCCCACAGGAGATCACACCACGGGAGTGGGAAAAAATTCACAAGGTGTATGTAAGGTGGCGGTGTCCAATAGATTTAAGCAGATACAGTACAATATGGTCTACATGACATACCTTTCACCCAAGCGCCTACACACTATTGATAGCTTGAGGGATCCAAGGTGCCCCAGATGCCACTATGCACAGGCAGATTTCCCACACATGGTTTGGTCGTGTCCGTTGATCCAGATATACTGGACAGCTATCCTAGAGGACCTGCACAGAATAACAGGATGGAGAGTTGCCTTGGAGCTGCGTACTTGTCTCCTTGGCCTGATTCCCCGGGACCCTAAACGTAAGATCAGCAGGAAGTTCCTGGTGTTGGGACTTGTGATAGCTAGGCGGCGAATAGCAATCCACTGGCTGCAACAGAGTGGACCGCTGGTTGCGAACTGGAAGACGGACCTGAAGGAATGGGCATTAGCGGAGGAGGGGCATATGCGCAGCACTAGGAGGGATGCCAAACTCCCGGAAATATTGCAGGCGTGGGGGCTAATGGTCCAGGAGATAGGAAGGAGCTCCCTGAATTCTACAAAGACAGTGTTGCCAGATGGTAGTCATATGGGGATTGAATCCCCCAGGCAGGGGGAAATACGGGAGGATACCCCGAGTGAAATGTTGTTAGATGAACCTCTAGGTGGGTGGGCCCGGCGAGGGGGGGTGGGGTGAGGGTGGGGGGGTGGGGTGAGGGTGGGAGGGTGGGATGTTCAGTTACAAGTTCATATGATGGTTAATGACAATGTTCATGCTTATTGCTGGTTCGGTGCACACTTCAAAGGCAACCCTAATTGGACTAACTGTTGCTGGACAGAGAATGTGAGGCTTCTAATTCTGAATTTTTTGTAAAATAGTACTGTTTTATTATGTGCTGTGAACCTTAAAACCGCAATAAAGAAATAAAAAAAAAATAAAACAGCGCGCACCCGACACGACTTTGCGAAAATATATTTAACAATAATATACGTTTATTACACGTACAAATATATTATTTTTATAACTAGTTTAGATACTCTCTTGCCCTCATATGTACATTAAAGTTATATACATATAGTTTTGAAACATAAAAAAATTATTACGAGAGTCGCGCACCCGACGTGACCCAGTACATATATGACGTTACGCGGGTCCCTGAACTGTGCACTCGTCGCATACCAAACGCGCACATGATGCGATCCCATATGTCTATGACGTTACGCGGGGCCAGGCACCGAACACCTGTCGCATACCAAACGCACACACGACTCGACTTCCACAAAATGTATCTAAGAATAATGTAACTTCAATGCAAACAAAAATATTACATTTTTATAATAAGTTTATATAATGATTTACTCTAATATACATATTACAATTATATACACATAGTTTTAAACGTAACAAAAATTACAAAAGTCGAGTACCCGGTGCGACCCCAGAAGCATATGATGCTACGCACGGCTCTGCACCACGCACATATCGCATACCAAACGTGCATCCTACTTTAGCAATATGGCGGCCTGAATCCGCGCACCCACCGTGATAGGTACACGATAGGTGCGCGGCTCCACTATTTATGCAAAAATATATATATATATTTTAAAAGACATAAGACATTACATATTTAAAATAAAAGGAAAAAATAAGATAAAATAATTATAGGATATTACAGTTACAAAATATCATTAAAAAAACTTGCAATTTACAGAAAAAAATATAGGTTTTATAAATATTATACTTACAAATTAGCATTTAAAAAACCCTTGAAATTCACTGAAAAAAACATAGGTTTCAGGGGCGTTATAGGTAGAAATTAGCATTTAAAAAACCTTTGAAGTGAATCGAGTGGTTCCGGTGATTGTGCGCGCCGACGGTGTGAGTGTCACGGATCCCGGAGAGATAGTGACTTGTTTTGCAGATCATCTGCGTGACGTCTATACGTCGGTTTCGGATAGGCCGGAGGATGACTCTCGTCAATTGTTACGAGATATTACGTTGCCATGCCTCTCTGTCTCCGACAGGGATTTGATGGACGCGGCATTGACGAATGATGAGATAGCTCTGGCGATTCGCGCACTCCGCTCCGGAAAGGCTTTGGGCCCAAATGGTCTGCCGATCGAGTTATACAAGCTTCGTCCTGAGACGCTGGCGCCTCATCTTCGTGAGATGTTTAATGCATCGCTTAAGGTGGGCTCCCTTTCACTAGACCAACGGCTTGCAACGATTGTGGTTCTCCATAAAGAGGGGAAGCCGCGAGACGGTTGTGCATCCTATAGGCCTATCTCACTCCTGAATGCCAAACCCAAAATTCTTGCAAAGGTCCTGGCAAATCGATTGATTACTGTAATTGGCGACCTGGTTCATCCGGATCAGTCTGGTTTTATCCCGCATCGCAATACCGCGCTGAACCTGCGGCGCCTACATGGAGTTCTCGCAAGAGTCGACTGTATCCGGGAGCCCACCATTTTGGCGTCTTTGGACGCCACGATGGCGTTCGATACGCTGGAATGGTCGTATCTTTGGGCAGCACTGGCCAAGTTTGGTTTTGGACCCGGATTCATTAAATGGGTGAAACTGTTGTATGTGGAGCCGCTGGCGCAGGTGGTGGTGAATGGTAGGGTGTCTGCCCCCTTTGTGCTCGGGAGGGGCACCCGCCAGGGTTGCCCCTTGTCCCCGCTTCTTTTTGCTCTTGCGCTGGAACCCCTGGCGGCATGGCTGAGGTGGGAACCCTCTATGGCGGGTATCCGGTGGACTCCGACGTTTGAGGACCGTGTGTCACTATACGCTGATGACATTTTGCTCTACCTCACCTCGCCGCGGAAATCATTGATGGTGATGTTCGATGTTTTGACCTCCTTCGGCCGCAATTCTGGGCTTGTTATTAATTGGGCTAAGTCCTGTGTCTATGTGTTGGTTGGCAACCCCCCTCTTCTCCCTCGCGGCTGTCCGATTCAAATCTCTCCGGCTGGATTTAAATATTTAGGCATTCACGTCTCCCTGAGTTCAGCGGATCGTTACTCCCTGAACCTGCTGCCGCCGCTTCAGCGGCTTCGGGCGGACGTAGTCCGGTGGCGGAGGCTTCCGTTATCACCGCTGGGCAGGGCGGCTTTATTTAAAATGATGTCTCTGCCACATTTTTTGTACGCCCTACAGAATACGCTGGACGTTGTGCCTGCACGATATTTTCGGGAGGTGGAAAGCCTGCAGCGACAGCTGGTGTGGGATGGGAGGCCACGCATCGCTCTTGCTAAGCTGACTCTTCCATGGTACGATGGTGGCATAGCTCTTCCTGATATCAGACGGTATTACTGGGCGTCCCAGCTGGTGGCGGTGAACCATGGGACGTATGGCCCGGCTTTGAACCCCGCATATGAGATGGATAAGCTACTGTTGCCGGGTGGGGATTTCAATCGCATGCTTTATTCCAAGAAGGGGCGCGCTAAACTTACGGGCCCCACGAACAATGCTGTACGCGCATGGCACGGCGCCACTGCTGCTACGGGCTGGAAGGGTCGCCTGACTCGGGCGGCTCCGCTGTATGCCTCTGAAGAGTTGGGCGGGCTGTGGCGCACTAAGGGATTTGAGAAGTGGGACATGATTGGTATTAGCCGTGTCGGGGATCTGTGGGCGAAGGGCGCTTTTAAAACGTTCGATGTCCTTCGGGCCGAATATAGCCTGAGTGACAAGGAATTCTTTCGTTACGCGCAGATCCGCCATGCCCTGCTTTCTGCCTTTCCGAACCCGGCTGATATCCCTGAGGCCTCCCCTTTGGAAGACCGTATACTCGATGGTTACTTGCCAGACAGCACCATTTCCCTGATCTATAAAAAAATGATTAATACTCGCGCTGACCTCCTCACCCGCCTGCGAGAAGCATGGGTCGCTGATGGCCTAGAGCTGGATGATGAGGACTGGGTTGCGGCTGTAGCCTCGCCGAGAGAGGTGGCCATACCCGCTCGCCTCAGATTTGTGCAGTTAAAGATACTACACAGGGTCTATGTTACCGGTCCCCGCTTGCTTCGCTTGGGATATTCGAGTGATGGTTTATGTAGGCGTGGCTGTGGCCTGCTTGGTACTTTTCTGCATATTTTGTGGGAATGTCCAGTGGTTGTCCGGTTCTGGATTGGGGTGCATGCAGTGATGGAGGAGGTCACGGGTGTGGCCCTACTCCCGGAGGCGCGGCGCTGTGTGTTGAATGTGTGGGAACCGACTGATTGTGACGCGGCCCAGGAGCGCTGGGTGACTCTGGGTAATATGATAGCCAAAAGATACATCGCGCAGCTGTGGGGCTCGGGTAGGTCTCCTACGGTGTCGAAGTGGAGAGAAAACATGGACTGGTGCATGTTCCGGGAGAAAACCGTGTATGTTGCTAGAGGCAAACCCAAAAAATGGAATAAGATGTGGGGTCCGTGGAATTCTTACCGTGGTGATATATGCACGCCCCCCCCTGGTGATCGCCTCCGATGTAGCCCTGTCCCCTTAGCTCGGATATTCCTGTTCCTTCCTGGAATCCGTACGTGTGCGCTTCCCTGCCCCCCCTCCCGCCTCGCCTAATACTAGCTTTTGCCTATAGTGCCGCTGAGAGGCGGCTGCCCCCCCCCCACGGGAGAGCAAGTCCCTGTTTATACAGTCTTCATGCCTGGTTTTAGTTTTGTATTGTTGTTTTCTTATAAAATGTTAATTCAAAACCTTTTTGGTGTATGGAGTCTAGTTGTGGGCCGACTAGCCGCCCCCTCGAGCTGGTTGCTTATTTGCTCGCTGTATTGATTTTCCTTTTCGCACACTAGTGGCTGGCCTCGGAGGTTGTAGGCCCGTGAATGTACATAACTGCTGTGTCAAATAAAGGTTTTTTCAAAAATAATTTTTTTTTTTTTTAAAAACCTTTGAAATTCACTGAAAAAAACCATAGGTTTCAGGGATGTTATAGTTAGAAATTAGCATTTAAAAAACCTTAGACATTCACTAGAAAAACCTCAGGTTTCAGGGACGTTATAGTTAGTTGGACATTTCACTCGTACAAAACCAGAGAAATTCGGCCGTTATAGTTAGTTCAGCTAACTATAACTCGCGCCCCCGCAGTGCACTGCTGATGATATCACATATTACATAATTCATGACATTGTCAGTGACATCACTGATGACATCACTGACCAGCTGTGACCATGTGTAATTGTTCATTCTATTCACATGTAAACTCATTCTACTCCAGAATAGACCATCTCTTCATTATTCACTCCCTACTCCAAGAGCTAGAGTTAGTCACCATTTCAAACATTTCCATCTCTAATCAAGCTCAAGTCGAAATTATGTGGGGGTGAGGGGTGCTCGCGACCGGCGTAGCAGCATTGGTGGCTTTCTCTGCACCTCCTCCGAGACCCAGTGGATGGGACTGAGATTCAGAGAGGGATTACAGAATATTTTGATATATGATCTTCCAGAGATCTCAGGCCACACACTCTAGGATGCCTTTACATTCTCTATCAGAGGAGTCAGTTCCTCTATTGCTATTGCACATGCAAGGGAGTCCTGGTTGGTTGAGATGGGCCTATCCTCGAAGATTAAAACCCTAGAGTGCCATGACCAGTCTACCCCTTTCCGGCATAACAAGAGGCAATTGGCCTTATTACAGAATCAGGTATGCAGACACAGAACAAACAAAGCAGAGCGGTCCCTGCTAGCCTTAAAGCAACATTACTAAGAGGTGGGGGATAAGGCAAACTATGCCACCAGTATGCTTGCATCCATATTGCTAAGATTCAGACAGACGATGGCAGCTGGACCACTGCTGAATAGGCATAGAAGAAGGCATCTTATAGCTATTAACAGGCTCCCTGTTCTGGTGACGCTACCTCCTGTGAACTTGTGGACTCTTATCTTAGCTCGTGTGCATGGAAACCAATTGGCTCATCTCACGATGACCTCCTGGAAGCCCCTATTACTATTGATGAATTATGCAGAGCCCCACGGGATCTACCCGTGGGTAAAACTCCAGGCCATGATGGGCTGACTGTCGCTTTCTACAGGGTCTTCCTTCCTTTCCCCCAAGGCCACATGCTAATGCTTTTCAACTCTTTCTCCTCTGATACAGGTCTTACTCGGACGTTGGTGGTGGAGATTGCTCTTCTGTCCAACCCTGACAAGGACCCCTGTCTTTGCTCCTTTTATCTCCGCACTGCACTCTTAAATACAGATGCTAAAATTAATACCAAGATCTTAGCAAATTGCTTAGAGTCATATGTTCCCAGCCTGATGTAGCCCAACCAAGTCGGCTTCATCCATTACCGGCACAGGGTTGATAACATTCGTTGGGTCGACCATCTTGTTGAGAAATCCAATCACAACAATCGAGCTGCCTGTCTTCTTTCGCTTGACGCAGAGAAGGCTTTTGACAGCATTAGTTTGCCCTTTCTCAGAGCGGTCCTGGGGAAGATCGGTCTTGGACCGAACTTGATATCCCGAATCCAGGCTTCATATGTGGCACCCACAGCTACCGGTCAGGTTAACGGATGCTGTATGCAGCCCATCCACTTCGCTGGAGGCACTGATCAGGGGTGCCCACTCTCACCTGTGCTATTAACCCCAGCTGAAGAACCCCTAGCTATCACTATTTGGCAGACGGAGTCCATTGGGGGCATTACTTTTGATGGGCGCAGGCATAAATTAAGTATGCTTGCAGATGATCTATTGCTCACCCGCTCAGCAACCTCTCTTCCTATGGTAGTTCAAGCTTTGACTGATTTTGAATGGGTTTTCGGTTTTAAGGTTAACATGTCTAAGCCCCAAGCTCTGAACCTCACGATACCCATACAGGATCTTCCTGCCATTCAGTCTCTTGCCCCCTTCTAATGGGCCCCCCATGCTATCCGTTATCTAGGACTTAGTCTTACCTCCACCTTGTCGACCTAGATGAGAGCCAATTGGGGATATTATCAAAAATTCATCCTAGAACATTTACGTCGATGGAGGCCTCTGCACATCTCTTGGTTGGGGCGGCTCAATTCTGTCAAGATGTCTTTCTTCCCTAAAATCCTTTACCTTTTTCAATCACTGCCAACGTCCATTCCCCATGACGATATTGTTCAACTCCTGCAATACATCCGCATCTTCATCTGGGGGGAAAAAGCCCAGATTTTCCAACTCTGTTCTTATGCTTCCTAGAGATCATTGGGGCCTGGCTTGCCCCGGTCTTCTTGAGTACTATTGGGTGGCACATCTTCATTTTGTGTCTGAGTGTGTGCAAGGGAAAGCAAGAAGCACTAATTCCATATGGATCTGGTCGCATGTTGACCCCTCGGAGACCTTGTGTGGCTGCCTGAACACATGCGTCCGTAAAGTGCTTATCTTATGACTCACACTAGGACTTTTCTTGAGGACTGGGTTAGGATTGTGCTCAAACGCAGTCTTACCATGTTTCCCTCTCCAAACACTCCCCTGTTGCACAACCTGGATTTCATACTATATACCAACACGCCTTCATGTCATTTATCATAGCACATCTGATCTCTACTGGCGCTGCAACTCATCCTGGACTGATTTCCAACACATATAGTTGTTTAGCTCAGTTATTACCATATTTTGGAAGAAAGTCTTAGGCCATGTCAAAAACGCATTGGGATTTCCATTTCATACATCATAGTTATTTTAGACATCCATCCCCTAGTTCTAGAGGCCATGACACAGACAGATTGGCATCTTGTGAGCCATATGTTGGGAGCAGCTAAGCAGCTCATCGCCCTTCATTGGAAGCAACCCACGCCCCCCCATGGCTTTATGGTTTGCCCGCCTCTGGCATGTTACGGCCATAGAAGTCTTGTCACATAGATCTGCACATTCTGATGCTAAATGTACCTGCATATGGCAGCCTTTAATTGAATATTTCACACACTTGAAATACACCTGTTTCACTACCCTTAAGCTTAAAGCACTCCAACTATTTGATTGAACTACTCTCCGGATAGAATGATGCAACCCTAGAGCCCCTGGCATATCATTCACTTCATATTCCAATCCACCCCTCCTGCCTACCGATCACTTCTTGAAAATGATTGCCCTTAGCTGAGGTCTTCAGAACCCCCATTAACAGGTCATCAGAAATATTGCCTTTTTTCAACCTTTTGTGATTTGTTGTTTCCGTTTTATTGTTTTATAAAATACTTGCAGGCTCATGCAGAAACTGCATTCCTCATTGGATCTACTGCTGTTCCTTTATTACCTAGGCAAGTTTATTGTTCTACACTCTTTTGGTGCATTATAATGTCTATACTTTTGTTGCCCCTCTTTCTGCAATGAATATGCTGCTATTCTGCATGAACGGTTTATCGTATTGAATGCGCTCTTCATAGGTAAACCCAAAATCATTTTCAATAAAGAAATTTCAAGTAAAAAAAAAGTTTGGACTTGATCATTTTTGGGGCCTGAAAGACCATCAGATCATCAGCCACACCTTGCAGAAAGGGTCCAACTTCAAGAAGACTTTGTCGTAAACAGCTTCTATGCCTGCCCACTGGAGGATTTTGAGCTCCAAAAAAGAGACTTAGGGCCTGATATATACTTTGGTGGCAAGAATACTATATTGCAACAGTACGCAGTATCCTTACCGCCAATATAATGGTCCGACTACCCGGTGTAATTGTGGGACTACTTCGTCTCTACCATGGTTAGACTCCTCTGATGAAGTAAGGGTCGTCAGAGGTTGACCTCTATGTCCATCTACCTAATTTAGATTGGGGGATAAGCAGGTCAGTATTCACTGCCTGTAACTGCCAGGAAAACCCTGGTGGTAAGGGGCAGTGAAAACTATCTAATGTCCATGGCGAGGGGGCATTTTCTTTATTTTCAAAAAGAAAATACCACTTTGGAATTTTCTTTGTGAAAAGAAAAAAAGATATGTTTGACATACTGCTCTGTCATGCTGACGGTGCCATAAGTCAAAATGAAAAAAGCATTGACAGGATCTGCAGTGACAACAGCTCCTGCTAATGCTTCGGGAATGACCACCAGCTTGGTAATCATTTTAAAATTTGATGGGAGAGGCTTCCGTAACTGCAACAGAGTAATTTACACCAACACGCAAGGGAGTAATCTCCGTCCATCCAATATTAAATGATGCCATGAGCCCAAAGGTAAATATCTTGACCAGGCAAAGGCATGAAAAGTATCCACCCGACAAAATAACTTCGGCAGCAGCAAAATTTGAATTTTTACTGCTCTGAGTTTTTTCCCATCAAAGTCATTGCCTGCAGCAGAACCTCATCCAATGGCTATCTGGCTTTGAAAGGACTTCACTAGATTTAGCCGACAGCTTTGCCCTGCTAAAGGATTTCAACTTCTATTTCAAAGGCTAAATGCCACATTGAAAGTTTGGCAGACAGGAAACTCTGTCACAAACATGACGAAGTACCATGCCTACCAAACCCTCAGTCTTCCCCCCTCATTTAGATACAGACGGACTTTACTTTTTTGGCCAAGGAAATCTCATTGGCTCTATCAATCAAAAATGTCTTCCCGGGTCGTTTTTTTTCTTCAGAACCAGAAAAACAAAAACATTTGAAAGGTTTGGGGAACAGTCATCAAAACCAATGGTGGTCATCTAACAAATATTTTGTATGCCATGGCAACAGTTCCGTTCAATGTACAGAGATGACCACTGAGCTGGCATTCATCTCTTAATTTGACAGACAGATGTCCATCAGGATGGCGAAAGCAATAATGTTCTTCACCACCCTAAAACAGGCTCTAAGTCGAAAGGTAAATTATTTGATCTTGATGATCCACATGGCAAACCTGGCCTCTGTTCTATTGGAGACAGCCTGAAATGACACCTAGGTCCTGGTTAACCATGAACAGTGAGTTCTGATTGGCACTTAATTTTTTCTTGGTGCTTTTTGTCCCAAAAATATTTAACATCATATACCCGGTGCCCCTTATGGAATTTCCGTCATTTAGGTGTCATTTTTCTTACTAACATTTTCTCTATTTTTAGAAATTGGTTCAGGTATTTTTATTGTGTTGGGTTTTGACTTTTTAATTGTTTTGAGACTGCCAAATATTTAACACATTTTCCTGGAGGTAAGCCTATCTTCTCTCTGCCACTGCTACCATGGATTGAGCTCATGTTCATCTATTGAACTTGTGTCTTGGACCAAACAGGAGTTTGAACATATTACCTGGAAAGGACTCATGTCATACACAACTAATAACCCATTTTCTTACACCTCAGGTATCCTTCCTTACTACCAATGTAGCTCTTTGTGTCGTGTTGTACACTGTATAGTTAAACAACAGGAGAGAGAGGGAAAGCAACTGGAGCCACTCTTGGTCCCCGTAAACAATGTAAATTCAACAACAAAAGAGTGCAACCGACAAAGGAAGAGCTAGCAAGAGGAATCACTCTGATTAAAAGAACCCTCACTCACCAACCTAGTTGGTGACATGCTTAATCAAGAGGTTCCCACCAGAGTGGTCGAGTGCCTCTCTGGTGTGCTACGACGCCTGATTACAGCGGAGCAGATTTTGTTGAATGTGTAGCGTGAGTGCAATATGTGACAAAGGTGATTTAAAAAGTGCCTTTGTTTTATCCAGAAACATTTTTAATGGTGGAAAACTCGGCACCGTTAAAAACAAGTGCGTTGGATGTTTCTAACTGGCCTTAATTGACCAGACACATCCTAAAGTGAAAAGAAACGTTTGGTCAACATGTTTCTGTTTCTAAGCGTATTACGTGAAGCATTCGTCAGGACCAGCTCACCACGGCGGTATACGTACGCTAAGGCGCACCCTAACCTGTGGTGGATTAAACCGAATAAACACACGGTTAACGTTCAGCCTTCAGGATTTCTGAAAGCCGTAGGCATGTGAAGTAATGAGTAATATCACTACATGGGTCCTGGTGGGGGGCTGGACTTATAGTCACACTTTCGTCAAAGTCGGCCGCCTGTATGACACCTGCACACTCCCTTCCATGGACCAACTAGGTTGGTGAGTGAGGGTTCTTTTAATCAGAGTGATTCCTCTTGCTAGCTCTTCCTTTGTTGGTTGCACTCTTTTGGTGTTGTACACTGTGTCAGGAGTTTGACCATCTGCTCTTACCCTGTGATGTCCAAAGCCTTGGTATCTTAGGGAGCACTGCTGGATTCCATGTCATCATTTGTTCTTACAACTGCTCTACACACCTAGGATTCAGATTGCTCCTTCTCCCATCCAAGAGGAGTGTTAGGTCCCTCCGTCAGCAGTTGTCATTTCAGTCCAGAATTTACCTCATCACCAACCTGCACCAGCAAGAGCTCCTGCGTTTTCATACGATGCGTACAAGGGCTCCCATTGACTGAATGGGTACGTCGCGGACAAGTGCGCCCCCTACAGTGAGTACGCATCGGTGCCATCCGCACCGTACATGCCTGTGTTGGGGAGACCCATGGGTCTCCTCTTGTGTCCGAGTCGTAGGGCTGCGGGTGACCGGGGGTCCGACGCGGACCCCCAAAGGCAACCACCTGGACAATTTGCGAGCCGGACACGCCGGCTCGCACAGGCTGTCCGACATGTGCATCGTACTTGCTTGGTCGTGAATCGCATCCATTGCACGCCACGGTTAGCTTCCGACCGAGATGTACGGAGCGGTTCGGACCAGGAAACAAGTCGGTTGGTGAATTTCATGTAGCTCGCATCGTACTTGCTCGCTCGTACAGCTGAACGAGTCGGGCGGAAAACACGCGTAGTTTTTACGGCCGGATCGTGTTCAGTGCCCTTCCGACCCGGATCAGAATCGGCCCCTCAATTGTCGGGCCCCTTCTTTTAATAGCCGCATAGTCTGTTTCAAAATTCATGGAGTCATGAAATTCCAAGAAATTAGCTTTCTGGCAGAATATGGATACAATGATAGGACAGGACAGGAATCCGTTAAAAAATGTCAGTTGCCTCAGAAATGTATATGGGGCACTGATAAAGAAAATATTTTAAGAACCTGCAGTTTGGCGATAAGGTACTAAAATGTGGATGCTGAAGATGTCACAGAAAGCCAACATGAGAGTAGCACATCTGTAGAGGTTTCTCCTGCCCCCAAGCCACTTTGTGCTCGATCACAAACCCAACCATATACGCTTCCTGTCTCATCTTTAAATTTTGACATTCATGGATCCCTTGTCTCTCTCTCTTGCTGTACGTGGCCCTCAACCGGCACCATAGGCATGTTCATTCCTCGCGCCGTTCCTGGTTAGAATTAATTTAAATCAGATTTACTTAGAATTAATTTAAATCAGATTTACTTCCCTCCTTGAGGCAGAACAAGACAGCGGCACGCGTGTCCAGGTCGATGTTACCAATGACACGTTATATAAACACACCGCACAAATTATAGCATTAACAGGTGTTGACTTGCACCTACTAAGTACTTCCTAGAGCAGGAAATAGGCGTTTGAGAAAAACATGCATAAATGTGCTCAGTCATTCCAGAACTGGATAGTATTCCCCAATCTTAAAGGCTGAGACACATTGACACTATATAGGTGTAAATTTACTTCTCAGCAATTTTACTCCTGTATACAACAAAATACTACTAACAGGATTATGTATAAAAATATTATATCTTATTTCGATATCCATTACATGTGGTATACAGGAGTGAAATTATTGTGAATTGAATTTACATGTGTATATTGCAAAGCGATCACATAGGGTAAACTTTAAGTTTTGAGTTTGAGAAAAAACCCTGTTCCATTCGGTGGTGAGGAGTTGCTCCCTGTCCGTTTTTTTTTTAACTTGGTTCTCTAGTCCGGGCCTGTAAAGTCATACGTGCCCAGTACATCCCTGGGATACCGCCCAAAAATAGTAATTTGTACCCAGCATCCCCATTCCTCTGGACCAGGCAGCTTCGAATCGAGACGTTTGGCTGCGGTCTGCACTGGTGAAAGAGAGCCATGGAATTACAGCAGTACCACTGCTAGCAAAGGCATGACCTTGTGCTAATCTGTAATATCTTTTGTGAGAGGCTTTTGTATAAAACGGAGAGAAGGAGGAAGACACAGAAAAGGGAAGGAGTAAGAAACAATAGAGGCTGAGAGAGGGAGCCTGTACATCAAATATATTGCATTAACCAGGCAGTCATATTATATTTGGAGCTAAAAGGTTGTTTGAAAAAAACATTTTAGTTAAAAGGTTGTAAATTAACTTAAAATGATTGTACGATTCATATGGCTGATTTTATTACCGGAAGCTCTGATCATTACACAAAAACCACTATCAAACCTTTAGCTATCTGCCTTTAATGAACATGACTCACTGGGAGTTCACTTTAATGATTTCAAGCGGTGCTCTTTTTTTCTTTCCTTGTCATCTCTGGGCTCATAACAACTGACATATTTCTTGCATTGGCATTGTACTCTCTGGCATGTAGCTGTGGTCACCGTGTATTTAACTTTTCAGCAAATTCCATTTTTGTGCTTGTGTATGTGTGCTTTAAAGAGTCATAGTTATCAACCAGGGGTGGTTTCAAACTAAATTTCAAGAGTAATTGTTTGACTAGAAAAGGCCAATATACCCTCCTGAAAGGTAAAATGTTGCAGGCTGCTGTCCATCACAAAAGTATTTAATAACTGCGTCCTGCTACCGACCCCGGTGGACACCTTTTCTTCTTCATTGGTTATAACCCTATCAGAAAGGTTAATTACCGTGAGATGCAATACTGTCTCTGCCATTAGGTTGTCTTGGCTGTCTGGACATGTACATGTATATTCACAAAATACAAAGAAAATAACAGAAGTGGCTAAATTCATTTACTCACAAAAAGGAAAACTACTACTTTGTTACATGGGCTACAGGTATACACAAGAAAGCATTCCAAACAATAATATACATAAAAATTTACTAAATACTACTCCAGTTTTGCTATGACTGGTAATTATGTCTGGCTTCCGGCCAGTAATCCCAAAGAGCGGCCTTTCTGCCCTTGGGATTACAATATTTAGTCTCCGGCAGGCTTTCCATGTCGGGCTTTCTGACATGGAAAGCCTGTCAGAGAGCGAGTATGGTGGCCCCTAGCAGAGCCCCCTTGTCTCTGCAGCATCCGGTTGGGGGCCGAGGTGTCACCAATGGTACCACCATGTTCATTTCCCCACCATGTGGCAGGCACCTGCAGGGATAAACACAGACTCCCATTCCTCTATGGGAGCTTAGTTACGGCTGGTTTACGGCCATAACGCAAGCTTCCATAGAGGAAAGGGTGTATGCGACTGAACAGTGTTCGGTCTCATTGTGATTAGGCGGTTGGGACCACCGACCTGATATCCATTGGTCTCGTTTCCGCATTGATGTCGAGCAGACATAAGTCCGCCCGACATTGTAATCACCCCCTGAGTGTAGAATATGCAACAAGCAGCAACTTTGCATACCAAATAAAAAAACTAGTAGCCCTAGCCTATGTACCCACAACATAAGTAGAAAACTACTGCAATTTACGCATAGAAAGTCCCTTTTACCAAGCCAACGACACAAAACTAACAACCTTACTTGACTATTTTGAAGAGACTTAGGGGCGGATTATAATAGCGGTTGGACGAATCGGGGATGGGACCTCCCGACAAGCTGTCGGCAATCCCGCACCCCGAATTACAATGCGACCACCTTCTAGGCAATTGCAAAGTGTATTTTTTGTATTGCCGCGTGTGCTGTTGGCTGCAGCACAAACCGCAGTCCAAACAAAGCACATTGTGCATATGCTTGCACTATGTGGCAGGCACCATGCGGTGCCTGCCACATGGTGCAGGGGGACACCATAGGTGCCCCCAAAACCCAACACTGAGGTCTAGAAGGTAAGGGGGGCTGCTACAGGTTACCAATGTTTCTGCCCGCCAGCCTTTTCATGGCGGGTAACCTGCCATGAAATGGCTGGCGGGGAGGGACATCTCAATCCCCACGGCGGTGACTGGCAGAGACCGCCACCATTGTAGGGATCAGAGTGCCCTTCGATGGTCTGATGGGCTCCTTGAGCTTGTTGGATCCGTGGTGGTCGGTCTCTCTGACCACCACCCCAACTCCCGCCATCCTAATGTGGGGGGCGGAAAACATGCTTACGATGGCGGTGAGACTGTCATTGACAGGCTGTCTGTGGCGGTCTCACTGCCATCGTAATCAGGCCCATGGTTAGGAAGACTACATAGATCAGGACACCGAAGACAACCCAAATTTCACATCCCCTGGTCAAATGTCTATGAAAGCACCCTAGCACAAAAATCTCAAACAAATAACGCAGTGGAATTATGGCATTCCAAGCCACACAAGGAAGAATACAACCAACTCTACACAAACTAATCGAATCTATCTAAAAAGAGCAAAGCTACGAAGAAATAAGGCTAGAGCAATCCCTACCTAAAATAGGCCCTAAACTTAGTAAACAAACACAAAACAATGTATGAGCACCTACAGTACAGTACAGTGCACTACAGACTATACCCAAACATCCAAGCCATAGAATATCTAGATACAATAGCAAAGTCTATACCATAAAACTCACAACAATTCAAACACCATAAGCTATTAAAAACGTACAAAAGCAGCAAACAGTCTATTACTAGTCTTTTTTATGTTAATAATTGTAATTTTGTAATTTTACCTATAACTATTTACACAAAAACATATGACACAACATAATTATTTAATTAAAAAAACAAACAGCAAAACAAATCATACACAGAAACATTTTCCACCCATAGTAATTAAAAATAAATTACAGTTTTGTAGCAGTATATCGTCCTCAAAAACGTAGAAATTCAAACGATGTCGAAACAAATCCCAATCCATCAAAATAGCCCAAAAATGTAAAAATACGGCTGTAGAAAAAAAGATCCAACGAAGCAACTCTCTCAATAACGAAACCCCCACAAACCCAAAAAATAGTTTTTAAAAAAAACGCTCCAAGAAAACCATAAAATAAAAGCAAATATAAAAAAAGTAAATAGTTTCAATGAAACTAAATACAATTTCCTTTTCTTAAAAAAAAAAAAGTCTCTTCACCTCCATGTTAACTCAAAATTGGAAACCTGCAAAAATAGAAAAACAACACCCTCCCACAAAAACACATACAACCCAACATACAATAAATATTACATTCAATATAACATAACGCATTTAAATAACATATAACTAACACTCTATTACACTTTCTTACTCTTAAAAACTCCGCCAAAAAAACAAACACTAAACTACTAAAACTACACAATTCAACAATACAAACCTACATCTAAAAGTCTACCCACTCTAACTACACTCTTACCCCTCCCCATCCTAAAATTACCTTTAAAGTAATATAAAACAAACTTACCTTAAGAGACAAAACGCAGCTGCCACCCGTGAGGTTCCCTTTTCCAAAATGCCATAAAACAAAATAGATAAAAACGAAAGCAAGAAAATCCCCCAAAAATGGCTGCGTAATAAAACGGGGGAAAAGACTATTTCTCCATACACAACCATGGAAATGTACAAAAAATAATTCTAACAACTTAAATATTCATTTTTATATTACAAAAAATATATAACATTTAACAAAGGAAAACCAAAATTGTAAAGTATATATTAAATATGACAAGAACATAACATATAATATTTAATACACATTAAAAATATTTATATTACACATACAATTTACAAAATTCTTAAATACCAAATTAATATTGTTAACATGCAAACAATATAACAATGTTTACAAAAAAACATTTTGTAAAATGTTGTTTATTAAAAAAATATTACTTTGCTACATATGTGTAAAATATTGAACATATTAAACATTTATTATTAAAAAAATATTATTTAGTATACTAAATAATGCCAAAAACTGTTTAAAAACTGTAAGATTGTAAAATACATATGACATAATTTTATGATAATAAAATTATCTAAAATGTATTAAAAATAAATATAGAAACAAATGTACTAAAATATATTTGATTTCTTAAAAATAAATTGAAATTATCAAACACAAAAAGTGTATGTCTTTATAAAAGTGTCGAAAATATGAATGTATTTCTGAAAAATAAAAATAATTTGCAAACAATGTAAAACACGTAAAATCGTTTTAAAACTTATAACTGTATTAAAAAATTAAATTGTAATATACAGCTCTTTAAAATAACATACATGTTGAAATGTGACACATTTTATGACCTACTATTATTTGAAATAAAAATTGTAAACATTAATTTTTGTTTTTTACAATAAATGAAAAATAAAACTACCAACAAAAGTATTAATCATATCTTCCTGTATTAATACATGTTTTTTCTTTTATAAAAATTATTTTAATGAAAAAATTGTATGTCTTATTTTTTTTAAAATTTATCAACGACATTCCTTAAAATAACTATAATATAACATTGTAAAAAATATACACAAGTAACAAAAATTAATTAAATATAAATATAAACCAAATATAAAAAACAAAATATTAAAACCTATAAACAATATTACATACTTACAAATATTAAGATACAAAATTTTAAAAATAGCAAACCTTAAAAAAATAACTAACCAAAATCCAAAGTAATTAATACAAAAAATATATTACGCTAACCCATTAAAAAACACTACTCCGACTCCAAACAAAACTAACTCCGGAAAAATGCTGGAAACTAAAAAAACTAAAAAAAACTAAAAATATTACTGTTTTAACTCCAAGCAAACTGAGGGTCCGATTACAATGATGGTGTCCCACTGCCGTGCAAACAAGTTTTCTATCCGCCACATTTGGATGGCGGGTGGCTGTGTGGCAGTCGGAAAGATTGACCGCCGCGGATCGGGTCCATCAAAGGTGGAGTAACACCTACAATGGTGGCGGTGCCAACCAGGCACCGCCGTAGGCATTACGATGTTTCTTTCCGCCAGCCCTTTCATGGCAGTGAACTCGCCATTGGAAAGGCAGCCAGAAAGGGACTTTGGAAGCCTGTAGCGGGCCCCCCTTCCCCTCTGGCCCTCCGATATGGGTACTGGAAGGCAAATATCCCTGCACTATGTGGCAGGCACCGCATAGTGCCTGCCACATAGTGAACAGATATGTGTAGTGTCCCTATTTTGCATCGTGCCGGCTGCTCCTGCCAGCAGGACCCGCCACAATGCAAACTATAGGCATTGCAACTGCCGTGGTGGCGGTTACATTGTAATGCCTATGTTGGTACTGCCAACAGCCTTTCGGGCGGTCCCGATTCCCGAAAGGGTGCCCGCCATTCTAATCAGGCTCTAAATTCAGAGAAAGTGCTGGAAAATAAAAACTAAAAAACCTAAAAAAATGACTATTCCAACTCCAAACTAACTAAATTCAGGGAAAGTGCTGGATAACCTAAACCTAAAAACAAAAACAAATTACTATTCCATCTCCAAACTAAGGGCCCCATTAGTGGTGCTGGGACCGACTGCCAGGGGTGTGGCTGTCCCGCACCGCCAATTAGGATGCGACCGCCACCCTGGCGGTCACATCCCGCAACTTTGACATTGCGGCAGGCGGTGCTGTAAGCAGCACCTGTCGCAATGCCATAGAGGCATGTTGTACATTGCCATGCACAACATGACAGGCACCGCACTTGTGCATGGCAATGAAGGGGGGTCCCATAGGTACCCCCCCAAGTGCAGCCCCCCACGCCCCCAGGGGCCTGCAATGGGCCCCCATAGTCATTTCCCGCATGCTTTTCCATGGAGGAGTCTCTGCCATGGAAAGGCATACCCACCGCAACCATCATAATATGGATGGTGGGGCCTGCAAGGCTCCGTCACCATATTGTGGGCTTTTTCCGCCCGGCCGGCAATCATGATGATTGCCGACCAGCGGAAAAGCGGCGGACGGACTTTCCGTCCGTCGTGGTACCCCCGCCATGGTAATATGGCAGAGGGTAAATCTAGTTGTTATGGCGGGCGGATCGCCATCATAATAGGCCCCTAACTGGGGGTGTGATTAAGATGGTGGGTGGTATCAGACAATGGGACCGCCTGACTTGCTGTCGGTGGTCCCATCAACCTGATTACAATGTGACCATCTCCAAAGTAGTCGCACTGTCTATATCTTGTATTGCGGCAGGTGCTGCATACTGCATCACACGCCGCAGTACAAAAAACAGAAAGGAAACATATCCCTGCACTACATGGCAAGCATCATGCAGTGCCTGCCACATGGTGCAGGGATATGTCGAGGGGCTCCTTAGGTGCCCCCCAACACCCAAAATCAAGGGCCAGGGGCAGAGGGGGCCCGCTACAGGCCTCCAAAATCCATATCCCTTTCCGCCAGCCTTTCCATGGCGGGTGAACTGCCATGAAACGGCTGGCGGGGAGGGACAGTGTAATCATTATGGCGGTGCCTGGTATGCACCACCGCCATTGCAGGGATTGCAAGGTCCTCCACCGCACTTGCGGGCTCAAAGAGCCTATCAGATGCGTGGCAGTCGGTGTTTCCAACCACCATCACACTGGCCAGCTTTGTAATATGGCAAGCTGGAAACTTATCTATGATGGTACTGAGACCGCAGCCAATGGGTTGTTGGTGGCGATCTCACCACCATCGTAATCGACCCTTAAATTAGGAAAGTGCTGGACTACAAGACCCAAAAAATTACTATTCCAACCCAAACTAACTAAATTCAGGGAAAGTTCTTGACAACAAAACCTAACAAATTACTATTCCAACTCCAAACTAACTAAATTCAGGGAAAGTGCTGGACAATAAAACCTAACAAATACTATTTCAACTCCAAACTAGCTAAATTCAGGTAAATAGCTGGAAACTAAAACCTAAAAAAAAAACTATTCCAACTCCAAACTGACAAAAATCATAAAAAATACCAAACCCTAACTCAGAAAAATATATAACTAATCAATTCAAAACTATTAAAACTAAAAAAATATTCATAAACACTAAACAAAAAACAAATAAAATGTCTAATCCAAATAATGAAATCAACATTAAAAACATAACTAATAAACTTATAAATATACTAACTATACTTCTACCCAAAAACAGCATAACATACTAAAAAGTATCATTTAATAACCTACATTTTTTTAAATAAAATATTTTAAAAAGTAACAAAACAAAAATAGACATATAAACTTTTAATTTATAAACATACATACTAATAAAAATGCAGATATAATTAAAATTTACGCAATTGTTCTTACATTTCAATACGAATATTTTCAATTTTTTTCAATTACAAATATACAACGACATTATAACAAAATATGTGTTATATAATTTTAAAATCTGTTACATTTTTAAAACTATTTCCCAAATATTTTTAAATATTAATAACATTTTTTATTCAAAATTTATACATTTTGGTAAACATTTTTTAAAACACCAATTACAACTGCTAAACATATTTCATATATATATATATATATATATATATATTACCTACTGGCGGTCGCCAGTAGGTAGTTATAGTTAGGACCACGTTTCCATAGGAAAACCTCAACATTCTATTTTGAATAACTTTGGCGCCGGTCGACGAATCCTCGCGAATTTCTCAAAATAGGTGGGGCGCTACGCTCCGCTCCTACTCTGAAAGTCTCGGGGGGATCCGTCAAGCGGGGGCTGAGATAAATATATATATATATATGAAACACCACACTTTTCTCTTCAGAAAGTATACACGGACGCCAAGGAGATTTGCAGTTTTAAAGCTGGTTTAATGGACTGCACACACAACGCGTTTCAGCTTTCGCCTTGTTCACGCTAGAGCAAAGTTTTTTTTCATTAAAGTTAAATACAATTCATTATGCGCAAAATAAACAACAGACTTCTTACAACAAAGCAATGCAATGCAAGAGAATGGTAACATGGCGGCCATCTTAGCCTAGTGCGAAAATCACATTTTGTTAGGCAATATATCACAATATAACATAAAAACTGAGAAGTGCAGGCATGGTAGCAGATATTAAACTCAATTGTCACAAAATAATTGTGTAACCAATCTGATATTGAGTAAATTGTGCAAACTAAATCACGCTGCACGCGCTACCAATGATGATAAAAGGTGTTTAAGCATACACCCATTGAACACAATTTCTGACAGAAGGATTATAACATTATCTAATGTGAAATATGGGGAACTCCTAGTAGATTGGAGAGAGAAGGGGTTATTAGAGTGGGAGGAATTCAACTATTTGAGATGCCCTCAACCCCGGATACCGGTGTTATATTTACTCCATAAATTGCACAAGGACCCGGTTAATCCGCATGGTAGACCCATAGTTTCATCCATTGGGTCCCTATTGGAGAACACTTTCCGCTATATTGATCATTACTTAAGACCCTACGTAATTGCGTTACCAGCTTATTTATGGGATACTACCCATTTTTTAACTATCATTGATGGGATTCACTGGGAACCAGACTATACCCTGGATGTTGGCAGCCTGTATACCAGCATACAACATCAGCTGGGTTTGAGGGCTGTGCAACATTTTCTTAAGACTCGTTCCATTTTTCTTCTGCATCACTCAGAGATGATCATGGCTATGATCGAATACTGTTTGACGAACAATTTATTTCTATTTGATGATGTCGTCTATCGGCAGTCACAGGGCACAGCGATGGCACCTGCTTCGCCCCCAGCTATGCCAATCTTGTCATGGGCTGGTGGGAGGAGAAGGTGGCCTCACAGCTGGAAGAATTCTCCAACTGTGTCTTGTGGCTCCGATATATTGACGACATCTTTTTAATTTGGAAAGGTGATCTGGACTCTGCCATTGCATTTGTGAATAAACTGAATGACAACCCATACAATTTGGTCTTCACGGAACATGTTAGTAGGACCTCTGTTGAGTTCCTCTTCGTTACTGTGGAGATCAAAGAGCAATCCATGCACACATACCTTTACCGGAAAAAGAATGCCGGTAATAGTATTTTGAGTGCATCCAGCTCTCATCCTCGCAAGTTGATGTGCAGTATCCCATATGGGGAATTACTGCGCGCCAAACGTAACTGTAGCACGGAGAGTAGTTATGCAATTGAAAGAGACAATATGGTGCAACGCTTCAAAGATAGAGGTTACCACCCTTGCACCATCAAAGAAGCATGTAGGAAGGTAGATGACGTTGCACGCAATGAGTTATTACAACCTGTGCAACAAATATCGGAGATGGGAAGTCTACGCTTCATTACTACGTATTCAGGACAAGCGCATGATTTGCGCCGTGTTCTGGACTAATCATCCGCAAGTTACGTTCAAGAGGAGTAACTCTTTGAGAGATGAATTAAGTCCCAATGTAATAACCAGCTTGACAACCCTGAAGAGTGGCTGTCGGCCAGGATTTCGTTGTTGCAAAAACTGCAAGGCTTGCAGAAATAGCATGGATTGCACAGAGGTACATTTCTCGAGTATGAGCAAAAAGTTTACCATCAAGAAAGTCCTGACATGTAATACTACGTACTGTGTCTATGCATTAACTTGTCCATGCAACAAGGCATATAATTCATCGCGCAAAAAAAAAAAAAAAGAGTGTTAGAACATATAAGGGCTTTACGCCATAACAACAAACAATATCCTGTTGCACGACACTTTTTCGAACAGCATGCTCAAAATGAACAACTGTTGAAGATGGTGGTAATTGATGCTGTCGTTGACACTGTACGTGGAGGTAACAAATTGCTCCACCTCAGACAATTGGAGTCTAGATATATTGTGGACTTCGATACAATGTTCCCTAAAGGGTTGAATTCTAGTGAAGAATTATCTGTACATTTACTCAACTAAGTTTGTGGATTGATATTGTATATACTGTGGCTGTGATTTCGTTATACTAAAATTTGTTTTATTTTATTATATTTTTCAGGGATTGGTATCAAAAATATGCTGTGGCCTTTGATGAACTTGAACTTCGAGTCATACTTAATTAAATTGTCATGCCCACTGGGGTTTTACTTTTTGTATTTTTTTTGTATGGTTTTCCATTTAATTACGAAGTCGTGGGGTGTATACTGATTACCTCAGAAGTAATATCACTAAAGCTGTGCCCACTAGGGCTGAATAATTGTGTTCAATGGGTGTATGCTTAAACACCTTTTATCATCATTGGTAGCGCGTGCAGCGTGATTTAGTTTGCACAATTTACTCAATATCAGATTGGTTACACAATTATTTTGTGACAATTGAGTTTAATATCTGCTACCATGCCTGCACTTCTCAGTTTTTATGTTATATTTTGATATATTGCCTAACAATATGTGATTTTCACACTAGGCTAAGATGGCCGCCATGTTACCATTCTCTTGCATTGCATTGCTTTGTTGTAAGAAGTCTGTTGTTTATTTTGCGCATAATGAATTGTATTTAACTTTAATGAAAAAAAACTTTGCTCTAGCGTGAACAAGGCGAAAGCTGAAACACGTTGCGTGTGCAGTCCATTAAACCAGCTTTAAAACTGCAAATCTCCTTGGCGTCCGTGTATACTTTCTGAAGAGAAAAGTGTGGTGTTTCATAATTGGGGCTGCCGATTACCCCAACACGGATACTCACATATAGCAAAGAATCGTATAAAATTCGACAAATCATCCAAAAGTACTGGTCGATTTTACAACAGGATCAAGACTTGATGCCGATTATCGGAAAACAACCGTCAATTGCGTATAAAAAGGTCCAATCCATCCGAGACCTTACTACCAAGAGTCACTTTCAAGGCATCAAACCCACGCAATCCAACTGGCTCACGCAGCAACAAGTAGGGTTTAGAAAATGCAACAGTTGCAAAGCCTGCAAAATTGGGAAAAACATGAAGACACTTACTGACCCAGAAGGCAAAACTATTCACATCAAACATAAAATAACATGTACCACCAAATTTGTCATTTATGCAATTCAATGCGATTGTGGGATTCTCTACATAGGTAGCACTATCTGCATGCTGAAAAAACGCATTTTGGAACATGTCAGAGCGGTCAAAAACAAAGATCTTTCCTATGCTACCGCAAAACACATGCTAGCATGCCAGCAGGGTAACTGGATGAATATGTCATTCTTTGCAATTGATTCCATCGAAACCAATGAGAGATTGGGCGACCGTCAGAAAAAATTGAGACAACTGGAATCAAAATACATTATTCGACTTCGAACTAAACACCCGAGAGGGATGAACTTGGACGAGGAACTTTATGTACACCTCTAGTAGGATTGTACCACTAGGGTCTGTTGCTTACGTACCCATCTCTGCAAATTCTTTTCCCTATTTTTGTGCAAACATTCATTGACAAGTAGATTTCTGCATAACTTTAAAAATCTGAGGTATACTCAGGGAATCGTAACTGGCCACTAATGTCGGTTCATTGAGAAATCCATGGTTAAACTGTTAAAATGTTGCCATTATGTATGTTCTAGACTTAGGCTACTATAGAACTGGAACATTCAGGTTATACACATCGCAAATACCATTCCTCGAGTAGTACTACTTACTCAAGTTTACATTGGGCGAATCTACTCTTATTCAATTAATTGTTGTAATAATTGACAACTGTCCAAATGCTTTATTGGTGCCTCGGGAAATTGAATTAATTGATTTTTTTCTGCTACAAGGTGTTCACCATAAAACTTTATTTATGTTTAAAAAAAACCCACAAAATGTAAAAACTACAGCTCCCAGAAGTCTATGGGGGGTATTTTGTTGCACAGGAAATGCTTTAAATTGCAACAGGATATGGTGTCACCTACCGTGAACAAGGCCGACAAGGCTGAAACGCGTTGGTGTAACAGAAGGGTACTCTGTTAAAGAATAAAATATCTGCAAGGTTCCTGAGTGCGAGTGTCATTTGCTGTAAAAAAAAATATATATATATATATATATATATATATATATATATATATATATATATATATTACTCATACTACAAACCTGAATAAATTAAAATATTGAAAATATATTTCAAACCAATGAAAAATATTTTTTTAGTATTAAAATGAATTTTTAAATCATTAAACTATAATACATTTCATAAACAAATAACATCAATTATCAACCCCTCAAAACCAAACATAATACAATTAAATATAAAATCAACTACATTTTTATATCATTTAGACATTATTTTAATGTCAAACATTTTTAAAATAAATTTAATAAATGATTAGAAATTTTAATATATTTATTGGAAACAAATATATTTTAACTTACTCCCCACCCTTATCCCCTATAAACACAACATCCCGCTCCTAAAAAATAGAAATCAAAATTTAAAAAAAATATAATATTTCCATAAAAATAAATAAATACATAACAATAAAATTCTTCAAATAACATCAACAAAACAAAATTATATGTTATACTTCAAAAGAAATTTACAAACAAATCTATATTATGAACAACTATATTTTTAATAATCATATTTTCAAATTATATATTTCATACTTACACAATTGTCGATATTTTTAACATCGATATTGCTTACCTCGATATTCTTCTTCCACGATATTCTTGACTCGATATCCATGTCCCTCGATATTTCTGATTCGATATTCTGTCTCTGAACCACACCACTGCCCCTCTCTACTCTACCCTGTCCCTCTCTCACTCTGTGCCTATGAAGTCTTAGCCACTCTACGCCACACCACTGCACTCTTCGCCACTGCACTCTAGACTACCCCAGTCTAGGCCACACCAATCTACTTTGCACAATTCCACTTTATGCCACTATACTCGATGCCACTCTGCAACATTGCACTCTACACCACTGAACTCTATGCCAATACACTCTACCCCAATGAACTTTACTCTTTAAAACTCAACTATATGCCAACCAATCCACTTTATGCCACTCTGATCCACTCTGCACTGCACCACTGCACTCTACACCACTCTACTCCACTTTGCACCACTCCACTCTATGCCACTGCACCTCCACACCACTCTACTCTTAGGCACTGCACGCTACAACAAAGCACTCTACACAACTGCACTCTGTCACTTCACTCTACACCACTGTACTCTACTCTGCATCACTGTACTCTACACCACTCCACCCTACTCTACACCACTGCACTCTGACACTCTACTCTGCAACACTGCACTCACCGCCACTGAATTCTATTCCCCTCTACTCTGCACTACTCCCCTCTATGCTACTCCATGCTATTTCACTCTATGCCACTGCATAAGTATGACACTATAATCTACTCTGCACCTCTCTATGCTACTCTGCTCTACTCTGCACCACTCTATGCCACTGCATTCTATGCTACTCAACTCTACTCTGCGCAACTGCCTGCTGCATCACTCAACTCTATGCCACTCCAATCTACCACTTTACTACACTCTAATGTACACCACTGCACTCCATGCACTGTACTCTATGCCACTCTACTCTACGTTGTGCCACTCCACTCTGCACCACAGCACTCTGCATAACTGCACTCTGCAGCATTGCACTCTCTGTACCACCCTAAATTATGCCACTGCGTTCTACGATCCTGCATTGTACGCCCATGAATTTAATGCAACCGCACTCTACACTACTATACTCTGCAACACACTATGTTATGTTATTTAAATTTATAAGGTGTGCAGCTTTCCCGGCGCTATGCCAATACACACCAGTCCACTCTATGCCACTCCAGTGTGTGCCACTCTAAGTGACTCCACACTGTGCCATTCCAATATATGACGCTCTCTTCCACTCCACTTTTCAACACTCTCCTACACACTTTGCCATTCCACTCTACAGCACTCCACACCACTCTCCTCTACACCATTAACTTTTAGCCTTGCTGAACAGTAGCCCTACTGGTGTACAACATGGGTAAAACACAATGGGAGTGACAATAGCTCTTGCAAAGGAGAGACCTATTGGTTTTGCCAATGCATGCTTTATTAAAGGCATAGCGGCATGCGTTTAATCAATCAATCAAGTTTCTTGTACAGTGCGACTACTCACCCAAGAGGATCTCAAGGCACTGTATTGTTATTTGCTATGTTGATATGGGTCTCAGAGAGAGGCTTTATTTGAAACACTAGTTTTAAAATCTGTTATTCAAGGTCAGACTGGAGGAAAACTTAAAGGAGTAATGCACCAGGCCCCAAGCCCATCTTCCCTCTATAGCGGTGATCTGCCACATCCCCTTTTCTCTACAAGCACAAGGTAGGTGGTTAAATTTGGGTGGCACTCTTGCACTACTAACATATTCTCCCATGCCAGCTCTGCGACTCAAGATATGCGCTGACATGGAAATGGTAGCCAAATTGTCATATGGCTCTGTCAGCACAGCGCCACCTCTTCACTCTCAAGGTAAGAACTAATAAGGCTTTTTGGGGTTTGGGATTATGAAGATGGCAGGTTGCAGATAATAATTTTCCTCATGGGGTAAGGGTGAGGGCAGGACATTGCCAATGGTGGAGGGACAAGGGGGGGTGGATGCCAGGTAGTGTTTTTCATATTTGAATGGCTATGTACTGTTTAGGTTAGTGGGCGGCCATGACTTCTCCACTTGTGCTGCATACCTCGGTATGGAAAGAAGATGTTGGGGACATACTTAACATAACATTTTACGTGGGTAACTGTGAATAAAAGGGAAGATCTTTGCTGTGATGCCAGAGCTTTATCAAAAGCCACCAAACTTATATGCCATCAACGCTTGATCACCAGCCTGTGGAAAGATGGGTATGCCAGTTGGTACACTAATGAATTTTGGCAACACAGAAGTATTTTTCTTTCAGTACTCAAGTATCTCCCACATTCAGATTGCAGCCTCTCTTTGTGTGTGCTTCCACCATTTCAAAAGTTTTTTTATCAAGTTTAATGCAAGGTGTTGGTGTTGCTTATTACAGTCACATCAAAATCAGATGGTAAACTCCAAAGGAATATTCACTGCTATAAAGGCCTACACCAATGGCAGCCACCCAAGATGGTGTTGCTAAGGCATGACCGCTTTCAGTAATGGCCACCTGTGCTGTGTGCAATCTTCACTTCTGCATCATCTCAGTTTGCGTCTAATCGAACTCCTACAATTTCACTCACCGAGCAATTTTTGCTAGCGGAATTCAAAACTTTTTTTTTTAACCATGGCTTTGTGTGTGCATCATTTATAAAAACAAATGCGTGTTTTTATACATAGTGACAGCTACAAATCTCCTCTAAATAAGATTTCATTAGATACTTTAGGGCAGATTTACAAGCCCCTTACGCTACTTTCGTGTCACTTTTCCCATGTTAAAAGTGACGCAAAAGTGGCGCAAGGAGCTTGTAAATCTGCCCCTTTCTGTATTATAGAATGGTTATAATGTTAGAATTATTTAGAATGTTAGTCCTTGCAATATTTCCACTTATTATGTGACTGCAAAAACCTATAAAACTACTAATAAGACAAGCATGTGCAATGCTTCAGTCTCGCCTTTGGGACCCTATATATCAGTGGACTTATCTATTCCGAATAACAAATGGCTTCTTCGCAACAAAAAAACAAAAAAACCTCAGAAGAAAATATTTTGCTGTATTTCCTTTTTTAGGAGAAACCACAACTAGATGCCAGCCACCTCTGCCATGCTAAAACTGCCAAGCTGATGTGAGGGAGAGAACAAAAGCAAACAGGGCTAGGCAGGGACCTCGCAGATCAAATCTTTTCCATGCTTTTGTTTGCAGATGAGGGGCGTAACTGCGAATAGTGCAGCAGTTGCAGTGGCACCGGGAAAAAGTGATGGGGGCAAAGTGGGAGGAAGCTGAATGAAAACAAAAACAAGCCGATGGGAGAACACCAGTCATTCTGGCTTTAAAGGCTGAGCAGAGCGTCCCAGACACCAGCTACCTCCCAACAGGAGTGACAGTAAAGTTAGGATCCAGACAACAGGAGTCTTTTCTGACTGGCCTCTCTAGTTCACCATAAAAACATCGCCTGCTGCAGCAGGAAGGCAGCCAAGAAGAAACGGTGCTTGTTTCTAGCGGGTTCCTTCCAAGATAGTGGACCACTCAGAAAAAGAAGGTAAAGTGGATTTTTTTGGGTTTGGGGGTGGGGGGGGGCTGTGTGCTTACAACTTTTTTTCTGATAACTCTAATTTATTATTTGTACTATATCAGGGCATAGCCTCCTGTCTGGTTGAATTTAATGAGTGTTTGCACTCAGCACTACAAGAGCAGTAAGTAACATGATGATCTGGCATGAACATATTGTTCTGACGTAAAGTTTTATTTCAAAAGGTACTGAGCAAAATAAAATTATGTGTTGAGGTGAACAAACTGGTAACAGAACGAGTAGAGTTTAACAATGTTGTTTTCTTATATAGCGCTGAACAACTCGAGTGAGGTTTCAAAGCACTGTAGGAGATACGTCACGCAGAGGCAGGGTCGTGGTTGCCCTCCAATTGGGTATCTTTTGACTAGAGGCAGATATTTTTTATATGACGATCACCACAAGCATTCAAAGTAATAATGAGCGTCCCCTGAAAGCGATGTAGGGTCCGGTCTTGATCGTGCTAGTGGGAAAGTGATAAACATGGACAATAGGTGTGAGTCCTTTAAGTGTGAAACATATGGGATGGGAAAAAGGGTTTCCGCTCAAAGCTGTCCAGAAACCAGGAGAGCAGTGACGCAACTAGTGTCAAATTTTGGGGGGGGCTAATTCTATCAGGAATAGGCAGAGTGGAGATACAGGGGCTCTAAGAAGGGGTGACAAAACACTGAAGCCTCATCAACAAGCAAATGGCCTTTTAAAGACCTGTGAAGTACTCAGGTGCAGCTGTGTGTGTGCCCGGGAAGCTGTCTCAGCCCGGGCTGCCACACATGACAGGGGGGGCTGAAGCCCTTTGAGCCCAATGGGCGTTGCGCACCTGCCAGATAGTGGTTTTCAATCCTGTTTTGTCAGCCCTGCAGTACTGCAGTACTAGTAAGCACAACGGAACTTGTGACTCCGTGTTTACTATCTAAAAAGTGAAACTGCTCGTCTCCGCAGGCTAAATGTTGATGACAGATGAAAGAGAACGGGTGGAACCCCCCTCTCTTGACATCGGGCCAGCCGAGACCTCCGTAATACTCAACTCAACAGTGCCCCTCGGGCTGAACTCAGACGGAAGAGGGGTCCCCTGGAAACCAAGCATTGGTAATGCAATAGGATTCGCATTTAGGGGAGACCTATTGCATTGAGAACGGGAGTGCGGGCGGGCGCAAGAAGGCATGAGCACGACCAGGAGTTCACGGGAGGGAGTTGGGGGGCCCCAAGAAGTGACGAACTGCGGGAGGGACATAAAGAAAGTAGTCGGTGAAGTAAAGGGGCCAGTAACCATGGAAGTATACAAATGACTGACATGGCGGTGATGGGGAGGGACTAACAAGCTTAAAGCCAATCGGAAGGCAGCATTTATAATCTAAGCCAATGAAGAAGAATGGGCCAGGGAGTGGGCGGAGCTTCCACGTAGCTTCCACACTAAAGTGTATACTGCATGGTTCGCAAAGCGATGGTAGCACATTCGCGCTGCGATGCTAGGCGAGACATAAAAAACAACGATAGACTGGCTCCACTTTGATACATCATGAGAGGCACCTAACAGAGAGGAGCAAGGGGGAACACATCATGTGAGCAATCAGGGGTGTGTCTTGTATGTAGCACAAGCCAATCTGTCCTTCAGAGATCTAGCCCCCATTAAGAGTTTCCCAGCGTTTCCGCACCTGGGTTAGCAGATGTGGGAACACCAGACCCAGTTTTACCTGGTGTGGATTCTCACCCAATAAAACAGTTGCTAAGTGATAGTTCTCACCTGATGCTCTACCATTCCACCAGAGGGGCATAAAATATCACCCCACTAAAGGACATCCCCAGCACATCAGACAGACCCCCGAACCCCGCCCCTGCCTTCCACCCACAGACCTTTCCACTCAGAATAGCGAATAGTCATGCAGAAAAGAGCTAGGCATTCTCATGACTGCATGGTTATTCCCCATTCTGGGATAAACATGCAATAATGCCGTAATGAAATCACATTACCCATATATACACGAAAATGCCCTGTCATGCATAATCTCCACACTTTGGAAATCATACTACAATTAAAAACACTAATGCCCCATTATGAGTGGTGAGAATTCTCAAGACAACCAGAGTGAGGGATTAATTAATCTCTGAATGTCGAATCCACCCTACCCAAAACACTAAGCACATGCAAGCATGCTAGTCAGCTAAGAGTGAAGTGTGTCCATAATGGACTGCCATTCCCATTATGCCCTCACACAGGACGAGTGTGCACCATGTGACTATACTGAAGCGCACTCACGTCACATGATATGTGGGAGAAGAACTCCCAAATAGAGGAGTCACTCACTACCAGACTGGTGTCCAATGTGGTGCAGGAGAGAACTGTAGGTGCAGGAGTGGAGCCGCTGTACCCTTGACGGAGTGAATACACATCAGTTAGGGGATTTCCCCGACATCATCACACAGGAACTACAGACTGAATATTTGTTAACACGTTATTGCAACCTAAATACTCTCTAGTGACATATATTAGGAAATTATCTCTTTCTCAATCCAAGAAAGCATGACCCGCTAGTGTGACTTAAAAACTGTCTGGGGGAATAACAAGATGCTTTTTATGTTGTTTGTTTGTGTCTGCATGAAGTAGGAAATACTATTCACTCGAATTAACAACCCGCTCATATTAAAGCTTATTGAACTATGAATAAGAGTGACTCTTTTAAAGACCTAATACCTAAAATCTTCAAAAAGTTGTTATAGTGACAATGGATATAACAATAAAGGAATGGATATAAGGGGAACTGATATTTCTATAATTCTACGGGTTTTTAGCTATTACAACATGGTCAGGTAGGAGAGCCTTATGACTCCTTCTGCCATACCCTCCTGTATAATTAGGAAGAGGTAGGCAGGGAAATCTATGAGCCATGATGAAGGCGGGTGACCCGTTTGGGCAACATCTTATTCGGCTGAAACAAGTTGCTAATATTGGATGTTGAAACCATTGTGTTTTCATGGGACATCATGTTTTTGATCTTCTAACCATGTTATGGGCACCCGTAGAATTAAAATATTTCCAGGGTATACCCATAATATTTTTTTACCTGAGCTGGATCGCTGCATTTGGCCAGAATATTATTATAAAGGGCCTCCCACATTTAGTTGAGCCAATCCAGGTGGTATTGACCTACTTGGGTCAGGGTGACCCGCCCGTGATGATGCATGCCACTATTTTGTGGGTGAGGTGTCCTCTCCTAATATTTAATTAAGCCTGTAGGAAGGATGAACCTTTGAATTGCTAAGATGGGACCTGGCAGCACTGTATCACTAGCATTGGAAACAAGCTAAAGACCGCAGTGTGAATATCTGGTGATAACGGACTCTACACACACATACACACTGTGGCATCCACCGTTAGGAGCCCAGCTGCTGGAAATGACAAAACAAGTGCTGCCAGTGGGCCACTGTGCAGCTCGAGAACTGTGGCCTTATGCCCTCTATTCTGGGACACCCACATGGGAGACTGAACACTGCACTGCTGGGGCAGTGGCTTTGGCTGCACTCAGAAAGATGTTTTGGGCCCAATACAGTGACTGGAGTTCTAGGCACAGCACTTGAAAGGGCTTTTAGTGTGCTGAATTTAGATACCATGTAACTGAAACACATGATGGACGAATGCTGAATGATTCAAACATTCTCCCCCAGGCAAGAGATCTGGTTTAAATCCATTGTTCTTTTGCCCACTACGCCACCCCAATTTGGACCCAGCCATATGCAAATCAGTCTTGACCCTGTGCCTCATGGGAACAGTCCAGGCCGAAGTGCCAAGCCAGGTCCTCCCTGGACCGGAAACAAGCATCCTGGGACCGGTTTTGGGGTATGTCACCGTTCATTAGCCAGGCTAGCTTGAATCCAGTGGCACAGTGAGCAAAGCACCCACGTATGGGCATACCCCTCCCACTTAGGGCGAAAAGTATAACTGCAACGAATGATGGACGGAATGCTGAGTGATTCAAACATTCTTCCCCAGTCAAGAGATCTGGGTTAAATGCATTGTTCTTTTGCCCACTACGCCATCCCAGTTTGGACCCAGCCATATGCAAATCAGTCTTGACCCTGTACCTCATGAAAAAGTCCAGACCGAACTGCCAAGCCAGGTCCTCCCTGGACCGGAAACAAGTATCCTGGGACCGGTTTCGGGGTATGTCACCCTTCATCAGCCAGGCCAGCTTGAATCCAGTGGCACAGTGAGCAAGGGGCCCACGTCTGGGCATACCCGACCCACTTAGGGTGAAAAGTGTAACTGCAACAAATGATGGACAGAATGCTGAATGATTTAGAAATTCTTCCCCAGTCAAGAGATCTGGGTTAAATCCATTGTTCTTTTGTCCACTACGCCAACCCAGTTTGGACCCAGCCATATGCAAATCAGTCTTGACCCTTTGCCTCATGGGAACAGTCCAGACCGAACTGCCAAGCCAGGTCCTCCCTGGACCGAAAACAAGCATCCTGGGACCGGTTTCGGGGTATTTCACCCTTCATCAGCCAGGCTAGCTTGAATCCAGTGGCACAGTGAGCAAGGGACCCACGTCTGGTCATACCCATCCCATTTAGATACCGATCAGTTCATCTGTGGCCAATGTGATCTAGCCAATACAAACGTTTTTCCCTTGGACTTATAAAAGGTTCCATTATAAAAGGAGTTGCTCTCTAAATTGTTCAATGTGATGTAGCACCTGAGATCATGGGCCTTTTAGACATTACCTGGAGTAAATCAGACCTTGGCTCCCCACAATACTACCTAGTAGATATCTCCAAAAGGATCAAAACCTCTACCCTTAATCCATAGAGGACAGTTCCATCAGGTCTGGGGGTCATAAGACTGCAGATCACCGTGTGACTCCAGTGCACTAGGCAGCTCCTCAGCGGAAATCTTCTACAACTGCTGTACACATGAAAGCACCACCAGATTTAAATCAAGTGGAAACAAACGGTTGCATGACCAGGAGGACTCCTTGAATGATAAACTCTCAGATTCCAAGATGGCAGCTAAACAAGTGCCACTTCCAGAGAGAAAGCTGATGAGTATTCAGTTGGACAATTGCCTTCCTGGCTGGCAACTCAGGATTTTATGCCAAAGTGAATCATGGGAGCATTCCGAAGAGGTCATGTCTTGTACTTCAGTAAGTAAATCAAAGTGAAGAAACAGGGAATTGAAGTTGGTATGGCACTGTCTGGTTGCTTTGTGATAAGCTATGTATCGGAATATGACCATATTAAGCATGATCGTTGGAGCAAATACCAGTGATGTACTTTCGTGCTGGAACATGAGTGAACAGAATATGATTATTTAATTTGAGTCATTTATCTACATTCTTGAAATGGGAGAACTGTTGACCGATTAATACATTCTCTCCGTGTTTGTAAACAAACACTGATCAATACACCAAATATAGAAAATTAAACAGAGAGAGATATTGCTAGTTTCCAGTATTGGTATGGATCTGGTTTACTTTTTTGATAAAGGAAAGATAAGTAGATTACTTCAAGTCATTGCACTGTGTCACTGCATGCAACAGCAAGAGAGTATCTTGGCTACATTTTGTAAAATAAAAATACTTTAAGGTAGGTCTTGAGCTCTGGTTCCCTGCTCCAAAGACATTATCTACAAATCCAGTTTATACTTAGCATGATGTATTCCAAGGCTGTAAGGCAAATGGGAAAGTTATTTTCTCCTGTCCAGTAGTGTGAACAGAATGCATTAATTGAAACTCATACATGAATCTCTGGTACTTTTTTTAATAGAGCACAGATAAATATATTACCCCTCAGCAATATTCAATTCCTAAATGTCTATTAACTCTACTTTTCTCTCCCTGATATTTCCAAAGCACATGAACTCACCAGTTGACGCTATTCATGTTATACTCTTGTGCTCTTCAAATACTACTAACCAATCTCAGAGCTGGACTAAAAACCAGAATCAGACATGACAAAAAATGTAAGCTATTAGAGCAAGGAGTGAGTAGTTCCTGTGTGGGTATCTTGGCTAGTGATGTGGTAGGCGAAGGGGAGTGCTCCTAACTGCACACTCCTTGTTTTCATAGCTGTAGGGGCATGTGTGGTGTACCTTACAAAAAAGTCTAATTCCCCCTCTCCTTGTATTGAAAAAAATGTCAGCCCCAATCTGCTGGAAGACACGGATAGAAGGGGTCACTGGGTTATGGCTGGAATACAGCAGCCCAACCTGCCCCAAAAGCAGCTCCCTCACCTGCAGCCCATTGGGGACATTGAGGGCCATATTCTCAAGGAGCTATCGCCAAGTTAACGTCACTTTAGTGCAGCCAAACTCGCGATAAACTTATCACCCCATTCACAAGCTGGTGCTAACAGCCCATAGCACCAGTTTACCCACGATAGCAGCCGCAAAAAACATCGCCACAGATGACCCTGGCAACTATCACTAATGAGATGCAGAGTAGGTGTTCCCGTGCAAAATGCCGTGACAACACCACTCCACAACATTCTACACGACCAGCCAGATCGGCGAAAAGACCTCGAAACATGCGATAAGGCACGTTAGCAGCAGAAAATTAACACCTGCTCTGACCTGGTGCAAAGTCGGACGGCAGCCGGCACCACAAAAGGAAGCCTAGCCCAGAGCCACACCTGAAGAACAACAGATGCCATGGAGCCACTGAACATGCGTGCCGGACAGCCAAGAGGGCCACAACACCCACCGCCACCACCCCCAGGCCCCCCTCCCTCCCCGGCACCCCGCCCCCGGCCAAAGACATGCCACATCAACTACACGGAATCATGTACCAAATAATCGGCCTGATGTCGCACAATCACATCTGGTGATATGCATGTGTCATCACAAAAATGAGTTTCACACATTCACCTTCGAAGCAACAAATGAAAATGTATTAAAAAAACACACAGAACAGAAATGACGACACATGGCGGCTACCCTCGGGACATTCCGTTGGTCACAGCCTGCAATACAGAAAATCATGATGGGAAGGTGTGTCCTGCGCACATCAAGGGACAGAGAGAGAGTGAATGAGAGAGAGAGAAAGAGAGGGAGAGAGAGAGAGATAGACGGGCAGAGAGGGGGAGAGAGATAGACGGACAAAGAGGGGGAGAGAGAGAGATAGACGTACAGAGAGGGGGAGAGAGAGATAAATGGACAGAGAGGGGGAGAGAGAGAGACGGACAGAGAGGGGAAGAGAGAGATAGAGAAAAGAAGAGAGGGAGAGAGAGTGCGAACCTACGCACCCATGCCACACTGCTCATCTGCTACCACTGGTGTGTCTCCAATCACGTGCCGGTATGTAGTGCAGTTCACCAGGTCCTACATCTGAGACAGACCCGTCATCTGTAACAGAGTCCAGATACATGAATGGCACAGTACATACGATTGCACACGACATCATCGCCCGTCCGCCCCTGCACACCCAGGCAGCTGCACCCCACCCCGTCCTGCCACCCAGCGGTGCATGCCCGCCCCTGCGCACCCAGGCAGCTGCAACCCAGCCCCTCCCACCACCCAGCAGTGCATACCCGCCCCTGCGCACCCAGGCAGCTGCACCAAAGCCCCTCCCACCGCCCAGCAGTGCATGCCCGCCCCTGCGCACCCAGGCCTCACTGCTCACCTTTCGCCCTTAGCTTGTAGCAATGAGGACCCACCACGTGCCGCTGCAAGCCACAAGCCCAGGGCCCGCGGACATGGCGCCCTCCACATCATGCAGCCCCACTCCGCAGGCCACCAGGTCTCACTTTTGGTGCTGAGTCTTGAAGATATACCAGTGCACCCGGCCTCATCACAGGCTGCACACCTGCTCAGCCCTTGAGGTGCCACTAACTCTGTGACCCGCGAGGCCACGCCACGTGGTGGTAGGCCCCCGCTGTCCGCTGGCTCAGGCCTACAATGCGGTCCAGCAGGGCACCTAAAACCTGAGCAGTCCGGACCGCCGGGACGGGGCATCATCGCAGGTTGCACACTCGCTCAGCACTTAAGGTGCCCCTACCTCAGTGCACCAAAAGTCACCTTCTTGTGGTGGTGTGCCTGTGCCGGCCGCAGTGTATTCGGTGCCACCAAGTCTGTGCCCCGTAAGTCATGGACCCTCTATGATTGGGTATCGTGGTGCGGATGCCATCATGTCACCTCCGGGCCTGTGGAATGTGATGTTGCAGGCCCCTGGGCCCCCATGCCTACATGCACACCACACGGATACACCCCGAGAGAGGTTGGAAATGGTGTTGAGCACTTGCACCCGGCCCTTTTTATTGGCAGGGTCACATGTGCTGTGACGCGTGTGCTGGATGGGTGTGGTGTGGGTGTACACCAGCCGTGAGGGAGTGGCTGTGGCATGCTGACAACTAGACCTGTGACCAGCAGATCCCTACAGGGAAGTCCTGGGACATGTAGCGTTGCCCCCCCCTGTGAACGTAAGCGGAGTGGGCTGGCCTGGCGTATGCCAGTCCAACGTAAGGGTTCGAACAATGACCCCGGGGCTCTGGCCGTTGTTCCGTGCGGGGCTGGACAGGGAAGTAACAAATGCGTGTGTCGCTGTTGTCGCGTCGGCGCCACCCGAACAACATTCGGCAATGTGTCAACCTGTGACCCAAGTCCAACGACATGAGCCACATGGACGTAAGAGGAATTCACTGACCCTACATTCATCTATACTACCACACTTGAAAGACCATAGACACAACACATATGTGTGATTGAGAATGTTTAATGCACATTCAGTGGAGTGTTGCATCTGGAGCAGTACAGGGCCATCATGCAAACCCCACGTGACGATGCAGGCCCGTGGAGGGCCAGCCAGAGTCCTTCAAGGAATGACAAGTCCAAAGGAAGAGGAAGAGTTCAGTCCGCAGTCGGATAGCTGTGTCATTGGCGATCATACAGAAAATGGCAGTCCATTGCGAGATCCAAGGTAAGTGTTGCAGAGTGTATCGGGGGACAGTGGAAGGTGATGATGCAGAGGGCAGAATCAAGCTGAAACCGGCCATGTGGCGGAGATAAATGCTACAGTTTTCTCCGTACCAGTAAGGCGGTTTCATCCACATCTTCGTCCTCTGCTGTGTCATGTGCCTCACGTGTGGGTGGTGCTAGCCTTTCTCCAGCACTGTGTGGCAGTGACACCTCAGGGGCCGGAGGTGGAATGTCTGCAGCACTGTGTGGCACTGACACTTCAGGGGGCGGAGATGTGGATGTAGTGGTAGCAGCAGCATGCATCAGCACCAGGCCTTGTGGCAGCAATGCCATGAGGATGGTTTTGAGGTCACTGTGGAACCCATCTACCTCTCGCTGGTGTGCAGCCGTGGCAGCCGCTCTTTCCACATTGGCCCGCTCCATGTTCTCCATGAGCCTCCGCATGAGTCCCAACTCCCGGGCGAGCTCGCTGAAGCCACTCTGACTCGACAGTCATTCTTGTCTCAGAGTCAGAACTCTGGCGATGTCAGCCATGGTTCGTTGGAGTGCATGGAGCAGACTATGGGTGTCCGTTAGGGACTGTGAGTGGTCCCTGATGGGACTTACACACACACGTATGGCATCTAGTTTGTCTGCCATGCGGTCGAAGCCCACCCGCACCTGTTCAGCCAGCTGCTCCTGGCATCCCAACACATGGTGTTGGAAGGCCATGTGTTCTTCGTGGTGGTCCTGGGAGGCAGCCGTGGTGGTGGGTGCTGCCTGCTGTGTGGTCTGTGAAGGGGGTGGGGTGTGCCCGTTGCAGCTAGGCTGCCCTGCTCCTGGAGATGGGCTGCGGAGACCATTAATAAACTCTTTGAGGGTGTCGGAGTCGAAGCTGTGGTGGTCTTCTTCGTCATCAGAGATGAGAGGTTTGGGCTGCTCTGCAGGAGGTGTTTACTGTCCCTCTGCAATGTGAAGGGGAGATGCAGTTTGACAATGTGTTCAGTGTGTGTTGTTGAATTGAACATGTTCACATACAGACTGCATGACTGTGTACATCGTGGATGTTTTGGAGGGGCTGCCTATTTGCTGTGGGACAGTGGACATTTCGACAACATCACGGATGTGTATTTAAACTTGTGCATTGTCTACTCACATTTCCCTGCAATGCCACTTGTGATTGGCCAGTGTCTACACCCAGTGGGTGCCATGTGTGTCCTGTGTTCTGTTGTGAACATGTTGCGGTTTGTGCCACTTTGTTGTCAATGTTGATGTGCTCTGTATGTTATGTGTGTGTGCTTCATCGGGGGGGTGGCCCCTGCTGCTCTGTTTTGTTGCCCCTTATCCCTTTCATGCGGTCTGCCTTTGACTTCTGTGCTTGTACAGTGCTGACATGTAGCATACTTGGGTACATTGTTCTCTTGGTGGGAGTTGGGGTCTGGGGCATGGTTTGTCCGCAGATGTGCTCAGCTCAATTGTGCATGTGTGCCATTGTGCCCATCTCCCCCCGTCCCCCCAGTCCCTGGTCGTTACTCACCCTGGTGCTGTTGTGTTTGGTCCTGTTGAGCAGTGTCCAGTCCCCCGACTCCAGCCACCATCTCCCCACTGATGACTGTGCTGTGAACACCATTTCCTCCATGTCGTCCTGCTCCTCCTGAGGCGCAGGACTGCCACCTCCAGTCTGAATTGCTGCCTTCCAGTTGTTGGCGAGTTTCAGCTTTGTTTGCACTTGACATCATTCCAGCGCCTCTTGACCTCTTCCATTGTCCTCTTCAGCACTCCGACTGCATTCATCTTGTCCACGATGGAATGCCATAGTCCATTTTTTGTTGCCAATGACACAGTGGAGGTGATGAACAGCAGTTGATGGTGTTCGACCACCTCCGTTTTCAGGATCCTGTTTTCCTGCTGACTGAAGCGCTTCTTCCTACTCTTCTTCTCCTTGCCCTTCCCTGGTCCTGAGGTCCCAGGCAGGTCCTCCGGGGGGCTTGTGAGTTTCTGGTTCTCCTCTGTGCTTGCTCTGGCAACATCCATTGTGCTTGGCTGTTGTTTGGCATTTGTTTGTCAGTTTTTTTTCTACTTTTATTGTGATTTTTCCTGCCTGACGCGTGTGAATTGCAGGCCTGTAGCTTGTTTTCGCAGATTTTGGATCACGATTGGCCTCATCGCAGCTTTTTTTGAGTTCGCTTTTTTCATTTTTGTGGCGTGGCATTGATTTTATCGCAGTCAGTTGACGCGTTATCTGGGGAATATCGCATGGTACCGCCGTGTTGTTAATGCCTGGTTAACACTGTGTAAATTCCCCGCGATGGACTGCGATGTTGAGGGTTGCGTTAAGTAACTTTTGCGATGGTTATCACAGGTTCTTGAGAATATACCCCTAAAAGTGTTAGAATGGTCAGTCCGGCCCGAATCAGCGTAATTTATTATGCATTCTCTATGTTTGGGACATTTGTTCTTGCAGAGGGGCATTTGATTACCTACGGCAAGAGTATGTTTTACTATGTGTTTTATAGAATGCGCACCTGGAATGGATAACTTTAGTTTTGTTTGTTCTTCATTTTTAGATTATGTAAGTTTTTACACTGGTTTTAAAATTAAATATGGGTTATATAATAAGAGGCTAATATGTCTGTGATGGCCTTATGAATTTTGTATGGTGTGGAGCACTTTCTATGCAGTATATTTAAAATAAAAGAAATACCGTGTAACTGCATAGAATAAGGCTACAATCAAAGAAAGATTATCGGCAATGGTAAACATTAATTACTGAATGGTGCAAAATTGCAACTGAAGCTGAATTGCATGCATTGCAAAGTTGGCAGTGCAACTTTTCACTGCCACTGGGCTGACCGACTGGTGCATAACATTAGTTTTGTGCGTTTAGGTAGTGTGAACAATGATGCGAAATTGCACGGGCAAACAACCTAGGTAATCTGGAAATGTTAATGCAAAATTACACCACTGCAATCTATGTCATCTGGAAATATAGTGCAAAACTCCCCGGGGACCTGTGCAATCTACATAACTGGCAATTAAGCCGCCAACTGCACCAGCGACTGTGCAGTCTATGCAATCAGATAATGAGGGTGCAACACGGCCTCACCACCTGTGCACTTTATTTAGTCCAGAAATAATAGTATGTAATTTCTTCCACCCTGATCTGACGAGACGCATGAACATTTCCACCATTATCATGTATTACAGCACTGCTTCATACGTTAAAGTCTCTGTAAATTCATGTGTAGGCTCTGAAAACATGCTTTTAGGCAGAATAAGTGCCTTTTCCGCTCCCTAGTCTAAACAGATAAATTGATATGATGCAAATCTTCAAAACTGAAAAAGAATACAAATTAAAAGTACTCACTGATACTCCCTATTCACAAAGCCTATGGGGAAGACGATGGATATTTCCTGCCATAAAATTACACCTATATTATAAGCAACTTTTCAGCTATTTATGAAGGGTGGAAAACAGGAGTATGCCAGGAATTCTCCGACATGTGGATTTTGTGATGTATATCAATGCATAGCCTTTACATATGAAAAATATCCAAGTTCCAGGTCGAACATTGAGGATGCATAAATGTGATATAAAAGTGCTTTTGTACATGTAAGCGTTTTTCTTCACAGGGAATACATTTTCTCCGTGGAGAAACCCCTCTACGTTTATTGTAAATACAGGTGTGGGTCCTTGCCCATTCACACTCTGGAAACATATTATGCCCTGCCTTTCGCAGGAGTAAACCTGTGTGGATTTCCAGAAGAGGAAACGACCTGAAAATGGTTTGCTAATACCCACCAGATTTGGATTTTTTCCTTTGTTTTCAGGATAACACACATAACACCGTCCACAATATTTTCTAACCTTCCAAATATGGTAATTCCTTGATTCGTGTGGAGGTTTTACATTCCGAAGTGCACTTTGCAACCATAAAGTGCCATACATCCAGTTTGGGTACTTTCATTTTCGAGCCGCAGGATATATAGAAGTTTTTTCAAAAGGATAGAATTTAGAAATTAAAAAATATTTTATAAAAACTACGGTTTTCTCCTAAATAAACAGGATATATAGAAGTTTTTTCAAAAGGATAGAATTTAGAAATTAAAATATATTTTATAAAAACTAAGGATTTCTCCTAAATGAACAGTGTTTGTAAATGTTGGTACAGCAGCTGTTTTTAATATCTAGTTATTCCTCTGGTGCATCTTAGAAAATAATGTTATCCTTCTGAGACGTAAAATTTGAGTTTTAGAAGCTCCCCAAGTTGGCTGAAATGCAAAACTGCATAAGTTGCTCCACAACAAAACCAGACATGTTTTTCAGCCCAGCTACCTGACACAAAGCGTTAGACTGAAGTAGCTGAGACTGTGCCTCAGCCCAGACATGTATTGTTAAATGTGACGTGTTCAATTTATCATTAGTTATGAAGTGAAAACGGATGAATACACATTCAATTTAGTTCGGCTGCTTTCTTCATTTATCACAGCCTTACATCATCCATCATCTCCCCCCTCCACACCCTTTTTTCTGATTTGAACAAATAACACACTTTCATAAATTTAATCTAATTAATCATAATTGTAAGGTGATGTTCCCTTAATGGAGTGAACATCAGGTTTTATAAAGTTTTCTTGCAATTTTAATAAAATGTGTGCCAGATAGGATCTGCGAATGTTCTGTGATGAGTTGAATCTCCTGTTCGCTCTTCGCGCCCGTCGGTACTGTTGATGCACCAATACTGGAAATTGCTCAACCATTTTGTACATCTTTATCTAACAACTGCTCCCATTAATTGGAAAGTGTTCATCACTCCTGGAGACAAGATACCATCTGTAGGCTAAAGAAAAAGTAATTTGAGGAGTGGGGGGGGGGGGGGGGTGAAGGAATTCTACTGAAGGTGTTATGGTAGCTTACTGTGTGAAGTTTTGAACAAATAAAAGCTAGGTACTTCACTCTCACGTTAAATTGTTCAACTCACTTCTTAAGATTGTGTTGCAACAGAAAATAAGTAAGTTTTGCAATTAAGAATGTAGGACTGATATTCCAAAAATAATGAATACCACAAAATTGAAGGCTTATTCCTTTGAATTACATGTTATTACTCACTATATTGAATTCTGATGCCTCTGTTAGCCATAATTCTATGTATGTGGATTGTCCACAAAGTAGAAGTCAACAGTCAGTACATAAATGCACCTTTTCTTTTAGATCTGTTGTTAGCCAAGACCTTTTGATTTTACTAAATTATTTACGTATAATATTACTTTTTCATGGTTTTCAGCCATCCTTCTTCATCCATTCGCATATTGATCTGTCGTTCACATTTTTCTCTTGCCCACTACTGCATGGGGCAACGGGTCAGCCCACTTTAGCCATTGGCTAACTTCACTATGACAGCATTCTGCTCTTTCACAAGGTTTTCCCTTCAGTGCCAGGGACCACTATGTATCCACAATGTAATATGTGCTTTTGGAGATCAATGATTTTGTTTCCACGCAAAGTTTTGAAAAAAAATATTAGCAAAGGCCCAGCAGCCCCCTCAACAATAACGTTTTCAAAAAGATGACAAAACAAAACATGCATTGACAAAGCCAAAAAAAGGCATCCAATGTCATTCCTGAATTTATGTAATTATGACGCACCAGGGGTATGAATTGCATGCATTGAATTTACAGGATCATTCATCACATTCCCAAAGCAGCATGCATTTATGTTTAATTTAAGCAGGCCTACAGGGCTCCAGTTGTTCCTGGCTCTCCAGTCCTTTGGTAGAAACTCCTTCCTCGCCAGGGCAGTATGAATGTTTGTTTTTTTCAAGCTAGGTTTTGCATTCATATCCTACTAAAGGTCCCTGCTTGGTGGCTTATGTGTGATCCCTGGCATTTTCAGCCAGGCTTCTGTAGTGATAGGACAGACATTAAAATGATGGGTCAGATCAGCTGCAAATGCCAAGTAACATGGTGGAAGGGGCATTTGAGAAATGTTGTTGTCTTCTAGATCTGAAGTTTGTGTCGCTAAGGGATGGTGATGGTGTACAAAGGAAGAGTAAGATACTATGCCTACCTCATGAGATGAACACTAGACGAACAGGCAAGGGTGAGCATCAATCTATATATCTAACTGTTGCTTCAGGTTAAATGCCTTGATAGGAGGCCAGAGTCCTTTGAATTTTTGGAAGGTGTATCTATTGTAGTTAGATTTAAATACTTCAAAACCTCTTTATTCTATAATAATAATATAATCCACATTTGTAAAGCGTGAACAGTCACCCGTAAGGGTCTCTAGGAGCTGGGGGCCGTCGGGAAGATTAAGCAAGCTATTGCCCAGAGTCACATGGTGCTGGGCTAATCTGCTGCCGGTGCCGGGGATCGAACCGTGATCTCCAGATTCCGGAGTCAGTCGCCCTGGCTGCAGCGCCACACCTCTTCCCCACGGCGCCACACCTCTTCCATGCACCTTCCCTTTGATCTCTCTTTCATTTAGAACAATCCACTCGATACTGGTCCATGGAATATAAATCCTTCTAAATTAAATAAATAATATAAATTAAATAAAATGTACTAATGTTCTATAACAATATTTCTAATGGATACACAATCTTCCCGCAGATTCCTCACCTTAACAATATCTCTACTAGGCATCAGCAAATATTCTCCCCAGCAATAATGCTTCAGCACCACATGGTGGCACCATGCAGCCTCTGGAAATTATCACCCACAGGACATTACAACATGGAAGTGTACTGGGCATCCATTGGCACACTGGCATTAGTTCTTGGATGTTTTTCTGCACTCCACTGAGATGTGCAGAGAGCCACTGATAGAGTATCAATACAATAAAAGTGCATAACATGTTTGCATATCTTGGAATCTTATTATTTAGGGCACTAACCCATTAGGGGAGGAGGGAATGCAGAATCTGCAGGAAAGTTATGCACCCACCAGAAATATCATTACCAAACGTAAATATTTCATTCTTCTGATGGATATATCTTCTTTCAGAGTCCTTAACTTAAGAATGGATCCCAAAGCAATACCTACTGAAGTGGTGGAATTGAGTAGTGCACATTAACCAGAGAAATTATGCAATACAGTCCCCAAGTGCCTGTGTGCCTTAGCTGTGAGGAAGCAATGTTTGGCAACAGTGGGGAGGAATGGCTGCAGGTCATCCAGGCAGATATCAGCCACCGGATCATCTCTGGGGAGAGACATTCATAGGAGCCATGGCCCTAGTTTGTTTGGCACAAATGCTCTCTTGAGGGTGTTTCTTAGCCTAGACATGGAAAATCTTGATACAGAGAATGACCCAATGAGAAATAGGGCTTTTGGTCACTACCTTGTCCTTCCTTGCTCCAGCAAAACCTACAAGAGCTAACAATTCACTCTGCACTGCCAAGTGTGATCGATGTAATATGACATGCACAGCTGGGTTTCAATCTACGTAACCTTTCCTCCTCTTTGTTGGGATGAATAGAAGAGAAGAATGATGGAAGGATAATGGTGAGACCACATGTGTTATAGGGTTCCTACAAATATAGCAGGACTGTGTATTAGACTAACACAAACTTCACAATATAGGGACTCAGTTCACATATATGAACAGTAAGTGTTGGTGGTTTTCGCCTAGCTCATAGTACCACATCCAACCTCTAAACCAAACAGAGTAACAGATGTTGTTGGTAATCTCAAACATGATACTCTGATTCACAATTAATGCATGGTAACATATCTAACCCTTTCATTTGGTCACTCTTGCATGCCCAAGGTAAACACAAGAAAGATACGCCAATGCGGTTCCAAACATTTATTGAAATGATCGTATTCATGCTTAAAATGCATGAGCTACGATTATTAGAAAGATGAGAGATGTTACTGTAATCGGCATTATTAGAATGGTAAACAATATGAACAATTCAACCATGTTAAACGTTGGTAATGTTTGCTTGCTCACTCCTATCTGCGGTCCTTATGAGTTTGGTGGTCCAATGGACCGCTGAACCAGAGGTGGCAGCCCGTGGACTGCCAGACTGGTGGTCTGCCTGCCGCATTAGAACTGTGGCGGTTGGACCGCCAAGGGACCACTGCTGTCACCAGGTATCCACTATCCCTGGTGGTGGTGCAGCGGTCTGATACCCCTAATATGCTTGTGGTGCAGCTCCGGCACCGCCAAGCATATCAGGAGTTTCCTCACAGCCACACTTTTCATGGTGGTGTGACCTCCATGAAAAGTGTGGCCGTGAGGAAAAAAAAGGGCCCTGAAGGGCCCACGGTTGCCTCAGCCCCATGGGGTGAATGCAGGGGGGCACATGTTGTGCCTCCCTGTTTTCATGTACCCCCCTTTCCTCCAGGGCATGTACTTGACAGTCTATGCCCTGCAGGAACTGCCTTTGACGCTCCCATTGTGGTGCCTTTTTCAAAGGCACCGCAGTCGGACCACCAAAGAACCGCCTGCCAGAGTACAAATATGACGTACTCTGGTGGGCGGTCTTTAATGGGTTTGGCAGCCTCAGAGTGGGCTGGCAGCATGGCAACCCCGCTCCAAGACTAACAAAGTCATATTAAGGCCCTGTATCTAATACTTTACTAAAGAGACCATTGTGGGAATACTCTCTGCCAGATCAGTTGGGATAGTCTAACCGCGTACCTTGATCATAGATGCCAAGAAACAGGTTGCAGTGCACAGGTTATCTTCCTTAGCTGGGTGGAAATCGAGTCAGCAGAACTGCATCTCAGTAACAGTTCACAGCAGTTTTGTGATAATACCAGTATGGAAATTCTCCTCTTAAAGGGTTTTAGCACAGAAGCGGTCTATATAATAAAATACTGCTCTTATCAACTGTGGCAGAGGCGCAGAGCAGCTCATTTGGTTTCATCTACCTATGATGAGGTGTCTCCTAATGGGCACAGAAAGAAAGGAAAACAATTACATAGTGTTCTTTATATACGACCCTGGAACTAACTGTACAGACTGCAGGGTGTCGTGCCTATCAGAGATGCATGTACAGCACATTCATGCATTAGCAGAAGGTGTGGCATAGGACAACACGAGAAAGATATGTCAACCTAAGGAGTTGAACCTAAAATGGAGAATAGACGTGAGCTACACTACAGATGCAGTGAGAGAGCCTGGAATTCTCTGACCCCTGGCAATATTGTCTTATAAATGAGAAGTCAAACCAGGCAAGTGTTCAGTGCCTTAAATGGAGATGCCATTTAGAAAGTTTACAAATGATTCAAACCCACTGAGAAAAAATAGTAGGAGGAAAAAGTAAAGTAAACACCCTTTATATAATGTGCTACTTGTAGATTGCACACCACCTAAATGACGGCCTAATAACGAAGATTAGTTACAAATCTGGTTGGTCACAGGGCTCTGTTGCATCCCATATACATGTGTGATGTGATGAAAATGTATTATCAACTTCTCTAGTTAGGAAATTATATCTGCTGAGCACAACTCAATGTGAACACACCACCTCAATGGTAAAAGAAGGGCAATATCACATTTACACAACCTTAATAAATAAAAAACACAAATTACATAAGTATGATGTTACACGTAGACATCCAGTAGCACACCCCAACTGGACTCCATAATGACTGATATCAAAATAGAAAGCAGGAAACCTCCTTAGTCGCATTGTCAAATGTTACCTTGTAATAAGAACGGAGGAAAACATAAAAAGAGTATTCTCCGTAGCCACACCATGCAATGATGCCATATATAGACAAGCATTTGCAATGCATTAGGTCTCGCATTTACGCGAGTTTGAGCTATTGACATTGCAAATAACAATGCCTATTGGCATTGTCATTTACAATGCCAATAGCTTTAACTCGTGTAACTGCGAGAACTATTGCATTGCAAATGCTTGTTTGGTTTGGAGTTGGCAGAGCCTTTTAGTATTGATATGACCACAATTAGTCAAGAGGCTGCAGGCTAGGTCTTGAGGTCAGGAAATAAGCTGAGGCCACAACCGAAAAGGGCCGGAGTGGAACTCCTGCTAAATTTTGCTTCAAACTCTGATAAATAATGTAAGGGGAAAGGGCTCCAATTCAGAGCTTGTGAATGGATAAATGCCCGCGCAGGAATGTGATTCTGGAATGCTGCCACATAAAATAACATGTATTTGTTGATTAAATCAAACCTGCGCATGGTGACTTTTAGAAATTCAGTGTGTTTGCTAGTGTGTGGGCAAGTTACTTAATACACGCCATACTTTCAAAAGCAGTGTCTGTACACAGTGAGCTATGGTAAAAGTTGATCAGCCCTCTGTTTACTGCGCAGCCCCTGCTTCCTGCCAGGCCAGACTTTTATTTTGTCACAGAAGAGCAACAGTGCGCATGCGCTGGGTGACTAATGCGTAATCGTACTTACGGGTCAGGGCTGGTTTGGCAAAAGATGCAAGATGGGCAGTTGCTTTAATGCGTTTACTCTGCTGGTGCCTTTGTTAAAGATGAATCGCGGCATGCCGTGCTAAAAAAAAATACATTTAGTGGGCCGACCTGCGCACAACAAAAGATAAGATGCACTGGCGCCATTGTAAAATATTAAGCGCGCTATGCTGCGCTGCAAAAAAAGATAATCACATATAAAATGTTACCTTGCACGCTAATGCAACCCAACCATAGAAAAACACCTAAAATTACAAGAACAATTACAAGAACAACATGTCGGGGAGGTGCGATGATTAAGGGACAGAAATTGGGTTAAATCGCCGGGGACAGACGAAGAGATGGCGTAATGAATGGCCAGAACTGCCTGCTTTGGAACTGCGTGTGGGGGGAGGGGGCGGCTAGATTCGAGGTGACAAGAAGAGCTGGGCGAGAAGGGAGGGGGGAATGTCAGCAACAGAGGAGCCCGCGAAAGTGAAAGTGATCGTGATTACGATCGCTACGGAGGAAAGACACATGGCGCTGCGCGCGTGCACGTTCACGTGCACTGTAGCTTTAGGCCACGGCAGCACTTTGAGAAGCCCACATATAAAATGTCTCTTCGAGCCTTTGGCTCGCGAGACCTAAAAAACGGAAGGGGAGGAAACCCCCTTTGCCATAGTATGTAATGTTACTATGTATCACCATGTAGATACAGGCCTGACAACCACAAGCTAAAATGCCTGTACAAAACCTTGACCATCTTTACAGGCTGTAGAACAACTATTTAAAAACAATTATGAAACTGTCTACTCAGATACAATGTAGCTACCTCCTGAACTAAGGTCACAGTCTGTAGGGAATTAAACACTTATGTAGCTGTGGCTAACTGCTACAATGCAATGTAGCTACTCCGCAAACAGAGATCACAGCCTGTAGAAAATGAAACACATTTGAAGCTGCATCTGTCAGCTTCGATACACTGTAGCTAATAATCTGAAAATAAGGTGTTGCATCTCACTAAAGCCGATATTAGAAAATGCCCGCCTGTTCAGTGCCTGTTTATTTCCTCCCCCACCAACTGATTTCAATGGCATACACCTGAGCAGGTCCTGAGAGGCTGAATGCAGCGGATGAACAGACCCTAAACAGCGCAGACATTTAAAGTCGATATGGTTGCTATCGGGTGGACTGGCCCCACATGATATTAGTAAGTGATTCACAGTTAAACAGAACATCAGCCCTACCCAAAATAAGCAATTCACTGCTGTGGCCACTATAGCCACATGTCAGAGATTAATACATAAGAAAAACGATTCACTAAATCAAAAAAGGTAAAAATCATATGAATAAAGAGTGCAACCAACAACAAATGAAGCCAATCAGCAAATTAATCCATAAATCATCAACATCAATCATATATTTCTAGAAACCAGACTTATCTTCTACCATAAGGGCATGTCATAAAGTGGTTCCTACAATGACACTAATGGAACTACTTCCAGACCCTATGACCACCTTGCAGTGGCCATCTTAGAATAACATGGGTTTCCATGTAATGCATAGCCACCTAGATACATTAACCCCTTGGCTGCGGCGGGAATTCCACCGCAGCGCTGGGGGGGTTTGGGGGCAGCACGGTGGCGCTGTGCTCATGACGGAGCCACTCCGTCATGAGCCACGGTTGAGCTGTGCTCATGACGGAGTGGTTCCGTCATGACTCCGCCCACTGCGCTAATCGCCCGCACAGGCGGGGAATCAGCGCAGCGTGGGAGGAGCGGCGGCCAACGGCCGCAGCATGACAGAACCACTCCGTCATGAGCACACGGCACCCGTGGCTCATGACGGAGTGGCTCCGTCATGAGCGCTGAAAGGGTTAAAGGGCTTTGTTACCAAACCAAGCCATGACTAGTATATTCTAATGTATATAAGTAGGGAACCTGTTAACACATCAATCACAACAGACCCATACGATGATGGACCAGTCCTATTATAACTAAATAGTGCATGCTATGAACGGTCTAATACTCTGGGCTTTTGCTACACTGATGTCAAGTTCTTCACCACCTAGGATGAGGATGAAAACAATCCATCAGGAACAATATCAATGAAGTTAAATGTTCATTAACTAAATCCAGCCATTCCAGATACCTCAAATAAAAACTAAACTGCTCTAAATCCTATGTCTACCATGACCAGTGACAGTTCACTAATTCAAATTATTGAATCAAATAAAATCTAATTGAAACAATATAGAGCGACCATTCTTCAATATGTGGAATGTTGTCAGGAACCCATTATGACTACACAGTCAGATCATACAAATTGTAGAGCACCTCACATTGATCCCAGAAAACAATATTATAATGTCAGCATTTCAGTACTACAGCCAAAACACCAGACGGCAATGGATCTTACTGGAAAAAAATCAAAAATTCAGAAGATTATTATTTCACTAGATGATGAGGGGTAGAGCCATACTCACAGGTGTCTCCCCAGAAAGGGATTACATTTATTATCAGTATTGTGTCTCAGTTGTGTAGCTTATAATCGACAGATCTATTTGACCTCTGTCTGTCTGAGGACCAATTGTCTGTCCCCCACAACGGACATTGAGTGGGATGTAATCAATCCCATGAAACCAGAATCCCGTACCCTCTTTATGACATGGTGTAGCTGGTATCACTATGTTTAAGTGCTCTACAAAGTTTCTGAATAAGGAACTTGAGACTCCAAAGTGTACCATCCACTGATATCTCAACACATTTGCAACCTATCATATAAATTACAAAGATTGTGTTACAATTAATGAAATGTCTCAAATTGTATTCATGTGGTTTGTTGAAACCTGACATTTTTGGTCCGATTTTTTGCCATGGACACACATATTGCAATTATTGCATGTATAAAAACCCAATGGTTTTGGGGGTAACTAAGTGCTGTTCTGCAGTGATGATGTTAACGTAACTGGGGCACAGTAGGTGTCTGAGGGTATGAACCTTCCTGTACACTAACTATGGGTTCTTACAGATGACATTCTTGAGGCCAGGGATCTCCAACAACAGGTGCCAGTGTTTCCTATGGATCTTAAAAAATCTTATCACTGTGCATTGTGTATTTTGTAATAAATGACACCTTGTCCTTTGTCGAATATTGGTGTCCCGTTTTTGAGGCTTCTCTCGGGACACCCTGGATTTTGTTCTCAGCCACTATGAGCATGTCAACATCATATCTCCCATCCAGGAAATTATTTGTAGCTTCTTTAATATTGGTTTCAAACCTACTCTGTTTACTGCAGCTTTGTCTGATATGGACCAGCTCACCATATAGGATGTTCTTGGTGACTCATTTGGCATGCGCACTGGAGGCATGCAGAATACTATTGTATGCTGTTTTCTTTTGGTACATTGTACTTTGTATGGCCCGATTCTCAACATAAAACTGTAAATCCAGCAAATCAGCTTTGTCTCTATTATAACACATAGTCAATTGGATAGTATATGCATTATTATTAAGAAATCCATAGTATTGCTGCAAATGCTCAACCTAACCTGTCCAAAGGCAGATGGTGTAATCGAAGTACCACCTCTGAAAGACAATATGTTCGATCTAGAGGGAGGCACGTGAGCCCCAAGAATGCTCCCGCTCATACCAGCCCAAAAACAGGTCAGCATAAGAGGGAGAAAATTTGGAGTCCATAGCTGTACCTTGAAGTTGATGGTACCATAGCCCATCGCATAAAAAGTAATTCTTGGACAGTATCATATCTATCATGCTAAGCATCATCTGATTCCATTTTAGAGTGATCATATCTATCATGCTAAGTATCATCTGATTCCATTTTATAGTGATTGGCATACATAGTGCCCAAAAACGACTTAACTGCGATAAGGCCAATGTATTTACGTATAGATGTGATAAAGACTTGTCACATCAAAAGTGACAAGCATTAGTTCATCAGACCATGGCAGATTCTTGTATTTGTTGAGAATATCCTTGCCATCCTGTATAAATGCTGACAGCCTCTCTGTTGGTTAACCCCCCAAGATATGATGGATCTCCTGGGAGAGGGAATCCTCCTTTCTTATGCAGATAAAACATAGATACATTGAAATCCTGCATTTCTCTCTGGTAGATATTTATATTCATCATAGGATAGTAAGCACATGTCCCTCCGTTCATACAGTTTCATATTTATGAATACTGTAAGATCATTCATCGGGTTGGACTCTATACATTCATAACATTGGCGGTCCCCCAACTGTCGATTTATTTCATTGGTGTCATCGCATTTACTCATTACAAGTACATTGCCACCTTTGTCTACTTCACAAATTACTATCCCACTGTCTTTCTTCAAGTGCCTGCTTTTCAGCCCAAGTCAAGTTGAATCTATGTTGTGAACATGGTCTAATTGTTGTATCGATTATGATGTAAATCATGTGTGACCTTATCACTAAAGATATCTATGGACAGAGTGGGACGGACAAACTTAGACCATGGCCTAAGGCCACTGTCTTCATCAGCATTTTGAACATTATTCAAATCATCTAATAGTGTTACTATGTCTATCATCATTTTCAAGAGACAATAAACATTGTAAGTCTTGTGCATCAGAGAAAGTATGTTCAAGATATGTATGTCATGTTGTAATGGTAACAGGCTTACTAGGCCACTGAATGAAAAATTAATTTGTAAACACATCAACGTGTATGTCGGTATTATCACCCTTTGTGACATAATCCTTTACTTAATACATTAACCTCATCCATATCTAGATTCCTATTGGACAGGTCGATAATATAGAGCCCTTTTCGTATGTCATGTCTGTATTGCATGTCCCCATTACCAGCATGACCATATCATGTACTGCCTGTATTTCTATGTTTTCTTGGATTTGGTATGGACCCCTGGCCTTTCCACCTTTCTTCCCTTTCCATCTTCTTCCACTCCTTCTGGTTGGTTTATGTCCTTTTTATGTTGTTTGTTGCCCATCAGTAACCTCTCCAGTCCCTTGAGAAGGACAAGGGGCCTGATACTAAAGGGGTGTCCTGAGTCATGTTGCTAGATGTTGCACTACCAATGAATGTTAGGGAACTAGTGCTGCTCGATCTGGATTCAACACTATCCTCCCTAGCTTGTTTCCTGTCACCAGTCATATTAATATTGTCATATTTTTTGTCAAACCTGTAGATACCTTCCTCTCTATAGTCATGATCATAAGTTTGTTTCAATTTTTTATCCTTTAGGTACTCTTGGTGATAATTTTTAATCTTATTTAAGATATCATAATTTTTATCAATCAACTCCTTTGAGTCAATCATGCCAATCTCTTTCTCTAATTTAGCTGTACATAATTGCAATTTTGCAACCTTAATATTGGAATTCTTGATTAATTTGTACATCATTGTACAAGAAGCATTTTCTAAAGTATTTTCCTAGTCCCCCAGGAGTTCTTCATCTATATCTTCAAATTTCGGGAAAATCAAAATGTGCGACCCCCTTGGTATTTTCTTATTGTCCAAGTATTGTTGCAAAGTGATGCCATCCCAACACCACAACAACTCTTGCTTCTTTAGGCATTCTAGCTTCTGAAATTTTGGTCTCAGTTCTTCAATATGTTGGTCTGTAGTCAATGGCATGGTTGATATTGATCCTATAACAAATAGGTTCGGTGCCAATTCCTTTCTTCTATCCTTGATTTTCAACATGTTCATATATCAATTAGTATGGTCTAATACAAAAAGTCCCGAATAGGGAGTGCGGTAATTCCCACAATATATGTTAACAACCACAAGGCAACAGCGGATGACCAGTCACCACACCTCCCACATTGTTCCATAAATTATATTCTGGTGCACTCTCACCCCTGTACCATCCGTTGAATGATACCACTGCCAGGCAGAAACGTGTGGAAAAAACAATAAGGGAATGTGCACCCAATGAAAGAAAGTTCTACTTTTCCATATTATAGACTCTTCTTTATTTTATTTTCCTTTTGATCCATAAAAAGAGCCAACGAATTTCATTCAAAGAATTTGAACTTCTTCAGTGCTGTAAACATATATACAGAAATATTCAATCAAAATCATACCATAATACAAGACAAAACATAAATAAAACATATTAAAAACGGTAAATAGACATAATATCGAAAAAATAATATCGAACAACAAGAATATCGAAGTGAAAATATCGAGATAACATTAATATCGAAGTGTAGAATATCGAGGTAAGTAATATCGTTTTGTTTGTGTTTAGTAAAATATCGAAGTATGAAATATCGATGTAGTAATATCGTTTGAAGATAATATCGATTGAATAGTTTTGTTAGAAATATCGAAATATAATATATATATTGTTTAAAATGTGTATTTAGTGTATATTGAATAAGTAAATTTTTTAATTATATTTATAAATACTTAATTAATGTTTAAAATATAATTAATAGTGTTAAGTAATTTATTGTATGATATGTTTTAGGAGCGGGATGTTGGGTTATTAGGGGATAAGGGTGGGGAGTGTTTTAAAAATATTAGTGTAAAATCAGATAATAATTTAAAAATAATAAAGAATAAATAATTATGAATAGTAAATTGTAATGAAATTTCTAAATTAAATATTTATAATTTAGAAAATAAAAAAGAAATTATATATATTTTTTAGGAGCGGGATGTTGGGTTATTAGGGGATAAGGGTGGGGAGTGTTTTAAAAATATTAGTGTAAAATTAGATAATAATTTAAAAATATTAAATAATAAATAATTATGAATAGTAAATTGTAATGAAATTTCTAAATTAAATATTTATAATTTAGAAAATAAAAAAGAAATTATATATATTTTTTAGGAGCGGGATGTTGGGTTATTAGGGGAGAAGGGTGGGGAGTGTTTTAAAAATGTTATTGTAAAATCAGATAATAATGTAAAAATATTTAATATTCAAGATTTCGAAATTTCAAAAAAAATTCGAAATTATATAATTAGAAATTATAATGAAATTTTAATTTTGTTTTATGAGTGGGATGTAGTGTTATTAGTGTATAAGGGCGGGGAGTGTATTAAAAAGATTACTGTAAAATTGGATAATAAATTATAAATATTAATACTAAAGAATTATAAATGTTAAAATTTGAATGTAATTTTGACAATGTTTAAAACAAAATTTCAAAATAATTACGAAATTAATTTTTTGTTTAATGGTTGGGAATTTGGGTTATTAGGGTGTAAGGGTGTGGATAGTATTTTAATAATTATTACAAAATTATAGATTAATAAATAAATTTTTAATTGGGAATAATTTAAATTTGTGAACATTTTATGTCAAAATCTAATTATATAGTTTACATTGGAAATTATAATTTCAATATTTATGTTGTATTTATGGGTGGGATGTGGGTATATTAGGGGAGAAGGGTGGGTATTAATTTTTAAAAATAATAGTGTAAACATAGATCATAAAACAAATCAATTTATTAGTAAATATTGTGAAATCTAAAATTTAAAAAAAAATATAATTAAATAATTGTATATTTGCAATTGATATGGAAAACATATTGTACATATTTTTTTTTGAATTAGGGTTAATATGGGATAGGGGTGGGTATTGTAACTATAGTATTGTTAAATTTAATAGTTTTTAAATGATATCTCATAGTTAATAAATGTAGATTATTAATATTTTAAGTGATGTTATAACCAGCACCTTGTCTCAGTTTGATCTTTCTGGAGTGGGAATATTAAATTAAATTGGGTTAGTGTCCAGCACCTTCCCTGAGTTTATGTTAACTGGAGTGGGAATAGTAAATTAGATAGGGTTACTGTCCAGCACCTTCTCTGAATTTATGTTAACTGGAGTGGGAATAGTAAATTATTTAGGGTTAGTGTCCAGCACCTTTCCTGACTTTATGTTAACTGGAGTGGGAATAGTAAATTATATAGGGTTACTGTCCAGCACCTTTCTTGAGTTTATGTTAACTGGAGTTGGAATAGTAAATTATATAGGGTTACTGTCCAGCACCTTTCCTGACTTAATGTTAACTGGAGTGGGAATATTAAATTATATAGGGTTACTATATAGCACCTTCCTTGATTTTATGTTAACTGGAGTGGGAATAGTAAATTATATAGCTTTACTGTCCAGCACCTTCCTTGACTTTATGTTAACTGGAGTGGGAATAGTAAATTAGATAGGGTTACTGGCCAGCACCTTCCCTGAGTTTATGTTAACTGGAGTGGGAATAGTAAATTAGATAGGGTTACTGTCCAGCACCTTCTCTGAATTTATGTTAACTGAGTGGGAATAGTAAATTATTTAGGGTTAGTGTCCAGCACCTTTCCTGACTTTATGTTAACTGGAGTGGGAATAGTAAATTATATAGGGTTACTGTCCAGCACCTTTCTTGAGTTTATGTTAACTGGAGTTGGAATAGTAAATTATATAGGGTTACTGTCCAGCACCTTTCCTGACTTAATGTTAACTGGAGTGGGAATATTAAATTATATAGGGTTACTATATAGCACCTTCCTTGATTTTATGTTAACTGGAGTGGGAATAGTAAATTATATAGCTTTACTGTCCAGCACCTTCCTTGACTTTATGTTAACTGGAGTGGGAATAGTAAATTAGATAGGGTTACTGGCCAGCACCTTTCCTGAGTTTATGTTAACTGGAGTGGGAATAGTAAATTAGATAGGATTAGTGTCCAGCATCTTCTCTGACTTTATGTTAATTGGAGTGGGAATAGTAAATTATATAGGGTTACTGTCCACCACCTTCTCAGAATTTATGTTAACTGGAGTGGGAATAGTAAATTATATAGGGTTACTGTCCAGCATTTTCCCTGAATTTATGTTAAGTAGAGTGGGAATAGTAAATTATATAGGGTTACTGTCCAGCACCTTCCTTGACTTTATGTTAACTGGAGTGGGAATAGTAAATTATATAGGGTTACTGTCCAGCACCTTCCTTGACTTTATGTTAACTGGAGTGGGAATAGTAAATTATATAGGGTTACTGTCCAGCACCTTCCTTGACTTTATGTTAACTGGAGTGGGAATAGTACATTATATAGGGTTACTGTCCAGCACCTTCCTTGACTTTATGTTAACTGGAGTGGGAATAGTAAATTATATAGGGTTACTGTCCAGCACCTTCCTTGACTTTATGTTAACTGGAGTGGGAATAGTAAATTATATAGGGTTACTGTCCAGCACCTTTCTTGACTTTATGTTAACTGGAGTGGGAATAGTAAATTATATAGGGTTACTGTCCAGCACCTTTCTTGACTTTATGTTAACTGGAGTGGGAATAGTAAATGATATAGGGTTACTGTCCAGCACCTTTCATGACTTTATGTTAACTGGAGTGGGAATAGTAAATTATATAGGGTTAGTGTCCAGCAGTTTTCCTAACTTTAATGTAGGTGAAATGGGAATAGTAATTTGTATAGGGTTAGTGTGCTGAATGTATATGTATTGTGTTATTGAAGTATGTTTTTGGATTTAAGGTTGGAAAAAAATGTGATTATTTACATTTTTAAACAATTAAATTAGCTACTTTATATATGTAAGAGTTATAAATTATGAAATCCAATGACACATTTTATATTTTTATATAAGCTTTATTTTTGTTGAACAAAGTAGACAGATTATTTTTTTTTATTTACAGAATGGAGTATACATTAGTAGACATACAGCAAATATGCATTCATTTGTGTCTTTTTGCAATGTTTTAAGGAAAATAAAATGTATTGATATTATCACATTTTATAACAGAAGTATTGAGAATTACAAAAATACATACATAACATTTATTACTTTTTAACATTGTTTGCAAATAAACATATTCTTACAGTATTCATATAATAATGTTTTTGTTGCCTATATACATAAAAAAAATCAGTGCATATTTAATTTCTGAAGAATATTGTTTCTTTTTTATTTTGTTGTTGTACATAATTAGTACATGACAAAAAGTATATTTTTATGCTATGTATTTTTAATGATGATTAATAATATTATTGTAGGAAATGTTAATATTATTAATTTTTATCTTTGATAATTATATGAAAACAATTGTTTTTCAACATGTACATTTTGAAAATAAATTTTAAATAATATAAACATTTTATTATAGTTTGTACAGTTGTGAAAAAAAATTACTGTATTATAATCATAATAATAATGTATTTATAATTATTATGACTATAATTTTTAAAGGTATTGTTCATTATAAAATAATTTTCAAAAAATTTGGATACATTTATGTTATATTTATATATGATTATAATGTTTTAATTTATTTACACTGATTTAAGTAGGGATTTTCATTTAAATGGGATTATTTTGTAACCGCTTCATGTTATTTTGGGTCATTTTGGACTGAGGAAGCTCGCGGTTGGAAGCTGCGTCGCGTTGAGCAAGGTAAGGGGTGTTTTAAGTATTAAGTGTTATTAAATACTTATGTTTAGGGTAGTTAGGATGTTTATAGTGTATTGATAGATAATTTAAAATGTTTTGGGTGTTTTTGACGTGTTAGTAATGATTTAGTTACGTCTGGTTGTTTACTGGTTGTGACGTAGTTTTCGAAGTAAATATTGTGATTAAATATGTGTTGTTTTGAAATGATGTAATTGTATTTATTAAATGTATTTGGGTGTGATTGTGTGGGTGGGTATGTTTTGTTCTGTTTTTCAGGTAAATGTTGATCCATGTTTTTTCGAAGACCAAGACGCGTTTTTTTTTTTTAAAGTGTGTGTTACTTGATTTAAGTAATATTGTTAACACACTTTTTAACTTTTTACGGGATTTCATGGAGCGTTTCTTTTGATTTTTCACTTCTTTTCGGGTTTTTGAGGGTTTGGATATTATGATGGAAAGAGAGACGTTATTTGTTTGTTTTTTTTACAGTGTGTTTTAGTTAATGAAACTAATAAAGTTATCACACTGTTTTTTTCACCGGGATTTCCAGGAGCGTTTGTTACTATTTTGACCTATTTTTCGGGTTTTTGAGGGTTTCACGTTTTGGGATTTGTCGAGGATGGATTTACATTGGATGTGTAGATTTTTTCTTTTTTGGTGGCGCAAATTTTTAATTATTACTATGGATCGACATAGAAATGGAAGGAGTCTTACTTGGTGGAATTCATCTTGTATGGCTACATCAATGGTAAGTTATATTTTGTTATAATTTGGGTGGGAAATGTTATTATAGTTTATTGTTATATATATTATATTTACAGAAATAATATTTAATTGTACATATATATTTCCTATATGAAAATGAAATGTATCTGACAATTATACATTATTTTGGAAAATATAGTATTAATATATCATTGCAATTGTTTATTGTATTGACCTATTTCATTTATTAGCTGTGTGTATGTTAATTATAAAATGCTTTTGGCTATTAGTGATAGGTAGTCTAGGCCACTTGTTGATGGGTATAGGTTTACTTGACTTTGCAGTAGATCAAACATTTGTTTGGTTTGTTTAGTTAATTTAGGACCTATTTGAGTAACAGATTGTTGCATACGTAATTCTTGGTAGCTTTGTTCTTTTTGTAGAGATTCCAGGAGTTTTTGTAGGGTAGGTTTCCCTCTGCTTGTAGTTGCTTGGAAGGCATTATGCCATCCTTCAACACTATTGTTTGTTTTGGATTGTTTATTTAAGGTACTCAGGTATACATTCCACCAAGGAATGTGGAACTTTGGTTGTCTTCTATGTCCTGATCGATGTAATCTTCCCACCCAGGTGTCCTCAAAGTAGTCTAGGAGTTGGCTTAATTTTTCTTCGTTCTTTTTGTAATAGGGACTTTCAATTAGAATATTATAGTGTTCTGCTACATCTGTTACAGGTATGTATGCTAGTGCTATTAGTTTTTTAACCTGGTAGGCAAAAGTACTATCTGTAGCATATTGTACACTTAGGGTGGACTTTTGCAGATGTCTCCATAGACTCTGGTTAAAATGATAATAGCAACCTTGGATTGCTGTGTGTGGATAATTTTTTAGTATTGAATTGATCATGGCTAATTCGAAATCCATAATTATTTTTTGTGGGAAATAATTATTGGTTTCTTCTTTAATTTTGGTTAATATTTCTATGTATGTTGTTTGCTGTTTATTTGGTAAGAGGGCATAGATGAATGGAATGTTAGAATGTTGGTACAATCCATGCACTGTGTACAGCTGGTAAAATGGTTTTGGACAAACTTTAAAAGTTCCATCCATCATCCAAGTGTCACATTGTTGTAATTTCACTAAATTGTTTGCAGTAGCAAACATAATTATTCTTTTCTCAGGAGATTTGTTGTCAAAAAAAATAAATGGTTCATTACTGTGAGTTATGCTTAATTCTGGGGGAATGATTACTGTTTCAAATGTTTTAGGGGTAGGTAAAGTTTTGGTAGTTAGTTTTTTTTGTCTAGCTATAGTTCTTTTTAAACTATCAATTGGGGGTAATTGTGCTGATGCATGGTGTGGTATTTTTATTAATTGTTCTTTGAGTATTTGGGTGGTGGGTTTATCAGTGCTAGTACTTGCTTCTTTAATGTTTTCAAGAGCATTTCTAACTTCTATCTCTGTAATGTTGGGGGGGTGATTATGTTCTTTTACAGAAAGAACAGTGGTTTCTTTTGTAATAGCTCTACCATAGCATTTGTTTAAGTAGTATTTGCTACATTTCCAAAACATTTTCAGACCACTTTGTTTTTCTTGTGTATATACATAACCCATATAACATAACAACATTTTATTTTTTTGAGACGTTATAAATTCAGCACCTTCAGTCATGTTGTTCTGTATTATGCTAAGGGAGATGAAAAAATATGTTGTAAATATAAACAATGTTATAGATATTTTAAATATATTTACTTTTTAGTGAATATACTTACATAGTATAATTTGATGTGTTGAAAGATGTTAATTAGCTGACTTCAAGCTTTCAGTTTAATCTTGGAGATAGATTTTCTGTTGATAATAGAAAGAAATGTGTTAATAGTTGGATACATTTTTTTGAATGTGCTACTGTTTTAAGGGGAAGGTAACATTCTGGCTGCGTATTTTAGGCTGTTTAATGATTGAGGTTTATATACTTACCTATTTCTTTGGTGCAGTAGGTGATTGCGTAGAAGGTAGTTTTGGATGGTTCAGTGGTTTTCTGTAGAGGAGACAAATAAGGAATAAATATTTTTTAGAATTATTTTTTTAATTAATAGTTGTAGGTGGGTAGGAAAAAGTAAAACAATACTTACATTGATTAATATTAGAGTTGTGGGGATGTCCAAAATATTTCTGTCTTTTTAGAAGGTATCTAGAGAGGCGAAATAAATGTAATTAAATGAAGTGTAGTACATTCATTTATAGAAATAGTTTCAGCTGTAGCATTCTAGATTAGTTGCTTTATAAATAGAGTTTAACTTACTTTCTGTAGTTGTTAAGTTTTCTTTAGGATTGTAATTCTTCTTTCAGGAAACAGTTGAGTAGAGTTTCGTCTTATTTCTTCTTTTTAGTTTGTAGTGTGAAAGAGATGTTGAAATGTAGTGTTTTTATAGTGTGCAATTAATTAGTTGCTTCATTTCATTGGTTTAATTTGAAATGTGAGCATGTCATTGGTCCACCTTAATTGTTTTTTTCTTTTCCGGCTGTTTGTTTCCTTGTAAGGGAAACGCTAATTTGCAACTTATTAGTAGTAAGTCTTTGTTTATTTGTAGTATTAAATGCTTTAAAGATATTTTTAAATGTGGTTTAATGCATGTATAATAATTATAAAATTATTTATGTAGTGAAATGTATTCATATTGTTTATGGAATGTTTATTTTTAAATGTATGTGTTTGAACGAACATTTTAATGTTATTTACGTGTTTTATTATGTATTACAATGTTAATGTATGTGTTGTGCTTAAAGTATATTTTCTTCATAGTTTTTTACATAGTCGATATTGTGAAATATTCTATATTTTGGTTGTCTATATTTCTGGTTTCGATAATTTTGTCATTTACATAGTCATTTAAGAGTAGACGATAATTTTGTTAACGATATTTTTAAATTCGATATAATGATATACGATATTTTGTTAAGACGATATTGTGTACTCGATATTTTTGTACTTTCTTTAATAAGTATGGTGAGTCGATAATATTGTAGTCGATAATTTTGCAACGATATTTTAAGTAGTCGATATTTTGGTAATCGATATTATGTCAGTGATCCATTAAAAACACTACAAAAAGGGTTAATTACCATCATACCTTCTAACACCTTTAAAAACACGCAATGACACAGAAGCGACTCATGTACAAATTGCCCTACTGTGAGGAGGACTCTACATAATTGTCCATGTGCTATAAAGCATGTGAGCATTTCCAGTCAGCAGTGTAATACCTTAATCAAATGCAATTATCAAACACAATTTACAGACTAAAGGAATTGGCACAAAAACAGTGAGATATCTAACACCAACACACATCATTTGTGTAACACCAAGGTAAGGAAAGGAGTATTTACCCAAAGGGTTTGAGTAGTTAATTTGATATCCAACAGAAATTACCCCCATTTCTATATTTGTGACATACAAAATGTAAAATATTATCAGTTTAGCTTGTGGTTCCAATCTTCACATGTCATAATGCATAATGCTTACTCTTCCTATTGGATCAAATTGGGGATTACTTATTACACTTAATAAGTGTAATTTCCAATTGGGAGAAGGTGAATATGTCATGTTTGGTACCTATGACATCGCAATGATAATCCCTCTTTAATGGTAAAGTTGGATTTCTCTTTACAATCGTGAAAATTGCACTTTTAGAAAGTTAACAAGAAACAAAAACTTGCTGGTGGAGCTGCCATGCCACGTGCAGGTGCTGACACTGGATCCAGTTACCTACCCAGAGGGGGACAGGGTGTTTGTCATGGTCAGCAGGGTGCCTCGGGCTCTGCCGCATGAGCTGGACCTGAAGGACCTCGAAGTTAAGTACAATGAATCGGCCAAACAAATGAGCATCCTCTCTGAGCACATCGATAGCCAGAGCCAGGTGAAGGTGTGTACTCCTGTCAGATTTGATCTTGACATCAAGACATTTGGTACTGGCAGTATAAAAATTCAAAAAGTCGAATGTGACAACTGCAAAATTGAAACTGAGAAGGGAGACAGTGTTCTGCAATCAGTAAAGAGCCATCACATTTATGTCTGTGCTAAAGGCGGCAAAATTGTTGGTCGTGGAACACTTCATGGGAATTTGGATATATGTGCATCAGAGAAAATTGTGACGTAACAATTGAAAGCCATCACGGAAAAATCACAACAGACTCATCTGATGGTTCTTTGAAAGCCTGAACACATCAAGGAGCAATCAATGTCTATATAACCCAGTTGGGTAAGTTTGATCTGAATTCACAGGAAGGTAATATTACAGTTGGGAGACAACCTTTACAACGCAGTCATTACATCGCACTACATTTATAACGCAATCATTACATCGCAACATCCTTTACAACGCATGTCACTACAACGCAGCTATTACATTGCATGTCACTACAACGCATGATACTACAACGCATGATACTACAACGCATGTCACTACAATGCAGGCATTACATCGCAAGTCATTACAACGCATACCATTACAACGCATAGTACCCCAACACTATCCAACACTTACCCTACTGTTGCACTCCCTGGAGTTCGAATAGTAATTTTTACCCCTACACTATCCAACACTTACCCTACTGTTGCATCCCCTGGAGTTAGAATAGTAATTTTTACCCCTACACTATCCAATACTTACCTTAAATGCAATGTAATGGTATGCGTTATAATGGTATACATTGTAAATGTATAATGCAATGTAATGGAATGCGTTGTAAATGTAGTGGCATGCCATGTAAATGTATGCGTTGTAAAGGATGTTGCGATGTAAAAACTGCGTTGTAAAGGCATGCATTGTAAATGTATGCATTGTAACAGGTGGACAGGAGACTCTTAATGACTGAGTACATCGACTGAATTCTAACAGGATTGAGCAGATTTTTTAAATGTGCACAATGTATCCAAAGATGGAATTGGCCTTCCTTTTTAAGATACACAAGAACATTACCAGCCCTAGTCCTGATAAGACCCACCCAGCCCCCAGTGGTTCGAAACGCGTCGGTGAGAACCATTGGGATTTAATTCATTTTTCATCATTATGGACAGTGAAAAAGAGAGTGTAAAATCATTCATCCATCCATATTCTATGATCTTGGAACCCCAATGAAAGTACCAAGACGGTCAGGATATCTTTGAGTAATAATTTTATAACCCTCTGGCCAAGAAGTATTGGACTGGTTAAAACAATTGACTTCTAATGTGTGTTTCTGCATGCACCAGCACTTTTCACCACTTATTTTGTTGAATTTAAAGCACTTTTAGTCATTTTAGGAATGAATGTACAATAGTTATTGCACTGTGTTTTTTACACCATTGTCATTAAGTGTAGAATGTACTGTCATCATGTTTTGTCTTTTGTGTGGTACATTTGATTGATGTTAAAAATGAGTAGTTTTCCTTTTTATCACATGACAAAAATACAATACTTATGTCTAATGAACTGTGAAATGAATACATAGGCCTAGTTTATAGAGTAACTTGTCTATGTCATTGAGCACTTTATCAGAGGCCCAAGGTGGTTGGGGTTAAGGGCCTAACCCCCCATTGTTTTAAACTTTTAGAAAGTTGGCATTTTCCTGCCTTGTGCCCCCAGAGGCAAGCCCTGCTGTTGAGCCCTGAATTGGACTTGGACCTTTTTGCAGGGTTAGCCCCAAACTTTTTGCTTTTCCCTCCTATTTTTTCCTGACTTGTGTTTGTTGGTTTTAGGACCCTGGGCACTTTACCTCTGCTAATCAGTGCTAAAGTGCATATGCTCTCTGTGTAAATTGTGAACATGATTGGTTATCCATGATTGGCATATTTGATTTACTGGTCAGTCCCTAGTGAAGTGCACTGGGTGTGCCAGGGCTTGTAAATCAAATACTACTAGTGGGCCTGCAGCACTGATTGTGCCACCCACATGAGTAGCCCTGAAAATATGTCTCAGGCCTGCCACTGCAGTGCCTGTGCACAGTTTTCTAACTGCCATGTCGACTTGGCAAGTACACCCACTTGCCCGGCCCTAACCTTCCCATTTCTTACATATAGGACACCCCTTTGGTAGGCCCAAGGTATCCCCCCTGGGCAGCGTGCAGTGTATGTGAAAGGTAGGACATGTACTGATTTGTGTAACATGTCCCGATAGTGAAATACTGCCAATTTCGTTTTTCACTATTAAAAGGCTATCTTGCCCCATAGGACAGATTGGAAAATGCTTTGTAACATTTTAAAAGAATATCTTCCCATAGGGAGAAGATAGTAATAATAAAGTTTACGCTCTCTGAACTCAGAATTTAAAAGCACATATTTTACTAAAGATGGTTTTTAAATTGTGTGTTTGAAAATGCCACTTTTAGAAAGTAGGCATTTTCTTGTTTAACCATTCTGTGTGCCTCTGCCTCTTTGTGTATTGACTGTCTGGTTTTGGAGTGACAGGGGCTGGGGAGGTGCATTCTCTCAGACAGCCACCAGGAGGGGGGGGGGGTTGATGTGTCTCCTGCCTTTCCTGAATGAGTCAGGGCTGGGAAGAATAGACCTGGGCTGCATTCAGGGTAGAGGGAGGAGTTCTCACGAGCACCTGAATAAGCCCAGTCTGCATGTAAAGTGGTGGAAAGAGATTTCCCTTGCACCTGAATTGGGCCTGTCTGCCTTACACAATTCTGTCTCTACCTCCTGCCGGGCAGCTGCACAAGAGAAGACAGAACTGGTTTGGACTGGGCTAAGAGACCCTTGCACAAAGAGAACAAAGACATTTTGAGGTATAAGTATTAGACCTAAAGCCCCTGAACTTTAGACTACTTCTGGAATCAAGAAGAACCTTTGCTGAGGAGAAGAGCTAGAGAAACTGGGGAGAAGTACTGCCTTTGCTGTGTGTCTGGGGTTGGCCTGCAGTTGCAGTTTCTGCTAAAAAAAGGAGAAGGAATTTGCTGTGTGCTGTGTCCCAAGCTTGAGAAAAGTCTCCAAGGGCTTGATTAGAGCTTGCCTCCTGTTTTGAAGTCTCAGGAACACAAAGACTTCACCCCCGCTCCCCTGAACTTCCTTGCTGGGAGTTCTGACCTGCCAGGAGTGCCTGTGACTGTGTGGGGCCTCTGGAGGTTGCTTCTGCTGCTGGGAGCTGGAAAGCAACTCAACAACAAGGAAATCGATGCATCGCTCTTCTGGCGACAGTTTTTCAAACACAACGCGTTGGTGCGAGAAGATTCTCCCCGCACCACTGCGCTGCTACTGAAACTGTTGCTGCTCCAAGAATCAACGCATCGAGGGATCGAGGATGAAAACGTAGACGCACGGCCGCTCGCAACCGACGCATGCCGGATTTCCACGCATCGTCCCTGTGCGGCAAGTTTTCCCTGACACATCATCCACGGATAAGAGTCGTCTCAGAATCGAAGCATCGCTTCCCCCTACAGACCGGACCTGACAAATTGCTCCCGTGTGTACAGTGGAACTGTCGCTTTGCATCCACGAAGGTCTCACAAATGATGTTTCTCTTTGTTTTTTGACGCTTCTCATCGCGGCGGCTGTTTGGCTTAGTGAATTTTGTCGCAACAACAGGTACTTTGCAAGAAATCACCGATCCATTGTTTTCTATGGACTCAGTTGCTAAAGCATTTTGAAAGTAATTTTTCTTAATACTTGTATGTTGGATTTTTGTTGTTTTGGTTTTGTTAAGTTTAGATAAAGATACTTTATATTCTAAACCGGTGTGGTCTCCATTTGTGGTGTTATCACTGTGTTACTGTGAGTGTTGGTACAAATACTTTACACATTGACTTTGGGATAACCATGTCTTCTCGTCTCAAGCTACCAAGGGGGTGAGCAGGGGTTATCTAAAGTGTGTATCCCCCTTACCCTAACTAGAAGAAAGGGTCCCTATTTGGACAAAGGTACCTACCTTTGCCAACTAGAGACCCCCATTTCTAACACCCTGCATCTTCACCTACACTCAGGATTGACAGAAGTGACTCCAAGGGCTAGTTTGCTGGATACCTGTTCAGAGCCACAGGGACATAAAAGGCTCCCATCATATTGAACCAGGACCCAGCCTGAGTGAGTCCTGAACCCCAAAGAGGTGTCCCACCAGTTCTGGACCCTTGGTTTTGTAGGTAAATGTGGCAAGATGGCCAATTTCCAAAGCTGAGGACTTGGACAAAATTCAGCCAAAAAATGCTCTGACAACCAAGAGGAGACTGGGACTAACCTGCTCGCCTATCTGCCCAAGTTGCATCGGCAGTCAGATTAACTTCGCGGCTTCTCCTGCTACTTTCTTCCCCACCGCAGCAGATCCTTTTCAGCGGTCTCTCACCAAAGTGGTATCCGACATCATGGAACTGTCTACAGCTACAGCCCTCTGCCTCATCCTGCTGGAGATGTGTTGGCTACTAAGTCCGAAGGTAAAAACTTCACTGCTGCTTCGCTCCATGGCCATCCAACGATGACACTCCCTCCTTAGACAACTTCACTGCTGCTACATTCCACAGCCATCCAACGATGATGCTCCCTCCTCAGACACTCTTGAAGCTTTGCCGAGCTAAACTTCTACCTTCTCAGACACTTTTCTTCAAGACTTTTTGTAACTCTGAAGGTAAGAGCTGACTGCCCAAATCCAACTCTAGCATCAGGACTGCCCTCCATTGTAGTTAGTCTACTTTTAACTTCTACTCAGTCTGGCCCAACCAGATATCCGCGGTTGATCTTTTAAGCACTAGATTTCATTAGAAACTTTAAAAAATCATAACTCCGGATCTACAGATTCGATTTTTGCTGTTTTGTTGTAAAATGATGTATTAAAATGTAATCACTTTTCTAAACTGGTTTGGGATTTTTCTAGTGTGATTTTTTACCTAATTTCTGTTTGTGTGCTGCATAAATACTTTGCACATTGCCTCTAAGGTAAGCCTGACTACATTTTTTGCCAAGCTACCTAGGGTTAAGCACAGGTAAATTCAGTAACTTTTTGTCATTCACCCTGCAAGGGATTGTGGCTGTCACTTGACCAGAGCTCACAGCCCAGCCAACCAACAACCCAATTTCTCACAGCGCTTACCAGTGCTTCAATTGAGGACACCATCCTCTATGCTTGATTCTTTTTTTTTGCGTGTGCTGCTCTCATGAATCAAGCTGAGGAAACCAGCTTAATTTTTTGCTTTCAGTTTCAATTCCTTCATATTTTAAGGCCTTTCGAGATTTTAAATTTAGAATTTAATTTTCATATATTTTATTGATCTTCTAATGTAATTTAATTTTCTAGACACTTGAGAACCCCCAGCGGTCAGTGAACCCCAAGTTAAGAAACCCTGGTCTAGGAACAAAACAAGAGAAGGAGAAGGCACAGTTAAAAATGTTAATATTCCTTCCTTTTGGTATTTTCACCGTTTGCCTTTTAAGTAGGCAGGACTGCCTAGGTGAAGTCAATCCTACATTGTAGTCTTGTCTATTCTAGGTGGAGCCAGTAAAGGTCTAACAGGATAGGGATGATGTAGTCATCATTGACCTTCTGACAAGCCATGTGTGTACGTTTATAATGATTTTAAGTGGTGCTTGAGCATTTTGGGCTAAACCTGTTAATAATGCAGGTGTATTTCAAGCCCAAATTCCTGTGACTCAGGCCAATTGTGATTAAAATATTTTTTTCGCCTTTGTAGCCTGCAAGGCATTCTTCATTAGTCAACATCCATTTTACACCTTATGGGCCATATTTATCAAGTAGTTGTGTCACAGTTATACCACTCAATAGGGTGCATGCACGATTCACCGCCTAAGTGTGATTTATTAAGCCAAGCGTGTCCCTGAGTGGTTTGATAAACCTGGTGCATGGCAACATAGCGCAAATCGCTGAGTTGGGTTACTGTGCCCCAGGGAGGCATTCCATAGGTGCTGTGTGGGTGTTTCACGCAACATCCATGGATGGTGGTGCATTCCCAGGTTTATCTTAAATGGTAGACCTGGGAATGCATCAAAACTGCTACACATCCCCAAGGGAGGCGCAACAAGGAGAAATATCTTTATTTCTCCCAGTTTTTTCCTCTTGATACAGCCCGCATACAAAGAGGAAAATGCCGCAGGGGATTGTTTTTGGCCAGGAAGGTGTCCCTTACAACGCAAGTACCTTTGCACCATGGTGCAAGAGTGCCTGCATTGATGCTAGGAAGCACATTGTGCACCAGCACTGGCAAAAAGCAGGAATGAGCCATATTCTGTTAAATGGGGCGCATTCCCGCTTTTTCCCTGTCACGCAGCGTGGCAAGGTGGCTTGCTGCGCTGCACTGCATCACACATTGATAAATGTGTCCCCAAATGAGTTCATAAAAATGAGCCACCGAATCTTCTGTTCTTAGTTTTTGGGGACTCAATTGTCTGCTCTACGTTCCATCTTGCTTTCAGAATTGTAAAACAGAAAGTAAGAAGTATGTGTCTGGCACATCACCTAACTACTGACTTTAGCTGTTCTACACCAAAAGGCAATTTATCATCCAATCTTCCTAACAAAGTAAAACGATTTCCAAAATTGGACACTCTTTCTCACAAAACGTGAACAGAAGATGTGCTTGGGGCAGTGTTGCAAACCAGCACTCCATCAAAGAAAGCAGCATCTTTTTACACCCTTCAAGCTATGATAACATAAACTTCCTCTTCCTGGAAACGCCTCAGGAAAGGCACTGGTAATCATTACCCAGGGCCACTAAAACTGTCCGCATGACTCCTTTGGGTGTCCTGTGATTTCTGGCTGCACCTGTGTGTTCTATTACTTTTAATGAAGGAAAATTGCGGTTTATTGTACAGTCAATGTAATTTAAAATACAACTCAGTCATGCATACCAATGAAACAAAATCTACTTGGATCCTTCCTGATGATTGCTAAATAAGAACATAATTAATTATTTCTTCAACGGAATACTCTCGAATCCCACCACAGATCAATCCGCTCTTAGCCTAAGACGTTCCGACTCCATTTTAGCTCAATGAAAACAAAATCAATGAAGGCCAATTATATCTCATCTCATTAGAGTATGCAAATATCCGACTGCACCGCAAACACTGCGAGCCATTGCCTGCTGGGGTCTGGTGAAACAAGGCGGGCCTGCTCGGATGTTTAAAAGTGGGGTTGTGCTGCCCTCTAGCAGTGCGTTGTCAACGTCGGACTAAAAGAGGTGTCTTCAATATGTTTTTAACCAGTGAGCCATGTTATAACTAAGTGGGAGTTTAGCTATGCATGGGGGCTTTATAGAGTAGTTCAACTGATGGCTGAGTACTTACCTGACCCACCATCACAAAAATAATTTCCCCTTATGTTTTGCGTTAGAAAAGATTGATTATACACAAGACTTTTTATAAGCGATTTGTGCTGGCAGTTGCTATTGTCGATTTACCCATCTTGCAGGAATTTATATAGCGCAAATCACCAAGCGGTCTCTAAGCGCTTGCTTAGGGAACCCATCCTGGTATTCCCCTGTGAGATAACCCAGCAGGGCATCCACAAGGTGAAAGCCAGGCATCCCACCGCGAGGGGCCCATGTGGAGATTAAGCAAGCTATTGCCCAGAGTCGCAGAGTGTGAACCCATGAGTCGAGTATGCACTGGAGCAAGAATTATGGAGTCCTTGGACATTTATGGACTCAAGACCCAGCCAAGCCGGGAATTGAACCCTGGTCCCAGGCTGACCTTTGCTTCCAGGTCTGCCTCCTCTAACCAGTGAGCCACACTTCTCCATCTTTAACCCACCATTCGTGCTCATTTTGAAAAAAAAAAAAAAGAAGTCCAGGGACCTTATACGTAGTGGGTAAAAACGACTGGAATGTGACCCGAGCAATCATCCATGGTTGAAATTAAATCAATCATTCCGCTCACTAGTTTTTTTTTCTCTTAAAAACACAGTTGGCTGTTCTATACTTGATCACGTCAATTATCAAATGATTTGGAAGGAGCGTTTTCTTCTGACGAGTTACATGGAAAAAATATATGGGGAAAAATATGTGCTTTTGGAATATATATGGACCAAAATGGATTTCGAAATTGTCACAATAGAAAATGTTTCAGTGCTTTCCAAATGATATTTAAGGGGATGACATCAGTGCTTAATTTGGGCGAGTGTTTGCTGGTGCTCTGCACCGGTACTTATTTCCTAAAACTGGCACTTATTTATGAGTCCATCACATGTTGGCGATATCTGTCTATTTTGAGAAGTGCACGGGAGAACAGTGTTTAGCAATCCAATTTACCATTACAAAAAATAATATGCCAGCGTGACCAGGCCATTCTTATACCTTTAGGTCACCTGGTATAGTTCAAATTGGCAAATATGTAGTTGTGATGATTATTACCAGCCATTAATACTGGTATTTGTCAGTTTTAGCATAGCCTTTAGGCGGTGCAATGTGAAGTGGACTCCTACGAAATATCTTCAGCACTGTATTGTAGGAAATGTAAAAAATTAACACACTGTAGAACATATGAAATATGAAGGTAATGCGCAACATCAAGCCCAAGCAGAAATCACACAGCTGTTTGTGATTAAAAAACAGTTTAGGCTCTGACACTCCCACTTTGACACAAGCAGAGTGAAAAGTAGAATAGGGAAATTGAAAGGGTTTTAAGTTAAAGGCCAACTCATGTCTAACGAGCTTGTAAGCATTTATGGCATCAGCACACATTTCTCCTGGCACACTCCATGCATTCAAAACAGATTGTGGCATGATTAGATAAAGGGTTCATAATCGAATCAGCCCTGAGCACCCTGGTGCTTGATTAAACAATGGGTGCAAGGAAGAAACTAAGGGGCATATGTATGAACCAAAATTTTAGTCGCAAACGCTGCGAATCGCAAAAAACAGCGTTTGCGACTAAATTTTGGCAATTTCATATGTATGACACACATTCCCAGTGCAAAATAAGAAATTGCTAAATTAGCGATTTTTTAGGTTGCGAAACTCCAAAATTGCGATAATGCTTGCGATTTCTTTAATTGCGATATTCTCAATTTGCGAAAATCGCAAAATAGGATATTGAAAAATAAGAAATCACAAGCAAATGTATGGAAAACTCGCTAATTGCGAAATCACGAAATTCGCTAATTAAGAAATCGCAATTAACACCAAGTGCATGCAGGTGGTAAACAGGTGCAAGGTACTTAAACCACCCCACAATGCAACAGAACCTTCCACAATGGCAGCACTGTTTGTGATAGCCAGGAGGCTGCGTATTCGGGCTCTTGCAAAGAGGAGAATGAGAAAGGAACGTATATTCAGGCTGCGCATCACTCTGTTCCAGCACACTGAAGAGGACATCCATGACAAGTACAGGCTGCACCCACAGAGCATATTGGATCTGATTGAGGAACTGAAACCCTATTTGGAACACCCTACACGCAGGACACAAACAATTCCCACACATGTGCAGGTCCTGTGCTCCCTGCACCTCCTGGCGTCAGGGAGTTTTCAACGGGTCATAGCGGAGGTTGGTGGGGTGTCACAGAGTGCACTTTCGCGCCTTTTCCATGCCTTCCTCGATGCTATGCTACAGAGGCTAGCACATCACATATACTTCCCCACCACCCAACAGACATTACAGCAAACAAAACCTGACTTCTACCAGATTGCACGTTTCCCCCACGTCATTGGCTGCATCAATGGGACCCATGTGGCTATCACACCCCCATCAGCAACTGAATATGTCTACAGAAACCGTAAATGCTACCATTCCCTCAATACAGGTTGTGTGCAACGCAAAGTATATCATCAATGACATTGTACCAAAATACCCTGGCAGGACACATGACTCTTTCATCTTTAGACACAGTGGAATACACAGACGTCTGAGTGCTGGAGAGTTTGGGGAGGGATACCTGCTAGGTAAATACATGGCACACATCCATACATCCACTACATCACTGGAGGGTGGGGCCATTGACTTACCTATTGTGTCTATCCCTGCAGGTGACAGTGCCTATGCAGTGCGGGACTTCATCCTGACCCCGTATCTGGATCCAGCCAATGCAAGTGAGAGGAGATACAACAGGGCACACAGATCTACATGCTGCGTCATTGAGCGTACGTTTGGAATCCTTAAGAGCCGGTTCCGGTGCCTGCATAAAAGTGGAGGCGCACTGCAATACAGCCCTGAGACGTGCTGTAAAATCATGGCAAGTTGTGCAATGCTCCATAACATGGCTATGAGGAAAGGCACCACAATTGATGTGACCGATACAGACACATCGGATGACGATTGCCCTGCTCCCCCTGGCAGACCAGCGTCAGGAGTCGGGGCAGCTGCTGGACGCCAGAGACGGACTGAGATCACACAAAACTACTTCTAGGTGAGTAATGATGACATGAGACAAAAAATGATTCTAATGTGTGCTGTGTTTATTCACACTTCACAATCATTAAGTGTTGCTGTACCCAGCACATGTTATGCACACAGTGCAGGTACGGCACAAGTAACTGTGCAATCTGCATTGTTGGGTTACATCACCCTTTTTTGATTAATTGTCACTGGACAGTTCACCTCCTTTGGTGATGCATTGGTGGTGTTTGGCGTCCAGGCTGAGTGCCCTCCATGGTGTTCCTGGGCCCTGCACCCTGTCTCGAACTGCGCCATCTTTCTCCAGGCAATGTAGGAGTGATGATGCTCCTACTGGAGGTTTCCTCACTCTCGCCAGAGGCCATGAGAGCGCTGCCACCTGAGTTGGCCGTCTGCAGCTGCTCCACTGCATTGGTGACCTGTGCTAGCCCTCTTGCTATGTCCTGACAGCAGTGCGACATTTCCACCTGCATTGTAACGCTTTCACGTGTCAGAGTGCTGGTGGTGGTGCAGAGGCGGTTCACGGCCTTAGTATATGTGTGCAGGCGTGCATTGGCACGTCGGGCAGCCCTGTCACTGGCGGCTTGGTTGTGACTCAGAGTGTCACACAGTCCACGTATGGCACCTGCCATGGCCATCATGCCCTTCCCCAAGTTTTGCTGGTTTTTGTTGATACGGCATAGCTGCCTATTAATTGAGCGCAATGATTTACATTGCAGGCGCTGTACCTGCAGCATGCTGTGTTCCAGCCCAGAAAATACGGTGTCCTCCACTTCAGTGGCAGTGCTGCTCCTTGGCCTTGACCTGCGTCTTTCCTGTGGTGGAATGCTTGGCCTTGGTGTGTCCTGACTGGGCATGTGTGACACACCCGGACTCCCCTCTCTTCTGTCACTGTCCTCCCCTGTGGCCTGTATGTCATCCTCAATTGGAGGCAGTGGGGGCACATGTGTGCGCTTCCTGCGCAGGATTGGTGTGTTCACCGTATCATCACTGGAGTCCTCAGGATGTGCAGGCTCCTCTCCCTCTCCACTGTCATCACGTGCCCTGGATTGTGCTGTGGATGTAAAGGGGACTAGATGAGTTTGTGTCTTTGTCTGCAATTTGCACTCAATAAAGTTTCTACAGTTTGTATCGGCTAACTTCTGACACTGTATCATTCACTCATCCCCATCCCACATTTTGCATTAGATTTCCTATGTCTCATGGACACACTGTCAGACATATTACAACAAGTTCCATGATGCATTGCTGGGTGTGCTGTAAGACTTGGACTGGAATGACATATTGTTAGGATATTTATTAGCGCATTTGGGGAAGTGTGCATGGGATGGGGATCAGTGCAGATTGATTTTGCATGCATCTTACCTTGGCTGCTGGATGCAGGGTCGGAGCTGTCAATGTCAGCCACACCACCGACGCTCTCAGGCAGGGGGGTGGACTCCACAAGCTCCTCGTGGGGTGTTGGCTGTGCTGCTGTGGATGGTCCGCCCCCGGTCTGGTTTGCATCCTTTAGTCTGGCTGCCACCCTCTCCTTAGACCTCTGCCGCATATCGTACCATCGCTTGCGCAATTCCTCGATAGTGCGATTAGTCACACCCACAGCATTCACCTTCTGTTGAATGTCCAGCCAGATTTTGCGTTTCCTTGCTTCTGGGACTCGCAGTGCCTTTTTCCCAAAAAGGAGCTCATGGCTGCAAACCATCTCCTCTATGAGGACCTCCTGCTCCTTGTCAGAAAACTTGTGCTTTCTTTTCCTCTTCTCTGCCTCCTTGCCCTCATGTTGTTTGTTGGACTCCATTGGGGTTTGTTCTCTCCTGGGATGCCTCCTCACACTCTCCAAACAGCCTCTGGGTGTGGCTCAGGTAAGCAGGTGCAGGAAATCACTCCCACTTCCTGTTTGTGATGTCATCAGGCTGCACCTGTATTGCAGATTCCCGTTTTTGCGATTTCTTAATTTGCGAATTTCGCAAATAAGAAATTGCAAAAGATGTTTCTGAGACTTTCTTGCGATTATTAAGAAATCGCTAAACATTTGCGATTTTTTTTTACATACCGATTTGCGAATCTCAAACTGCAAATCGCGAAATATCGCAATTTGAGATTCGCAAATCGGGAGTTTCATACATATGCCCCTAAGTTCTGAGCACACAAAGGTCTCAGACACACAATGCTACCAGCACACAGTTCAAGTAAATTGGATCTACCATGAAACACACACATTCATAGGCCAGAGAATGCTCTGTCATTAAGCATTGTCAGAAGTATAATGAAGAATGTTTAATGGTTTAGTTCAGAAATTCAGGTTTATGAGGTCATATGTCTTTGAGTGTTTTCCCACCTTAATTCTGTAACTTGCAAGTCAACTATTATTGACTATGTGTAATAAGGTATTGTATTAATTTCTATAAAGTGGCCTGTCTGCGAACAGGCAGGTGAGAAAAACCCCAGAGATATCCTGAGCAGGGCTGAGGTGCAGGCCGCATTATTTTTCTCCCTGTTGCGACAGTTAGTAAATACTGTCTTTGCTTTGCCAAGAAGAGTCTGTGTGTTTATGTCAGTATTGGGAGTTTTGCCACCCTACAACAGTTGACGAGCCAACCAGGAGATTCATTTTGCCCCCCCATCTGACATCTAGAACCAGAAGACCACATACCCTATGCTGCAGAGATTAATGCTCACTATTTGAGGAGGTAAGCAGAGGCAATGTTTAAGCTAAAATTCTGCCTATGCACCGCGTTGGGAAGGATCCGGGGACTGCCAACATTTTAAGGTGAGGACAAAGTGAATAACAATCCTTTTTATGTATTCATGTGTTCTCCTTGGCAATACTAAACACAGATGTAATGTAAATATGATGTCAATATAAGATATAAGGTTATAAGAGATTGAAAGGTACCAAATGTAATTTTTTTGTGTTGGTGGATTGTATACATATGTTGCACAATCAGCAAGGTGCCTACAAAACTAGCTAACCTGTGATTCCCAACAACGAGTTGGAAGTGGCCTATGTTGGTAATTTGAAATTGGGAGGTGCCAATAGGTGTTCCATTTGACACAGAGGGATAGCTGAAAGTCTGGTGTCGCTAAACTTTACCTCCAGTTAAAGTTTGAGCTCTCAAAATCGCAATCCTTGACCTAATGTCTGGCAGTCTCTCCATGGTTTCTAAAAACACATGGTTTGAAAAGAATCTCCACTAGGACGTGGAGGAAGGTGGTTCAGGGTTGCTATTTATTTACCGAAGAGTAGATTAGAGATGTGATTATCGCCCTAGAATAGAATATTCTTTTGTATTTTCTGTGTGACTGAAGGTGAGTGCGTGCATATTTGAATGTAATGTGGCCATAGTATGATGATGATGTGTAGTACTGTACAATGTACAAACTGTTATTTTGAATACACATTGCATGAAACAAAAAGTTTATATTGTAATATGCCCCATGGAATTGGTGAAGCAAATTAAAAGTTGATTGTATATTGTGAAACAATAAGTAGAAAAATATACATTTTCCCACTATAAGAAAATAGGTAAAACTTAAAGTATTAAATACACCTAATCATGGAGACCCCCTTAAAGCATATGCAGAAGGTATTCCCCGGTGACAAGTTGTAATTACAAAAGTATAGCCTGGAGTCCTTTAAAGCCACCCAAAACGTTCAACAATAGGATAGTTGACCATGTTGTCACACACCCCCAAGTAAATATGCAGGAGCCAAATAAAAGAAAAACGAAGCCACCGTTGCCCTATGGAGAATATTTTGTGAAAAGTCAAAAGACTGCTCACAAGGAGATACCCCTAATATCCCGTCTGTTCCGCCACCCCCATATGACCCTATGAGCACCCCACCCACAGTGCCTAGAACCATGAAATTGGAACACCTCCAAACTCCCCTACAGCGACCCCCAAGGTAACCCCACAAATACCAAAGCCAAAAAGGGCAAGGACTCCTAGGCCGCAAATTAGGGTAGGGAACCCCTAATTTTCAGGGTAATTAGAGGCGCAGTTGGTACTGCATCTGCATCTAGATCTAGCCTTTCCCCAGCAGGATAGGAGCGAAGAACAAAGTTCAGGGGATAGTGATGACCAGCCACATATATCATCAGCAACGTCATGGTTGCTTCAGAAAAGGGATACTACAGGTAGAGTAATTAGAGAACAAGTGTCCAAACCAAAGCAAAGGGATGAAGGGAATGCTGGGTGGGGTGACTCATGTGCATAGAACTGTAGATAAGACATGACTGCCAATATCTCAATGAAGGAGAAGGGGGCATAATAGATTCACCAGAGAGTGTTCATGACCGACTATCACACATATGAGAGCAGGAGAGAGACAAGTGAAGTGAGGAGAGGAGAGAAGGATATGAAAATTACTTTACATGACAAACTCAGAGAGGTTTTGGGAAGTTAGCGGACAGGATAGACTCCATACGCCAGTGTGTGGAGAGAATGGGTGAACTGCTCAAACCCCAAAAGCAAGTCAACTTACTTATAATATCAAAGAGAGACCACTCATTGACTTAGACTACACAAGGGGCGAGTGGAGACTGCCTAAACTAAATGATGCAAGGGAATAAGAAGGAGATATGCTCCCTAGAAGTAGGAAATCCCAAGCTACAGAGCTTGAGCGGTTACAATTCCAAAGCACCTATGGCCAGCCAGACCCCAGAATGGGATCGAGCAAGGTTAGGAAACGAGTGACATTCCACAACAGACCAGCACAGCAAATGAGTGCCCAGGCAAATTTGTGCAACGTAGACCTCACTGTCAGTGAGAATGTCGCTAAAGGAGAAAATAGCTGGCACAGTGTTGTACCATTTGTGGATAATTTCGCTGACTGAACTGAGCGCTTAGCTCCACAAATAAGTCCAAGGTCACAGGATGGGTCCTTTGATCGACATGACATGTTGAATGCTGAAGAATGCATTCTGTATGGTGTGGGTGATCCAGATTGGGACTACATTTAAGATTAGGAAATGTCTGTGTATATGGCAGAAGTACACCAGACAGCATCATCTCCAGCGTGCCACCAACCCTTTGCATCAGCTGCCCCTAATACGCAAAGGACCTGGGGCACCACATTATGTTCCTTGGCCACAAATGCACAAGAAAAACCTCAGAAACCAGTTGCCACTGCTTACAGACGGAGTAGGGAAATGGATCAGGGCATTTGAAAAACCTACTGCAGGTATCACCCTGGCAGTAGGGGATGTAAAAAGCCTGCTTAGTTTCCTCATAGGGCATGAAACAGACATAGTATTTCAAAAGGCTGGAGTTAGAAATGTCACTCTCGTTGATACCATGTGTGATGGGTCTCCATTTAATCTGGTACTATCTGTAGTGTGAGATCAGCTGAGGAAAATGTACCCCGATAGGCCAGACATCGGATCCCTCGTGACTCAGTCTATGCAGCCAAATGAGGATCCCACACAATTCATCAATAAGATGAAAGAAAAATTGACCCAGGAAGTAGTTCAGGGCTGGGGAGTGTAGAAGGTAATACTGTACTGTTTTATAATGTAGTCAAGAAACGGTTGCCTCCTGATGTGTAGCACAGCTTCGATACATAGTTGCATTGGAAGCCGTGCCCTGGACCAAAGTTCAGGCACACAGAATTCATTTTTGCAAGAAAAAGTAATAAATAAATAAACAGGAAATAGCAGAGAAGGCAATAGCCAAGTTGGTGCCGCAGAAATTAGTGAAGAAAGGAGCAATGGAAAGTGCTATAGTGGCAGCGGCCACTCGGATGACTGCAATGACTGTGGGAACGCTCCCAGGAGCTACCCAATGGCAGTACCGATAGCAGCAGCACGATGTAAGGACACAGGGAAGAAGAAGTGGTAGGATGTGTCCTCTAAGAAGGGACCCGGCAAGTTATTATTGTCAAGTTTGGACATTAGATTAAAGAATGTAACACGAAGAGAGGGGTTGAGCAAAATGGAAGAATTTGAATTTATAGTCAACCAGGTAACGGCAAAATCCACAAATAATATATGTGCCCCAGTTACCAAATGTGCAGATGCCAGCAATGCCCCAAGCACAGCAGGGACTGCCTCAGCACAACTACCAAGCACCTCCCATGGGAACTCCACTCCAAAGTGGACAAGGAGATGTAGTTATGAAGGGAGGAAATTTCCAGGAAAATCCTCTAGGAGGATACACACAATGAGGGAACCCGCAGAGTATTTCTATGTGTGCAGTCTTGTCGGTAATGCACAGGCCAGACGAGGAACCCACTGTGACGGTAGCTATCGATGACAAAAGGTATGTATTCCTCATCGATACAGGAGCAACCAAATCATGTATTAGAGAGGGAGGCCTTCCGATTTCCAACAGATCAATGGACACACAGGGATTCTCTGGGAAAGTTATAAGGGTTCCTTTTACCAAATCAGTGGAGATGAAAGTGGGATGGAGACACATTAATGGCTGTCTACTGTTCTCTTTAGCTTCCCCAGCTAATTTATTTGGAAGAGATTTGATGGCCAAATTAAATATGACCATTCATTTTGAACCAGATGGTACCATGATTTGTTCCACACCTGGAGTCCCATCTTCCACAATCATGGCACTAACAGTAGATTCCTCTACCAGAGACCAAATTAGAGTGAGACCAACTGATATGGAGGCATTTACTACAGCGGTATACACCATCATAGCAGAGACACCAGAATTACTGGGAAAGGAGATTTAATTGCCCAAAGAATCCCTTTTCAGACAACAAGGACAGGACTCTGAGCCATCCAAAGCCAATTTGATGTTTGATGATGAACCCAAGAAAACAGCTGTAGTTTTTCAAGAGGACAAACCATTGAGGACAGTGATAGACGTCAGAAAGCCCACACCAAGCAGAATGTTTGATTCAGTAAAGGAAGCAGATCTGTCCCAAATACCAGACCCCTTGTAAACTAAGGGTTTCAATGGCGTTGGTCCCATCCGCTGTGAGAAGTTGGCCTGGCATATGCTGGTCACTAGCTAATGGAAGTCAGCGCACTACTAGCGTAATCATCGGAAACAATATTGATCTATGTGATTTCTCCTCCTAAGACCTGAACTGCGTGCAAACCGGGAAAAGGTAGCCACCCTACTAAAACATAAAAAATCAGATGCTATGCATCTGTATACCGATTGCACAGCATGAAATGTATTACTTATACATGTACTCCACTGAATCAGCGCGTATGAGCGCTTATTGACGAAAATACACTACTACATAATCGTTCATGATGTTTGCATTTTACTCATTGAAATCATGAGCTTGTGCTCCTTTTGAATACACAAACTATATGTTGCAACCTTCAAATAAATAATCAATTGTATAATGAAAGTACATTACTTATCAATATGCTAATAACTGAAATGTTCCAATAAACAATGTTTGTATTACAGAATGACGATTAAAGATGATGTAGCCCAATGCATTTCGGGATTTTCTGTAATCCCTTCTTCAGGGGCCTGTATGTAAAAGAAAATAAAAAACACAGAAACATGTTCATGACAATTGACCGTCACATTGTACTATCGTAAACATATCAACTGATATCAACAGATACACCGTCTAAATGACCAGAGTGGCCTTGCTCCTCCTGTACTAGTCCAGCACGCATAGAAAATATAGAGAGACCGAATACCACAATTGTGTGTTAATGTGCGAATGATTAAAGAAAGAATAAAAGAATAAAACCCCAAGTCTAAAAAAAAACCTGATGTGCTCCTCTGCCTGTTAGTGATGAAAGCAAGTGATAAAAGTATCCCGAAAAGTGAAAAAAACGAAACTGAACTTCTGAGGCTTACACGAAAAACCGTCGTCTGTAAGTTGGAATTGCTAAAAATCAGTGATTTCCTGACCGGAAAGGCACAGCTACGGTGTAGGGAACTCCGGGGCACTGGTACCTCGTTGATCATCCAGTGAATGGTTATCTCGTAGTCTCCCTTTGATTCATAAGCACTGTTCGGGAGCCTGTATTAATTGGTGGGAATAAGTTCCATCACTATACTACTCAAAGAGAACTCTTATCTGCCAGTCTCTGTAAACAAAATTAGATCGTACCTCTATCCTTGATAATTGAGTCTGTGTATGAAAATTCTGGGTAATTGCAGATGAACGCCACCTTATATCCAGACTCAATGCAGAAAAACGTCCACACCTGCCATGATTAAACAACATGCCGAAACCTCTAATTAATGCTTCAGGCAAAACCAAAACTCTAACTTTCTGTGCTATTGCGTTTCCACTGTAACCAATGTTCCTTACCTGGATGTTTAGACTCTCTGGACCCGCTGCTGCTTCTGGTCTAACAAACGACCGCGGTCACCACGGGAATGCGCGGTTACTAGCGATCTTACAAATCAGCTGTAGCGTGTATGCTTTTAACCCGCGCCGTGCGCGTGCTGTGATGCTAAAGGAAGGACTAAATATGCAGCCCTCCTATGGTCCTGATCCAAGATGGCGCGCCCAGCGTCCACCTGGAACTGAACTTTGCTAATATGGTACTGCCATCACGAGAAATTACTTCAATGTAGACAGCGTTGCCTCCACAGTACAATCCCACTCACTAAAAACTGTACAGCTATCGAGTAACCAAATGAACAAATCTCATGTTATATCCACCTTCCGTGAAACTGATAATGTGAACTGAACAATAAAGCATAAAAATTAAAAAAATTTAAAAAAGGTGGCAAAATAAAAAAAGAGTGAAAAACTAGAACACTACCTATCTCAAAGAATGTATACTCATTAATACGTTTTGCTAAAATGTAAGCTCTACTAAAAATGGAGCTAATGAAAAGTGTGAAAGAAAGGTAAAGTTGCCCATAAAGAAATGGTGAGCACAGTACTTACAATCTTGATGTATTTACAAAAAGCAAGCAAATTCTATTTTGTCGTTTAATCCTCCTGGTTCAAGTGTGTGTAGAAATTTCACCCACCACACCTCTCTTTGTGACAGTAATCTAGATGAATCAGAATCCAATTTCACAGGTACTGCTTCAAGTATAGTGAACTTTAATTGAGCTATAGTATGTTGATGTTCCATCCAATGTGTGACTAAATGAGACTTCTGGTTTTTGGTCCGGATTGAACTTTTATGTTCCGAAATCCAAATTTTAATTTTCCGTGAGGTTTTACCCACATAGAAGAGTCCACAAGGACACTTAATGGTATAGATCACGTTCACACTGTTACAATCTCCTTTGTACCTCAGTTTAATGACTTTCCCTGTGTGCGGATGATTAATGACATTCCCTGAAATTACATTATTGCAATTAACGCAATTGTAGCATTTGCGCATACCTGTGAATGATGTTTGGATTGCTGTTTGTGGTCTTTTGAGTAATTATTTAATGTTTCTGCTGCGTTTATATGCAAACAAGGGCTGTTCTTGGAATAGACCATTAAAGTCAGGTTCATGTTGGAGTATTTCCCACCTATTTTTGATAATTTTACTAATAGATGGTGATGTGATGGAGTATTTGGATACAAATACTTGTCTGTTATGACTGCTCCTGGGTTGTGACCTCAGTAACTCACTCCGGTCTTTAAGATTGGTTTTACCCAATGCTGTCTTGAGAATTTGCTCCGGATAGCCACGTTCTCTGAACTTCATGCTCTGGTGAAGTAATGCCTCCTCTAGTTGATTCGGATCTGATGTTATTCTCTTGGTATGTAATGATTGTGAGAATGGCAAGTTGCGTAACAAAGAGGGAGGGTGAAAACTTGAATACAAAAGAAGGTTATTCCTGTCTGTTGGTTTAGAAAATACTGAGGTTGAAAAAGAGTTGCCAGTTTTAGTAATTAACACATCCAAAAATGACAATGATTCTACACTGATGTTGTGTGTGAATTTGATACGGTTGTTTTTGTTGTTCAATTCTTTGATGCTAGATTCTAATTTAGCTCGTGTGTTGGTCCAAATCAAAAAAATGTCATCGATAAACCGCACATAGAATGCTAGGTTCATACTCCAGACAATATTGTTCTTGTGGACCTTGGGCAACATGACGTCAATACCTTTATCTGAAGGTATAGAAGCATGTGAATGGGCTCTCTTGCAGTCACCTGATTTGGCGGTCAACAAGGTGTTCATTTTAGAATTACTAACATTCTGTCTTCAACATAGTTATTTTCAATGGCACGAAGAGTATTTTCTCCAAATCAGTGGCACTAGCATGGGCTTTTCCGGGGCGCCAGTGTACGCCAATACCTTCATGTCTAAATTTGAACAAGATCAGATTTTTAACAATATTGACTGGAGTATGAACCTAGCATTCTATGTGCGGTTTATCGATGACATTTTTTTGATTTGGACCAACACACGAGCTAAATTAGAATCTAGCATCAAAGAATTGAACAATAAAAACAACCGTATCAAATTCACACACAACATCAGTGTAGAATCATTGTCATTTTTGGATGTGTTAATAACTAAAACTGGCAACTCTTTTTCAACCTCAGTATTTTCTAAACCAACAGACAGGAATAACCTTCTTTTGTATTCAAGTTTTCACCCTCCCTCTTTGTTACGCAACTTGCCATTCTCACAATCATTACGTACCAAGAGAATAATATCAGATCCGAATCAACTAGAGGAGGCATTACTTCACCAGAGCATGAAGTTCCGAGAACGTGGCTATCCGGAGCAAATTCTCAAGACAGCATTGGGTAAAACCAATCTTAAAGACTGGAGTGAGTTACTGAGGTCACAACCCAGGAGCAGTCATAACAGACAAGTATTTGTATCCAAATACTCCATCACATCACCATCTATTAGTAAAATTATCAAAAATAGGTGGGAAATACTCCAACATGAACCTGACTTTAATGGTCTATTCCAAGAACAGCCCTTGTTTGCATATAAACGCAGCAGAAACATTAAAGAGTTACTCAAAAGACCACAAACAGCAATCCAAACATCATTCACAGGCATGCGCAAATGCTACAATTGCGTTAATTGCAATAACGTAATTTCAGGGAATGTCATTAATCATCCGCACACAGGGAAAATCATAAAAACTGAGGTACAAAGGAGATTGTAACAGTGTGAACGTGATCTATACCATTAAGTGTCCTTGTGGACTCTTCTATGTGGGTAAAACCTCACGGAAAATTAAAATTCGGATTTCGGAACATAAAAGTTCAATCCGGACCAAAAACCAGAAGTCTCATTTAGTCACACATTGGATGGAACATCAACATACTATAGCTCAATTAAAGTTCACTATACTTGAAGCAGTACCTGTGAAATTGGATTCTGATTCATCTAGATTACTGTCACAAAGAGAGGTGTGGTGGGTGAAATTTCTACACACACTTGTACCAGGAGGATTAAACGACAAAATAGAATTTGCTTGCTTTTTGTAAATACATCAAGATTGTAAGTACTGTGCTCACCATTTCTTTATGGGCAACTTTACCTTTCTTTCACACTTTTCATTAGCTCCTTTTTTTTTTTTTTTATTTGAAATTTTTTATTGAGATGAGGACAGGAGAACGGGACAACACATAATAACTAGAATAACAGGTAATTAAACACATTAATCAAATCGAACAGGCAATACAATACAAAGCATGTATATTCAGATCAGAAACCGTATCAGTTTTATCAGAATCGACTCAATGGCATAATAAAAAGAGAGAGGAAAAAAAAAAAAAAAAAAAAAAAAACACCCATAGAAGCCCCCTCAGTCTTTACTTAGAGTTGATGAGCCCCAGATTCTATTAGTTTTTTGTAAAAATTTGTGGCCTCTGATCTTAGCTAAAGAAGTTTCCATGGTGTGAATTTCTTTGACAAGAAGCCACCACTCCATCACATGTGGAGGGTTGCAAGAGATCCAGGTCCTAGCGATAGTAAGTCTGGCACAACCAATCAGGATATTAATAAGATCAGTTTGTGAGGCTAAAGATGGATGATTCAGCAGGGGAGTGCCAAGCAAAACATTGGCCAAACTTATTATGATTGGTTGTGTCAAGATCTGCGTAATACCCTGGCTAACTTTAGACCAGAATTCAGTGAGTCGGGGACACATGAACATCATATGTTCGAGAGTAGCAGCTAGCAGGTCACATTTAGGGCACCTTGTCCGGTCACTGCTGGAACTATTACTAGACCATTTTGAAACTTTTTCCGGAGTATAATATAGCTGAAATATCGTTTTATACTGTTGTATACGTAAGCTGGAAGATTGGACCGAGCGGTTAAAACTAATAAGTGAAGATGATATCTGATTAGCTGTGATATTCAACCCCAAACGGGAGCTCCATTTATCCGCGATATTCCCGCAATCGTCCGGTTTGAACGATGTGAGAACTTTATAGCCTAGACTGATGAGTGATCTAACCTTAACAGTGTAAAAGCAATTCCATATATCTGAATCTTCGATTTTAAGTAACTTTATTTTGCGTATTAAGTAGTCATGTATCTGAATGTATTTAAACTGTGCAACTGAAGGTAATTTGAAGATTACTCTTAGTGACTCAAAGGATAATAGTCCATCATTACCATAAAGGTCACCGAGTGTTTCAATTCCGGCAGCCTTCCACTTATGAAATACACCATCATGAAATATGTCCGGAAGACCGGGATTCGCCCATAGAGACAGTTTAGGATGAAAAAAAGACATATTACATTTGGCTAAAATAAGTTGCCAAATTTTAACCGTGTCTCTGATCGTCTTAAATTTTACCCGCTTGAAGTAGTTTGGGTCAATAGATTTGGCTAGAAACATATTGGAGTCCTCGCCGAGGGCGAATTGGTAACAGTATATCATTTGTATGTTGCGGATAAACAGGCCACGGAGACGGCTCAGAAAAGCAGAAAAATAATAAACTCTGAAATCGAGAAAGGTCAAGCCACCTTGGTTAAGAGGTAGTTTAAGAAGACTAATTGACCTGCGGGCCTTCTTGTATCCCCAGATGTAGCTGCTAAAGATCCCATCAAGCCGTTTAAAGTATGCATTACTAACAAGAAGAGGTATGGACCTGAATAAATATAAGAATTTTGGTAGTATGTTCATTTTAATTAGGTTGATCCTACCAATCATGCTTAAGGGGACCTTGTGCCATTTTTTTAGAGTTGTAGCGGTTTCTTTAAGAAGAATCTCATAATTAAGTTTGATTATCTCATTAGTGTCTGAAGAGATTTTAATACCAAGGTAAGTGGCTGTTTTGCAGGTCCCTTCTATTTGAATCGATGGTTTATAGTTAAGAATAACTTGTGTTTTATGTGAGTTGAGTTTATAGCCGGAGACTAACCCGAATTTGTTAGCCTCCTCAGTAATTCCCAGTATAGCTAATGGGATATTGGTTGAATAGACCGCAATATCATCGGCATACGCCGTTATTTTTAATTGTTTCTGACCGTGTATGAAAGGGGTAATTTTAGGATTCGTTTGTAATGCCACGAGAAATGGTTCAAGTGATAACGCGAAGAGCAAGGGTGATAATGGACACCCTTGCCGAGTGCCACGAGAGATGAAAAAGCTAGAAGAAGTTAGCCCATCATAGCAGAGCGTAGCTGAAGGACGGTTATATAAAGCCTGGAGCCATTTAAGAAATCGGCCATGAAATCCCATAGTGATCATTGTTGACCAGAGAAATTCCCACCCCACTCGGTCAAAGGCTTTTTCAGCGTCCAAGAGAATCATACCGAGTGGGGTGGGTCCAACCCTGGCAACATCGAATGCAGTGATGGCCATATTAATATGGGCAGTAGTATCTCTTCCCATAACAAAACCATGTTGGTGAGGGGACACCAGAAGAGGGATGAGTGGAGCTAATCGGGAAGCAAGTACCTTGGCAAAAATTTTGGCATCTGCATTGATGAGTGAGATGGGTCGATAGGACCCACATTGATCCGCCGGTTTACCCTTTTTTAAAAAAAAGACCATCCTGGTTGTGTTCCAGGATTTAGGAGCCTCCCCATTTATCCCAACATTACTGATCACATCAGTGAGTAATGGGAGAATTTCCTCCGAGCATTTTTGGTAAATGTCTAGTGGGATAGTGTCCTCTCCAGCAGCTTTTCCTAGGGGTAGTGAAGCAATTGCTTTCCTAATCTCTTGCTCAGTGATGTTTTCAGAGAGCAACTCCTGGTTTTCGATCTGGTTTCCTTTAGTTATGTGAGTATCTAAATATTCTTGTATCTTATTCATATCAGGATGATCCTCTGGAGTGTATAATGTACTATAAAATGCAACGAATTGCTGGAGAATCTGTTCCGGTTGGGTGTAAACCAAATTGTTTGGGCCCTTAATTTCCTTTATAAGGGTTTTAGATCTGTCATCAGCAATTTTGTATGCCAAAATTTTGCCCACCCTGTCCCCATTCTCGTATTGAGATATATGGAATTTTTGCAAACTATTTAGATTTTTCTCCATAAGTCTTGTTTTAATATTGAGCTTAGATGAAGCTAACTTTTGACATATGTCAGAAATATTTGGCACATCCTGTATCAGAGCCTGCGACAGCTGGTTTTCAAGCATAGTTATGGTGTTGCTCAAAGCCGCCCAGCCACGTCTATTTAATGAGTTTTGTTTGAAGACAAACTGTTGTGTAAACCCACGGACACTGGCTTTAACCGTATCCCAAACTATACTCAGAGAAGCAGAATTAATATTTATAGCAATAAACTCGCGTAAGTGTGCTTTGAGTTGGGTGATGTAGTCCGTATTAGATAGTAGATGTCTAGGAAAAGTGAATGTCCTAAGTTTCCGATTGGTCCGTGGCGGGGTAAATGATATCACTATTGGATTGTGATCCGATGTGACTCTTGGGCACAGCTCGATAAGGCTATTCTTTATAATATTGTCTGATGCCCAAACCATGTCAATTCTTGAGCAGAGTTGATGGGGGGCAGAGTAGTATGTAAAGCCGGCAGTAGAGGGATGTATTGTTCGCCAAACATCTTTTAAATTATGAATACGTCCAAGTTCGATAAGTGCAGCTCGTGAGCGGCGCATCCTCTGAAATGCTCGTTGTCGAGTAGTATCGATATTATAATCCATAATAAGATTGAAGTCCCCCATTATGATAAGTTCCCCACAGGTATCCAAAAGTTCAATATTTAGCCTATCTAGGATAGACGGGTCATCAATATTCGGCCCATAAAATACACAAAAGGTAAAATTATTGTCATCCCAGAGCACTTGAGCCGTAGCCCAATGGCCAGCTTTATCAACCTTTGTTTTAGTCAATTCTATATTTGGCCTTTTCTGTGCCAAAATAGCGACACCTCTAGTTGGTAGACTACATTCTGAACAAATAAGCACGTCGTATCCTAACTGCCCCAAAAGCTTGCGGTCAGAGTAAATAATATGTGTTTCAGTGAGCAAAACGATCTGTGGCTTATACAAATTAAGCTCCTCGGAGACAAGCCGTCTCTTGTTCCTGCCATTGAGTCCTGATACATTCCAAACCAAACATCTGATTCTGTGTGTCATTTCAGTCTATTAAAACGCTTTGCCTGTTTTTGATTATACTTTTTCATATTGCATAGCAACATCAAATACAAATTATAGTAACAAATAGCCTTCCCCTCCCGCCTGATCATTTTAACATTTTTACCCCTTAAAACGCTTTGCCTGTTTTTGATTATACTTTTTCATATTGCATAGCAACATCAAATACAAATTATAGTAACAAATAGCCTTCCCCTCCCGCCTGATCATTTTAACATTTTTACCCCAACACTTTTCATTAGCTCCATTGTTAGTAGAGCTTACATTTTAGCAAAACTTATTCATGAGAATACATTCTTTGAGATAGGTAGTGTTCTAGTTTTTCACTCTTTTTTTATTTTGCCACCTTTTTTTAATTTTTATGCTTTATTGTTCAGTTCACATTATCAGTTTCACGAAAGGTGGATATAACATGAGATTTGTTCATTTGGTTACTCGATAGCTGTACAGTTTTTAGTGAGTGGGATTGTACTGTGGAGGCAACGCTGTCTACAGTGAAGTAATTTCTCGTGATGGCAGTACCATATTAGCAAAGTTCAGTTCCAGGTGGACGCTGGGCGCGCCATCTTGGATCAGGACCATAGGAGGGCTGCATATTTAGTCCTTCCTTTAGCATCACAGCACGCGCACGGCGCGGGTTAAAAGCATACACGCTACAGCTGATTTGTAAGATCGCTAGTAACCGCGCATTCCCGTGGTGACCGCGGTCGTTTGTTAGACCAGAAGCAGCAGCGGGTCCAGAGAGTCTAAACATCCAGGTAAGGAACATTGGTTACAGTGGAAACGCAATAGCACAGAAAGTTAGAGTTTTGGTTTTGCTTGAAGCATTAATTAGAGGTTTCGGCATGTTGTTTAATCATGGCAGGTGTGGACGTTTTTCTGCATTGAGTCTGGATATAAGGTGGCGTTCATCTGCAATTACCCAGAATTTTCATACACGGACTCAATTATCAAGGATAGAGGTGCGATCTAATTTTGTTTACAGAGACTGGCAGATAAGTGTTCTCTTTGAGTAGTATAGTGATGGAACTTATTTCCACCAATTAATACAGGCTCCCGAACAGTGCTTATGAATCAAAGGGAGAGTACGAGATAACCATTCACTGGATGATCAACGAGGTACCAGTGCCCCGGAGTTCCCTACACCGGAGCTGTGCCTTTCCGGTCAGGAAATCACTGATTTTTAGCAATTCTAACTTACAGACGATGGTTTTTCGTGTGAGCCTCAGAAGTTCAGTTTCGTTTTTTTCACTTTTCGGGATACTTTTATCACTTGCTTTCATCACTAACAGGCAGAGGAGCACATCAGGTTTTTTTTTAGACTTGGGGTTTTATTCTTTTATTCTCTCTTTAATCATTCGCACATTAACACACGATTGTGGTATTTGGTCTCTCTATATTTTCTATGCGTGCTGGACTAGTACAGGAGGAGCAAGGCCACTCTGGTCATTTAGACGGTGTATCTGTCATTGCTCAGTTGATACGTTTACAATAGTACAATGTGACGGTCAATTGTCATGAACATGTTTCTGTGTTTTTTATTTTCTTTTACATACAGGCCCCTGAAGAAGGGATTACAGAAAATCCCGAAATGCATTGGGCTACATCATCTTTAATCGTCATTCTGTAATACAAACATTGTTTTTTGGAACATTTCAGTTATTAGCATATTGATAAGTAATGTACTTTCATTATACAATTGATTATTTATTTGAAGGTTGTAACATAGTTTGTGTATTCAAAAGGAGCACAAGCTCAGGATTTCAATGAGTAAAATGCAAACATCATGAACGATTATGTAGTAGTGTATTTTCGTCAATAAGTGCTCATAAGCGCTGATTCAGTGGAGTACATGCATAAGTAATACATTTCATGCTGTGCAATCGGTATACAGATGCATAGCATCTGATTTTTTATGCACTAGCTATAGTGGCCACCTTACACCAGTCCAATTCGACTCTTATGGTAGATAGGTTTAAGACAACCTTTTAAAGAAAGCTATCCTAGTGGTAGCTGTGGAGAGCAGCCTTCAGGCTAAGTCTCAGAGGAATGTAAACCAGCTTGTTTTACATTATAATCTCTTGAATTACCAAATAAAAGGACACCACACAGGTATATATATCAAATATATATGTATTTATTTCTAGACACACTCTACTAATCTCTTTATGAGATTAGAAGCCCGGAACACATTCAAATATCAACGTTTCACAATAAGTTAAACACAAATATGGCTGGGGCCCTAGGGGCGTACCAGACCATATACTAAAAAAGAGGTTTAGGATAGTCGACTTGCAGAATGACAAGGCCTAGGGCCTGTAGAATCGCTGGGGCTTCACTAATGCAGTAAAAGCAGGTAAGTAACAGACCCACGGGAGACGCATGCAGTGTGAGAACACTGCCGCGGGTTTCCTGTTGATTACAATGGACAAAGTTGCGGTTTGATTTTCAAAGTTTTAGGGTCCTTCGAGGAAGTCTACAAGCAAGCCACTTACAAGGTAAGTAATTCTAGGGCCAACACACACTAGGGCACCGTAGTGCACGAGTTAACTCACCTAGGGAAGCAGGGTGCATAGGTGTCTTTTGGTGTCGGGTCGCGTCACAGTTTTCTATGGAGATCAAAGAAGATTTGCTGCTTGTGAAGACTGAAGAAGTGTCCGGTGGAATCCAAGGCTGGATTCAAGATGTATGTCGCCTAGGTGCTGTACTCCCCCTGAGTATGATAAGGACGCCACTAGACGATTGGATAGGGTTGAGGTTTTATTAAAGATTGACACAGCTTCTGGGTCTCTTTTTTCTCTCTTCTCCCTTCAGGAGGGGTAAGGGTCACGGTTGTCTTCACTGACGTAGGGGTCCTGGTCTGGGGGTTCTGCCTGGGTCATCGCGGTTGTCTTCACCTCGGCGGGGCCCTGGTCAGGGGGTTCTGACTGGGTCGTCGCGGTTGTCTTCACCTCGGCGTGGCCCTGGTCGGAGGGGGTATGCCTCCACAGGATACGAAAAGGAAGGTAAGAGCAAGGATTAGTCTACTCTTCCTATTCTTCCGAGGTTTGAAGGGGAGGGGTAGTGAGGAATCACCGGGGGTCCGTCACCATCACCACACGTGACAAAAGAGGAGCTCTGTGAGTGCTTCGTGCACCGAGAACGCAAAAAAATGACCCTCAAGACACCCCATGACCTCCCCACAACAAAAAAACCTCCCAGATTATCTCCCTCCCCTTGTGGACAGTAAACCCAGGATCCGGCCCGTACCTTTCCCAGCCATGCTCCTCCAGGTGCGTGGCGGGGCGAGATGCCGTGAAGTTGGCCTCCTGGCTTCGCAGTTTTCTCGGCTCCTGCCGCTCCGCTCTCTGGTTCTCGTCCTCCGTTCTCCTCCTGGTTCTCCGTTGCCGTCGCTCTGCTCACTCCGTCTCCGTCTTCTGCTCCAAGGGCTTTCGCGCCGTCATTTCTCCGGACTTCCGCTTTACGGGGCTCACTGGCTTCTGATTCGTCCGATCCTGGTGACGTCGTCAGAGTCGGCCCTCCTTCCGCAGTGATCCAGTCTACGTTAAAGGGGCCGCCAGCACCCTGCATGGGAGGTGTAAAGGGCCCGTCAATAATGGCATTTTCGATGTTCTCCTCCAGTCCCGTGGCTAGGCGACACATCCCAACCCCCGGATTTTCCCGATCGGGGGAAATAGGGTATCTGGAGAGGAAGTCAGCATTACCCTGATCCGACCCCTTGCGATGTTTCACCTTGCAGCGATAGGGCTGTAAGGCCAAGAACCAGCGGAGGATACGTTCATTGTGGCCCTTGTTACGCTGGAGCCAGGTGAGAGGGGCATGGTCCGTAAAGAGGATAAAGGACCTGCCTTCCAAATAATAGCGAAGCTTTTCCACCCCCCACCTCACAGCCAGACACTCCTTCTCGATGGTGGAATAGACCTGCTCCCGGGGAAAGAGCTTCCTACTGATGTACAATATAGGGCGCTCATGACCCTCGGCATCCTCTTGGGAAAGCACTGCCCCTATCCCAACCCCCAAGGTGTCTGTTTGGAGGATATAGGGTTTCTGAAAGTCAGGGGCTACTAACACAGGGGAAGAGGTGAGAGCGTCCTTGAGGGTCTGAAAAGCAGCAGTTTCCTGCTCATTGGGAGCTCGTAAGCGGGTGAAGTCTGGGATTTACGTAGGAGATCAGTCAGGGGACTGGCCAGATTGGCAAAGTGTGGGACAAACCGCCTGTAATAGCCCACTAATCCCAAAAACGCCCTAAGATCCCTCTTTGTCTTGGGATAGGTCAAAGCCTGAACAGCAGCCACCTTCTCAGTCTGAGGTTTTAGGTTCCCATTTCCGAGCAGAAACCCTAAATATTTTACCTGGTGATAAGCCACCCGGGACTTTTTGGCGTTTATGTGGAACCCCGCCTGGCAAATGCTGTCTAATATACAGTTCAAGTGGTGAAGGTGGTCAGGCCACGTTTTACTGAAGACGACAATGTCATCTAGGTAGGCAGAAGCATAAGGAAGGTGTGGTCTGAGAAGGGTATCCATGGTCCGTTGAAAGGTGGCCGGGGCCCCATGCAACCCAAATGGGAGGACATTAAACTGGTAATGCCCCGAGGGAGTTGAGAAGGCGGTTTTCTCCTGGTCGCCAGGAGCAAGGGGAATTTGCCAATACCCCTTGGTGAGGTCGATAGTGGTTATGTACTTGGCCTCACCAAGGCGTTCTACCAACTCGTCAACCCGGGGAAGAGGGTACGCGTCCTGTTTTGAAACCCTATTGACCACCCTGAAATCAATACAAAAACGGATACTTCCGTCTGGTTTTGGCACCAGGACAACCGGGGAACACCAATTACTCTGGGAAGGGATAATAACTCCAGTTTTTAGCATTTGTTGGATTTCGGCTTGGAAGGCCGCTCGCCGGGCCTCAGGTATCCTATAGGGTTTTTGTTTGACTACAACAACCGAGGGGGTCGGTATGGTGTGTTCAGCCAAGTGGGTTCTTCCCGGTTGGTCAGAGAATATCCCAGCAAATTGATGTAGCAGAGAATCAATAGCATCCCTCTGACAGGGGGACAGTTCGGGGTTGATAGGCAATGCAGGAATGGTATGCGACAGAGGGGTGGAAAAGGAGACTATTTGGGAAGAAGCCGGAGGGGTTCCCAGCCATTTTTTTAGGATGTTAATGTGGTATAACTGAGTTTTGGTTCGAGACACCTGTAGAACGTAGGAGGTTCTACCCACTTTTCTCACCACCTGAAAGGGACCTTGCCACTCTTTTCTCATCTTTTGAGCAGAGGTGGGTAATAACACCAAGGTCCAATCACCCACATCGAGATCCCTCCACTTTTTCCCCTTGTCATAAAAATACTTCTGTTTGGTTTGGGCGATGGCTAGGTGTTCATGTGCAAGTGTCCTCAATTTATGTAACCTAGACTGTAACTGGCGGGTATAGTCTAGGAGTGCCTCAGCTTCCTCTTTCCCCTCTGTTTCCCAGCTGTCCTTCGTTATTTCGAGTAAGGTTCTTGGTTTCCGCCCAAAAAGGAGCTCAAAAGGAGAAGCTCCTAAGCTGGACTGGGTTTGACTCCGTAACACAAACAGGGCCAAAGGCAACATTTGGTCCCAATTCCTCCCATCCCCAGACAACAGTTTTTTTAGGGTTAGTTTCAGGCTTCCATTGTAGCGCTCAACTAACCCGTCTGTCTGGGGGTGGTATACTGATGTTTTTATGTGTCCGATGTTAAGCAGGTGGCACACCTGTTTCATCAGTCTGGACACGAATGGGGTTCCCTGATCAGTGATCATTTCTCTAGGGAACCCCAGCCTGGAAAACACTTCTACCAGACGCTGAGCTATGGCGGTGGTGGTGGCTGCTCTGAGGGGAAACGCCTCCGGATATCGGGTGGCGTAATCCACTAGAACAAGGGCGTACTGATGTCCTCGACTTGATTTGGGTAAGGGGCCTATGAGATCCATTCCTAGCCTGTCAAACGGTTTGCCTATAATGGGAAGCAGTTGCAAGGGGACCGCAGGAGGCGTGTAGGGATTGCGCCGTTGACATATGTGGCATTCTTGGCAGTATTTCTGGACCTGGGCATAGACCCCGGGCCAGAAGAAATGTTGCAGTATGGCTTGCCCCGTTTTTTCAGCCCCAACGTGCCCCGCCAAAAGGTGGGCATGGGCAAAAAAAAGGATTTGATCCCTGAAGTCAGAGGGAACCAGTAGTTGAGGGACAGCGTCTTCCTTCGCTAAACGGTAGAGGAGACCCTTTTGTTCAACAAAGGTAGGGTATGATTTGGTCGCTTGGTTTTGCTCTGCCCGGGCTTTGGACCAGGCGTTGACAAGGCTGGCATCGTTTAATTGGGCCGTACGAAAGTGTGTGTCCTTAGCCCAGGGTTCGGGGGTCAATACGGAGACGGGCCACTGGTTCGGGGAAGAGAGACCTTCCCTCATCATGGAGGAAAAACAGGGATTGTCGGTTCCCAATATGACGGGTTCTGGAAGCTGTGGAAGCACCCCCACTATCGCATTCATGCTGGCTCCTTTTCGTGTTTGTAACCGGATTGTGGCTAAAGGGTAATCCCTTACCTCCCCGTGTACGCACCTTATACCCACCCTTCTACCCGGTAGGACCCAAGAGGGGTGTATGAGCTCCCGTCTGGCTACAGAGTGTTTACAGCCTGAGTCTAGTAGGGCCCGTACTCCCTTACCCTGGATTTTTACACTCACGTAGAACACGGGTCCTGTCTCCTGAGCGAAGAGAAGAGAGTGGGGCAAATAGCTCACATCCATTGGTTCCTCCTCTTTGTCCCTCTTCTTCCTGCAATAGCGAGCTATGTGTCCCCACTCCCCACAATCATAGCACTGGGGACCTGAGAAAGGGGGGTGATCTGGTCGGGCTCCTCGGTTTCGTGCTGGCTCAGGGATCGCTTTACTGTACTTCCGATCCCCTCTTCCTGGGATAGCGGGTTTTACTGGTCGTTCGGGTTCCTTGGGAGGGCGGCCTTGAGCTCGGGCGTAGGATGTGGCCATTTCCACAGCCTGTTCTAGTGTTAAGCCGGCATGTTGCTTTATCCATCGTTGGCTGGGATAGGGGAGGGCCTCCAGGAATTGTTCCGGGTATATTTTTCCCATTACCTCCTCCATATTGGAGTCCTGGGGTTTTAGCCATTGATCAGCAGCTTCTTTTAATTTAAAGAACAGAGCCTTTGGTAGGTCGCCAGGTGCCCCTCGCTCTTGCCGGAATCGCAGCCGATGAGTCTCGTCATCCACCCCCAGTCTATCTAGAATGTATTGTTTTATTATGGCGTAGGTAGCGGTTCCATCCTTATTGACAGTCTGATACGCCGCCTGGGCTTCCCGCACCAACAAGGGGGCTAGATAAAAGGGCCACCTCTCTCCTGCCCAGGCACTAGCCCGGGCGGCTCTTTCGAAATTCAGGAAGAAGGCCAAGGGGTCCTCTCCGGGGGCAAACTTCTGAAGAGGACCACGGTTCCTGGAGGGGCGGCCGCTCTAGCCTGCCCCAGAGAGACCATAAGGTGAGCTTGTCCCTCAGCCAATTTGACCAGATTCTCGGCTTGCGTTTTGATGGCCGACGTGAAGACGGCCCGATCGGCCTCCGCTTGGGAGGAGGCCCACTCTATGGCCCACTCCATTTTCGCCTGCCCTTCCTTCATTTGGTGAATAAGTGTGTCCATCCTGTATCGGGTGGAGGTTCGCAGTTCAGTCTTCTATCTGGCTCGCCACTTGTCGCCTAGGTGCTGTACTCCCCCTGAGTATGATAAGGACGCCACTAGACGATTGGATAGGGTTGAGGTTTTATTAAAGATTGACACAGCTTCTGGGTCTCTTTCTTCTCTCTTCTCCCTTCAGGAGGGGTAAGGGTCACGGTTGTCTTCACTGCCGGAGGGGTCCTGGTCAGGGGGTTCTGCCTGGGTCATCGCGGTTGTCTTCACCTCGGCGGGGCTCTGGTCAGTGGGTTCTGCCTGTGTCGTCGCGGTTGTCTTCACCTCAGCGTGGCCCTGGTCAGGGGGAGGTATGCCTCCACGGGATATGAAAAGGAAGGTAAGAGCAAGGATTAGTCTACTGTTCTTATTCTTCCGAGGTTTGAGGGGGAGGGGTAGTGAGGAATCACCGGGGGTCCGTCACCATCAACACACGTGACAAAAGAGGAGCTCTGTGAGTGCTTCGTGCACCGAGAACGCAAAAAAAAGACACCCCGTGACCTCCCCACAACAAAAAAACCTCCCAGATTATCTCTCTCCCCTTGTGGAGAGTAAACCCAGGATCCGGCCCGTACCTTTCCCTGCCACGCTCCTCCAGGTGCGTGGCGGGGTGAGATGCCGTGAAGTTGGCCTCCTGGCTTCGCAGTTTTCTCGGCTGCTGCCGCTCCGCTCTCTGGTTCTCGTCCTCCGTTCTCCTCCTGGTTCTCCGTTCCCGTCGCTCTGCTCACGCCGTCTCCGTCTTCTGCTCCAAGGGCTTTCGTGCCGTCATTTCTCCGGACCTCCGCTTTACGGGGCACACTGGCTTCTGATTCGTCCGATCCTGGTGACGTCGTCAGAGTCGGCCCTCCTTCCGCAGTGATCCAGTCTACGTTAAAGGGGCCGCCTGCACCCTGCATGGGAGGTGTAAAGGGCCCGTCAATAATGGCATTCTCGATGTTCTCCTCCAGTCCCGTGGCTAGGCGACACATCCCAACCCCCGGATTTTCCCGATCGGGGGAAATAGGGTATCTGGAGAGGAAGTCAGCATTACCCTGATCCGACCCCTTGCGATGTTTCACCTTGAAGCGATAGGGCTGTAATGCCAAGAACCAGCGGAGGCCCTTGTTACGCTGGAGCCAGGTGAGAGGGGCATGGTCCGTAAAGAGGATAAAGGACCTGCCTTCCAAATAATAGCGAAGCTTTTCCACCCCCCACCTCACAGCCAGACACTCCTTCTTGATGGTGGAATAGACCTGCTCCAGGGGAAAGAGCTTCCTACTGATGTACAATATAAGGCGCTCATGACCCTCGGCATCCTCTTGGGAAAGCACTGCCCCTATCCCAACCCCCGAGGCGTCTGTTTGGAGGATAAAGGGTTTCTGAAAGTCAGGGGCTACTAACACAGGGGAAGAGGTGAGAGCGTCCTTGAGTGTCTGAAAAGTAGCAGCTTCCTGCTCATTGGGACCTCGTAAGCGGGTGAAGTCTGGGATTTACGTAGGAGATCAGTCAGGGGACTGGCCAGATTGGCAAAGTGTGGGACAAACCGCCTGTAATAGCCCACTAATCCCAAAAACGCCCTAAGATCCCTCTTTGTCTTGGGATAGGTCAAAGCCTGAACAGCGGCCACCTTCTCCATCTGAGGTTTTAGGTTCCCATTTCCGAGCAGAAACCCTAAATATTTTACCTGGTGATAAGCCACCCGGGACTTTTTGGCGGTTATGTGGAACCCCGCCTGGCAAATGCTGTCTAATATACAGTTCAAGTGGTGAAGGTGGTCAGGCCACGTTTTACTGAAGACGACAATGTCATCTAGGTAGCCAGAAGCATAAGGAAGGTGTGGTCTGAGAAGGGTATCCATGGTCCGTTGAAAGGTGGCCGGGGCCCCATGCAACACAAATGGGAGGACAGTAAACTGGTAATGCCCCGAGGGAGTTGAGAAGGCGGTTTTCTCCTGGTCGCAAGGAGCAAGGGGAATTTGCCAATACCCCTTGGTGAGGTCGACAGTGGTTATGTACTTGGCCTCACCAAGGCATTCTACCAACTCGTCAACCCGGGGAAGAGGGTACGCGTCCTGTTTTGAAACCCTATTGACCGCCCTGAAATCAATACAAAAACGGATACTTCCGTCTGGTTTTGGCACCAGGACAACCGGGGAACACCAATTACTCTGGGAAGGGATAATAACTCCAGTTTTTAGCATTTGTTGGATTTCGGCTTGGAAGGCCGCTCGCCGGGCCTCAGGTATCCTATAGGGTTTTTGTTTGACTACAACCCCCGAGGGGGTCGGTATGGTGTGTTCAGCCAAGTGGGTTCTTCCTGGTTGGTCAGAGAATATCCCAGCAAATTGATGTAGCAGAGAATCAATAGCGTCCCTCTGACAGGGGGACAGTTCGGGGTTGATAGGCAATGCAGGAATGGTATGCGACAGACGGGTGGAAAAGGAGACTGTTTGGGAAGAAGCCGGAGGGGTTCCCAGCCATTTTTTTAGGATGTTAATGTGGTATAACTGAGTTTTGGTTCGAGACACCTGTAGAACGTAGGAGGTTCTACCCACTTTTCTCACCACCTGAAAGGGACCTTGCCACTCTTTTCTCATCTTTTGAGCAGAGGTGGGTAATAACACCAAGACCCAATCACCCACATCGAGATCCCTCCACTTTTTCCCCTTATCATAAAAATACTTCTGTTTGGTTTGGGCGATGGCTAGGTGTTCATGTGCAAGTGTCCTCAATTTATGTAACCTAGACTGTAACTGACGGGTATAGTCTAGGAGTGCCTCAGCTTCCTCTTTCCCCTCTGTTTCCCAGCTGTCCTTCGTTATTTCGAGTAAGGTTCTTGGTTTCCGTCCAAAAAGGAGCTCAAAAGGAGAAGCTCCTAAGCTGGACTGGGTTTGACTCCGTAACACAAACAGGGCCAATTCCTCCCATCCCCAGACAATAGTTTTTTTAGGGTTAGTTTCAGGCTTCCATTGTAGCGCTCAACTAACCCGTCTGTCTGGGGGTGGTATACTGATGTTTTTATGTGTCTGATGTTAAGCTGGTGGCACACCTGTTTCATCAGTCTGGACACGAATGGGGTTCCCTGATCAGTGATCATTTCTCTAGGGAACCCCATCCTAGAAAACACTTCTACCAGACGCTGAGCTAGCTATGGCGGTGGTGGTGGCTGCTCTGAGGGGAAACGCCTCCGGATATCGGGTGGCGTAATCCACTAGAACAAGGGCGTACTGATGTCCTCGACTTGATTTGGGTAAGGGGCCTATGAGATCCATTCCTAGCCTGTCAAACGGTTTGCCTATAATGGGAAGCGGTTGCAAGGGGACCGCAGGAGGCGTGTAGGGATGGCGCCGTTGACATATGTGACATTCTTGGCAGTATTTCTGGACCTGGGCATAGACCCCGGGCCAGAAGAAATGTTGCAGTATGGCTTGCCCCGTTTTTTCAGCCCCAACGTGCCCCGCCAAAAGGTGGGCATGGGCAAAAAAAGGATTTGATCCCTGAAGTCAGAGGGAACCAGTAGTTGAGGGACAGCGTCTTCCTTCGCTAAACGGTAGAGGAGACCCTTTTGTTCAACGAAGGTAGGGTATGATTTGGTCGCTTGGTTTTGCTCTGCCCGGGCTTTGGACCAGGCATTGACAAGGCTGGCATCGTTTAATTGGGCCGTACGAAAGTGTGTGTCCTTAGCCCAGGGTTCGGGGGTCAATACGGAGACCGGCCACTGGTTCGGGGAAGAGAGAACTTTCCTCATCATGGAGGAAAAACAGGGATTGTCGGTTCCCAATACAACGGGTTCTGGAAGCTGTGGAAGCACCCCCACTATCGCATTCATGCTGGCTCCTTTTGGTGTTTGTAACTGGATTGTGGCTAAAGGGTAATCCCTTACCTCCCCGTGTACGCACCTTATACCCACCCTTCTACCCGGTAGGACCCAAGAGGGGTGTATGAGCTCCCGTCTGGCTACAGAGTGTTTACAGCCTGAGTCTAGTAGGGCCCGTACTCCCTTACCCTAGATTTTTACACTCACGTAGAACACGGGTCCTGTCTCCTGAGCGAAGAGAAGAGAGTGGGGCAAATAGCTCACATCCATTGGTTCCTCCTCTTTGTCCCTCTTCTTCCTGCAATAGTGAGCTATGTGTCCCCACTCCCCACAATCATAGCACTGGGGACCTGAGAAAGGGGGGTGATCTGGTCAGGCTCCTCGGTTTCGTGCTGGCTCAGGGATCGCTTCACTGTACTTCCGATCCCCTCTTCCTGGGATAGCGGGTTTTACTGGTCGTTCGGGTTCCTTGGGAGGGCGGCCTTGAGCTCGGGCGTAGGATGTGGCCATTTCCACAGCCTGTTCTAGTGTTAAGCCGGCATGTTGCTTTAACCATCGTTGGCTGGGATAGGGGAGGGCTTTCAGGAATTGTTCCAGGTATATTTTTCCCATTACCTCCTCCATATTGGAGTCCTGGGGTTTTAGCCATTGATCAGCAGCTTCTTTTAATTTAAAGAACAGAGCCTTTGGTAGGTCGCCAGGTGCCCCTCGCTCTTGCGGAATCGCAGCCGATGAGTCTCGTCATCCACCCCCAGTCTATCTAGAATGTATTGTTTTATAATGGCGTAGGTAGCGGTTCCATCCTTATTGACAGTCTGATACGCCGCCTGGGCTTCCCCAACCAACAAGGTGGCTAGATAAAAGGGCCACCTCTCTCCTGCCCAGGCACTAGCCCTGGCGGCTCTTTCGAAATTCAGGAAGAAGGCCAAGGGGTCCTCTCCGGGGGCGAACTTCTGAAGAGGGACCACGGTTCCTGGAGGGGCGGCCGCTATAGCCCGCCCCAGAGAGACCATAAGGTGAGCTTGTCCCTCAGCCAATTTGACCAGATTCTCGGCTTGCGTTTGGATGGCCGACGTGAAGACGGCCCGATCGGCCTCCGCTTGGGAGGAGGCCCGCTCTATGGCCCACTCCATTTTCGCCTGCCCTTCCTTCATTTGGTGAATAAGTGTGTCCATCCTGTATCGGGTGGAGGTTCGCAGTTTAGTCTCCTATCTGGCTCGCCACTTGTCGCCTAGGTGCTGTACTCCCCCTGAGTATGATAAGGACGCCACTAGACGATTGGATAGGGTTGAGGTTTTATTAAAGATTGACACAGCTTCTGGGTCTCTTTTTTCTCTCTTCTCCCTTCAGGAGGGATAAGGGTCACGGTTGTCTTTACTGACGGAGGGGTCCTGGTCAGGGGGTTCTGCCTGGGTCGTCGCGGTTGTCTTCACCTCGACGGGGCCCTGGTCAGGGGGTTCTGCCTGGGTCGTCGCGGTTGTCTTCACCTCGGCGTGGCCCTGGTCAGGGGGGGGTATGCCTCCACGGGATACGAAAAGGAAGGTAACAGCAAGGATTAGTCTATTGTTCCTATTCTTCCGAGGTTTGAGGGGGAGGGGTAGTGAGGAATCACCGGGGGTCCGTCACCTTCAACACACGTGACAAAAGAGGAGCTCTGTGAGTGCTTCGTGCACTGAGAACGCAAAAAAATGACCCTCAAGACACCCCGTGACCTCCCCACAACAAAAAAACCTCCCAGATTATCTCCCATCCCTTGTGGACAGTAAACCCAGGATCCGGCCCCGTACCTTTCCCAGCCACGCTCCTCCAGGCGCGTGGCGGGGCGAGATACCGTGAAGTTGGCCTCCTGGCTTCGCAGTTTTCTCGGCTCCTGCCGCTCCGCTCTCTGGTTCTCGTCCTCCGTTCTCCTCCTGGTTCTCCGTTCCCGTCGCTCTGCTCACGCCGTCTCCGTCTTCTGCTCCAAGGGCTTTCGCGCCGTCATTTCTCCGGACTTCCGCTTTATGGGGCTCACTGGCTTCTGATTCGTCCGATCCTGGTGACGTCGTCAGAGTCGGCCCTCCTTCCGCAGTGATCCAGTCTACGTTAAAGGGGCAGCCAGCACCCTGCATGGGAGGTGTAAAGGGCCCGTCAATAATGGCATTCTCGATGTTCTCCTCCAGTCCCGTGGCTAGGCGACAATGTAGAAGACCTGAAAATTGAAGGGACAGTGTTCACAGTCACTTGTCAGTGACCCGGGGCCAGGAAGATGAATGCCCACAGATGTCGGGTGATTTCAGGTGATCAAGGGTGTTTTGACTCTTCGCTCACGAGGTCCAGGAGAGATCGACGATAACCAGCAGCTGGATTCGGAGTGTCCCATAATGTCTGCAGCTGACTGCAGTGTCAGCAACCGGATTGGAGCCAATAAGCCGTGGTAACAGCAAGTCTTGTGGAAAGTGAATTTAGTCAATGGTGCAGACCAGCAAGGTTTGATGGACTCACCCAGCGAAGGTAAGTGAGGGCAGGCCGGGAGCAACCAGGGTAGCCCTTTAGTTTGTTCAGAAAGTCTTCAGAGGACCCACAAGCCAATGGGCAAGGGATCGCAAAGACGCCTCTGATTTTCGCTGCACAATCTGCTGGAGGCTTCGGCCATACATGTTCTAAAGCACAAGTTCGTAGAACGTTGTGAAGGGGTTGCACTTGACAATAGTGCACGGTTCCCAGGTATTGCAGATCCTCGTCACTCGTGGGGTCCACTCGCCTCAGCTTTGCTGGGGACTCACAATGGCCGTCGAGAAGTCAGGAAATCCACTTCCAGGGCTGCAGGGACTTCGGACTCCAGCGGGAGCGGGAAAGTTTGCGACCGTTGATTCAAGTTTTGGTGCCTGCCAAGCAGGGGAGTCACTCCTTGGCTCCAAGGGAGATTCTTCCGTCTTCCAAAGGTAGTGGAACGTAGAAGGACCAGGATTCTTCTTGTAAAGCGTCATCCAGGGTTATCTACTTTGCAATGGCAAGGTTTCCTATCTTATACTGAAGATAGGGGAGGGACTAGCTCTATGACCACTCCTCTGGGAGGGTCAGGGTAGGGGATGGTTACACCCACTTCCCTTTGTCCAGTTTCGCACCAGAGCAGGGACAGGTAGCCCTTGAACCGGTTTGAGCTGGCATATGCACAGAGGAGCCTACTGCTCCCCCATTGCATGACTTCAAAGCACTCTAGGAGTGCACCCACCCAGCCCCAATACACTAAATCCTGTCTGGAAGGTAGTGACACCTTCCTGTGACAGGATGCCTATTGTTGGGCCTCCTCCTCTGCAAGTTTCAGTCAGCAGCAGGAGGGCAGCCCAGTGTCTGTGCTGGTGGCATCCATTTTGTGATGCCAGGGCTCTTTTAGATTTCTACCGTGTTACCACAGTAGGCACATGTCGTCCCCTCTAGAAGGGTGGGATCATGCTCCCACATCATGGACTGATGTGGGGGTATGATTCCAAGTTGTTTGACACCAAACATGACATGTTTTGATGCAGTCATTCCAAAGTTAGCATTTATAATGCACTTTAGAGTATATGGTTTAACCACATCCACAAACAGCCACAGAGAATAGACTCTGCCAGCTGCAGAGGGGCCCTGCTCAGGCAGAGGCACCCCCTCACATTGTAAACCAAGCACCCTGCCCTCAGGATTGATAGGGCCTACCTTAGGGGTGACTGATAGGTTTATATGTGTGTGTATGGTGAGGTATAGGAACCTATACCTCAGTGAGGAGTGCTAACACTACCTCACCCAGGCTGCAGTAGCAGGCCTGGGAAGCAGACTACATCTGACACCACATAATGCATGCTTCAGCCCCTGGTAGGCCTGTGAAGTACCTATGCCCTTGGCACCTAGGGTACCATATACTAGGGGCTCATAAGGTACCACGGTATCCAATCACTAGTGCATCTAGTATGCACTCAAAGTTGTTTAGAGAGAACAGAGATATTGGGGCCCTGATTAGCAGGGACCCAGCCAGACTATAGCCAGAAACCAGTGTATACGGTAAATAGACATAATATCGAAAAAAAAATATCGAGTGGACAGAATATCGAGTTTTAAATATAGAATGGACAGAATATCGAATTGCCAAAATATAGTGGTGAAGAATATCGAAAAACAGGTAAGAAATATCGATTGCAGTAATATAGAAGTAAGTAATATCGAAAGTCATAATATAGTTGTAAAAATATCGAATTTTTTATAGTGTTTTAAGTGTTAGTATATGTGTTAAAAGTATGTATTAATATTGTAATGTAAGTTAGTATATTTTTAAAGTAATGAATTTTATGTTATTTTATTTTTGTGTAATTTAATTCCGTAGCGGGTTGTGGGTTTATAGGGGAGTAGGGTGGGAAGTAATTTAATTATAGTACATTAAATAATAATTTATAGGAATTATTAATTATTTTTAATTTAATTTTGCGTTTTACTTCTGTAGCGGGTTGTGGGTTTATAGGGGAATAGGGTGGGAAGTAATTTAATTGTTATTAGTTAATTATTATTTGGTATTGAAAATTGATTGGTTGTTGATTAATTATTAATTGGTAAATAATTTGTATTAATTGGTAATTAATTTGTATTAATTGTTTAATTGATAATTATGTTAATTGTATTCATTTAATATTTGTAGCGGGTAGTGTGTTTATAGGGGAATATGGTGGGAAGTAATATAATTGTAAATAATTATTTATTTAATTGATGTGTGTATATTGTTAATTAATATATCTTTAATTTAATTTAGCATTTTAGTTCTGTAGCGGGTTGTGGGTTTATAGGGGAATAGGGTGGGAAGTAATTTAATTGTTATTAGTTAATTATTAATTGGTATTGAAAATTAATTGGTTGTTGATTAATTATTAATTGGTAAATAATTTGTATTAATTGGTAATTAATTTGTATTAATTGTTTAATTGATAATTATGTTAATTGTATTCATTTAATATTTGTAGCGGGTAGTGTGTTTATAGGGGAATATGGTGGGAAGTAATATAATTGTAAAAAATTAATTATTTAAATAATTTGTGTATATCGCTAATCAATATATTATTAATTAATGATTTATTGGTATTGTTAGCATTTATTAATGTTTGTTATTGAAAAACAATTGGTTGTTAATTAATTATTAATAGGTAATTAATTAAACAAAAATATATTGGTATTTATAAATAATCAATTTTTAAATCTTGTGTGATTGGTAATTATTTGTAATACTTGTTTTGGTATTAATAAGTAATTAATTTTTAACAAAATATTAATTTATTATTTTCCCAACTTTTGCACTTACTTGAGTGGGAATAGTAATTTTTACCCCTACGCTATCCAATGCTTTCCCTATTATTGCACTCTCTGGAGTGGGAATAGTAATTTTTACCCTACCGCTATCCAACGGTTTCCCTACTGTTGTACTCTCTGGAGTGGGAATAGTAATTTTTACCCTACCGCTATCCAACGCTTTCCCTACTGTTGCACTCTCTGGAGTGGGAATAGTAATTTTTATCCCTACGCTATCCAATGCTTTCCCTACTGTTGCACTGTCTGGAGTGGGAATAGTAATTTTTACCCCTACGCTATCCAACGCTTTCCCTACTGTCGCACTCACTGGAGTGGGAATAGTAAATTTTACCCTCCCGCTATCCAACGCTTTCCCTACTGTTGCACTCTCTGGAGTGGGAATAGTAATTTTTATCCCTACGCTATCCAACGCTTTCCCTACTGTTGCACTCTTTGGAGTGGGAATAGTAATTTTACCCCTACGCCATTAGACGTTTTCTCTACTGTTGTAATCACTGGAGTGGGAATAGTAAATTTTGAACTCCCGCTATCCAACGCTTTCCCTACTGTTGCACTCTCTGGAGTGGGAATAGTAATTTTTATCCCTACGCTATCCAGCGCTTTCCTTACTGTTGCACTCTCTGGAGTGGGAATAGTAATTTTTACCCTTACGCTATCCAACGCTTTCCCTACTGTTGCACTCACTGGAGTGGGAATAGAAAATGTTACCCTCCCGCTATCCAACGCTTTCCCTACTGTTGCACTCTCTGGAGTGGGAATAGTAATTTTTACCCTCCCGCTATCCAACGCTTTCCCTACTGTTGCACTCTCTGGAGTGGGAATAGTAATTTTTACCCCTACGCTATCCAACGCTTTCCCTACTGTTGCACTCACTGGAGTGGGAATAGTAAATTTTACCCTCCCGCTATCCAACGCTTTCCCTACTGTTGCACTCTCTGGAGTGGGAATAGTAATTTTTATCCCTACGCTATCCAATGCTTTCCCTACTGTTGCACTCTCTGGAGTGGGAATAGTAATTTTTACCCCTACGCTATCCAACGCTTTCCCTACTGATGCACTCACTGGAGTGGGAATAGTAAATTTTACCCTCCCGCTATCCAACACTTTCCCTACTGTTGCACTCTATGGAGTGGGAATAGTAATTTTTACCCCCCCCCGCTCTCCAACGCTTTCCCTACTATTGCACTTACTGGAGTGGTAATAGTAAATTTTACCCGCCCGCTATCCTACGCAGAAAATATTGAATATTTTTAATAAATATTACGTTAATATATATGTATTAATAATTTTTTTTACTTACATTAAATATTTATTAATTTTAATGTTGTTTAAGTATGTGTCAGTTAATTATATGTATTATTTCATTAATTTTACATTACTTTTAAGGCATTTAAAAAATTCGATATTTTGACTAACTATATTATTTACAACGATATTTTGGATTCTATATTTTTGTACTTTCCTGTTTGGAGATAGGGAGTCGATATTTTGGTATTCTATATTTTGGCATCGATATTTTTGTAAGTCTATATTTTGGTAGTCGATATTATGTCAGTGATCCAGTGTATACATCAGAAAAAAAGTAGGGGAGATCCTACTCTCCTACACAACCCCCCCCCAAACGCAGGGACACTAAACTAACCTTGAGCAGTTGAGTCTTCGTGTTCTAAGTGGAAATACCTTGAGAGTCCATCTGCATTGGCATGTTGGGGCCCAGGTCTATGTTCCACTGTATAGTCCATCCCCTGTAGGGAAATGGACCACCTGAGCAGGTTAGAATGTTCACCTTTTCATCTGTTTGAGCCATAGGAGGGGCTTGTGGTCAGTCTAAACTATGAAGTGAGTGCCAAACAAGTATGGCCTCAGCTTCTTCAGGGCCCCCACCACAGCAAAGGCCTCCCTCTCTATAGCTGACCAACGTTTCTCTCTAAGGGTCAGCCTTCTGCTTATGAAAGCTACTGGCTGGTCTTGACCTTCATCATTAAGTTGAGACAGTACAGCTCCCACACCCAGCTCTGAAGCATCTGTTTGGACAATGAACTTCTTTTGGTAATCTGGACTCTGTAAGATGGGAGCAGTGCACATGGCCTGCTTCAGGTCATCAAATGCCTCTTGACAGCTAGCTGTCCACTGAACCTTTTTTGGCATTTTCTTAGAGGTAAGCTCATTTAAGGGGGTCACTATAGATCCATATCCCTTAACAAAGTACCCAGTCAGGCCTAAAAAGGCTCAAACCTGTGTGTGGGTGGTTGGAGCTACCCATTCAAATATGGTCTGGATTTTGCTCTGAAATGGTTGAACCTGGCCTCCACCTACAAGGTGGCCCAGGTACACAATCTGGCACTTAGTGGCCTTGATAGCGAGGCCTGCTTTTTGCAGGGCCTCCAAAATATTTCTGAGGTGGACCAGGTGATCCTGCCTGGTAGAACTAAAGACAACAATATCATCTAGATAAGATGAGCAATAAGTGTCCATACCAGTCAAAACTTTATTCACCAACCTCTGAAAAGTGGCAGGTGCATTTTTCACATCAAAGGGCATCACCACAAAGTGATAGTGCTCACCAGGGGTTGAAAATGCTGATTTGCCAGTAGCCAGCTGTTAGGTCAAATGTACTGAGGTACTTGGCTGAGGCCAAAGTATCTATTAGTTCATCTGGGAATTGGGTAGGCATCAGTCCTGGTGACTGCATTGAGGCCTCTGTAGTCAACTCAAAACCTCATTTCTTTCTTACCACCCTGGGTATGAGGTTTAGGCACAAGGACTACTGGACTAGCCCATGGGCTATCTGAAGGCTCAATAACACCTAGTTCCAACATTTTTTGGACTTCAGTCCTGATACAGTCCCTGACATGGTCAGGTTGCCTGTAGATTTTACTCTTGACAGGTAGACTGTCTCCAGTGTCCACCTCATGGGTGCACCAGGAAGTCTGACTTGGGGTCAGGCTAAACATATGTCTGAACTGTTGCAGAACTTGTCTGCATTCAGTTTGCTGATGTTCAGTGAGGCTGCTTGCCAAAGCAACACCATCAACTGACCCATCATCAGGGTTCTGTGAGAGCAGGTCAGGGAGAGGGTCACTCTCCTCCTCCTGTTCCTCATCAGTTGCCATGAGCAAGCCAATGTCAGCCCTGTCCACATATGGCTTTAATCTGTTGACATGGAGCACCCTAAGGGGGCTCCTGGGAGTTCCAAGATCGACCAAGTAGGTGACTTCTCCCTTTTTCTCAACAATTGTATGGGGGCCACTCCATTTGTCCTGGAGAGCTGCTGGGGCCACAGGCTTCAACACCCAAATTTTCTGGCCTGGCTGATAAACAGTCAGGACAGCCTTTTGGTCATGCCAAGCTTTTTGTAATTCTTGGCTAGCCTCAAGGTTTTTGGTTGCCTTCTTCATGTACTCTGCCATCCGGGAGCGGAGACCAAGTACATAGTCCATCACATCCTATTTTGGAGGTTTGAGAGGTAACTCCCAGCCCTCCTTCACCAAACAGAATGGGCCTCTGACAGGGTGTCCAAACAGAAGTTCAAAAGGGCTGTAGCCAACCCCCTTCTGTGGAACCTCCCTGTATGCAAACAGAAGGCAGGGAAGTAAAAGGTCCCATTTTCGCCTAAGCTTTTCTGGGAGGCCTTTAATCATTCCCTTTAGGGTTTTGTTGAACCTTTCAACTAACCCATTGCATTGTGGGCGATAGGGAGTAGTGAACTTGTAGTTTACACCACACTCCTTCCACATTGCTTTTAGATACCCTGACATAAAGTTTGTACCTCTGTCAGATATAACCTCCTTAGGGAAACCCACTCTGGAGAAGATTCCAATGAGGGCTCTTGCCACCACAGGGGCTGTGGTGGTCCTGAGGGGAATTGCTTCTGGGTACCTGGCGGCATGCTCCACTACCACCAGGATAAACCTGTGCCCAGATGCTGTTGGAGGGTCAAGGGGACCAACAATGTCAATCCCTACCCTTTCAAAGGGAACCCCCACCACAGGTAGTGGTATCAGGGGGGGCCTTTGTTGTACCAGCTGACTTACCACTGGCTTGGCAAGTGACACAGGAGCGACAAAACTCCTTGGTGTCCTCTGACATGTGTGGCCAATGAAAATGAGGGACAAGCCTGTCCCATGTCTTGTTTTGGCCCAAGTGTCCTGCGAATGGGATATCATGTGCTAGGGTCAAGAGGAACCCCCTAAACTTCTGAGGTATTACCAACCTCCTGGTGGCTCCAGGGGTAGGATCGCTAGCCTCAGAATATAGGAATCCCTCATCCCAATAAACTTTATGGAACCCACTAGCACTCCCAGCAGCCTCAGCAGCAGCCTGCTGTCTGAGGGGTTCAAGAGAGGGGCAGCACTGTTGCTCCTTACTCAGATTTTCCCTGGAAGGTCCCCCTGCCCCCAAGAACTCAACCTGACCAGGCTCAAGTTCCTCTGGGGCAGTTCCTTCTTCAGGCTCTGCTTCTCCTCCCTCAGGAGGGGAATCTGAGATCTGAGACAGAGGGGAAGGCACTGCCTTAATCCTACTGCTCCTCCTCTTGGATAGCATCTGGTCCATAGTTGCAGGATCCAGAGCTGGTTCAGCTTTATGCATTTTGGCCTGTGACCTGGTCACAGCAAATACCTCTGCAGGTATGCCCAACATCTCAGCATGAGTCCATAATTCCACTTCAGACCAGGCTGAAGTCTCCAGATCATTGCCCAACAAACATTCCACAGGGAGGTCTGCACTGACTACTACCTTTTTGAGGCCAGTTACCCCTCCCCAGGAGAAGTTCACAACTGCCAGACTATGGTTGGTCCTGACATTGCTTGCATTGGTAACCTGGTACATTTCACCCAGGATGATCTGTGCAGGGTCCACTAGGTCCTCTGTCACCATGGTGACACTAGCACCTGTGTCCCTGAATGCCAAAGCCTGTTTGCCATTTATTATAGGCTGCTGTTTGTATTTGCCCAGATTACTGGGGCTCACTAGGAAGGACATGTCAATGTCTCCCTCACAAATCAGCATTGCCTGTGTGGTTTCTCTGACTAGGCCAGAGTCCACATCAGAACCCAGGGTCAACCATACTACACCCTTATTCTGATTACCACCTCCACCAATGACTGCACTAGGGGGAACAGTTGCCTTAGGGGCAGGAGTGGTGGTGGTTTGGTCTTTGGACTTGGTACAATCAGAAGTCCAGTGCCCTTTCTGTTTACAGAATTTGCACCAGGGCTTCTTTTGGCCTTTTGTAGAATGTGAATCACCACCAGATGCAGATTTGTGGGGCCCTTGTGAAGGCTTCTGGTCTTTTGCCTTATCCCCACCTTTATCTGATTCTTTAGGATCCTGCTTCTTAGTGTCACCCCCTTGGTTCTGGGATTTCTGCCTCACCCTGGTTCTGACCCATTTGTTTGCCTTCTTTCCCAATTCTTGGGGAGAGGTCAGATCAGAGTCCACCAGGTACTGATGCAATAACTGGTTTTGGCAATTATTAAGGATCTGTTCTCTCATCATAAGATTATACAATCGCTTAAAATCAGTAACTCGACTACCAACTAACCAACCCTCCAGAGCCTTGGTTGCACAAGCTACAAAGTCTGTCAAGTCCTGATTCTGTGCTTTTTGGGTGTCTCTGAACTTCAACCAGTACTGTTCAGTGGTTAAGCCAAACCCATCTATTAATGCACTTTTCAAGACATCATAATCATCAGCATCCTCTTCTCTAACAGTGAGGAGCTTGTCTCTACCTTTATCTGAAAAGGAGAGCCACAAGATTGCTGCCCACTGTTTCTGGGGGGCCTGTTGAACTTTACAGGCCCTCTCCATAGCAGTTATCCATTTGTGGATATCATCCCCACTCTGGTAGGGAGGAACAACCTTGGACAGATTCCTATGGTCTGGAATGTAATCTCTGCCTTTAGGGACACTGTTGCTTCCACCAGGGGGGTCTAACCCCTCCTTTTTAGAAGCTCTCTGGAGCTCAAAGGCTTCTCTATCTAAGGCTGATTGCTTGGTTCTGAGGGCAAGCCTAGCTTCCTCATACTGGAGCATCTTGTACCTTCTTTCAGAGGAGGTCTCTCTATGAAAGTATGAGTTCCTCTAATGGACAGAATCTCTGCCAGAGTGATTTGAGTGGTCAGATTCCATTGAAGGGGACCTAACCCTCTCTTCTACTCTGTCAGCTCTCTTAGGGAGAATTCCTCTGTCCTTTGCAGACCCTTGTGGGTCTGGCCCTTCAATCACAGACTCCATGTCAGCTTGCTTTTTATCATCTGACCCAGAGACTATGGCTGACCCACCCCCTGATCCGGATCCACTAGCTCCTATAGCTATTCTAAGATCATCTGCTACTAGTTGATTTATCAGGTGTTGTGTGGAGGGACTCTGTCCTAACCCCAGGTGTCTTGCAACACACATGGCCTTCAAGTCAAAGAAGGTCATGTCCTTATACTGAGGTTGGGTGGACCCACTGGCTCCATCCCTTGAGGACATTCTACTGTTATGCAGTGTTGTACTACCTACACTAGTTTGCGGCCTACTGATCCTAGCTTGAGCTGTAGCAAGGGTGTGCTATCCCTTCACAAACAACTTTAAGTTCAGTAGAACTTATTGATACTAAGCTTGACTTTTATATGTACCTTGAGTACCTTTAGTGGTTTTCAGTTAGTAATTCAAATAGAGATTTTCTGGTAAAACAATGGCAAGCTGGAATCCCACACACTGCCCACCAATGTGAGAAGTTGACCTGGCACATGCTGGTCACTAGTTATAGTGGCCACCTTGCACCAGTCCAATTTGACTCTTATGGTAGATAGGTTTAAGACAACCTTTTAAAGAAAGCTATCCTAGTGGTAGCTGTGGAGAGCAGCCTTCAGGCTAAGTCTCAGAGGAATGTAAAGCAGCTTTACCTTATAATTACCAAATGAAAGGACACCACACAGGTATATATATCAAATATATATGTATTTATTTCTAGACACACTCTACTAATCTCTTTATGAGATTAGAAGCCAGGAACACATTCAAATATCAACGTTTCACAATAAGTTAAGCACAAATATGGCTGGGGCCCTAGGGGCGCACCAGACCATATACTAAAAAAGAGGTTTAGGAAAGTCGACTTGCAGAATGACAAGGCCTAGGGCCTGTAGAATCTCTGGGGCTTCACTAATGCAGTAAAAGCAGGTAAGTAACAGACCCACGGGAGATGCATGCAGTGTGAGAACACAGCCGCGGGTTCCCTATTGATTACAGTGGAGCAAGTCACGGTTTGATTTTTAAAGTTTTAGGGTACTTCGAGGAAGTCTACAAGCAAGTCAGTTACAAGGTAAGTAATTTGAGGGCCAACACACAGCCCAGGGCACCGAAGTGCACGAGTTACCTCATCCAGGGAAGCTGGGTGCATAGGTGTCTTTTGGTGTCGGGTCGCGTCGCTGTTTTCTATGGAGACCAAAGGAGATTTGCTGCTTGCGAAGACTGAAGAAGTGTCCGGTGGAATCCAAGGCTGGATTCAAGATGTAGAAGACCTGAAAATTGAAGGGACAGTGTTCAAAGTCACTTGCCAGTGACCCGGGGCCAGGAAGATGGATGCCCACGGATGTCGGGTGATTTCATGTGATCAAGGGTGTTTTGACTCTTCACTCACGAGGTCCAGGAGAGATCAACGATAACCAGCAGCTGGATTCGGAGTGTCCCATAATGTCTGCAGCTGACTGCGGTGTCGGCAACTGGATTGAAGCCAACAAGCCTTGGCAACAGCAAGTCTTGTGGAAAGTGAATTTAGTCAATGTTGCAGACCAGCAAGATCTGAGGGACTCATTCTGCAAGGGTAAGTGAGGGCAGGCCTGGAGCAATCAGAAGAGCCCTTTGGTTTGTTCAGATAGTGTTTGGTGGACCCACAAGCCAACAGGCAAGGGATCGCAAAGATGCCTCTTGAGGAAATGCTTCACAGGAGCCCACGGTCACTCGGGATGGGGAAGGTCTTTGATTTTTGCTGCACAACCTGCTGAAGGCTCGGGCCACAAATAGGCCAAAGCACAAGTTCATAGAGCATCGTGAAGGTGTTGCACTTAACAATAGTGCAGGGTTCACAGGTATTGCAGTTCCTCGTCACTCGTGGGGTCCACTCGCCTCAGCTTTACTGGGGACTCACAATGGCTGTCGAGAAGCCAGGAAATCTATGTCCAGGGCTGCAGGGACTTCAGACTCCAGCGGGAGCGAGAAAGTTTGCGACTGTTGATGCAAGTTTTGGTGCCTGCCAAGCAGAGGAGTCACTCTTTGACTCCAAGGGAGATTCTTCCGTCTTCCAAAGGTAGTGGAGCGTCGAAGGACCAGGATTCTTCTTGTAAAGCGAAGTCCAGGGTTATCTACTTTGCAATGGCAAGGTTTCCTATCTTATACTGAAGATTGGGGAGGGACTAGCTCTATGACCACTCCTCTGGGAGGGTCAGGGTAGGGGGTGGTTACACCCACTTCCCTTTGTCCAGTTTTGCGGCAGAGCAGGGAGAGGTAGCCCGTGAACCGGTTTGAGCTGGCATATGCACAGAGGAGCCTACTTCTCCCCCAGTGCAGAACTTCAAAGCACTCTAGGAGTGCACCCACCCAGCCCCAATACACTACATCCTATCTGAAAGGTAGTGACACCTCCCTGTGACAGGATGCCTATTGTTGGGCCTCCTCCACTGCGAGTTTCACTCAGCAGCAGGAGGGCAGCCCAATGTCTGTGCTGGTGGCATCCATTTAGCGATGCCAGGGCTCTTTCAGATTTATACCGTGTTACCACAGTAGGCACATGTTGTCCCCTCTAGAAGGGTGGGATCATGCTCCCACATCATGGACTGATGTGGGGGTATGATTCCAAGTTGTTTGACACCAAACATGACATGTGTTGATGCAGTCATTCCAAAGTTAGCATTTATAATGCACTTAAGAGTATATGGTTTAACCGCATCCACAAACAGCCACAGAGAATAGACTCTGCCAGCTGCAGAGGGGTTTATATGTGTGTGTATGGTGAGGTATAGGAACCTATACCTCAGTGAGGAGTGCTAACACTACCTCACCCAGGCTGCAGTAGCAGGTCTGTGGTGTCAGATTTAGTCTGCTTCCCAGGGGTGGTATAATGCATGCTTCAGCCCCTGGTAGGCATGTGAAGTACCTATGCCCTTGGTACCTAGGGTACCATATACTAGGGGCTCATAAGGTACCACAGTATCCAATCACTAGTGCATCTAGTATGCACTCAAAGTTGTTTAGAGAGAACAGGGAGACTGGGGCCCTGATTAGCAGGGACCCAGCCACACTATAGCCAGAAACCATTGTATACATCAGAAAAAAAGTGGGGGCAACATAAGTGCAGATCCTACTCTCCTACATCCGCACTGCGGCATCTTTCTGGATTACATTGCAAAAAGGTTCCCTCTTACCCAGAGTGAAGCATTATCCCTTGTCCAAGGCAGCAGATGAGGGCATCGCCCCTACTATACAGGCATTGCTGGAGCAGAGAGCGATTTCCTCCGTAGTGTCTCCTTGCAACATCCCGATTTACCCAGTCAAGAAATCTAAGGGTAATACTTGGTGCATGGTTCAAGACCTGCACCCTCTGAATAACATAGAGGTGCCAGAATTCCCAATTGTCCCTGACCCCTCCATCATCTTGACAAATGTTCCCTAGAATGCCAAGAATATTTCAGTTATTGATTTAAAGAATGACTTCTTCAGCATTCCTCTTCACCCAGACAACCACTATCTGACAGCGTTTTCATATCACAGGACTTAGTACTTGTACTCTCGTTTACTCCAGGGTAATGTGAGTCCCCTAGTGTGTTCAACAGAGTGATAAAGAATTACCTGTCAAACTTTCAATGTGACAGTACTCTGTTGCAATATGTTGATGACATATTGATTTGAAGTCCCACTGAGCGATAGTGCAGAAGTGGACACTGTATGTCTTCTACCCACTCTTGCCCAGAGAGGATACAAGGTTTAGAGAGAGAAGATTCAGTACTGTCAGGAAGAAGTCCAATATTTAGGAAAATTGCTGTCAGCATCTTTTAGGCATATAACACCTGAAAGGACAGCCTCCGTCTGCCATATGACAGAACCAGAAACTGTCAAAGGAAAGCAGAAGTTTCTGGGTCTCTGTAATTATGTGAGGATATCCTTCAAGCTCCTCATCCATGCACACAAGGCACTCCACAAGACCGGCCCTGCCTATCTCAACAGACGTCTCTCCTTCTACATCCCCAACCGCCAGCTACGCTCTGCCGACCTCTCACTAGCCACCGTCCCGTGCATCCGAAGAACTACCACCGGCGGGAGATCCTTCTCCCACCTCACCGCCAAAACATGGAACACCCTCCCACTGAGCCTACGACAGACCCAAGACCTGCTGACCTTCAGGAGAACACTCAAGACCTGGCTGTTCGATCAGTAGCAGCCCCCGCCCCCCAGCACCTTGAGACCCTCGCGGGTATGTAGTGCGCTTTACAAATGTTTGATTGATTGATTGATTGATTCATTCATGTTTAACTATAGCACGCTAATAGTCCCCTTGTTAACTGCTGTCAGACAGGCAAGAGACAGAAAGGACAGGATAACATGGACACCAAAGATGAAGGAGACCTTTTAGAAACTGGAAAGCAAAATAACTAATTCCCCTGTCTTGGTAACTCCAGATTACACTAAGGAGTCTTACTTATTCTGCCATTGTAATGGTCAGGTGATGACAGATGACCTCACACAGACATATCCACTAGGGCAGAAACTGATCACATACTTCACTGGGATGCTGGACTCAGTCATGAAAGGACACCATCCCTGTGAGCAGGCTCTGGCAACTGCAGCCTTTGCAGTGCAGACGAGCACCCCATAGTTATGGGAGCACCCTTGACTCTCTATGCTGAATATGCAGTATTTGCCATAATTCAGAAGGCAAAAACCACTCTGACTACTCAGAGAGTGTCCGGATACAAGGTGATACTGTACCATCAGAAAGTACCATCAGACCCACAACTTGCCCCAGTTCTGGTGGCTCAGACTGCCTCACCAGTGGAGTCTGGATCCACGACTACCACAGAAAAAGACATGCCTCATTACACTGAGACAGCAATATTACACCTAGGAGCTCCTTTGCCTGAAAAGCATTTATGGGATGGTAGAAGATGCATCCTGTCAGGGTATGACCTAGTGTATAGACAGCTATCTATGGGAAACTGCTCACAAAAGTCCTGGATCAGATTTGTTTGCCAGCCCACACCTCCAGGGATAATTTGCAACACAAATACAAGACTGGTTTGTCCCCAATTGTCGCAACATAATTACCATGTATCTGCACAGCTGTATGATCTGCCAGCAGTATTCCCCTAATCCCATTCTAAAAGTGATAAGTTCCATCATTTTGTGACCACAGTGTCCCTTTAAAGCCCTTCATCCAGACTTTATTGATATGATTGATAGGTGCAGTAACTACAGGTACCTCATCATAGTGGTCTGCCCATTTTCTTGATGGATCTAAGTGGGACCATCTGCCCATTGTGATGCCAAGTCAGCAGCCTCATTCCTAGTTTGGGAAGTGATTCTACGATGGGGAATCCCAGAAGGGATAAGATACGACACTGGCACTCATTTTTCCAATACAATATTTAAACATATTACAACACTGTTAGAGATAAAGCACACAATTTCCTCTGTGCACCACCCCCAAAGCAATGGTATTGTCGAGTGCCTGAATGGCCTCTTAAAGAGCAAGATCAGCCCTACTTTAAACAAAAATGGTTATACTGTTAGCCAATAACACTGTTTTCCCTGAGGAATAAGCCAAGTTCAGACCATCACTTGGCACCCCATTATATAGTGACAGGAAGGTCTATAAATGTCCAAGCCCCTGTCACTAGAAGTAGAATTTCAGGAAGAAAGTTTGTCACAAGCACTGAATTATGAAATGCATATGTATTTGTGTGAAAGGTTCATTTCCATACAGGTAACCATGGAAAAAGAAAAGCACGCCAACTGTGAGATCGAGCATTGCAAGTTGGAGATCAAGTGTTTGGTACGCAATTGGGTCCAAAAATGGGGGGAGAAACATTTTGAGGGTCCCTACACAGTCAGCATGGTCACACCAATAGCTCTCAATGGGTAAGGCTGGAAGCCCTGGATTCACCACAGCCATATGCATTTCAACCTAGCTTCTCACCAAAAATAAACAACAATGCAAAAGGATCAAAAGGGGGGCCAAAGATTGTCGTCATGAAAGCACCCCTATCCAACTATGGCTAACAGCACAAAAGATATCTATTTTTGTTTTTATGCTTCTTTTTTTGTCTCTCAATTCTTCTCTTTGCTAGCAAAGTACCTTCAAATTCTAATGTCCTCCACGTCCAGAGAAAACAATGTGACCCATAATGCCCAGTCTCAATTGTCAGATAGCATGTGGTATCAGCACATGTCACAAATAGGTGCTGAGACCACAAATGAGTTGTGCTTCATATGCTCTCTAATTCCTCATGCTACTGGTTCAGATAGACTGCACACCACGAAAGAAGTACCCCCAGACATAGCTCAATATTTATTACTTCTGTACTTGTGGAGAATTAAGGCCCAAATTGCAGTTAACACGAGTCAAAGTAGTACATTTCCTAGTTAATGCCACAAAATATGACACTTTATCAGAAATACTATACATTCTCACAGATAGGCAGGACATCAGGGTAGAAATATCATGCATGAAAAAGACAGGTCGCCCCACCACTGTAGATTGGACCCAGATGGTCATAGGCCTAGGATTTCTAGAAGTAACATGCCCACCAACTGAGTGTAACAACTATTTTACAAACCCATTACCCCCAGACTGTGTTCGAAAGCCAGGGTTTAGAGTAACAGGATCAGTCTTTGCCCATGATCAGCGGCATCCCAACATTGAATTTTCCTGTCGGGCCATGTCTTTATGGATAGGCACTGATGTCTGCCGGGATGCAACAGGGAAATGTACACCTACCTGGGACGAAAACATCCTGCGTTACACTTGGGTAGATAGCACTGTAAGTTCCCAGACTGTCATGAAACTAACTTCTGCCTCCTTAGGTTTCAGGGGAAATAAAACCATCAATGTTGGCCAGCATATTGGTTGTAGGATCACAGTATTCCAGGCCGACATGCAGTGGGCACCTCCAGCCTCATAGATTATTTTGGCAGTGTGAAGACCTTCTGTACACCGAGTTACCACCAAATGGGGGAGGAATTTGTTACATTGTGACTCTGCATGCTCCAGTCTTAATAATTCCTGAAATAAACATATCCACTTTGCATAAACAGCCCTTAAGCCTTGCTACACCACAAGAGAAGGAAGAGAACTGCAGACTATTATGGCACAAGCTCTTGGAATGAGGTCCCCAGAAGTATCACCTGTTGAACGATTCTGAACTTTTCTTTGGGAGCATCTTTCCGTTTGTTTACAGCTTGTTGGCTCCAGATTCCAAGGTGGGAGCTCCTCAAAGTCATCAACACTACCAACGATGGCTTCAATGCCATAAAAAAAGAGCTGCATGCTAGATGTGGTGGCAGAATAATAAGTCTTCAACGCGTGTTTCGGCATAAAGCACGCCTTCGTCAGGAAAAGCCACAAAAACTTTATGTATATGGACAGATATTATAGGATTCACTGATGGAGATGTCCCCGTATTTTCTCTTCTGTAGATAAAAACTTTTGGTATTTACGACTACTTGTAAGGTGTAGCGCCGTAGTCACCACCTCTCGGTATATGATATTATTTCTTAATAGATATTAATAAGGGAACCCGTAGCCTGATAGAGAATCTGATATTATGTTCGTAGAATATCAAGTTAAAAAAGTAAAATTTTGTGATCCACATTGATGGCGGATAACTGGTAGGTGATGTAACGCCCTGAACGTCTCAGGATCGTTTAACAGACACGACAATGAGGACGCAACCACTTGTGAAGGGTTAGTTCTTTTAATGAAGGCAAATAAAATACAAAGAACAAACAAAAGTTATAGTCACTGGAATCCTCCAGGCTAAGTACGTTACCAGCCCACAGCACGGATGGTCCTAACCGTCCTCTGCATATACGCCGATCCCGGCGTATGCCAACAGAGGGCAGAAATGAAATGGCCGACAATGCCAATCGGTAGGCTGTGAGGGGCACGAAGAGTGTTGGGGAGAATCGAGGAGTCAGGGAAACACCCAGCCGGGGTCTCTACCTGAAGGGAGCAGCCGCTCAACCTCTTCCTCAGACTGCACCGGGACGCGGAGTCACCTCCTGGTAATGCGTCACCGATACTCCAATCACAAGCAAGAAGACTGAACCGAGAGCAGTCGCTCGATCGATCCTGTGGACTTCCGACTCTGTAACGCGGCAAACACCTCCTGGTGTGCGTTACAGCTGGCAGTCCCTGTGTCTCTGGTCGGGCTGGGAGTTACGACTCCAACCAGCAAAAGCGCCACTGCGCTTGGACTCAGCCGAGTCAAAAAGCGAAGCTCAATGGTTGACCGGTAGAGCTTCCGGGTCCTTCACAGGTGACGATGGGGCAAGACACGGCCCAGGGAGTAACAACTCGACCTACCTCCGTTCTTGCCTTACTGGAGCACCACTCCGGAACACTGCTCTTCACGAAGCAGGTACGTCGGTGTAAACACAATATCCGACAGCCTTGTACCTCCCGGTTCCTCCCTTTATAGGGCGTGTTTTCCTTGAGTTATGTAACAGCTCTCCTGTTTACATAAGGGCGTGTTTCCCTTGAGTTATGTAACAGCTCTCCTGTTTACATAAGGGCGTGTTTCCCTTGAGTTATGTAACAGCTCTCCTGTTTACATAAGGGCGTGTTTCCCTTGAGTTATGTAACAGCTCTCCTGTTTACATAAGGGGGTGTTTCCCTTGAGTTATGTAACAGCTCTCCTGTTTACATAAGGGCGTGTTTCCCTTGAGTTATGTAACAGCTCTCCTGTTTACATAACCTCTCAACCGCTAAGCATCCTGGGAGATGTAGTCCGTTTTCGCTGGTTACCGTTTTCCTCCCCTCGTATGACAGGAATTCTTGACAGTACATCCTCCCTCTCAGCGGCTCCCCACGGGTCCAGCGCTGGCAGGAAAACGCCGATGGAACAAGGAGACCAAGCGCGGAGCATGAACCCCTTCAGCCGGTTCCCATGAATGCTCCTCCGGGCCATAGCCTTTCCACGCAACCAGGTACCACAGCTTCCCCCTGCGCCATTTGGACGCCCGTATGCCCGACACTTCATACTCCACCTCCGACTCCACGCATACCGGCCTAGGTGTCCCAGACGGCTTGGAGGGTGCTGGTTTGAGCAATGATACATGAAAGACAGGGTGTATCCGCAATGACTGGGGCAAGCACACCTTCACGTTCACGGGACCCATACACTTGGTAATTCGATAGGGGCCCATGTACTTGGGATGGAACACACTGTTCTTTCGAAACCTCATGTTTCTTGTGGATATCCAGACGTAGTCTCCAGTGCGGTACAGTGGCCCGGGCCTTCTCTTCCTATCTGCCGCAGCCTTGTATCTTCTCTTGGCCTCTATTAGGACAGCCCTTGAGCGCATCAACGTGTCTTTTATGTGTGCCACCCTGTCCGCTGTGGCGGGAATCCTGTCCTCTCTGAACGGATGTAGAAATGGCAAGAACCTGGGATGTTGGCCATAGTTGCTATAGAACGGAGATGACTGTGTGGAGCTGTGAGTGGCGTTGTTATAGGCTATCTCTGCAACCCATAGCAAGTCGACCCATTCTTCCCTGCCCTGGTCCACAAAACAACGCAGATACTGTTTGAGCGTTTGGTTCAGGCGCTCGGTTTGGCCGTCCGTTTGAGGGTGGTAGCTGGTGGACAGGGCGGTCTTAACATGCAGCGCAGTGCACCAAGTCTTCCAGAATTGCGCAGTAAACTGCGACCCCCGGTCCGACACGATCACCCCAGGTAATCCATGCAGTCGTACCACATTCTTTAGGAGTAGTGACGCCAATTCCCCGGCCGTAGGGACTCTCTTGCAGGGGATGAAGTGCCCCATTTTCGTCAAGTAATCCACCACCACCAGTATTGCCGTCATCCCCTGGTCTACCGGTAGGCCCACCACGAAGTCCAGTGATATGCTATCCCATGGTCTATCCGGGGTCGGAAGTGGATGTAAGAGCCCTTGGGTTCGGCCATGGTCGGCCTTCATGGTAGCACACGTAGGACACTCCTGTCCCCACCTCCTGACATCCACTCTCATGGTTGGCCACCAGAAATGCCGTCCCATGCTAGCCACCGTTTTTTCAAAGCCCAAATGACCTGCGCATGGAGAGTCATGGCACCAGATGAATGCTTGTTTCCTTAGCCTAGGCGTGGGTATCAATAGGCACCTGCCCTTCAGGGGTATCCCGTCCTTCAGCTGCCATTCTCTGTGACTGAGGAGCCACCTCCGCCATGCGAATGACCTGATCCCTCTCTTTATTCCCCTCAGGAAAGTATCCGGTTGGATAACCCCCAATACCATCCTCGGGGAAATGATGGAACGCTCGGTTGCAGGCAATGGTTCCTTAACTGCAGATTGACGGGACAGGGCGTCCGCCTTCCGGTTTTCCGTCCCCGGCCGATATGTGATGCGGAAGTTGAACCCCGCAAAGAAGATCATCCACCGCAGCTGCCTGGGAGAAAGGTGTCTAGTGGCCGTCATGAACTGTAGGTTCCGATGGTCCGTGTACACCGATACCACATGTCTTGCCCCCATCAACCAATGCCTCCATTCGGTGAAGGCGTCCTTGATTGCGAGAAGCTCCTTCTCCGCAATATGGTAGTTGCGTTCGGCGTCGTTGAGTTTGCGGGACATGTACGCAACGGGATGAAGCACCCCTGTGTCGTGGTTGCGTTGGGACAAGATAGCCCCCAGCGCCACATCCGACGCGTCCGCTTCCACCACGTAGGGGAGATCCGGATCGGGGTGAGCCAACACCGGCGCCTTACCAAAGGCGCTTTTCAGGGCCTCAAAGGCTTTGTTCGCTTCAGGGGACCAGACAAACTCCTTGGACTTCCTCAGTAGCTGTGTGATTGGGGCCACCACTCCTGAAAATCCATCTATAAACCGCCTGTAAAAGTTGGCGAAGCCAATGAAACTTTGGACGTCCTTCACGCTTTGGGGCACCGGCCATTCTTTCACCGCCTTGATCTTTCGTTCTGCCATCTCCTGTCCCTCTGGACTCAGCATCACTCCGAGGAATTCCACGGATGTGACGTGGAAGTCACACTTGCTGAGTTTACAAAACAGCATGTTTTCCCTCAGCTTTTGGAGCACAGCTTTGACGTGGTGTACGTGCTCCTCCACACTGGACGAATAGATGAGGATGTCGTCGATATATACGACCACGTAGATATCCAACTCCTCTCTGAATACCTCATTCAAAAAGTACTGAAAGGCTGCCGGGGCGTTGCACAGACCGAACGGCATGACGAGGTACTCAAAAAGGCCGAACCTGGTCTTAAAGGCGGTCTTCCACTCGTCTCCGTCCCTCATGCGCACCAGATGGTATGCCCCTTTCAAATCCAACTTGGTGTAGATACGAGCTTTCTTGACCTGTTCCAGAAGTACACTGATGAGAGGCAAGGGGTACCGATTTTTTATGGTTATCGCATTCAATGCCCTAAAGTCCACACAGGCTCTCAGCTCCCCATTAGCCTTCGGGATGAAGAAGAGTGGCGAGGCGGCCGGAGACTTGGACGGGCGGATGAATCCTAGCTTGAGGAGTTTATCCAGGTACCCCCGGAGATGCACGTTTTCAGGCTCCGTCAGGGCATACAGCCTGCCGCTGGGAACGCTGGCCCCTGGCACCAGGTCGATCTGGCAGTCAAACTGTCTATGTGGTGGTAGCACTTCCGCCTTCACCTCATCAAATACATCCTCAAAACTGTGATAAGCCTGGGGGAGAGCCACATCTTTTTCTGCCGCTGTAGCCACCGTCTGACTCCCGCTCTCATCTGCGTCAAGGGATTCCGTTCTTATTCCACAATGCAGGATGCAATACGGTGACGTCATTTCGATGCGATGTGTTGGCCAATCCACAAAGGGGTTGTGTTTCTGTAGCCACGGCAATCCCAATATGACGCCATATTGGGGAGCTCGGATGATGTTAAAATCGATTTGTTCCAAATGGTTCCTCCCATATCTCATCGGAAGGACCCCCGTGTGCTGTCCGATGGGCCCCGTCACCAATCGCCTTCCGTCTACCGCATAGACGTCTTCGGGTACGGCTTTGGGAAGAAGCACTAGCCCTAGCCTGCATGCCTCGTTGTGGTCCATAAACATGCCAGTGGCCCCTGAATCCACCATGGCCACAACGGGTATCCACTGGTCATGCACTCCCACGTGCACCGTGATAAACAGGTGTCGTTGTCCCTTAGTGACCGAGTTGGAAAGTGAAGGGATGGATGAGTGACTCCGAGATGCCCCTTCTCTGGTCTTGGAGTCCTCTAGTTTTCCGCCGGTATGTCCACCACGGCTGTTACCGACCGGTTGGCCCGATAACGTGACGTCTTCGGTTTGACAGGGCATTCACGTACGTAGTGGCCTTTTTTGCCACAATATAGGCACAATCCTTGTTTACGGCGTGACTCTTTCTCCGTGGCTGTGAGGCTCGCTCGTATTGCGCTGATGTCCATGGGTTCTCCCTTGGATGCGGTGGAAGTTTCAGGACTTCCCACCGTCACATAGGATGGAAGGGATTTTCCTTTTCTCCCATGATCCCCCTTTCTTTCACTTAGCCTATGTTCCAGCCGTAATACCAGGTTGATAAGGCCCTCACATGTCTTGGGTTGAGGGTCAATATGAGCCACGGCGTCCTTGAGCTCATCGCACAGCCCTTGATGGAAGAGCGCCGTCTGTTTAGCAACAGGCCACTTGGTTTCCGCAACCAGCCTTCGGAACGCGTGGAGATACTGCACCAGGTCGTTGGATCCCTGTCTCAACTCAAGCATTTCACGGTCCGCCGTGTACGAGTCAGCCCTTCTGTCGAATACCTTCAGGAATTCCTCGCGAAAAGCACCCCAATCACATAAGAGGGGGTCGTCCCTGCTCACCAGAGGTACGGCCCATTGTGCCGCGTTTCCAGCCAAATAGGATATAAGGAAAGCCACACGAGCCTGACTCGTGGGGAACGCCTTTGGTTTGCACGATAAATGTAGCGCCACTTGTGTGAGGAATACCTGCACTGTGTTAGGATCCCCACTGTACCTCTCTGGTGTTGCCAAGGGGATGGCTACCGGCATTTCCACTACTACCGCAGGGGTCTGGTTCGTGAGGGAGGTGCTGGGCGTGAGTGGGTCCAATTGGATAGCATCCAGTCTGGCTTTTACATCGGCTGCTTCTTGCCTAGAGGCAGCCACTTCAACTTGCATGGCCGCTAAAGCAGCCAGCACATCATCAAGTGTTGCCATGTCTGTTATCGACCGGGAGACAGTTAGTGTTATTAAGGTCGGATATTTTGTAACGCCCTGAACGTCTCAGGATCGTTTAACAGACACGACAATGAGGACGCAACCACTTGTGAAGGGTTAGTTCTTTTAATGAAGGCAAATAAAATACAAAGAACAAACAAAAGTTATAGTCACTGGAATCCTCCAGGCTAAGTACGTTACCAGCCCACAGCACGGATGGTCCTAACCGTCCTCTGCATATACGCCGATCCCGGCGTATGCCAACAGAGGGCAGAAATGAAATGGCCGACAATGCCAATCGGTAGGCTGTGAGGGGCACGAAGAGTGTTGGGGAGAATCGAGGAGTCAGGGAAACACCCAGCCGGGGTCTCTACCTGAAGGGAGCAGCCGCTCAACCTCTTCCTCAGACTGCACCGGGACGCGGAGTCACCTCCTGGTGATGCGTCACCGATACCCCAATCACAAGCAAGAAGACTGAACCGAGAGCAGTCGCTCGATCGATCCTGTGGACTTCCGAGTCTGTAACGCGGCAAACACCTCCTGGTGTGCGTTACAGCTGGCAGTCCCTGTGTCTCTGGTCGGGCTGGGAGTTACGACTCCAACCAGCAAAAGCGCCACTGCGCTTGGACTCAGCCGAGTCAAAAAGCGAAGCTCAATGGTTGACCGGTAGAGCTTCCGGGTCCTTCACAGGTGACGATGGGGCAAGACACGGCCCAGGGAGTAACAACTCGACCTACCTCCGTTCTTGCCTTACTGGAGCACCACTCCGGAACACTGCTCTTCACGAAGCAGGTACGTCGGTGTAAACACAATATCCGACAGCCTTGTACCTCCCGGTTCCTCCCTTTATAGGGCGTGTTTTCCTTGAGTTATGTAACAGCTCTCCTGTTTACATAAGGGCGTGTTTCCCTTGAGTTATGTAACAGCTCTCCTGTTTACATAAGGGCGTGTTTCCCTTGAGTTATGTAACAGCTCTCCTGTTTACATAAGGGGGTGTTTCCCTTGAGTTATGTAACAGCTCTCCTGTTTACATAAGGGCGTGTTTCCCTTGAGTTATGTAACAGCTCTCCTGTTTACATAACCTCTCAACCGCTAAGCATCCTGGGAGATGTAGTCCGTTTTCGCTGGTTACCGTTTTCCTCCCCTCGTATGACAGGAATTCTTGACAGGTGAAAATAATTTCCTCCTCGCTCTTATCTCGAAGTACGAAAAGGCACCGTACTGACGGGTTCCCGGCATCTGGGCAGTCGCAAAAATATTAGCGCTTATTATTCTGCCACCATATTGTGTTTTTATATTGTACTTTTATTGTAATGAGATTTTATGCTTGCAACAAGTTATGAAAAAAACATTTTTGTGAATAAAATTGTGGTTTTTTTTTTTTTTTTGTTTTTTTTTTTTTTTAAACCGTTTATTACAGAATCCAAAAGATATACAAAGATGGGCCTACAACCTTCAGGCCGGCCGCTAGCAGACAGAAAGAGCATATAATACAAACAGTAGAACACACGCTGCGGCAGAAGGGAGATCACAGGAGTTGAAAGAAGCGTTGGCAGCCACATCATCCGGACTCCACACAACGGTTTCATTTTTATATAAATAACGAAGAAAACAAGTCCACAAGGCAATCCACAATCGGAAACAATAGCATGTGCTCCCTTGGGGGGGACCCTACCGGTCCACAGGAATATCAAGGGGGGGGATAGGTCGGGACGGAGACAAAGTGAACTCAAGCCCAGAATCAGGAGGACAAGCAGGCTAAGGAGACGGGGCCGGTGACGGATCAGGCATCAGCGGCGGGGTACAGATTCCCCCACGGTAGGCGTTCCAGGGGCCCCACACTTTCACCCATTTCCCAGGCTTACCTCTCGCAACATACACCACCTTTTCCCGAAACATACACCAATCCATGTTGTCCTTCCACGCCGAGACAGTCGGTGACCTCTGGGAACCCCACAATTGCGCAATATCACGCTTGGCCACCATATATCCCAGAGTCACCCACCACGTCTGCGGCACTGAGTAGTCGGTTGGCTCCCACACATTCAGGAGACATCTCCTCGCCTCGGGCAGCAGCGGCACATGCGTAACTGCCTGCAAGACCTCGTGCACACCACGCCAGAATCGCGCCACCTCCGGGCATTCCCACAATATATGGAGAAAGGTCCCCAAAGAACCACACCCACGCTTACACAACCCGTCCACAGCATAACCCATACGCATCAGACTCGGCCCCGTAACATAGACCCTATGGAGTATCTTGAGCTGGACGAAGCGAAGGCGAGCCGGTATGGCCACCTCTTTCGGGGAGGCCACCGCAGACACCCAGTCCTCGTCATCCAGCTCCAATCCATCAGCCCCCCACGCCTCCCGAAGGCCAGTCAGCAGTCCCGAATGATCATTGATGAGTTTTTTGTAAATTAATGAAATCGTGGCGTCCGGTACATGCCCATCTAGCACTCTATCCTCCAGAGGGGAGTACTCCGGGATGGAGGCAACGTCCGGGAATACGGAGCACAACGCATGACGGATCTGCATATATCGATAGTACTCCCTGTCTTGCAACTGGAATTCCGTCTGCAGCACATTGAACGTTTTGAATCCCCCCCTCGTCCAGAGATCGCCCACCCTGCTGATGCCTATCATGTCCCACTTCTCAAAGCCCTTCGAGGTCCACAGGGAGCCCAGCCGCTCAGATGCGTATAGTGGCATCGCCCGGGTCAAACGATCCTTCCACCCCATCGCCAAGTTAGCCGCGTGCCACACTCGCACCATGACCCGCGTGGGGCCCGTCAGACGTGCGTCGAGCGAGCTAGAATAAAGCGCCCGATTATAGTCGCCGCCCGGCAGTAACATTTTATCCATCTCAAAGGCCGGGTTTAGAGCGGGCCCGTAAAGGCCGTGATTTATCGCAGCCAGCTGGGAGGCCTAGTAATATCGCTTGATGTCTGGGAGGGCAACCCCCCCGTCGTACCACGGGAGCGTCAGCCTCGCCAGGGCGATACGCGGTCTACCCTCCCAGAACAGGCGGCGCTGCAAACTCTCCACCTCGCGAAAGTAGCGCGCCGGGACAACGTCCATTGTGTTCTGTAAGGCGTACAGGAAACGTGGCAGCGACATCATCTTAAACAATGCCGCCGGCCGAGCGGCGAGAGCGGCAAGCGCCTCCAACGCGCGACGTCATCCTTCAGGCACTGGAGGGGGGGAAGCAAGTTCTGTTTATACCGGGCCTCCGCGTCCATGGTAATAAAGATACCCAGGTACCTAAATCCCTGCGGGGCAATCTGGATAGGACAACCCCGCGGAAGGATAGGAGCCTCCCCAGAGAGGACATACACACAAGATTTAGCCCAATTGATGACTAGGCCGGAGTTGAGGCCAAATGAGTGCAATACATCGACCAGCACTATCAGCGATTTACGCGGGGAAGCCAGGTACAAAAGAATATCATCAGCGTAAAGAGATACGCGGTCCTCATACTCGGGGGTCCATCGGAGACCACGGATAGAAGGATGCCACCGCAGCCACTCCGCCAGGGGCTCCAAGGCAAGCGTGAAGAGGAGCGGCGATAACGGGCAGCCCTGCCGCGTGCCCCTGCGCAGCTCAAACGGAGCCGACACTCTACAGTTTACAGCCACCTGCGCCAGCGGTCCGGAATACAACAATTTCACCCAACCGATGAATCCCGGGCCAAACCCAAACTTCGCCAGCGTCGCCCAAATATATGGCCACTCAAGTGTGTCAAACGCCATAGTAGCGTCCAGGGACGCCAAAATGGCCGGCTCCCGTATGAACGGGACACGCGCGAGCACCCCATGCAAGCGCCGCAGGTTGAGCGCAGTGTTGCGATGAGGGATAAAACCGGATTGATCCTGGTGAATCAGATCGCACACCACGCCAACCAGCCGATTGGCCAACACCTTGGCGAGAATTTTGGGTTCCGCATTCAGCAGCGAAATGGGCCTGTAGGACGTGACCCGGTCCCGTGGCCTCCCCTCCTTGTGAATAACCACGATAGTAGCCAGACGCTGGTCTAGCGGGAGGGAACCCGCCGAACGGGCCGCGAGGAACATAGCACGGAGATGCGGCGCCAGCGTATTCGGTCGCAGCTTGTACAATTCGATAGGAAGACCATTAGGACCCATGGCCTTGCCGGAAGCGACCGAACGTATGGCGAGGGCAATTTCCTCAGATGTTGGGGCGGCGTCCAACGACACCCTGTCCTCCTCCGAAAGGGAAGGCAGCGCGATATCCCTAGCAGGGCATGGGAATCATCTTCCGAGCGGGAGGACACCGGGGAATACACCCCACGGAAATATTCTGCAAAGCAATCAACAATTTCTTCCGGTTCAGTGACACACACACCATCCAGTTTCTCAATCGACGGGACAACTCGACTCGCTCTCTCCTTTTTATCCAGCCACGCAATCAGTTTCCCAGCCTTATCACCCACATCATACAGTCTACTAAGGCCCCTGGCCGCCTCCGTGACGAGGGCCTTATAGGCCGCCTGCTTGAGTCGGAGAACATGTAGTTTGTCATCCGTCACCCCACACTCCAGGTCACCCTCAAACTAGGTTATCTCAGTTTCAATACGGGTCACCTCCTCCCGCTCGCACTTCCGGGAATGGGAAATAAGGGACAGGGCCTCCCCCCGGAGTACCGTCTTGAAAGCCTCCCACAGGGAGACCGCCGATGACACTGACCCCACATTATCGTCAAAATATCGCTTAAGGGATTTAACCAACTCTGCGCGAATGGTGGGGTCACGCAGGTACCAGGGATTAATCGGGACCACCCTACCCTCCCCCCTCGGGAGAATGTCGAAGTGCAACAGGAGCGGGGAGTGGTCTCAAATACCCCGCGCCAAATGGCGCACCTCCCCGATCCTCCCCGCATGCGCCGCCGGCACCAGGACATAATCTAGCCTTGAGAGACTGCCATGGGCCCCGGAATGAAAGGAATACTGTTTCTGCGTAGGGTGTTTCAAACGCCAACAATCCACCAACCCCAAAGTATCCAAGAGGCCAGATAACCACGCCTGGGCACGGGGGAGATCCCTAGGGGGGTGACGGTCCTCAGTTCCGGAAACCACCGTGTTGAAATCCCCCCCAACCAATAGAATCCCCTCCGGAAGGCCAAGGAGGAGGCGCCCCAGATCCGCAAAAGTAGTCGTTTGCAACCCTGGCGGGACATAGACAGAAACAAAAACAATCACTCTACCCTCCATTCTACCCACCAGAACCGTATAACGTCCCCTGTCATCATGGAGCACCTCATCAACTTCCAATGGGAGCGAGGTTTTAGCCATGATGCCCACAACCCTGGAACCAGACGTGAAGCCCGAATGGGCCAGAAGGCGGTAGCCCCGTCGATTCATAGCACGAAAGGAGTTACCAATGAGGTGCGTCTCCTGCAGAAAGACTATATCAGGTGAAATTCGTTTCAGAAACTGCAGGACCACACCCCGTTTTATCCTGTCCCCCAGTCCATTAACATTCCAGGACAAAAGACTCAGTCCCCTACCCCCCATCATAACCGAAAGCGATCAATCGTCTCCCAGAGAGCACTTTAGGAGTAACACAACAATACTTTTGCCTTGTGGTACAAATGAACAATACCCCACCCCAACCCAACCGCCCCAACAAAACTCCCCCCTCCCTGCACCCCTGCATGAGCCCAGACAGCCCCCCCAACTTGCAGTGTGCCTGTCGCCCCTATATAAGTGGAACTAGCTAGACCCCCTAGAGGAGGAAAGAGCACCCCCTCAAGACCCCGCACAGCCTCCAAATGAGGGGAGACGAGTACAACAAACAATGGACCCTAAGCTTGGCCGAAAGTGGCCGCGTCATCCGGAGTGAGCCCCGGCATCAGTACCTCAGACCCGGTCCGGAGGGCAATCGCCTCCCGCAGCCCCCCCCCCGCCATCCCGATCATGACCCCCAGACAAAGTGTCCAGCCAGTCCCCGGCCATTTCAGGACGGTCAAAAAAGTGAGTGCGACCATCCACCTCCACCCGCAGCCTGGCCGGGAAGAGCATGGCGTATTTTAAGATCATGCCTCGAAGCCGCCGCTTGACGCCCAGGAAACTCAGTCTCTGCTTCTGGACCGCTTGGGTGAAGTCAGGATAAAAGTTCACCTCCATGTTCTCCAGCTTAATCGGCCCTTGCAGTCTGGAAGCTTGCAAAATCGCATCCCTGTCCCGAAAGTTAAAGATACGGGCAATAAGAGGCCGCGGAGGGGCTCCAACCTTCGGTCTGCCCCCGGGAACTCTATGGGCCCTCTCCACGGCAAAGAATTTACTCAGCCCTCGAGGCTGGAGATGGGTAGTGATCAGGTCCTCCACGAAGAGATCCGCCGCCGACTCCTCCCGTCCCTTGGGCACTCCGATGATGCGGATATTATTCCTCCGGGCCCGGCTCTCAGAGTCCTCCAGGTGCCGATCCATGAGCGCACTCGCCTGACGGAGCCGGTGCACCTCCGTTTCAAGGGCCACCACCTCAGTCGTGAGGCCCGACGCGGTGTGGGCCAAAGAGTCGACCCGGTCATTAGTCTTAGAGAGATCAGCTCTCACAAGGTTGACATCAATGAGGACCGCGTCGATTTTGTGCGCTAAAGTGTCGAACTGCTGGCCCACCGAGGCCTTCATCTCAGCAATGGCGCTCATGACGTCTTGCAGTGACAGATCCGTGGGCAAGTCCGGGGCATCCGGGGGGCACTCAGAGGACTTGTGCGATCCGCCGGGAGACCCCTTCGGGAGGGTGTAGCGGTCCATGATGTTGGCCTGATGTGCGGCGCCACGCCGGGTTGACTTGGCCTTCAACCGTTCCCCATCCTGCTTCGTGGCCATCGTCGCGGGTCTCACACCCGCACCCGACACGCAGTGAAAAGCAAGCAATCAAGGCCACGAGCTCCGGGGGGCCACCCCAGGACGGCAGAGCGGGCCACAGCAGGCAGGCAGGGTCTCCCAGCGAGGCCACCCCAACACAAAGAGCGCCGTGATCCCACTGGCGAAAACGGCCAGGGGGCGCGAAAGTGAAAGTGAAAGTGTGGGGTACGCGACTCGCCAGGCCCAGCCCGCCGTTGTTGTTCACTTTGCCACTGGGTCGCCCCCAAACGCGAATCCGGGGTCAGGAGAGAAGTAGGCCGCAAACTTCAATCGGTGCTCACTCCGGCACCCGAGGTCCGATTCGAAAACGGGAAACGGGTACCACCTCGGCTCAGGCTCACCGACACAGTCCCCTCAACCGATGCAGGATGAAGACAGGATAAACGTAGGAGGTTGCAGAGGTCCTCGGGAGCCTCGCACCTACGCGGCCATCTTGGTTGCGCGCTAGGCTCCTCCCCTAAAATTGTGTTTTTAACTAATCATTGTAACAATGTAATTACAACATTGAATACTTGTCATTAAAACAAATTTTGCATTTTTGTAATTTGGTCGTTACACTGAGTTTAATTTTAGTACACATAGAATGAGGAGTATCATATCATTATATTGCCTAGGAATTTATTTTTCATTGTGTATTACCCTGTCCTAGGAATTGTATTCTCAATTTGTCAGGGGGTCCTTGTTACTCACATGAGTTTATCCTTTAAAACTCCAGACTTGGTTGAAACTATTTTAAGCAGAGCTACTTTTTTACCCATGAATTCACACCAAATCACAGTCTTACCATTTATTTTTTTTTTTTATTTTTTTTTTTATCAACCCCCTACTCTGAGCCAAGTATATAATCAGCCAGAATACCCCAATCAGGAGCAACCTTGCCCTCTGTTATATGCAATTTTGACTTATAATCGGTTTGACTGACTATCCTCACTTAATGGGGTTGACTGATTGATGGGAGTCACCCGAACTAATGAGGTGTGAATGGGCAATGATGTGCAAAACGAGGTTTATTCAACATCTCTTTGGTGCAGAGGTGTAACAAAGCTCGGTTTCCGTCCCGTCTTTCACTCAGAGGTAGGGTGTTTCACAGGACCTCGTCGTCGTCCAACCTAGCCGTATTCAAGGGACATGAAAACAAACAAAAAAAAACGTTTTAGGATACGTAGTCTGGTTATGCGCGTTGGTTTAGGGAGGGGAGTGAGGGCCGAACACCCACAAGCGGTTCCGTTACCATGTGTCGCTAATAGCGTTTATGAGAATACACTGCAAAAAGATGCCTGTTACATTGTTATTCCTCCCCTGCTTTGGCTACGGGTGCTTTTGCACCTGAGCTCCCTTTCCCAAACTACCCCCGGATGCAGTCCTGTACCTCTGAGAGCCACGCTCATCCGGGAGCGTGGCTGGCGTACGCGTAGTACCAGATAGGGTCCAGCTCCTGCTTCTTTGCGTCCTGCCTCCATAGTCCTTGAGCCGAAGACGGCGCCCTCCGTACGGCGCCAGCAGGAGGCTCCTCGGCGGAGTCTTTGAGGTTGTAGCTGCTCCCGTTCTCGCTCTCTGTCCTTGGTTCTTCGTCCTGTTGCGACACCAGGTTTCTCTCCTCTCCTCTGTTACTCCTCACAATTCCTGCTATATGACTATCCCTCTCGTCTTTTCCGTGTTCTATTGGAGCATGTGACAGCATCACATGGGTCGGGCCGACTCCAGGAAGTAGGGGAAATTAAAGGGAGCGCTACTGTCCTCCGCTGAGTGTTCAAAGGGAGACTGAAAACAAAGTACAGGAGACACATGAGGGGGGAAATGATCATGGTTCTCCTCTTCCTCCCGATCCCAGACAGGCACATCATGACATGAGTATAAAAGCAAAGATTTATATAAGGCCTTAATCATAGTGCCAGTGCGCTGGAAGGCACAATGGTAGATAGCTGCCCTTCGCTCCCCAAGACTCCCTGAATATCCACAACTCTGCCTGGGCTAACCTGGGTGTGTTCGTCGTGCTTTACAGAAAGCACGACGAACACACCCAGGTTAGCCCTAACCCTATTCCCATGGTTGTTCTGTATTGGAATGTGGCTGGGCTTTGAAGTAAGTGCAATAACAGAATGGCAACATTTTGTGTCTAGGTTCCAAATTGTTTGTTTACAGGAAACCTGGACTGTTGAATGGATACATCTTAATGGTTTTAAAATGTATCACACTCCAGCTGTTCCTTTAAACTTTGGCAGTCCTAAAGGTGAAATATGTAGTTATGTATCAAATAAGGTGATCTCTACTAATATTGACGTGGTGGCACTAAAGTATTTTACCAAATCATCACTATTACAATTTCTTTGTCAATTGTGTTGGTAATAAAACATGTTTACAACAATGCATGTAACATGTAAATAACATCTGCCCTACGACAACTTGACATTGATCTTGAGTCATTATATAACAACGACTCAAGAGAAATGATTACTTTAAGGGGGTGATTTAAATCTTCACCTGTGCCCTCTGCCATCCAAAAAGCAATGTGGTGTGGCCAATCCTGACAATATTGATATAACACACATTCTACTTACATGTCAAAGAGACATACTTAACAAGTTACTTTTTAAATATGATTCAGCTCTCTTTAATGGACTATGTAACCCACCAGTCATATTTAGTTGTATATTTAATCGGAGAGGCGAGAATAGTGTTATTGACTACATGATGTTCCCCAATCATTATGCGGCACTGGTTACAAAATACATTACATATGACATCCTGATAAGCTATCACTTTCCCCAGAGTGTATATATGAATATTAATTTTTTTAATCAACAGGTTGTAAATCATAGGTCACCAATTATTGAAAATATTGATATCTTCTGTCTAAACGTATATGGCATGCATTGGTCCATGGTAAATCCTAATACATTTCTAGAACAGTTAATCGTTACTCAGAGCAAAGCTTTCAGGATTACCAAGGGAATTCAAGAAAGGTTAACCCTGTATCTGAAATGAGAAGTATAGTTGAACAGTGGAAGGTTTGACTCCGCATGCACAAGTGCCCATAAGAGATTAAAAGAAGCCCTACGTAGGCAACCTAGGAATATCCAGGAAGCGCAGGAATGTAGACAGGCATATAGGCTAGCCCTAAAACACCGGAAAGAAGGTCTGAAAGAGGAAGCATGGGAGAATTTACATGAGGCATGCCTTAGCAAAGTTAACATGGCTTTCCGATGTTGTGATGATTTCCCCTTTCTTAAGAGAAGCATACAGTCCTCTCCTTGAGATTGCTATCACAGAGTCTGAATGGTTGGCCCATTATACAAACGTTTATTCAAACCATACCGAGAGCCCAATTGATCTTTTTTACAGGTACCCACGACCGACTTCTTAATTAAGGTATTTCCCCACGAACATAGTTATCCAAAATTTACCCTTGAGGAGGTCAGTCTGGCTTTAAAAGCAAACAAAGGGGGCAAAGGACTGGGCCCAGACGGTATGCCTGTCGACCTCTATAAATCTAACATCGATGTATGGGGCCCCCTCCTGACCCTGCTTTTTAGAGCCTGTCGGAGTGCTGGATTTTAAAATACTTGGTCAGACTCCCTCATTGTCCCCATAAACAAGAAAGGGGATCATAACAACCCAGCCCAATATAGACCAATCTCCTTATTAGATTCTTTAGATAAGGTGGCTGGTCGTATTCTTCTAAGTAGATTACAGGATTGGGCTGATTTCAATAACATTATCTTAGATCTACAATAGGGATTCCGTCCAGGAATAGGGACAATTGAGCAGGCACTAAACTTGAATCTCTTAATTGGGAAATATCTGCACATTAAACAAGGCAATATGATTATTGCATTTGTAGATATAACATCTGCATTCAAAATGCACAAGAAACTATGGACCTTCATGCACGACCTGGGCGTTGACCTAACAGTAGTCAATTTCCGTAGAGAGGGTCAGAGTATACTAAGGGCCAAAAAGAGAATGTTCACAGCCATTCAGCATATAGAGAGAGGGGTCCGGCAAGGTTGCATTCTTGCTCCCTTCCTGTTTAATTTATATATCAACAGATTTGGCAGTGTTTTAGCAAGTAGCTGTAATGACCTTCCCCAAGTCGGCACTGACCCATTCAGGCCCTCCTCTATGCTAACGAAGCAGTAATGATGGCCCCTTTCCCCCATAGAGCGCACACCCCCGGATCTCCACACATCTGCAAACACTGACCTCAAATGGAGCCCTCACTACTCTCCTCCATTATTGGCGAGGGGACGTGCGTGTCACCCCCCAAGAATCATTTAATCCCAGGGACCACATCCCTCCGGGCAGGGCGAAATATGGAATGGAGTCCAGGACCTCATCTCAGGGCCCTGACATGAGGGGGAGCACTAGAGCACACACACCCTGTCCGCCTGGAGCGGGCAAGGAGAATGGAGATGCCAGCTCCAATGCTGGAAAACAGCAATGCCAGTCGGGCAGGGAGCTGACGAGGCAGCCCATTGAGTGGGATTCCCGTGCTTCCCATGCCCCTTCTACTCATGGGTTTCCAGATGAGACCATTACACCCTACAAAAAGAAGAATGGTGTGGTGCGAGGCCCCCTAAGCAGCAAACTAAACAAATTGGCCAAACCTGCTAATAAAATATTCAGTGCTCATGGGCCTGGTGCACCCCATAATGCCCTGCGAGGGCATATTTGTATATGTTATCTTCCATGTGTAGCCTCTAGGAGGTGCAGATGCACCACCTGCACACTGTTCAGGTATTGCAGAGTGCTGCAAAGAGTGCAGCAGTACCCCCAAAGTGTTTACCCAAACTCGCCCTGAGTCTCAGGGCACACTGAGTTCTAGGTCTCCGGAGAGGTTTATGCTGCTCTAAAGCATAATCCAGAGTAGGAGCTTTTGCTCTGTGACTCTGGAGTGCGGGCCCTTGTGGTTTGTCCTACAGCTGCATTATGTGGCCTGAATAATGTGAAAGAAAGACTCTGATTGTTTATCAAATGCTTTACTTAATATACTTTATTGACAATTATTATTGGTAAACATTTCAGGGTTTACATAAACAATTAATTAATTTAAACATGATTTTCCAATGCGTTAATGGTGATTCTGAACATGTTTTTATTAATGTGGTGACTCCTTGGCAAAGCCAATAGGCTGTCTTAATTATTAAAGTGGTGACCCATTTGACAAAGCTAGTATGTCTGCCTCCTATATCATGACAACTCCTTATATTGTGATTGTTAGAATCCGGGTTCTCTGGTTGGCACAGGTAGGTACTTGTGTCAAGCAGGGAACCTTTCCTCTAGTCAGGGTAAGGGGGTACACTCCTAAAATAACCCCTGCTCACCCACTAGGTAGCTTGGCACGAGCAGACAACGCCTATCTCATAGCGTTATAGGTTAAGCATTCGTGAACACATACAGTAACCCAGTGACAACACTACAAATGGACACCACACAGGTTTTATATTAAAAATAAGGATTCTTTATATAGAGTTACCACAAGACCATTAAACGACAAAAATACACAATACTGTTACTTTAGATGGTAGAATTTTGCTTAATTCTCTTAAGTTCTTAAATGCGACACTTTAAGTCAATGTACCTTTTAGATGCGACACGCAGGGCAACAAAAGTGTTGCAACGATGTTGATGCGATGAAGTTTTTGGTGCAAAGAAATAAAGACGTGAAGATCTTCCAAATGCGTTACGCTTCTCCAATGTTGCGAGAAGACTCGACTCGATGCGTTAGCTACAGCGGCGTCACCCTTTACGCGATGCGACGACAGCGGCCTTGGCAGCGGCACTCTTCTCCGACGTTTGCGAGACGCTTCCGCTCGATGCGATGTTGCAGCGGCGACACCCCTTTACACGATGCGACGACAGCAGCTCCGACGGCGGCACGCTTCTCTGTGGATGCAAGGCGCTTTTCTTGATGCAGTGCAATGCGACAGCTACGATGGCTGCGATGGCGACACGCTTCTTCTGTGTTGTGAGACACTTCCTGGATGATGCGAGACGCTTCCGCTCGATGCGATGCTGCAGCGGCGACACCCTTTACGAGATGCGACGACAACAGCTCCGACAGCGGCACGCTTCTCCTCCTTGAGTCGCGCTTCCAGCTCCTTGCGACACGCAGTCCCTCAGAAGGCCCAACACCAGCAGCAGGCACTTCCAAAGAACTCTGGGGAACGAGTCCAGTCCAACCAACACCTGGTTGACCAACCTCTGGAAGGTGGCAGGGGCATTCTTCATCCCAAAGGGCATAACCCGGAACTGGTAGTGCCCATCTGGGGTGGAAAATGCTGACCTCTCTTTGGCCCCCTCAGTCAAGGCGATCTGCCAGTACCCAGACGTTAAATCAAACATGCTGAGGTAGTTGGCAGCCCCTAGCCGATCTATGAGCTCATCAGCTCTGGGGATGGGGTGTGCGTCAGTCCTGGTGACTGAATTGAGTCCTCTGTGCCGTTCGTGAAGGAGAGTCAGAGTGCTTGAATCCTCTAACTTGTGAATACCTAAGAGTCCTGGTGCTGACGCTACAGAACTTTCCATCTGCCTCAGGAGAATATTGGTTTTGCACGCTATCGCTGGGAAGGTACAAACGACGGGACTGCGAGGACCAGCAGCCCTGCAATCACCATCAGCTGTGTTCTCTTCCCACCACGCCAAGACGCCCAGACGCTACAAAACAACTCACGGCCCCCGCGTCGCGGGACGCGCGCCCGGCAAAGCCCGGGCCAAGGGCGGGCCCGTCTGAGCCCGTCCGAGACCGATAGAGTCCGGGCCGGGCCTACTCATTAACATTTGTGGGGTAAGGACTGTGTGGTGTGGATCAGTTTGCAGGAGGGGCCTCGAGTCGTGATTAACAACTGACTCCTGAGTCCAAACTCACACTTGAATAATGAATAATCCTGGAAACAGAGAAGGGATATCCTCGTTGCCAACTGGAGGAACCCTAATGGGAACACTTGATAATTTCCTTGTGCGTGTCCAATCAGTTTTAGCAAAGGACATAGAACTAACTGAAAAAAGGCTGTCATTAGATATTTTATGTGATAAGAGGTCTTCTTTGGGAACTATCGTCAATTCTAGATCTCCACCGTGCCACAATTCCGCAATGCAGGCAACTACAGGCCTGGCATCCTCTTTGAGGGAGGAGTGTAATAACGATGTTATATCATTTACCTCCCCTTTATCTGACACCTTGGGTGAAATGGCAGAACGGTCGCCAGTAGGTACTATTGCCTTACAACCTAAGCCTTTAACAACTATTAGGACCCGCTATGCTAGTAATACCAAGGGGGGTCCTGCCAAACAGCACACAGGCTTAACTTGGAAAAAAAAACGTAGAGGTGGCCAGCAGACCGTGGTGGGTAAAAATGCGAATTCTGGTCCCGTGATTGGTTCAGGAAAAGACGTCGCTTCATGCCCCCAAACTATTACAAGGGTAAATCTGTCATTAACCGAGGGAGATGACCTTGTGAAACAGGGGGACAAAGCGTTTTGGAAAAAATTGGATACTATCTTAAAAAACGCATGTGCTCCTATTTATGATAGGCTGGGGTCCATTGAAAGTAGACTTGTGTGCATGGAACTTTCATTGGCCACGGCACAGGAACGGGGTGGTGGAAGGGGACTGAACTCACAATTGGAATGTACTAATGAGCAAATCCAATGTAGTAAGACTAAATCTACTACGAATGACCAAGTCAATGCTGCTGTAAATATTAATTCTTTAGGTTCCCATGAGCAATATGGTACAGGGAAGAACGATAATCAGCAGTGGGAAAAATCATCCAGCCTGCGGCGGTCCCAATAGAATCTTGCCTGATGCAGTAAGAAATGTTGAGCAGCCCGCACAGGCACAACCTCTGGGACAGGCCCTTCCGGATCTGATTGATATACATCTTCCCCCAGAGGCTGCCCCATATGTGGTTGTTCTAACTGGGGTCCCACCTCTGGCAACTGGCACTAGGGAAACGTACTGGGCCTTAAAAAACAAATGTACATTCTGGCTCAATACTAAACGGCCTCTGCCGGCCAACATGCGAGCCGAAATATTGTATGTAAGGAGGGTAAATTGGGTGGGCAGAAAACCTAAGACAATCAAGGGGGATTGTGTCATCATTAACTTTAGGGATAGATGTTGTATTGATCATATCTGTGGATGGTCCCAGGATGTTGATTTTCCATCTCCAATCAGTACTGTACCATTGTCTTATTTTTATGCACCGGCCCCCCTGTCTTTGCTTGGGATACCTGGAGGGAGAGTCATGCAAATGGGTCTCCCAGTGGGGGACATTAGGTCTTTCAACCGATTTGATGTATTGTCCGGATTGACTGATTGTTATTGACAGAAGTATAGTAGTGGATGCCCCAGCCTTGAAATAGAACATGTAGTCCCTGAGATAGAAAAAGCGAAAAAACTGGGTGGGATGTCTATAACAGGGAACTCTAGTGGCGACAGCACTGCAAATGCGCTGCCTGTCGCAAAAAAAACTAGTAGGAATGTGGAGCAAGGCTCATGCCTTGAGCCTGTACAAAGAATATCTGCTATCACACCCTTGGCTGTAAATATAGGACAACCTAAAGGGGCCCCTAACACTGTTGGTTGCACAAAGTTCTTATCCTGGAATGTGGCGGGTATGGGATCTAAATTAGCGTCATCCCTATGGTCAGACTTCATCGACGACCATGATATCTGCCTCTTCCAAGAGACATGGTCGGTAGAGCCTGTATTTAGGCTAGGCTATCTGAATTTTCATGTTCCAGCAGTCAAAAGGCCAAAGGGCCGGCCAATAGGAGGCTTGGTTATATGGGTTAAACAATGTATAAAGTGTAAAATCCAACCTATCCCAAATCAGAATAATGACATCTTAGGAATTAGGCTAAATTTTCCATCAAACTTGCACGTAGACATATATAATGTCTATGCTAGGGGTTTACCAGGTGGTAAAAAGTCGGAGGTGGTATCAACATTAAACTCCCTTGTCGAGTCAAGATCTACCGATGCGTTCCCACTTGTAGCAGGTGACTTTAATACGACTTTTGAACCGTTGGGTCATCATGACTTGTTCTTAACGGAGGAGGAGGACTTAAGATGGGGCATCCCGCAGCTCGAGATAACGATAGGAAGCAAATGGACAGAGGCTGCCCTGAATATAAAGGGGTTCTGCCTGACCAACCAATTGAGGGCGACAAATGGCAGGACCCCTTCTGACAGGGCGCGGTGTAAAACCTATGACAATGGCATTAGGTCTAGCACTATAGATTATATCTTGGTCCATCTTGGGATGTGGCATGGTCTCGAGGACATGATGGTCAAACCTCGAATTGAAAGCGATCACAACCCATTAGTAGCCTATTTTAGATCGGGCATGGGGGAAGGATCGGAAGGGACAATTGTCATGAAAGGCCTGACTATTCGGTCATCAAACAACGAACGTCACCTTAAGTGGGAAAAAGTTTTAGAGCACCCCGACCTTGTGGACAGCATAAAAAGCAATCTAGATGAGGCATTGACATTAATGAGGGTTGCTGTAACAATAGTCAACCTTATTCAGCTGTAGAGAATATACACAGTATGCTTTTTGCCAAGCTTAAAACTTACTTCTGCAGGCCAACATTTGCAAAACGGGTTTACAAAAGAAAGCAGGAGAACTGGTTTAATGCCACCTGTAAACAAGCTCGGGAAGAGCTAGGAGCTGCGCTTAAGCTAAAGGATTTGAATAAAATAAGATTAGCTCGTAGCAATTACAAGAGGGTACAGTGGAAAGCTAAAAAGGATTGGGAAGAGAGTGAGTGGCAAGATCTCAAGGTAGCATGTAGTGGAAAGAACCAGAAGAACTTCTGGGATATTTTTAAGTGGAAAAGGGGGGAAATAATCCAAAGTCCACACAATTGTGTTCCCCAGGACTCCTGGATAGAATTGTTTAAATGTCAGTATGCAAAGGATACAGAGGATACTAGTCTATCCCACCAAGAATGGGGCTTCTATAAGGAGCCACCTTTTAGTAGTAAGGAGGTCGATAGAGCGCTTGACACTGTGACCCCGGGCCGTGCACCTGGCATGGATTTAATTCCTGCTGATGTGTTTGTACATGACAGACAGAGATGGCGCCTATACGTTACTAACTTGGCCAATGCTATTGCCCAGGGCATGGCCATTCCTCAATCTTGGAAAGGCACTGAAATTGTCCCGATATACAAAAAAGGGGACAAGTCTTTGGCTAGCAACTATAGGCCCATCAGCCTAATAGATGCTATACAAAAAGTCATGGGACGGCTGGTCTTGGGCAAAATCCAGTCCTGGATGGAAGATGGTAATATCTTGAGTCCTCTACAGGCTGGTTTTCGTCCCAAGACCAGCACCATTGACCAGGTTTTCAGGTTCTTGATATTGTATTGGAGGACAGTGGTATTAGAAAAAGGCGTCCTGTACGCAGTGTTCGTCGACCTGCGGGCGGCATTTGACCATTTCGCTCGGGTACGTTGGGGTGGGCTGGGAGAGGTTACGGACACCTTCCCCGTGGAGCGGGGAGGGCGGCATGGCTGTGTCTTGGCACCTACCCTGTTCTCGCTCTTCGTTAACGGGGTGGCCGAGTTCCTCTCCCGGGTCCCCACAGATGCTCCGGCTATGGCTGGAGCTCGCGTCCCAGTCCTCATGTTTGCGGATGATACTCTGCTGATTTCGAAAACTCCGAGTGGCCTCCAGCTTACCTTGCGGCGCTTCGAGGAGTTTTGCCTATTTCGTGGACTAGAAATTAATGCCACGAAGACCAAGTTTATGGTGCTTAATGGCCCTAGACCTAATAAGATCTATAGACCGTTCAAAGGTGTAATTCTTATGAACGGGTCTTCCCTAGAACAGGTTGATGCATTTACATATTTGGGAGTAACTTTACAGAAAAACATGCGTTGGAATAGCCATATAGATCTCTCATTATTGAAATACCAACAACAAACTGGTATTTTATTGAAACGATTTAAAACTTCACAGTCTCAACCAATGGAGCCACTTTTAGAGATCTACACGATGAAGATTCGTAGCTCGTCTCTGTATGGGTCTGAGCTGTGGGGGCATGGTAAAAACCCACAGCGACTGAATGCCATGGAGAATGAGTTCATCCGGAAAGTTGTTGGCGTCCCGCAAAGTACTCCCCTGCTACCCCTCTTCTGGGATCTTGGTCTGAAATCTTTACAGGATGTAGCTTACCTGCGTCCTCTGTTGTATTGGTGTAGGATATGGTCAACTAAAGAGCTTAGCCATTATGCCCTGGGCCTAAAGGAAATCATAGAAAAGGATTCCTTCCATAAAATAGATTGGCTGAGGTCTGTAAAATTGTTACTTTATCGTATGGGGTTGAGAGACCTATGGGATGATCCTTATAATGCGGTCTTCCCTTCAAAAGAGTCTGTGAAAATCAGATATTGGGAGATGATCGGTTTGGAATTATTTATCAAGGGGTGTTCATCCCTTTTAACCAGCAGATTTCTGGAATTTAAGGTTTATAGCAGACTGGAACCATATTGGGGCCTAATTGAAGTACCGTCTGATCGTAAACTCTTTTTCCAGATTAGGATAGGTACACTCCCGCTACGATCACTCACTTCCAAGTGGGTAGCAGGGTCCGAAGATAGATGCCCAAAGTGTTGTGACAAGAACGAATCTATGAGTCACTTTGTTTTTTTCTGTCCGCTTTATACTATTCCACGCAAGAAATGGGTACTACCTGTCTGCTGATTAATGGGTACCCGAAGGCATGAGGTGGCAATGAGAATCTTGTCTACTGACCCAAGTCCCATTATTTCAATTGCAATACCAAAATATATAAAGTGGGCCTGGGCAATTCGGTCTAGATCGATTACTGCTAAAGTGACTTCCAATTAGGCACCTGATTGGCTTGTTATACTCTGTGGGTCGTTTTATGGTTGCATCCTTGTGTATTGATTATTTTATTTTATTTATATGCTATTTTTAATGTTGATTTATAAATGTAATCATGTACTGATATTATATGTTGATCTATTCTGTATGTGATTGTTATATGTCACTTTTAAGACTTAATTGTCGAATAAAGTATTTGAATGAATGAGTCCTCTGTAGTCCACACAGAACCGGAGTTCGGGTGTGGCTCCTGGCGCCTTTGGGACCAAGACCACTGGGCTGGCCCAAGGACTGCTGGAGGACTCAATTACCCAGAGTGCAAACATCTTGGAGACCTCCTCCTTGATGCAGGCCCTCACCCTGTCAGTCACCCTGTAGGCCTTGTGCCTCACAGGTATACTATTCCCAGTGTCCACATCATGGACGCACCAATCAGTGACACCGGGAACCAGGGAAAACAGATCAGAAAATTGTCCCAGCAGCTGGCGACAATCATTCTGTTGCTCAGGGGTCAGGGCGGAAGAGAGGATGACACCATCCACTGACCCACCTTGCTCATGGGCTGACAGGAGGTCAGGAAGAGGCTCGGTCTCCTCTTCCATCCCAGCATCTGTTGCCAAGAGCATGCCCACTTGGGAACTCTCCAAGTGGGGCTTGAGGTGGTTGACATGAAGGACCCTTAAGGGGTTCCTTGGAGACCGCAAGTCCACCAAATAGGTAACTGGACTCTTGCGCTCCACTACCTCAAAGGGACCGGTCCACTTATTCTGGAGTGCACAAGGCTCCACTGGGGCCAAGACCCACACCTTTTGTCCAGGCTGAAGCTCTACCAGAGTGGCATTCTGGTCGTACCACCGCTTCATCTCCTCCTGGCTGGCTTCCAGATTTGCCTCAGCAAGTTGCCTGAATCGCCTAGTCTGATTCCTGAAGGCCAGCATGTAGCTATATACATTCTCGGGAGGTTTCCTGGGAGTTTGCTCCCAGCCTTCCTTGACCAGACTTAGCGGTCCTCTCACTGGGTGGCCATACAGGAGCTCAAAGGGGCTGAACCCCAGAGACTTCTGGGGCACCTCACGGTACGCAAAGAGAAGGCATGGCAAGAGGACATCCCACTTACACCTCATGGGTTCTTCCAGACCCATTATCATGCCCTTGAGGGTACGGTTGAATCTCTCAACCAACCCGTTTCCTTGGGGGTGGTAAGGTGTGGTGAACTTGTAGGTTACACCACACTCTTGCCAAAGGGATTTCATATACTTGGATATGAAATTGGTACCTCGGTCAGACCCCACCTCTAGAGGGAATCCCACTCGGGAGAAAATTCCCATCAGTGCACGTCCCACCACGGGGGCTGTCACTGTCCTCAGAGGGATGGCTTCCGGGTACCGGGTAGCATGGTCCACCAGGACCAGGATAAACCTGTTGCCCATGGCTGTCCTGGGTCCAGTGGCCCCACAATGTCAATCCCCACTCGCTGGAATGGGGTACCGACCACAGGGAATGGCTGGAGAGGAGCCTTCTGCTTTCTCCCACTCTTTCCACTTGCCTGGCAAGTCTGACAGGTCCTGCAGTGAGTGTCTGAACTCCTGCGCATTTGAGGCCAATAAAAGTGGGTGACAAGCCTTTCAAAGGTCTTGTCCTGCCCCAAATGTTCTGCCAATGGCACATCATGAGCCAGCCCCAGTAGGAAGGCTCTGAAGTCCTGGGGTACCACCAGCGCACGGGCTGACCCAGGCTCAGCAACCTTAGGCTCTTAATATAGGAGGTCGTTCTCCCAGTAAATGAAATGTGACCCAGACTGATCACCTGCGGCCTGGTCTGCAGCCTGCTGCTGCATACCCACGAGAGAAGGGCATTCTTTCTGTGCCTTACAAAATTCCACCCTGGAGGGGCCTCCTTCCTGCTGCCAATGGGTCAGCTCAGGCAGGTCCCCCAGTTCAGCTATCTGTTCCCCGGTAGGCTCCAGGGCATCCCCCTCAAGGTCTGCTTCCTCCTGGGCTGTGGGAACTTCAGGGGCCGGTTTCACACGCCCCCTGCCTCTTCTCTCTAAGGCCGGTCCCTGGGCCTCCCTCTCAGGCTCCAGGACCTCTTGAGCACCTCTACTTGCTGCCATGGACCGTGTGGTGACACACGCCCAATCCGGCATACCCAACATCTCCAGGTGAGCACTACGCTCCACCTTAGCCCAAGGTGAGCTCTCCAAGTCGTTCCCTAACAGACAGTCTACAGGCATGATGGGCCTCACAGCTACCTGAAGAGTACCAGAGACCCCCTCCCACTCAAAGAGAACCTGAGTCACCTTGCAATGACTCTCGGTGTTGTCAGCGGCAACAACTGGATAGAATGCTCCTGGGACAACCTGCTCTTGAGACACCAGGTGACACTTGACAGCTGTCACACTGGCTCCTGTATCTCTGAGAGCTTCCACCCTACGGCCATTGATGGTCACCCACAGCCTGTATTTCTTAGTGTTATCAGGCAGCTGGGTTTGGGGGACCATCTCACAGTCTCCTAATGAGACAAGGGACATCTCTGCAAGACCCCACCCACCTTGGACTGCCATCTCCTCCCCCAAGGCTGCACTAGCCATCTGCCGGGGCGGAGCACCAGTGGGTGCTGGTTTACCATACAAAGGACACTTTAAATCAGAGGCAAAATGCCCTATGGTACCACACTTGTAACATTTTATGTGCCCCTTTGGAACAGGTGGACCTGTCGGGGCGCCTGTCGGTTTCTGTGGTGGGGGAGGCTGAGAACCTTTCCCTTGGTTCCCTTGGGGATTACTTTGGGGCCTTCTTGGGAACTCCCTCTGTTTACCCTTGTCCCCCCACTCTTCTGCTGGGGACCCTGCCCACCTTTAGCGGAGTCTCCCACTGGACCCTTGTGGACCCTGGTACTGACCCAGCGGTTCGCCTCCTCAGCAAGCTTCCTAGGGTTAGTCAGCCTACTATCAATCAGGTGCTGGCGTAGCTCAGGAAAACAATTACTGGACAAGTGCTCCCATGCCATTAAATCAAGAAGCCCTTGAAAATCATCAACCTTGCTACCCTTCACCCAACCATCCAGTGCTCTGCAAAAAAAAGTTACATACTCAACATACGTACTGTTTGTAATCTTGGTGCAACCCTTGAACCTTTGCCTATACAACTCAGGGGTCAACCCATACCTAGTCATCAAAGCTGCCTTCATATGGGGATAAGAATTATAATCATCTGAAGGCAAGTCTAGCAGTGTGTCCCGCCCCTCACTAGGGAACCGTCCCCACAACCCCGCTCCCCAAACCTTCTCAGGGACCCGGTGGGAAGACATGGCTACTTCATAGGCTTTGAACCACTGCCCTATGTCATCATTTTAAAAAGATTCTTTTACCACCTCTTTGGTTAAGTACACCCTTGATTCTACCTGCACTGACGGTGTGCTGCCACCAGAGGGAACAATTTCTAAACTCTGGGCTTTCAGCTCCAACTCCCTCAAAACCTTTTCATGTTCATACTGTAGCTTTTTTTCTTCTAGGGCTAACTTTCTATTTTGCATTTCAAATTCTAACTGCCCACTTAACTCGAGCTTGGTCAGCTCCAATTCATGCATCCTACACTCTTTTCTATCTGCCAGCTCCTCTGGAGATAGACTTTTACCAGAAACACTGCTACCGGCAGGGGAAGGGGTTCTCCTTCCTCTTGGACCCACTGGCCCTTCCAGCTGCTCCCCTGCATTATCATCCTCAGTGGCATTCCTTGCTTCTACCCAGGCCCTCAGCGCCTTGTAGAACTCTGCCTTGTTTTTACATACAGTAGTAGCAACATTACATTTCCTGCAGAAGACCTTTAGCTGTGATACTTTGTAGCTTTACATTTTCTCTTCTTCCCATTCCCATTCATTATCAACAGAGACTATGGATGCTGCTTTCTCCACCATGGTTAACCTTGGCAGTACTCAAAAATAGACAGTCCCAAAAAGAAATCTACCAACAAGTATTGGTTGCGTTAAGGTCTGCGCTCACTAAGTAGTGTTCACCGATCACTGTACATGAGTCACAAATGCAAGTCCAGAATCCTCACCGCTGACCACCAATGTTAGAATCCGGGTTCTCTGGTTGGCACAGGTAGGTACTTGTGTCAAGCAGGGAACCTTTCCTCTAGTCAGGGTAAGGGGGTACACTCCTAAAATAATCCCTGCTCACCCTCTAGGTAGCTTGGCGCAAGCAGACAAGGCTTATCTCAGAGCGTTATAGGTTAAGTATTTGTGAACACATACAGTAACCCATTGACAACACTACAAATGGACACCACACAGGTTTTATATTAAAAATAAGGATTCTTTATATAGAGTTACCACAAGACCATTAAACGACAAAAATACACAATACTGTTACTTTAGATGGTAGAATTTTTCTTAGTTCTCTTAAGTTCTTAAATGCTACACTTTAAGTCAATGTACCTTTTAGATGCGACACGCAGGGCAACGAAAGTCTTGCAACGATGTTGATGCGATTAAGTTTTTGGTGCAAAGAAATAAAGACGTGAAGATCTTCCAGATGCGTTACGCTTCTCCGATGTTGCGAGAAGACTCGACTCGATGCGTCAGCTACAGCGGCGTCACCCTTTACGCAATGCGACGACAGCGGCCTTGGCATCGGCACTCTTCTCCAACGTTTGCGAGATGCTTCCGCTCGATGCGATGTTGCAGCGGCGACACCCCTTTACGCGATGCGACGACAGCAGCTCCGACGGCGGCACGCTTCTCCGTGGATGTGAGGCGCTTTTCTTGATGCGGTGCAATGCGACAGCTACGATGGCTGCGATGGCGACACGCTTCTTCCTCGATGCAAGACTCTTCTCTTGATGCAGTGCGATGCGTCAGCTACGATGGCTGCGATGGCGACACGCTTCTTCGGCATTGCGAGACACTTCCTGGATGATGCGATACGCTTCCGCTCGATGCGATGCTGAAGCGGCAACACCCTTTACGAGATGCGACGACAACAGCTCCGACGGCGGCACGCTTCTCCTCCTTGAGTCGCGCTTCCAGCTCCTTTCGACACGCAGTCCCTCAGAAGGCCCAACACCAGCAGCAGGCACTTCCAAAGAACTCTGGGGAGCTGGGGGTGAAGTCTGTTGTTCCTGAGACTTCAGCAGGAGGCAAGCTCTATTCCAAGCCCTTGGAGATCTTTTTAAGCACAAGTTGAAATAAAGTCTTTGTAGTCTTTCTCCTCTCCTTCAGCAGCAAGGCAACCACTGCAGGCCAATCCCCCAGGTCAGGGACAGTACTCCTCCTTACAGCTTTCCCAGTTCCTTCTCCTCAGGCAGAGGTTCTTCTTGTCAAGCAGGATCTAATTTCTTGGGAGCAGGGTCCCAATACTTATACCCCTAATTCCTTTGTTCCTCTGGGGTAGAGGGGCCTTTGCCCAGTCCAAACCAGTTCCTGAGCACTTTGTTGACATGACTCTGACTTTCTATTCAGGGTGCAGGGCAGAGACATCAGCCGCTCCACAGGAGGTGGCAGAGCACAGCCCTATTCAGAATCCAGGTGCACTCCTCCCACCCATCTGGATGTCAATCTCTCTATTCACCACCAGGCTACCTGGCCCTACCCCTCTGGGTTTCCCCAGCCCTGTCACTCACACAAACCAGACAGGCAGATACCCATCATGGCAGAGGCGGGCTGAAATGGTTAGGCAAGCAAATATCTGCTTTCTAAAAGTGGTATTTGCAAACACAGAATATTAAAATAAACTTTACTAAAAGATGTATACTAAACTCGATTTTCTACCATGTTCCCTGGGTCTGTTAGGATCATAGGATGTAACAATTCTGACAGCCTATTCTGGCCTATGAGGAACAGGTAGCCTTACAATAGTGAAAAACGAAAATGGCTGTAATTCACTATTAGGACATGCCACACACATCAGGGCTTGTCCTACCTTATGCTTACAATGCACCCTGCCCTTGGGCCTACCATAGGGGTGACTAATATGAAGTTAAGGGAAGGTTTAGGGACTGGCAAGTGGGTGCACTTGCCCAGTCAGCATGACAGTACCAGACTGCACGCAGGTTCTGCAATGGCATACCTTAGACACATTGTACTAGGCCACTTCTGTGGGTGGCACAACCAGTGCTGCAAGCCCACCAGCAGCATTTGTATTTACAAGCCCTGGGCACTCCTGGTGCACTTTACTGGGGTCTGACAGTAAACCAAATAAGCCAATCATGGAATCCAACCAACATATACATTTTAAATAGGGAGCACTTGCACTGTGGCACTGGTTGGCAGTGGCGCGGTGCTCTGAGCAGCTAACACCAGCAAAACACATGAGGCACAGCGACAAAAAGTGGAAGGGAGACTCACGCCAAGGTGCCAGGTCTAACAGTGATGCTGCATCAGATATAGGTGAGGTTGATTGCGATTATGGGGTTATGACCCACTGGTGGTTAAATATGACATAAGAGTGTCACTATGAGTATTTAAACTTGCCTGCTGTACATGTTTGTACTTTAATCAATAGTATTTAGTAGTGGGTGTGTAACAAATGCATTTTTTAAAGAAAAAGCACTGACTGGACAATAATTTACTGAGTGCTGTTGAGTGCCAGCAAATGGAGATTATTAGCCCATACCACCTCTTATGAGTAGGACTTGCATTGCTCTGCTTCGCTACCTCTGAGGGTGAAGTGCTACAATGGGGTACTTGGTTCCCAATAAGGAGACAATTGTAGACCTACAGGAATCACATCCCGCACAACTAATAGTCCATTTTCTTACAACCCTCTCACAGTGGCACATGTCCAGAAGACCAAAGACCCTGGAATGTGGGGAGTAAAAGTTGTAAGCATGAAGACTAAAGGCAATGTTGCAACATGCCAGTCTAGCAAAAACTGTGGATATTGCGTAAAGTTCTGCACAGAGGATGTACCAGTTGTGGGCCCTCTAAGCATCAGTGCTTTGCAAGACAGGACTCTTGAGCACCTCCTAACAATGGTAACAAAAAACTTCAAATTATAGAATGCACTGTGCTGTTGGATAAAAGTAAGTACTGTATGAAACTATGACACGTGACACTGGCCCACTTGCCATCCATTCCTGGTGGAGAAAATGTCAATTCTAACACTGATGCATTTGAAAGGGAAAGGAGCAGATCTGAATTATTATGTTCACAAAGTACTAGATTTAATATGTGCCTCATTTAACCTCCTCGTACCTTCAAAAGTATGTTCTAGTGACGCTTTTATTCTTTTCTTAATATCAGCAGCTGTGAAACTCCAAAGAGACCTTTTGAAGAGAATGTGAATGCCGGATTACACAACATAACTGTCACATGACTCCATCTCAGGGTACAGACTCTCTGCAAGAATATTTTCAAGTGGAGAGGCAACTACAAACAGTTGTCAGAGTTATATACAGGAAGCAAGAAAAATCATTTAAAAATATGGATGGCCGTAAATTGACTATGACACTTTACTCTGCACTTGTTTACAACGAGTGCCATTACCCTGGATGTTTTACTCTGCAGCAACTTTTACAACGCAGTGCTTTACACCATAAATCATTACAACTCATTGTCCATTACAACTTAATTTAGTATTCTAACTCCACCGGGGAATTGTAATGGAGAATGCATTGTAATGGCTTGCGGTGTAAAGCCCTGTGTTGTAAACGTTGCTGCTGAGTAAAAAATGTGGGGTAATGACATGCGTTGTTAAGCAGTCGAAATAAAGGATGTTTTCCTTGTAAATCTTGGTTGGTTATTCAATCCCTTTGTTTTATTGTATTTTTTCAAACGAACGCAGCCCCACTGATGCACGTTGGACTCTATTGTTGGTTCCAAACAGTTCTCTAACCAATTTCTCCCTGTTGTCATCGAAACTCCTTATGTTATTTTATATTACCAGTTCAGGTGTACTGCCAGACCCAGTAAAAGACTGTGAACAAGACAAGGGATGCAGCCTGGGATTACAAAGCCGCACTACCTGGAATCCTCACAAATAGTATACTCAAATACCACGTTGCCCACCTCAATGGTCAGCCGCTCATTGACCAAACATAATCATAGAATATATACAAATAGAGAGGCATCTACAAACAGTTGTCAGAGTTATATATACAGGAAGCAAGAAAAATTATTTAAAATAATTGATGGTCATAGATCTGGTTGATGATCATTATTATTATTATTCCAGCTTGTAGAGTGCACGGCTACCTCCGACGGAGGTGTCCCAGCGCTAGTAGTGCAGTTGACCTAAAAGCATGGCATCAGGAGATCGAGGTACCTAGGGAAGAATGAAAAGCCATGTTTTTAAAGCTTTTTTAAACATGGATTCCGATTTGGTCTTCCTCAAATGTTCAGGCATGGAGTTCCAGAGCGTTGCAGTTTTAACCGAAAAGGCCTGGCCACCAGTCCTGGCCTTTGCAAATCGTGGAATGACCAGAAGATTCTGGTCATTCAAGCTGAGTGCTCTGTTCTTACTATATTTTTGAAGTCATTGCCTCAAATACTGCGGACCAGTGCCATTTATTGCTCTATGAGCCAAAGTAAGTGCTTTTTATTCAATTCTTCTTTTCACGGGCAGCCAATGTAGACTGAGCAGGTGGGGGGTTATGTGGTGACGCATTGGCACATTCCGAACAAGCCTAGCCGCCGCATTTTGAATAATATGCAGTCTTCTGAGCAGATACTCAGGAAGCCCCAAATAGAGGATATTCACATAATCAAGCTGGGAGGTGACCAATGCGTGCACCACAGTCTTCCTTCAGTCTATAGGCAAAAAGTGAAGGAAGCTCCATAGAGCCTTCAACTTCCAAAAACATTGCCCGGAAACACGGGCAATTTGCACTTTGCCAGTCAGCTGCGCATCAAACTTGAAGACCAAATTCCGAGCCGAGGCAGCTGGAAGAGGAGGAGGATTTAACTCAACCGGCCACCAGAGCTCTGGCCTTGGAGTGGTAGGTTGGTTAAAAAACAAGACCTCCGTTTTTTCTGTGTTCAGTTTTAAGCAGTTCTCCATCATCCATGATGAGATATCCAGAAGGCACTGCTTAAAGTTGACAAAGACCGTCTCGCTGTGGTCTCTGAAAGAGAACACCAGTTGTGTATCATCAGCATACAAGACGACCATCACCCCATATCGCTCAATAATTGCTGCAAGGGCTGGTGAGGTATACATTAAAAAGTGTTGGACTCAAGGCCGAGCCCTGCGGGACCCCACACACAAGTGGCTTAGAGGTGGATACATGAAGATGAAGGGTCGCCTGCTGTGCGCGCCCCTCTAGAAAAGAGCGAAACCAGGTCCAAACCGTTGACGTCACCCCTAAACATTTAAGTCTATTTAGGAGAATCCTGTGCAACACCGTATGCGGAAAGGTCCAGTAGCATCAGCATTGCACAGCTTCCTTGATCTAAAGTTTCACGGATGGTCTCTGTGACTTCCAACAAAGCAGTTTCTGTGCTGTAACCAGATCTAAATCCAGACTGGGAGTCGTGGAGGTGATGGTCCCACTCTAGGAAGTCCCCTAGTTGTTTCTGGACTTCCTTTTCTAGAACAGGGAGGAGAGAAAAAGTTTTTGGGCTCTGTTGGATCAGCGTCTTCCTTCTTAAGAATTGGCTGAACAAAGGCATTTTTCCAGCTGGTAGGGTAGATCCCTGTCACTAACGAGGAATTCCAAATAGCGTTCAATGCAGGGCCAAGGAGCTAATAGCTTAAAAAATCTAGCCGGACACGGGTCTCCCGGGGAGCCTGATTTTATTTTATTGTGTTCTCCCAGAGATCGACCACATACTTGTCCCACACAGTATATGAGGTGGTAGATCTAGTGGTCCTAAGATTGAGAAGGAGGAGTAGATATCCTGGATTTTAGTCTAAAAAAAAGTAGCAAACTTTTCACAGAGAGTCACTGACGAAGAAATAGTACTCTCTCGAGCATGAGGTTTAATGAAACCCTGGACTATCTTAAAAATGTCTTTCATAGAGTTATCAGAGGTTTTAATCTGATTGGTGACAAAGTCCCTAATGGTCTTGCGCTTAAGACTATAACATTTTCTTTGCGCTACTTTAAATGCGCACCTGGCCACAGGCTTATAGTGTTTTTGCCAGGCACGCTCCAGCCTCTTACAACGGCTCTTCTCCGTACAGAGATCCTCTGTAAACCAAGGGGCTGACGGTTTTCTCCTAACCAATTTTATAGTCTTCATCGGGGCAATTTTATCAAGAGCTGAAGTGACCCAACCGTTAAAAGTTAACGCATCCTGACTATGGTCACCTGTAAGCTGGAGGGGGGAATCCTGTAACTCAAAACCCATCGATTCAGGGGAGATCTTCCTCCAGTTTCTCCTAGCCTCCAAGGACGACCTAGTTTGATTATTACAGAAAACCCATAATAAATTAAAGGGGATCAGCCAATGATCAGACCAGTTCAGGGGTAACGGGTCCTCTCTCTGTAAAGTATGAACAATCGTAAAAAGTAGTTCAAGCATATGGCCAGCCATATGGGTATGTGACGCTACCTTTTGAGTCAAGTTGAGCCCTTTGAGGGTATCCGCAAGCTGGACAGCTAAGGGGCAGTTGACATTGTTCATGTGGACATTAAAATCCCAGAGGACTGTAAAGTTGGTATACCTCAGTGACAAGTCAGCAATGATGTCATAAAGCTTCCACAGCTGGGCAGCTGGGGCGTTAGGGGATCTATAGACTAGCAGTCCAGCCATTGAGAAGGCTTTGGGGAGTTTAATGCTGAAGGACAGAGCCTCAATCTGCCCTATATTTTCAATTATCTTATACATAATCTCGCAGTCCTCGCTCATAATTATGGCAAGGCCACCTCCCAGTCTATTTCTAACTCGATTCACCTTGGAAATCCTATAGCCTCCTGGAATGGATTATATGCGGATTGGAACTGTCTCGCATCCAAGTTTTGGTTGAAATCATAATGTCCCAGGCGTTCGTCTTTAAAGTAAGCCATATCTCATTCGCATGCTTTGGAAGCGATCTGCAGTTGACAAGACATGCCTTGATGGAGGGCCTTGGAGGAGGTTCTATCCCTGTGCTTTATTGTATTATTTAATACGAACTCGTTGTGTTATTTTATATTATGAGTGCAGGTGTACTGACAGTAAAAGAGTAAGACTCTGAACTAGACAAGGGAAGCAGCCAATCATTTTTTACTTCCTGCAACGTGGTATTTGAGTTTACGATTTGTGACGATTCCAGGTAGTGATTCTTTGTAATCTCAGAATGCTTCCCTTGTCTTGTTCTGACTCTCGGCAAGACCTGGCTTTCAAGAAAAATGCACTGCGCATGATTGGACTCCATAACCTCATACTTAAATCTAGACGTGTAAAACCCATCAGGCTTATTGCTGTTGGCTAAAATACCAATAATGGTTTAAAGTCATCCCAATGACATGGTGCCAGTTAACAGTTAGGAGACACAGAGGTGCATATTTACAAAGAAATGCCATAGTGCTGTGTTACGCCACATTCAGCTACGCCATGCTCCGACATTTTTTAAACTAAGGGATGCACCATATTTACAAATATACGGTGCACCCCTGAGTTTCCCTTAGTGCTGGCACTAAAAAAGCTGCCTAGCGCCAGCGCACTCACCCTTGCGCCATGTTACAAGAGTGCCTGTACTGCAGGGTCAATTGTTTATGTGTAGGAAGTGACATCTTCCTGCACATGAACAATCAATAATGGTGATTTGCTCTTTCTATGTGTGCTGCAGAATGCAGCACACATGGAAAAAGCAAAAAACGTGGAGAAATGTATAATTTCTTCTCATATCGCCATTCTAAGACCAGGCATGTCCTGGTCTTAGTTTTTGGCGCTGCCACAGTCTTGTAAATCTAGGGCAGCGTAAAAAACAATGGATGTTGCGGTGGAACACCCACAGCAATACCCATTGCCTGCCCCTCTCCCGCAGTAGACTGCGGTGGTAAGGGGCATATTTACAAAGTGGAGTTATGCCATGTTAAGTGTCTTAGCGCCACCTTGTAAAGATGTGAAATGGCGCTATGCCACCGGAGTATATGAAAAAGTGATGCTCCGGTGCCGAAAAGGGCTTATGAATATGCCCCAGAGTTTACTGCTGTCAATAGCGACTGCACATTTTCTATAAACCTTCCCAGAACTGCTGCTGCCAGAACCGTTAACCAAGGGCAGATCTTCCATGCCTCGTAGATTACAATTAGCACCAGGTCAAGAGGGTTATTTGTTTCACTCGGTCTTGGTTTTTCTGCCAACACCACTACGCATGCTGGGAATTGTAGGCCTTTACTTATATAAAGAATGCAATGATCATTACCATGACTGAAAAAACAGAACAACCTGAAAGCCTCCCTAATAGCATGAGCCAAGCAGCAGCTATCTGGAATTAAACAAAAATGGGGGTTCTAAAATACCCTATTTGAAAATGCATAGTATACTTTCTTATTTATAGAGTGTTGATTGTCATAATTGTGTTTCCCCTAAATGGCTTCTGTTAGTCCCACTTCTTTCTGTCCTTGTTTCTGCTTGTTACTCCCTCCCTCTAGTTCCCTTCTCTCAGTGTTTCAACTTGTACAGTGCTGGCGCCCTGCGTAAGTGTGTGTACATTCCATGCTGCTGTATACTTAATTTTGTCATGGTTGTCTGGGATTCAGTGGGTCGCTGGATCCAAGCGGGGACGTTGAATGAATCGAGCATATTTTCCTGCCAACTCCACACCTGTTTCACTTCATATATGGGCTGCCAGTTTCAATGCATTCAGTGTGGCACTTAAGTTGCAACTATAAATATGTAGGGAAAATTAGATGTTTTAAATTAAATAATATACAAACTTTAACAACAGAAAATGCAGACATATATTCAGGTAATGAGAGATTAAAACTAGGAAACGGCCATTACAATGCGACTGTAACCTAGCAGTACCTTCACCATGCATGCATAACAACGCATGCACTGTTACCACACAAGTATTTATCACACATTTTTTACAACACAAATGCCTATACCACGCATGCCTTTACAACAAACGAACGCTGTAAAGGTATGAATGGTAACCGCATATACATTGCACTGGTGGTAAGGCCATATGCTGCTTAACAGTGATAAAGGCACTGGCGTGGTTAAGGATATCGGCATCATTCGAGGAAATGGAGAGACCCTTCAGCTTCCTCTTGACGATCTGTACCGCGCCTCGCCTCAGAACAGCTGCCTCGTCAACCTGTAGAGGTAAGGGGAATTGGGCCTAGGGAGGTGGGGCGTACAGATTTAGGAGATTAGACTGGGGGTGTTTTTATTTATTTTTTAAATCCTGAGGTCAGGGGGATCCGGTTTTAAGGCTCAGGGTAGGTATTGAGCATTTTTAAAAAGGGTCGGGTGGGGTCGTGTTGCGGTTAGTTTTAGGGCTCAGGGCAGGGGTTTGGTATATTTAGAAAGGGATGGGGGCCTGGGGTTGGGCTCGCTGGGGCATACTTTTAGGGCTCAGGGGTTGGGTATTTTAACAAGGACTGGGGGCGAAGGTGCCGGGGACCGGTTTGAGGTCAGCGGTCAGGGAAAACTTTTATTATTGTATTGTATATAAACTTATATAGTGCAAACTGTCACCCTACGGGTATCCTGGCGCTGCGACTTAACAGATGGCATCAGCCAGCATCGATCCTAATTGCAAGTGGAAAGCTCATTTTACTCATTCCTTGGAAACAGCCATGTTTTCAAGCTTTTTCTAAAACGAAGCAGGGAATTAGATTGCCTCATACTCTGGGGTAGATCATTCCAGAGGCGTGATGCTGCAATACCGAATGCTCTGCCTCCCATCCTGGACTTCTTAAATCTGGTGGTCGTTACCAGGTTTGCACTGGAAAGAGCGAAGATTTCTCCCAGGATTTTACCAGGTAAATATCTCCTGCAAGGGCACTGGATCCAAACCATGTGCTGCTCTGAATACAATGCAGAGAGACTTAAAATAGATTCTCTCCTTAATGGGTAACCAATGAAGATCCTTTAGAGCCAACGCCGTAGAGGATCTGCGTTGACTATTTAGCACCATCTTTGCTGCTATAGACTGGACTCCCTGCAACCCCTGTAGGACGAATTGTGGTGCTCCCAGATACAGAGAGTTGCAGTAGTCCAGTCTACTCAGAATTGTAGTCCTCACTACAAGGGGTCTAGTGTCACTAGGCAGTAAAGGAAGAATCTGTTGAAGCGCTCTTAGCAAGGAGAAACAGACGCTAACCGTTCTGTTAGCCTGTGGCTCCATATGGAGGTTGTCATCTACCAAAACCCCTAGGTTATGCACAGTTTTGGCTGGAACCAAGGGCTTGTCCTTAGGGGTAAGTCTGAACTCCAACGGCAAATGCAGAGACATTTTAGCAGTGGAGCAATAAACAACCTCTGTTTTCCCCCCATTAAATTGTAGGGAGTTTTTCCTGAGCCAGTTGCTGGTCTGGTGCATACATTCCTGGAATGTGTCCATGGTTACCGCTTGATTTCCTTCCAGGGAGAACACCAGTTGGGTATCGTCCGCATAGTTAACCAGGTAAATTCCAAAAGACTTGATAATAGGGATCAAAGGGCGCAAGTATATGTTAAAAAGAATGGGGCTTATTGCAGAGCCCTGTGGCACCCCGTGGCGCACCAGGGACTTAGTGGAAGTGAACGGTGTCATGGTCACAGCCTGTTGTCTACCCGTCAGATATGATTGCAGCCACTTCAGTGCCCGTCCTTTTACACCTATATTCTTTAGTCTTTCCACCAGTATTGCATGACTCACTGTATCAAATGCGGCCGACATGTCCAGTAACACTAGTACAGATGGATTACCGTTGTCGGCTCGCATTCGTAGATTTTCCAATATGGTCGCCAAGGCTGTCTCAGTTCCGTGGCCTGGTCGGAACCCAAACTGGTCCCTATCCAACAGGTGATTTTCCTCTAGATATCGGGACAGTGATTTACTAACTGCCTTCTCCAGGATTTTACTGGGTAGAGCAAGAGAGAGATGAGTCTAAAATTCACTGGATTTGTTGGGTCCTGGGATGATTTCTTGAGCAGCGGGGTCACCACTGCCTGCTTCCACATCTCTGGAACCATTCCATTTCCAGTGATTGGCAGCAGATCTGCCGCAGCCAGGGAAATAATTATTTCCTAAACTCCTTCCAAATCCCATGTGGAAGAGGGTCCAGAGGAGAGCCCGAGGACACACTTTGAGCAAGGCTATTAAAGGTGTCCTCGGTAAGAGGTTGAAAACACTCTAGAGATGTTTCTGCCTGTGGTTCTTCGACTGGCGTCTGAGGTAGTTCATCCTGGCAGCTAATGTTACTTGGGTTAAACCCTCCAACAATTTTGGTGATCTTTTCATTAAAGTGGGTAGCAATCTCATCACAAAGTTTTTGAGTTGCGACCACCTTATTGCCCGTACAGACTGGATTAGAGAGGTCCTTTACAATATTAAAAAGTGCTTTTGTGCTGTTGGGCAATTGCAGGATAGATTTAGCATAAAAATCTGCTTTGGACCTAGAAATAATCTCCTTATACAGAGCCTGCACTAATTTCAGCTCTTTCCTGTCTGACTCTATATATGACCTTCTCCATTTCCTCTCAGCCTGTTTGCATTTAATCTGCATCGATTTCAACTCCTCACTATACCAAGGGGCTGAAGGTTTCTTCCTATTTTTCAGTCTTTTTACGGGGACAAGCAGGTCCAGGGTACCATTTATATATTTACAGTACGTTTGATAGTTTTTTCCTACTGGATCATTAGGGGCAAAGAGATTCTGATCAGGGAATTTTGGGTGTAGTCTGTTTTTTATTAACTTGGCCCATTCTCTTCCCTTACGATAGGTCACCGATCGATTAATATTATTCACTGATCTAAGCAGTGTCATCCTGAAATGGATTAGAAAATGGTCGGTCCAGCTTTGGGGCAGTACATCAATCACCTCTGTCTCATTCTGATTAGCAAACAGGAGGTCTAGGACATGCCCTCCTTGATGGGTTGGCTGATGTACCAGTTGGTATAGGCTAAGGTTTTCACAGGTTTGCCTTAGATCTCTCAGATGGTGTCCTAGATACCCGTTATCCCAGAGATTAAAGTTCCCTAGTATAACCATTCTTGAGTGTGTTAGGGTCAGAGCGGCGATGGTGTCGAACAGTGTTTGATATTGGGTATCTAGACCCGGAGGTCTGTAACAGACTATTCCTGTTAGTAGCCTTCCTTTTGCCGCTTGCTTATGGAGAATGTTATACCCTCCTGGACAAGCAAAAGCCCAACTCTACAAAGGAGTCGGTGCTGGTCCAGGTCAGGTCCGGTGCTGCTCCAGGTCTCTGTTAGGAATAGAGCATCTAGGCCTCATGCAAAGACCTTTAACATACATGCCTTTACAACTACATTCGTTGTAAAGGCACTTGTGGTAAAGGTATATTCGTTATTAAAAAAATGCGTGGTAAAGGTTATGCGTGGTAAAAACATTTGCATTGTAACGCATGTGGGGTAAAGACATGTGTTGCAACAGAATGCGTTGTACTGTCATACATTCAATAAAACCTGTTAATCAGGCGGGAGATACCCACATGGCTTTCTTCTAAGGTCTGCTTCTTCTCTTATTGCAAGCATAGTAGGGCTGACATGTAGGGCAATCAGGTAGTGCAAGAAGCAAGGACGTAGAAGACACTAAGGCCCATATTTATGAAGCCTTTGTGTTGTCCTTATATCACACAAGGCAACGCAAAGACAACTCAGGGGCTTATGCTTGGCCTTGTGTGGCTTTTTAAAGTAATGTAACTCAAGCCAGCTGCTTGTGCTGCGTTACCTTATATTTCAACTTGGGAGGCATTCCATGGGTGGAGCAAGGGCTTTCCCATGCATCCACCGATGAGTTTTGGCACATTCCCAAATTTACAGAGACTTGCAAAACTGGGAATGCGTCAAAATACCATGCTTTCCCCAGTGAGGCCTAACAAAGAGAAATATCTTCATTTCTCCGAGTTACTTTCTCTTTCCATTTGTTCTGCATTCTGCCGCACAAGTAGAAGAGGAAAATGCCTCTAAAGAGTGTTTTTGTTTTTTCTTCCTGCACAAAAACAATCCTGTTTGTAACGCAGGCACTGTTGCACTATGACGCAAGTGTGCCGGCTTTGGCACTAGGCTGCACAAAGTGCTCCAGAGCAGGGAGAGGCCAGAACAACTCCATATCTTTGTAAATATGGAGCATTTCTGCAACTTTGCTTTCTGCCTTGCATTGCATGAACGTTCAGTAAATGTGCCCATATATTCGGGGGGGGGCACAACACAGAGAGTGCAGAGCTAAGGTTCTTGTGTGACTCCAAGAGTCAAGCATGAGCTGAGATCAAAAGATGTAAATCAGACAATAATGTCATGAACAAACATGCTAAAGACTTTAAAATGAACGAAAATATGTTTCTACATTTCTCAGTGCCACAACTAAGTGCAAACAATTATATCACTGAATTGAGTGACATTTATTGAAAGTTATATATATTTTTTTTTTTTATGAAACAGTCAATATTACTCCCATTCCCTGGTGACACTGTCACAAGTTACCTAAAATGTGTCAGTTTATCATGTTCTCTATTTATTTAGCCTATATTGGTATTAACTGTGGAGCAAGAATAATTGAAATATTCATCATGTAAAAGTGAGCTTTTTGAAGAACTCAGATCCTGCTCTGAATTGCTCCAATGTCCTCTCAAACTGTGCGGTTAAGAACAATTCTATCTAGTGAAATAAAGCGATGGGCCATGGACCACACCATTTGGTGAAGTGGAAAGCTAGAATTTGAGTCCAGCAATGCATATTGTGAAGTTCAGAAGCTGCAGAGTTACATCTTTCTCTCTTCCGTTTAACAACCAGGCTTGGACAGATACCGAAAACTAACTATGAAATCATGTCTATGAAATAAAAAAAAAACACGACAAGCGAAATAGAAAAAAATCTAAAACGCAATTTATTTCCTTCTAATCCACCTCATTCAACAGTTCCACTTAATTTTTGTACAAAGGAAGACATGCGTTCTGATTTTGTTTGAAATTAAAGGGCTCCCACTTGAGCCAATGCAGCTAATGCAGAATCCGTGCGTGGGAAACATCACATCGTTTCAGTAGCTAGCGGAGCGCGTGAGCAGACCAAATCTTCCTCATGCCACCCTGAAATAAAAACAAAGAGGAAAAAAACAGCACTTTCAATGGTAACAGCAGAGCTGTCGAGCTACGGAATTGTCAGTACATACATATGGACCCCGAGTCATTACTTAAGGATGATAACCATACATATATAATGCTCAAACACACACTTCATTGAGCATTAGCCACGTAGGTTCAGTTGTTAGGATTATCTCTTGTCACGTGCAGAAGCTGGTTGTGCGCGATACTCATTTTGCAGTCTCAAAATCACCTGTTGAAGCACGGTGAGGCAAGAAGAAACAGAAAGATGGCTCTCCCTAAAGCAGGGCTCACATTCACAAATGCCAGAGGTACTGAATCATTGTATTCTTATTTTCACTTTCACGTGCCTTAGTGGTCCCCTTGCACTTGCTAGTGAGGTGATTACTCAGCCTCTGTTCTGTCTCTTAGTGAAGGTCGCCTCACTCCTCCCTGTGTGGTGGTGAGCCTTCTTGTACTTTCACCTACTCCGATTAGTAAACAGTAAATGGTAAAAAGACGGACTGTCCTTCAAGAAGGTGTCTAAATAAATTCCCCTTGTGCCAGACTTGGGTGGCCCTATGTGCTGGGATGACACTAGTGAACTGTATGTGAGAACGAAAAGCTGTGAGCCAACCTCAGTAGGAAATTGAACTTCCCATCAAGTCGGTAAGTGCACCCCATGCCCAGTAACCTAAGTAGTAGTGCTTAGTGATGACCCACTGTGCCCCTCTCCTATCCCACTCCTGTACCTCCATGCCTGGTGAAGAAGGGATCCATAGCATGGAGAGCTTCAGGGGGCCTGCCCACCAGTGGCTCCACTAGGCCTGGCGCCTGGCCTCCAGCTTTCGGATCCCAAAAGGACCAGTCCTTATGGTCAGCTGGAGAGCCCTCAATGAAAAGGCTTTCCCATCTTTCTGAGGCAATTCTAGATCCCTGCACACAAGCTGGGTAGGAATGATCAGAGGTCCCCCGCATAGCCCCCATGCATGTCCCAATAGTGCAGCTCAAGTGCCTTCAGAGAAAGCCACTAAAATTGGCCTAAATGCCTCAAAGTTTCCAAGCCAACACAATCACTCATTTGCAATCAGCCAAAAGTATCACGGCACCTCCCCCAGGCAAGTAGAAGCCATTACCTCAGCACTACTTATTTCAGCTTTGTTTTCTGGAGCAGATAGATGGAATGCCTTTTTTCAGACCACTAAAGATGTGGCTTGTCTTGTGTTCAGCATGTAAATTCAAATTACCATTTTCAAAAGAGGGAAAAAGCCTGAAGCTATGAGATTTCAATAGTTACCCAAGAGAAGGTTAACCTGCCTAGTAGAGAACTCTTAACGTCTAAGAAGTCAGTTGACTGGTTTCAATGTCTCTCAAGATGGTGAAGGATCTGCACCCAGGTAAATAAGTGCATCCCTCGCATCGCATGGCTATATTAGCAGGACCCTCATCCATAGGTACCACCAGTGGCAAACTTCATAATCGGATCCTCACTCACTCACCTAGTGTGATAAGAGGATCTCTTTTTCTAAGGGACAACAAGTGTAAATTAAAATCCTCTTCGGGATTCTAAATCCTATTTACTCGCAAGATCCATTGGCAGGAGTAAAAACAGTTGGTTATTTAGTGGGTATAATGACCCCTAACATCAATGGGTCGACATTTTTCAGCCTGTATCTAATGCTACCAAGGGTCAGTAGGCTTTCTTCCCTCCCTTTTGGTTATTTACACTATGAGAGTTCTCTTTTTATCCATACTGATTAAGGATGCCCAATGGTCACTGTACTATGCTGGCATCCCTTCAATCACTGTGTAGCCTTTGATCTGAAGGTGTGGCAGTGACATGTGTGCCATTGTCTGATAGGGGCCCAACTCTGCTGAAGGTTGGAGACTGCTACCCCCAATTAGTCTGTGTGCTGCAGGCTGATGGTGTGGATTGCACAGCACAGCTATAACTTGTGTATGAAAGTGGTAGTGTTGTATGCATACAAGTATAGTAATAAGGAGGTGCTGGGCTTCCAAAACGCCAATGCCAGAGTATAAAGTTGTTGTTGTGGGGTGATTATTATCCCTCATATCGTGCCCTAGTGGACTGGGCTGTGTGTTCCAGTCCCAGGGGTGTCAAACTGAGATCAAGGACTTAGCGAGGGCCTTTACCTATCGCTTTATTCCCATATCTTATATGCAGCAAATATCTCTCTTTGTAGTGGTAGGCAGTGATATGTATGGAAGGGGCAAAGCCCTGGACAAAGTTACGATGGACTTCCTTGAGGTAAAAGAGGCCATCGCATACCCCAATCATCCATTAATTTCTCAATTTACGGTGCTATATAACGTGCTAAAATTTCACCTAGGGGCCACTCAGAACTCTTGGAAGAAGAAATGACAAAGGCAGCAAAGGGGGAAAACATAGGAGAGCCAAGAATCATGTGAATCAGCAGAAAAACAGCATTGAAGTGCGAGTCTTGGAAGCTGTAGATTTAGCACCAGAGTTTCTAAGATCGTGCATCACTCAAGATGGAGGTTTTAAGATGTTCGCTAATGTGTTGCAGCAGTAAAATGATAAGCTTAAGAAAATACAAATTGTATAAAAACACCAATACAGTGGGGGGCTTGGCCACAACTCGGAGGAGATGGGCACTTAAGCTGTGCGCTCCGCTCAATGACCTTCTGAAACCCTGCCGCATGACCAGTAGGAGCGTGGATTCTCCACATTGTGGGTGCTCTCACGCAACAGAATACTACCTGATTAAGAAGTAGGCAAAGAGAGGGCTTTAATACCAGCTCTCGGGGTTTAATTTTTGGGAAGTCTCTGATCAAACAAGATGTTTGCTGAACATGGCGGCTCCCGGGGAGAAAGGTTTGACCACGTGATGGCTCCTGTTTTGCAGAAGCTGACTCCCTACCAGAAACCTTTACTCCAGATAAGTGCACTACATAAGATCACCACTATCTGCTGCCACATATTACAATCCTGATTATATTCAGACATTCGTTGCTAATTTTAGGAACCAAAGTCGATGTTGGGCTACATTTGGTAGGATTCCTACTGAGGTTGTTTCACCCATTGAAATGGCATTTTACTAACTCTTGTCACTAAATATGCTATATCTTGCAAAATACCAACATAGGATTGACTCTCTTTTGTAATGTGTTCAATTCCAGAGGGTTTTATAGGAGGTTCATACAGCAAGAGTGATTGGGCTATGTTTTTAGTAAGATCCTACCAACCGTTAAGCTTTTTCCTCCTACTTTATGGTGCCTGATTGTTACATTGAATCTTACAAATAACTTACTGTTCCACTATCAAAGTTGGTAATAGTGATCCCTACTGCATTTTGGCTCTAAGTTCTAATCACAAGGCACCAACTACAGACATAATGGATCTACTTATATGGTTGAATTGTGTTACAGATTATTTTTTACCTATCAGCATATTGTCTTAGTCACATACTGTTGCATGCCGACTACCCTATGGGTCGTATAGGATACAGGCCCATCTACTTGGCTGGTAACTGAATACAATATCCCCTATTACTCCTACACTGAAAGTTGACATCCGAATCCTAAATCTTCTGATAACTAAGTCACAGCAAATGGCAGAAAAGGACCCAAAGGTTGGCTCAAAACATTCTAAAACAGACCCAACATGTCCAGGTTCACCTATAAAACCTGAAACGGATAGCTCATCTTCAATAGACATGATCCTTAGAGAACAGATAATTCTATCAATCTCTATGATTGAAAACTGTTATTAAGTAGGCAAAACAGATTTAATTCCATTCCCTCCATTGTTAAACTGATTTCTAATTTGGGCAAAACAGGGCATGTGATTTCTAAAATGTATACGTTGGTTTTAGCAAAAGATGCAAAATTAGTTCAAATAAAAGAATCAAAATGGGAAAAAGAAAATAGACCGAATTCATTGACTCCTAACTGGACCTGATTTTGGTGTCTACCATTTAAATATAAAATGTCTCCCTCTTTATCACAAACAACATTCTTTTTATTACATAGCACATATTGGACCCTTCAAAGATTACATAAATTTAATCTTCGTGAAATCCCCCTATGTTTGAACTGTGAGGCTATAAATGGGGATTTAGCTCATATGTTGTTTGACTGTTCCAAATTAAGCAAGTTTGGTCAGATGTGCATAACTCCTACTAAGAATTGCTCATATCTACTGATTGGTCCCACCAATTTGGATTTACTTCCTAAGGATGATGCATATTTTTTTAATTCATTCTTCACACTGGCGTGCAAAATCATCTTGTGGCATTGGAAGGATTTTTCAAAAGTCTCAATTCAAAAATGGAAGGAATGGCTATTTTTCACAAAAGGAGCTGACAACATGTCCATTTTTCAGTCTCCTTGACAACCACATTCTCAACATATATGGGACAAACTGGATCTATACCTGGCCAAAATCAATCCACCGTAAAGGTTTCAGTGCACTTTTGTAATTTTCATTTATATAAAGGGTACGTAACCTGATTTCAGATAAATTTGTCATGTTTTATTCAAATGATGACACAAGGAACACCTTGGTATAATTTTAATATTGAATTGTACTTTGACCTATTAGAAGGTACAGAAAGACACCGTAGTTTTTCATACATCTTTATTATAAAAATAAAGAAATTGAAAAGAAAAAAACACACATTACATTGACTTAAATTAATAAAACAAACATTGTTATATATTGTCCATAGTTACAGTGGCATATACCAACATATATAAAATGAATGAGTGTCATCATAAGAATATGGCTTCGTAAACATGAGGGAAGAGTGTAATATTTCAATCCTGACGATGACATTGTAATAGGAAGCTTTTCAAATATTTTTTAACAATACCTGTGAGAAATGTGTCCCAGGGAGAATAGAGTTTCATATTTCTCTACACTTACGACAGTAATTAAGATTTAATGTACTTTTAAGGTTGGAAGGAGTCACTCTACAGGGAACACAGGATTCCAGAGAAAGTCAGTTTTGCACCACGTAGTTTTGGCCCCACACCGTGAACCTTTAAGAACAATATTCATGACTTGAAAATACTCCCAGCTTCAAATGGTAGCCACTGAAGTGTGGTTAGAAAAGGGTTAATAAGTTTAGAGCAGTTTGTTCCTATCACTAGCCTAACTACAGCACCTAAATCTGCTTTTTAGAGGTACATGGTGATCTTTGGAATTCTACACAGTAAGGCGTTCCCATAGACAAGTCTAGGCAGGATTGTAGATTGGGCTGCCATTTTGAAATTTTATTCAGAAATACAGGATGTAATCTCACAAAAAGTGTCTTAGCAGGTTCTAGTAGCTTTTGACTTGTGTTTTAATGTGTGCTTGCAGAATGATTTAGTCAAGGAAAAAGACCAGGGATTTACTGTAGTTACTAATTCAGGCAGCCAGTCAGGGCTGGAATGCAGCAGTGATAGAGCGTGATGGGGAAAACCTCTATGTCAGAGGATTCAGTTTGAGATGGTGGGAGGTCATCCAGGATTCAATATCCTCACAAATCTGAGTCAGAGGTAAGATGGCCTTGTGTTCTAATTATCATGTTTGTGGTGATTCTTTGTTATTGTGGCTAAGGTGGCTAAACCCCTAGGAATACATCATCATCATCAACAAAAGTATCTTTATTCGGATATTAAAACATCCAGGAAAAGAACAATATATTTACACAAATCATATACAATAATATGAGCAATTCATCATAAATGCATTAAGATAAAACATGTCTAATGGGCCTTTCCATGATCACAATGGCAGTATTGGGCCTGAACTTCGGCCTAGGTTACAAATTCATCATTTTTTATAAAGTGCGGGGTGCTAACCACTATACAAATATGGGATACCAACACATTAACATTAATTAAAATGCGAGATCGTAGTTTACGTAAAAACAGTCCATTTTAAAATAAGCCAAGGCCTAAATAAAAAAGAACTTCTTATAACATCCCAAGTACTCTAAATGTTGCAGTACGACAATTACAAAAAATCCACGTATTATCTCCTATTCTGTATACAATGTATAACAATCTTGCGGAGTAGCTTTAATCCAGATGCCTCGTCTGTAGTATCCGGCAAACAGAGTAACTTACACCTCCCTTCTAGATTTCCTCAATTTAGCTGCTAATCTTAAAAAATTTACAGTGCAGAACAATGTAAGAGGTTCCGCGGAAAGTTTTAAGTATAAGAGTGCTACTCTGACTTGGGTGAATTTATTCGCTCTTAGGATGGTTTTTAAGAAAAGAGCCCGCGGGTATTCATATAATGGACAAAAGAATACAAAATGGAGGGTATCCTGTGGAGATCCCAGATCGCAGCCACAGGGACCCTTTGAGCCAATATCTTTCGTAAACCCTGCAGGAACAGCTAAAATGTGATGTAAAAGATCCAGTCTGAATCTGGTCATTAAAAATCTATCGTTTTTGTTATAAATCTGTGCCAAGTATGGTTCTAAACCTACAACAGATTTTGTTAATATATGTGATCGCACTGACCCTTTCAGTATTTCGCTATCTTCCCGGGTGCAGGCTAACCGCCTCGTATACTCTGCTTTTATCGTGACTTTTAGCTGCAGCGTTAGGGACGTAGGTTCCTTAAAGTATCTTGCAAAACCCAGCCACTCCAATTTATCCTTTACATATTTAAGCCATGGTATCTTGTGACCTTTGTCCCTGTTGATACAGTCTATTAATATTTCTCTGCTTAGACTAGCTTCAGGGTTGGTCCAGATTTTAATCCAACACAATAATGCCTTAAGGCTTAATCTGTCGGAGATATAGGGGAGCCCTAGCTCCTTGTGGATAATATAGGCCGGGGTACTTTGAGAAACTTGCAAAATCCTCCTAAGAAACTTATTTTCCTCCCGTTGTATAGTGGAAATGTTTATAAATCCCCAGACCTCACTCCCATACATGATTTTGGAACAACAGATTGAATTGTATAAATTCAATATTTCCGTCAATGACCAACGACCTAATCTCGTGGCTCGGTTCATAATTGAGCCCATTATGCTCACATGCTGCTTGCATTTTTCTGCAACTAGTGTGTTAAAATTGAGGTGTTTATCGAAGATAATCCCTAAATAATTGAAAACCTCGACCTTCTCTAGTTTGTGTCCCCCAATTTTAAAAATAAAATTCTTAGTTGGTCTTTTTCCTGCTTCCATGATGTAGGATTTTGTTAGGTTAGGGGATAAATCTAGATTTGCCATAAACTCATAAAAGCCATCGATAAGAGACTGCAGTCCCCTCCCTGTACGCGAGAGGAGTACTGCGTCGTCCGCGTATAATAAGACAGGTATACTTCTATTTGCCACTCTCGGACAATCAACCCCCAATGTTCTTAGAGCTTTATCCAAACCATTTATGTACAGTGTGAATAAAAAAGGCGCCAAAATGCAGCCTTGTCTCACACCCCCTGTGCAAGAAAAGTGGTCAGTGAGATTCCCCTCGTTGTTATACCTAACCTGGGCTGTGGTATTCATATGCAATGTTTTTAAAATGAATATCAAACTTAAGTCTACCCCTAGCAACTCTAAGATCTCCCATAATTTTCCTCGGTTAACCCGGTCGAAGGCTGCTGTCAGGTCCATGAAGGCTAAAAAAACTGTGCCTTCACCAGCCACAGTATACTTTGCGACCAGGTTATATAAGTTGAGGCATTGGTCTGATGTTGAGCGGCCCATTCTAAAACCGTACTGGGTGTCAGTAATAATTTCCTTTTCCTCCGCCCAGTCCATTAAACGATTTAGAATCACCTTCCCTAATACCTTTGCCGACACATCTATTGAAGAAATCGGACGGTAACATTGAGGGTTGCTCTTGTTGCCCTTTTTAAATATGGGGACAATATTAGCAGTTGACCAGGACCTGGGCAGTCCCTCTTCCACTGCTGTATTAAAAATTCTCACGAGTATAGGGGCCCACAGCTCAACCTGTGATAAAAATAGATCTGGAGGGATCCCATCTGGCCCCGGAGCCTTATTTCTTGTCAAGGCAAGTATTCCATTTTTAACCTCGTCCACTGTGAACTCCACCCATGAGTTTGGAAGAGTACCCATATCTGTGACTTGTTGGGCAGTTACACAGCCGTGGTTATACAACTTACTAAAATGAGAGACCCATTCTTCTGGGAGGATATTACAAGCCATCTTCTCGCTATTCAGTGGCTGGAAAATTGGGTCATTTATCACCTTCCAGAATTTAGACATGTCTCTCAACTCCGCTGCCTCCTTTAAATTCTCCCAGGCCTCAGATTGGATAGTATGTTTCCTCTTCTTTATGGCCGATTTGTATTGGGCCCTATATTCCACTATCCTGCTCCTATCTTTCGGTACCTTTTTGAGTGCCCGTTTTAATTCTTTTTGGGCACTGGAGCATGCTTTGTCGAACCATTTGGGTTGAAGATTGGACGTAGGTAATAATTTGGCCCTGAGTAGCTTGTCAATATCCCTTGCCATATTTGCAAAGACACTTAACAGTTCTTTACCTTTGACTTCCTGGTCTAGGCACATCCAAATCCCACTATCGGGGGATGCGATAAGTTTTTTGTAAAATGCTTCCCCATCTATATTTGACCAACGTATGCGCCTGCCTTGGTCGATAGCTTCCAATTTGCCCCTCATCATCCTGGCCCTTGCCTGGGTGGAAGAGTCCTCATCCATCAATGACAACACCAAGGGGTTGTGGTCACTAAAGATGCTAATCTGTATACTAAAATCTACGATCCTGTATTTAAGACAATGTGAAACAAAGATAAAATCAATAATTGTATCCCTGCCCCTACCTTTAAACATTGGGTTAATGATATTAGAGTTCCTGGGCTTGATTAAGTCCATCGTAGGGATTAAATCATATGTGCCCAGAATGTTTCCCAGTTTGCTACCTTCCGGTGTATGTTCTAGGTGCCAATCCTTAATAGATGGACAAGAATCCCATTTAGCCCCTTCCCATTTCAAATGTGGGCATTGATGGCAATTAAAGTCGCCCGCCAGGATCAGGGTTGGGGGATTATTTCCCCTGGAGTGCAGATCTAACAATCTATCCTCAAGCTCGTTCAGCCTCTGCGTCGACTGGGCCGCATTATAAAAATTTATCAAAACAAATCTTAAGCCCTTCTTACAGTAACTGATACCCTGTAAATTATCCGAACTCCATCCCAAGACCTCCCAGGTCCCTTGTAACGCAAGAGACACATACGTTATTAGTCCCCCTTTCGCTCTTCCCATACTAGATTTACGAGCAGGTACAAAAAACATTTTATATCCCTCTAGATGTGCAGCACTACTATCCGTCTCCCACGTTTCTTGTAGACAAATAATATGAAATTTCTGGCTGAAATCCAACCATTCCTTGTTTTTAGCTTGGTTGAGATTCCTGCAATATTCCATGATACCACACTGATTTCCTCAGCCTCATGATTTATTGTGCTCCTGGCTAGGGTAGGCTGTTTTGATCGGGGAATCCTGCAGGACCAGTCCCTCCAGGAACCAGGCTATTAACTAAAGGATTTGGTGTAACTACATTTTGCCTGATGGTAAGTACAGGAATATTTCCCGTGATATCCGCAATCTCCTTTTGCGTTGAATTAACTAAAGGGAATGGGGGCTCTAGGTGCTCATCATGGGCCAGTCAATCAAGTTCGTCCATCACTGCTGCCTCACATAGTGGGGTGAACCGATTTGGGACGGGCCACGGGCTATTAGTTCTTGTAATGGGTGTTACCCTTCTTCTCCAAGTCGTTTGTCGCGACTCGGTTAAGTGGTCCCTATAGAAGAAATTAAGTGGCAGCATTTTTATTGTCGACCCTCTATCAAAGAACCCGTAACTAGAAGCAAGTAATTCTTTTACCATCTGCGGGTCTCTGAGGTTAACAATAACACAATCCCCAGGAAATTTTTTCTCTGAGGGTCCAACCCAAGCTACCCTCCTTGCCATGAGAATTTGGCTATTCCTCAGCTTGACTCCCTTCACGTTGTTATACAACCAATGATTAGTCTTATTGATCAGGGAACTTGTGGACTCTTCTCTGTCATGATTTTGGGCTGGGACTCCCGCCAGTACTATTGTGTAAGGGCAAGAGGCTGGAGGCAAGTCCAAAGTCTGCAAACCTGGTGTACTCTGCACCTGTGCGTCTGAGAGACTGTGACCTATTACCAACCCTTTATTCTTACCCTCCTGTTGTGAGCTGGGGGGTATGATGTTGGGGAGTATATCTTTGTCCTTGCTCGCTATAGGGGCAACTCTCTGGTTGCTCCCTGCCAACCTACTGATATTTGTGCCGGCACTGGCAGGACACGAACCGCTCCCCAACCCTTCCTGACTCGTAGTTAATTGGGCCACTAGGTGTTCCCCATTGTGTGTTTCTAGCATCCTGTTTACTTTCTCCTCAATTTTCTTAATGTATTCTGCTAAGGGGGCCAAATGTTTAAGGAGAAGAACTTCTATATTGGACTCTAGTGCTTTCAATATCTCCTGTGACCATTCCTTCCTATTTACCGGAGAGCAGGTTTCACAATGTGTGCAAGTTGGCCGAGTTCTTACGTCCTCAGTAACTAACAGTTCTATCCTGGGGGCTCCTTTTTTTAGTTTATTTACATTTCTAATTTTTTCCGTACCTTTACGATATGAAATAGCCGGAGACCTTGCTTTCGCACTGGAGCCAGAAGCTAGGGTGGAGTCTGGCACCAGTAATGCCTTTTTAGAGCGGGTAATCACTTCTCTTTCCCTCCCCATTAAGGTATCAGGTTCCCTCTCCCCCCCAGTTATGATCCCATCCTGCTCTTCATCTCCATTTTCCCTATTGCCCGGTGTGTCTGACTCAAAATCTCCTGACACAGTTGCATTCAGTCTCGACGGAGAAGTATGATGTTGGCGAGAGGGAGTTGAAGACCCCTCCAGTATTATTAACTCTTGTTCCCCATCTACTCGCGTCTTTGTGTGAACTTGTACTGTGGTCACATGCTGGGTGTTACTATGGGCGGAGGTGCCCTGACCTTCAGGGTTACTCACCCCGGGTGTGACACACTCAGCTATTGTCCCCAGGGATGAGCGTTTATGTGCCAGGAGGGAGTCGAGGGATAACCTGCGCTCCGTCAGTAATATTTCGTGTGTTAACAAGGATTCTGCTCGTGTGATGAATGCGTCTAGGGTTCCCTTTACTCCTCCCCCTATTCTACTGGGGTTTTTTTTAGTTTTCCCCATGGCACTACTTTGGCCTAGCGGGATTGTAATATCGTATAACAACCACTTTCAGATGCTTTATCCCTTAATAGACCACTTGTAGCTAACCAATTACAAACACAAATCAATGGGTATTGACCGATGTACAACCTAACAATGAATGACCCACAGGCCCCCCCGTGACTTATCTCAACTGTCCTCTGGCAAATATGGAGGTGTCCAGATCTTAACTCGATGATCAAGAGTATTGGCCCGGCCCGGCCTCCTCTGGCCCCGGACGGCCACAGACGGCCCGCCCTCTGCCCGGGCTCAGCCCGGCGTCGCCCGCGCGCGTCCCGCGACGCGGAGGGAGCCTCAGCAATTTATGCGCCTCCGGGCGCGCAGCTCGTTGTCATCAGGAAGTGGTACCGGGAACTCTGGGAGCTGTAGTCTCCCCCCACAGCGGCCAGCGGTAACGGTGGCGGCGGGAGAGACCAACAGTGTGACCAGCCCAGGAAGAGTGCAGCAAGCGGTGACCGGTGTCAGCAGCGTCAGGTAAGTGCGATTTCAGACCCCCGCTCCACCGAGGGAGCCTCAGCAATTTATGCGCCTCCGGGCGCGCAGCTCGTTGTCATCAGGAAGTGGTACCGGGAACTCTGGGAGCTGTAGTCTCCCCCCACAGCGGCCAGCGGTAACGGTGGCGGCGGGAGAGACCAACAGCGTGACCAGCCCAGGAAGAGTGCAGCAAGCGGTGACCGGTGTCAGCAGCGTCAGGTAAGTGCGATTTCAGACCCCCGCTCCACCAAGGGAGCCTCAGCAATTTATGCGCCTCCGGGCGCGCAGCTCGTTGTCATCAGGAAGTGGTACCGGGAACTCTGGGAGCTGTAGTCTCCCCCCACAGCGGCCAGCGGTAACGGTGGCGGCGGGAGAGACCAACAGCGTGACCAGCCCAGGAAGAGTGCAGCAAGCGGTGACCGGTGTCAGCAGCGTCAGGTAAGTGCGATTTTCAGTATTCTGATGGCTATTCTTCCTGTTCTTTTCAGGACTCGTTTCCAACAACCAACTAACTTTTGACTTGTGTTTTAATGTGTGCTTGCAGAATGATTTAGTCAAGGAAAAAGACCAGGGATTTACTGTAGTTACTAATTCAGGCAGCCAGTCAGGGCTGGAATGCAGCAGTGATAGAGCGTGATGGGGAAAACCTCTATGTCAGAGGATTCAGTTTGAGATGGTGGGAGGTCATCCAGGATTCAATATCCTCACGAATCTGAGTCAGAGGTAAGATGGCCTTGTGTTCTAATTATCATGTTTGTGGTGATTCTTTGTTATTGTGGCTAAGGTGGCTAAACCCCTAGGAATACCGTCTGGATTTTGCATTTGTGGTACACCCATTAATCTTCTTTTTTGCTCGTAATTCTTTAGGCCTATCATGCATTATCATAGCTTTTGTTGTAGAAGAAGTTATTGCCATAACCCTAGAACACATGCCAACCAGAATTCTAAATTCCTATTCTCTTGATGGTTGAGTATGAGCAGTTTACTGGCGACAGATGCTCCATTTCCCCAATGCAAGGACCCTTGTGGGAACCTATCCTTCAGTGTAGGAAGATGGCTCTTTACATAGTAAAACAAAAGAGGTATACTGTGCAAAGAGTATGGCTATTCACTTATAAGTGAACAGGGGCTTGTTCAAGCAGCCCAGTGCGATTCAGAGAGGACTGTTAGACATCTGTGAATACGCACAAGTCAATAAATGATGAACATGACTCAATAAGGAGATCCACACCAATATATATAAAATAGCCCCTATCTATATACATGTTTAGGCACCATAATTAATATGATCAGGTAAGTACATTCTTCAGGATTTTCTTTTTTTTTTAAACAGTCGACACTATTATTTCTCAAAAACTGCAATATTATCCTATGGGAGGAAAAACATGTACAGCATTCAGCTAGAGTACAGCGACTTAAGAGACCAATCTCTTGGACCTAAGATGAGTATTGGGCCAGGTTCAAGGCAGCACCAGCAGGTCACCTCCAGCGGCACTAGGGTGGCGGTTGCAGTGGCGCAATACAGCGTCAGGTGCCCGAAGTTAGTCTAAGGAGGATCAAACTTCATGAAAAGAAGCTGCAGGTTTTGACTGGGAGGCCAGTCGGCCTGAACCAACAGGAGGGATCACGTCTTGCGATGCTCGGGGACCTGGGGACACCAGTGGTCCTCTTCTCCTCAGGCAGAGGTTTCAGGTGACATCAGAGACTTCACGAGGGGTGAAACAAAAGTGGAGTCTGTCTCTGGAGGGCTTGGGGACCACACCGACACAGTTGGGACACTGTGACACAGGCTGAGGGGCTCGGGTGCAGTGGGGTTTGGTGGCGTCATGTTTTTGACGGTTTTGGATTCCTCGCGGGTCTTCTTGGGGTGCCTGCAGGATGCAGGGGAGCATTTCCGCTGCTCCACAGGAGTTCTTGAGTCTTTTTTGAAGGCAAGCCATCCTCCTACGCTTTGGAGGTTTGACAGCTGCAGGACGAGACGTCTTGGCGCAGGCTCAATGGGGAACAGTACACAGACCAGCTGGGCCGGTGCCATATCAGCTGCTCTTCTTCAGTCTTCTGCTTTTGCTGATCTTCAGTCTCCTTCCTCTTTGTAGGTCATTCAGGATCTGCTGTTCGGGTTCCAGATACTCCTCTAAATATTGAATTTAGGGGTGTTAGGTCAGTGTAGGGCAGTAGTCGATGGGTCTGAGGGACCACCACCTCCTCAGGGCTATAAATAAAATGAATAGGGGGGCGCACAGACACCTGAGCCCCGGGGACCACCACCTCCCCAGGGCTACAATTAACATAAAAGAGGGAGTCCACACAGCCCACCTGACCCCGGGACTACCACCTCCCTGGGGCCAAATACAAGAAAGGAGCCATTTATAGCCCAGGGGACCACCACCCTCCAGGGCCAGCTCCTGCTATGTCCTGGGGTGCCCACCCCGGGACATTGCTGTTTGTTTTTGATTGGCGGGAGCTGACAGCTCACGCCAAGCAAAAGCAAGCACGCCAGTTCAAGAAGGCGGGAGATGTTAAAGTGCTCACTCCCACTGAAAAGAGACGTTACAACTCTTTCCCTGCCCTCAAACATGTCGGAAGGGAAAGATAATAAACTATTGCTCTTGCACACAGGGAGCTGCATTTCCAGTAGCTCCTTGTGTGCAATAACAATGCCGGCTCCCTCAGGAGACGGGGAGACGGTGGGATCACAGGGGTCTTGTGGCTCTACCCAGATTCCCATAGCACACTGGGTGCCCTGGGTAGCTTCCAGGGCACCCAGGGGAACATGGCCAGGCCCCGGGGTATGGGGTCCTTGGGGCCAAAATTGGCCCAGGGAGGGGAGCTAGGTTGCCCCTCTCCTTCATTGAATAATGGCCAGGCCCAGATGAATGGGGACCCTGAGTTCGAACTTGACCCGAGGTGAAGGGCTGCGCAGCCCCCTCCCCCATTCAAATATGGCCGGGCTCCGGGGGATGTGCTCCCTGGGTCTGAAAAGGACCTGGGAATGGGGGTCTGCTCTCCCCTATTGAAATTACAGTTGCCCACCTTCCTCCCCCATTTTAGAGGGAAAACAAAGGGCAGAAAAATTAGCAGAGAAGGTAAAACAGAGGGCAGAACAATGATCAGTAAAGGCTAACAGAGGGCAGGAAAATGAGCAGAAAAGACAAAACAGAGGGCAGAAAAATGACGAGGAAAGGCAAAATAGAGGGCAGTATAAAAAGAAAAAAGGCAAAACAGAGGGTAGAAAAACTAGCAGGAAAGGCACAACAGAGCATTGTGAGATTTTCTGTATGGGTATGTGAGCAGGGTGAGAGTATCTGTATGGGTATGTGAGTGGGTATGACAGTGTCTATATGGGTATGTGTGTGGGTGTGGGAGAGTCTATATGGGTATATGAGTGGATGTGAAAGTGCCTGTATAGCTGTAAGTGTGGTTGTAAGTGTCTGTATAGGTAAGTTAGTGTGTGGGTGAATGTCTGGGTATGTAAGTGCATGTGAGAGTGTCTGTATGGGTAAGTTTGTGTGTGGGTGAAAGTCTATATAGATATGTAAGTGGATGTGAGAGTGTCTATATGGGTATGTGAGTGGGTGTGAGAGTGTATGGGTTTGTGAATGGGAGTGAGAATCTGTACGGGTAAGTTAGTGTGTGGGTGAATGTTTGAATGGGTATGTAAGTGGATGTAAGAGTCTGTATGGGTATGTGAGTGGGTGTGAGAGTGTCTGTATGGGGTTTGTGAGTAGTGTGAAAGTGTCTGTGTAGGTGTGTAAGTGGGTATGAGTGTCAGAACTGGTAAAATTCTGTTGGGATCCTCAGGAGCAGTACCCTCAAGAAGCCCACATTCCAGCAGCCTTGACTCAAGCTTAACTGCACTGAGTATCAAAGTGGCTAGACAGGGGGGGAAGGGAACTAGGGAGGGTATTGCAGGGAGGGAGACCTGGAACGAGACATTGTCCTTGATTAGCTTTCCTTTTGTGCTTAGTAAACTCTTTGACTATATTTAACATGGGTTAAACAATGACAACATACCTGTAAAAGAAAAGCAGGTTATGCATAGAACAGTACTTGTGTATGTCTTCTCAGGCTTCACTGGCAATTTCTGTTCCTATAATTCTCAAGGATACAATGTTATGGCTAAACAACTTTGTTTCAAAACAAAGCACACATTCATATAAAGAGCCACTTGGCTTTAGACACAATGTTTCCGTAATGATGTGCTTTAACCACTGTAAAATATCACAGCGGTACTTCCAACAACCATTTTGCAATACACAACACATTACATATGCTAATGAGGCTGATTAATATTCAAATGCCCAAGGGAGCGCTTCAGCACTATGTATCGGACTTCAAATATGCAAATGTCCAGGAAGCGCTTTAGCGCAATGCACTGAGTCCCAATATACAAATGTTCAAAGAGCGCTTCAGCGCAATGTGACACATTGCCAAAGTCATCAGGTATGTAAATGCCCAAAGAGCGCTTCAGCGCGATGTGCCAAGTTGCCAAAATCACCAAACATGAAAATGACCAAAGAGCACTTCAGCCCGATATACAAAAATGCCAAAATCACCAAACATGTAAATGACCAAAGACCGCTTCAGCGCGATGTACAACAGTGCCAAAATCACCAAACATGTAAATGACCAAAGAGTGCTTCAGCACGATGTACAAAGTGCTAAAATGACCAAACATGTAAATGCTCAAAGAGCGCTTCAGCGCGTTATGCAACTTTCTCTCAAAATGCAAAATAACAAAAACAGCAAATAACAAAAACAGCACGTAGTTCCTTTCACGATGCTCTTGGTTAAGAAAGGAACGATCCTACCTGATTGTAGCTGAAAGAGGATCTACAACCTGGGAAAAGAAAACAGAAGTCTCCTTGCTGCCACCCGAATCTTCTTTCAGCAACCGGAGAATAGGAACAGCTGCTGCTCAAGCTCAGGGTTCTCAATAACCAGCAATGAGAACAGGGTGTGGCCCCCTATTTAAAGGGCTCAGGAAGTAGCTTCCAGAACAGGGTGTGGCCCCTATTCAAAGGGCTCAGGAAGAAAGGTACCTCAAAGGTAAACTACTGTGGCTGAGAAGGGACAATAGGCCTTGATAACATTATAGTCTGCAACAAGCATTGGCACAGACAAATGGCAAAGTCACAACAAGCATTGGTAAAACAATAGAAAACAGTAAACAGGTGCCAGACAATGTGCACCAGGAAACTGATGTGGCAGAATCATGACCTGTATAGGTTTCAGTACGGTTTTATAGTGTCTGTATGGACATGCGAGTGTATAGTTGAGTGTCTGAATGGGTATGTAAGTGGGTGTGAGAATATCTGTATTTTTTTTGAGTCACGTGCGTTCCACAGATCCATCGCAGAGTTACACAGGAGGCCACGCTGAGCCCCCGATGGGTCCGTGGATCTCGTGAGTGGGAAAAAAAAATGTGGGGATATTTTCAACCCCAGTAAAGTTTTCCCCTCATTTTTTGTTGTGGGCAGGAATCCTCAGGATCGTACGTTGCTTGTATGGTCCACCTCTCGACACCACCACGGTCTGAATGTATATATTCACAGACTCCATGGAGTGGTCAAGCGGGGGAAAGGAAGGAAGGGGACAGCAGGGAGGGAGACCTGTATAGACAACAGAACATGTATAAACAAGAGAGACACCTTACAGTTCTTCCTATCCTTCCCTGACCCCCTTTTTGCAGGATATACAGTAAGTCTATAAGGGGGTACCTGTAAAGTAAGAAAACCTTCTCTTCTTATTCCTTGTAGTTGAAGATTCAGTCTGAGTTTTGCGGCTAAATCTGGTGAGAGAATACCCTTATCAGTAATAGCTTGGAATCATGTACCTTTGAGTCTGAATTGTACACAGGATTTCTTTACCTACCCAACTAACAATCTTGTAGGCTTCAACAGGGGTGCGAAAGAGCCTTCCTCTTGCTCCCACTCAGTACCCCTGCTACTGCACATATAAAGAAACCAGCATGACTCCAATCAGTATTAACCATATACCAGCAACAATCAGGACTAGAGATCCAACCTTCAGACCCAATGCGACTTGGGTGATACTTGGTTTGTCTAGGCACCTTCTTAGAAACAAGGAACTTGCATGGGGGAGCAACTATCCCTTGATCATCAAAGATAGTTCTCCCTTGTACTATGCACTTAGCGATAAGATGTCACACCAAGCCACATTAAAGTAAAGACCGCCAAATGCTCCTGGCGTGATATAACTTAATAGTACTGCCACCAAACAAAACAATAAAATGCCTTCCATGCAAGAGCCGATGGCGGCTCGGCACAGGGAAAGCGTTTGGGGGCTTGCCTGCCCCTCGCAGACCAGAAGTACCATTTTCCCTGCAAGAGTCGAGGGGCTCGCCAACAGGGAAAGAGTGTGGCAGGAAGACTTGTACCCTCCTACTCAGGGAATTATGGGCATAGTATTCGTTTTGCACAAGGGGAGACTCCGATGAACCGGCTTGGGTCTCGCCCTCAGCTGGGCAAAAATGAGCTCCACGGGAAAAGTTTGCTCCGCGGGAAAGTTTGCTCTGCATGGAACCGGCACAGGTTCCGCCAACGGAGCAAACACGAGAAGAGTGCGGACCCCCACCTGTCACCACCACAAGGAAACAATGAGCGTGACACTGCAACCAAAGAGTGCCGGAACAAAGCGTCGGTGCACGAAGCCCCCTTACCAGGCTCCTTCTCCGCGTGTGGCTCCTCCGGAATCAAAGAAAACGGCAACGTACAGCTGCCCCGGAACTGTTTATTACCAGAAACGCCTCACACGCATCATGACGTCTCCAACATCCTAACGCCGAGGCTCATGGGAACTGTAGTTTCTTGGGCGGCTACTTCCTGTTAGTGCGACGCGTCAGTGTTCTCCGGGTGCCCTTCTGATGAGCTGCAACATTTTTAGCATAACCAAGGGGTCGGGAAAGCTCTCACCTGACCCCTTCACTTAATATTCAACCAACTTCTCAGCCCCAGAGAATGTTTTTCAACATATAAAATGGTGGCTGCAACTTTTCTGTGAAGGTACAGCCAGCCAACCAGAATCCTGCTTTGGCATGTGGAACCGCGGATCCACCAAGGGTGGGCCCGCGTCCCTAGATATAAAAATGTTTTGGTTGGGTAAGATCTCTAAAACTGCTGAATGGATTTTCACCAAATCACAAAAAGCATGCTTTCTGGACCAAGAGGTAGCTTTCTGCCAAATTTGGTGCGATTCCGTTCAGCGACTGGGGCGGCAGTCATGTTCAAAATCTCTATGGGAATTAACATGGGGGAAATGCGTTTTGAGACATTCCCCATTTTATCGGACCCCACTTGACAGATCACCCTGGAACTTTAAACACAGCAGCCAAAATGAGTGGTAAATTAGCTCTGAAAGTTTCGTGAGGATTTGTGAAATGGCACCAAGGTTATGGGCAAAACCAAAAATGCTTTTCCTACCGACCTACCTATAACTTCCTACTGGCGACTGCCAGTTGGTATTTAATATATAAATACACACACATACACTGAAAAAACAAAGGTTGAAGGGACTTTATAGTTAGGTGAAAATATCACCTAAAAATACTATTGTAAACTCACAAACCCACTGAAATACACCAGTTATAATTATCTCATGTAACAATAACTCATGCCCTAAGGTAACTATAACTCCGCCCCCATCCTGTACAGCTAATAACCCCACATATTACATCACTCATGACATTGTCTATAGCATCGTTGATAAAATGACTGCAACATCTGAAATGACATAATTGATGATAAAACTGTTTGTAGAGGGGGCGCAAGTTATAGTTACTTTAGGACATAAGTTATATGAGACAACTAATACTAGTGAATTTCAGTGGTTTTGTTAATTTAAAAGTGAACATTTTAAGTGACATTTTCACCTAACTATATGTCACTTTAACCTTTGGCTTTCTAAGTGAATTTCTAAAGTGTTTTTAACGTAAAGTAATTATTTTATTACAATGCATAAAGCCAACAAACCACCTGCGCCCAGGCCATGCTTCCAACATCTTGCGAGCTGCTGACCCGATATCACGCGTGGCCTTCTGGCATGAGTAGCATTCAGTTATCCCTGCAGGTCCTTACCTCCCTCAGGCAGACACTTACTGACTTTTTCAAAGAGTCACAACACCAAAATATAAAAAGTGAACCTATTGGCTTTATCAAGGGGTGAACATATCAATATATATACAGCAGATCTATCATCTTTCTCCTAAAATCACAAATATTTTTACTCTAATATATATTTCAGTAATTCACACATTGCACTGTTTAATAATAGTGATTATTAAAAAAATGTTTAAAAAACATGTCTGTTCGTCTTTCTTTTGACGTAATGTTTATCATTTCATTTTGAGGGCTGAGAACTGTTGAAAGGTAGATTCAGAACATTTTTTAATAACACCTACAAGTCTCTGAGTCTTCCTTTTAAAATTTTTCAGCTCACGAAATGCAATCATAAAAACATCCACAAGAATGCCTTGCACTCCAGGAAACTATGGACCTTATCACGATGTCGGTCGGACAAGTATCCGACCGCAATTATTGAGGGATGGTAACCGCCCAACTAGTAGTCCGCAGTGCCACCTGCCATATTACGACGCAGCAGCCCATGAGGCGGTCGGAAACATACCCTTTTTTATTGCAGCTTGTGCTGCGGCCCGGAAAAGGGCTGCAGCACAAGCCACAATGGAATTGGATACATTTGTAAATATCCATGCACCATGTGCAAGGGAAGACGGTGGCAGTGTCTTCCTAATCCGCTTGGCGCCCGGCTTCAGCTGTCATTGCCCTGAGAGAGTGGTGATTTGTCACGAGAGAATTGCTTGACCTGGTTAAAACGCCGGTCCTACTTTGCACTTTGTATTTTGCACCCTTTTAACATTCATTTTAATGTAGCAATTTTAATGATCGGTGTGTAAGACTGTAAATTCTGCTCGTTTCATGTAGCGCTCTATTAAGTAATTTTAACCTACTTGAACTGTCCGCTGATTGCGGGGGCCTTCAGGGCTCAAACCTGGTCTGTGCTCGGTGTCACTGCCTGCCCGCCCCGTTCCGACTCGGTATTGGCTACCGTTGAGCGGAGGGCGGGGCAGGTGAGAGCCAGACACGCCTACTGACATTGACGCAGCTGAGCGGTTAGCGCTCTAGTAGCCCTGACGAGAGACTATTTAGCCAGAAGTCGGCCCGAGCGCGCAGCGGTTGCGCGCAGAGGGGCGCCCTTGACGGCGCCAAAGACTAGCCTACGACCAGCCCGTCTGCGCCCGTCCGCAACAGGACGGGACAAGGGGCAATGGGGACACCGTCGATAATCCAACCTTTGGCCACTACAACGAGGATCACATATTCCAGTGGGACGCTACGTCAGCTGGGCGTGAGCCCCATTCGGACATGTGGACTAGGAGGTAATGTGGAGGTGGAAGGCCCCTTCTCCTGCCGCCATTGTCAAACCCAGTTTACCATTGCCAGTCAGAACACCCATCCTCATAGCTCTAGGACGGATTTTTCCCCTCCGGTAACACTGGTAACAATTTTGCCCGTGCTACTACAAGAAGGAAAAATCTATTGTGTAATGTAAGATCTTTACCGAAACATGCTTCTGAGATATGGGACCTAATTTCCACTAGCAATCCAGATCTATGTTTCCTCACGGAAACATGGTTAAAACCCTGCTCAACTCCAGCAATTGCATTAGCCATTCCCTTGGGTTTTAAAATTATTAGATTAGATCGACCCTCGAAAATAGGCGGAGGAATTGCTATTGTTCACAAACAAGATATTGATTGTTCTATGGTAACTGAGCTATCCACACCGGAAATTGAACTATTAATATTTAAAATCACTCCCTCTGAAAAAAACACAGCCACTCAGATGGGTGCCTTAGTATATCGCCCCCCGGGCTCATGTGCAAACTTTTCTAACGTTCTACTTGAGTCTTTGGCTCCATATATCAGCAATGATAAAGATTTTATTTTACTTGGAGATTTTAACATTCACAGTGAACTAATAAATTGTAAAGAAGCCCAGTCGGTTTTACAGGACCTTTTGCTTCTGGGGTTATCACAGGTTAACTCTGGGCCCACACACCGGGCAGGACACACATTAGACCTCATATTAGCAAACCATCCTTTAGTCTCATGTCTACCGCCTATTCGAACCAGCTGGTCTGATCATTTTGTTATCGAATTTCATACCTTTCAACATAAATATATTGGTCATGAATCAGTTTCTCTTCCCTGCAAGCGACGTCCTTGGTATAAGGTTAATGAACAGACTTTTAAAGATAATTTTATTAACCCCTCCTACTCTGCCTCAGAGGGAATTGATGGTGCCTTAAGGGAATTTGATTTAGCCACTAGGCGAACGATAGACATCATCGCTCCATTGAGACAATTTAAACCACGCCCTGCCAACAAACAAGAGATCTGGTTTTCTGATGAGCTTCGAATTTTAAAACAGAACTCTAGGAAGCTGGAAAAAAGATGGAGAACCTCACATCAGGAGAAGGATAGAAAGCAATACTGGGCTTCTCTATCCATCTATCACAAAGCCATTCGTGGGGCACGTAAAACCCATATAGCATCACAAATTGCTGCGGCAGGGAATTCTTCAAGGGTTCTCTATCAGGTTCTACAGTCTTTTATGAAGCCAGTTGCCTGCGAAAGCTCTGAATCAGTATCTCAACTTCTTTGTGATCAAATTTCGTCCTTCTTTTCTAATAAGATAGACAGGATTTATGAGAATATTGTCAATTCTAATCTCGCCTCCACTGCCATGGTCCCCTGTCAGGTCTTTAATGATACTGAACATGTGCCTAATACACAAGTTTTAGACACCTTTCCCTCAATCTCTTCCCCAGACTTATTGGCTCTGATGACCCAGATAAAAAGTGGTAGTCCGGATGACATCATACCTGCCAAACTTATGCCCATCCTTTCTGGACAACTTGGCCCCATGATTCAAGGACTGGTCAACTTGTCTCTTGGCTTGGGCTCTGTTCCCAAGGATTGGAAGCGTGCGCTGGTAAGGCCCATCAGAAAAAATACATCTATCCCTTGGACCGAGCTTACCAATTTAAGACCTATTTCACTGCTTCCTTTTCTGGGGAAATTGACAGAAAAACATGTCAACAGACACTTGTCCGGATTTGTTGAAGATGTGGGTGGCCTGGACTACTCACAATCTGGGTTCAGGCCAAAACACAGCACAGAGTCTACTCTTCTGTCTGTGGTAGACAACCTACATATGCTTCAAGATAGGGGTTACTCTGTAATCTTAGTTTTGCTTGACTTGTCAGCAACGTTCGACACCGTGTCACATAACATTCTTGTTGACCGGTTGTCGAACATGGGAGTGAAGAACAAAGCCCTTGCCTGGCTGAGAAGCTTTCTTACTGGCCGTACCCAGACTGTCACCATGGGTACTTACCGTTCCAGGGAAGTAGAAATTACGAAAGGGGTGCCACAGGGCTCCTGTCTGAGCCCTACACTTTTTAACATCTATGTGGCACCCCTGGCAAGAGTGATGCGCGAATTTGGTTTTATTCCAGTGTCTTATGCTGACGACACACAGCTCCTCTTCCCTTTCAAAACCCTCACAACGGAAATTAAGAACTCTTTCTCGGCAGGCATGAAGGCTGTAGGGCAATGGATGTCCTCTAATTACCTACAATGCAATGTCAGCAAAACAGAGATTATGTTGTTTGGAGGGGCCAAAATACTGTGGTCCCCCGATTGGTGGCCCCCCGATCTGGGTATGGTTCCTGAACCGAAGCAGGTTGTTAAAAATCTGGGGATACGCCTTGACCAGGATTTAGTGTTAAGGCAGCATACCAATTATATTACAGGTGTATGCTTCCACACTATTGGCCTGTTGCGTAAGATTCTTCCTTTGTTGCCGGATTCTTCCAGAAGGACCCTGGTGCAGGCTCTTGTTCTAAGTCGGCTGGATTACTGTAATGGCCTGCTCCTCTCAGCAAATGAGGGAGTGTTGGCCAAGTTACAGGTGATCCAGAATACAGCAGCTCGACTGGTCCTTAATGCCCCTCCGAGAACAGCTTCTAAACCTCTTTTGGAAAAACTGCATTGGCTGTCAATCCGGCAACGGACTAAGTTTAAAATCTGTTGCCTGATCCACAAAAGTATAAATGGCCAAGGTCCCCTGTACTTGGAAAACAAATTCATTCCCTACACTCCTACCAGGTCCTTGAGATCCAGCAATGGTTTTCTGCTGGTAGTGCCCCGTGCCAAAAAAGCTAGACATGGGGGTAAAGCATTGTCAGTCGTGGGACCTACACTGTGGAACAGTCTACCTTTAACTTTAAGACTATGTCCCGAACACTTGCAATTCAGGAAACAGCTTAAAACTTTGTTGTTTAAAGGTGACATCTAAGACGGCTCTCCCTGTTTGTTAATGATCAGCTGAAAACCCGATCCAGAGCGCAGAGATACTCCATTGGAGTCGATTCTAGCGCTATATAAACCCGCAAATAAATAAATAAAATAAATAAATGTGCCAGGCACCATGCGGTGCCTGGCACATGGGGCATTGATGTTGGGGGGGCACCACATGTTTCCCCCTGGTCCCATCGTGGAGGCCCACAGAATGGGCCTTGCTAGGGTCCCACAAAGTCCCTTTCCGGCTGCCTGTTCATGGCTGTTGGACCGCCATGAACAGGCAGTCGGAAAGGGATAGCCAATCCCTAAGGCAGTGCCTGGGCAGGCACTTCCCCATTGTAGGGATTAGGGATCGGACAGCTGTCCCATCGGACTCCTTGAGCTTGTCGGAGGCGGCAGTCTTCCCCCCCCCGCCAAACTCGCTCCGACTGCCGGAATCGTAATCTGGTGGTCAGACCAAGGGCATAGATGTCGGAGACTGTCACACCGACATCTTAATGAGGGCCTAACAGTTTTTTGGTTGTTTTGGTTAATGGTGTTGAGGGAAAGTTTTGGGGGGATCCTTCCAGCGAGGGGTGAAAAAAGGGAGTCCTAAAACATAATTTTCCCATGTGAATTCTCATAGGAAATTTGTGGAAAAGCAATACAGAAAAAACAGATGGATGGAATGACATCAAATGTGGCAGAAGGTTAGGACTTTACTCAGCATGCTTTTTGTGATTTGGTGTATATATGTTGAGCCATTTTTGAGAAATTCATATTTAAAGAAAGGCTCACGTGAGCATGAAAGGGTTAAAACTCAACAATGATGCAACCATGCAGTTTACATTGGAACACAATTCTATAGGTTTTGTGCACTTGAAATAATTCGACACTCTGCACCTCTGAACAATTTTGCATTCATTTTATATAACTACCTACTGGCGACCGCCAGTAGGTAATAGATATATATATATACACATACAAAGAATTCCCAAGTTCTCCGGTACAGGAAAACAACACGGGCACAGACTCCAGTTGATGTGTGGCTTTCTTTCAAACAAGCATAGTCCATATGACGCATTTCGGTCGCCGACCTACGGCCTTGATCACACATCAAATGCCATATATTGCCATGAATTCCAATGAAGTGCACACTCAGGCAGAAGATCCAATGCAGTGAATTTGATTTATTAACTTCATAAATCCGTAACGCATTTCGACTGACCAGCAGTCTTGATCATGTAATCTGTGTGATTAAGACTGCTAGTGAGTCAAAACGCATTACAGACTTATGAAGTTAATAAATCAACTTCACTGCATTGGATCTCTCGCCTGAGTGTGCGCTTCATTGGAATTCATTTGATTACCAGCATGCTCCGGCAGGCGAGTGCGCCACCTCCCACGGGTTTGTCAAGAGCGACTCGAGATTGGATATATATATATATATATATATATATATATATATATATATCTATATATATATATCACGATCTCCGCAATCGAGCAGCAGCACAGCCCTTACGGACACGGACCAATGAGTAGGTGCAGTTTAATTTATTTTGTGTAGAATGTCGCCATAACATTTCAGCTCATCCGAGCCTTGTTCACATGACAATGTGAATATGTCAGACCACTTCTTTTAAAGTGACAGTGCAGGTTTCAAAATAGACCATGTGACTATGTTTTTGGATAAAATAGAAGACATACTATGGCACCATGCTATATAAGTGGCTGCGTGAGTGGGTATATGAGTGTCTATATGGATTATTAATTGGTATTTTGAGTATCAGTATGAGTGTCTGAGTGTCTGTATGGTTCGGTGGGGGGTATTACTTAGTGCATAGATGCATGAATTAGTGACTCACTGTTTGTATGTGTTAAAGACAGCATGTGTGCAGGACTGTATGGGTGGATGAGTGTGTGTATGGGTGAGTTGGTGAGTGAATGACTGTCTCAATAGTGTCTTTATGAGTAACTACATATGTTTTAAACTAGTATATGTGTGTATTTGTGTATAAAAGTGAGTATATGTGAGAGTGAGAGAATGGAAGAGTTCCTGTATAAATAAGTATGTGCTTCTATAAGTGATTGTTTAAGAGAATAAGTATGTGTAAGTTTCTGTAGAAGTAAGTGTGGTGGTGTGTGTATAACTGTATATGCAAGTAAATAGATTTTTGATAATTTGTTTGCATGTGTGACTATGTGTGTGAGTAACTCTATGGATGAGTGGTGGTGTGTAACAGTATGTATAGGTGTATGAGTACATATGATGAGTGAGTGCATGTATGAGACTGTATAGGACTGTTGGTGAATGAGCGGATGTGTGTGTAGATTTTGGAATTACTGAATGGGTATGTTATAACTAGTATTGGTATGTCCATTGTTTTGAAAATGTTAGTTTGCATTTTTGAGTGTGTGTATCAAAGGTTATATTAGGGTGAGAGGAGGTCTGCCACGCTATCACAAGGATGATGTCATCAGTGATGTCATCAGTGATGTCATTTGAGATGTCATCAGTGATGTCATGATTGATGTCACTGACCATGTCATGAGTGATGTAATATGTGACGTCATCAGCAGTGCATTGCGGGCGCGCAAGTTATAGTTAGCTCAACTAACTATAATGGTGAATTTCATTGGTTTTGTACGAGTGAAATGTCCAACTAACTATAACAACCCTGAAACCTATGTTTTTTAGTGAATTTCTAAGGTTTTTTAAATGCTAATTTCTAAATATAACGTCTCTGAAACCTATGGATTTTTCAGTGAATTTCAATGGTTCTTTAAATGCTAATTCCTAGCTATAACGTGCCTGAAACCTATGGTTTTCTCAGTGAATTTCAAAGGTTTTTTAAATGTTAATTTTTAAGTATAATGGTTGTTACTCCTATGTTTTTTTACTGAATTTCTTGAGTTTTTTTAATTGTAAATTTGTAATTTTAATATTTATTAAACAATATTATATACTTTTCTGCAAATTTCAATTTACAAAAAAACAAAATTTGAAACTGGGATATTTTATAATTATTATTATTTTTTTAAATATAATTATGTAATGTCCTTTGTCTTAAAAAAAAAAAATCCCCCAAAATGTTGAAGTCGCGCACCCAATGCGCACCTCACGCGGCGGGTGCGTGTATTCCAGTCGCCATATTGGAAAAGTCGTGAAGGATCCGTGTACGTTCTGCGACGGGTACATAGTTTCGTGCTACGTCCTACGTATAACATTATGTGATGTGCGCGATTGGTATGCGACAGGTGCGCGACTCCTCTTCCCGCGTATTATCGTCACATATGTATTACGGTATGCAACGTCGGCGTGGTGGCGGGACCCCCGTGACGTCATAAACATGCTGGGCCGCGCTGGGTGCGCGACTCCCATAAAAGTTTTTATACTGTAAAACTATATGTATGTAACTTTAATGTACATATCAGGGGAACAGATTATCTAAACTAATTATAAAAATAATATATTTCTGCTTGTGATAAACTTATATTATTGTCAAATATATTTTCGCGGAGTCACGTCGGGTGCGTTGTCCGTGCGAGCTGGGTGCACGAATCCCACCAGGGGGCCGCGCTGGGAACCGCGCACCCCTCGCGTTCACACCATGGGGCCGCGCTGAGCGGCGCGAGTCCAAATTTTTCGATAAAAAAACCAGCTCCTACCAGTAATTTATATTCACCCCGGGGACCCCATCCTTCGGGGCCTAGTCACTTGGTTAGGGACCACGGGGGGAGCCCCAATGCCCCCACGGTCCCGCCAGCTCCCCACATCCTGCAGAAGCCAGCACTGCTTTTCCACATGGGGAGCTGCTAACATGCAGCTCCCTGTGTGGAAAAGCAATCTGCTTTGGATTTTGGATGAGAGTGCAGGTTTCCCTGCTCTCTCTTCCAAAATCCAAAGCAGAGTTTGCTATGGTAGGGCGGGAGATGTGCTCCCACCCTACCATAGCAAACAGCAGTATCGCAGGGTGGGCACTCCGGGACACTGCAGGAGCCAGCCCTGGGGGGTGGCGGTCCCCAGGGCCATCAAAGGCTCCAGCAGAGGGGCTGTACAGCCCCCCCTTCCAACTTTTCCAAAGCCCCGGGGAGGTGGTGGTCCCCGGGGCTCAGTGGTCCAAAATGGACCCCCGCATATAAACAGTTAGTGCCCCAGGGAGGTGGTGGTCGCAGGGGCATGTGGGGGAGCTCGAGCCCCCCCACACAGGTTTTTTTATTTAAAAAACAGAGCCCCGGGGAGGTGGCGGTCCCCGGGGCTGCGGGGGCCCCTGCGGGCCCCCGCTTTACATTTACCAAATCCGCCCAGGACCTGGCCCACCCGGGGGTTTAAAATTAACGAAGCGAGGAAGCCCTTGCTTCATTTTTAAAAAAAATTTCATCCAGATCCACGCACCCAGCGCACATTCAGCTGTTTTAAAAAAAAAACGCTTTTTTTGGCCCTGGGGGTCCTTGTGGGACCCCCTGAGCAGGCCTAGGGGGTCAGGGTGTTTCTACCCTGCCCCCTTTTCTTTTTTCACCTTTGTGTGCCCTGTTTTCTTGTGCCTCGGTTCTACCAAGTCACAACATGGCTACCAACACTTCCTGGTTTGGAGTGTTGACAGCCAATTAGAATAAAGCACGTGATCGGGAGGGTGCGCTGATCCACCACATCTCTATATATCGAAACTTTTATGTTTTGATCTTCTCAGCAACTACTGAACGGATTTACTTCATGTAAAAAAAGGTCTCTTTCTGAACCAAGGGCTACCTTTTTGCCAAATTTGGTGTAATTCCGTTGAGCAGTTTCAGCTGTAACCGTGTCTAAAGTTTCCTATGGGAAATTGATTTTTCAACCTCTATTTTTTGAATTTCTCAGTAACTACTGAATGGATTTACTCTATTAAAAAAAAGTTCTCTTTCTGAAACAAGGGCTACCTTTTTGCCACATTTGGTGTAATTCTGTTCAGCAGTTCGAGCTGTAGCCGTGTCTAAAGTGTCCTATGGGAATTAACATGGAGAAAACATGTTTTGGGACACCCCTTTTTTCTCAGGCCCTGCTTGCCAAATCACCCCGAAACGTTCAAGACAGGAGCTGACCGGAGCAGGCCACAAGTTTTAAAAATTTCGCGAAGATTCGTCAACCGGCGCCAAAGAGATTGCGAAAACATAAAACGAGTTTCTTATGGAAACTAGGTCCTAACTATAACTACCTACTGGCGACCGCCAGTAGGTAATAGATATATATATATACACATACAAAGAATTCCCAAGTTCTCCCGTACAGGAAAACAACACGGGCACAGACTCCAGTTGATGTGTGGCTTTATTTCAAACAAGCATAGTCCATATGACGCGTTTCGGTCGCCGACCTACGGCCTTGATCACACATCAAATGCCATATATTGCCATGAATTCCAATGAAGTGCACACTCAGGCAGAAGATCCAATGCAGTGAATTTGATTTATTAACTTCATAAATCCGTAACGCATTTCGACTGACCAGCAGTCTTGATCATGTAATCTGTGTGATTAAGACTGCTGGTGAGTCAAAACGCATTACAGACTTATGAAGTTAATAAATCAACTTCACTGCATTGGATCTCTCGCCTGAGTGTGCGCTTCATTGGAATTCATGGCAATATTTGATTACCAGCATGCTCCGGCAGGCGAGTGCGCCACCTCCCACGGGTTTTGTCAGGAGCGACTCGAGATTGGAGGTATATATATATATGTATATTCACTTAAAAAACCATAGGTTTCATACACGTTATAGTTTGGAATTAACATTTTAAAAACCTTGCAAATTCACTGAAAAAACCATAGGTTTCACACATGTTATAGTTAGCTGGACATTTCACTCGTAAAAAACCATTGAAATTCCCCCGTTATAGTTAGTTCAGCTAAATATAACTCGCGCGACCGCAATCCACTGCTGATGACGTCACATATTACATCACTCATGACATGGTCAGTGACATCACTCATGACATCACTGATGACATCTCAAATGACATCACTGACGACATCACTGATGGCATCATCCAGTGAATATGTATCTTTCTGAAAAATAAATATTTTTTATATATGTATATCTAAAGGTTAATGGAAGAATAAATGGGTAAATAAGTGTCTAAATGGATTTTTTTTGTAAAATTAATTGTATAACTGACTTATTAACATTATTTTAGTGAATACAGTGATGTAATATGGGACATCATCAGCAGTGGATTGCGGTCGCGCGAGTTATATTTAGCTGAACTAACTATAACGGGGGAATTTCAATGGTTTTTTACGAGTGAAATGTCCAGCTAACTATAACATGTGTGAAACCTATGGTTTTTTCAGTGAATTTGCAAGGTTTTTAAAATGCTAATTCCTAACTATAACGTGTATGAAACCTATGGTTTTTTAAGTGAATTTGCAAGGTTTTTTAAATGCTAATTTCTAACTATACCGTGTGTGAAACCTATGTTTTTTTTAGTGAATTTGTAAGGTTTTTTAAATGCTAATTTATGTATGTATTATTATATTTTTATATATTTATTTTACAATAAACTACCTATGTATATAGTTATAGATTGACTGTATCCTGTAATATGAAATGGCTCGTTTAAAATGTTTTTTGTTTTTTTTTAAGGGTTTTTCACGGTGCGCGCACCCCGCGATTTTTTGAAAAAACAATAAAATGTTTTTTTCACCCTTCGGGGTCCTTCGGGACCCCCTGACAAAGGCTAGGGGGTCAGGAACTCTCTACCCTGCCCCCTTTTCACGTTCTCTACCTTTGTTTTTCACTGCCACACACAAAATGGCGACCGACACTTCCTGATTTCGACCGATTCGAATGTTGACTGACATCTAACCACCAATCAGAATTACGCTCGCGCACGGTGCGCGCCTATAGATATTTATGTACTTTTAACTGCAATTTTCTCAGAAACTACTGAACAGATTGACACCATATATGCAAAAGGCACATCCCTGACCTGAGGACTACCTCTTTGCCAAATTTCAAGTAATTCTGTTCAGCCGTTCGGGCTGTACCTTCGACTAAAGGTCCTATGGGAAAATGCATGGGGAAAACGCGTTTTGGGACCCCCCTTTTTTGTCAGCCCCCGCTTGACGAATCACCCTGAGACTTTCAGGGTAGGAGCTGAGCGGAGCGCCCCATTAGTTTTGAAAATTTCGCGAGGATTCGTCAACCGGCGCCAAAGTTATTCAAAATAGAATTTTCAGATTTCCTATGGGAACTCGGTCCTAACTATAACTATCTACTGGCGACCGCCAGTAGATAATATATATATATATATATATATATATATATATATATATTATCTACTGGCGGTCGCCAGTAGATAGTTATAGTTAGGACCGTGTTTCCATAGGAAATCTGCAACATTCTATTTGGAATAACTTTGGCGCCGGTCGACGAATCCTCGCGAAATTTTCAAAACTAATGGGGCGCTACGCTCCGCTCCTACCCTGAAAGTCTCGGGGGGATTCGTCAAGCGGGGGCTGAGAAAAAAGGGGGGTCCCAAAACGCGTTTTCCCCATGCATTGTTCCATAGGACCTTTAGACACAGCTACAGCCCGAACGGCTGAACAGAATTACTTGAAATTTGGCAGAGAGGTAGTCCTCAGGTCAAGGATGTGCCTTTTGTAGGTCTGGTGTAAATCTGTTCAGTAGGTCCTGAGAAAATAGCATTTAAATCAATATATATCTGTAAGCGCGCTCCGTGCGCTTACCGTAAGCTTACCGTACGCGTACGGTGCCGTGCGCGAGCTCAATTCTGATTGGTGGTTACATGACTGTAAACATTCGAATCGGTCGAAATCAGGAAGTGTCGGCCGCCATTTTCTGTCTCTCGCACTGAGAAACAAAGGTGGGGAACGTGAAACGGGGGCAACGAAGGGAGTTGCAGACCCCCTAGTGTTTGTCAGGGGGTCCAAGAAGGACCCAAAAGTACGAAAAATAAATGTAATAATTTTAAAAAAAAATCGCGGGGTACGCGTACGGTAAGCTTACCGTACGCGCACGGCAAAAAAAATCAAAAAAAATAAATAAAGAAGTAACAATCACATTTATTAAATAAATTAAAGGACCCACAAGGGAGAAAAAAACAAATGCTACTGCGTAAAAAAAGGCGAGGCGCGCACGGCATGGACTGCGCAACGTGGGCGCTCGGTGCGCTCACTATGCGCAGGGTGTGCGCATAGTGAAAAAAAAGAAAAAAAAAGAAAAAATAAATAGATAACTTAGCATTTAAAAAACCGTACAAATTCACTGAAAAAACCATAGGTTTCACACACGTTATAGTTAGGAATTATCATTTACAAAACCTTGCAAATTCACTTAAAAAACCATAGGTTTCACACGTTATAGTTAGCTGTACATTTCACTCGTAAAAATCCAATGAAATTCCACGTTATAGTTAGATCAGGTAACTATAACTTGCGCGACCGCAATCCACAATGTGTAATTTCAGATGTCATCATTGATGTCATGAGTGATGTCACTGACCATGTCATGAGTGATGTACTATGTGACGTCATCAGCAGTTTATTGTGGGCGCGCAAGTTATAGTTACCTGATCTAACTATAACGTGGAATTTCATTGGTTTTTTACGAGTGAAATGTACAGCTAACTATAACATGTGTGAAACCTATGGTTTTTTAAGTGAATATATATATATATATATATATATATATATCACGATCTCCACAATCGAGCAGCAGCACAGCCCTTACGGACACGGACCAATGAGTAAGTGCAGTTTAATTTATTTTGTGTAGTATGTCGCCATAACATTTCAGCTCATCCGAGCCTTGTTCACATGACAATGTGAATATGTCAGACCACTTCTTTTAAAGTGACAGTGCAGGTTTCAAAATAGACCATGTGACTACGTTTTTGGATAAAATAGAAGACATACTATGGCACCATGCTGTAAACAAGGAGAGAAATATTTTTAACACTAAAAAGTCTTCGCAATATTGTATTCAGCATTATAACAGATGACCTTGTAATGTGCAAAAGACCAGCAATGTTGTGCAAATACGCAATTGTGCCAAATAACGTAGCATAGTTATGGCTTCCTTCTAAAAAATGCAAAGTTATTTAATATACGGAGCCTATAACATAATACAGATTCACTTTCTTAAAATTAGGAATATTGCCTGGGTGCAAACAAAGGCATTTAGGAAAAAGATCATATTTCTATTTTTTGCAAAATATGCTGATGTAAACTTGCCACATTCTAAACGACAAAAGTGCCCAGTCCTCTTCAATCCTATTGCACCTGTACATATAGTCAATGGAAGCAGGACTTAAATCAGACTTATATACTAAAATCATGATGGTCCACATTATGGAAATCACAGAGCACATCCAGCTGTAGACTGGGTGTTTCTGTATAGAACAGCCCCTGGAAAGAGCTAACTTTAGATTCCTTCAAATGATATATAATCAATGTTAAAATCCTGGGTTAAATCCCATGTGTGCAAAAATGCAAAGAAGGAAACATTGATACCTTTTTGTACAAAAAATAGCCTATATAAATATCTCTTGTTGAGTGGCAGGTTTGTCATTTGTTTTACCGCTGAAGGCTGCATAAAATGAATGAAATGGTGGGATAAATCCCTTGATGAATATATATCATCCTTTAAATTGCCATCCTTGTCTTGCCCTATGTCTATCCCATCAAACTTAGTAAAAACAGTTAACCAAAAATAAGTGTTGAATATCTAAGAGACCCCTGTGTCTAGTGTGAACTAAAAACCATCTACATCAGTTAATTTAACAAAGGTATAAAATAATCTACCATTGTATATTATTGACAAAGACCAGTAAAACATTTTCATATGCTGATTGTTAATATGAGCCTAGGTGTTAATATTCTCACTACTCCATATTACTATAACATTTATATCCAGGCTCATAGGACAATCATATGGCTCAAGGTGGAAATGTATATTGGAAGCCTAACGCGACAAAGTGAATGGGGCAATGGGCGCAAAATTACATCATATTGCCACCCTAATCTCTTGATCATAAAGCTATGCTTACTAATAAGAAATTAGACCCTAGTTAATCCTAACTGGGGAAAGTTCTGGTTTGGCAAAAATACAGTCAAGAGAGAGATGTATAAAATACTCCAAAACTGTGTATTTTTAAAAAAAGGATTAAAATAATAAATACATATCAAAAAAAGTTTAAAAACCCTGGGGGATCTACTTTCTAAGATAAAAGAATGCCAACTAAAATTCAGGGCAGACATGTGTGCAAGTCCTCCGTGACATTCAAACTCCCTGGGTGCTTGGAGTCCAACTACAAAATATATCTGGTTTCCAGTTTGCGCAATTTGAACTCCCGATCACCTCCTCGCCTGCTTGCGGCTACCGCATCAATAACAAAATACTTGAGGCCTTGATTGTCACTGTTATGGTTCTCTTTAAAATGTCTTGCCACAGGATAAGTATTGCCCGAATATGCTGCAGTTTACGTTTGTGGACTGCATGTTTCGTACTTCCCACATATTTAAACCCACATGGGCATTGAAGTACATAAATTGCAAATTCGGTCTTGCAAGTGAGTACTTTACTGGTTTGATGGTCTTTATCGCTAAAGGCATCCTTATAGCTTTTCATGTTGATGCCATGTGTGCGGGACTTGCAAGTTTTGCATTTAAAAAAACCACTGTTAGTTTGTAGCCATAATGTTTTCTCTATGGTTTCCGGACTGGTATTGATGCTCTATGAGGTAAGGTAGGACCTATGACTGGGTCACTTAGAATAATAGGCCAATTGCAATTGATGATTCTGTACAGCTCCGAATGCTGCTTGCTGTATCCAGTTATTATTCTAAAAGTGTTAGGTTGAGAACTTGTTTGATTAGATGTCAGTGGACTGGCAGGTTTGTTTGAGAGGACTACTGGTTTATATGAATCAAGGAGTTCTTGTCTGTTAAATCTCATTGATTTGGCCAAAGCTGTATCAATGATATGTTCTGAATACCCCCTTTCCAGAAACCTGCATTTACTGGCCTGTTGAGCTAGCTTTAAATCTTGTTCACTGCTACATACCTTCCTGAGGCGAAGCATTTCCCCGTAAGGAATGCTTGTTATTAAATGTATTAAATATATACACACACATATATGGTGTGATCAAGGCAGCAGTAACTGCCGAAATGCGTTCTAGCTAGAAATAAAACATGCAGTGATTTATATCCTAGCCTGCTGTGACGGTGTCTGGTTACTGATCAAGAACTAAACTTGGTCTATATAGAGGCGCTGGGTGGCGCCTGACCAGCATGGCCGCTCCGCGGTGAAGCTCCGGGCGCCGGACCCCGCCAATCCTTCCTGCTCCGTCCTCAGCTGCCCTGGCCGATGCTTTCCCGGGCGCGCTGAAGCCCGGAACCCTCCTGCTCTCCCTGGCGTGGATCCGGAGCGAATCTGCCCCCTCGGCGTTCGTCCCGGCGTCTCGGTGGCTGACCGCTGGGAGGAGGCTGTGGTCCCGGTCCTGGGGCGCGGGCGAGCTGCCACTCCAGCCCGCGGCGCCCACGAGGTGTCTGGGCCCTGATCTGCCGGCGACCTACACGAGGCGGCTTTGCTGCGGTTGCGGCCCCCCCGGGAGAGAAACGGAGGCCCCTTGCTGAGGCCATCCTGTGGAGTCCGTGGAGGTGCGGGGCTGGTCCAGAGGATCCGATTTGCGCCGCATGACAGGCGGTGAGTGCGGCAGCGGGGAAGCGCACCAGCAGGGCTCCTTGATTTGTTGGGGGACTGGAGGTGGTGGGGACGCCCCCCCATCGGGCCGGGTGTCGACGGTCAGGGGCCGGCTCCCCCCCTCCCCCCCCCCTCGCCCGCATCGCGGACCCCGGGCCTGGTCTCTTTGGCCTGCGGGGACGCCTTGGTGGGTGCGGAGCCACCTGTGGGGATCGGGCCGCAGGCCGGCGGTCGGGGGGTGTGCGGCCTCCCTTCCCCCCCCCCCTCCTCCCCCCTTTCGCCTAGGGCACTCCGGGTGCTGAGCGGGCGGCTGCCCGAACCCCCAGGGGAGGATTGACCTGAGTTGCCCTAGGAGCCCGCGGTCTCGGGCTGCATACGAGCCGTGGTGGCGGCGGACCCACCGGGAGGAGGCCTGAAGCTTGGCTGAGTGCCCCGTGATTTTGGCTGGAGCGGAGAGACCTAGCCTTGGCTGCGGTGTGCGGCGGAGGGTGACGCACCTCCCTGCAGGGCCGGGGCTGGGGGTTGGTGACGGCCCCCTGAGATTACCGGCTGCCACATCGGGCAGCGCGCCGACAGTACCCTCGGAGAGGCGGGCTGCACGCAGGAGTTGCGGCCTTAGCGACTATCGATTGAGGCACTCTCGGAAGTTTCTCCAGGGACCTGGGACCGTGCTCCACGCTGCTGGACCTCGCAGTGTCGGTGGGAGGCTGTGGGTGCGACTGTGGCCGAGGGCTGGACTGGAGTTCCTGCTGAGTGGCCCGCCGGAGCTTGCCCGCGGGGGCTGGTGGCGCCCGACCATTTCCAGCCGTGGGACCCCCTGGCCATACCTCCTGCGGAGTCCCTGTCAGCCCGAACACCCGTTGATATCCCGCAGGAGTGTCTCGCACCCTGTTGCCCTGCTTAGCTGACTGCCACTCCAGACATGGGTAAGGACAGAGCCACGAAGCCGGCGTCCGGGGCCACCCAAACCAGGATGGACAAATTCACGACCTCTGAGAAGGGGTCCGGCCCCACGGGCGAACTGGCCCCGACCCCCGCTACGGACCTTGCCGCCATCCTGCAGGCCATCAACTCATCCCGCGCCTCCCTCGAGGGCATGGTGGGAGAGGTCAAGGTGGATGTGGCGCTTCTCCGGCAGGATCTGCGGAATGCCACCGCCCGCATCTCGGAAGCCGAATCCCGGATATCCACTGCTGAGGACGACATCCGCCAGTTACAGGACCAGGTTCGGGAGCTGACCACCCACTCTAAGGAGCTACACCGCCGGGTCGAAGATGCAGAAAACCGCGCTCGGCGCAGCAACCTGCGCCTCGTGGGATTCCCGGAGGGAGTCGAATCGGGCCGGGCGGACGACTTTATGGAGCGCTGGTTCCGATCCTGGATGCCGGCGGACAGCTTATCTGCCTCGTTCATGGTGGAGAGAGCCCATCGCTCCCTGGCCCCCAGGCCCCCCGGTGCGCCCCCCCGGCCGTTCATCCTCAAGCTCTTGAATTTCAGAGACAGGGACGCTATTCTCCGCGAGGCCCGGCGCACGGAAACCCTCCACTACCAGAACCACAAAATCATGGTTTTCCCGGACTACACTCGCGAGGTCCAGGAGCTACGCCGCTCCTACACTGAAGTGAAACAAAAGCTACGTTCCCTGGGCCTCCAATACCAGCTCCAGTTCCCGGCCCGCCTCCGGGTCATCTTCCAGCATAAGACACTGTTTTTCGATACGCCACGTGCGGCCTGGTCCTGGTTGACAGAGGAGCACCCCCTGCGCCGCTCTGGGCGCGGATCGCCCACGGGGGCACGGGGGGGACGGGGGAGGCCCCGGACATCGAGGACCCGCCGGCGGCATCGCACGTTACCCCGGGAGTGCACGGCAGAGGAGGCGGTCACCACGCGCTCTGGGGGACGGCCGCGCCGGGGATCGAGAGCTTCTTCGGCCTCCTCGGCCGCACACGCCAGTCCCGCGGCTGACGGGCGGCGGGCCATGTCCCCCCGGCTCACAGGCCCTGCAACCCAGCCGGCCGAATTGGTGGACACTTCGGACCTCTCTCGCAGCCCTAACATTTGACTCTCTGTGTTTCTTTGGGGGGGGGTGGGGGACGCCCGGGCTGGGGGTTGGAATGCCCCGCTGTCAGTGTCGCTCTTGGCCGGGGCAGATGATTCAGGCGTGATTTCAATTGTACCAGGGGTCCACTAGCACTCAAGCCCGAGCGTTTTAGCTTGGTGGTTCTTCCATTTGGTTCGGGCGACAGGTGCTTCTGTTTTCGAAGTATAGGGTGGGGGGTGGGGGATTGGGGTTGGTTTGGGGTTGTTTCTTCCTCGTTGGGGAGGCTTTGTTGGTTGGGGGTGACTCCCCTTTATTTGTTGTATCACGGCATCTTGTACTCTTTGACCTGCTCCCTGGCCCGATGTCCCGTTGTCCCTCCTCTTTGGGGGCCTGCTTAGCCGCGCCTCCACTGGCCCCCTTTTCTGTCCTGGGCTATGGCTGACCCTCCTGTCCCTAGGGCCGCCATGCGCATATTATCCTGGAACGTCAATGGTCTTCTGGACCGTTTCAAACGCATGGCGGTCCTCAAATACGCGCAACGTGCGGGGATTGATGTACTCCTCCTCCAGGAGACTCACCTCTTGGGCAATAACTGTCCCTTTCTTGGCCGCTATGGTTATGACAGGGTGTGGCACTCAGGCTTTACAAGGGGATCCCGGGGGGTAGCTATTCTGCTCCGCAAGTCCTTTCCCTTTGTCCTGACCCAGGTGCACTTGGACCCCCAGGGCATGGTAGTGGTGGTGTGTGGTACTCTTGAGGGGCGACCCCTCACCCTGACGTCCCTTTACGCGGCGCCGTCCCTCCTGCCGTCGGCCCTCTCCTACACCGCGGGCCTCCTCCCGACGCTTCCGGCGGGTTCCCTCATTCTCGGCGGGGATTTTAACGCTGTCTACACGCCCCATCTGGACTCGACGGGTCCGATATCCCCGGCCCGCGCCGCCCGCGCGAAGCAGCTCTCGTCTTGGGCTGAATCTCAGGGCCTCTGCGATGTATGGAGGATCTGGCACCCGCAGGCTCGCCAATACACCCACACATCGGCGGCCCATCACTCCCATGCCCGGATCGACCTCATCTTTGTACCGTCTACCGACTGCGCAGGGGTGCAGGATGCGTGCATTCTCCCGAGGGGCCTCTCGGACCACTCACCAGTACTCCTTGCTCTTGGCCCCCCCCCACTCTCCGCCCGTCCGATGTGGCGTTTGAACGCCTGGTTCCTCCACGACAAGGCTTTCGGAAGGTGGTCGGGGGCGAGATAGCCGATTACTACTCTCACAACGAGGGCTCTGTCCCCTCCCCTGCCGTCCTGTGGGAGGCTGGCAAGGCGACTATTCGGGGCGCCGCTAAGGGGCATCTGCAACGGCAACGGCGGGCCCAATCTCAGAAGCTCGCGGACTGCGAGGCTCAGGCCTTGGACCTGGAGCGCAACCTGGGGGGGTTGGACGACAACACACGGTCTCGTCGCCTGGCTTTCCTGCGGGAAGAGATTCGCTTACACTCCTTGGAGGCAGCAAAGACTCTGTGGCGCTCCTCGGTGGCCCGTGTATACGGCTGGGGAGACAAAAATGGCACGCTTCTCCACCGGCTGGCTACTTACCCCCGGGCAGGTAGGATCATTCCGGCCATCGCGGACTCGACGGGGGGCCTCCACACAGCCTCGGTGGCGATGGCCCAGGCGTTCGCCGACTACTATTCCCGGCTGTACCGACTCCGGAAGTCCACGCTCTCCCTAGAGGAGTTGCTAGGGACGAATGGGGCGATGCTCGAGCGGCTGCAACCTGCGGTCTCTGAGAGCCTCGACTCACCTATAGAGCTGCAGGAGATTGAGGAGGCGATCGGCTGCCTGGCGCCCGGGAAGACCCCGGGACCCGACGGGTTCCCTCAGGAGTACTACGCTCACTATCGTGAGACTCTGGCCCCGAGGCTTCGGGACCTGTTCGCGGACGTGGTGGAGACGGGCTCGTTCCGGCCTGAAACGGACACAGCGACCATAGTTGTCCTCCCCAAGACGCAGCCCCCCTCGCGGTCCTGCTCGGACTACCGGCCAATATCCCTCATCAACACCGACATCAAAATCTATGCCACGGTCCTCGCACAGCGGTTGCGCCCATCTCTTGCTTCTCTGGTCCACCCGGATCAATGCGGATTTATGCCGGACCGGGGGACCAGGCACTGCCTGCGGCGCCTGCACCTCGCGATGGCGCACCGCGGCCGCCTTTCCCCCTATCTGGCCCTCCTGCTGGTCGACTTTGAAAAGGCCTTCGACTCAGTGGGGTGGGCATACTTGGGTAAGGTCCTTGAGCACATGGGTTTCGGTCCCCGGTTCCGTGCCATGGTTGCGGTTCTGTACGCGAGCCCGCGGGCCCGTGTTTTGGTCAATGGGGCTCTGTCTCGCCCGTTTCCCATCGGTCGAGGTACGCGTCAGGGATGTCCGCTCTCGCCCCTCCTGTTCGCTCTGGCCATGGAACCCCTGGCGGTACTGATTCGCTCGGATCCCGCTCTTCGCGGATGGGATTGGCCAGGCCTGGCCCCTGATAAGATCGCCCTCTACGCGGACGACGTCCTCCTCTATCTCTCTGATCCAGCGACCTCGGGACCCCAGGTCCGCCGGATTCTCCGCCGGTTTGGCCAAGCATCGGGTCTCCATCTGAACCCTAAAAAGTCCGTTCTAGTCCCGCTGCACCCGTCCCGGGACTGCTTCGACTGGCAATCGGATATTCCCCTCCGGAGACTCTCCTTTAAATACTTGGGGGTCTGGGTCACCCTCCTTCCGGAACTCTGTTGGGCCCTCAATGTGGCTCCTGTAGTCAACAAGACCAGATCAGACATGCTCCGGTGGCAATCGCTCCCATTGAATCCGCTGGGGAGAGTTGCCCTCTATAAAATGATGGTCCTCCCCAAATTTCTATACATGCTACAAAACACTCCGTGCTCCTTTCCGCGCCCGTGGTTCCGGGAACTGGATAAAATGGTGACTAAATTTCTCTGGGGCGGCGGCAGGCCCCGGCTGGCCTTAGATCGCTGCAGAGTCCCCTCCTACGACGGTGGCCTGAGCATGACAAACCTATATCTCTACTATCTGGCCACCCAGCTACTGGTGATCCACGACTGGTTCTCGGGTGGATGGGGCGATCCGGCTTATCGACTCGAGGTGCATTGCCTCGGGTTCTCCTCTATCCAAAACATGCTCTATGGAGCAGCGGTTCCCCTGTCGCTCCCCGGCGTCGTGCGGGCCCCTTTCCTCGCGTGGCGCGCGGCTTTGAGGCACACCCGGTGGTCGGGGACGAACACGCAACTCACACCGCTTTGGCACGGGACATGGTTGCGGGAGGTGGTGGGACTGGTGGGCTTTCGGCAGTGGGATCTTCTCGGGATCTCCACTCTGGGCGATATATGGCGTGGGAGCCACATGTGTTCCTTCCAGGAGCTTCAGGCCCGCTTCTCGCTGCGGCCTTCTCAATTTTATCGCTACCTTCAATTGCGCCACGCGGTCCGGACCCACGTCCCTCTTGACTCTAGATTGCCTTCCCATAGCCCGCCTGAAGCCCAGGTGATGTTAGGGTGTCTGGGGAAGGGGGGCATATCCCGCATTTACAAATCCCTGATTAACAATACCCCGGTAGACTGGAGCGGACTAAAACAGCGATGGGAGGCCTGGGTGGGACCCCTAGATGACGCGGACTGGAGGGACGCCCTTATGGCCCCTCGGTCGCTTACCACCTCCGCTAGGTTGCGGCTCATCCAACTCTACTACCTCCACACCGCTTATCTGACCCCGGACCGCCTATACCGTGCGGGCCTCCGCGTGGATGCCTCCTGTGCCCGCTGTGGGATGGCTCCGGCGGATTTTTTCCATATGGTGTGGTCTTGTCCCCGCCTGGCAGACTACTGGGCAGCGATTGAAGCCGACCTGGCGGAGGTTCTGGGATGGGAGGTCCCCCATGAGCCTAGAATGGCCCTGCTGGGCATCACGGACGGGATGGATGGGTCCCGTAACGACAAGTACTTCCTCACTACTGCCCTAATGGTGGCCTAGAGGGACATAGCAGCCGCATGGTCGCAGCCAGACCCGCCCAGAAGGGCTACCTGGAGTAGAGGGGTAGATTGGTGTGCGGCCCAAGAGCGGTCGTTGTACGCTGCCCGGGGCTGCCCCAAAAAATTCCGCAAAATATGGGGGAAATGGCTGGGGGGACTGCCTTGAGGGGTGGGGGCGCAGAGGGTGGGGACGGGGGCTGGGGGGGGAAGGGGGGTGTTTACATTCGTTTGTCGATACCTTCCTGATTGCAGGTACTGATGCCATGTTCAATGCACTGTTGTATATCTTTCTTGATATTGTCCTTTATGCTGAAAAACACAATAAATTTGTTTATCAAAAAACTTGGTCTATATATATATAACGAAAGATCACATGTGAATCGCAAAATGTAGTCTACTTCATTGAGTGTGAATGGGGTATGAAATATGTGTGAAACACCATATGCATGCTCAAAAAGAGGATTTTAGAACATATTCGTGCTTTGTCTAATAAAGACACCAGCTATGCGACAGTTAAACACAATGGGCCTGATTCACAGGCCCATTGTAAACTTAGACGTTCGGTTTTAACTTAGACCAAACATCTAAGTTTACGACTTTGGGAATTCACAAACGGCATTTACGAGTAAAATCTTTATGTTTGCACTCAGGCTGCTTCTCCATCCCGAGTGCGGACATAAAGATAGTATATGAGAGAGCATGAAAGCAATTGGAGGACAATGAGAGTCTATGGTATTGCCATGGTAACACAGAATAAAAGAGGTGGTGATAGAACTAAGCAATTGCATTGTTTAGAATTAAAATATATAATTTGACTGAAAACAAAGATGTCAGTTGGCCTCAATTATGATGAGGAATTATATATCCACCTTGAAATAAATGCGCAATGTTTTCTGTTTTTTGTGAAGCTGATTGTCATAACAGCACAAAGCCCTAAAATCTAGCAGCAAAAATGTATTAAAAAATATTGTTATGGAATTTATTGGCCACTGAGACCTTCATGTTTTGCATGACCACTGCATTATTTCATGACCAGGACCCCAGGAAAACATAATCTATTAAAATATTTGAATGATGAGAGATAATGACTTGTGCTATAGAACTCAATTAGAAAACAAATTGGTTGTATTTGTTGCTAATTTTAAATGTTGATGCATGTACTATACATTCATTTTAAAAGGATGAAACCGTAATTTGTTCTGATAGAGTGAATTTTTAAAGTTGTCACTACAATTCCCAGAATGCCACATTAGAGGCAGGATGGGCTTTTTGTATTAAAGTTGAAATCAAGAAAGAACTCACCAACTGAGAGAAAACCATTCGGTTGAAACACGTCAACGGTGCTGCTGTTTATGCTAAAAATAAATCTCTATAATTTAAGTTCACCCAGTGCAGCGGCTTTTTGTTGCTGAAGAATTATTGGGCAAACTCTGTTATTCCCGCTTCTACACCAGCTCCCCCTTTATGATCTCATTTCATTGGAGGTCAAAGACTCAAAGATGGAAGCACCACACTTTGAAACTCTCTTCCTTTTCCAATCAGAGAGCAGAATCCTACTCATGTTCAGAAATAACAATGTCTCACGGTGTCATCCATTAATTAATTTTCTATCCTCGTGTCATCTTTAAAGGCACATTGAAACTTGATCTGATTTTTCTCACAATAATTTTTCTGTGTTTTCAAACTTGGGAGATGTCACATGGGTCCATGTACATGGTCACAATAGATCAGGTCGAGACAGGGCGTGCTGTCAAGATTCTTGGTTTTATAGCTTAAAGGCTTTACTACAACTGAAACACGTTCTTTCAAGTAATGGGAGCCTTTTTTTCTTTCCCCAGGTCAGGTGCCAGGAGTCTTCCTGCCGGTATCCTTGGGGCAAAAGAAGACTAAAAGGGTAAGTCACCTGTTAACTCCACTACTTTTAAACCTCCACTCATTTCCACCGTGAATGTATGAACAGACGTGCAGGGGAATTAGTGCTCGCAAGGAGATTTGTGCTTAAAGAAACAAAAACAAATTGACAGTCCATGATATGGTGCCCCGGTAGAAGACTCTTTAAGCAATATGGGTAGTTTGCCCCCTTCCGTAACCTTTGTGGGGCCCCATATATTACCCTCCCTCCCTCCAAACCCGTAGTGAATAAGTCACTTTTGTGGTCTGACACCCTATGATGACCCTCAACCACCACCATTTTGTACTGACTTAAGTGTGTTATGTTACCCTAGCCTTAATGTAGGATGGGTTTGCATATGCCTGCTTCTCTTCTGTCCTGTAATCTTGCTGTCTTTTAGTAGAATAGTCTTACCAAGAATAGAAGGTATGGGATGTCGTGGTGCAGTGTTGTGGGTGATGGTGCACACATGTGCTCAATGTTGGATACTGAGGGATTACGTCTATAGTGTTATTTGGGTTATGTGAATTATGTGTTGAACTATTGCCTTTGACATGGCTTCATGTCATTCTGATTTCTGACTTTACCTTGCTTTATGGCAGTGCTGACTATTGCCTTTGACATGGTTTCATGTCATCCTTGCTTTTCTGATTCCATCTTGCTTTGGGCCTTTGTGTGCATGGCTTAACTAACTCCATTTTCATGACTGAAGCTATTTTCTGTGCCTGCACGAAGCTGCAAAGGTGGGGAGGGCATGTTTTGCTCTTCTCCTGTTCTCCGCACTTTACTGACTAGAGAGAACTGGTTCTTATCAGAGGAATGCACATGGTCTGTCTCGGAGCCATAGCAAAGGCCTGATCAACCGATGCAGTGGCCTTGGAGCAGGCTGGTACGGGCTCTCATGAGAACGAGGGGGCGAGGCTTGCTAGAAGCTTTGTTGTGTTTGAATTTGTATTAAAAAGGGGAGTCTACACTGGCCTGGTGGAAGTTCACGCCGTGGAGCAGACGTGTTGTCACAGAAGAGTGGTGTCACCTCTGAGCTTTCACCCGGTTCAAGCAATGGACTCCCCTTGAGCAAAGTGGGGTGAAATGATGAAGCAGTAGGTGAGGTGTCTCTGCTACTAACTGTCTCTTGATTCTTGACTGATTCTTTCCTTTCCTTCTCATTTTCTGATTCTTATATCCATACATATATATTTCTACATACATATTTGCTTTGATTGTGTATTTCAATCGGTTATTTGATATGTGAGAGTCTGCCATGATCAATATATATTCGGCCTGCCCGTGATTGAAGTATTGTGTTAATAAATTTATACATTTCCTATGTTTGAATTCGTCTTTTCCTTGAAGCAGGAGGTGTGGACTCTTCTTGGCCAAGTATTCTGTTGTAGAAGGATGGGTGAATTCCCTTCTAGCAGGTAATTGTGTTATAGGAAGTTGTTCTACTCCTGGCAAGTGATGTGCAAAGTATATCTCGCTCTAGAGAAGTGTTGTGTGTGTTACCTTGGTCTAGAGGAGACTCATGTGCTTGCCTTGCCTTTGGGGAAGTGTTGAAAGTTTGCCCACCTTAGGAAGTGCTGTGTATATGTTATATTCCATAAGTTTGGAACTGATATTCTCTCCCTGGGAAAGTGACGGTACATACCTTGGTCCAGGGGAGATCTGAGACCTTTCATTACAAAACCCAAAGCTGGACTTTCTCAGGCACCTGCATTAGCCATGCACCTCGAGATGTGTGGCTGGGAGCATTGGCAGACAGGTGGCTCACTCCTTTAAGATGGTTGTCGGCGTCTTTTGGCAGTGGGGAGTTGCTGGGTCGTCCTAGTTGCGGCCATCCGGTGTCTTCGTGTCATGCTACATCAGGTAGCTTCCCTGTCCATAGTGTGCCATTTCCAAAGGTTCTGTCATGGAGGATATCTCCTTGGAGTTCCTCTTACGGTGTGTGCACCCTTCCTGTGTCCGAGTGTAGAGTCACATAGGCATCCATGCTCCAAGGCCAAAGCTCAAGCCCCGTCCCCTCGTGCTCCATGGTGTAGGGCAAGCCAGCAATTAATTGGGGAAGCCCTTCTCCCCAACACACACACCCTCCCTAGGATTTTCCCGATTGAGGTAATCAGCATCGCCTTGTTCCGTGCCTTTTCTATGCCTCACCTCAAATTAAAAAGGCTATGGGGACAAAAACCACCTGAGAATTTGGTAGTTATTTCCCTTGTGCCATTGAAGCCACGTAAGGGGAGCATGGTCAGTACACAGTACAAAAGATTTCCCCTCCAGGTAGTAACGGAGTTCTCAATACTCCACTTTAGGGCAAGACATTCTTTTTCAGTTGTTGAGTATACATATTCCAAAGGGAACAGCATTCTACTCATGTATACAATAGGACGTTCTTTCCCTTCCTGGTCCAGCTGAGATAACGCTTCTCCGATCTAGACATCATAGAATTCGGTCTGCAAGAGAAACCATTTGTTGAAATCAGGTGACAGCAGGACATGACATGTGGTAAGGGCAGTTTTCAGTTTTTGGAAGGCGACAAACACGGGGGGAGGCAGGCGCTTGAATACTGAAGGGCTGACTAGCAAATCTGTAAGGGGAGCAGATAAGTCGGTACACTGGACAATGAATTTCCTATTGTACTCTAGGAGTCCCAGAAAAGCTTCCATTTTTCATTTCAAGGTCAGGAAAGGGGTTTCTGTTATGTCCTTGAGTTTTTCCAATTGAGGCTCTATAACTCCTTCCCCAAGGAGATAACCCAAATATTTGACTTTCTGGTGGGCAAACTTGGATTTTTTTGCACTGATGTGTAATCGGGTTCTCTGTAGCTCAAACAGGATTAACTCAAAATGTTTTAGGTGTTCCGACCAGGTCTGATGTGATAAATCTGCTCCTTTTGAGAAGAAAGACTTAATCGTAGGGAATCCGACCTATCTTTTTGGTGATCTCGTTTGGGCCTTGCAATTCTGCTCTCATCTTAGTGTTGGAAGAAGGTAGAATAACTAGGACCCAGTCTCCCACTGCATACTCACCCACTTTCTTACAGTTGTCATAAAAAATTGTTGGAGTTTTTAGGCTTTTTTTCAAAGTTTTCCTGAGCCAAATTCATCAACTTGCTGATGCAAGACTTCAGTTGGCTGGTATACTCTAAGCGGGAATCTGCCTCATACTCTGCATTCTTCTTCCAGGCTTCCTTCATGATTTAAAGGAGCATACGGAGTAGCCTGCCAAAGAGCAATTCAAAGGGTGACACCCCTAAAACTACTTTGTACTTCGCTTCGCAAGACAAATAGGGGGAGAGGCAACAACTGTTCCCAGGTCTTGCCATCGCCAGATAACATTTTCTTGAGAGATAAATTAAGGCTTCCGTTATATCTCTCAAAGAGACCATCCGTCTGGGGATGGTATACAGAGGTCTTCAAATGTTTAATATTACGTTGCTTACACACTTGTTTCATCAATTTCGAAACAAAGGGCATACCCTGATCCATAAAGATCTCTCTTGGGAACCCCATGTGCAAAACATCTCTTTCAGGTGTTGGGCATTAACCTTGGTAGAGACATCCCATAAAAGTATGGCCATCGGATACCATGTAGCATAGTCAACTAAGACCAAAACGTACTGGAAGTCACTCGTAGAGCATGGTAAGCGTCCCGTGAGATCCATGCCTATTCTATCAAAGGGTTTCCCTATCATAGGTAGGGGTTGTAGTGGTACTCTGGGGGTTAATATGGGTTCTTCTTCAGGCATATGGCACATCCTTGGCAATATTGCTTGTTTTGAGCATAGATGCCTGCCCAAATTAAGTATTGTAGAATGGCTTGGCTGGTCTTTTTCATGCCCAAATGGCCAGCCGTGAGGTGGGAGTGTGGAAAGAATAACACTTGGTCTCTGAATTCCAAAGGCACCAAAAGTTGGGGTTTCTCATCTGCTTTACTAACACAATAAAGCAAACCCTTTTGAATAATGAATCATTAGTAAATGAGAGTAGGGGAATCTTGCATATTCTTGGCACTTCACTTTGACAGGTGTTCTGTAAAGTCTTATCATTCAGTTGAGCCAGCCTAAATCTTTTGTCTGGTAGTAAGAAGAGTGTCTTGAGCTGGGGCTACAACTTCAGGGTTCTCTAGGCTAGGTCTTTCCAGGGTAAATTGCTCATGTTTGTGAGTTTTAACAGTAAGTCGAGGAAATAGGAGTTGTCGTCATCCAGAAGAATTTGTTCTGGAAGAGAGGGAAGTACCCCGACTTCAAAGGTACACTCATGTACTCTTGTGGTAGTTAGGGATAAAAACTAGCTGCAGGTTATGTTTTGGCATCCCCATGCACAGACTGTATCCCCACATACTTATTTGATATAATCTGCAAGGGGTAGACCAAATTTCCTTTAACTACCGACTGTCGGCAACCACAGTTTAGTACGGCAATAACACCATTACCATTAATCAGTAAACACACAAAACATATTGGTCCTGTTGGCATGATGAACTGATCGAAGGGCATAGCTGATGTCCAAAGGCTCTTCTTCTCACCTCTCCTTCCTCTTTTTTACAGAATAGGCGATATGCCCCCACTTGTAACATTGAGGACCAGGGTTTACTACTGGACCCAGTCTGGGGATCTTGATCCTTGTCAGCTCTTGGGAGGTTTTATAGGGTTTTCACTCAAACTTTATACCGGGGGTGGTAGGGGTTTGTTAGATTTCCCAAAATCTGCAGGGACTCCGTAGGACTGAGCCTCATCGAAAGTAGTGGCCATCTCTATGGCTTGTTCCACTGTCAGCCCGGGGTGTTGTCTTAACCAATTTTGGATGTGGAAAGAGAGAGCTTCAAGATATTGTTCAAGATACATTTTGTCCATAATCTCTTCTCTCTTGGATTCAAGGGGCTTCAACCACCTGTCGGAACTGTCTTTCAATTTATAAAAAAAGGTTGTTGAAGTATTGCCTGGTGCTCCACTCTCTTGGCGAAATTTTAGTCTATGGGTCTCGTCATCTACTCCCAATTCATCCATAATAAAAGTTTTTACTTCAGCATACATCGTAGTACTATCCCTATGGCAATCTAATACGCCGCTTGGGCCTCCCCTGCCAACAAAGGGGAGAGGTAGAAAGGCCAGTGGTCCACCGGCCATGTACTGGCCCTGGCAGCACTTTCAAATTGAGAAAAAGCACCACCGGATCATCACCCGAGACATATTGCTGTAAAGGAATGATAGCACTGGGCAAGGCCTGTCCCCTTCTTTGACCCAGCCCTGCAACTATCTGTGCCAGGGTCTCTGGCATCTTAGTCATGTCCTCACCTTGAGAGCTGAGGGCATTTGTAAATACTGTTCAGTTAACCTCTGCTTGACTCATGTGCTTCTTGAGGACCCATTCCAGCTTGCTTTGAAGTATGATATTTTCCATCTTGTATCAGACTGCCCTATGCCCGCATTCTCCACCATAATAATAAACTTCTTTATTCGGTTATTACAAATTGTAAAACCATAAAAGATTCATTTCAAAAAGAATACAAATATACAATAAAACAGAAAATCAAGATAAAAAGTAAAATTTACACAAGGGCGAGGTCAAATATTTTGCAAAGAAAAGATTCTTATAGTTTCAAAGCCGTATCTGGGAGTACATTAAACATACATTTTACAGATTTTTCCTATGCTTTATAATACATTTTAAGAAGTTAAGGACGCGGTAACAAACCAGTTCAGATTCTAGCAGTTGAAGACGTAGCATCGCTGGACGACATTCTCTAAATCCCCATTGCTTTAATAGGGGTAATAACCAAACCCTCCTGTGTGGATGATGGAATTTACAGAACAGTGTTGTATGTAAGTTCGACTGTATTTATTCCTCATCGCAAGGACAGGTAGGGAGAATTGGATCCCAATTTTTCCTCTCCGGAAAGGATACCAATCTATGAAAAAGATCAAGTCTGAACCTTGTCAATAACATTCTATCATAGGTACTAATCTGCAATGTTAGATAGGGCTGGATAAAAAACGTAAGCTGAGTCATGTTGGCATGGAGAACAGAGGATTTTGTCGACTCAGATGTCAACCTCAATGACTCTAAGTGTGTCAGAGCCAATTGTTTCAATGATCGCTTAGATACTTCGATAATATTTTTGGGTTCAAGGTAATATTTCACCAATCCGAGGTCATTGAAGAAGTTTCTGATATACCGAAGCCATTTAATTTTTAATGATTGATCAAGGATCATTGTATCTGCCACAATTTCCTGGGTTAAGATGTTTTTGTCAGAAGTCCAAATGCGCCTCCAAAGCAATAGTGGTTGAATCCTTAGTAAGTCCTCTAAGTAGGGAATTCCAAGTTCCAGATGGGAGGCGTAAGTTGAAGTACTACGCGGTGTTGCTAAGAGGAATCTAAGGAAGGTGTTTTCAGCCACCTGTAGGGCGCTGACATCTACACATCCCCAGACTCCCGCCCCGTAAAGTGCAATCGCCTGACACTTGGCAATATAGATTTTTAGTAATTCCACTGGGGGCCTTCTCCCTAGTCTATGAGAAAAACTCATCAAGGAAGTTATGGCTCTTTTAAAAAGATGACATCTGGCCTCTACTGCTGGTCTCCAGTTAAGTCTTTCGTCAATCATGATACCCAGGTAGCAGTACTGAGTAGTTACCTCAAGTTTTTGATCTTTGAGGCAGATGTTCTTTATACGTTTTTTCCCACTACCTGCTACCATGACGAACGTTTTTTTAACGTTTACTTGTAGGTCCAGCCCACCCATGAAATCAACATATCTATTCAAAGACCTCTGTAATTCTCGCGGCGTGCGTGCCAAAATGACGGCATCGTCTGCATAAAGCAGAGCGGGGATCAGGCGCTGTTTTACTCGTGGTAGGTCCTGAGCCCCCCTCAACATCTCCCCCTCTAGTCCGTTTGTGTACAGAGAGAAGAGGAAGGGGGCCAGGACACAACCCTGCCTGACTCCACGCTCTACTGCAAAAGGTGCCGTCAACTCCCCCCCCGTGCCAAAACGCACCCTTGCTGATGCGTTTGAATATAGCTCTCTTAAAAAATCTAAAAGAGGGGGGTCCACTCCCATGTGGGCCAAGATCATCCAAAGTTTTGCGTGTGAAACGCAGTCGAAAGCGGCAGACAGGTCCACATAGACCATGTAAACCGTGTCCTTCTTTGCTTGGAGATATTTGCCCACTATCAAACTGAGATTAAGGGCCTGCTCTACCGTTCCAAAACCCTCCCGAAATCCAAACTGAAGATCTGAGATAATGTCTCCCTCCTCAGCCCAGAGCCGGAGGCGTTCTAATACGACTCTGCCAACGACCTTTCCCAAAGAGTCTAATAGAGAGATTGGACGGTAACATTTCACGTCTTGACGGTCACCCTTTTTAAAAATTGGGACCATGATTGATTTTGTCCAGGATTTTAGCAGACCCAGCTTTACGGCTGCTATACATACTCTCGTGAGGATAGGGGACCAGAGATCTAAATTGTATTTGAAAAGATCCACTGGAACCCCATCTGGGCCTGGGGCTTTCCCGCTTTTACTTGCTACCAAGGCCACTATAACTTCGGAAATATCGAAGTGCAGAGGAATTGGGTATACGACTGTTGGGAGTAAGAATTGTGTCCCTATCGGTGTTGCTGTGTTTTTAAAAATCTTAGAAAAATGTGACACCCAAATATCTTCTTCAATTGCAACTTCTATCTTTGGGCTATCTTTGTCTTGTAAATAAGGGGTTTTAACAGTTCGCCAAAAAGCGTCGCTGTTTTTGGAGACGGCACTGGAATGTAAATCATTCCATAGTTTCTCTTTTAAGTCTTTAATTCTTTGCTTGCGTGCCCATTGATATTGATGTCTCAAGGATTTGATCTGCTCCTGATCCCTAACGGTTTTATTTAGGGCCTCCTTAAGTTTAGTTAAAGCCGTAGTGCAGCTGTGGTTAAACCACCCTTTAGTAGTTGGATTTAAATTGTTTGAAGTTACTGTGAGAAGTCCCTTAATTTTCTCTAATATTTGTGAGAAATTATTTAGGACTTCTACATCTGATGCTCCTAAATCCAAACAGTTAATTATATTTGCGTATGCCTCCTTTACCAATTTTCCTGTAAGTTCTTCCGGGTTTATCTTCCCCCATTTTAATGTGTAGCCATTTTTCCTTCCTAACTCTAAATTATTTTGTGCAAGAGTCTTCGCTATAGCTGCATTTGGAGATTGAAGAACAGTTGCAAAAAACTCCATCCTAAGGGCAGAGTGATCACTTAGATCATTTGTCAAGACCTCGAACAACCTGACTCGGGGCAACAGTCCTGTTGACAAGAGGATGTAATCTACTGTCGTTTTGTAGCCCCGACCCACATATGTTGGTTGCAGGGAATTTGAACCTGGGCTTGCCTCATTTGCAATTACAAGTTCCAGGTCTAATAGGGCATTGTTCATAGCCGTCCCCCCCCTGCTATGAGAAAAATGCATGAGGGGAGTATCATTTTCATCCACGATCCCGCAACGGTTTTTTCCGACATGTGGGCATGAGTGTAAATTCAGATCTCCTCCCCATAAAAGGTGGACTGCCCCTTTTCCTATCCCTAGATTGTGAGTTAGCTTTTCCTTGATGTTAGAAAGAAGAATCAAGAATTCGTCCTCTACTAGATTGTTATAGAGATTAAGCAGGAGGATCGACTCTTTATTTTTTAACACAAGGGAGAGTAACTGGAAATTTGGGTTAGACACTACTACAGATACTTTCAAAAAATTAACTGTATTTGCAATGTATGTGATCAGCCCTCCCTTAGGTCTACCTACACTAGTACCCAGAGCAGGGGTAAAAAATGTTTTATAGCCCGGAAGATGGAGCTCGGTCGTAGACCATGTCTCCTGGAGACATATAATTTTTCCCGACTCCAAGAAGGTAGCAGCCGTCCCATCGTCAATTTTGGAGCGAAGGCCCGCTACGTTCCAAAAGAGGATAGGTAAGGGCTGCGATTCTATATTCGTCGGCGCTTCGTTTACTACACGAATCATTTTTTCTTTAGGCGCTGGATAACAAATCTTGGAGTTAATCATTTCTGGGTCGGTCACAGGTTCATTTGTTGGGCAAATTGTTTTTCCCTTGGGCATTGGATGACATAACTTGAGATTAGTTATTTCTGTCATCGCTGGTGGTCAATCGACCGATTCAAGAGCACTATACCTATTTGACGTCGGGATACTGGACCAAGCATCCCTTTGGGGTGACTCTCTATATGGCATACGAATGCCCCAATCGTCCCGTCCTCCTCCCCAATGTCGTGGCCCCGATAAGTGCCAGGGACCATCGTAGTTGTAGTGGCGGGAACCCGCTACTTGCCAGTGATTGGAATAGTTCCCATGACGTAAAGCTGTTACATCCCAGGGGCGAGCAAGATGGTTTGGAATCCCTTTATAGAGGCCGGAAGGATAGAAAAAGGAGAGTCTCCTAGTTCCTATTTCCTCATTTACATTCGAGAACTCCCAGGAGCAAATATAATTTACCACACTGGGGTCCTCGAATGTGATCAAAATGCAGTCTCCTGGTATTGTTTTTCTGCTACTTCCCACCCAAGGGGTCCTACGTACCATCAGAATCCTACAAGTCCAATTTGCTGGTACAGGACGATTCATATTTAGCCAGTATTGGACCTTATTTTTCAAAGACCACGTAGGTTCTGCGTTTGGGTCATCTATTTTAGGGACACCTGTCATTACAACTACGAAAGGACTTGCTTCTGGAGGCAAATCCACAGCCAAACTAGTTTCAGGAGGTTTCCTTAGGTCACCTCTATTGGTATCAGGCGTCGCGATTTTTGGGGAGGGTTTTTTTTTTAAGGACAAAGTTTTAGTGTTAGGCAACAATTTTTTTGGTCCCGATGTTATCGGGACAGGGGTTTTTTCTATCAGGACATTGCCCTGGGGCGAAGTTATCGTGGGATTTAGGGGAGATTCCACTACTCTATTGGTGTTTCGTACTTTAGATGGTGGTAATTTAGGTGTTACTTTTACAGGTAAAGTTTCTGGGGCTTTATTTTGTCTGTGTGCTGGCTTTTGAGGGGGCATCTTTGCTCCTTCTCTGCTTTGGTCCCCAGGAGCTTGCTTGTGTTTCATAATGTTAATCAGGTTCGATAGCTGGTGCTCTATCTGAGTTAGTCTTGATTCAAGTGGAGCAAGGGAAGATTTTACGAGGGCTGTGATATTATTGATCAATTGTGAATTTTCAATATCACTTCTTATTTTGCTAGATGGTGGGTGCATTGGAGCTTCCTCACTAATTAATTCTAAAGTGTCGCGTGTAGACTGATTTATCATTATGGGATCAGTTAACTGTTCTACACTGGAAGGTACAATCTCTTCCCCACTACACTGATCAACAGTTTCTCGGGCGCTAGTATTTTTTGAGTTGTTCTTTCGTTTCCGTATGGCGCCCTCCCTCCTCCCTCTTGATTGTCTCAGATCATCCGGTGTTAATTGGGGAATCATCACTGGTGTCCTCTCTAGGTCTAGACTTAACTGAAAATCAGATAGTTGAGAGGCCGATAGGTCAACATTGTTTGGCAAGCTACGCCTACCCTCACAAGGCGACCTACGCCCAGTGATACTAGAAGTTTCCGGGGTTTTCGCGTCCCTTAAGGTACCAATAGATGATCTCTTAGCCAAAGCTAGATCCAATGACACCCTACCTTCTATTAAGCTAATACTTTGATCAATAAAAGTGTTAGCCTTGACTATAAAATCATCCATGGGGCCTGAGAGCTTGCCACCACCCCCCATTACTTTAGTTTTAGTTTTTTTTCCTCTGGTTAGTACCATGTTTCCTAAACACCAGTAAAAGTGGGTAGGAACTTCAGTGCACGTATTTATCGGAAATACTCAGTCTTTTAAAAACATAAATAAACGATAAAAGTGGAATAAGATTACATGTGGTAATACGTACACAGTTCACAGAGAATTGAAAGCTTTAGGGGGATGGCCCGGTCCGGTCTCTTCCGTTCTCTAACGGCCTCAAACGGCCCGCTCTTTGCCCGGTCTTAGCCCCGTGCTAAGACCCGCGCGCGTCCCGCTAGCGCGTGTAAGAGGGAATGCGATTTATAAGGCAAAGGGAGGCGTTGTTGGGGGAGGAGTTCGGGAAGAGGACCAGGTGCTGCTAGTCAGCGTCACGCACAGCACCCTGGTCCTCGCAGTCCCGAATGCGCCGGGCACTCACGGTAATCAGAGTGTCCAGGTACACCCCCTCGTTGAACTCGGAAATAATACAGCAAACCGGGCAGCGTGGAATGAAAGCACCGGTGACACTTTAGAAAGTAGGCAGCAGAGTCTCGATCCCTCAAGCGGCACCCGCGAAGCGGGGGCCGCGAGGCGCGGTGGCAAGTTCCAATTCAGCAAGTAGAATCCAGATAGTCCCAGGAATAGGAGTCGGCAGACAGCAATCCTTCAAGCGGAGCCCATAGAGCAAGAGCTACAGTGCTTGATAAAGGTGTTGGGGGAGGAGTTCGGGAAGAGGACCAGGTGCAGCTAGTCAGCGTCACGCACAGCACCCTGGTCCTCGCAGTCCCGAATGCGCCGGGCACTCACGGTAATCAGAGTGTCCAGGTACACCCCCTCGTTGAACTCGGAAATAATACAGCAAACCGGGCAGCGTGGAATGAAAGCACCGGTGACACTTTAGAAAGTAGGCAGCAGAGTCTCGATCCCTCGAGCGGCACCCGCGAAGCGGGGGCCGCGAGGCGCGGTGGCAAGTTCCAATTCAGCAAGTAGAATCCAGATAGTCCCAGGAATAGGAGTCGGCAGACAGCAATCCTTCAAGCGGAGCTCCACCACTTCTCAGATGGGTCAATGTACAGGGTCACAATAGATCAGGGCTAGACAGGGCATGCTCTGCAAAATATTTGCTTTTATTGTTTCAAAGCTTTACTACAACTGAAACACGTTCTTTCAAATAATTGGAGTCTCCTTTTTCTTTTCCCAGGTCTGGTGCCATGAGTCTTCTCATCGGTATCCTCGAGGCAAAGGAAGACAACACAGGTAAGTCACCTGTTAACATTACTGCTTTTAAACCTTCACCATTCTCCACCACGATTTCCTCATAGTGTGGGCAGCAGGTCTTGGCTGTCTTAGCATGCTGCTGGGCTGAGAGCATCTGTGTGCCGCCAAATTAACAGAGGATTAAAGTCAGGTGAGAAAACTTGTGGTTACATAAAATCAGAGCTTTAAGTGGGCCGGCAGTTCCAAAAGCAGCTGCTGAGACAAGTTCCTATCAGGCTCTTCAGCTTTGCCTTCACCCTCAGGATAAAAAAAAAAATCTTAAATATGCAGCAGTACAACCCTTCACTGCCTTTGATGTCATTTCAAAGAAACTGGTTATAGTTCTTTCACAGTCTCATAATTTCAGAATTGAAGCATTTTCAATATTCTATACAATAAAGCCATAGTTGTTCCTCATTTAGCTTTTGCAACTAACAACCAATGGCAAAGCCAATAGTCCTGGCTTGCTGTATGTGTAATGTTACTTGTTGTATTATATATCTGAATGCAGTGACAGAAACAGCAAATTGCCAGTCAGGCAGCACACTATTCTAAGCACAGATTTTGTAGCTTGCAAGTTTTAAGCCACGCCCTAATTACATCAGCCACGCCCTTTTGAAAGAACCCTCCCAGTTTTTTCAGCCCACTAAAAGCTCTGTATAAAATCCAATGCATTAATTTTTGGCGTGGGGAAAATTACTGTCTTTTGGCGACTTTGCAAATGTTTCTACCAACTGGGACCAGGGCTTCCAAGTTTGCTTATTTATGTGTGAAATTTACATGTTTGCAGAATGCCTATGTGTGACACTTGTATGTCTTCTGCCTGACACCTCGAGTGACCCTAAATTATTAACTTGAACCAGGTAAATTGCAAAACAGTGCAACATACTGCCCTCCACATTAAATTACTTCATGCAGTCCCAGCAGCATGCCCATGAGTAAATACTGACATGGACATGGTTGATTGCTCCAAAGCTGTCCTTACTGTTTCCATGTGTGAGAATGTCACCCAGGAAAGAACTTTCCTTTGCACTCTTGTATCTTGAGTCCTGCATTCATCATAGTATAAAACAACACTACTGGCACCAAAATAAAATTTCGAAGGCTGGACTGGTCTCATACTCACATCAAATCAGAACACTTCAGAACTCTGTCCCGCAGTAATTGAGTGCATAGACAGTCTCTGCACCAGAAATTATGTGTCATCATGACCGACCTGATGCCAACGCTGCTTTTGAACAGCAGTCTCTCCCCCATCCTGCAAATCGCCGCAGCACCCCGTCTTCCCAGACACGCAAAGTCCATAATCAATCCAGGCTTCTTCAGCACTGACTGCTTTAATCCAGGTTCATATAGCATTCACGTGTCATACTTCAGGCCTCCTCACCCTTATCGCTCCAGCAAAAGGACTCTCTCTAGTGACAATAGGACCATGCAAGGGTATTCCCTCCAAAACATGCCGCTACAAGAGTGTTCTCTTCTCTCTCCATGATCTTGTAGCAGTACCTCCTTTCAGGCACCTACAGCCTGAACTCACTTCCCCATGTTACTCCTTGCTTCTGCAGTCCCCTCAATCTTTTATCAGTCTACACCACACTTCTTTTTTCTCAGGATGGGGCAACACACCCGGCTGACTTTCTCTAGAATTCCCTCTACCATTAGTGGTACTGAATCCCCCACTCTGGGTTTGCAGCACTCACTTTCTTCATTGTAGCAGTCAACCGACACAATGTAATGGCGAATTTCAGCCAGGGCTGTTTTAGTCAATAACACTGTGACTTATGTGGTGAAACTCCAAAACCCAGGATGCTTAATGTTATTAGCTAAAACGGTATTTGCTGAAACTCTCCCTTATTAGTCAGCTCACTGCTGTGTTGGGAGCTCTGTCAGCACACCCATCCTTCTCACTCCCATGTGTCCTGAATGAGTCCACTTTTTCCCTCCAGACTATTGCTGAACTTCACTTCCACCCTTGTAATGTGGGTGTGTTGCCTTTGTAGCTCTTGGTGCATTAGTAACAAAGTGAATCAAAAAGCACTGTAGCTGAACATGATGACAGGATGAATTGAAGTTGCACTTATTTCCCTTACTGACAAGCTTTTGCGTAGTCTCAGACATCCATCCTTTCCACACACAGCTCTGTACTTCGTAGCATTACACGTTTGTAAGCTGTCGTATCTAACTTATGATGGGCGCTTCGGCTCTCTTCTCCAGGAGAGCTAATCTAGCTGAAGGCAGAGGTTGATCTGTTAGTCCAGTGCAGCCTGTCCAGCTCCCTAGACACAGTGCATCAGCCCAACACAAACAGGGTGGAGTGCGCACCTCGCAGCACCATTGGTAGCTACACTCCTGCGCAGATCCCATGCTGTGACAAAGTCCATTTACCTTTGTCTGACCTGCTTGAACATGTAATGAAGCAGCTTCCACTCGTCCTTGTGAAATAAGCTGCAAAGTGCACTATTATCAGTCCAACGGGAGTTGGCACTGCAAATGACACGTGCTGGTCAGAAGATATTGTTCCATCCATGTGGGTGAGGCACTTCAAATACCCGCTGCAGAGACAGGATCACAACTGTGTGGTCAATACTCATGGTCAACTAATCAAACTATGTCCTAGGACAGAACAAAGTCCTCTTAGCTCCAGAAGCAGGAAAGGCAAACTGTTAATGAATGCGCTATCATTTCAGATCTTTTAATAAGCGTGACAAATTGGTGACCCTGCAGTAATATATGGTGACACTATAATGAGTCACATTAACCATGGTGTGTGGCAGTACTGTGGGACCCTAAAACACTGGTCAGTGTGAAGACAAAATATTCAGTTGGAAATTTCAAACACAGGAATATCGAGTCCTAAACATCGTCGGTGAGAAATATCCTGATCGCGGTCAAGAATAAGTCAATAATATCGTTTTCAAAAATATGGTTGTTTAAAATATCGATTTTTTAAGTAGTGTTAAGTATTTTAGTATATATTTTAAATGTATGTGACGTATTTTTTTGTATAAGTATTGTTTATGTTTTTTAATATATGTGTTACATTTTTAGTAGTTATCAATTTTATTTTAATTAAATTTTGCATTTTTTAAGTTCTGTAGTGGGTGGTGGGTGTATAGGGGAATAGGATGGGAAGTAATTTAATTATAATAAATTAATGACATTTTTATATTTATTAATATTCATTTAATTGATATTTCATAGTGTTAATTTTGGTAAGTAAATTATTTTTAATGAATTCATTTGCTGTTAATTAATATTAATTATTTAATTGAAAATAAATATAGAAATTGTGTAATTATTTTTAGGTGCAGGATGTGGGGTTTATAGGGGTAAAGGGTGGCAAGTAATTTTTTTTAAATTGATTAATAATTAGTTAAGATTTCATTAATTGAAAATTAAACATGGGAATTGTGTAATTAATATTAGGTGTGGGTTGTGGGGTTTATAGGGGTAAATGATGGGAAGTGAATTCATTAATAATATGTAATTGATAATTAATTATGTTAATTATGGAAGTACATTTTATTTTAAATTTAGATGTGGGTTGTGAATTGTGTGGTGCTATAGGGTAGGATGTAAATAAAAAATGTATGTAATAATTTTGTTTATAAATAATTTGGAACTAAAAATATTTGTTTGAAAAATATGTTTATATTTTATTTAATATCATATTTGTAGGTATTTGTGATATGAATTTAACATTATGACATGTTTTTATTTTTGTTTAATTATAAACTAAATATATTTGCATTTTACATATTTATATATTTTTTTAATTTATTTTGTTCTTAAAATATTTTTTGTTGTTGTTGATATTTTGTTTGTTTTTAATTTAGAATTTACTGGAGTGGGAATAGTAATTTTTCACCCCTGCGCTATGCAGCACTTTCCCTACTGTTGCACTCATTGGAGTGGGAATCGTAATTGTTACCCCTCCGCTATCCCACACTTTCCCTACTGTTGCACTTATTGGAGTGGGAATAGTAATTCTTATCCGTCCGCTTACCAACACTTTCCCTACCGTCGCACTCATTGGAGTGGGAATAGTAATTTGTACCTTTCCACTATCCAACACTTTCCCTACTGTTGCACTCACTGGAGTGGGAATAGTACATTTTATCCCTCCACTATCCAACACTTTCCCTACTGTTGAACTGAGTGCAGTGGGAATAATACATTTAATTACTCTGCTATCCCACACTTTCCCTACTGTTGCACTCACTGGAGTGGAAATGGTAATTTTTACCCCTCCACTATCCAACACTTTCCCTACTGTTGCACTCACTGAAGTGGAAATAGTAAATTTAACCCTCAGCTATCCAACACATTCCCTGCTGTTTCAAGGAGTGGAGTAGGAAATGTAAGTTTAAATATTTTTAAATAGCTTAATGTTTTAATTAATAATAAAATGTTTTTAACAACAATTTAATATTATTGGTATATGTATGTATATATTTATTTGTTAAATTTGTATATATCTTTAAAATTATAAATTGCATTTAAATGAATAGTTTATGAATTGTTTTACAGTAAATATATATAATAATTATTATATATGTGGGCTTAACTTTTTTAGGTTAAGTTCATTGTTACATTTGTTAAAATGTATATTAAATCTATTTTTTAATTAAGTTTATTATTTAATATATTTAATATGCATTATATTATTTTATTTATATATATACAATTATTTTTTTTACATCTATATTTATGTCATTAATATTTTTTTAGATATTTTTGTACTAACCTTTATAAATAAAGGATGTCGATATTTATGACATCTATATTTATAGCTCGATATTGTGGTATGGGGATGTTTTGGGTGTGGATGTTTTGTCAGTGAACCCCACAGGTCATGCCGGAACAAATTCGACCAGGTGCCAACCTTTCTTGCAACATGCAGCTTCCAGATTTGTATTGTATATAGAGCGCTCAGTGGGTTACTGCGTTTGTTACAAAGATCCTTTAGTTACTAGCAGTTAATAAGTTAACATCCTTATAATATAGCACAGTGAGCAATGAACGGGCATCAAGGAACTGTATGCAAACTTTAAGGGATAGCTTTGGTCATTTTTGACCTCAAACTTTCATTATTCCAAGGTTGCTAAAAATGGTTCATTAGGGTAATAATGAAGTCTTTTCAGCACAGACAACCATTGCATTATGTTTTAAAGCTAGACTTTGTTTTTCTCCTGAACATATAATGCCTAATAACATGGATGATATGTGACTTCTACACCTTTAAACACTGATTACTTTATGTAGAAACCTCATATACATTTATTTACACACTTGTGCGATTCATTGTCTATGTATAATATGTTTGTCTGTAGTAAAGTAATTAGACACCCTACATTAGGATTAATAGCGTTAGAAAAGAAATTGAATACAAAAATTAATTAGTAAGTGGTATTTACATAATCGGTGTAATTACTCATACAGACATACATTGGACATTCTTACAGTGCCCGCCTCATGTAAAGTCTATTGTGGGTGATTGGTATAAAGTAGCTGCACAGGCTCATGAGATTGCCAAGGTCAGCAGTGGTATGATAGCGGGACGGCCCAAATGATTAAGTGGAATCGATTGGGGTGGAACAGGAGGAGTCATGACAACGTTAGAAGAGTTGAGAGATTGTTCAGATGTTGAAGGGAGGATGTTGCTGAAAGTTCTGGGAAATGGAGTCTTTTAGGCCTCAAGCAAGCACATCTGCGTCATGCTTTAGTCTAGTTTTTGCTGCAACATGCGGCCAACAACACTGGTACTGTATTACTTTTGGTGCCTGATTATGTGGTCATGGTGAAGAACTTTGGAGCGGAGAGCAGAGAAGGGACTGTCTCTTTTCTGGCCACTTCCTGACATTTTAACTGAAGGGTGTGAGCCTGTCATCTTACTGTGGTGACCCTTGCAGCTGTCAAACAAACTTTGTTCAAATATTTTCAGGCAATTGATATAATGGAAACCTTGCAAGAGAAGTCCTACTGAAATTACTTTAACACAAGGGTCGTATCATAAAATACATATCATTGTCATACATGCCAACATTTTATGAGAGTAAAGTGGAAGATTTTTATATAATGATCAAGAGGCAGTTTCAGGTGAAAGACAGCCAAAATAAACACAGTTTTGGCTTAAAAAAACGGGAGTCTCCCGTCTCGATCAGTTCAATTGGCATTTATGCATTGTGTGGTGTTACTTCTGCAAGATCCATTCTGTGTTATTTATTTGGAGCCCGCTGCTGAAATTACTTTGATGTTCCAGTTCTTAGATTTAATTAAGACGGATAATAATCTGCTCTTGTAGAATAATTAATGCCAGGCTCAGTGTGGATTTGTAGTTACAGAAGTGGCAATTAAAAGGTCACAGTGGGGATTGTTCTTCAAAATGTATGTTTTTAATAGATTTTGTGAATGATTGCAGATGTTCATTGGAGTCCATTGTACCATCTCCAACTATATCTATACCTTATATATTTTAGGCTTATCCTTAAAATGTTTTCTGAACGCTATTTGTGCATAACTTGAGAGTTGCATCTTTGGGCTGGTTTTCGGGCTGATACTGCTCTATGTTAGGCTGAATTTGGGCTTGTACTTGGACAGCTTTGGGCTTCGGATGGGTCTCAAAATATGTCAACACTGGTTATGGTGCCCCTGCAGAAGACTCTTCAGGCAATACAGGTGGTTCACTCCCTTCTGTAAGCTGTACTTAGTCCCCTATATTACCCTCCCTCCAACCCCAAACCCGTATTTTCTCACACACCTGCGTTAGCCACGTACCACCAGGTGCATGGCTGAGAGCGTTGACAGACCGGAGGTTCACTCCTTTGGGAGGGTTGTCAGCATCTTTCTGTGGTGGGAGTTACTGAGTCTTCCTGATTGCGGTTTCCGGTGTCTTCGTGTCCTGGTACATCAGGCAGCTTCTCTGTCCGTGGTGCAGCATTTCCACAGGTTCTATCGTGAAGGGTATCTCTTTGGCGTTCCTCTTGCAGCGTGTGTCCGAGTGTAGAGACAAATAGGCATCCACACTCCAAGGCCAAAAGGCCAAAAGTCAAGCCCGCCCCCCCCATTCTCCGTGGTGTAGGGCATAAAGCAACCAGACTATGTTTTTACCTGTGAATGGACAAGAAGTGTGTCTTTTTGAGTCCGAGCAGAAGGTAAGAGCCAAGGCACTGGATCAGGGAAGCCCTCCTCGTCACAGAAGCATGTCAGAAATTAGGGTCCTTTCTCCACGATTCGGGTTCTTTTTTCATGGAATATTGAACCCCGCTGCTTCCACTCCCTACACGCCCCTCCCAGCCTGTGGAGTAGAACGGTTGTCATGAGCCCTAATGCTAGACAGGAAAATCGACCCTCTCTAATAGGTTGGGCAGTGAAGGTCGGACATAATTTTGGTGGACAGGTCCCTCAGACTCCTGAAACACTAAATGTACTGCACTAATGATAACTACAATTTTCTCCCAGACCCATTCGTGTTTCAAAGTATTGGGTTGTGCTATTCCTGGTCCTTCGCACCTATTTTTTGCACGGTGTATACCTCTTTTGCGGCTACCCCCTTATCCTCTTAAAGTTCAAATTAATATTGCAACTGCGTAATTGTCCCCAGTGACCTACAGTGTTTGAAAGCAAATTATGAAAATATCTTTTGGTCAGTATTGTAACTTCTGCACTATGCGTTTGCTTTGCATTTTGTCTATTGGAATCAACACAAACAAAATAATTCTGCCACCTTGCTTAATGCTTAATGCTTTTTCTCTGGAATCACCATGCTGCCACAGCAACTGTGTCAATGGTCACACCTCCCTGCAGGACTCTGCTTTTATTATGATTTCTACCTGGTGATTTCAAAATGCTCCAGTGCAACACCTATTGTGCTACATCCAACTTTCACTATAAAGAAGCATTATGCAACTAGTCCGTTTTAAGTAAATTGAAGGCGTGGAGGGTAAGTAAAAATTGTAAATAAAAAAAGTAAAAAAACTATACAAATGACCCCTGCATAATGTAGGCAGTTATGCTGACTAACAAGTCATGTTCCATACTGGTGGCAAACTGTGACTATCATCTTACTAAGGGACATTTTATTTTCAAATTTATGCCATTGTAAGGGTTCTGAGGAAATCTTACCGACATAAAAACAATGAAGAAATTAAAAAGATCCAAAAAAGGTGTCCCTGAAACAGCAGAGGTAACACTGTATGAGGGTCCAAGCTGCTTAATGTCATCCCTATAGGGATGCCTTACAGTATGGGCAAATGGGGCTGTGATACAAGGTCTCAGCCCATGAAGGTCCACGACTGAATAATGTGATTCAATTGCTGCTTCCTGCATGCCTGTGTTGTGCTGAGTGTGAAGTTAACAAACACAAGGAGATGATGGACAGAGCGCTGAAACTTTTCAGACACTCACACCAAGTCACAGATCTGGGTTGACTCTACCCTCGTTCTTTAGCTAACTTTGCCACCTCAGTTCAGACCCAGCTACATGCAAATCAGCCTTGACCCTGTGCCTCTTGAGAACAGTCCAGCCCCAGCACGAACTGCACAGCCAGGTCTACCATGAACCGGAAACAAGCATTCTGGGACCGGTTTTGGGGTAATACCCCCAATCTGCCAGGCTAGCTTGAATCTAGTGGCAAAGTAAGCAAGGGACCCACGTCTGGGCATACCCTGCCAACTTAGGGCAAACAAAGAAAACAGAAGAAGATGATGGATGGAACGCTGAAACCTTTCAGACCCTCACCCCAGTCACAGATCTGGGTTGAATCCACCATTGTTCTTTAGCTCACTTTGCCACCTCGGTTCAGACCTAGCTATATGCAAATCATTCTTGACCATGTGCCTCTTAGAAACAGTCTAGCCCAAACTGCATAGCCAGGTCTTCCATGAACCCGGAAACAAGCATCATGGGACCTGTTTCTGGGTAACACCCCTCATCAGCCAGGCTAGCTTGAATCCAGTGGCAAAGTGAGCAAGGGACCCCATTGTGATCAGCTTTGGGGGGAAGAGAGGCAACATACTTTTAATGCTGAGGTTTCTCAATGTCAGATGTTTGTACCCCATAAATAATCCCAATGTGCTATTTTGGGCAATGCTACATTTCCCTCTTACTGTTACTCCTTGGTGAATTTTGGGAGTAATAAGCTCCATCATGTACAGGCTTGAAAAACTCCCTATCAAGAATCGTGCCTCACAGCACGCTATTGACACAGTCGCATAGAAGATGTCTCTTTGAAGTGGCTAGATATTTTCACATATTAGTAACTTAAATCAAAGCCTATGCAACCTTTGTAATCTGAAGGATACTACAGTGGTCGTAAGCCTCAGTCTATGTGATCTCTGCAACCTGAAAGTTAGATTTCCTATTAGAGGCCTAATATTGTAACGTATATGTGACATGGGTTAGTTCTGCTGTCAAAAGCCTAAACCTGAACAGTATGTGCACCTATGAGACAGCTTTGCTGTCCAACCCCAGAGCCATGGGATTTTACAAATCTAATGGACAGTTTTACAGTTTGATACCAGAGCCTGTAAGAACTCTGTGTCAATAAGATATGTGTAAACTGGGGGATAAATAGTGTTGACCTGCCCAAGGAAGATCACTGCAACTTCATTCCAGGAGGACAGCGGTACCTTGCTTGTGTATGAGACCGTCCAGTTACATTTTAATAAGGGCTTTGTCAGAGTAGGAGGGATCCCAGTCTGTTATCTAAACTGGTGGTAAGCATCACTATTAATATATCTTTTCAGACTACTGCTGAGGGATATACCAGCTGTTAAAGGGCCTGAACTTGAGTTAACTGCCTGAGCCACAGGTGATGGCCTATTATGAAGGAAAGGATCTTTAAGAACTGGGTTAGCCTGAGGCAGACGGCTATGAGGCTATTAAAATATTCAACCGACCCTGGGCATTGTGCTCCCCAAAAGTCCTTTCAAGAGCTGCAGGCAGTGTACCACATGCACCGGACCCAGGTTTTCCGCTACCTCCAGCTCTGGCACACATTTACGCATTTTTGCTACCCAGCGTGTTCATTCTCAAATACTGTCCCCTAGAGATGAAACTGTTACTTACTAACATCAATTAACATAAACTGCCCCTGCTATACCAGATGTTGCTGCGCAATCAGCCGGACCCAATGGTCAGGGTGAAGGAGGCGTGGATACAGGACTTGAGGGAGAGGACTGGATTGAGGCGGTGGCTGTCCCTAGGGAGGCGGTGATAACCTTTCAGTTTCATCGGATCCAGCTCAAACTGTTGCACCACACCTACCGCACAAGAACAAAGCTGTTCAAAATGGGATCAGATAGTTAGGGAGGTTGTTTGCGTTGTAGAGACCCGACAGGGGACCTATCAAACACATGTTGGTGCTGCCCAGTTTTATCATACTTTTTTGGAGGAAGTACTGGGAACTCTGGAGACAATATTGGGCTGGACAGTACCTAAGGACCTGAAACTAATCTGTTTAGACATCAAGGAGGATATAGGGGGGTGACAGATACAAGAGGGCCTGCTGATAGCTAATAATGACAACGCAAGGGCGTGGAAAGTGCCACAGCCCCCCATGTAGCTAGATAAGCCACTGGTATGGATCATTGCATGGCTTGGAACATCCGGTACACCTGTCCAAGGGGTGCCCACAGAAACATTACAACGTTTGGAACGACTGGGTTGAACACAGAGGGATATACCTGGAGCCATGTCCCTCTCAAACGTGGTTCTTGGAGGGGGTGGCACAAGCCTGTGGGGCTGCCTTCGATTGATTGCCTGGGGTGTCGCTTAATATTTAATGATTTCTGTTTGGTCTCAAGTGGGGGCATATCTGCGTGGCTCAATATGTGACATGACAATGTGCATTAAGGTTCTGCTTTATTTTATTGCTGGCCTATACCAAGCTTCAGTGTACTGTATGGCTAAAATCAATAAAAAAAGGTTTTTAAAAAAGAAAAACAACCACCAACTGAGAGTAGAATGTTCTAAATTAAAAAGGGAGAAACAGAAAGACAAAGATTGGAATGTTAGAAAAGAAGGCTTATATCAGTTAATATTAGCCCTAAGGAACTTTTTTGTCTTCAGTGGAGTGGTCAACATTCCAATGATGTAAGTGAATTAATGGCAAAACGAAACTGAGAAACCACATTGGAGGAAACCAAATCATGGAAACCCAATTTTAAGGCAAGAAAATTTAAAGGAAGTAAAATTAAACATTTCAAAGGAAAGGAAACATTTAAAATTACATTAAACTTGGGTGGAGTTTAGGACTAGTGAGGGATTTTTGGGTTCAGGGGTGGGACATGTTTAGGGGTGATGAGGAACTTTTAGGAACCAAGAATAGGTGGAGTTCACGCATAGAAGGGTTTTTTAAGGGTTCAGTGATGGGTGGAGTTTTGGAGTGATGATGTGTTTTAAGAGTCAGGGATGATTGTAGGGTTAGTGATGCTTTTTTTCAGCGTTCAGTAATAGGCCGAGTTTAGGGTTGGTGGGTGTTTTTAAGGTACAGTGATGGGTAGACGCTAGGGGTGGTAAAGAGTTTTTAGGGTTCAGGATTGGGTCGAGTTGAGGGTGGTGAGGGTTTCTTTAGGATCCAGGAATGGGGGGAGTTTAGATGTAGAAAGGGGTTTTTACTGTTCAGGGATGGGTAGAGTTAAGAGGTCATGAGGGTTTTTAGTAGCCATAGATCGGTGGTGCTTACCGGTGGTGAGGTTTTTTAGGGTTCAGGTTCAGGTTCAGGAATGGGTGGAGTTTGGGGGTGGTAAGGGTTTTTATGTTATAGTTAGAGGTTTTAGCATTCAGGATCGATGGAGAGTAGGAGTATAAAAAGGGTTCATGATGGCTGTAGTTTAGGCGTTAGGGATGGTTTAGGGGGGATTTTTAGGTTTCTGAGATGGTGAAGTTTAGGGGTAGAAAGGTCTTTTAGGGTTCTGGGATGGGTGTAGTATCGCCATGGTAAGGCGTGTTTAGGGGCGAGGGATGAATGATGTTTTGGGGTGGTGAGGGGGTCAGCAAATTAAAAGCATCAGAATCAAATGTTTAACAATGTAAAAGATATACATCTGAAACAATGCCCCTAAACTAAAGCACTGACATGAATGCATCCAACAAAACAGTTTCTGATAGTAAGGCCTACAAACATTGCATTTACACATTCAAAAGTAAGCATGCAAATGTAAATTTCGAAAAAAACAGACATTCTATTAATTGGTTTCTATGAAATTATAAATGTCATTCATTCTTAAAAGATAAGAACTTGATCACTAAAATAATTGAAATAGAAGTAATCAGAACTGCCAAATACGTAAACTTTTAATAAATTGAACTGTATCCACCATACCGCATTTGCAGGAGGACTGGGGCAACATGTGAGAGTGCCAACCACACCTGTGAAATGTTAATAGGTGCTCTTTCTGAGAAACAAGTAAGTTGACTGTTTGAGACAGTGACCTGGACTAATCTTTAAATGGTATGTCAACACTATAATAAACAGCATGTAAGAAGCAGTAAATGGATGCCATGAAACATGTGTCAGAAGATTTTCAATACTGAGCGGGAGTTTAACTGCTAAAATAATTGAAACGAGGGTGCAACCATAGAAATCTTCTGTGCCTCCCACATATACAGGATGACCTTAGGAGGAATACCTGCATGTGTCACTGAACTGAAGTTAAACAAAATGCATTATTGGATGATCACCACTGCTCTCACACACTTTCTAAAACACTTGCATGTGCAGTTAACGTGTGAGGCACCAGTGCTGGGGCCTTCTGTCACACATGTACAACATAAATCACTTCCTACATAGACCAGAATGCTTTCCTGCAATTTATTCATCCTGTCCCTCTCGGCCTATTGTCTTGGCCTCACACCTAAGAGTAGCAGACAAGCACATTAAGAGCACAACTCCGGTCCTCATGTATGACATCAAAACACTTCTCTACCAAGCCACATGACAGACACACACACTAGTCCAACCATAGCTACATATCTGTAAATGTGCTTTAGCAGCTAGTAAACTAGCTTATAAATTGGCTATTTGAATAAGCGTGTAAGTCAAATAGCAGATTTATAAGCGGGTGCACAGGAATTATGCCATTTTGGGACTACAGCATTTTCCGCATAGTTATGGATTTGCCACATAATCCATCACCTGAAGATTTTAAGGAAAAAAACATTTCGTTTCATGCTCAAACAGATCAGAAGTTACTAAAAAGAAATTGTGATGCATGTTGCACAGTGGAAAGACCTTCACAAAGGTTGACTAGTCATCTTTCTATTGATTAATACTATACTTAGGAATTAAACTAGTTCAACTGCAATGAAACCTGTGTCCAAACAGTGATAACGTGAAAAAAATCACAAAATAATGAAGTAATTCTATGCTGCGACATAATTTGAGCCTCACCACCGCATAATTCCAGTAGCCCTCCTTATAAACTAGTTTGTCAGAGGAATCCTACCCAAATATTTAATCCATATAGTGATCTTCAGAAAAAACTTCAGATCAGAGGGGCAGTGGCGTAAGGAAAGTTCAAGGGGCCCCCCTTCAATATACACGGTGGGGGCCCCGCTCCGGATTTATTCCGGAGCGCTCAGGTATAAATGCCGAGGGGGCCCCTTGCAGCTCGGGACCCACCCGCACCGAGGGGGATGCGGGGGCCTGTGTTACGCCCCTGCAGAGGGGTCTTTTTTCAGCATCAGTCAGTTACTCTAGCCCTTTCGAGACTCAGGAAAGTAAATGTGGGGCACATTGGTAGAAATTACATTTCGTTGACCATTTAAGAGGTAAAGGGTTAAGAAGAGGCAACGTGCACGCCGTAGTACTTTCTGGTACAATGAGAGCAAAAAAGATTCATGGCATTTCGGAGAGACTCGAATCGGCTGTTGCGTGGTTCTGGCGAATCACAGTCTTTTAAGATGATGCCGGAGATGCGCAGCCAGCTCCGTAAAAATGAATTTACCTTTGTATTATTATTTACTGAGTGTGCCTGGATTTCATTTGTATGGATTTTATCCGGCAAACAAGGAGGAAAAAAAGGCAGAAAATCTAATAAAAAGATGGAGACAGTGAACAATTATTGGAGTCTGTATTCTGCCGTTTGAGGTCACATTCTGTCTTTTTTATGATGTTCTTTTTGAAAACAAAAAAAGCTAGATGGCAGCAAATCTAATCTAACCATGTACAGACACATTTATCAGAGAAGACAGCCTGGCCAGTGAAAAGGAATTCGAGCCCAACAATCGGGTTATCAAAACCAGTTTACCATGCGATTAATAATTTATAATCCCATTAGGCCGGTACAAACATTTTATTCAAACAATTTAAGATTCTCTGCAGACGTGTCAGCGAGGCTGCGTGGGCGCTGTTCAGGTGACTGCTTCACTAACACGAGGAAGAGGTTAACTCTTTTAACTAAAGTAAATGCACTCTGAAGGGAGGAACACCAAACACTGGAGGGAGCAAACATATGAGGTGCCTCTAAAATTATTTATAAGAATTATTTTTATACCATTGCAGGAAAAAGGTATATAGAGGGCAAACTGAGGCTCTGGAAATTTATTCATGTGAGATATTTGTATAGTCCAGGCCTAGCCACAGTGGTACCTCAATACTTCACGTAAAACTGAGAATTGTTATGTGTAAAATCTGGAAGCGAAAAGGAGGGAGGGCAAAAAAAAAGTTAAACAGAATACATCCTCAACAGGTGTGACAGAAGTATTTCTGCGGAAATTTTGCCAGCCGGATTACGATACAGAAGCTGCTCGATTGGGAGACAGGCGACTGATATCTGAGTGATTAATCTCATAAGGAACCCATACCTTGGAATATCCTTATTGTAACAAGGAACCACATTTTATAACTATCAGACACACCCTGGCTATAAAGAATACAGTCCGGATATCCTTCCCACATTGCCTATCAACTAACATACTGGATCCTACATGGACACGTGTATGTGCTATACTGTCCCCAGAAATACAGTCCTGAAGAGACCCCGTATCTAGAGAGGGTCGCAACGCCGTCGACAACATACAAAAGAGACAGCTTGGATTGATATTATTATATATTGTATTAAGCCTGTCCTTGTATAATTTTCCAATAACCGTCTTAGTTTTTTCACTTTGTCACATAAATTCACTAAAATAGGTTATGGTCACTTCACTTGGGGTCACAATATCACTACAAATGTAAAAATATATCAATCTTTTTTGTATAAACATTTTTGATATTTATGTCTGTGATACAGACGACAATTGCAAAATAAAATAACCTACATCGGCTGAAGTTAGGTATATTCCTAAAAGAAAAGGTTTTTTGTAGGCCTTTTAAGGAATATAAATGTATATGATTAATGCTGTGATTCATTATAAGGTCATATTTGAATTATGTGAATGTGATTAATTCAGAGCGACAACTTTAGTTGCAGACTGTACATTGTTGAGTTTAAATGAGTTCCTTGTGAACATTGTTGTGTACTTTTGTACTTACCCAGTTCACAGGGACGTATAGGTTGCTTGTGTTATTTAAAACTTTGATGGATCTAGCCAGTGTTGAAAATCCATAGTGGATGGCCGAAGATTTTGCCCTAATCACCTTTTTATGAGATGCAAAGGTGCCATTTGCATCTATTTTGACCCCTAAATATACGTAGCAGGCAACTTCATCAATTTTATTTCCATTAAGATGCCATTTTGCACTTTTGTTGGGGCCCCGATTACAAGCCATCACACTAGTGTTTTTTATAGTTTACTTCCAGGCTGTTCTTTTCTGTACAAGTACTAAGGGAATAAAGCAACCTTTGGAGGCCTATTAGAATATTACTAAACAGCAGGAGATCATCCACGGGCTTTCCTGATTGTTGTGGAGGGTACGGCAGCCAATCACTACGCTGGGAGGGTGGAGCCAGGGGTCAGCGCATCAGCCACTTAAGGCAAGGCTGCTTCCTGTTTGCTGTGGACGCGCGCTAGAACTTTGTCGCGCTAGCTGCTACAGGTTGTGCTGCTTTTACTTACAGATTTTGAAAATTGCTTTTAACATTTGCTCAGTCTATTTAAATTTACCTTTGTGTGCCTCACTCACTCGGAACTCCAGCTACTTCCGCTCCTACCCCGGTCCACCACGGGCTTGCCCGATTGTTGTGGAGGGTAGGGCGGCCAATCACTACGCTGGGAGGGTGGAGCCAGGGGTCAGCGCGTCAACCACTTAAGGAGATGTATTTCCGGACGCGCAGCGGACGTGTGCAGCGGGCGCGCAGCGGGCGCTCCGCAGGCACGCCAAAAGCGCGCCTCAGGCAAGCCCGTCTGCGCCCGTCCGCACCTGTGCCACGACCTGCGACGGGTGTGCCACCGGTGGCCCTCCAACCTGGCGAACTTGCTGGTCGAGGTCTCAACTATTAGCGTTGAGACCACTGCACGGCTGTGGTAACACCAAATGCAACCCTGCACAGCTGCCTATTAAGCACTTTGCATGTAAGGACTGTTCCTTCTCTCTCGCCTCTGTATCAGACAGCCCGCGAGTATGTAGCATAGAGAAGCCACACCAAGCACCACCTAGAGAAATAAAAGCCTGCCTCCTCAACTGCCGGTCTCTCCCAAGACACGCGGGCGACATTTGGCTATCTCTAACATCTCACTCTTGGGACTTGATGTTCTTGACTGAGACCTGGCTTAAAGATACTTCCAAACCTGATATCACCCTAGCACCACTTTGCTGGGATTAGTCGGCCAGGTACAAAAGTGGGTGGAGGGATCGCCATAATATTGCGAAAACAATGGAATATCACTTCTAGGAAATTAGCAAATACCGGCCCTATCGAAGCTATGTATTTTAGTATTTGAGACTCAACGCATCTGATTCTTGCAGGAGCCCTGATTTATTATTATTATTATTATTAGGAGTTTTATATCGCGCACGGTTACCCTTGGGCATCCCAGCGCTTGCATTGGGAACCCGTCCTGGTTTTTCCCTGTGAGATAATCCATACTGGGCATCCCCAAGGTGAAAGCCAGGCATCCCGCCGCGGGGGGGCCGTTGTGGAGATTAAGCAAGCTAGTTGCCCAGAGCTGCCTAGTGTGAACTCATGCTTAGAGTAGGCACCGAAGCGAGAATTATCAAGTCCGTGGACAATTGGGCTCCAGACCCTGCCGCGTCGGGAATCGAACCCTGGTCCCGGGTCTGACCTCTGCTTCAGGGTATGCCTGCTCTAACCAGTGAGCTACACTTCTCCGGGCACACAACCCTCGTATCTCTCGGAGATATTAGTGACCCTAGCAGACCTATCATTAAAACACTCCCACTTTACCATTCTAGGTGATTTTAACCTGCATGTTGATGACATGTCTTGCCCAAGAGCGAGGTCTTTAGTAGAAACTCTAGAGGGTATAAACCTAGACCAGAGAATTCACGGTCCCACGCATAAGGCGGGTCATACCCTGGACCTTATATTTACGAATCTACCGATCCTTACTACCTTGCAGCCGCTTCCCCTGATCTGGTCCGACCACTTCTTAATCCCGTTTAACCTGACCTCCATCCCCCTGCTGGCCACTGACAGTAGGAAGGAGGGCTTGGGGAGAAAGTGGTATAAAGTCACCTGTGACACAATCGATCCCAAATTGGCTAACCTGAAATGGCAATCTTCGGATGACCTAAACGCCGATGTAGAGAAGTTTAATATGTACCTCTCCACAGTTATTGACACTATTGCCCCCTTACAACCCATCGCTTCGGCTCGTTCAAAACCCTCGGCCCCCTGGTTCTCTCCGATGCTACGTGAAGAAAAAAGTAAATGTAAGAAGCTTGAACGTCGATGGCGACTAACTTATGACCCTTCTGCTAAGGTCATTTACAGATCTGCTGTAAAAAAATTCCACTCACTCAAAAAGGCCACTATGAAAGGATATTTTGCCAACAAAATTATTACTGCGGAAAATTCGGCCAAAACACTATACCAAATTGTGAAGAACTGTACTAAACCGACAGCCCTTACTTGCCGTACAAAGCCTAGTCAAGAACTCTGCGATGGCCTCTCTGACTTTTTTCACAATAAAATTATTGATATATTCTCTTCCTTTAATCCCACGGAGAGGACAGGTGAGGGCACACCACCTCAGGATCCTTTCCCCTCCAACAAAATATTGTTCCATGCCTTTAAAGCAATCCCACAAGACACTGCTTTACTAAAAATACAGCGGTGCAAATCAGGTTCACCTCTCGACCCGGTTCCCGCTCAGGTGTTTACGACCCTAGCTCCAGCTATTATCTAACCGTTAATTTCAATTTGGAATTCATCTCTCTCCTCTGGCCAGTTCCCTATAATATGGAAACAGGCCATGTGGATTCCTATCTTAAAAAAAGCAGAAACGGATTTGTCAGTATATTCTAACTATCGGCCCATATCACTTCTACCCAAACCAGCCAAAATACTAGAAAAAGTCATGCAGGAACAGCTGGCCGACTACTTAGAGACCCGAAATCTCCTTCACGACTCACAATCCGGGTTTAGATCCGGTTATAGTACTGAGACAGCGATATTAGAGGTCACTGAGACAATTAGGGAAAGCGTGGACAGAGGCGAGGTAGCCATGTCGGTACTCCTCGATCTGTCCGCAGCTTTCAACACCGTCTCGCACTCTATACTGTTGGACAGACTCTATAATATAGGGATACGAGACACTCCTCTGGCCTGGATTAAATCATTTTTAACGGATAGAACACAACAGGTGTGGTGTCATCCCTATATGTCCAAAGACAAAAAAACCCTCAGCTGCGGAGTCCCTCAAGGGTCGGCTCTCAGCCCCCTTTTTTTCAATGTTTACCTGTCACCATTGGCAAAGGTGGTGGAGGCCTCTGGAGTCAGAGTGGTCTCTTATGCTGATGATACAGAGCTTATTTTTTCTTTCAGAGGCCACTCTGACACTGGACTCTCTAATTTTAAAACCTGCCTCTCTAACATTGTATCATGGATGACCTCTAATACCCTGAAGCTAAACACCAACAAAACCGAGGTGCTTTTTTTAAACCAAAAATCTCCTTTACTAACATCCTTATGGTGGCCGTCTGAATTAAACCCTCCCCCGTCACCTGTTAAAACTGCTTGTAATTTGGGCTTTCAAATTGATAACGAGTTGTTGGGTAAGACCCAAATTAATAAAGTCACCTCTGCCTGCTTTGGCAAATTGCGCATGATAAAAAAGATGTCCCCCTATTTGCCAACGGATTCTTTGAAGACTATCGTGCATGCTCTTATTACTTCCCACCTGGACTATTGTAATAGCCTATACGTGGGTGCACCAGCATATCTCCTACACCGACTGCAGATGGTTCAAAACGCGGCAGCCAGGTTGATCTGTAATATCCATTACCGCCATTCGATCTCCCCTCACCTAAAGAACCTTCACTGGCTTCCGATTTCCTCCCGCATTCAGTTTAAAGCCCTGGTCCTGACGTTCAGGGCCTTGAATGGTAAGGGGCCAGGGTATCTCAGATATAGGCTGAAACTAGTCCACTCATCTCGAGCTCTCAGATCCAATCACCTCCGTCTTCTGCTCCCCCCCAGGTTCTACAGATATAGGAAAGGTGGCAGAGCTTTTGCAGTGATTACTGCAAGGCTATGGAATGCCCTCCCACTTAACATCCGAATGATCGATTCAGAATCTCAGTTCAGATGTAAACTGAAGACATGGCTGTTTGCCAGCTACTAGCATTCATGTTCTCTGCTGCTGCTGTCTTCAGCGCCGGGACACCCCCTTTGGGGGTAGCCGCGCGCTTAACAAATTTCATATTAATAATAATCAGCACATGAAATGTGAGACATTGGTCTTCCTCCAACGCTTGTTGCGTGCGCTATCTGCCCGTATAGCTCTGCTGAGAGAACCGCCAAATATAGATTAAAAAGAAGGGGGGCAAGCATGCAGCCTTGTTTTAGGCCAGTTGTTGTTTGCACTTTCCTTGATACATGCGTGCCATCTCCAACTTTTATCTTGACCCATGTATCCGAATAAACCAGCCTGATTGCACTTAGGATGTTGGGTGGAATGGCTCATTGCTGAAGTTTGGCCCAAAGCTTGTTCTGTGGCACACAATCAAAAGCTGCCTTGAAGTCTAAAAAACACATGTAGAAAGATGTTCCTGTATCCTTTGCTCTGTTTGTGATTAGGCTCAGGGCCATGAAGTTGGTTAGAGTGCCGTGACCCCTTAAAAAGCCAGTTTGATTTAAGGGGAGTTTTCCATTTTTATACGACCAAGATTCCAAATCATACAATAGTAGCGGGAGAAATATTTTAGTTCAACATCCATCAAGGCAATTAGCTGGTAGTTGCTAGGTGAACTTGCCTGACCCTTTTTAAAAATGGGATGAAGTATTGAACCCCTCCAGCTATCAGGGATAACATTGTTTTCCAGAATGTTATTCAACATTGATGCCAGGAAGCCAGCCCAGTGTAATATAAAGTGCTTAAACAGTGCTTGGGGGAGCCCATTTGGGCCAGGGGCACAATCAGCCCGAGATTTTTTAATAATGCTCTCAACCTCATCCAATGTCATTTTCAGTGGTGCAACTTTGTCTTTTTCGGAACTGAGAGGACTAATTGTAACCATCAAATCTTCCTTAAAATGTAATTTCAGGTATTGTACCCATTCCATCTCATTAATATTTGCATTGTTTGCCGCTGCAGGGCCTTTCTCGCTCCTATTGATTATTCACCAGAATCCTTTCGAGTCTTTTGATTTGGCGGCGTGGAGCAGCTGCGCCCATAAGGTTTCTTCTTTAACTTGTTTATGCACCCAGATCTCTTTTTTTAGGCGCTGTCTCTCGTTGCAGAATTGTTGCAGTAATTCTAAATCTCCTGGATTTTGACATAATTGACCTAAGAGTTTACCTGCATTCTTTCTTGCTTTTCGAACATGGGCAGGCATAGTTGTCGTATTACAGTGGGCAAGTCGAGATCCCTTATTATGGGTATTCTCTTTCTGGCTTTTGATCATGTTGTCGGAGAGTGTTTCCCAAACCACTATTGGATTAGGACCAGTTAGAGCTAGATCCTGCAAGCTTGCAACTGCCTCCTCAGCTATGGAGTTAATGGAGCATGAGGTCCACTTCAGACGTTTAAGATTTTCTTTGCGAGTCTCTCCCTGCAACATACGGACTGCCTCGTGCTTACACATGATTGCGTTCACCATAATAACCCGAGAGTTGTGGTTACACTTTACGCAATGGGCTATACTATAGTTGCAAACCAGTTTATATAAAGACATTGAAACCAGTGTATAATCTGAGATTGAAGCCGCATTGCCCCAGACTCTTGTCCAGACAGGATGGGAGTCTGCTGGCTTCCGCCCATTCAAAGCCAGCAGGCCCATTAGCTCACAGGTCTTTATAAGCTCATCTCCGAGTTTATCCCTCCGGATATTCAGTGGCATTGCTTGCTCAGGGAGGGGTCCAACTGCATCTCTATGTTCCTCTGATGGCTGGTTAAATAAATTAAGATTAAAATCTCCTGTAACTAGCTAGTGTGACATGTAATAACTTTCTTTCAGTTGGGATAGCTGGGCTATCATTCTTTTAGATGTGACCGCTCTTTTCTTTGGATTAATTTATAAGTTTAAAAGAAGAATCGATTCTTTACAATTACTAGCCCAACCCTCCATATTCAATACCAGCATGTTTGGGTCATCCACATACACTTCTGCGGTTTTACTTGCTAGATTAGTGTTGATGTAAATTGCCAGCAGGCCTTTCGCTCTTTTATAGGCCCTCCTGCCAGTGTTATATACTCTTTGTATCCGATGAGGGGGATACTAATTTGCGCCAAAGTCTCTTGGAACATTAGGATGTCAAAAGAACCCAAAAATCCCGTAAGCACTGGGTCTATGGCTTTTGTCTGTAAGCCACTGAGGTTCCCAGAGCAGACTGAGAGGCCACCCTTATCCATTACTGGTGGCCGCCCCTCCACTCAATCCTGATCACTCCCAGTTCAAGATAGGGCTCCCGGTAGCCAGCCCCAGGGGTTTTGATGCTCATTATTTATTACCAGTCTTCGCTGCAGGCCTGAACCTGCTTCTTTGGTTACTTCAACTACCACCTTTCTAAAATCTTAGTTGCTTTTGTGCCGAGCCAAGAAAGAGAGCCCACCAATTGCTCCTCTTAATACTGACGAATTGGTCACCGCTTGCTCGTCTAGTGGTGCCCCTGCTAGGAGCACACATGGGCAGCGATCCCCCTGGAAATTGATTACTTCAATACCCCAGGCTTTTAAGTGCTTTCTCTTTTCCATAATCTGGGCCAGAAGCACCGAAGATGAAAAGGTAACCAGGGTAGGATCTTGGTGCTGACGCCCTCGGGTCGGGATGAACTGAATTGATGAAATATCAACGGACTTAGCATGCTCCATGCCTGGCAGGGCTTTGATTAACTTTAGGATACTTGAACGATTTAGAACATCTTGGGAACCTCTTGATTTAAATTCCAGGATCCATAGAGTGTTGTTTGGGCCACAGAGATGATCGCCAATGCTGGAATGATCTCTTGATGTCACAAGATTATGATCAGCGGTTGCTTCGTTTACTGCCAGCACTTGGGGTTTCAGGAGGATCTGTTTTTCTATAGGGTGAGTTTGAGTTTCCTCCTCTTTGAGCACTTTGACTTGCAAGTTCTCAGGCCACAATGTGGGTGCCTGTCGAGTATTTTCTTGCACACCAAATGTTCTCATGATTGGCGGACTACATAACCCAGGGGGCCCGCTGTATGTGGTAAGAATTGCCTTTGATTTCACGGGAGATGTTGGTTTGTTGTGAGCTGTATCACGAGCTGGTGCATTATCATTTTTTTTTTTTGTCCTCATCTCACCAAAGACGTTGGCAGGTTTAACAAGCTGACTTTTTGTTGCTACTGGGTGCCCTTCGGCTAACTGCATTAGTCTAGACCAGCAAGGCCTTCCTCACGTATTTGAGGTCTGGTGTAATCATAGGACCCGGGAGGAGGACCACCATTTAACAAATTAACAATCGCAGGCGCCGTCCCCAACTTAGCAATGGAAGCCAGCTATTTTGTAGGTTATCCTCTCTGCCATCATGCTCTAAACAAGCCATGCTCAGGGCAGCTTTAAGCCAGCCGTCTCTGCCCGGGGGAGTTGGATCTTTCCACCTTATGTAGATCTCCCTCCTAGCCAACAGTACAAGGTATAACAACAAGCCAATGCGGATTTGTGGGAGCACCCCATTGGTAGAATCATTTATACCAAAAATCATCAAGTGGAGATCCACCTCTATGTCTGTTTCAAAAATAGATGTTAAAGAGTCTCCCACATTTTTCCAAAAGGAGCTTAACTCCGGACATTCAAAAAAGATGTGAATATCGTCAGCATTAGCAAGTTTTCATCTAGGACAGTTTGGAGCCGGGACCGGAGCGAACTTGGCAATCTTGGCCGGAGTATAGTAAAACCTATTGAGCACAAAAAAGTGGTTCTTCTTTAGACTGGCGGGCTTTATATATTTATAAAGTAATTTAAGTGATGGTTCAAACAAATCTTCAATGCCATAGGCAAGTGATGTTTGATTCCAAACCGATGTTTGAGGGGGGATCTCGAGATCCTCTGCTTCAAGGAACCTTTTGTACCAAAAAGATATTTCTTTCTGTTTTGGCAGGGGGTCTTGTAGTATCTGCTCGAGTTCCCAACTCCCAATAATTTCGCCCGTTTCTGCCTCATACCATGATCTTAATTGGGGGAACTTAAACCTTGAAAATGTAGGACCAATCTTAGCTTGTAAGATCTCCCAAGGAAGAATCTCATCTGGATCCACCAGATCCGACCACATCACCAAACCGGCACTTTTAATCGGGGTAGCTAAACTATCACACAAGCAAAGAGGGGTCCCCGGAGAGTCCCAAATAGGGATTTCTCCTCACTTCCAGATTTCTTGACCGGGGACTGGTTCTTTCTTTACTACTTCTATTGTTGGCCAGAAGCATTCAACAGAGAAGTCTCTATACCCTGGTTTCAGCTAATTCACAGAATACTCTCTGGCTCTGTATCCTATTGTGCAACAGCAGGCAATAAAAAAATTAGAAGGAAGAGAGTGAGACAGCAATTCTTGTCAATGTAATAAACATCATCATCATGAAAACAGCTTTATATAAATTGATTCCAATAATAGAAACATACCTGGTATGCCTCCAGGTCCTTTGCCTGGGCTCACTTATGGGCATGTCACTTTACACAACCAGTAAAGTAGCAGTGGCAGAAATAATAATACATTTTAAAAATGCTGCGAACACAAACAGCCCTAAGCAAAGCTTAACTCCTGCAAACGTCTTTGAAAGTTGTAGAAAAACACATTAATCAACTATCTCACACATAAACAAATGAATACACAAAATAGTGTAAAAGCACCTGGGGAAGAAAGTGTCAGAGCACAAAAGAAATGCCTGGCGACATGGGCCTGGGTTCCTGGAGCCACCGCTATCACAGTCACCAACAGGCACACACAGAAGTAAATTACCTACATTTTGCATGAATACAAGGCCATCCACAAGCCATAAAAATAATTTACTAAATAATCTCTAGCTCAGCAGTAGTGAGAATGTGAAAAGTGCATTACAAAATTCACCCTTGGCCTACTTCATGCTAGGCCCTAAACAGCACAGTATAATTACACTTTTGGATGAAATTCACAAATACACAGGGAAAGGGAGAATGATATATAACCACAGGCCTCCACCATCCCACAATGTCTATTGCCTTTATAGACTTATCCCTTAATCTCAAATGGGCTAGTAAATATTGCAAGGGTGAATGATGCAAAAGAAATTGATGACAAAGGATAAGTGATGCTTTCCCTCCAAATCCAAATACAAAAATGACCAAGGGCTAAACAAAGCACAGGGAGGTGTCTTCAAGACAGGAAAATGAAGTTGATACTTTATGCACATTAGCCCCACTCTCTATGGCACTTCTCAGTATACAGAAAATAAATAAAAATAAAGATGCATATTTCACTCTACAAAAAATTACCGAAGCAGTCTTCTCCAGAATAAAATCAACTCGAAATGAATTTTCAAGTTCAGTTCAGTTTAAATGTTTATTCAGCTAATTAAAAAACAGCTATAAAAGCGCATGAAACGTACTTAAAAAATCACAATATAGCAGAATGAAATGCGATTCATGCCATTATTGCTGCCAGATTACAGATTTTCTACTGGTGAATCACTGCCATTCTTACTTTAAGGCATAACACCATATGTGCCTGACATTACTACTGATATCTGGACTTCCTTGGTACTTACCCGCAACTGTTACCGATTCCTTAGTATTTCACATACATTACAATGGACACACATAACACCTAACCAATGGATGGCAATGCCTTATGCCTAGATATAGAAACCCATTACACATGCAATCCATATTGCAGAATTTTCCAAAGCCTTGATAAAGTCCCGTAGATGAAACATGTGTTGGCTTCTGCTCTGTAGGGCTGGTTTCCTTTACCTGGATTGATTAAAAACAACTAGAGAATATCCACAGTCACAGATTCACTTTAATCCTTTGTCCCCATATGTTGTGGATTCTAAAAGTACCCACGGTTTGTCGGTTCCCCTGGAGGAAACTCAGGACATGGCCAAAATATAGCAGCATTTGTTTTTTTGAAAAATGGTAAAAAATGCAGTGTTAGAAAGCATACTGATCCTTTTTTTAATGAAAACTGCATTAACAAAAGGTTTGCTCTACTAACATCACCATTTCCCCAGCTTTCAGTAGCAAGCAGAATCATAAACAAGGTTAAATTAACCACAGTTTTGCATTTTTCTAAGTAATAGTAGATTTTCCTATTTTTGTGGTTTCTGCCACTTTGGTGAATCAATAAAACTATGCATTTCTAGCAAATGGACAAATTAACAATTCAGCAAAGGGTAATTTGAGTCGATATTCCCAAAGTAACCAATTGTTGAAAAAGAAAAAATGTAAATATAAGAAAAAATAGAAAGATTTTCCTCTATAATGTTGCACCCTAGTGGTTAATTTACAACAGTAATATACAGTTATATCTGTCAGGCCCTTCTGGTCGCAGGCATATATAGTGTTTGTTGTTTGTCCAGAAATATAATATACCCAGAGCAAACTGAGCTGCAACTTATATTGATATTTCATTGTGTACAGGCCATGCCTTCATTTATTTGGAAAAATCTAATAAAGAAAAAATTTGTATGAAGGAAACCTATGCATGTTTCAAATGTTCTCGAGATAGTGACTTTCGGAAAAGTGGTTGCTCTGAATTTGGGGTTACCCATACTATCACTTGATTGAGAGTGCATTTTGCAAAATGTATTATTTCTTGCACACTGGCATATATTTAGAAGCCATAAATGAATAGAAACCTAATTGATAATAGCAACTATTCCACTGCTCTCTTTGCACCTGAAAAATAAAACAGTATCACACTTGTGTGGCTGGGCATCTTACCCATGACTGGAAAGGTCCAAAAATGCAATGTGGACACATCAGGACTTTTGATTTGCAAACTGATCCGTTCTGGCAATGTGGGTTGCTGCAGTATTTGGGTCCAAACTTGGGTGCCACCCAGGGAAATCTCACAAACCAAGACATTCTGAAAACTAGATTGCCAGAGGAGTCCAGAGTGGAGTGAGGTGCATGGGTCCCACTAGCTTTCCCTACCCAGAATACCATTCCAAACCTCAAACTTTGGCTAAAACCATACAATTTCCTCACATTGCTAAGAAAAGGTTCTGTAATCTGTATCGATCCTCAAAAGTTCTATCACACAGACATGCTTCTTCTGTTATAAACAATACCCCACTCGTGTGGGTGAGCCTAACGCATGTGAAAGAAAAGACCCCATAGCATAACATGGAGACACCATGTCTTCATCATGATAATTCATCTCTTATGGCGATGAGGGTAGTTGCAGCATTTGTGGCTAAGCCCGACCCACACATTTTTGACAACTAGACACCCAGGGGTGTCCAGGGTGGTGTGATACGTGTGGATGCAAGGAATATAAGACAACCAACCACAAGCAAATTATTTCAACATTTAAATACATCAGAAAATAATTTGGCAATGGTATTAAAATATTGAGTCTAACAGATAGGCAAGGTACAGACAACAGCTGTGTGTTCTGAATACAAGTACAACATTGTGTGAGGCAAATGCAAACAGGCACTCAGAGATCAGAGAAAATTCAACCAGGATTAGGGATTATTGAGCTCGAAAATGATTGCCTGTGACAAAATTTAAACCCCAAAGGGATGAGACATAAAAAATAAACAGAAAATAGTCAAAAATCTGTCAGATTTTTCAGAAGTTTTTACATGTAGCTATCTTCTTATTGTGGTTAGCAATTTGTTATTCCTTGCAATTTGTACTTCGTAAGCACTAAATTTCAGGCCTTTATCTTCTACATTGAGAGTTTACCTTTTGTACTACACATTTCACGTAGTAGACTGAAGTTGTACAGATATTCTGGTACTTTAAAGTTCTTTCTCTATGTTGTGTGCATTTTATATGTGATATCTATATATAGGTGATTACAAGCCTTCAAACGCAGACACAACAAAGGGGCAAGCCAAAACGCATTGGTTGCTAGTGTGCTCATCTTTGCTACCTTAATAAAGACTTCATTAATCTGCACATCATGTGAGCATGTTCCATATTGGACTCTATTAGTCGTTTGGCTATCTGTCAGGCCTCTATCACCTGCAGCAGATGCGCCATCACTGGCAGGGTCAGAAACAGCTGCAACCCTCAAAAGGTGCTGTACCATTATATATATATATAAAAGTATATATATATATTTTTTTTATTACCTACTGGCGGTTGCCAGTAGGTAGTTATAGTTAGGACCATGTTTCCATGGGAAAGCATTTTTTGACTTGGCTACAACTTTGGTATTGTTTGACCAATCTTCATGAAATTTTGCCGAAAAAGTGTCAAGGAGGGCTCTATTGTTATGAAAAGTTTGGGGGTGATCCGTGCAGTGGAGACCGAGAATTTGGGCGTGAAGTAAGGTTTAGTTTTTAATGTCAATTCCCATAGGAACCTTTAGCCTCACCTACAGCCCTAACCGCTGAACGGACTTACTTTTTTGCTTATTTGGTGTAAATCCATTCAGTAGTTAAGAAATGTAAGTTTAAAATGATAGTGATAACTCTGGCCATGGATATTATGCAGTGGTTTCGCGATTAACCGCAAATGCATGCGCCAACTGGAATGCTCTGATTGGCTGGAAGCAACCTGAACAGAAAGTTTCAGCAACTATTTTATCTATTGGGAACGGATTCCGGGGCTGAACATTTCTGAAAAAGCTAACATAAGGGGTCAGAGTAGAGGTACTCTGACCCCATGTTTGAGAAAGGTGGTGTTAGCGACACAAGTTATGTGTCTAAAATAGATTTTTTTTTAATCACGCATGTTATTTGCAGTGATGCCACGACCGACAGCGTGGGCCCCATAAGTGCCATTGAGGGGACATCGCGACTATCAAGATTGTCAGGTATATTGGTGTAAATATAAAAAAAAGTCTTTGAATCATTAATACGCATTGTTATAGAGACACAGAGATTTTGATAAATGTTTTTATTGAGTTATTTATATAGTGAGTTATCTACTGTGATGGTTAAATTTAATGATATAGTTATAATTTTGTGATGTGGTAGTGGCTATTGAATCCCTGCTTTTATTTTCCGTTTTTGTGACGGGTCCATGGGGATCGCAATAACCAACGTCATTGCAATCTCCGGCCTCACCGCGAAAATGGAAAATAGGTTTTAGAGATGGTTGTTCTAGAGATACACTGGAAAAACATGAGTTTTAAGTGTATACTAATAAACCCCTAGAGTGCAAAATACTGTAATATGTGTGCATATACGTGTTTTCACTTTATGGAAAAGGTGTGATCGTCACTGTTAACGATGTTGCGATGTCTTAAATAACCGTGAAAACGGAATATAGGTATGAAAGATGGTTTTCTAAGAAACTTAGTACAAAAATATGAGTTTAAACATGCTTTAAAAGGAAATATATATATATATATATATATATTCACTGAAAAAACCATAGGTTTCACACATGTTATAGTTAGCTGTACATTTCACTCGTAAAAAACCAATGAAATTCCCCCGTTATAGTTAGTGCAGGCAACTATAACTCACGCGACCGCAATCCTCTGCTGATGCTAATACTGTATTTAGACACTTATTTGCCCATGTCTTCTTCCATTAAATTTTAGCTATACATATATTACAAATATTTTTTTTTCATAAAGACACATATGTCATCAGCAGAAGATTGCGGTCGCGTGAGTTATAGTTGCCTGCACTAACTATAACGGGGGAATTTCATTGGTTTTTTACGAGTGAAATGTACAGCTAACTAACATGTGTGAAACCTATGGTTTTTTCAGTGAATTTGCAAGGTTTTTTAAATGCTAATTCCTAACTATAACGTGTGTGAAACCTATGGTTTTTTCAGTGAATTTGTACGTTTTTTTAAATGCTAAGTTACTTTACGCCATTCGTGGCGTGCGCGCCCAGTTAACGCAGTTCGTTCCGTGCGCGCACCGTGCGCGCACAGTGAGCACGCGGTGCGCTTCGCGCACCGCGCGCCCACTTTACGCAGTTAGTAATGGGCCATGTACGCACGATGCGCTTCGCGCACCATGCGCACATGGGGGACATATTATGCGCATCGTTGTGAAATGTATTCTTTATTATTTTCATAAATTTGATATGCCATGCACAAATGGTGCCCTTCGGGCACCATTTGCAAACGGGGTGGGGAGGGTGTGGATAATTTTTTTTAAAAAAAAATTTTTTACCGTACGCGTACGGTAACCGTAATCGCCGATTTTTCGAAAAAAAAAATATATTTTTTTTGGCCTCGGGGGTTGTTTGGGGACCCGTATATCACTGCTGGGTGGTTATGATCTCAATATACTGCCCCTTTAGACATTTTTTGGCTTCATTTATGCTGCCCCACTCAGAGTGCGAGAGAGAAAATGGCGGCCGCCGCTTCCTGGTTTCGGCCGATTCGAATGTTTACTAAGATCTAAGAGCCAATCAGAATCGCGCTCGCGCACGTCACCGTACGCGTACGGTAAGCGCACCGTAAGCGCACCGTAAGCTGGCTCAGATATATATATTGATTTAAAGGCTATTTTCTCAGAATCTACTAAACAGATTTACACCAAACCTACAAAAGGCACTTCCTTGACCTGAGGACTACCTCTCTGCCAAATTTCATTTAATTCTGTTCAGCCGTTCGGGCTGTAGCTCTGTCTAAAGGTCCTATGGAAAAATGCATGGGAAAAACGCGTTTTGGGACCCCCATTTTATCTCAGCCCCCGCTTGACGAATCCCCCCGAGACTTTCAGGGTAGGAGCGGAGCTCAACGCCCCACCTATTTTGAAAATTTCGCGAGGATTCGTCGACCGGCGCCAAAGTTATTCAAAATAGAATGTTGCGGATTTCCTATGGTAAGAGGGTCCTAACTATAACTACCTACTGGCGACCGCCAGTAGGTAATATATATATATATATATATATATATATATATATATATATATATATATACAGTAATAAGTGGAGGGCAATGTTCAGAATGGATTTTTTTACATATTAGTTTTGTATGTGCTGGTGGTCATCGAATGTATGCTTTTGTTTTCTGTTTTGCCAAAGTATTCGCGGAGACCACGACGTCGCAAAGTTCCCCAAAAACGAAAGGAGAAAAAAAACCTTTAGGAAAAAACTTCACAATGTTTTAGGTACTAGGATGGCTCTGACAAGAGCTGTTGCGTTGGTTTTGTGTATGTGGCTGCTATACATAACACTGGATGCAGAGTTTCAGGCTACTTAGAAACACCCTGTTGCTTTCATATGTAAAGTGCATTCCATCATTTCTATAAATTCCATGCTTGTCAAAACGCAGATTGTTGTTATAGATACAGCCCATGTGATGGCCTCTGAGGAATGCAGAAACAGCTTTGTTAACATGTTTCCTGGCTTTGTCAATCTGTGGACGGAATTGATTTGACCACTTCCATTTTTGTCTTTCGCATATATTAGAGTACCGAAACAACCAAAAAACGTAATCAACAAGGGCTGAATCAACTTTTGTATATAGGATTGGGAATGGGTCCTCAACTTACTATGCCCAAGAAATGTCTCCGTTGTCCGCAATCCTTATAGCCCAAAATGAATTGTTATATTGTTAACAAACCTTTTGGGTTGTCAGTCACTACGCTCCAGGTATACACCCCACTTAAACAGATGTATAAACAACAAAAAATTGTGTGTAGGCGAGATGCCATGGTGGTGGCGGCAGCACGGGCTCGTGGGGAGCAGGAGTGGTTTTACGATACCCCGCAATCATTTGTGTTACAGTGCATAGAGTTAGCATTGACACGCAACTATTTTAGCTACAAAAATCAGGGATATCTATGGGTGCAACCTTTGCGCCCAGCCTGGCCTGCGTTTATGTGGGCCAGTTTGAAGATAACTATGTTTACCATCCATCTAATCCCTTCCAGAGGAATACCCGCCTCTGAAGAGGTATATAGATGATGTGTTGTGCATATGGTCTGGAGCGGAAAGTGGTCTTCTTGAATTTTTGAATTGGCTTAACGGGTTGGACACAAGCCTCAAGTTCACTTGGACGCTGAGCAATCAAAAGGCAGTATACCTGGACTTGGATATTGTGGTTGTTGATGAAAAACTCTGCGCCACTGTAAATCAGAAAGTTACAGCTAGAAATTCACTGCTCCACTATCAGTCATTCCATCCAAGGGCTGTATGTGATAATCTGCCCATGGGCCAGTTCTTGCGGTACCACAGGAACTGCTGTTCCACGAATGTTTATATGCACCAATCGGAGGGTCTCAGAGACAGATTGGTACAGAGGGCCTACCCCAACAGAATAGTGAATAATGTTAGAAAAAGAGCACTCAATACACCACAAAGTGCTTTACTTGAGAAGATTGCGAGACAGAGTAGTGATTGTCTGCCAGTCATTATGACGTATGATCCATTGGCAACCAAAATCCTTCAGTCCATTCGAAAACATTGGTCGTTACTATCTACGGCAGAATTCAAGATGCCACAACCCAGGTTTGCCCTAGACGAGCATGCATGCAGTATACAAAAGTGGATTCAGCCCTTGTTGATCAGGTCTTTTTGTTGTTTGGTTATTTTTGAGTGGAGGGTGACCTGATTAATTCTCCCTCTTTAGCTCCTTGTTGTCACAGACTTGCGAACGGCGGATCAGCCGTGAGAGCTTTTCGATAAAATATTTTTATGTACCAACCAGTTTAGATTCTCCTTTTTCCCTTTCAAACAATTGCCTTGAGTTGTACACCAATAGACTTGATCCTCTCACTAATCACACTTGTATACACAAGCAGACAGGAACCACAAACTGTGTTTGAGTATAGGATGGACAGGAATTGTTTAGCCTTCTCTGACGACCAGATTGCTAACATACTGTCTGAACCTTCACTTTTCCCTGATTCTCCATGACAAGTTCCACATCAGCGAGAGAAGAATGGGAAAAACTAAGTAACACAAAGAAAAGACAAGTGAGGGTAGCCCTACATGGGGCATAAATGACCGAGTGCCTCCGAGCAGGTGCAGCCCCGGCTAGTCTTCTGGTGAGAATAGAGCTAAGAATTTTCCTTGAAGACAGACAGTTCCGGGTTGATTGGAGCTATATTGCTAATAAATGTACCCGGGACTGGCTGATTTTGATTATTAATACCACCAGACGACTTAGTGAGGAGTTACTTATGGAGATCGTAGATCTCGAAGAAACTATTAAAAGGGACACCACCCTCACTGATACTAAGGAACAGTTACTGCGGATCCAAGAGAACCTTACAGATTATGAAAATGATATGGTCAACCAAAAAATAAAAGGCCTTAAATGCAATCTAGAGTGGTATTCCCATGAGTGGGCTTTTCCCTACGTAGAAGACAAATATTACCAGCAGGGCAACGAACTGAGGCAGCAGACAGGTTATCAAAGGGGTGAGCATCACCAAGCTAGACAAACTCCTCAAAACTGAACGTTTGACAATACCTCTAGCGAAGAAGAAGTAGGTGCTCAATCCTCAAATCAAAATAGAGTGAGATTTAACCATCAAGCCAAGTCCAACGAAGATTTAGGAGCACTGCTAAGATCTTTTTAAGGACAGAATCAGAGGGGCAACAGAGGGGGAGGCCAGAGAGGCAGAGGACGTGCACTTCAGAATCAGGATCAGTCATGGCAAACATACACTCCGCGAATAACCCGCAGCCGGGGGAGGACCCCTCTATGAACAACATAGTGGTCAATTTATCTGACCATTGTTTGACATCCAGTGAATTACGGGTTTTAAACAAAGGCTTGGGGTATGTTCCCACCCCACGACATGACTCTTTTAAATGCAGAATAGAATTTCACAAGAATATGAGGAAAATTAAGCTGACATTTTTTTTTGCCAACAAAAGTATGGACCCCCTTCATTATTTACTACCAATTTGCATCGCCCGTCTCAGTTTTGTCCTCCCAATTCCTCAGTAGGCCCAGATGTATTGGTTTTTCAGCAACGGGTACTTGATGAGATCACTGCCTTGGAACAAACAGAAAAACATGCTTTTAATAATATGAGCCGTGATGACAGGCAGGCCATAAAGAGCTTGCAAGACAATCAGGCGATAGCTATAAAGTCTGCGGATAAGGGCGGGGCGGTAGTAGTAATGAATACGAGTGGCTATGAGACCAAGGTCATGAGACTTCTGGGGGCACGCAAGAACTATCGGCCGCTCCCCCGTGACCCTGTTGGGGAACTTCAGGATATTATCAAAACATTGGTTGGGCAGGCAAAGGAGAAAAAATTAATCACTGTAAAAGAGGCAGAATTTTTAATGAATCCTAAACCTAGAACTCTGGCACTCTATATACTGCTAAAAATTCATAAGGCCCAACGGCCACCCCCAGGACGCTCGATAGTTTCGGGAATACAATCTGTCCTTGTACCCTTATCACAATTTGCAGACTTGTTCTTGAGGGAAGCAGTATTAAAACAACCTCCTATGTCCAGGATACGACGGACATTCTCAATATCCTGGAAGAGCTAGAATTTGACCCTACACAAGAGTTTCCTGTGACTATAGGCATCGAGTCACTGTATACTTGCATACCCCAAGATACCACGCTGGTGGCAGCAGCACGGGCTCTTGGGGAACAGAGTAGTTTTACAATACCCTGCAATCATTTGTGTTAAAGTGTATAGAGTTAGCATTGACACGCAACTATTTTAGCTACAAAAATCAACTTTTTTACAAGTATCAAGGACATCTGTGGGCGCAACCTTTGTACCCAGCCTGGCCTGCATTTATGTGGGCCAGTTTGAAGAGAACTATATTTACCATCCATCTAATCCCTTTCAGAGTAATATCCGCGTCTGGAAGAGGTATATAGATGATGTGTTGTGCAACTGGTCCGGAGCGGAAAGAGGTCTTCTTGAATTTTTGAATTGGCTTAACGGGTTGGACACAAGCCTTAAGTTCACTTGGACGCTGAGCAATCAAAAGGCAGTATACCTGGACTTGGATATTGTGGTTGTTGACTAAAAACTCTGCACCACTGTACATCAGAAAGTTACAGATAGAAATTCACTGCTCCACTATCAGTTATTCCATCCTATGGCTTTACGCGATAATCTGCCCGTGGGCCAGTTCTTGCGGTACAGGAACTGCTCTTCCACGAAGGCTTATATGCATCAATTGGAGGGTCTGAGATACAAATTGGTACAGAGGGCCTACCCCAGCAGGATAGTGAATAATGCTAGAAAAAGAGCCCTCAATACACCACGAAGTGCTTTACTTGAGAAGATTGCGAGACAGAGTAGTGATTGTCTGCCGAGTCGTCATGACGTACGATCCATTGGCGACCAAAATCCGTCAGTCCATTCGAAAACATTGGTCGTTACTATCTACGGCAGAATTCAAGATGCCACAAGCCAGATTTGCCTTTAGACGTGCATGCAATTTAAAGGATAAACTGGTCCACACTCGCAGAATACCATGTACTAAAGATTCATCAATCCCGCCTGGACACTATCCATGTGGAAGTTGTTCAGTATGCGAGTTAACTGAGAAAACCAACAGTATACGATTGTCGAACGGGAAATTGTGGCACCTGACCAAGTTCAGCAATTGTAATACTGTGAATGTAATTTATCGACTCACTTGCCAGTGTGGGCTACATTATATAGGCCAAACATCTCATAAGATCAAAGTTCGCTTTCAGGAACACCTTAGCACAATAAGGTCAGAAAAACTAACTACAAGGCTGGTGCAACACTTTAAAGAACAAAACCACGGTGCTAGAGCATTGAAATGGCTTGTTTTGGAAAGAGTGGTAGATGAGGCATGTAACATTGAAAAAACATTAGCTAAAAAAGAGGCTCTTTGGATTTTCACAGAAAAAGCGGATCAGATTGGATTGAAAGATTTTATTGAATGGAATAAGATCAGTGGGTGATTAACTGAAGTAAGAAACTCACCCTGATATAATATTTAACATGCTGTGTTTTATTCAACTTGACTGCTGCTTGGGATCAGTGATGGTGCAGAACTGATGAGAATATTTTAGACATTAAAATAATGAGTTCTAAATGTAATTGAGCTGTCCTGGCAAAAGATAGAGGAGTTCACCTTAGGACTGCCATATTTACCTTCAATAAGCCCAAAATATTGTTTAACTGTATCATCTCCCTATGGAGATATATATATACGATCCAATCTTGATGATTCAATGGGCATCCTAAAAGGAAGTACCATCTCCATCAAGTTTGCCTAGTTGGATATGTATAGTAGAAAAGACTACGAACTGGTGGCATGATGCAAAAGAAATTGATGACAAAGGATGAGTGATGCTTTCCCTCCAAATCCAAATCCAAAAATGACCAAGGGCTAAACAAAGCACAGGGAGGTGTCTTCAAGACAGGAAAATGAAGTTGATACTTTATGCACATTAGCCCCACTCTCTATGGCACTTCTCAGTATACAGAAAATAAATAAAAATAAAGATGCATATTTCACTCTACAAAAAATTACACAAGCAGTCTTCTCCAGAATAAAATCAACTCGAAATGAATTTTCAAGTTCAGTTCAGTTTAAATGTTTATTCAGCTAATTAAAAAACAGCTATAAAAGCGCATGAAACGTACTTAAAACATCACAATATAGCAGAATGAAATGTGATTCATGCCATTATTGCTGCCAGATTACAGATTTTCTACTGGTGTATCACTGCCATTCTTACTTTAAGGCATAACACCATATGTGCCTGACATTACTACTGATATCTGGACTTCCTTGGTACTTACCCGCAACTGTTACCGATTCCTTAGTATTGCACATACATTACAATGGACACACATAACACCTAACCAATGGATGGCAATGCCTTATGCCTAGATATAGAAACCCATTACACATGCAATCCATATTGCAGAATTTTCCAAAGCCTTGATAAAGTCCCGTAGATGAAACATGTGTTGGCTTCTGCTCTGTATGGCTGGTTTGCTTTACCTGGATTGATTAAAAACAACTAGAGAATATCCACAGTCACAGATTCACTTTAATCCTTTGTCCCCATATGTTGTGGATTCTAAAAGTACCCATGGTTTGTCGGTTCCCCTGGAGGAAACTCAGGACATGGCCAAAATATAGCAGCATTTGTTTTTTTGACAAATGGTAAAAAATGCAGTGTTAGAAAGCATACTGATCCTTTTTTTAATGAAAACTGCATTAACAAAAGGTTTGCTCTACTAAAATCACCATCTCCCCAGCTTTCAGTAGCAAGCAGAATCATAAACAAAGTTAAATTAACCACAGTTTTGCATTTTTCTAAGTAATAGTAGATTTTCCTATTTTTGTGGTTTCTGCCACTTTGGCGAATCAATAAAACTATGCATTTCTAGCAAATGGACAAATTAACAATTCAGCAAAGGGTAATTTGAGTCGATATTCCCAAAGTAACCAATTGTTGAAAAAGAAAAAATGTAAATATAAGAAAAAATAGAAAGATTTTCCTCTATAATGTTGCACCCTAGTGGTCAATTTACAACAGTAATATACAGTTATATCTGTCAGGCCCTTCTGGTCGCAGGCATATATAGTGTTTGCTGTTTGTCCAGAAATATAATATACCCAGAGCAAACTGAGCTGCAACTTATATTGATATTTCATTGTGTACAGGCCATGCCTTCATTTATTTGGAAAAATCTAATAAAGAAAAAATGTGTATGAAGGAAACCTATGCATGTTTCAAATGTTCTCGAGATAGTGACTTTCGGAAAAGTGGTTGCTCTGAATTTGGGGTTACCCATACTATCACTTGATTGAGAGTGCATTTTGCAAAATGTATTATTTCTTGCACACTGGCATATATTTAGAAGCCATAAATGAATAGAAACCTAATTGATAATAGCAACTATTCCACAGCTCTGCACCTGAAAAATAAAACAGTATCACACTTGTGTGGCTGGGCATCTTACCCATGACTGGAAAGGTCCAAAAATGCAATGTGGACACATCAGGACTTTTGATTTGCAAACTGATCCGTTCTGGCAATGTGGGTTGCTGCAGTATTTGGGTCCAAACTCGGGTGCCACCCAGGGAAATCTCACAAACCAAGACATTCTGAAAACTAGATTGCCAGAGGAGTCCAGAGTGGAGTGAGGTGCATGGGTCCCACTAGCTTTCCCTACCCAGAATACCATTCCAAACCTCAAACTTTGGCTAAAAACATACAATTTCCTACCATTGCTAAGAAAAAGTTCTGTAATCTGTATCGATCCTCAAAAGTTCTATCACACAGACATGCTTCTTCCGTTATAAACAATACCCCACTCGTGTGGGTGAGCCTAACGCATGTGAAAGAAAAGACCCCATAGCATAACATGGAGACACCATGTCTTCATCATGATAATTCATCTCTTATGGCGATGAGGGTAGTTGCAGCATTTGTGGCTAAGCCCGACCCACACATTTTTGACAACTAGACACCCAGGGGTGTCCAGGGTGGTGTGATACGTGTGGATGCAAGGAATATAAGACAACCAACAACAAGCAAATTATTTCAACATTTAAATACATCAGAAAATAATTTGGCAATGGTATTAAAATATTGAGTCTAACAGAAAGGCAAGGTACAGACAACTGCTGTGTGTTCTGAATACAACTACAACATTGTGTGAGGCAAATGCAAACAGGCACTCAGAGATCAGAGAAAATTCAACCAGGATTAGTGATTATTGAGCTAAAAAATGATTGCCTGTGACAAAATTTAAACCCCAAAGGGATGAGACATAAAAAATAAACAGAAAATAGTCAAAAATCTGTCAGATTTTTCAGAAGTATTTACATGTAGCTATCTTCTTATTGTGGTTAGCAATTTGTTATTCCTTGCAATTTGTACTTCGTAAGCACTAAATTTCAGGCTTTTATCTTCTACATTGAGAGTTTACCTTTTGTACAACACATTTCACGTAGTAGACTGAAGTTGTACAGATATTCTGGTACTTTAAAGTTCTTTCTCTATGTTGTGTGCATTTTATATGTGATATCTATATATAGGTGATTACAACCCTTCAAACGCAGACACAACAAAGGGGCAAGCCAAAACGCATTGGTTGCTAGTGGGCTCATCTTTGCTACCTTAATAAAGACTTCATTAATCTGCACATCATGTGAGCATGTTCCATATTGGACTCTATTAGTCGTTTGGCTATCTGTCAGGCCTCTATCACCTGCAGCAGATGCGCCATCGCTGGCAGGGTCAGAAACAGCTGCAACCCTCAAAAGGTGCTGTCCCATTATATGTATATATATAAATGTATATGCTATCTGTCAGGCCTCTATCACCTGCAGCAGATGTGCCATCACTGGCAGGGTCAGAAACAGCTGCAACCCTCAAAAGGTGCTGTACCATTATATATATATATATATATATATAAAAGTATATATATATATTTTTTTTGTATTACCTACTGGCGGTTGCCAGTAGGTAGTTATAGTTAGGACCATGTTTCCATGGGAAAGCATTTTTTGACTTGGCTACAACTTTGGTATTGTTTGACCAATCTTCATGAAATTTTCCCGAAAAAGTGTCAAGGATGGCTCTATTGTTATGAAAAGTTTGGGGGTGATCCGTGCAGTGGAGACCGAGAATTTGGGCGTGAAGTAAGGTTTAGTTTTTAATGTTAATTCCCATAGGAACCTTTAGCCTCACCTACAGCCCTAACCGCTGAACGGACTTACTTTTTTGCTTATTTGGTGTAAATCCATTCAGTAGTTAAGAAATGTAAGTTTAAAATGATAGTGATAACTCTGGCCATGGATATTATGCGGTGGTTTCGCGATTAACCGCAAATGCATGCGCCAACTGGAATGCTCTGATTGGCTGGAAGCAACCTGAACAGAAAGTTTCAGCAACTATTTTATCTATTGGGAGCGGATCCCGGGGCTGAACATTTCTGAAAAAGCTAACATAAGGGGTCAGAGTAGAGGTACTCTGACCCCATGTTTGAGAAAGGTGGTGTTAGCGACACAAGTTATGTGTCTAAAATAGATTTTTTTTTAATCATGCATGTTATTTGCAGTGATGCCACGACCGACAGCGTGGGCCCCATAAGTGCCATTGAGGGGGCATCGCGACTATCAAGATTGTCATGTATATTGGTGTAAATATAAAAAAAGTCTTTGAATCATTAATACACATTGTTATAGAGACACAGAGATTTTGATAAATGTTTTTATTGAGTTATTTATATAGTGAGTTATCTACTGTGATGGTTAAATTTAATGATATAGTTATAATTTTGTGATGTGGTAGTGACTATTGAATTCCTGCTTTTATTTTTCGTTTTTGTAACGGGTCCATGGGGATCGCAATAACCAACGTCATTGCAATCTCCGGCCTCACCGCGAAAATGGAAAATAGGTTTTAGAGATGGTTGTTCTAGAGATACACTGGAAAAACAGGAGTTTTAAGTGTATAGTAATAAACCCCTAGAGTGCAAAATACTGTAATATGTGTGCATATATGTGTTTTCACTTTATGGAAATGGTGTGATCGTCACTGTTAACGATGTTGCGATGTCTTGAATAACCGTGAAAACGGAATATAGGTATGAAAGATGGTTTTCTAAGAAACTTAGTACAAAAATATGAGTTTAAACATGCTTTTAAAGGAAATATATATATATATATATATATATATAGTAATAAGTGGAGGGCAATGTTCAGAATGGATTTTTTTACATATTATTTTTGTATGTGCTGGTGGTCATTGAATGTATGCTTTTGTTTTCTGTTTTGCCAAAGTATTCGCGGAGACCACACCGTCGCAAAGTTCCCCAAAAACGAAAGGAGAAAAAAAACCTTTAGGAAAAAACTTCACAATGTTTTAGGTACTAGGATGGCTCTGACAAGAGCTGTTGCGTTGGTTTTGTGTATGTGGCTGCTATACATAAGACTAGATGCAGAGTTTCAGGCTACTTAGAAACACCCTGTTGCTTTCATATGTAAAGTGCATTCCATCATTTCTATAAATTCCATGCTTGTCAAAACGCAGATTGTTGTTATAGATACAGCCCATGTGATGGCCTCTGAGGAATGCAGAAACAGCTTTGTTAACATGTTTCCTGGCTTTGTCAATCTGTGGACGGAATTGATTTGACCTCTTCCATTTTTGTCTTTGGCATATATTAGAGTACCGAAACAACCAAAAAACCTAATCAACAAGGGCTGAATCAACTTTTGTATATAGGATTGGGAATGGGTCCTCAACTTACTATGCCCAAGAAATGTCTCAGTTGTCAGCAATCCTTATAGCCCAAAATAAATTGTTATATTTCTAAAAAACCTTTTGGGTTGTCAGTCACTACGCTCCAGGTATACCCCCCACTTAAACAGGTGTATAAACAACAAAAAATTGTGTGTAGGCGAGATGCCATGGTGGTGGCGGCAGCACGGGCTCGTGGGGAGCAGGAGTGGTTTTACGATACCCCGCAATCATTTGTGTTACAGTGCATAGAGTTAGCATTGACACGCAACTATTTTAGCTACAAAAATCAGAGATACATATGGGTGCAACCTTTGCGCCCAGCCTGGCCTGCGTTTATGTGGGCCAGTTTGAAGATAACTATGTTTACCATCCATCTAATCCCTTCCAGAGGAATACCCGCCTCTGAAGAGGTATATAGATGATGTGTTGTGCATATGGTCTGGAGCGGAAAGTGGTCTTCTTGAATTTTTGAATTGGCTTAACGGGTTGGACACAAGCCTCAAGTTCACTTGGACGCTGAGCAATCAAAAGGCAGTATACCTGGACTTGGATATTGTGGTTGTTGACGAAAAACTCTGCGCCACTGTAAATCAGAAAGTTACAGCTAGAAATTCACTGCTCCACTATCAGTCATTCCATCCAAGGGCTTTATGTGATAATCTGCCCATGGGCCAGTTCTTGCGGTACCACTGGAACTGCTGTTCCACGAATGTTTATATGCAGCAATCGGAGGGTCTCAGAGACAGATTGGTACAGAGGGCCTACCCCAACAGAATAGTGAATAATGTTAGAAAAAGAGCACTCAATACACCACAAAGTGCTTTACTTGAGAAGAATGCGAGACAGAGTAGTGATTGTCTGCCAGTCATTATGACGTATGATCCATTGGCAACCAAAATCCTTCAGTCCATTCGAAAACATTGGTCGTTACTATCTAAGGCAGAATTCAAGATGCCACAACCCAGGTTTGCCCTAGACGAGCATGTATGCAGTATACAAAAGTGGATTCAGCCCTTGTTGATCAGGTCTTTTTGTTGTTTGGTTATTTTTGAGTGGAGGGTGACCTGATTAATTCTCCCTCTTTAGCTCCTTGTTGTCACAGACTTGGGAATGGCGGATCAGCCGTGAGAGCTTTTCGACAAAATATTTTTATGTACCAACCAGTTTAGATTCTCCTTTTTCCCTTTCAAACAATTGCCTTGAGTTGTACACCAATAGACTTGATCCTCTCACTAATCACACTTGTATACACAAGCTGACAGGAACCACAAAGTGTGTTTGAGTATAGGATGGACAGGAATTGTTTAGCCTTCTCTGACAACCAGATTGCTAACATACTGTCTGAACCTTCACTTTTCCCTGATTCTCCATGACAAGTTCCACATCAGCGAGAGAAGAATGGGAAAAACTAAGTAACACAAAGAAAAGACAAGTGAGGGTAGCCCTACATGGGGCATTAATGACCGAGTGCCTCCGAGCAGGTGCAGCCCCGGCTAGTCTTCTGGTGAGAATAGAGCTAAGAATTTTCCTTGAAGACAGACAGTTCCGGGTTGATTGGAGCTATATTGCTAATAAATGTACCCGGGACTGGCTGATTTTGATTATTAATACCACCAGACGACTTAGTGAGGAGTTACTTATGGAGATCGTAGATCTCGAAGAAACTATTAAAAGGGACACCACCCTCACTGATACTAAGGAACAGTTACTGCGGATCCAAGAGAACCTTACAGATTATAAAAATGATATGGTCAACCAAAAAATAAAAGGCCTTAAATGCAATCTAGAGTGGTATTCCCATGAGTGGGCTTTTCCCTACGTAGAAGACAAATATTACCAGCAGGGCAACGAACTGAGGCAGCAGACAGGTTATCAAAGGGGTGAGCATCACCAAGCTAGACAAACTCCTCAAAACTGAACGTTTGACAATACCTCTAGCGAAGAAGAAGTAGGTGCTCAATCCTCAAATCAAAATAGAGTGAGATTTAACCATCAAGCCAAGTCCAACGAAGATTTAGGAGCACTGCTAAGATCTTTTTAAGGACAGAATCAGAGGGGCAACAGAGGGGGAGGCCAGAGAGGCAGAGGACGTGCACTTCAGAATCAGGATCAGTCATGGCAAACATACACTCCGCGAATAACCCGCAGCCGGGGGAGGACCCCTCTATGAACAACATAGTGGTCAATTTATCTGACCATTGTTTGACATCCAGTGAATTACGGGTTTTAAACAAAGGCTTGGGGTATGTTCCCACCCCACGACATGACTCTTTTAAATGCAGAATAGAATTTCACAAGAATATGAGGAAAATTAAGCTGACATTTTTTTTTGCCAACAAAAGTATGGACCCCCTTCATTATTTACTACCAATTTGCATCGCCCGTCTCAGTTTTGTCCTCCCAATTCCTCAGTAGGCCCAGATGTATTGGTTTTTCAGCAACGGGTACTTGATGAGATCACTGCCTTGGAACAAACAGAAAAACATGCTTTTAATAATATGAGCCGTGATGACAGGCAGGCCATAAAGAGCTTGCAAGACAATCAGGCGATAGCTATAAAGTCTGCGGATAAGGGCGGGGCGGTAGTAGTAATGAATACGAGTGGCTATGAGACCAAGGTCATGAGACTTCTGGGGGCACGCAAGAACTATCGGCCGCTCCCCCATGACCCTGTTGGGGAACTTCAGGATATTATCAAAACATTGGTTGGGCAGGCAAAGGAGAAAAAATTAATCACTGTAAAAGAGGCAGAATTTTTAATGAATCCTAAACCTAGAACTCTGGCACTCTATATACTGCTAAAAATTCATAAGGCCCAACGGCCACCCCCAGGACGCTCGATAGTTTCGGGAATACAATCTGTCCTTGTACCCTTATCACAATTTGCAGACTTGTTCTTGAGGGAAGCAGTATTAAAACAACCTCCTATGTCCAGGATACGACGGACATTCTCAATATCCTGGAAGAGCTAGAATTTGACCCTACACAAGAGTTTCCTGTGACTATAGGCATCGAGTCACTGTATACTTGCATACCCCAAGATGCCACGCTGGTGGCAGCAGCACGGGCTCTTGGGGAACAGAGTAGTTTTACAATACCCTGCAATCATTTGTGTTAAAGTGTATAGAGTTAGCATTGACACGCAACTATTTTAGCTACAAAAATCAACTTTTTTACAAGTATCAAGGACATCTGTGGGCGCAACCTTTGTACCCAGCCTGGCCTGCATTTATGTGGGCCAGTTTGAAGAGAACTATATTTACCATCCATCTAATCCCTTCCAGAGTAATATCTGCGTCTGGAAGAGGTATATAGATGATGTGTTGTGCAACTGGTCCGGAGCGGAAAGAGGTCTTCTTGAATTTTTGAATTGGCTTAACGGGTTGGACACAAGCCTTAAGTTCACTTGGACGCTGAGCAATCAAAAGGCAGTATACCTGGACTTGGATATTGTGGTTGTTGACTAAAAACTCTGCACCACTGTACATCAGAAAGTTACAGATAGAAATTCACTGCTCCACTATCAGTTATTCCATCCTATGGCTTTACGCGATAATCTACCCATGGGCCAGTTCTTGCGGTACAGGAACTGCTCTTCCACGAAGGCTTATATGCATCAATTGGAGGGTCTGAGATACAAATTGGTACAGAGGGCCTACCCCAGCAGGATAGAGAATAATGCTAGAAAAAGAGCCCTCAATACACCACGAAGTGCTTTACTTGAGAAGATTGCGAGACAGAGTAGTGATTGTCTGCCGAGTCGTCATGACGTACGATCCATTGGCGACCAAAATCCGTCAGTCCATTCGAAAACATTGGTCGTTACTATCTACGGCAGAATTCAAGATGCCACAAGCCAGATTTGCCTTTAGACGTGCATGCAATTTAAAGGATAAACTGGTCCACACTCGCAGAATACCGTGTACTAAAGATTCATCAATCCCGCCTGGACACTATCCATGTGGAAGTTGTTCAGTATGCGAGTTAACTGAGAAAACCAACAGTATACGATTGTCGAACGGGAAATTGTGGCACCTGACCAAGTTCAGCAATTGTAATACTGTGAATGTAATTTATCGACTCACTTGCCAGTGTGGGCTACATTATATAGGCCAAACATCTCATAAGATCAAAGTTCGCATTCAGGAACACCTTAGCACAATAAGGTCAGAAAAACTAACTACAAGGCTGGTGCAACACTTTAAAGAACAAAACCACGGTGCTAGAGCATTGAAATGGCTTGTTTTGGAAAGAGTGGTAGATGAGGCATGTAACATTGAAAAAACATTAGCTAAAAAAGAGGCTCTTTGGATTTTCACAGAAAAAGCGGATCAGATTGGATTGAAAGATTTTATTGAATGGAATAAGATCAGTGGGTGATTAACTGAAGTAAGAAACTCACCCTGATATAATATTTAACATGCTGTGTTTTATTCAACTTGACTGCTGCTTGGGATCAGTGATGGTGCAGAACTGATGAGAATATTTTAGACATTAAAATAATGAGTTCTAAATGTAATTGAGCTGTCCTGGCAAAAGATAGAGGAGTTCACCTTAGGACTGCCATATTTACCTTCAATAAGCCCAAAATATTGTTTAACTGTATCATCTCCCTATGGAGATATATATATACGATCCAATCTTGATGATTCAATGGGCATCCTAAAAGGAAGTACCATCTCCATCAAGTTTGCCTAGTTGGATATGTGTAGTAGAAAAGACTACGAACTGGTGGCAGTTTATAGGCAAACAGAATTTTGTCACCCATATTGCCTCCCCACTCTTTTATACGCATAAATACATGAACGTTATAGATGTGAGTTACTGCTGACAAACACACTGACAGTTTGTTTTTTTAAATGCAATAAAATCAGTCCAAGATGGCGCTGCTAGTGCGCATTGAAATGCGTGAGGTCCAGTGAGGAAGTCTGCCGACTTCCAGTTTCCGGGACGCGCTGGTAAATGAAGCGCCGGACCGCAATAGTGTACCAGAATGAGACAAAGCTCGTCCTACTGGTACACGTGGTAAGATTGTGTGGGGGCAAGCCTCTGAGACGGGTGAGTCAGTATGTGCACTTGGATTTTAACAGAGCAGGATGACGCACCCGAGAGATATGGGCTGAGCAGGGGTCCGGGTATGAATTTGCATGGAAAAAACAGACGAAAGTTTGTAAGCGTATTGTAACTAGACAGTGGACAGACTGGTCCCGTTTTCGGATAATTACAAAGAGGAATTCTGCTGGCACTATGACTTAATGACAAACTATTTGAGGTCATCATAAATGTATGAACTAATTCAACAATACAAACTTAATTGATACATAATAATATGAACTACTTGGGCTGTGATTATGGGATTACAGTGAGTGGGATTATGCTGCAGACTATTTTAGTTGGCATACATCAGAGAGGAATGGAACAAATAATAGTTGTATGTTTTTTTCATATCAATTTACGACAACAAATGGTGTTGTAAAAGGGTCTTACAGTAGAAAGAAGTACCCTGTGGCAAGGTGGATAGCCGGTACGGGGGGCCTTGGCTAACACCTGGTAAATATCTACTCCAGTGACTAATGCCTGTGTCAATTGTTGTGACCAGATAAGACAGTGAATGCCAATTTATATTCTTTTTGTGTTTGTCTGTCACTTCGTGTACAAAATTGAAGTCCAGTGGAGAAGTGTGGCTCAATGGTTAGAGTGGCAGACCCTGATGCAGAGGTCTGGCCCGGACCAGGGTTCAATTCCCACCTCGGCGGGTCTTGGGCTCAATTTCCCCGGACCCGATAATTCTCGCCTCGGTGCCTATTCTAATCATGGGTCCCACTCTGCAACTCTGGGCAATAGCTTGCTTAATCTCCACAATGGCCCCAAAAGCGCTAGGATGCCTGGCTTCACCTTGGGGGTGCCCAGGAGTGGGCACTTCACAGGGAAATGCCAGGAAGGGTTCCACAGCGGTATGTGCACAGCGCCTGAGAGACACTTTCGGGGGGGTGCGGAGCGCTATATAAATGCACTACATTTACATTTAAGGTGATTTACAACCTCGAGACCTGACAAAATTGCCACAAAGAAAACAGGCAATGAAACATGTTGGCCCATCCTGAATTGGTCTGCACCTTGCAGTTGTTTTTAACTTTGAGTAAGCTCATGAGTTTTGTATAAAATCGGCATCTGGTATATGTGAGTCTTAACTCAATTTTAATCAGAGATATTCTATATCTCACAGTAATACGGGGTCTCTATTCTTCCCTTTGGTGATATACACAAACACTCTTTTTACAGTTATTGTTTTTACTGGACACTTCTTTTGTTTTCACAGGTGAGATAGCTACCAATGATGAGAAACGTGGGCACAAATGGTGAGAACCAACCAGTAAGCTCCTCTGGTGTAGCGGACTTGAGGTGCTATCTCGCCCACACATAATTTTTTGTTGTCTATACACCTGTTAAAGTGGGGGTATGCCTGGAGTGTAGTGACTGACAACCCAAAAGGTTTTTTTAGAAATACAACAATTAATTTTGGGCTATAAGGATTGAGGACAACGGAGACATTTCTTGGGCATAGTAAGTTGAAGACCCATTCCCAATCCTATTTACAAAAGTGGATTCAGCCCTTGTTGATCTGGTCTTTTTGTTGTTTGGTTATTTTTGAGTGGAGGGCGACCTGATTAATTTTCCCTCTTTAGCCCCTTGTTGTGACAGATATATTAGAGTACACCAAGACAGTGTGAGGGAAAAGCTACATCAGCTTTGCAAAGGTTACTTTCATTAGGATTTTCAGCCCTACCCCAGTCAATGTGCCTAGGTCATTGCCACCACAATGCACAATCATTAGGTGAGGAGCTCTGGAATCCACAATGCATTTAACCAAAGCCAGCAACTGATGAAACTTTAACCCTCTTTGTCCAAACCAAGAACTCTGCGCATTTGGCAACTCAAGTGCCTCTCAATACCTCTCTTTTTTGCAGCCTCTTTAGCTCAGTAGATATAGCTGTGGCCCACAATCCATACTGTAAGCATTTTGATGTTACGGAGCAATTGTAAGAAGGAGAAGCCTGGAGCTCAATGAGGTCGTTTTCCGAATGAAAAGCAGTTAAAATTGAGTTTAAAAAAAAAAGATATTTCATTGGAGGCTGTCAGCATGAAAGTGAATAAAATTAGGTAGTGTGTTGGATGTCTTGGCAAGAAGTCTTATCATTGGCTGTTGTTTAAGAAAAAAAATGAAATACAGACATGGATATGCTTTTAATCTGTGGAGTAAAGCACACCTGCTGTATTTTATTTGGAATATGAAAATAGGGGATTGATTCGATAAGGGTAACAGAGGCCAGAATCAATTAGCTATTATGAACATATGTTTACCTCTGAACCCTTAAATCACAACACTATTTGATCATCAGTCCTTTTTATTGACTGAGAAAACCAATATCATTTTGCTTTTTTCACAATTTTCTATAAGCAGGGTAAACTCTACAACAATAGGCTCCTTTGTTTTTTACAATATTCACACATATATCCTGTACATAATATTTACATTTTTTTACACAAACATATACAAAAAACAAATAATATGACGTTATGTAACTAGGTTCTCCACCATTAGTTTTTTCAAATCTATATGAAAATGTCCAATATTATACACCTTTGGGACCTTAAACTAATTGTTCCTCGAAACAGTTGGGTTTTACTGGTCCTATGCAGAGTCAGAAACAATATTTTCAATGTTCAAGCACGGGGTAACCTTATATTTATTAGGTTCCTTTTATTTAGGGAAGGAAAAAAAGGGGGTTATTTCCGCTATCCCTGTTTTTTCTGGATCTCTGCTAGACTGATTTTTATATAGCCTACGCGTTTCGACCTTTGTATATGGACCTACAGAGTCTTGGCAAGGTCTTCTTCAGGGCTTGCTTTACTGTAGTGTGGACATCTATTCTTGCTGGTCTCCTGTGAAAATAACGGTGGACCTTGTTTAAAATGTGCAATCATGAATGTTGTGGTAGATCTGATGAATCAAGATCAAAGTTACGTACCTATATTTTTGTTTTGCCTGTGTGGCTCAAACCGATACTGTTCTCTGACCTGTAATATCATAGGTATATCTGTATTAGTGCTTCGTTTAGCAAAAAAGTGGTATAGTTTATACTCTATTGCTTTGTTGCAAGTAGGCACCTACCAGGCTGTGTTCCAATTCGATGGGAAATGCCTGTTCGTTTCTTTGCTGGTTTCTCTTATGTTGTTTTTAGAGGATTCCAAAGCCTTTTGAAGTTTTCTAAAAAAAGGGGGGGGGGGTTGTCATAGTTTAGATGTTGTTCTGACAATAATCAGTTCCTTTATTTACATGCTCCACCACCCGTGTTCAAAAGAAGGGGGGATTTTTTGGTTTGTATTGTATCTGTGCAGCGTGTTCTCCGTCTCCTGATTCTATCCTAGATACTGCATCTAGCGTTAGTATTACGCGGTGTGGGCTGGTGGTTCAGTTCTCTTTTCCACCATTTGAGACACCGCCGTGAGGTTAATTTAAACATTAGCTTCCGTTGTCGGTAAAAACTTACGATTTTTCAAAGGGAGAAGGCTTGAAGTTCCTTTTCTTGCTCTTCGTAGTCTTCGCGTCCTCGCTACTGTGGAGCTGTCAGCGCTTCCTGGGTCGATTCTTCATCGTGATTTTACCAGGTGCGTGACGTCGCTACGTCATTGCGTTGTTTGTTACTCGGGAGATGATTGGGCTCTCGTCACTCTGCAGCGGGGGTTTGGCGTCAGTGTAACCATGGCGAAGTGTTTTTTTCTTCTGAGAGGAGGAAACAATAAAGTGTTGTGTGTGCTGGCTTCGTTATTAGCCAAATACACTGTTAGGTCGTGAGGCATCTTCACTTGTACGATATTTTGACATTTCTTATGACAATTCCTTCTTTCAGTTTATCGAGCTGGCAACGACGTTGTTATTGCGGATTAACTTTGGGAGAACAATCAAGTTTTACTGGTTTTCGGAGAGCAATAGAGTGTTGCTGGTATTATTCTCTGGCCACAGCATCATCAGGTTGTCGTCTCCCATTTGGTTCTGGAGGCGTCTGGGCTACCTTATTGCTGGCTTATGATCTTGTAATGTTCAGTTTGCCTCATAAAGGATTTTTTAACTCATGTCCTCTTATTTTGAATGCTCTGTATTGAGTGGGTGTTTAATCAGAGTGTGGGGTGGAGGAAAAACGTAACTTTAAGATGATTATTTTATATTATATTTCCGAGTTCTGTCATCTCGTTAAGGCCATTGTCCATTGTACTCAGTAACATTATCATTCTGGCTTCTGTCCTAGACAGGCGTGATTCCGTGTTACTTCCTTTTATGTGGCGTAATACTGTCCATTTTATTTCATCTGGTCCATGGTTTTTTTCGATACAGTGTGACACCATGGGTGCGTTGGGTGTCCTGCATCTAATTCGTGACCTGTGTTGCGAGATCCTGTTTTTTACGGCTTGTGATGTTTTGCCGACGTATGCTAAAGAACAAGGACACACCACGCAGTATACTACATTGTGGGTGTTACAGTTTGTGAAGTTTTCATGATTTACATACTTCATACCATATGTGAATTTGGTACCCTCAATGGTGCTTTCACATGAGGTACAGTTCCCGCATTTTCTGTGGCCTTTTATAGGTGGCATGGACCACAGAGTTCGTAGAGTGGTTTCAGATTTTGGCAGGGTTGTGTTTGCACGTACTAGTTTTTCTTTGATGCTTGTGTTTTTTTTCAAAGCAAAGATTGGTATTTGTTTAAATGGGTGCAAGTCTTTCACTGTAGTCCAGTTTTTTCGGATGATTTTTTGTATTTCGTTGGTGCGTCCTGAGAAAGTGGTAACACAAACCAATGGTGTGTCGTCCTTCTTATCTTTTGGGGTGAGGAGAGACTCACGTGGAGTGTACCAGGCTCTTTTCATCGCCTTTTTCAGGAGTTTTTTGGGATAGTTACGGGTTTTTAGTTTTTCTAGGAGTTCTGTCGCATTTTTGAAATAATCTTCCTTTTTTGAGCAGTTGCGTCTTATCCTTAAAAATTGACTGAATGGTAAATTTTCACATAGATTACGTTGATGGAAGCTTGAAAATTCTAGAAAAGTATTCCTATCAGTTTTCTTCGTGAATAATGTGGTGTACAGACGGCCTTCTTCGTGTTTCACCAGTATGTCTAGAAAATTCATCTCTATTTTATTTGAATTCATGGTGAATTGGATGTTTTGGTTTCTGTCGTTTAGCCATGTCAAAAAAGAATGCAATTGATCTACATTGCCTCTCCAAAGCATGAACACATCGTCTATATAACGACGCCACATTTTGATGTGTCCATCATGGGGATTGTTGTTATATATCCACTTTTCTTCGAATAATGCCATGAACATTATGGCCATTTCCGGCGCAAATGGACAACCCATAGCGGTGCCCATGGTTTGAAGGTATTGAATATCATTGAATTTGAAACAATTGTGTTTTAGACAAATCTCTGCAAGTTTTAATATTGCCAGAGTGGGTACAATGTGTGGTCTTGGTCTTTTTTCTAGAAAAACTTCTAGGGCTTCCAAACCGTCTTGTTGTGGAATATTGGAGTAGAGACTCACAATATCCAATGTTACTAAAAGCTCGTTTTCTTCATCAAAGGGTTGATCTTCCAGCATATTGATGGCTTGCATTGTATCTTTGATGTAGCTTGGGGTCTCCCATATGAGGGGTTTGAGAAACGTATCCACGTATTTTGCTGGACGCTCTAAGATGGAATTGACACCCGAGATTATTGGTCTTCCTGGTGGTTTTTGTGGGTCCTTGTGTATTTTGGGGAGGACATACATGATAGGGGTCCTAGGATTTTCATTGATCAGGAATTATGATTCCTTTTTGGAAAGCCAACCTTCTTCAATTCCGTTATCTACAATGGACATGATTTTGGTCTTTATTATTTGATTCCAGTCTTCGTTTGTTCTCCGGTAATACTTTTCATCGGATAGTTGACGTAATACTTCCTGTTCGTAGCTGTCTCTGGTCCAAATCACTATCCCACCACCCTTATCTGCAGGCTTGATTATCAAGTTCTTATTTTTGGAGAGATCATCCAGAGCCTGCTGTTGTTCCTTTGTGAGATTCCATTTGGTGAAAACTTTTTTCTTGTTTAGATTGTCTATGTCTCTTAGGACGTTCTTTTCAAATGACAGCAATTCGACTGGCATGTTAGTTGTATTCGGAAAGAAGGTGGAGGGATTTTTTAGGCCTGAGGGATTTCGTGCATTCAACTCCGTTCTGTCTTGGAAAAAGATTTTTAGCCGCATTTTTCGAAACAACTGTATTATTTCCAGTTTAGTTTGGTTCAAATCTGGTCTTACTGTGGGGATGAAAGAGAGACCCTTCTGTAAAACTGTTTGTTCATTTGTTGATAACTCATAGTCGGTTGCCAGCTCGATAAACTGAAAGAAGGAATTGTCATAAGAAATGTCAAAATATCGTACAAGTGAAGATGCCTCACGACCTAACAGTGTATTTGGCTAATAACGAAGCCAGCACACACAACACTTTATTGTTTCCTCCTCTCAGAAGAAAAAAACACTTCGCCATGGTTACACTGACGCCAAACCCCCGCTGCAGAGTGACGAGAGCCCAATCATCTCCCGAGTAACAAACAACGCAATGACGTAGCGACGTCACGCACCTGGTAAAATCACGATGAAGAATCGACCCAGGAAGCGCTGACAGCTCCACAGTAGCGAGGACGCGAAGACTACGAAGAGCAAGAAAAGGAACTTCAAGCCTTCTCCCTTTGAAAAATCGTAAGTTTTTACCGACAACGGAAGCTAATGTTTAAATTAACCTCACGGCGGTGTCTCAAATGGTGGAAAAGAGAACTGAACCCCCAGCCCACACCGCGTAATACTAACGCTAGATGCAGTATCTAGGATAGAATCAGGAGACGGAGAACACGCTGCACAGATACAATACAAACCAAAAAATCCCCCCTCCTTTTGAACACGGGTGGTGGAGCATGTAAATAAAGGAACTGATTATTGTCAGAACAACATCTAAACTATGACAACCCCCCCCCCCTTTTTTTAGAAAACTTCAAAAGGCTTTGGAATCCTCTAAAAACAACATAAGAGAAACCAGCAAAGAAACGAACAGGCATTTCCCATCGAATTGGAACACAGCCTGGTAGGTGCCTACTTGCAACAAAGCAATAGAGTATAAACTATACCACTTTTTTGCTAAACGAAGCACTAATACAGATATACCTATGATATTACAGGTCAGAGAACAGTATCGGTTTGAGCCACACAGGCAAAACAAAAATATAGGTACGTAACTTTGATCTTGATTCATCAGATCTACCACAACATTCATGATTGCACATTTTAAACAAGGTCCACCGTTATTTTCACAGGAGACCAGCAAGAATAGATGTCCACACTACAGTAAAGCAAGCCCTGAAGAAGACCTTGCCAAGACTCTGTAGGTCCATATACAAAGGTCGAAACGCGTAGGCTATATAAAAATCAGTCTAGCAGAGATCCAGAAAAAACAGGGATAGCGGAAATAACCCCCTTTTTTTCCTTCCCTAAATAAAAGGAACCTAATAAATATAAGGTTACCCCGTGCTTGAACATTGAAAATATTGTTTCTGACTCTGCATAGGACCAGTAAAACCCAACTGTTTCGAGGAACAATTAGTTTAAGGTCCCAAAGGTGTATAATATTGGACATTTTCATATAGATTTGAAAAAACTAATGGTGGAGAACCTAGTTACATAACGTCATATTATTTGTTTTTTGTATATGTTTGTGTAAAAAAATGTAAATATTATGTACAGGATATATGTGTGAATATTGTAAAAAACAAAGGAGCCTATTGTTGTAGAGTTTACCCTGCTTATAGAAAATTGTGAAAAAAGCAAAATGATATTGGTTTTCTCAGTCAATAAAAAGGACTGATGATCAAATAGTGTTGTGATTTATGGGTTCAGAGGTAAACATATGTTCATAATAGCTAATTGATTCTGGCCTCTGTTACCCTTATCGAATCAATCCCCTATTTTCATATTCCACGTTAGAGTAGGCACCATGCTTACGAGGGAATAATCAGAGATTTTTCCGTCAGAGAACCCCGAGGTCCCCTTGCTGGGGCAGACACCCCAGCCACTTTCTGAAAAACAGTTTACAGGGTACCCTCTTCACCTGGACCCCTCACATTATCCCTAAAACTGAATGTGCAAGAAGCTACGTACCAAGTATAAACTTAGATCCAACAGAAACCATTTAGAACACCTACCTGTTCCATCGGCAAATGTCAGAACCCAAAACCCTGAGTATAAGGGAGGAAGACATCGAAGAACTACTAAAACGCCCATCGTTACTAAATGTAGGCAGTACCACCGCTACAAACTTTGGCCAACAATCAGAATTAGAAAAAATAACAAGGCTGAAGAAAAAACAAATAAGGACCGCTCTGCATGGAGAAGTACTATTGGAACACCTGAGAGCTGGTACAATACCTACAGGTCTACAAGTAAGAAACATCCCGGTGATATTTACCGATCAACCTGAATATTTGGAAGGTTTTAGCCACATTGGGACAAAATGCTCCAGGGACTGGATGTTTCACTCCATCAAAACTGCTGAACGTCTCAGTCTCCAAGAACTGGAATTAATTAAAGAATTGGAGGATGCTTTATTGAACAATACAGCGATCGAGAATGCACAGTCACTACTAATAAAATTGGAAAAAGAAAACGAAACCTTCAAAAAAAACACTGAAGACCAAAAACGCCAAAAACTTCAAAAGGATATAACAAATTTTTCCGAAAAAAAGACATATCCATACCTGGATAAAGAATACTACAAAACCCCGTACAACACAGGAGTGTTAAAAACATACGGAGGTAGAAGCATGAGACGTTTCCTAACATTCTCAGATCCCTCCTCATCTGGAAGCTCAAGTGAAAACGAAGCCAGCTCAAGCGAAGCCAGTAATCAACAAAGAACTAATTACCAACCGGCTCCTTTTTTAGGCAGAGGCACCAATCGACCCAGAGGACGCCCACGAGCGAACAGATGGCACAATGCTCGCTCCAATCAATATCAGGGAGAAATCACAACAAGAAGGAATGTATACCGTTGGTAACCATGAAAAATAAAGACACAGAAGCAGTAAACAACTGTATCTATAATTTAACCGACTATGAGTTATCAACAAATGAACAAACAGTTTTACAGAAGGGTCTCTCTTTCATCCCCACAGTAAGACCAGATTTGAACCAAACTAAACTGGAAATAATACAGTTGTTTCGAAAAATGCGGCTAAAAATCTTTTTCCAAGACAGAACGGAGTTGAATGCACGAAATCCCTCAGGCCTAAAAAATCCCTCCACCTTCTTTCCGAATACAACTAACATGCCAGTCGAATTGCTGTCATTTGAAAAGAACGTCCTAAGAGACATAGACAATCTAAACAAGAAAAAAGTTTTCACCAAATGGAATCTCACAAAGGAACAACAGCAGGCTCTGGATGATCTCTCCAAAAATAAGAACTTGATAATCAAGCCTGCAGATAAGGGTGGTGGGATAGTGATTTGGACCAGAGACAGCTACGAACAGGAAGTATTACGTCAACTATCCGATGAAAAGTATTACCGGAGAACAAACGAAGACTGGAATCAAATAATAAAGACCAAAATCATGTCCATTGTAGATAACGGAATTGAAGAAGGTTGGCTTTCCAAAAAGGAATCACAATTCCTGATCAATGAAAATCCTAGGACCCCTATCATGTATGTCCTCCCCAAAATACACAAGGACCCACAAAAACCACCAGGAAGACCAATAATCTCGGGTGTCAATTCCATCTTAGAGCGTCCAGCAAAATACGTGGATACGTTTCTCAAACCCCTCATATGGGAGACCCCAAGCTACATCAAAGATACAATGCAAGCCATCAATATGCTGGAAGATCAACCCTTTGATGAAGAAAACGAGCTTTTAGTAACATTGGATATTGTGAGTCTCTACTCCAATATTCCACAACAAGACGGTTTGGAAGCCCTAGAAGTTTTTCTAGAAAAAAGACCAAGACCACACATTGTACCCACTCTGGCAATATTAAAACTTGCAGAGATTTGTCTAAAACACAATTGTTTCAAATTCAATGATATTCAATACCTTCAAACCATGGGCACCGCTATGGGTTGTCCATTTGCGCCGGAAATGGCCATAATGTTCATGGCATTATTCGAAGAAAAGTGGATATATAACAACAATCCCCATGATGGACACATCAAAATGTGGCGTCGTTATATAGACGATGTGTTCATGCTTTGGAGAGGCAATGTAGATCAATTGCATTCTTTTTTGACATGGCTAAACGACAGAAACCAAAACATCCAATTCACCATGAATTCAAATAAAATAGAGATGAATTTTCTAGACATACTGGTGAAACACGAAGAAGGCCGTCTGTACACCACATTATTCACAAAGAAAACTGATAGGAATACTTTTCTAGAATTTTCAAGCTTCCATCAACGTAATCTACGTGAAAATTTACCATTCAGTCAATTTTTAAGGATAAGACGCAACTGCTCAAAAAAGGAAGATTATTTCAAAAATGCGACAGAACTCCTAGAAAAACTAAAAACCCGTAACTATCCCAAAAAACTCCTGAAAAAGGCGATGAAAAGAGCCTGGTACACTCCACGTGAGTCTCTCCTCACCCCAAAAGATAAGAAGGACGACACACCATTGGTTTGTGTTACCACTTTCTCGGGACGCACCAACGAAATACAAAAAATCATCCGAAAAAACTGGACTACAGTGAAAGACTTGCACCCATTTAAACAAATACCAATCTTTGCTTTGAAAAAAAACACAAGCATCAAAGAAAAACTAGTACGTGCAAACACAACCCTGCCAAAATCTGAAACCACTCTACGAACTCTGTGGTCCATGCCACCTATAAAAGGCCACAGAAAATGCGGGAACTGTACCTCATGTGAAAGCACCATTGAGGGTACCAAATTCACATATGGTATGAAGTATGTAAATCATGAAAACTTCACAAACTGTAACACCCACAATGTAGTATACTGCGTGGTGTGTCCTTGTTCTTTAGCATACGTCGGCAAAACATCACAAGCCGTAAAAAACAGGATCTCGCAACACAGGTCACGAATTAGATGCAGGACACCCAACGCACCCATGGTGTCACACTGTATCGAAAAAAACCATGGACCAGATGAAATAAAATGGACAGTATTACGCCACATAAAAGGAAGTAACACGGAATCACGCCTGTCTAGGACAGAAGCCAGAATGATAATGTTACTGAGTACAATGGACAATGGCCTTAACGAGATGACAGAACTCGGAAATATAATATAAAATAATCATCTTAAAGTTACGTTTTTCCTCCACCCCACACTCTGATTAAACACCCACTCAATACAGAGCATTCAAAATAAGAGGACATGAGTTAAAAAATCCTTTATGAGGCAAACTGAACATTACAAGATCATAAGCCAGCAATAAGGTAGCCCAGACGCCTCCAGAACCAAATGGGAGACGACAACCTGATGATGCTGTGGCCAGAGAATAATACCAGCAACACTCTATTGCTCTCCGAAAACCAGTAAAACTTGATTGTTCTCCCAAAGTTAATCCGCAATAACAACGTCGTTGCCAGCTCGATAAACTGAAAGAAGGAATTGTCATAAGAAATGTCAAAATATCGTACAAGTGAAGATGCCTCACGACCTAACAGTGTATTTGGCTAATAACGAAGCCAGCACACACAACACTTTATTGTTTCCTCCTCTCAGAAGAAAAAAACACTTCGCCATGGTTACACTGACGCCAAACCCCCGCTGCAGAGTGACGAGAGCCCAATCATCTCCCGAGTAACAAACAACGCAATGACGTAGCGACGTCACGCACCTGGTAAAATCACGATGAAGAATCGACCCAGGAAGCGCTGACAGCTCCACAGTAGCGAGGACGCGAAGACTACGAAGAGCAAGAAAAGGAACTTCAAGCCTTCTCCCTTTGAAAAATCGTAAGTTTTTACCGACAACGGAAGCTAATGTTTAAATTAACCTCACGGCGGTGTCTCAAATGGTGGAAAAGAGAACTGAACCCCCAGCCCACACCGCGTAATACTAACGCTAGATGCAGTATCTAGGATAGAATCAGGAGACGGAGAACACGCTGCACAGATACAATACAAACCAAAAAATCCCCCCTCCTTTTGAACACGGGTGGTGGAGCATGTAAATAAAGGAACTGATTATTGTCAGAACAACATCTAAACTATGACAACCCCCCCCCCCTTTTTTTAGAAAACTTCAAAAGGCTTTGGAATCCTCTAAAAACAACATAAGAGAAACCAGCAAAGAAACGAACAGGCATTTCCCATCGAATTGGAACACAGCCTGGTAGGTGCCTACTTGCAACAAAGCAATAGAGTATAAACTATACCACTTTTTTGCTAAACGAAGCACTAATACAGATATACCTATGATATTACAGGTCAGAGAACAGTATCGGTTTGAGCCACACAGGCAAAACAAAAATATAGGTACGTAACTTTGATCTTGATTCATCAGATCTACCACAACATTCATGATTGCACATTTTAAACAAGGTCCACCGTTATTTTCACAGGAGACCAGCAAGAATAGATGTCCACACTACAGTAAAGCAAGCCCTGAAGAAGACCTTGCCAAGACTCTGTAGGTCCATATACAAAGGTCGAAACGCGTAGGCTATATAAAAATCAGTCTAGCAGAGATCCAGAAAAAACAGGGATAGCGGAAATAACCCCCTTTTTTTCCTTCCCTAAATAAAAGGAACCTAATAAATATAAGGTTACCCCGTGCTTGAACATTGAAAATATTGTTTCTGACTCTGCATAGGACCAGTAAAACCCAACTGTTTCGAGGAACAATTAGTTTAAGGTCCCAAAGGTGTATAATATTGGACATTTTCATATAGATTTGAAAAAACTAATGGTGGAGAACCTAGTTACATAACGTCATATTATTTGTTTTTTGTATATGTTTGTGTAAAAAAATGTAAATATTATGTACAGGATATATGTGTGAATATTGTAAAAAACAAAGGAGCCTATTGTTGTAGAGTTTACCCTGCTTATAGAAAATTGTGAAAAAAGCAAAATGATATTGGTTTTCTCAGTCAATAAAAAGGACTGATGATCAAATAGTGTTGTGATTTATGGGTTCAGAGGTAAACATATGTTCATAATAAGTATTTTATTTGGAAGCAGCAGGTTCCTTCTAGAATATGCTGTGAACTTATGACCTACTGGTTCCACTGGGTTGCTTAGGAACACTGAGCTAAGGGTGTATTCGGGGAAGGTTGTTAAAGAGACAGACCATTTCTTTTTTTTAAGTTGATGTTGACTCGAAGATTCCTCGGGAGCGGAACGATGCAAAAAGGGGTCCACCTCTCGACAGCCCCAACCCTGAATGCTATTAAAGCACAGGAGAGTGGGATGGTCAAGCGGGGGAAGGAAAGGATGGGAACAGCTGGGAGGGAGATCTGAAAATGAAAGACACTCAATACATTAGCCTCTTCTTTAGTATGCCTAATTCAACTCACTCTAAAGGAGGGATGCGTACCTGCAAATAAACTTAAACCACGTTTTCTCCAGGTGTACTCATCCTGGATCCCATTCAAGCAATACCCTGTTCTGAATGATATAGAGGCTTCTAGGAACAAAAGGAAGGCAACATGAAAACACCTCCTCACACTCTGTGGCCAGGCAGACAGCAAACACTCTATCATATGCTCTTTATCATACACACCACATAGGTTGACTTGCTTCGCTTCACAGGGGATGAGCAGACTGCCGCCTCATGGCCCCCTGTTAATAAACAATGGTCAGGAGTTAAAATGCTTCTTTCAACTCCGTGGCACTTAAGTCAATGTCAACCGTTGGTTAATGTTTCAGGGCGATGTATTATACAAGTACCACTAAACACCTAATATCACCCAGGAATTTGCACACAGGGAATATGAAATAATAACACTCATGAATTTTGTGTAGCCATGCGGCCCAAGTATACACTCAGCAATGAACTGAAGGATAGGGTTTCTCTCGCCACACAAGGAAAGTCTAGGCAGGAGTACGGAGTCTTCGCAATAACAATATCGAGAGCAGCGGCTCTCAATGATCCAGGTGGTGCATGTGCACCCTTACCCTACACGGGCGAACAGCAGACGTCGGGGATCTCGGCTGCATCGGGAGAATAATCAGCAGCGAGTGAAACGCCGAACGGCGTTTTCAAAGGTTTACCTCTTCCGGGTTCTTCCCACGTGATCGGACTTGGTGGCGGAAGCGCGGGGATCATGGGAGTTGTAGTACTAACTCCCGTTTTGTTCTCATTCCGTGTCCACCATCCGGCTAACCACCCCATCAGCGCTCTCGCCTTAGCTTCTGGTGAGCTATTCCGGGCATGACGTGAGTCAGGTAAGGCACGGAGAGGAAGGAGTGTAACAGCAAATCCTTTCTTCGGGGTCTCTTTTTGAGGGCCAGGCTTACTAGGGTTCTTTTTATGAAACAGATTTACCAATCGAGGGGCATGCACGTTAGTTGCTGGCTCCCACGAGTTTTCTTCAGGTCCATAATCCTTCCAAGCTAAAAGGTACCATAAGGATTTGCGTCTCCACTTGGAGTCGAGTATTCTCTTCACCTCGTACTCTGGTTGTCCATCTATTATTGCAGGAGACGTTGGTTGTCGAGGTGGTTTGGCAGATGGTTTCAGAAGGGAAACGTGAAAAACCGGATGGATCCTCATGTGTGAGGGTAAGGCGAGTTTGAACGCCACTGGATTAATCTTTTTCACTATGCGATACGGGCCCACGTATCGAGGATTGAAAACACTGTATTTGCGAAACCTGAAATTCCTTGTGGACAGCCATACATAGTCACCCTTCTTATAGGTAGGACCTGGTCTACGATGCTTGTCGGCCTGTTTTTTGTATTGTTCCTTGGTTTTTTGTAGGTTTGTTCTGGCGGTTTTCAGAGTTTCTTGAATCACTGTAACCCTTTCTTGTACACTCGGTATTTTCTCATTATACTGAGGTTTCACAATGGGAAGAAAGCGTGGATGAAATCCATAAGTACAGAAAAAGGGTGTCATTTTGTTGGAACTATGCTGAGCGTCGTTGTATGCCACTTCAGCTAACCACAGAAGGTCCACCCATTCGTCCGTTGTTCGATCCACGTAGCAACGTAAGTATTTCTTTAAGGTTTGGTTCAGACGTTCTGTTTGACCGTCTGTCTGTGGGTGGAAGGCCGTGGAGGTGTTGTTTGCTATATGAAGTGTTGAGCACCAGGTTTTCCAAAATTTGCTGGTAAATTGAGGGTCCCTATCTGTAACGATGACCTTGGGTATCCCATGAAGACGCACGACATTTGTGAGCAGTAAGGTTGCCAATTGGGATGAGGAGGGCAGGTCAGCGCACGCAATGAAGTGACCCAACTTAGTTAGGTTATCCACGACCACTAAAATGGTCGTACAGCCTTTATCCTTCGGTAAACTGACAATAAAGTCCATTGATACATATTCCCAAGGTTCTTCCGGAGAGGGTAACGGTTGCAGCAGTCCTTGAGGTTTTCTATGGTCTGCCTTGGCCTGACCGCACACAACACATTCTTGGATTCTTTTAGTGATGTCTTGTTTAACATTGGGCCACCAAAAGTGGCGCAGGATTTTTTCCATAGTTTTCTCCAAGCCTGCATGTCCAGCGCATGGATCTTCATGGCACCAAGTGAAGACTGTTTTTCTTAGTGCAGGGACAGGTATTAACAGCTGATGCTGGCGCATGGGAAGACCGTCCTTTAAGTGCCATTCTGTATTTCCCTCCATCCAGGTTTTCCAAGATGGACTTTTAATGGCCTGTTTTACTTGGTCTAGGAAGTTCTCTGTTTGTATTACACACACAATTGTTGTGGAGGGAATGATGGCATGTCGCTCCTGTTTGTTCTCAGCAAGGGAATTGTCACGACGAGATAAGGCGTCTGCCTTCCTATTCTCCACCCCGGGTCTGTAAGTAACCACAAAGTCGAACTCCGCAAAGAACAACATCCACCGTAGTTGACGAGGAGTGAGTAACCGAGCCGACTTCATAAATTGCAGGTTTCGATGGTCCGTATATACCATTACGGTATGTCTTGCCCCCATCAGATGATGCCTCCATTCTGTAAAGGCGTCTTTGATAGCAAGGAGTTCTTTTTCTGCTATGGTGTAGTGGGTTTCCGCCGTGTTTAATTTACGGGACATATAGGCCACCGGATGTAATTGCCCGTTCGTTTTGTTTCTTTGTGATAGAATGGCTCCAATGGCTACATCCGATGCATCTGCCTCCAATACGTATGGTATGTCACTGTCAGGGTGGGCAAGAATAGGTGCAGTGGTGAAGGCGGTTTTTAACACAGTGAATGCCTTCTGGGCGTCTTCAGTCCATACATAAGAAACGTTCTTCTTAAGTAGTCTGGTCAGAGGAGCCGCCACTTGTGAGAACTGCTGAATAAAACGTCTGTAAAAATTGGCAAACCCCAGAAAACACTGCAGTTCTTTTACGTTTTTGGGGGGTAGCCAATCTAAAACAGCTTGTATTTTACGTGCTGCCATTTCTTGTCCTTCAGCCGATAGAATGATTCCCAGGAATTCCACTCTTCTCACGTGGAATTCACATTTGCTTATTTTACAAAATAAGCGATGTTTTCGTAGTGTGAGCAGAACCGCTCGAACGTCTTCTACTTAGTTTTCTTCTTTCTCAGAGTATATTAAGATGTCGTCAATATAAATGATAACCGTAACATCAAGGAACTCACGTAGGACGTCGGTTAAGAAAAACTGAAATGCGGCTGGGGTGTTGCATAGGCCGTATGGCATCACACAGTACTCAAATAGGCCATATCTGGTGCGGAAGGCCGCCTTCCACTCATCACCAGCACGCATCCTTACCAGATGGTAAGCGCCTTTCAAATCCAAGCGGGTATATATTACCGCTCGACGTACTTGGTCTAACAACACTGGAATGAGGGGCAGAGGGTAGCGATTCTTAATGGTGATGTTATTCAACGCTCTAAAATCCACACAGGCTCTGAGTTCTCGATTGGCCTTAGGTATAAAAAAGAGGGGTGATGCGGCGGGTGATTTGGACGGTCTCATGAAACCGTTGTCTAAGTATGTGTCTAGATAGTGGCGTAAATGCTCATTTTCTGGTTCTGTGAGCGCGTAGATTCTTCCACATGGCACCACAGCCCCGGGGACCAGATCAATTTGGCAGTCGTAGCTACGATGCGGTGGTAAAATATTGGCTTGGTCTTCGTCAAACACGTCCCGGAGGTCGTGGTATGGTGAAGGTAAACGAACGTCTTTCTCCTCAGCAGTGGCTATCATATGCGTTCGAGAGGACTTTTTCGTTGTACTCTGTAGATTAGAACTACAGTGTTCTATACAATAGGGCGAATTAAATTCGATCGTCTCTTTCTCCCAATCAATTATCATATTGTGTTTCCGGAGCCAGGGAAGACCCAATATGATTCCGTACTGGGGTGCCTTTATCACATTGAAACAAAGCGTTTCCCAATGTTGTTCTTCCCAAGATATCTCCAGGTTTTCCGTACAGTACCGGATGGGGCCAGAAACCAATTGCCGCCCATCTACCGTCATCACAATTTCGGGTTCGGCCTTAGGTATTAGTTTTAAATTCAGTGAGTGAGCTAGTTCCTTATCTATAAAAAGACCAGTTGCTCCCGAATCTACCATGGCCTTGAGGGGGCGTTTCTGTTCCCCTAGATGGAGGTGTAAAGACACATGCAAATGGGACGTCGAACTGTCATCAATGTTTTGTACGGAAGGGATCGCCTTTATGCCCAAGAACCTCCCTTCTTGTCTTCTTGAGCCTTGAAGTTTTCCGTCTTCAGATTTTCTCCACTCCTACGGGACAAGACCTCTCTATCCCTTCCTGTGGGTTTAGCCAAACACTCCCTCACATAATGCCCCTTCTTTCCGCAGTATAGGCACAGCCCATTCCTGCGTCTATGCTCCTTTACTTCGGTGGTAAGAGAGGCTCGAACTGAACCTATTTCCATGGGTTCCGAAGTGGAGTTATATCCTCCTGGAGCTGGTCTAGCTCGGTCAAACCTAAAAGATGTTTTCTCTCCTCTCCTTCTATCCACCCTACGTTCTGCTAATCTGTGGTCTAACCTCTGGGTTAGTTCAATGAGCGCCTTGCAAGAGGTGGGTTGAGGATCTATAGTAGCCACTACGTCCTTCAGTTCATCCTTAAGGCCCTGATAAAACAACGCGCGTTGTTTATTCTCGGGCCACTCTGTCTCTGCAATCAATTGTTGGAAGGCGTTGACATACACAACTAAATCTTTATTCCCTTGTCTTAGTTCTAGCAGTTCACGTTCGGCTGTGAAGGTGGCGGCTCTGCGGTCAAACACTCGTTCAAATTCGTCTCAAAATGCATCCCAGTCATACAAAAGAGGATCATCGCGCCGCACCAAGGGAACAGCCCACTGTGCGGCATCACCGTTCAAATAGGAAATGGTGAAGGCTACTCTAGATTGGTTGGAAGGGAAAGCCTTGGGTTTACACGAAAAGTGTAGAAGGATTTGTGTGATAAATACTTGCACCTTATGGGCATCTCCTGAAAACCTTTCAGGAGCTGCAAGGGGAATCGGCGTAGGCAGTTCTACACTGAATGGTGCGGTTGAGGCTGAAAAGCCACCTGAAGGAAACCGCCCCATACCTGCATCAAAGGGGTTGCGTTGCATTCCTTCAAACCTCTGCCTTAAGGCTGCTGTTTCGGCTCGAGAGGTGGCTAGTTCTTGCTGTACTAAGGATAAGGCACCTACAACTTCCTCTAATGTGGCCATGTTTTGCATCGAGCCGCCCAGGAGGAAATCAATTCGTGGGCTGATTATTCTGTTGACTCGAAGATTCCTCGGGAGCGGAACGATGCAAAAAGGGGTCCACCTCTCGACAGCCCCAACCCTGAATGCTAATAAAGCACAGGAGAGTGGGATGGTCAAGCGGGGGAAGGAAAGGATGGGAACAGCTGGGAGGGAGATCTGAAAATGAAAGACACTCAATACATTAGCCTCTTCTTTAGTATGCCTAATTCAACTCACTCTAAAGGAGGGATGCGTACCTGCAAATAAACTTAAACCACGTTTTCTCCAGGTGTACTCATCCTGGATCCCACTCAAGCAATACCCTGTTCTGAATGATATAGAGGCTTCTAGGAACAAAAGGAAGGCAACATGAAAACACCTCCTCACACTCTGTGGCCAGGCAGACAGCAAACACTCTATCATATGCTCTTTATCATACACACCACATAGGTTGACTTGCTTCGCTTCACAGGGGATGAGCAGACTGCCGCCTCATGGCCCCCTGTTAATAAACAATGGTCAGGAGTTAAAATGCTTCTTTCAACTCCGTGGCACTTAAGTCAATGTCAACCGTTGGTTAATGTTTCAGGGCGATGTATTATACAAGTACCACTAAACACCTAATATCACCCAGGAATTTGCTCACAGGGAATGCAAAATAATAACACTCATGAATTTTGTGTAGCCATGCGGCCCAAGTATACACTCAGCAATGAACTGAAGGATAGGGTTTCTCTCGCCACACAAGGAAAGTCTAGGCAGGAGTACGGAGTCTTCGCAATAACAATATCGAGAGCAGCGGCTCTCAATGATCCAGGTGGTGCATGTGCACCCTTACCCTACACGGGCGAACAGCAGACGTCGGGGATCTCGGCTGCATCGGGAGAATAATCAGCAGCGAGTGAAACGCCGAATGGCGTTTTCAAAGGTTTACCTCTTCCGGGTTCTTCCCACGTGATCGGACTTGGTGGCGGAAGCGCGGGGATCATGGGAGTTGTAGTACTAACTCCCGTTTTGTTCTCGTTCCATGTCCACAATCCGGCTAACCACCCCATCAGCGCTCTCGCCTTAGCTTCTGGTGAGCTATTCCGGGCATGACGTGAGTCAGGTAAGGCACGGAGAGGAAGGAGTGTAACAGTTGAGGAGTGATGATACAATTTAAGTAACGGCATGTTTTAATTTCCAACTTAGGGCTATGTAATAAACTGTTGGGTAGTATTTATATTTCAGAAAAATTAAGCTAGATATAGCTTCAAACTCCCAGGTTACAGGAATGTTATAGTTCGGAATTAGCATTTAAAAAACCTAAGACGTTCAGTGAAAAAACCAAAGGTTACAGGGACCTTATAGTTAGGCTGACATTTCACTCATACAAAACCAGAGAAATTCAGCAGTTATAGTTAGCTCAGCTAACAGAATCTCTGATGCACCCATTCACACCCCAATATAACCTTTCATACACCCACTCCAACTTCCACATTAATATTCTCAAAACCATTGACACACCCATGCCAGTACTTACACACCCACTCACTGATTTTTAGATCTATACATACATCTATACACACATCCACTCAGTATTTACACACCCACTCACTGATTCTTAGATCTATACACACATCCACTGAGTTACCCATACAGCCACTCATACACCAACTCACTCACTAATACAGCCACTGATATATTCACTCATATACCCATACAGCCACTCACACGCTGTCAGTCACTCATAGAGCTACTTACACACCTACTCACTCACCTATAGTCAATCACACACCCTTTTACTTATTAATGCAGATACTAACATATACTCACACACCCATAATGCCCCTCACACACACACACTCACTGACCCATACAGCCACCATCACAATCCCTCACTCACACATACAGTCACTCATATACTCCAACACTCAGCTATATTGCCTTTGACATATCCAGTTACTCACCCATATACAACTGACACATCCATTCACTCAATGACACAGCCACACATACACAGTCACTTATACAGCCCTTCACGTATACACTCACTAACCTATACAGCTACTGACTCACCCACTCACTCATCCATGCAGGCAGTCACACACCCCCTAACCCACCCACATAGACACACATACACCAATACAGGTACTCAGACAACCAATCAATCATCCATACATCCACTCATGTACCCACTCACCAACCCATAGAGCCACTTAGACACCAACTGACAGACTGATACATATATTCACAGAACCTAATCACTGACACATACATTCACTGAGACACCTAATCACTCACTTATACAGTCAATCATGTCGTCACTGAATCATTCATACAGGCACTCATACACCCACTGATTCATCAAGACACCTTCGTACATATAGTTAACACTCAAATATTTTAAAAACACTCTCACTAACTGGATTATGTCATCAGTGTTGTCATCAGTGATGTTGTTTGAGATGTCATTAGTGATGTCACTGACCATGTCATGAGTGATGTAATATGTGAGGTCATAAGCAGCGCATTGCAGGGGAGTGATTTGTAGTTAGCTCAGCTAAGTATAATTGCTGAATTTCTCTGGTTTTTGATACGAGTGAAATGTCAGCCTAACTATAACGTCCATGTAATCTTTGGTTTTGCCAGTGAATATATATATATATATATATATATATATATATATATATATATATATATATATATATATATATACACACATATATCTATATCTATATATATATATATATATATATATATTCAAACCTTGTTTCGCGATATCCTCTGCCTCAAAAGGGTGGCGCGCTGCCGGCAAGGACGCGACCCTTAGTATTCCATCAAACTTGATGGAATAAAGCACGCTGTTACAAACAAATTGGGGCTCGGCGCAATCTTTATGAGCAAAGGATTGATTGATGGAATATATATATATATATATATATATACACATATACATTACCTACTGGCGGTCGCCAGTAGTTAGTTATAGTTAGGACCAAGTTTCCATAGGAAGAGCATTTTTTGTTTTGTTTATAACTTTGGCGTCGTTTGATGAATCTTCATGACATTTTCCAAACTAATTCTTTGTTCATATCAGCCCCTGTGTGGAAAGTTTGGGGGTGATTCGTCAAGGGGGGGCCAAGAGATAAGGAGGTCCCAAAACGTGTTTTCTCCATGTTAATTTCCATAGGAAACTTCAGACAAGGCTACAGGTCGAACGGGTGAACGGAATTACCCCAAATTTGGCAGGGAGAAGGGTCTTGGTCTAGAAAGCACGCTTTTGTTTATTTGGTGTAAATCCGTTCAGTAGTTTTGGAGAAATATCGAAATTTACAGATATCACTATTTGGGAATTCTGCCTTCTGATTGGCTGAAGGGTTACGAGCACGAGCTTGCTGCTTATTGGCTGCGAGCGGTGCGAGCGGTTTCAACTAGGAAGTGTTGTCAGCCATTTTGTTATTCCATTGATGCGAGTAAGGGGAAAAAAGGGTGAACAGAGTAGGAAAGAGGAGGGTAGGAGCACTGTGAGGTCTGTGGGGTGGTTCGGGTGTGCTACACAGGGAGTGTGATGCAATGTTATCAACCCCACCGGTGTGAAAGTTCTGTTTTGCCCAGAGTGAGATGGTGCTGAGGTGAGGTGCCGGTACACTCGGGGATGAAACCGTTAGCTGATTGCTGTAAACTGATGTGCTCCTGGCGCTGTAGCATACTGACCGCTGTAGCATAGCTGTGCAAGTGGTGTTAGTATGGTTTTAGACTATAGCGCTGTGAGCTCTGTGGGGTGGTTAGGGTATGCTACAGAGCGGAGAGTGAAGCGAAGTATTCACCCCTAGGAGTGTGAAAGTGCTGTTTTGCCCAGAGTGAGATGGTGCTGAGGTGAGGTGCCGGTACATTCGGCGATGAAACCGTGAGCTGATTGCTGTAAACTGATGTGCTCTGGGCGCTGTAGCATACTGGCCACTGTAGCACAGCTGTACAAGTGGTGTTAGTATGGGTTTAGACTATAGCGGGAGTGGGAAGCAAACTAGTCACCCCTACCGGTCTGAAGACTCGAATGGAGTGTTTTAGCAAGCAGGAATAAAGAAATAATTGTGAAGAATATAATGCAGAAGGTTGCAATGCCACAGAAGACAAATGGTGAAATCCGGTATGTTTAAGAAAGTGGCTGTGTGGGATAAAGCAGTGGAGTCTGCAAGTAATATAAAAAGTGTCTTTATTTAAGTGCCATAAATAGAACCACCGGTGCAAGAGCAAAGACATCCAGCTGAGGCAAACTCCAACCGCTTCTGCTGTATTCAAACCTAAGCTCCTGCATCAGTCAATTCCACATTACATGTTACAGTTCCATGTGACATAAACAATACCTATTAGACATGAATGACTGTAAATTGTAGAATGAAAATAAAGGTAGGATACAATTACCACACTGTGCCAACCAGTTCCAAAACAATGCCGTGTTTTTTGATCTTGATCGCCAGCTCGTGAGCAGAGGCTGAGGATGAGCTAATTTGTGGGAAAGGGCTTAGTGGATAACAGACAGACAGAGAGACGTGTGTACAAATAATAGATATGGTTTCAAAATGGATGTCGGGTTTAGGCTAATTTAGCAAGTAAATAGCGTATTTGCATAGGCCATACATCATCCATCCCTGGTTAGTGTGGAGACGTAAGGGCCAATAATGAAAACACAGTTCAAATGCCTAAGCATACTTAGAAAGTTATTATATGAAAATAGTTCATTTGAAGTGTATTAAAAAAATGTATAGGAAAAAGTCAAAAAAGTTGGGAAAAAATCAATCCAAGAATCAAGTGAATTTCTTACAAGTCTTGGAGATTGCAGTCCGGAAGTTCTTCAGTGGCTTGAGATGCTTAATGTTCCAAGAGGCGATTGTTGCCATCGTGTGAGAAAAGCGAAGCGATCCAATTCATATCCTCGAAGGGACAGTGATGTTCCTCGAATGTTGTAGAGGCAATTTGAATTGGCAGGCAATCTGTGATGTTGTCAAAGGTTGCACGTTGCAGGAGATCTTTCGCGGCTGCACAGAAATCCCATCCCGCCAGGATACCTTTTTGCGCTGCATCCGCCATTGCTCCACTGCCCGAACAATCAAGTTCATGGTTTTCAAGATACTCCATTACCTGCTGGATATCGGGAGCGTTTACTTGGATGTTGGCAAGACATATATCCATTCACCAGTTGATTGGGCAAGTTTTGCAATAAAAAGATGGCTGCACGCAGATTGTATATGTCTAAATAAATGTCATGTTGTAGCTGGCTCTGATAATAGATAGAGGCAGGAGGTCGAAAAGTTGTTCCATTTTTTCACAGTATTGATGTAGCTTCGTGTAGAGGTGCATTCTGTCAGACATGTTCTTTTTCACAGGGAGCGCGGCCATTTTTAACAAGCTAAAATAGTAGTAGGATGGCCGCAAACAGAGCGAGAATTATGCGCACTGTTCCTGTTATTCTAGAGATGATGGAATGAATGAAGTCTGGTATTAGACTAAAAACAGTTTGAAAGCCTGTGAGAAGGCCGGAGGTGACAGTGTTAAAAAAGTGTGCCAGACCTTAAATGTCAGATGTGTTGAAAATTGTGTAACAATTCACAAAGTGTAATGGGTGGTTCGTATTTAAAAGGGGGTGTATTTTACTTGAAGTTCGTGCTATCTGCAGTCGATAAATTACTTTTGGAGAAGTGAGGGACACTTCTGTTTGAAACAAAAGCGCTTTCAGTTTGCTCCGTTTAATAAAATCTGTTTTCAAAGTAGGTATTGAAGGCCAAGTTGAACTTTGGGAGTTACTTTGTGTGGGTGGGAATAGAGATTGCCAGAGGAAGTTTTCCGGTTTGAAACAGTAAGGACATACGGTATGCCAGCTCACATTGAGTAGCAGTCCATGTTATTAAGAAGCAGATAACTGCTGTTAGAAAGCAGTGTGAATGTTGGTCTGATTGTGGGAGTTGGCGTGCTTTTAAGAAAGCACGTAAGATTGGGTGCTGTAAGCTTAGAAGCGTCGTACAGTTGGACATTCTTGCATAGTAATGAATGACTGCCATTGTGGTCCCACTTTTCACCTGTGAGAAAAACTTCGGTATCCTCTTTAAGACAGCGATATGTAAATGGGAGAAACCACTGCTCATAAATAAACGCCCTACCTTATATAATCACATACAACATGACAAACAACATGTACACCTAGCAGACACAATGACACTACGTACTGTGGGAACTGTGGCTAGCCATGTACACAAACCAAACATAGCACCTCTGCCACACAATGCATAATGCAGGGAGAGATGGGAGCCAAGTATGTGCGAAGGTGGCAAGTGATTCTCGATTATAAAAGTATAAAATGCAAAGTGTTGAGGGGATGTGTCGGAGAGACTTGAGTATGCAGAGCACAGACATGTACATGTGAAGATACACTGATGGTCTATTGAGTGAAGTGGACAGTGGACACAACCATGATAGTACAGTCAGTAGGGAAGATTACGAAAACATAGCACGTACGTGCCCTCTCCCCCCCAAATCTTTAGCGTAGTGGGCTGGCTCGGCGTACACAAGGCTAGCGTAGGGGTATGAATAAAAGGCACCTTTCTCTGGGTGTGGTTCTCTTCCGGAATGGCGAACATGTCTGTCAGGTCTGTGCAGCTTACACCGCCATGAGGCTGACGCCGTGAGCGAAGGTGGCTGCGGGAATAATGCTCTCAGCCTGCTGGTACCCAGAAACCGTCATGGACGCTGCAACGCACATATGCTCCACAGTTCACCTTTCGACACCGCCGTATGTGAAAGAGGGCCGACCACGTGCCGGCAGAAGCTCCTGTGCCGAGGTCTGCGAGCTGGGAAGGCTCCTGAGATCAACGCTGGCCACCGTGACACAGGCAGACAACGCCCAGCCAGAGGCCCAGCACCGTGGAGTGCTCTGTATACTACTAACGCAGTAGTCCAACAGGTACCAACAGTGGAACGGTGTCTTGATCCCACAATGGACAATGTTAGAACTGCATCTGAGAGTGGAGATAAAGGTACTCCCTTCGACCAGGTGCAAGCAACTCTAGGTCCCAACAGTGGAAGGGTGTCTTGATCCCAAAATGGACGATGTCCGATATTACCTGCTGCTGGGTTTTCACAGAACTCCATCCGTTGAGGTGCATCAGACTCTGTGCTTCCGTAGCTAAGTGCTACACATGATCATTGGGCTTGGCTGACTGCAGTGGGTGGAGTACACCATGGTACAGCAGGTCGTAACAGTGAAACGGCGTCTTGATTCTGTGATTGAGGATGTCAGAAGTTAAAGTTTGTGATGATTTGTGTGTACCCCCTCCGATCAGGTGCAACCAACTTCGTGCTTCCGAATCCAACGGCACGTGGTTGTGAGGCGTTAATGACCACTGCCTCTGGCCTACACTGCGGTCAGCAGGGCTCACAATTCAGATCGAGTGGTGACTGTTTAATTACAGAATCCAGTAGGCAACTAACTACAACATCTATTGAAATATACACAATAGTCTTTTAGTATACTTGGTAGAAGAAGTTTTTTAAGATGACTTATAGGTCTAGTACAATGGCCAAGTTCTTCTTGGTAGTGGTAAAGAACCCTGAATAACAGTGTACACAGTGGACAGCAGAGATCGCAATTCGAATTGTTTTGATTTATTTATTTCAGAGTTTTGTGTAATTTATGTCGTTGTATTTTGTGAAGAGGAAGTGAAAAAAAGTATTCATGGAAGACTGTGCTCACTACTGCCTTCAATTTACACTGCAGACAGCAGTGTTCACAATTCAGATCGAGTCACTATTGTAGATGACGCAGTCCTGTAGGCAAAAGACATTGCTCCAGTGTGCTCTGTCCGCACCACGCATACGCGTCATCGCAGGGTCCGCATGCGTTTTTTCTTGCTTCGCGTACTGCAAACAGGACAGCTCAAGTCAACGCCACGTGGCTGTGGGCCCTTGCTGACCGCTCTCTGGCCTACACTGGAGACAGCAGTGTTTACAATTCAGATCGAGTCGCTATTGTAGATGACGCAGTCCTGTAGGCAAAAGACATTGCTCCAGTGTGCTCTGTCCACACCATGCATACGCATCATCACAGGGTCCGCACACGTTTTTTTTTTGCTTTACGTACAGCAAACAGGACAGTTCAAGCCATTCCAGGTAGGAGGACGACTGGGGCAGGTGGTATAGAGGCCACGCCGGAGCAAAACTCACTAGAAGGTGTGTACGCTCGTCCCCTAACCTATGGAGCATTATTCTCCGTGCCTTTAGGCTGTCTATCCTGGTGCGACCTGACTCTCACACAGAGAGCAGTGCAACTTCGGAGTGTTCGCCCGGATAGCAAACTGAGGGTAGTATCCCTTAGAGCACTTGCACTTTCACTTTTTTTGGTCCTGAAGAAGCGCCAGGGATCCTTTGTTTCGGACCATTGGGGCGCGAAACATGTCGACCGCTTGACCACACACATTGTTACCCATTGATACATTAATTTCAATAAGGTAACACCCGACCTACGGGTCTTTTATTATGTCAAGGGTGCTCTTCACATTAAACTTTATCCTAGTAACCCTTAGACATTTTTAGGATACCACTTCACTATTACACTCCACCACCACATAGTTCTTTTTTTGTTAGGACCCAAACCACACACCCGCATGCACCAAACGGCGTTTTCTCAAAAAGATCTCCGCTAAAGCGACCCTTCGGGGGACCCGTAGGGCATTGCAGCGCCGGCCCGACGAGGAGCAAACGCCCAATGATGAAGCATGACATCCTTCGGGGTGTGTGAGGGCAACATGAGAAACTAAGGAATGCCCTCCCCTATCCTTAGGTAGTTGGGCCTAATACTAGCCTAGACTTTTTCGTTTCATTTCTCCCTTCGTCTCTTCAGGAACAGTGTCTCCATTGGAATACTACAGTTCAAGTCAACGCCACGTGACTGTGGGCCCTTGCTGACCGCTCTCTGGCCTACACTGCAGACAGCAGTGTTTACAATTCAGATCGAGTTGCTATTGCAGATGATGTAGTGTTGTAGGCAACAGACATTGCTCCTAGTACGGCTCGCCCGCAGCACGCATGATCGCTGGCTGTGCACATGCTGAATGCTTTTGATGTGGCTATCTGAGTGCACTAGACCTGATGGACCCTTTATGATACAATCTTTTTGTGTATTATTTCAGATCTACTGCCTGTATCTCAGTAGACCACAAGTTATGGTTCCTTTACGATAAAATCTTTTCTGTATTATTTCACATCTATTGTCCCTACCTTACTGCAGCACAAACTATTGACCCTTTTATCATTGAATCTCTGTATGTGATCCAATGATTACTGTTGAAGTTGATGCTAGCAGCAACCATTCCCTGAGGGCTGGTTTACACTCACCCTACACGCATTCAGCACAGATGTCACTGGATATGTGACCCTGGTAATAAAAAGGAGTCGAGCGCACGTGCCCATTCCCACTTCCACTATCTATCTGTGTCCGTGTGTTCATTATCTATGCATGATACTGCCCCTGTGCTGTGGACAGCGTATGCAACCATGTTACCTCTGGCAGCGGGGAAAAGTTCTGTTATGTAGCTTTTACATGCATGGCTATCACAGGTGGAAGGCTATATTACAGAGCATGAACATTGATGAAGATGATGGTTGCATGTTGTGTGTAGTGTCAGATATGTGTATATAGCAAAAAGTTTTCAAAAAAGCTCTGTAAGCAGAAGAGGAGTCTCTCATCAAACGCTGTGGAGAGAATGACTAAAATGAGTGGGGTCCTCCAACTGTTACATTGGGAAATGTTATGAACCAATGAAATGCTTTTCTTTAAGGTCACATGGCAATCGCGCACCGAGCGCGCAAGGAGGCCGCACCCGACGCGATTTAGAGAAAATATATTTACCATAATATAAGTTTATTACAGCTAGAAATATATAAATGTTTAAAATATTTTAGATTATCGCTTGTTCTCATATACACTTTAAACTTATTTAGATATAGTTTTGAGACAAAAAAAATGAGGGAATGGCGTTCCCGGCGCGACACCATACGTCTATGACGCAACACAGGGCCTGGCAGAGTGCAGTCGTTGCATATGCAATGCGCAGCAGGCGTGACCCCATACGTACATGACGTAAGGTGTGGCTTGGAACTGCGTACCCGTCGCTTACCAAAGTAGCAGCTGGCACAACCACATACATATATGATGTTACGCTGGACTTGGTGCCACAAACCCGTCGGATACGAAATGCGCATCCTATACGAGTTTAGCAATATGGCGGATAGGATTCGCGTGCTGATGGAGCTTGGTACACTATCGGTACGGGACTTTTCTCCACAAAAAAAAGCGGTATACATACTTTTTTTTAAAGATATAAAACATTACATATTTTTCAAATAAAAAAAAGGATAATAGAGTTCCAAACTCTTACACAAAAAATAGAAAAAATATAGGTTTTATAAATATAAAATATGAAATTAACATTTAAAAAACCTTTGAAATTCACTGAAAAAACCATAGGTTTTACAGACGTTATAGTTGGGAATTAGCATTTAAAAAACCTTAGAAATTCATAAAAAAAAAACATAGGTTTCAGGGACGTTATAGTTAGTTAGATTTGCGACCCCCAACGTGAATTCCGCTGTTTAAAACAAAAAATGCTTCTTTTTGCCCTGGGGGTCCTTGTGGGACCCCCTGAGCAGGCCTAGGGGGTCCGGGTGTTTGTACCCTGCCCCATTTTCTTGTTTTTTATCTTTGTTTTACAGTTTTCTTGTGACTCGGTTCGAGTCACAAGATGGCTGCCAACACTCCCTGGTTTTGAGTATTGACAGGCAATCAGAGTGAAGCTTGTGCCCGGGAGGGTTCGTGAACCCTCCTCAGTGCTCAGATATTGAAACTTTTTCTTTTTCTAATTTCTCAGGAACTACTGAACGGATTATCACCAATTAAAAAAGGGGCTCTTTCTGAACCAAGACCTACCTGTTTGGAAATTTGGTGCAATTCCGTTCAGCAGTTCAGGCTGTAGCTTTTCTAAAGTTTCCTATGGAAATTAATATGGGGAAAACATGTTTTGGGATCCCCTTTTTTCTCGGCCCCCGCTTGACGAATCACCCCGAAACTTTCAAGACAGAAGCTGACCGGAGTGTGCCAATAGTTTTGAAAATTTCGCGAAGATTCGTCAACCGCCGCCAAAGTTATTGGGAAAAGAAAAAATGCTTTTTGAATAGAAACGAGGTCCTAACTATAACTACTTACTGGTGACCACCAGTAGGTAATATATATTTATATGCATTACCTACTAGCAGTCGGCAGTAGGTAGTTCTAGTTAGGACCTAGTTTCCATAGGAAAAGCATTTTTTTTTATTTGCCAATAACTTTTGTGCCGTTTGACGAATCTTTGCGAAAGTTTCAAAACTAATGGGCCACTCACTTCAGCTGTTGCGTTGAAAGTTTCGGGGTGATCTATCAAGCGGTGCCCTAGAAAAAGGGGGGTTCCTAAAACACTTTTTCTCCATGTTAATTTCCATAGCAAACTTTAGACATGGCTACAGCCTGAACTGCTGAATGGAATTACATCAAATTTGGCAAAAATGGTAGCTCTCGGTCCAGATAGCACTCTTGTTATTAAATTATGTAAATCCGTTCAGTAGTTCCTGAGAAATCCAAACATTTATCAGATATACAACTGTGGCCACAGTGGATCCGCAAACCCTCCTGATCTTGTGCCGGAGATCGGATTGGCAGCCAACATTTCAAACCAGGCAGTGTTGGCAGCCATCTTGTGACTCAATTGAACCACTTAAGCAAAAAGAATTTAAAAAACCTTAGAAACTCACTAAAAAAACAGAGGTTACTGGGATGTTATAGTTAGCAAATAGAATTTAAAAAACCTTAGAAATTCACTAAAAAAACAAGTTACAGGGAAATTATAGTTAGGGAGAAATTTCACTCATACAAAACCAGAGAAATTCAGTCATTATAGTTACCTGAGTTAACTATAACTTGTGCCCCCACAATGCACTGTCTATGACCTCAAATATTACATCACTCATGACATGGTCAATGACATCACTCATGACATCTCAAATTACATCAGTGATGACATCATCAACATCATCTGATGCACCCTCTCACACCCCTATAGAATCTTTTATACAGCCACTGCCACTCCCACACAACCATTCACAAACCCATTGACAGAGCCATACCAGTACTTACACAGTCACTCACTAATTCATAGATTTACACACACATCCACTTGCGTACCCATTCTGCCACTCATACACCCACCCAAGTCACCAATACAGACATTGACATATCCACTCATATACCCATACAGACACTCACACACTGAGTAAGTCACCGATAGAACTACTCACACACCTACACACTCACCCATACAGTCAATCATACAGGTACATACTGACCCAAATAGTTACATGCACATACACTTACTTGCTCATACAAATAGTAACACATACTCATTCACCTATACAGGTCACTGACAGAAGCATGTACTCATCCATATAGCCACTCTCACATTCACTCACTCAGTCACTCATATACCCAGTCACTCGCCTAAACACCTTTTACATAACTAGTTACTCACCCATACTGACACAGCACTCAATCACTGACAGCCATACACTCACTCACCCATACAGCTTCTCACATATGTACTCACTACCCCATACAGGTACTGACTCACCCACTCACTCATCCATACAGGCAGTCACACATCTCCTCACCCACACACACAGACAACCATAGAGAGAGTCAACCAATCACACATATAGCCCTTCATGTGACCACTAACACACTCATACACCCACTTAGACATCAACTGACAGATACATTCACAAAACCAGACACTCATCCATACTTTCCCTGAGACACCTAATCACTCACTTTTACAGTACGTTGTGCACCCACTCAGTAATCCAAATAGTCATTCATAAACCCATTGATTCACCAATACACCCAGGTATACATATTTAACACTCAAACTTTTTTTTAAAAATCAGCCACTGGATGATATCATCAGTGATGTAATTTGAGATGTCATCAGTGATGTCACTGACCACATCATGAGTAATGTAATATGTGAGGTCATAAGCAGTGCGCTGTGGGGCGCAAGTTATAGTTAACTCAGGTAAATATAATGGCAGAATTTCTCTGGTTTCGTACGAGTGAAATATCAGCTTAACTATAACTTCCCTGTAATCTTTATTTATATATATATATATATATATATATATATATATATATATATATATATATATCCTTCTCCACTTCCGGTTGTCGCTATCTACACCAGAAAAACGACACTGCAAATCCAAGCCAAGGTTCCAAATGATTTATTTTGTTCGAAAGGCTGCTACGCGTTTTGGCAGGACCTCCTGCCTTGCTCACACCTATATATCCATATGTTGCCCTGAATTGAGGATGCACTCTCAGGCAGATGGTTCCACTGAATCCTTTATTTAAAACCAGAAAAAACAATCCATTTGTTCACTTTGCCTGGCGCATTTCGGAGCCTTCCGCTCCTTATTCATAGGCTGTGCTGGAGTTACACAGAGGCACTGTCTCCCTTGCTTTTCAAATGCATGCTGATCTGCCCTCCAGTGGGCTTCACAGGTGTGTCCAATTATTAATGCATGCTGGGGCTTGTAGTGCATTCAATCATACCCTCCAGTGGGTTCTGTGTTTTACCAGTAATTTGTTCACATTTCAACGCCCTCGAGTGGACCTCAGATTGAAGTCTGGTTTTACATTGTAAATCTGCTATCCCACATTGAGGCTCAGCATGATTCCAAGCCTCTGCGCCCACATACCTTAGTGACAGTGGTGCTGTGATCCACGGCTGGGCTGCCGTGAAATATTTCTCCATATGTTGCCCTGAATTGAGGACGCACTCGCAGGCAGATGGTTCCACTGAATCCTTTATTTAAAACCAGAAAAAAGCAGTCCCATTGTTCACTTTGCCTGACGCGTTTCGGAGCCTCCTTCTCCTTATTTACAGGCTGTGCTGGAGTTACACAGAGGCACTGTCTCCCTTGCCTTTCAAAAGCATACTGAGCTGCCCTCCAGTGGGCATCAGAGGTGTATCCAATTACTAATGCATGCTGGGGCTTGTAGTGCATTCAATTATACTCTCCAGTGTGTTCTGTTTTACCAGTCATTTTTTCGAATTTCAAAGCCCTCCAGTGGGCCTCAGATTGAAGTCTGGTTTTACATTGTAAATCTGCCATCCTGCATTGAGGCTCAGCATGATTCCAAGCCTCTGTGCCCACATACCTTACAATTTACAATGTAAAACCAGACTTCAATCTGAGGTCCACTAAAGGGCTTTGAAATTTGAAAAAATGACTGGTAAAATACAGAACCCACTGGAGGGTATGATTGAATGCATTACAAGCCCCAGCCCCATTCACAAATGCAAATCAGTGGAACCCCTGGCAAGTGTTCCGCTGACAACATCATGTCCTTAGTAACTGCCCCATCCCACAATGTCTGGGCCTCTAGGATATAATTGGGGAATTGTGTTCCTCTCTGCTTGTCAATGTAGAACATGGACACAGCACTGTTTATTTTTATTTATTTTTATGAGTACAGCAGCTCCATGAATCTGGAAAAGAAAAGGCTAGAGCTCTTTGCTTTCAGTTCCAATAGGCTGATGTGTAGTCACTTATCCTCATCGACCAACAGACAACATTAGGCAGTTGTTAAATATGTGCTCGACACCCATCCTTGATGGCGTTAGTAGGCAAAATAGTCAAAACGAAGTGTGGCACTGGTCTCCTGAATGCTGAGCCCTAGGGTAATTTATGCATGTGTTGCCACACAGCATGCACACCACACATGTCAGAAATTGATTTGTCTGATGTAAGGCACTTTTTTTCGGCAACACTAACTTTGTATGCTTTTATATTTTATGGCTGAGTGTTGAAAACAAGAGCAGGAGTAATGGTGAAGGATATTACAGGGTGAGAACTGTGAAACAATTGTAGGCACCAATCAGGAAACTTTGAATATGCTCTCATAAGGTATTATGTGTTCACAACAACCATGGGTGTGTAGAAGCTAATCTTATGATCACATTTTAAATATGAAGCTAAGAGGCTGGTGGCTTTAGCCAATGGCTTCAAGGAGATTGCTCTGTTAAGCGACAGAACGGACATCTTGAAGGACTATTCAGGTCCGGCAAGATTATGAACATGCTTGTGCTGTTATTCTCACATAAATATGTTCTCCTAAGTTATCCAGTGGCTATTCTTCACACAAACAAAATGCCTATATACCAGAAGTCTATTACATCATCCCTCGTGTGCTCTCGCCAAGCCAGCAAAAAAACAAGATAAATATAACAGTTCCAAACAAAAAAGTGGTATGTCCAAAAAAGGAGTTAATACGCCGCCAAGCCTGAAGTCTAGTGTGTATACCAGTGGACGTCATTGAGAGGTTAACACTGCAGAAGGCACAGAGCGTTGGCAGAAATCTAAGTGTTCTTTAGAAAGAACATCCTCATCACCGCTGTAGTGCCTTAAGTCACCAGATACAGAGTACCAAAAGTAGGACATGGTTATCCTTTAACAGAGAGGAGCGCTAAAATGGCCATCCCACAAAGGTTCTTGGAAATTGCACTCCACAAAAAACTTCAGCCAGTTTCAAAAGGTAGCGTGAATTGCAAGCAGCAGCAATCAAATGGGGTTATGCCGTCCATCCAATGTCAACTTGTCTTGGTTATGGGGGCGTGGCCTAGCCGGCTGCAAGATGACCGCACTCTAAGTGGGCTCTGCCAGCCAAGCAGATAATCAGATCAGAATCCTGCGGACAGTCTCGGTGCTGTCACCCAGCACCTTGTTCTACAGACTCACCTTACTCTGCAGTATGGATTGCTGCCTTCCTGGGCACCCATTGATGCTGTTGGGGCCTGGCATGACGTCTGGGCCTACCTGCTGGCGTGCGGCTGGCGCTAGGCCAGGGCTGTGGCAGTGCTACCATCCTGCCGTCTTGCCCAAGCGGTTCTCCTGCGGGCCTAATAGTCTACCCGGACCAGCCCTGTCATCCTGCTCCTCTGGACCCGGTGAGTCGCTCTTCATTGGGGTGCCTTGCAGCGGGGGAGGGGGCATGCATGTCGTACCGCTGGGCCCGGGCTTGCACTCCATGCGGGTGCCTTCTCCCACTCCTGGCAACCGCTGCGGCGCCCCTCCCGAGACTCCCCGCTGCTCTGAGCCCTCGCAGACATGGACTCCCGGCTGCCCCTTCTGGTTATTGGCCACTGGGGCCGGGTCTGCCCTGCTGCCTCCTGTTGGTGTGCTGCCGCGCTCCTGTGCCTTGGGCCTCCATTGCTGCCTACATGGCCCGGCGCGGCCTGGGACCCTCATCCTTCGCCTCCCTATGGACTTCGCGCACGCAGGCCTCTGCTCGAGCTAGGCGCACCCCGCGAGGCTTGGCTCCGCGGCGGGCCTTAAGAACTGACAATCTGGCTGCCTACTCCGCCCACCTTCCGAACACTTTGGCCTGCATGACTGCCGCCTGGGCTGAATAGCAGCTGCTGCCCTGCCATAATTGGTGCATCCTCGTTCTGGCCGACTGCCACTCTCTCCCCCGAGGTGCACACTTCCATCACTGAGATTCGGATCGGGCCAGCCTCCTGGGGCCCGGCGCTCGTTCTCTGGGGCACCGGTGCTGCCTCTCCTCCCCCCGGGTCCCCCATCTCCGACCTGGCCAGCTTTCCTGCCGAGAGGTCTTGCTGACGCCCGCTGTGACTGCACCTGCTCCAGCCCACCCCACAGACCCGGGCTGCCTGCTTCCTCCTCACTGGGCCCTCCTGCTTGCTTGACACTGTGATTGGACGCCACCCTTCCTGGCGGGCTCGGAGGTCCGTGTGGCTTCTCACCTGCTTCGGACAACCACCACCTCCTTTGGCGCTCACCCCCTCCGCGGCCACTCTTGCCAGCCCCCGCATTCTCGCTCACTGTTCATCTGCTACCCGGTTCTCTGTGGTGCTGATCTGTGGGCACACAGGTGTTCAACTATGGGGCGGACGAACCCCAAGCAACTGAAGCTGGCGTTTGACCACCGCAAGTCGAAATGACAGGAGGGAGCAGGCGAGGGCGTGGACGTTGCCAAGTCCGTTACTCAAACTGAAAGTGGCCTAACCCGTGAGGATGACCTCAAGACCATTATGCTGGATGTGACAACTACGGTTACTGGCATCGCTGCCCAGATTGACCAGCTCTCCGCTCGTCTGGACACCGTCAAGGCTCGAGTGGACTCCCATGACACGCGGCTAACCCAAGTTGAGGTGAGGGTGACCGATGCAGAGGATGCTGCGACCCGGGATCACCATGCACTCCTACAGATGGACAAAGTCTTGGAACTCATTAAAAACAAGAATGAGGATTTGGAGGCGCGCTCCTGCAGAAGCAATCTCCGCATCACTGGTGTGCCCGAATCCTCCAACATAACCAAAATGGAAGACTTCGTTGAGCAGCTGATTCGCGACTTATTTGGAGAGGTCCTCTCCCCGATGTTCATCGTCGAGCGGGCCCAACGCTCTTTGGGACTTCGGCCTGCCCCTGGCCTCCCTGATCGGCCTATCATCGCCAAACTTCTGAACTTCAGAGACCGTGATGTGGTCCTCCGAGCTGCCAGGGAGAAGGGGGAAATTTGTCACCAGGGGAATTTAATATTCTTCTACCCTAATTATACCATGGCGGTCCAGGCCACCCGCCGTGAATATCTCCCTGCCAAACGTCCGGTGCAAACACATGACATTTCCTACTCTCTGGTGTATCCGGCCAAGCTGCGTGTCAGGGATGGCTCGCAGGTTCACACCTTTCTGGAACCAAAGGCAGCACTGGCCTACACCAAAAAACTGGATAAATCACAGCGCTCCACCCCTACCAGCTCCCAAATGGCTGCTGCTGGCGATCTAAGTGACAATGACTGATCACAACCCTCGCTCATACACTCCGATTTTATGCGTCCTATGGCACAAACTTGCCCTTCCTGACCCTAGTTCCTGTTGTTAAGCAATGGCTCATGCACTGGCCCGTATTTGTTGTTTTCTATCTCCCCAGTTCATGGGCTCTGCGGATCCTTTAAGCTGCTGTGACATTACTGCACCCAACTCCACAGCTCCTTTCTCTCTTATACAGCCACGTTATTTTCTTGCTCTGTATCTGCATCTTGAGTGAATTGTGGGCCCGGGGATACAGGGCGTCCCTTTTGGGTCTCACTCTCCTTCTTCCACAGTCCGCTTTCAACCACGGCTTGGCCACCCTGTCCTTGCGGCAGGGGAGTACGCTGTTCTGAGCCACGTCTCTGTGGGATAATTCCCTTCGTCTTTAACCTTGTTCTTCCCTTCCCTGTTGGGGTTTCCCTGGGGGGGGGGGGTGGTCTCTCAACCTGATTGGGGGGTTGGTGTGGGTGGTGGGGTTGGGGATATCTGGGTTATGTTGCCTCTCCTTCGAGGTTTGTTGTTGGTTTTGTTCTATGACCTTACATGTACTGTGCTGTTTGCAACACTGCTCTTTGTGCTGCGTATCCCACCTCAAGCATTTCTGGCTTCCACTTCACATCCGTCTCCATCTGGCATTCACCTCCCTGACCTAACCTTATGACGGCAACTACGCTCTGGACATGGAATGTTTGCGGTCTTAACGACCATCGGAAGGCCCGCCTTGTACATGCACACCTCATACACCAGAAGGTAGACATCCGTTTCCTCCAGGAAACTCACTTACTTCCTGCTACCGCCTCCAGGCCCCAATCTCGGCATTGGGACGAGATCCATTCCTCCTTCTACTCTTCCTATTCCCGCGGGGTATCTATCCTTTTACACAGAGGACTCCCCTGGCGCACCACTAAAGCCATTGTTGATCCCAAGGGGCACTTCATCATCCTGCTAGGCACCCTCCTGACCCAGCCACTAATTCTCGCGGCAATTTACAGCTCTAACTCTGATGACCCAGACTTCTTAGCACAGGTATAGTGACACATATCCTCCCTGGGCACTGCTGCTTTGCTGTGGGGGGGTGATTTTAATATTACACCTTCGGCCACTCTGGATCGCTCTGGGCCCCGCGCTTTGCACCCGAGCTCCACTTCCCTCATGTACTCTCTCCCAGCTGATAATTCCCTGTTGGATGCATGGCACCACACCCACCCGGACGTGCGAGAGGGCACCTGCGTTACTGTCTCTATGGCGCAAACTCTTTCTGATCACGCTCCCATTAGCCTCAGTCTGCTCCCCCCACATGCTTCTAAGCGTATGTTTACCTGGCGCCTGCCCCCCAATGCGCTTCACGATTCGGTGTACTGTGCTGAGATCCAAACTGCAACAGAGAACTATTTTGAACTTAACGACGGTTCCGTGGACTCCCCCTCTGCACTATGGGAGAGCTTTAAGGTTGTGCTCCGGGGCGAATGTATCTCCAAACAGTCTGGTATTCCACGCACTATTCGTGGTACCCTCGAGTGCCTGGAAAGAGAAATTAAGGCCCTCGACTCTTTGCACTCTCTCAGCCCCAAACCCGACACTCCTGCACAGATCCAAGGCAAACTTTCCAAATTCTAGCAAGAAGCCAACAGGGAGCTTTACTTTTTGGATAGGGAAGTCAGGGCACGCCATTATGGCGAGGGCGACCGCCTGGGTAAGACTCTAGCCAATCTTCTGCAGCGGCCTCACGTCACCTCATACATCACAGCTCTGCAGGATGGGGGTCCAGAACGCACTACCTCTCCCACTGAGGTGATCTCACGGGTCACTGATTTTTATACTCAACTCTACACCGTCAGGAACACCCCCTCGCGCAACATCCTGGACCAGTATTTCAACACTTTCGAGCTCCTCTGGCTGGGTAACGGCCATCGGGAATACCTCGAGGAACCTTTCTCCAAGGAGGAGGTTTTAGCTGCCATTGACAGTCTGCCCTGGGATAAGGCGCCCGGTTCAGACCATCTGTCTGTGTCTTTTTATAAAACTTTCGCGCCCATCCTCATCCCACACCTCACCGCCATGTATAATGACTCCTTCGAGGCGGGCCATTTCCCTCCATCACATCGCGAGGCCCTACTAACACTGCTCTTGAAGCTGGAGAAGTCCCCTGAACTTCTGGACTCATATCGCCCCTTCTCCCTCATCAACACCGATAATAGGATTTTTGCTAAGCTTCTGGCCTCCCGCCTTTTACCCCTCATGCCCATGATTGCTCGCCCGGACCAGTCCGGTTTCATTCCCAGGCATGCAATGTTGCATAACCTCTGCACGATATTTGCCGTTCTCCACCAGATCAACCCCGCTCTGCCGGCCGTGGCGGCTCTTTTAGACGCCACCAAGGTCTTTGACACTCTCAAGTGGCCCTTCCTATTTTTTCTTCTTCCTCGACTTGGCTTTAGCCCAGTTTTTCTGCGCAAAGTCCTCCTCCTATACACCCTTCCTGTTGCTCGTCTCCGAATCAATGGCCAGATTTCAGAGCCCATTACTGTTTCCAGGGACACGAGGCAGGGATGCCCACTCTCGCCCATGCTTTTCGCTGTGGCCATGGAGCCCCTTGCCACAAGAATCCGGCAGTATCACACTCGGAGAGGATTGGGCTGTGCGGCCTGAGCCCTGGTCATCCCCATGTACACGGACGATGTCACACTCTACGTCCGCCACCCTCAGGAGAACCTCGGCCCCATGGTCCGTGAGGTCGTGTGATTCAGGGGTTCCGGCATCCAGGTCAATTGGAGTAAGTCTATTCTCTTCCCTTTGACGGATGCCACTGTCCCCTTCACTCCGGACTATCTTTTCGTGTGGGAATCGGGGCCCGCCAGATATCTAGGCGTTTGGCTCAGTAGGAGTGTGGATGAACTCTGGAAGGCCAATTGCGGCCGGGCAGTTGACTGGCTGGAGACCAAGATACCCCTTTGGCAGCGTTTACCTCCATCTTTGGCGGGGCGTATTACCATCGCTAAGATGGTAGTGCTCCTGAAATTTCTTATATCTGTTCCTGAATGTTCCTCTTACGGCTCATTTCTTCCACACACTCCACTCCCTCATCATCTCGCTCATCTGGGCTGGGCTCCAACCCAGGATTGCGTATGATATCTAACCACTTCCCCTCGCGTGTGGTGGGATGGGTGCCCCGGACTTCAAATTATATGCACTCTGCGCCCAATCCAGCTTCCTTCACTTCTTGTTGCATCCGACGCCGTTTCAGCCCCACGTGGCGGTGGAGGCTGACCTGGTGGCCCCTTAACCCTACAGACTGCTATCTTTGCTCCTGCTAAACCGCCACACGGGGAGATTGATACGGTGGAGAACCTATGCTGGGCTTGGGACGGTCTTAGAAAGTATTCAGGCTCCAGCCTTCTCTCCGCCGGCGCCACGCCTGTCGCATACCACCCGGCTTTTCCCTCACTGCACACAACCGGGATGGGCAAACGCACGGCCGGTTTGGGTCTGGCCACTTTATCAGACCTCTACCCCAACGTCTATTTCTTTTTGCTTCCGGCCGAGTCTGGCCCCATGGACAAACTGCTCTATTATCAAATTAGAGCGTCTTGCCGGGAGTTACACCCCACATTCCCCCAGCCTCCCGTCAATGGCCTCTCTTGACTTGACATACACCTCCACTTCCCCTAGCAAACTGTTCTCGAGGCCCTATGCCACCACACTAGCGGCATCCTCGCTCTCTGCTGATCACACACACATCACCTGGAGCCAGCACCTCGGCATCGATCTTTCTCAGGAGGACTGACTGTATTGTTGTAAGCAGACCAAAAGCCATTCTCCCAATTATCGCCCACGCCTTATACATTTTAAGTTCTTGCATAGGCTGTACCGCTCCCCCGCTCAGCTGTACAGAATGGGCCTCGCCTCGAGTGATAGATGTCTCCGATGCTCGTCCCCTGCAGCGGGCTTCTCACATCTTGCCTGGCTGTGCCCCTCGGTTTCTGCGTATTGGCGTGACTTGCGTACCGTCATCACTGAGATTACCTCCTCGCCTGTCTGACCAGATCCATTGACCTGCCTACTCGTCTCGGTTCGGCACTGCCCTGTCGCCTCCCGTCGGCACACAGCTATGCTGGTTGTTCTCGCGAGTCGCAGAGTTGCTATACATTGGGGCCGGAGGCCCACACCCACGGTCAGTGGCTGGCTCGAGGATGCTTCGCGTTGTCAGACACTCCTGTCACAATTTTAGGAACTAACGCCGTTTACGGGCCAGCCGCGTGATATCTGGGGGCCTCTTGTTTCATATCTCCTTTCTCGGAATGCCTCTGCGACATCTCCCGTGCTCCCTGCCGGCACTCCACCCGCAGCCGCCACTCTCCTCTCCCTGCTGTTTCCTCACACCCCGTCTGCTGACACCCCGCCCCATCTGATGCCCCTCTCTACCCTCCCATGCTCAATATCCTGCCGCTCCTCCTTACAATTAATGGTGCTATTATACAACTGCCTTCTGTGATTGATAACTGTTGTGGTCTCTCCACTTTCTCTTGTTATCAGCGGAAGTACTGCTTGATTACCTTGTAACCTGATGTGCACAAATTTCAATAAAGGTTTTTGAAAAATAAAAAAATAAAAACTTGTCTTTGTTGAGTGCAATTCCTAAACTGCAGAAAAACAACAGAGGAGCACTAGTGGAAACTAAGGTCTGCCTAGGTTACTTCCCTTTAGTCAGCCTGCCATCTACTTTGGAAAAAGCCTGATCACCTTGTCTTTTGAGGTGAGGCTGCACTGGGGCTAGACATTTTGTTATGAGTGAGGATGCAGATGTGAACCCAAAGAATAAATCAAATCAAATCAGGTGTTTGTTAAGCGCAACTACTCACCCTTAAGGGTCTCAAGGCGCTGGGGGATTCGCAGGTTCCAGTCCATCAAGGAGGGGGTCTGTCAAAGAGCCAGGATTTGAGGTTTCTTGCGAAGATGGGGAGCGATGTTATCTGTCTGAGGTGGAACGGAAGGTCGTTCCAGGCTCTGGCCGCGTGGAAGGAGAAGGAGCGGCCTCCCGATCTGTCCTTTCTGGTGCGGGGGACCACGGTGTAGGAGAGCTGGGCTGACCGTAGGGTCCTTTGGGGTGCGTGGAATTTGAGTTGGTTATTCAGGTATGCTGTTCCGGTGTCGTGGAGGGCCTTGTGAGTGTGGGTTTGCATCTTGAAGGTGACTCTAGCTTCGATGGGGAGCCAGTGGAGTGTGCACATGTGCTGGGAGATGTGGCAGTGTCTTAGCAGGTTGAGGACCGGTCTTGCGGCGGAGTTTTGGATGTTCTGTAACTTGCGGGTGAGGTTTTTGTTTATTCGAGCATAGAGTGCGTTGCCGTAGTCGATCCTGTTGGTGACCAGGGTGTGAGTGACGGTCATTCTGTGTTCTATGGGGGATCCATTTGAAGGTCGTACGTAGGAGGCGGAGGGTGTGGAAGCAGGACGACGAGACGGAGTTGATCTGGTGGTCCATTTTGAGCTCTGAGTCCAGGATGATTCCCAGGTTGCGTGCGAGGTCTGTGGAGGTGGGTGGGCGCCCGAGGGCGGGGGGCCACCAGGTGTCGTTCCAGGCGTCTGGGTTTGGGCCCATGATGAGCCCTTCCGTTTTGTTGGTGTTTAGTTGTAGGCAGTTGTTTTTCATCCATTTGGCGACGGCTTCCATGCCTTCTCGAAAGTTGTGTCTGGCGGTGTTGGGTTCGTTGGATAGGCTGAGGATGAGTTGGGTGTCGTCTGCGTATGACACAATGTTGAGTCCGTAGGTTCTGACGATGGGGGCAAGTGGAGCCGTTGAAGAGTGTAGGGCTGAGGGAGGAACCCTGGGGGACTCCGTAGGTGTAGGGTCCGAGAGGAAAGGGGGGAGTCTGACCCACTGCGTTCTGCCGGAGAGGAAGGAGCGGATCCAGTCGAGGGCTTTGTCTTGGATCGCTGCGTCATGGAGTCTGCGTATTAGGGTGCGGTGAGAGACTGTGCCGAACACCGCTGAGGGGTCGAGGAGGATGAGGGCTGCTGTTTCTCCTTTGTCCAGTAAGGTATGTATGTCGTCTGTTGCAGCGAGGAAGGCGGTTTCCGTACTGTGGTTTTTTCTGAAGCCGGATTGGGAGGAGTCGAGGATGTTGTGCTCTTCGATGAATGTGGCGAGTTGGCTGTTGATGGCTTTCTCGATGACTTTCGCTGGGAACGGGAGCAGGGAGATGGGTCTGCAGTTTTTTAGGTCAGTGGGGTCCGCCGAGGGTTTCTTCAGGAGGGTGTTGATCTCAGCGTGTTTCCAGTCATCAGGGAACGAGGCGGTTGCCAGGGAGCGTTTGATGGTGTGGCAGAGCATGGGTGCGATGTTGTCGGCTGCTCTGTTGAAAATGTGGTGGGGCAGGGGTCCGTGGGGGCCCCGGAGTGGATTGACTTCATCGTCTTCAGTGTGTCTTCAGTGGTGAGGGCTGTCCAGTTGTCGATCGCTGGCTTCTGGGTGTCGGGGGTGGTTGGTGAGAATAGAACCTTAAATTGATATTGTTGGCTGGCTAAAGAAAAACAAAGGTATTTGTGCTGTTTGGAGGGGGATGATTAGATATATAATAAACACCTTGTAGTTCCAGGGTGGTCATAAATTCCCCTACCTGTAGTAGCTTGATCATGTCCTGCTGGATTAGCATTCAGAATAAATATTTCATCAGACATATGATTTCTTTGTAAGCAGCGAGAACTTGAGGTAGAACCCTTTGTTTCTTTGAAATTTGGTCAACTACTCACTTTCTTTATTCTGGAAAATGGTGAAAACATATTATAGCTCTCAGATGTTGGTGCTGTTCTATGACTAGTAGTGCCTGATGAGATCATTGATGAATTATTATAACACCTATCCATCTGTAGTGATGTTTTTCCCTCCTTGTTCATAGTTCACAATACTGGTTAGTCCGAGGTAGGAGTGACAATCACCAGTGTGGAGCCACTGGCTGGCATGAATATACAACCTATGCTGGGGCCTCTAAACCAATAAGCTCTGTCCCACAGTCAGCAATAGGCACATAGTTTTGTGGTTGTGGGTAGTACTTAACCCCCACCCTCGAAACAGTTTGTCACTTATTTCCCTTGCTCCACAAACAGTCTAAGGCAGAAAATCCTTATCCCTCCCAAAGAGCAGCCATTTCAGGGTTCACTTTGATACTCTGGAGCTTAATTAAATGTTTCCAAAACAATGGCTTGTCATGAGTTTGCATGTCCAGGATTCACCCTTGAACTGCTGGATAAAAGGAGGTACTTTGTAACAATGCCTACACTGAATACCAACTTCGAATCAGAACAGACGGAAGCCTGTTTTGGATACGTTTTTGGTGCATTGATTGCTGCAGTCTATATAATTTATCTACCTCCAAAGATAACTTTGGCTTCCATTGGATGTTCCTTAGGAATCAGTTAAAGGTATGGCAAGATGTGCCAAATCTGGTGATTATAGAACCCTAGTACTGCTAACACATAACCTGCTTTAATTTAGGTTGCTTCATTGAGTTCACTTTCTTTCCAAAGGTGTCCATGCATTTTACCTCTCAATCTGGAGGAGTAGTACAAAATGACACTTGAGTTGCTGTCTGGTTTTGGGGACGCAGGTGAGATGATACAGTCTAATTTCTGATGACTTTTGATGCAGGATAAAGTGCTGACCGGTGCCTTGTATTTGCATACACGTTGCATGTGTGCAATTGAGGCTGACAACAGGCTCGTACTCATTGACGGGCACGCACACACGCACATCCTGACCGCCGATAGCTTAGCTGCATAACACGTGCTAGGATCTCCATCAGGCATTGCTGCATGACAAGGACCGTGGCCGGGCAGTGAGAACGGAAAGAGAAGGATGGACTGGCTGGTTGGCTGGCCGTGAGCTATGGCAGCGAGGCTTCACCAGTGGGTTAGCCACTGGAGGAGGCTGCGGAGGTGTGCCATTGATCACAACGGCAACCGGGCTTGGTCTCGGTGCAGCTTGTGGTGTGGTTGCATGTCCGCCTGTTCTGCTGGGCTGCTGCTGAGACCCGCTAATATCTGTGTTTTCTTTCCCTGAGCTCTCAGTTATTTACTAGAAACAGACCTGATTTGCCATTTGGTATACCCGTGTGAACTGCTTACCCTTGTGGTACCTCTTGTGGGAGTAACAGGAGTGTAAAATTAAGAAGGGACAAGAAGGGTCTCACATAAGGAGCTTGGAGGAGTGGAGCAGCGAATGGGGAGAACAGGAAAATAAGGGGCATATGTATCAACATCACCATTTGCGATTCTCAAATAGCGATTGTTAAGGAATCGCTATTTGAGAATTGCAAAACGGGATGTATTTAAAAATTCGCAAACTTTTTGCGATTTCTTAAAATTCCTTAATTGCGATTAGCAAATTGCGAAATCGCAATTAAGGAATACCTGCCCATTCATTTCTATGGGCCAGGAGACCCATAGGAATGAATGGGAAGTAATTCTCAAATAGCGAATTCGCAATTTGCTAATCGCTATTTGAGAATAATTTCAAAGGTGCAAGGGTGTCATGATGACACCCTGATGCACCCCTGAAATGAGCATGTGTGTGCATATGGCGCACATACATGCCCTAAGGGCATGTATGAGCGTCACGTGGCACTTTGCAAAATTAAAAATAGTGCATTTTGAAAGGAAATCGCAAATTACCACCAACTGGAAGTTGGTGGTAATTTGCGATTTCTTAAGGATAATTCGCACAACTTGGGTGCTTTTTACATATCATTTAAGAAATCGCAATGTGCGATTTCTTAAATGGTTAGGCAAAATTAAGAAATCGCTAAATTAGCAATTCCTTAATTTTGCGATGGGATTTTGCCTAATACATCCCGTTTTGCGAATTTTTACTCGCAAACGCTGTATTTTGCGATTCGCAGCGTTTGCGAGTAAAAATTAGCTTGATACATATGCCCCCAAATGTGTTATGGTGATATCTGTATATCTGGCATGGCTGTTGGACATTGCTGGATATGAGTAGGTCACTAGCTGGTTACTGGTTTGTACCACTGACTGTACCCAATTGAAGTTGTATGGTTGCGGGGGTAGGAAGGAGAGGCATGGAGGGTCGGGTGTAAAGCGGTCCCCTCCTCCTGGTCCATCGGCTCCTTATTGATCCTTGCTATTTGCTATCTACTCACTCATTGCCTAGGTGCCTGCATCTTGGGTATTGACCTGTGGTTCATTGGTTGTTTTCCTGCAGCGGGGTTGCAGAGACTGCAGTGAGAGTCTGAAAGGATTGGTAAATACTAAATGTGTGGTCTCTAGCAAGGAGTTGAAATGGTTGGCGCTAGAATATTGAAGGAAAATAAAGAAGAAGCCATAAATTCTCAGAGTCCGGTACGAACACTGTGCTCAAGAGTAGTGAAGAAAAGAGATATGGGTGTGAAGTCTGGTCTCGTAGGACTAGCAAAGAACTCAATTAGGAAATCTATAACAACTATTATGAAAAGTGGCAAGGCGGAGAATTAGAGGATTTCTTTGAGGGCTCAAGGCAATAAAATACTTTATTTTTTTTATTTTACAGAGTTTTATATAGTGAGAACTTGACCCGAATCGGGTATCAGAGCACTTACATAGCACCAGTTGCATTACATGAGGACACGTTCATTTTTGTTAGGCACGGGGAGATTAAGTGATTTGCCCAGAATCACAGGATGTTCAGCGTCATTGCCGAGACTCGAACCCAGTTCCCCAGATTCGAGGTCGACCGCCTTAGTCGTTAGGCCAACTCCTCTCCTATAATCCAGTGGAAGTGCATGAAGGAGAATTAGTACTTCAGGAAGCCCCAGATGCTGCTGTAGAGGAAAAGCCTTCTGGAGAAAAGTTGTAAACAATTGACTAAGATTAGGTCGAACAAACACTAGTAAAGACAACAGGTTTTAAGACCACATCTGATTTGGAAGGAGAGGGTGCAAGAGTTTTAAAAAGATACCTAGGGTTGACATTTAAGTAAAAGTGCACGCACAGGTACATCGTGCCAGGAATAGTGATTTGTCTTGTGGAATAAGTAACTCGCCTGTGCACTTGGCAAAGAACTAAGGACCACAGACAAGTATAAAGTCTCAGGAAGTTGGTGAAGGGTTCACTACAAACGCTGGGGTTGACCATAATGAATATAATGCATATAATGTGGTAAGGTAATAAGACTATGCTCACATAAATGAATGAGGAAATATTTGGCCAATATGAGATGCCATTAGGCTCTGTGTTATTAAAGAATATAACACAGTGGGAACAATCCTCTAGCCCATAAAACTGAAGGAGGTAAACCCTATCTTGAAGAAGACAGATAGGCAAGGTAGTCAAAGAAGATTCTCTGTTCCTTTTCTGATACGCTTGTCCTCTAGGTAAGAGGAAGATTTTGGACTGGTAACTGAAACAGTTCAGGAGAGAGACCTGAAGACTCAAGAGTAGAAAATTGCCTTACTACAAAATAAAGAGCTGCAAGGGGGTGAAGTGCTAATTAGCATCAAACTGCTGTACTCTATGGAATAATACATTGGAACCTATAGCTCTTCTACTGGCGAGAATTTTTAAGGACATTGACCATAGTCGAAATGCAAATATGTTAATACTACAGCAACTCATAAATCTAGAAGACTGGCATCAACTGCCAAATAATAATGAATCTGAAACCCATGTACCACAGCGGGATTTCTGCCAGATACATTTACAAACCACTGAATTATAAGTACAACGTTGCGCCCCCAAACACCCTCAAAACTGTGAAAAATGAATTGACCAAGTGGGAGGGTTAGGGGACAGACATCCTCCATCAGTCTGTGCCTTAGTATTGGAGGAAGCTAAGCTCAGAAATTAACCCTAACCAGAATTAAATGTATAAGGACATTGAGGGTGCTTTAGAAGCTCCTACGTTCGAGGTAGAGGATTGGCAAGAACATAAGGTACATGAGAATGTATTCTTAATCTTTAACGAATAGTGACAGAAAGAGTTGGCAAAAAAAGATTTACCTAAAAATGTCCGAAAAACAGAAAAATCAAAGAATAACGAAAATGGGCAGGAGAATCATTACGATTGTACCCCAGTTAGAAAAGAAGGATAACTGTCCCATGAAAAAAGCAAAGATGAAAGAAGTAAGACCTGACACTGGTGAGGGGACTATGTTAATGGAAAGGCATGAGGAAAATAAATTCTTAGTTTCTTTCACATTAAAATCAGGTAAATGTAGCAACATTTGAAGACTAGTCAGAGGATAAACCATTGGAAGCTCCACCCAAGCTATTAAAAAAAAATCTTAGTCCTCGGGTTATCATTAAATCCCCACTTATGTCTGTAACACAGAATGTCTTGGAAGATGAGCCCCTAGTAGACAATCCCAGATGCCAAGACAATAGTGTAGAGGAATATTTAGGAACAATGAGGAACCATGATAAACAGGAATTGATGATAGAATAATGATGCTGGTGGATATATTCTCAGATGGAGGACATGAATTTTTTAATTAAAAAAAAAAAAAATAATTTAATCGGTCAAGGATTTTGACAATTCTTAGCTCTCTTGAAAAGCTATCAAAAATAAAATCAAAAGATATATCCTTGGTTGCATTGCTTGAACAAAAAAATCATAGGTATGAAAGCCAAACTGTAGTGATACACCTTCATTCAAGACTAGTTGCAGAAATGGCCTGAAGTTGCATGAATGATCTACGACATTCTGGTTAAAATGTCTATGAAAACAATGAAAATATTGACTCAAATTTAAAAGGAAACCATAGGTATAAGGAAGATCGAGGTCAATCTAATCAGTTAGGAAATGCCCTGAATATGGGCAGTGACGTGACTAGTGAGAAATATGATTTTTGGGAAAGTGAGCAAATTGTGGTAACAAAAACCAATCAAGGAAGACTAATAAATAGGAATTGGAATGATAGTACCATGCTGAAAGTTGATGACTGGAATTGGATAGCGACGGATATAAAATGAGAAAGACAGATCCCTCAATCTCTATCTTGGAAAAGGCGATGATGAATTGATATGTTGTATGTCTTGTACTATTACTGGGTTAAGAAGTAACTGGCAGTCACTGAAGGGTATAGATATTTTAATGTCAATGCTGTGAAAGGGCAATATGGTAGGGCATCGGGTGGTTTTCTAATGTTAAAATCCACAAAGACGGGGGCGTGGCCAAGGGCTTCAAGATGGTGGTCGCACTTTAGGAGTGCTCCGGACCCCTCCGTCATCCGCCTGCCATCGGGACCCCAGTGACCCTGCAATCCTTCACCCGCTCACCTGGAGGTCCGGAGGCCCCCGCTGTAGTGCTGGTTGTTGATCCTTGGGGCTGCGGACACCTCTTCTTCTCTGAACCTCCTTGCGGCCTCTCTTAAGATGGCAGCTTCCGCTGCGGCCGTTGCCTCCCTGCCCGGTCTGTCACCCTGACTGCATTGCTGTGGAGCGCTTCATCGCTGGGATTGGCCGGCGGGATTGTGGATTTGCCCCCTCCTTTTTCCGGCATTGATGCGGCTACGGCTGACGCTGCGGGTGCTCGGAAGATGCCTGCCTGCTTGCTTGGGCTCCCTCCTGCATTTCGGGAGCCCAAACCTGCCTGCAACCGCCCTTGAGCTCTAGCTGTTTGGCCTGGGGAGGAGCTGTGGTGTCTTTGTTGCCCCCGGTGAGGCTGTGATATCGCCTCCCCGCTGGTGGGGGGGGCCACCTTGCTCCTGTGCCCCCCCCCCCCCCGGGCTGCCGTGAACCCAGGGGCTGACTCGCCGACCCCCTGTGCCCGGCCGGCGTGACTGCAGACCGGCCCCTTTCCCAGCATTGGGGCGGCTTACGCTGCGGGGGCCTAGGAGACACCTGCTTGCTTTCTCAGGCTCCCCCTGCATTTTGGGAGCCCAGACCTGCCTAGATCCGCCCTCGGGCCCCGCCTGAATGGCCTGAGGAGGAGCTGTATTGTCCCCGCTTCCCACCGGCGACCTCGTGGACTGCCTCCCCACTGGGGGGCCACCGCCTTGCTCCTGTGGGCCCCCCCCTGAGCTGCCGTGAATCCGGTGGACGGACTGGCTGTCGTCCGGGTCCAGTATGGATTGCTGTTGCCTGTGACCCCTCTGGCGACCTGTGGCGCTGCATTGTGGCCTTGGAGGTGACGGGGGCACTGCTTGGACCTCCTGGGGGCCCGGACCATGCTACACTGGTGTCTGTGAGCCGCAGAGGGACTTTCCCCCCCCGCCGACAACTGGGGTGAGGAGGTTTTCACGCTGATGAGGGAGAGGGATCGGCCGTCGATCGGGCGGCAGGGGGAATGGTATGCACAGCACCGGGCCTGCTCCGTGCCAGTCTGGGCTTCTCCCCCCCTCCCCTCACCCTTGGAGTCCCGGAGGGTCAGTGGGTCCTCGACTGCCACCTCGGGCAGTGGCGCTTGGGTTTCTCGGCAGGGACCCGTGGGTGGTCCTGCGGCTCTGCCTTCTTTCTCTGCCTGGGGGGGACCGGTGCTGGCCTGGCTGCCCGGACCCGCTCACCTGACCCGGTGCACCCATCTGGTGTGGTGCTCCTGGGCTGCAGCCGCTGCCTGGGGTTTCTGGTCAGCCGCACGGCTCGGGCGGCGAGGGGTCCTGGTCGCGGGCACCCTCCGTTGGCTCCTGTCATCTGAGGCTGTGACATCCTGCTTCTGCTTTTGTGGTTGACCTTGGCCCCCCGTGCAGCGGGCCCGGGGGCCAACGCCACCCCTGGCGTCCATCTTCGGTGATCTGCCGAGCCTGACACTCTTCAGTGGTCCACTGAGGCCCCCGCGGAGTACGATCAGCTCAACGTGGGGCGGCGGAGGCTGGCTGCGCCCTGGGCCGCTCTCCTCCATCCTCTTTCCTTGCCTCCTGGCTGACCGGATTACCCTAAGGGAGCCGCTGGCCCGTCTCCGTCCTGTCTGGAGGTCACCATGGTCCGGGATAAGATACCCAAGACCCTGGCTACCCAAACCAGGATAGATCGGTTCACCACCACTGATGCTGGGGCTGCCGGTGGTCTTGCTGGTGCGGGTGCCCCTGCCGCGCTTGATCTCTCCGTGATTCTTCAGGCGATCCAGACATCGCAGTCCTCGGTCGAGGGCAAGATTGTGGAGGTCCGTGTAGACATAACGCTAATCCGACATGACCTTTGCATCGCTAACACCTGGATTAAGGAAGCGGAGTCCCGAGTGTCTGCCGTGGAGGACGACATTCAGCAACTCAAGGCCCAGGTGAACCGGCTCCAATCCCACACACAGGAGCTCCACTGGCGGGCTGAGGATGCAGAAAACCACGCCCGCCACAACAATCTTCGCCTGGTTGGATTTTCTGAAGGCGTGGAGCAGGGTCGGGCAGCGGATTTTGTAGAACGTTGGATACGCTCCTGGATGCCCGAGGGCACGCTCTCCCCCTGGTTCACGATCGAGAGGGCACACAGGTCGCTTGCCCCCCGGCCGCAGCCAGGTGCCCCTCCGCGACCAATTATCTTGCGAATCCTCAACTACCGGGACAGAGACGCTATCCTGGCCGAATCCCGGAAGAAACATCCGCTCAAACACGAGAACCTGACGATAATGGTCATCCCTGATTACACCCGGGAGGTCCAATCTCAACGTCGCTCCTTTGCTGAGGTCAAGCAGAAGCTGCGCTCACTTAACATTCAATACAGGCTCCTCTTCCCAGCACGGCTGCGTGTGGTCTTTCAGGACAAATCCATTTTCTTTGAGACTCCAGAGGAGGCGTGGACATGGGCAACAGAAGAACGCTCCCACTGCAGATGCCTGCCCAGGACCGCGTGCAGCCTGCTGCCATTGGAGGCGCGCGGCAGGACGTGCCTGTGCTCTGCCCGCGCCGCAGATGCTCAGGGAGGCACAGGGGCCGGCAACGTGCGCGCTCTGCCTCTCCGAAGGGCCCCTCACAGGGCCACACGCCTGGGCCTTCCGGGGAGACTCTGACTCCTTAGGCCACTCCGACCCCAGTTCGGCTTTGCCTCGACCGTCCTTGATAGATCTTCCGGACACCGATCTCTCCCGCAGCCCGACTCTTCTCACCGGGCCGGCCTGACCACATCGCAGCGATGTTAGCCTTTCAGACGATGTTTGGGTTCCTGGATGGGGTCGTCCGAGACCAGTGGCTGAGTCCGAGACTAGTATCTCATTTGGTCACTAACTGTTCACCAATGGTATAAGACATGATCATCCTAATATGAGGAGGGGTCCTCCACGACTTTCCCCATTTCCAAGCGTTTTAGCTTGGTGTTTCAGTGTTCTGTTACTGTTTGGGTGACAGAGGCTTCCGTTCCTGAAGTGTGGGGTGGGGGGGTGGGAGGGGTTGGAGCCTCTGCTCCTGTTTGTTTTGTTTTTCAAAGTTACTGCCTTTTGCACCACCTTTGATCCACTACATTTGGGAGAACACATCCCATACACTGCTACGCTACTCTATCCACGGGCTCTGGGAGTGACCGCGCCTCTCTTATCCCAGCTAAGCTGCCTCGCGACCCAGCTCCCCCCATGGCCTCCTCCTCCTTGGTGATTCTAGCGCGCTCTCATCGCTCCGCCTAATGTCCTGGAATGTTAACGGCCTGCTGGACAAAATCAAACGCACAGCCGTCCTGCGATACGCCCAGTGCCAGGCGATAGACATACTCATGCTTCAGGAAACCCATTTACTAGGCCAACGCTGTCCTTTCCTTGCCCGCTATTGTGCTGTCTGGCATTCTGGGTTTTGTAGGGGTTCCAGAGGGGTGGCAATTCTGGCGCGTCGCTCTCTTCCCCTAGTGGCGCGTAAGGTGACACACGACACTCAGGGCTGCTTTATTCTTTTAGAAGGGACTCTTGGGGATCACCCGCTAAACTTGCTGTCTGTCTATTCCCCTCTTGCTCTGCTGGCCCCTACACTCTGCGGACTTATCCCGCTGATCATGGCTTTACCCCTTGGACTGACCGTGTTGGGGGGCGACTTTAACGCCATTATGGACCCTGGCCTCAACATTGCGTCCCCTCCCTCTACTTCCAGGACTGTCCAGTCATTTATGGAAATGGAAAGGGAATCAACCAAGTAAACCTACATTTGATAATGTTTTAAAACATCCTCCTTGATTGATTATACAAGAATATCTGTGGAGAAGTTCTGGTTAGTTGATGATTTGGTCATAGGGGAATTAGCTGGTAGTGATCATTTGCCTCTTGTACTAACACTTGATTGGGTGACTAGAGAAAGAGATACTTGACAGAACTCAGATCATATCTAGTGTAAGAATGGTCACTGAAAATGAAGAATAAAGTAAAACAATTGGTCCAGAATCTCCTGACTCTATACTGTGGAAGACCAGCTAACAATTTAATAATGGTATATGAAATATTGATAAATGATCTCCGCCAACTGCCAGTTAAGCCTAAAAATACCAATAAAAAGAGAAAGGGCAAATCGTGGTCTGAGGGTGAAAAATTAAAAGCGAAGACAGTTTTGAATCAGATAATAAGGGAGGCATATAAATTGGAACCTGAGGTCAGAAATAGGCTGATTAGGGTGTATAGAAGAGATTTCAGAAAGGAAATAATAAAGATTGATTGGAAAGAGAAGGAGACTTTATGGGTATTGGGTAAAGTGCTAGACGAGAAGAATTTAATACTCAGGCGGTAACAGCTATAATAAGGAACTTAAAAGTTCTAGTGCCTAAGGCCCAGATGGGTTGTCAGCAACTATATTAAAACATTGAACCCGACCTTTAGGCATGAGTTCTAACCCCCTAATTATTAATATAGTTTGCTTGCATAGAATACCAGATTTCTGGTAGGGGGGTATTCAAGTTCCAATCTTTAAAAAAGGTTCCCAAGAAATGCCGAGAAATTATAGAATGATAACCCTAGTGGACATCCCAAATAAAATCTATGCAAAACATCTGCTACAGGCCTTAGAAGATTGGATAAAGAAAGAAGACATCCTCCCGAAAGCCCAGCTGGGTTTTAGAAGGAACCACTCAAATGTTGATGGGTGCTTTGTATTAAAATTGATAGTGGAAGACTGTGTCGTACAAAGTAGTGAATCCATCTATGTAGCATATACAGACTCTCTACTGCTTTTGATACGATCAATACGGCACAACGGAAAAAAATTATGAACTGAAATATACCCTCAGGTTTACTGAAGTTGATTGTACAACTATATGGTGGTTCTTGGACTCAAGTAGAACTGGGAAGCAAAAGAGGAAAATTCAGATGCCAAATGGGCTGTGCCAAGGTTGTTTATTGCTGTGGTTGCTTGCCTTTTTATACATATCAGATGTTTTGGTTAATTTATGTCCCAGTCAATGTTAACGCTGTTTCACAGCGTGATATTTTAAACTGTGCAAGTAGGCTACTTTTTAAAAAGCTTTGTGTGTTTACCTTTGTTCTGACACCCACTTCCTTGTGAACTCCCGCCCCGGTCCGCCGCGTCCATTCTGGGCGATTGTTGCGGAGGGTGAGGAGGAGCCAGCACTTCCGGGCTCGAGCGGCCAGGTTAGCGCTCTAGTGGCATTGTAGGGGAAGTGTACTTAACCCGTTGCCTCACGCAGTCGCGTTGTGGAGAAGAGTCTTGCCGGTGGCAGTGGCAGGCTCTATCCGCTCGTGCTGTGTTGCATCTTATTTTATGTGTGTCACAATGTTAACGCTGTTTCACAGCGTGATATTTTAAACTGTGCAAGTAGGCTACTTTTTAAAAAGCTTTGTGTGTTTACCTTTGTTCTGACACCCACTTCCTTGTGAACTCCCGCCCCGGTCCGCCGCGTCCATTCTGGGCGATTGTTGCGGAGGGTGAGGAGGAGCCAGCACTTCCGGGCTCGAGCGGCCAGGTTAGCGCTCTAGTGGCCCCTACTGCCTATAAATGTGTGTTGGCCAGCGACCGCGCAGCGGACGCGTGCAGCAGGCGCGCCGGAAGCGCGCCGAAGTCGAGCCAAAGTCAAGCCCGTCTGCGCCCGTCCGCGGCCGGACGGGGCGCGGGGCCATACACCCTGGCCTACCTAACCCCCTCCACTTACGGTACGATAAACAAACGTTGCTGAATCTCCGTCCTGCTATAACACTACCATGTTTACATTCTATGCAGGCCTTATCACTACATAACTGTTCCATGTGCCCTTTTACTCCTGAAATGGGCTCTATAACAGTCCCCCCTAAAAAATTGATAAAAGCCGCACTGCTTAACTGTAGATCTCTCAGTCAACACTGCATTCAGGTCTACAACCTACTTGAGGATGAAGCACTGGATATACTGATGTTAACTGAGACCTGGCTTGGCGAACACTCTGATCCAGACATCATAGAGGCGCTGCCTCCAGGATATTCTCTCGCTAGGCTTGACAGGCAGGATGGTAGGGGTGGTGGAATAGCTATTGCTGTTAGAGTCCCATTGGAATGCTCCTTACTCCCCCTGACAATTGACCACTGCGAAGCTGCTTCATTCAGTATCTCACTGGGACCTCAACACTCCCTATCAGGTATTCTTATATACAGACCCCCAGGTAGACTATTTGATTTTACAGCTAGTCTAGTAGAGGCGACAGCACATCTCGCCTTGAGGAAATCCAAACTCCTGGTACTTGGCGACATGAACATTCATTTTGATGATGTCCAAGACAAGGATGCCTCCTGTATAAAAGATGAATTACTCTCCCTGCAGCTTACTCTTAAGAACCAAGAACCTACTCACAGACAAGGTCATCTGCTCGACCCCATATTTGGTAACTGGAATGGAGTAGAAACGCTTCCTCCAATACCCGTTCCTTGGTCTGACCACTTTGTCATTCCCTTACGAATTTGGGTGTCCGAGCCTGAAACTAGGAATGATAGTACGCAGATTTACCAATGTCGAAAGTGGAAAAACTTCAACTTAGACACCTTTATCGACAATCTTGAAGCGGCTGGACCTCCTGGAGGGTCAGATTGTGAGGCTGCCTATTCATGCCTGAAGAACTGTGTCCTAACTGCCCTAGATAATACTGCTCCTACCCGTAGGTCAGTAATTACCAAGAAAATGAGAAAACCCTCCCCGTGGTTTACCTCTGAACTTCAGGTGGCAAAATCTGCATGTAAAAAACTGGAACGAGAATGGCGCATTAAATTTTGCCCCACAGCCAAAATTCAATATAAAATAGCGCAAGCAGGATATTATAAACTTATTCGTTCCTCTAAAGCACTGTATTATAAGACCCGCATTGGAGAGGCTGAGAACTCCTCAAAGGAGCTCTTTAAAATTTTTAAAGAAATCTCGGTAGTATCTAATGAGAGCAATGCCCAGAGTGACTCTGTTGAATCATGCAATAATATTGCTAAATATTTTGCTAGCAAAATTATTAACATCTATGCAAATTTCTCCAAGGATCTGCCCTCGGGCTCTGACTTCACTGAGAATTTGGAGATCACTCATGATAAGGCATGCCTATACTGCTTTACTGTTCCTTGTACTACAACCTTAAATAATATCTGTAAAAGCATTAAATCGGGCTCCCCTCGAGATCCTGCTCCTCCCAAGATTTTAGCAGCTAGCCTTAAAGTCTTAGAACAACACTTCAGACACATTCTCCAACTCTCCTTTTCTACGGCCACCCTCCCTGTGGAGTGGAAGCAAGCCATTGTACTTCCAATAAAGAAAAAACCTAACATAAGTCAGGATATCCTTGAAAATTTACGGCCTATTTCGCTGCTACCTTATCTGGCGAAGGTGGCCGAAAAAATAGCTAACAGTCAACTCATGGCCCATCTTGAGTCTAATAAGGCCTTCCACAGCTCTCAATCTGGGTTCAGGGCAGGGTATTCCACTGAAACCGCCCTTCTGAGAGCGACCGAAACCTTACGTGCAGGCGCGGATGAGGGCCAGACTATGGCTTTGATTATGCTTGACCTTAGTGCCGCGTTCGACACTGTGGCACATTCCATCTTGCTGCAGTGTCTGAACAAAGCCGGGGTCACCCAGGAAGCACTGGGCTGGCTTAAAGCCTTTCTCACCAACCGCTGCTTCCAGGTTCAGAGAGGCATGCATCGCTCTAATAGCATAGCTTTAGAACAGGGGGTACCTCAGGGCTCCGCCCTGAGCCCCACCCTGTTCAATCTCTACATGGCCCCCTTGGCGGAAGTGGTTGAATCGTTCGGCATTGAATTAGTCTCATATGCCGACGATACCCAACTCCTCCTTTCCCTGTCCCAAGCACCCTCCATTGATGCTAACAATTTTAAAACCTGCATGCAGGCTCTGGCAGGCTGGATGACCCAGCACTGCCTGAAGCTAAATGGCTCAAAAACGGAGGTTCTGGTAATTGGAGGAAGGGATGCGAGCTGGACCAAGGAGTGGTGGCCATCATGTTTGGGACCGCTACCCACTCCCTGCAAAGCAGCTAAGAATCTGGGGATCTGGATTGATCCCAGACTCTCTTATGACAACCATGTACACAAAGTGGTTGGGAAATGTTTCGGGGTAATGAAGACCTTGAACCGTACCCTAGACCTTCTCCCTCTGGAAGCCAGGTGCACTATGACCCATGCTCTAGTGACCTCGAGGTTAGACTATGGCAATGTGCTCCTGCTCGGAACCACACAAAAAAACTTCAGGAGACTTCAAGTACTCCAAAACACAGCAGCACGCCTAGTCCTTAGACTTCCGAAAAGATCAGCCTCTATGCCAGCCCTAGCCACTCTGCACTGGCTCCCCATAAAAAAGAGAGTCCTATTTAAAGCTCTTTTAATGTGCTATAGGATTATCTCACACAAAGCTCCCCTTTATATGACAGATCTGGCTATCCCCTACGAGCCTACTAGAACTCTCCGCTCTGGGGGAACTGGATTGCTTAAAATTCCCCGCATCAAGAAAGCCAGAATGGGTGGATGTTCTTTTCGTGTTATGGCTGCCAAAGAATGGAATTCTCTCCCTATGAGTATCAGGCTAGCGGATTCAGAGCCCTTGTTTAGAAAACTTTTAAAAACCCATCTGTTTTCTTCTTAATTGCCCTCTCTTGGCCCTGACTTTTCTCCACAGCGCGGGGACACGCCGGGATGGCGTCACCTTGCGCTTTACAAGCTCCTTTATTATTATTATTATTATTATACTTTTCCACCAAAATTAGGAGGTGAATTAATTCTGGCAATACAATATGCAGATGATACTATCCTATTGTATCGTACTCCATTAAGCCTTCAAAAACTATTTTATGCTTTCACAACTTATTGCCTAGTTAAAAGATAACATTGCAACAACTAAAGTAATGGTATTCTCAACAGCAAGGAAAATGCAAAACCAGTTAAAATGGTGGATCAGGTCCAATAAACTAGAGGTCATAAAGGAATATAAATATTTGGGTATACTTTTTAAAGACTATCTTAATTTTAAGGCTCATATTGCCACCCAGGAGCAGAGGGCGTTATTGGCGGGTCTTTAAAGAAGATGGACTCTGCTCTGGGTCATAAGTCTGTTGATGTTTTAAGAGAAACGTATACCTTAAAAACAGTAAGTCTATTGGTTTACAGCTCTGAACTCATGGTGGAAGCAGATATATTACAACTGTAATCAGTAAAAACGGCAATCTGGAAAAACTGGTTGGGCCTTCCAAAAGGCTCAATTAACAGTGTGCTTAGACTGGAATTGGGCCTCATTAACATTAACAAAGATATTGGCAGAGAATTTTAAATTATGGAGCAAAATTACGGTCATCACCTGGGAGCTCATAATATGTAATATATTGCAGGCCAGGAATTTGTCTTCTGCCTTTACTCATAATGAACTCCAATTGAGTGCCAGTAAAAGTAAAACAAAAAACATGCTAAAAAATCTCTCTTCTGAAGTTACAACAGTATTTAAAAGAGATAAACGCAAAAAACATAAGACAATGGATGTTGTAGATGAGAATAAGTCAAGTGCCATAATTTATAAAGTGGAAATATAGGACTTCGATGTCAAACAAAGATTCGCAAATAGAGGTTCCCTGTTCGAGCAGCGCGCAGTGCACTTTAACCCAATGTCATATATTAATCTTTTGTAGTGTGTTTAAATGTGAAAGAAAGAAAATGTCGCTACTTGTTTTTAAAGAGCTTTAGATATGATATAGCAAAGATTTATTATTTTTAATACTAAAATGTTTTGCTATGGGGTTCTAAACATTTAGAAATTGTAAATAATTTGAGCAAAGGTGGTGAATTTTTAACTATAATTTGAGGTTAATGCTAGTGTTGATAAAGTATATTGTATTTTATACAATTGCCGTTGTATTTTATATTTTTTAATAATTATATTGGTGTGATTATATTGATCGAGGTTATTACAATTTCTATGGTGTTACATTGTACTTTGATAATATATTTATTGTATTTATAATGCATACCCAATGTTTCTCTACATTAAAAAAAGCAATGGGTACTGTATTGGAGTAATGGGATGGGAATGTAAGCTTGACTAGGCGTGTGTTATTTTGCCTTCTCTTAATGTGAAAGCATTTGTAATGTTTGTAAACCTTGTTTGGTACAAAACAAACAAATTAAATTGGCTATTGTCTTGTATTTCTTTTCAAATGTGGCAAATATCTCTAAAACATTGATTAAGCTAATGTTCTCATAAAGACACTGGCCCTAATCTTAGATACGACCAAATATTAGGATTGACTTTCAAGAGCAAAATGGTTGTTCCTTAAAGAAAAAAGAAATAGTATTTCTCTTTGACTACCATCAGCAATTGAAATACTGAGAAGTTCTACCTAATGGGCAGTGAAAATGGTCATATTTTCCAGTGGTGACAATTAGAGCTGGAGCATTCTAGCCCTCAACCAGGATGACACAGCCATGCCATCTGACATGTTATTACTCCTCTAGAAACTCACCTTCTTTCTCATCATCTTCTTTGTGCGAGTGTCACCTGCTACTTCTGCATGCTATTGCAAGGCTATATATACTTCCTTAGAAACTCATTAAATCCAAACGTGCAGATGGTGGTGGAGGGGGTTTGAGAGTTTTTAGCTACTGTGGGGTAGGAGAACTATCATAACAGTCATCAACAGGGCCCTGAAGCTGTATGAGGAAGTCTGAGGAACCTGTAGAATTGCACGCTTCTGGGATTGCCACCTATGCTTATAGTACTGGTAGTAGTCACCGCGGTAGTAACCGCAACAGCATACCAAGCTCCTCTGCCGCACATCTCACCTTTACATCTTGATAGGTCATTTGTCCTCTTCCTTCACCTTCATCGTAATCATCCAGCAGATAGTGTACAGTGCACCTGCAGCTATTGTGGGCCACTGGCTTATGACTATCAATATTTTCCCGTTTTTTCTTCATCTCCAGGAGCTGAACCAGGGACAGCAATTTCACTTTGATCAGGAAAGAGCACAATGTTACTACGTATGTTTGGACGTAGCAACATAGCGATGTTGCTGCAAGCAATCTGGAGAGTGCAGCAGGAGTTCGTGAGGCAGGGCAAGCTCCGAGAGCCGCCCGGTCCAAGCAGACCCTTCCCAAAAAGCAACTGCATCCGCTTGCAGAACAACGGGCAACAGAGATAATGTGAGGCTTAATCAAGTGCGGGGACATAGCGTCCACCCGCAGAGCATGAGCCTGGGCACTAGCAGAAGTGGTCCAGCCCGGCCTGGGTGCAGATTGCGGTCAGCCTGAGTAGGCACCCACTCGGTGCAGGCTGCAGCTTGTTGGTCTCCATCACCATAACCGGCCTATTTCACTCCAGACGTCCCTTAGACCCAGACCCAGCACCAGATCACTTGACCCTGACCCCTCTCAGCAGCAGCATCCCCCTTCCAGCCCCTGCTGCCCGCTGCAGCCCAATTGAAGCAGGTGGGAGAGAGGGAGCATGCAAATCTGAGCGGAGGGAAGAACATCCAGTCAAGGTAGCCAAGAAGCCAGGCACCAGGTAGCCGCAATCAGAGAAGTGCGCCAGTAAGGAGTTAAGTACCCAACCCCCCCAAGAACAGGGCAACAGCAGCTGTCAGTAGCAGTATGGTGCATTTGGAGTTCAAAGTTCAGAGGTGAAAGGAGCACTAAGAGATTTGCGCAGAAGAGGCGGTGGCGGAGGAGGAAGCCAATAAGGGTACAACCCGAGGGGGCACGAGTGGCAGGGCTCACCCTCAGCTTGACCCCAGGCACTTGCCGTTAGCTTCTGGCTTCCGGTTCCTGACTTTGCTGCAGCCAGTGTCCCAGCTCTTGCCGTGTACTACTTAGCCTTCGGCTTAGCCTTGCCCCCTCTCCACTACCACACTTTGGGCCCCGTCGCTCCCCCTACAAGTCTTGGGAGCCGATTATGATGTCAGGCAGGAAGCCTCTTCCCGACAGTTGGATTCTCCTCGACCGTGTCGGAGCCCTTCTGACCGACTCGGTCTGTTTACAATCCGCCCGACCGATGTTCGCGGTCGGAAGGTAAACCGCACAGTCATTCCAAATTGGTACCGACTGGCTCTCGGAGGGTTTGTGTCAGTCGGAACCACATCGTACACCCCTATGGACGGCATTTCCGACCTGGGCATTACGATGTCAATTTCCAACAGTCTTTCTGCGTCGGCCTGTACGACACGAAAAGGCTGTCGGAAAGTGAATTTGAGGGCCCCTGACAGAGCCCCTTTCATCCCGCAGCCTCTGGTTGGGGGCCGAAGGGGTACCTAATGGACCCCCCTGTAAAACCCTGGAACCAGACGGAACCGCCGACCGCAAGTTGGTCAGTCCCAATTCTGAGACGGTGTCAGGCAGAAAGTTTCCACCCAGTATCGTAATCGGACCCTTTGTCTCTTTCAGATCTCTCAACTTCAACCCCAGTGGCACAGCAAACCAATCAGCGACCAGTGAAGGAACCGTCGAAGACTGTAGAGAGTACGGTCTTATCAGAACACCCAGGATCTGCCAGGAACGGAACCTAACTAACTCAAAGGCCTACATTATAAGACCTCAAACCCCCAAAAAAGATGGGATCAGGAAAAATAAGGCAAACACCGAAGCAGAAGAGCTTTAACCAGAAGCAGGGACTGAAAAAAACACAATGAACAATACTACAAAACCTAAAGAATCGTGCAATATACAGGGGAGCCCCCTAATTTTGCCTATATTTACTATATTTGACAAAGCACATGCAAGAGGCAAAGAGAGCACAAGCTCTAAAATCTTTTTCCTCAAAGACCCAGGAGCTGCAATTAATTCAATGCCAGGGGAAGTACCTGGGCTTTTAACACCACTGACCCTGAAAAGAATAAAGCAGACAAAACCATCAAGCGAACCAAACAGAAACCCTATATGACCAAACGCATTGCAGTGAAAAAAGGGCGCCAAGGAACCACATAATGCACCAAAAAAGGAAGCACCTACTCAAGCAAGCAATAGCAAACCAAATCAAAAGACCACAACTATAATACCTCAGATCCACACCGTAAAACTATTTAGGTTGGTGACAATTGCTAATAACAGACCAAGGGACGTGGCAAAAGAAATGAGCAACGTAGTACCCTCGTAGGAACAGAGTCTCCATGATGGCATGGAAGACAAGGAGACTAGCATGGAACCTCTAAAAAATTAGCACAACCATAGAGGAAGTAAACCTTCCACACTCCATTCCAAGAGCTGGAGCAAAACAAGAAACAATCTGGGGGCCCGAAGTAGTCACATTGACATCAGGACGACTTGAAAAACTCCTGGCTGAGATCAATAAAGCCTCATTCGATGAGGTTCTCTTACAAGCAATGGATGTCAAAACACCACAACAGGAGGGCAGCGATAAGGTATTCAGCAGAAAAGAAGGTCCTAATACATTAACAAAAAAGGATGCAGAGAACTTTGACGACCATTACGTCAAAAAAAGCAAAGCAGGCAAGTGCCTGTTTGCTGAGTTTCAACACTGCTACTGATATGGGGCTGATATCAGTGAACTACAATATAAATGCTCAATTTCCTTCATTATTTCATGGGTTAGGAAAACTCTAAACAATAAAAGTGAAGTTACATATAAATGAGGATGTTGCTCCTGTTGTGCAAAAACAAAGACAGATTGTGTTTTACTTGCAAGAAGCTGTTGAAAAGGAACTTAATTTGTGGCGTAAAGATGACATCAATGAACACTCCACTGGTCCAAAACATGGGTTTCTCCCATTGCAGTAATGCCTAAAAGAGACAGCGAGGGAGCTGTATACATATGCAGTGACATGAGTCAGGCCAACAATGCAATTGAGTGAGAGACACAGCCAGGTCCACACTTTGCTGATATGATAACTCAATTGAATAGTGCGAAGTTCTTCTCTCGACTCAACTGAAAGGATATCATCAATAGAACCTTGAAGAAAAATCCAGGTACATTACAAACTTTTCTACACATATTGGTCTGTTTCGCTATAAGCAATTGAGTTGTGGTGTATCTTCTGATGCAGAACTTTTCAAGATGTCATTCGACTTCTCAAACAGCCAGTAGTAAATGCATTTAACTATAATGATGACATATTGGCTTTCAGGGCTACACAGAAAGAGCATGACAAAGATCTCATGCAAGTATGTCATTTGCTGACAAATATGAATTCCATTAAGTAAAGCCTGAAATTCTTTGCCATGTCTTTTCTGATGGAGATATGAAACCTGATCCAGCTAAAGTGCAAGCGCTGTCTACTGCAAATCGCCCACAAGACATTTCTAGGTTACAATCATATCTTGGAATGGCCAGTTATTGTTCCAGATACATACAAGACCCTGCCACGGTCAATGCACCGTTACTAGAACTGACGAAAAAGAATGTCTTTTCATTGGTCATGTGACTGTGAGAAGAGCTTCCAAAAAAATCAAGAAAGCTATTGAAAGTGCCACTGAAATGGCTTACTTTGATCCCAAACTTTATACAGAGGTTGTAGTTGAGTTAGCCCTGTCAGGTTAGGGGCAATCCTTGTACAGCACAATGGACAGCCAAATGCCCAGTGACATATCATGGCATGCGCCAGTAAAAACATGTCATAAATGGAACGTGCTTACTCGCAACCAGAGAAAGACATTTTGGAAGTGCTCTGGGCTTGTGAATATTTCCATGTGTTCTTGTACAGAAAGCCTTTCGCAGTAGTGACTCATCATCAAACCCTGTTGATGGTATTTGGCAATCTCAAAGCACAAATGCCTCCACAAATTGAACTTTGGGGATTGAGGTTACAAGACTATGCAATTCTTCATTGCACAGGGAAAAATCTGAATCCTACTGATTACTTTTCCAAGAGTGCCATTGCAATGCCTTGGTACCCAATCTAAGACAACAGAGGCCTACTTCAATTTTACTGTAAAATCGAGCAAACCAGCAGCCATGTCTTTAGAACAAATAGTCACTGCCATGAGCCAAGATAGTGACATGTTAAAGTTAAAAGACATTATTGCTCATCAACCGGAGAACCAGCACTCTAGACATCGCACTAGAGATAGTGAGTATTTGAAGTTAAAAAACGGTAGATAAAAACTTTCAGTGACTTAAGAAGGCCATATTCTGCGAAGTACACAAATTGTTATTCCGGAGAGTCTACGACAGCAAGTGATCCAAGTCACCCATGAGGGGCTATTGAGGAATAGTTGCCACCAAGACAGCTCTCTGTGACCGAGTCTGGTTTCCTTATCTCACGAAAGGGCTGAAAAAGAATTAAAGACTTATCATATATGCAACTGTCTTTCATCTCAAGTTATTCAGCACCCTTTGAACATGTCATAATTGCCACATCATGCTTGGGAGAGCACTGCTGTTGATTTCTTTGGTACTGTTGAGTCAAGAATTTAAAGGCTTTCTAAATCACCTCAATATAAAGCATCAAAAAAGCTCTCCTCTTTGGCCCCCAGCCAATGGCCTGGTAGAACTGATCAAGAGTACTCTAAAGAAAGCTGTTCAGCAGCTGCATTGGAGTAGAGAAACCTGACCTCAATGTTATTTTAAACAGTACTCTTTGAGCTTAGCGTTCGAGCCCCCCACTCAATGACAGGGGAAACTGCAACTCTCATGTTTGGAAGAGCCTTGAAGACCTAGCTGCCACAATGGACCAACCTCAGATCCAAGAATGAGGAAGACATTAATAATATAGAGTTTGGTCGCAAAGAGGAAATGAAAATATATGCTAACATACAACGTCATGTGAAAGCCGTCACCTTTACAAGAGATCAGGTGCTTGTCAGACAACTCAGAAAAAGAAAGTCTGATGCTCCTTTTAAGGCTGAACCATTTACCATCACTAACACCAAAGGACACATGTTGACTGCTCAGCGTCCTGGGAAATCTCTTACGAGAGATTCCTCTCATTTTCTAAATGTCATTCATCACCCACCAAACATCAATGTCAATGTAGAAACTGGGTCTCACCAGACTGTTGATTACACTGTGCCTGTTGATGATTCCACCTCACCTGTGCAGATCAGTGACACTTCGACTGCCAGTTCTAAGGTTTCCAGTGACCCGATCTGGAGGTGTGATTCAGGTGCAATGATGATTAATTGAAGAATTATAATTGCCTATATATCTATGATCATCTGTGTGTTCATTCATGTATTTATTTGTATACTTATTTATGTGTCTATTGTGAAAAGTTGTAACTTTTTATTTAACAAAGCAGGAGATGTAGTGTCCTGCAAATAAAAGCACACTAGAACTCTGTTGGTTCCCACTATACACCGTTGGCCTGTGACGTAAGAGTTGGAGAAATAAGTTGAAGGCAGGCTTAGAATGTTCTGCCTTACACGCAGCACAATAAAGACATGAAAATCTACTCTCTGTGTGTGGCATGGTTATTGGCGAGTACTTGGGCTGGTAGGATGAGTACCTGGGCTGGTAGGATACTACACCTGGTAGTAGTCAACCTCACAGCGGACGAGACTGACTAGTATCCGGTCCCCTCTGCCAAGGTTGACCGGGGACAGAAGGGGGTCAGTGAACAGGGTGGTATCCACTATTATAGGGCCCTCTTAGTTTTCGTACTTGATGAGTGTGTGGACATTGATTTGTGGGAACACTCTTGGACCTTCTGGAGAGCCCAATTTTATAAACCAAGTGGATATAGACAAATCTTGCAGAATTGTTTGTTTTAGAGGTTGAATTTGATAAATGATGTGAACTCTACTATGGAAACTGTTTTTTAAGCTCTTTCATATATAAAATGTGACATACCTTAGACTTTTAGAGGAGAAGATATGGTAGACTGCAATCCTTAGGGACATGATGAATATGCATCAAGTTCTCACTTACCCCGCTTGGGGGGGGGGGTTGTTGCGTGCAAGGCGGTAGGAATCAGCTACATATATTTTCTTATCCCACATGTTGAACAAGGACTGAAAGGAGATTTCTTCTCTTTAGCAGTTGGTTCAGCCATGAGGAAACTTCAGTGTATCCTACCTCAAAAACCCAAAAGCAACCACCCAAAGGACGGCATGCTGCAACAGGGCTTAGATGCAACTTTCCAGGAAATCGCAGACGCAAACAGCAAGATTACCTTAGCTAAATTGGTCAAGAGTGAGCAGACTCTCAGGAGAGTAGTGCTAAGAATACATGTCCATAATTAGCTGAAGTTTATACAGTTTACAATGATATAGTGAGTGTGTGTGTATTTAAAGTTTCCAGTTAGGTGGCTTTAAACTTGAACAAAAGTCAAACAGAAGTACCAAGCCCATTCATCCTATTAGAAGGTTTCTACAAGTGCCCGGTTTATTTTTCATATCTAAAGTGCACTAGGTTCAATGATTATTAGCTGTAAAAGTGAAAAGCTCATTTTGCCAAGAGACAGGGAGCATGGTAAAGCTCATTTTGCCAAGAGACAGGGAGCATGGTTGGATATTTGTTTTCGTGTGCACACTGCTAACAAAAGGTCATGTTAAGCTGAATTTGAACTGGGTGCATTTATGAGCACAAAGGTTGTGCTAAAAACTATTACTTATGGACCACTAAAAGGGTTGTTTAATTTGACCGCCAATTTCTGATTTGAATGTGACTACTAGTAAGAATTTTTAAAATGAACATTTTGTATTGCAGCTCCAGGATGCATGTATTTCCTGAAAAGGAAATCGTTCTAATTTAAACAGAGACAAATGCAGTTAAAGCTTTAGATAAAAGTGTATAGTAACATGAGCTTTACATTTTCATGTGCTGAAAGGAGCAAGACTTGAACTATTCATTATCGGCATTTGAGTTATTGTATTGTATAGCACAGAGTATTTTAAGCATTGCTTAATTTGTTTAAAAAAAATACAAAAAAAAAGACATTCCAGGGTCATTCTCGGAAGGCCACTGCAGCCTGCACTTCCCATACCCTGCCAACGGCAGTACCAACATAACACCTAATCATCACACTCCTAAAAGTGTGACAATTCAGACTATTTCAGGCCACACACAGCTATACTAAGGACATGAGAGGCTAGTATTATTCATTTTCAATGTATATTGACTTAATAAACACGGTTGCTGTGCTCATCTCAAATTTAAAATAAGACAGCACCACCATGTGGAGGACTGTCACTAGAGCTGGTGCTGACAAATAAGTGCTGGTACCAAGCACCGGAAACCACCGGCACAAATTAAGCACTGATTTTAAAGAACTCGTTATTGGAGTAATTTAGTAATGTTAATGAACCTGAAAATGTATATGTGTTTATTAAATTGTTTAATTTTAACTACAAAAGTGTACTTGTGCATGCATTCTTTTTATTTGGTGTTAATTCTATTTATATAATAGGTATTTAGAGGTTTTCTAATTATTTGCATATGCAAATAATTCCACACCACTAGGACTACTGCTTAGAGTACAGAAGTCTATTTTTGTCTCTGCCTTTAATTTATGCTGATCCAATCTACCTCCAAGTTCTCCCTTGTACCTCAATTTTCCATGTTCTGAATGAATGGCATTATTTGAATTAATTTGAGCTATATGCAAACCACTTGTTGCCATCTTACTAATTGTAATAGCAGTTGTTCAGTGATTTACCAGTTCATCACAGGCTTGGAGCATTTGGCCATCGAGTCTCATTTATCATTCTTTAATGCGTGCACTAGTTGTTTTGCTAAGTAAAAAAAAGTAAGCTCCTGCTAATGTGTGTGGTTTTTCTTCTTTTGCTGGTCGAGTTTTTGTTCATCTTGAGAAAATGTCCCTACACCCCATGTTTGTTTGACTGTGGAATGTGATTTGCTTTACCATCACAGCCATGGCCCTAAATATTTTCCTTTTGCTATAGGTGTCCCCATATGGAATGCTGGCATAAACCAGCTGCTGGGATAACATTAAGAAACATTTCTGGCTAGATCACTTATTTTACTACAGAAAGAGTCCAGGATGAAACGGGTTGTAAATGAATCGAAATGATGGGTTTCCTACATTTTGAAACATCTGTAGTAGTGTGGCTAACGCAAGGAGTTGGCTGATTGTGCAGGCAGGGAATGGACCTCCAAAAGCATATATAGCTACGGATTTCACGTTCATAACTTTCATAGAGGCAGATGAAAGATACTACGACCTGATGGTTACTGTGCAACAGAAAGTTTCATTCTTTCCCCTTTATTTGCTACATGCGTCACTGGAGGAAAAACACGATTTGAATAATAACAGCTCCCACGTTTGTGTATGTGTTACTTTAAAGTGCATTTTTTATTATTTTCGTCATTTGGCACATTCACGCTAATGCACAGCCCAAACAGTATATATACATAGATGTGTGTATGGACCACACAACGGAACCTCCTATACAAAGATGGTGGTGCAAAAAAGGTACAGGAAGACACCAAATGAAAATTGTGACACAAACCATCCTCACAGCAAACTGTGAAAAAGGTATTTTGCAGCAGTGCATTAGGTATGTCAAATAGCCCCCTAAAAATAAATTATTAGAAGGCAGAGGCCAACAGAATGGTGTTGCAGTACACCAGATCTAGCAATCACACGACAAGCTGCATTTGAAGTAACTCTTGCAGAGGTAATTTATCAAGTTATCGGTAACCCCATCATGCACACAAGGTTGGCAGTACCTGGACACTGCTTCAGAGTTATAAAGATGCAATGTCAAATCCTTTTCAGAAGAACATCTTAAAATTTGTGAATGCAATCAAACTTTGTTCACATAAAATTGGGAGGAAGTGAAGCAGAAAGCAGCTGTACAATCAGCGAAAGAGCGCCAAACACATTCAATATACAAAAAAATCATCATTTGATTCAATGCACAAATTGCGCAACTGACGCACACGCACATGCATTAATTACACCTTCTTCTCCAGCTATACATCTCGAGTGGGCAAAACATGCTCACCACGTATTGATGCTGTTACAATAGGTACCACAAACCAGAGTGTTGCAAATAGATTCAGAGGTAGTCTTACAACAGAGAACCTTTAACCCTGCACATTTAGCTAAAAAGCTAGGTTGTGGCCTACATTTTCTGAGAAACCATTTTACTGCTGAGTGACATTAATTCTCGGTCAGAGGGAAACGATCCACTCCTCACTTTGACTGCAAGTCGGTTTAGACTGTGGAGCCACAATCAGGAAGGTCCGAAGTACACTTTCTAGAACTTTTTGGTCTGAAAGGAAAAGAGTGGATTTTAAACAAGGAGGGTCGACAGACTTGAGATAGTCATCTTTAATGTGCTCTTTGGCAAAAGGAGTTTGAAAAGTGCGAGTACTACAGAAAATAGTAATTATTCAACAGACAGTACGTTAAGCCAGATTTTTGTCAATGTGACGGGGAGTGTATATTGGATGGTCACCTTAGTCTGCAGCAATACTGTCTTTTGGGCAAGATTGCTTCCCAGTCGGCCATTCTTGGAATTATGAACTCTGTGTTAGGTCCTTAGCAGTAACACAGGACCCTTGAATACCATTAGCATTCCTCAAACCAAGATTTCACTATACTGCATCTTGAAGAGACTTTATTTAAAGTTTAACCAATGCTTTCACATATTAAGGTTTCCATACTACTTTAAACTATGGAGTAGATTCCAAAAGGGTTTCCTGCACCACATATGTCTGCTGCAGAACATGTTCAAAAATTGTCATGAGTAAAAAGCAGAGCAGCAGAAGATGGTGGACACATTATCAATAGTCATCTGAGTTGTTCAGTCTTTGCACAGGCTATCTTCCTTGGCTCATGCTGTTGAACCAGTGCTGCTCTGCTGCAACAGTCAAATTCCCAAGGATATAGGTAGTGCGTTTTCGCGGATGCAAGCAATAATACCAATCATGTCGCATCCAAACAGTTGCGTCAGCAATTTATAAGGGCAACTGTAAGAAAACAGAACTGAAAGGACAAGCATGAAAAAGACAGAAGGGGAATGCAGGAGGGTGATAAGGAAACAAGGAGGGTTGACAACATTTCAGAATGACCGGAAGCGTGCAGCATTGACAACTACATCAAAGAACAGATAGTAGGTTTTGTAAAGTCCCAAACTCTTTGGTATCATAACCATGCGCTAGCAAAATGAAAAACCCAGTCGATGGAACTTGTCGCGAAAGAGATCAGCCTTCTTCTTTTACGATGGTGATTCTGACTCATCTGCCATTGTATCCATCGATTCATTCCCTCCAATCATCTTACTGTAGTTCTTTTGCTGTTCCTCCTTGAACGAATCCTTCACCTTGTCTCTTTTTAAACCTCCATCCCTGTGACACGAAAAAAAAGACACATCAAAGCTAGTTCCAGTGTTTAGGAACAGCAGTCACTTTTGGAGTACATGAAATAGGAGTCTCACATTTTATTACGGACTTGTGTGACACCAAGAGAAATTTGTTTGAATATACATTTCTGAGTATTTTTAGGGAACTTAACACAGTTTATTTTTACATTCAAAATTATTGTTAGCAATTGTGCACAGAACGGCTGCAAGCTAAATGTACTAAATTTCGCTTAATCAGGCGTTGAAATATTTTTTTTTCTTAAAGTCTTTATTGAGTTTTATTGTAACATACATTAACAAAGACAAAAATATAAGAATCAATTTGAGGCGACACTTCACCCATTAAAGCTCATTACAATTAAAGGAGATTATGTCTGTACATAATAACACCGTAGTTGCGCCTATCAGATCATAAGTTAATCAGCACTCGAGCATCAAGGAGGAAAAAAAAAATTGCCAATGAGACAACAATTGGGTAAAAGCAGTGACCCAAAACTATTACCCAAAAACCTTCACATATAGTTTTTTATTAGCGTTTATTCCAATTCCACTCATATATCGCAAGACAAACATAATGGAGCGAAAAGGAAACATGTAGGGCAGATCCAGTGATTGTTAAGTAAAGATAGCCTCGGTAAACACTGTGTTTGTTGCAATTGACTGAGACATGGTCAGGGTTGATGAGAAATATTGCTGTGTTCCGTAAATTTATCTAATGTATGCCATATTTTCTGATATCTTGGGGTTACCTGGAAGAGCCTCCTGGGAGTTGTGAACACTTCTGAGGGATATGATCCATGCTCATCAAGTGTGATAGGATATGGTATTGAATGATTTCCTATCTGTGAGGATAATATTGATGGCAATGGTTAGGAGGCGATCAAGGAGTGCCATGTCATGGGTGTTACGATGCAAAGTGATCGGTGAGGCCCACGGGCCTAGAACAACCCTCGGAAAATTTAAGATAATCTTTGTTTTAAATATCTTTGATAGCTGGTCTTCAATCATTGACCAAAATGAGCTAAGGTGGGTGCAACTAAAGAATATATTCTGCTGTCCCTGGGGACTTATTGCAATTCCAACACCTATCATTATCACGCAATTTTAATTTATGTAATTTGATCGGTGTCCAGTGAAGTAGGTTTATAGTACAAACAATTGATTGTGTGAGTGAGTGGACAACCTTATTTGTACAGTTTTCTTCTGAAGGAGAATCTATTTGCAGGGTTTCTAATTGTTTCTTCCATTTCACTTACAATGGTGTTGGTGAAGCTGGGGTGGGGCTGGTTGGCACTTTGTATATTTTTGATGCCATATATCCGCTGAGTGCCATGCCACCAGGTGTGAGACAATGGGAGGGTGGTCAAATGTGCCTAATTGAGATAATTTCGTTTTAAGTTTCAGAAAAGCATAAAAGTCGAGATTGGTCACGTCAAATATATATTGGAGTTCTGCAAAAGAGCGGGGAGTGGTGTTATCATAATTCAGGTCTTTGATTAGCTCTAGACCTTTGCTAGCCCATGATGGTTCCAGGTTAGTGATCGCTTCTGCTATAATTTTTTGCTTATGCCATAAGGAAGTTAACACTGAGTTAGAAATGGAATTTGGCATGAGGTTATCCAATAGTTCCAGCACTTTGACAGTATCTATAAGTATTTGCTGAGAATGTGTTACCGTGTGTACTGACATGATGATGGAGGAAGCGATGTGGTAGGGAGTCGCAAAGTGTGCATTCTATATCTAGCCAGCGAGGGAAATTGTGTCAGATAGCAGCCAGTGGGCAATAGTGGTTCCAGTTCGGTAATTTGCAGCTGTCTTGTGAAAAGTCTACTCCAATAGCACAGCAATATTGAAGTTAATTTGTCAATAGTTTTAAAGAAGGTAGGTGATAATCCAATGGGAAGTGTAGGACTTGGACCTTTTTGGCTAAAGTCCCTAAACTTTTGGCTTTCCCCCTAGACCTTTTTTATGACATGGTGTTGCCAAATTAGACGCTTTGGACACTTTGCCACTGCTGATCAGTGTCAAAGTGCAAGTGCTCCCTTTATAAAGTGTAATGGTAATTGGTTGTCCATGATTGGTATGTTTACCTTGCTAGTAAAGTCCCTAGTAAAGTGCACTATGTTTGCCAGGGCTGGTAATGCAAGTGCTACTAGTGGGCCTGCAGCACTATTTGTGCCACCCCCACAGGCAGCCTTAAAAGGGGACTCAGGCCTGCCATTGCAGTGCCTGCGCGCAGTTTGTTAAACTGCCATGTTGTTCTGACAAGTGCACTCACATGCCAGACCTTACCCTTCCCTTTCTTTGCACATCAGACACCCCTATGGTAAGTCCAGGGTACCCCCTGGGCAGGGTGCAGTGCATGTGAAAGGTAGGACATGTACTCAGGTGTGTGCCATTTACGGACAGTGAAATAATCTCCATTTCGTTTTTCACTATGCAAAGGCCTTCTTGCCCATCGGACAGAATGGGGAGGCTGTGTAATATGTTTTCCAGCCTATCTTCCCAAAGGATTAAGATAGAAAAGTGAAGTTTAGTATGCCTGAACTAACAATGTAATAACATCTTTTTACGAAGGTGGTTTTTGCATTGTGTGTTTAGAAGCCTCTCTTTTAGAAGTGGCTGAGTTTTTGTGCTCTGACATTTGTGCGTCTCTGCCTGGCTGTGGATTGACTGTCTGGATTTGAAAGTGATAGAATCTGGGGAATGTCTTGACACAGGGGAGGAGGTGAGACAGCAACAGGCTGACCTGCATCTGGAGTGTAGGGGGGAGGAGAAGCCACTAGAGGTGAAGAGGCCTGGGTTAATGGTATAAAACAATTGTCCCATATCCTGCTGAGTGATTGAGAATCCAGACCCCCACTAATCAAAGGAAGAAGGTGTCACTGGCAGGGAGACACCCAGAACTGGTTTGAACAGGGGTCAGTGTCCCCTGAACACAAAGACTTCAAAGTCATTGAGGGGTATAACTATGAGGGCTGGAGCCCCTGAAGTTTGGAGAATGGCTTGATCAAGTGTGAACAAGACTGGAGCTACTTCGTGGTCAAGAGGACCTTTGCCAAGGAAGAAACAACTGAAGAGACTGAAGGATAGGACTGACCCTTGCTGTGGGGCTGGCCTGTAGTTTGCTGTTTTAACCAAAGAAAGGCGAAAGGGACTTTGCTGTGTGCTGTGTCCCCCTGCTTGAAAGGACTTGGTTGTGCACTGTGTTATGAAGTAACTTATCCCCAAGGGCCCAAGGGAAGCTGGCTCCTTGTTGCGGAAACAAAGGAACACAAAAGTTTCCATGAGAGTCTCAGAGGTGCTGTATGTGCGTGCCTGTTGCAGCCTGAGACCCTCATAAGGTGTGCCCTGTGATCGTGGGCACCTGGAGTCCAAGCAAGAATCAGTGACGCGGTGTGTGTGTGTGCTTTTTTCAACCTGAACCCCTTTGTGAGGATTGTCCAGTTATCGTGTGCACCGGAATTCAAGTAAGTCTCATCGACGCTGTGTGCGTGTGCACCGTGTAACCTTTGTGAGGATTTGCCTTGTTATTGTGTGCACTGGAGTCCAAATGAGTCTCATCGACGTTGTCTGCATGTGCATTGTGCACCGTGAGACCTTTGTGAAGATTTGCCCAGTTATCGTATGCACCGGAGTTAAAGTGAGTCTCAGCGACGCTGTGCACGTGATCTTCGTGCAGCCTGAGACCTTCGTGTGGAGTGCTCAGTGATCGTGCACCCAAAGCTCAAGGAAGTCTCAGTGACGCTGTGTGCGTGTGCCCTGTTGCAGACTGAGATCTTCGTAACTGTAGCGGCCGGACCGGCAGCCCCGGAGGAGCTGAGCCGCCGGCCCGAGCCCGCCGTTGCCAATTCACAAAGATTGCATTGGAGGCCCAGCCGCTGGACGAGGAGAGGAGAGTGAGTTTGCACCACCCAGGTAACGTGTGTTGACTCCTGGGGCGGGGTGCGGGCTGGGAAGGAGACGCTCTCGGCCTCTCTCTCGTTCCGGCAGCGCGAGCCTCTGCTTCGGCTCGTATCGCGGCCTGTATTGCCAAGGGAGTGGCAGTACAGGGGCCGGAGTGCAGAGCTACACTTTTTGATTACTCCGTTCCCATGTTGGGGGCAACTGTTGAGAGGCTGACTGCAAGTCAGAAAGAGAGGCGGAGAGACCGCCTAAGGCACAGTGATCGGTGCCTGAGTGTATTACTCATTATTCCATTTCAGCATAACGGAGTACCAGACTGTCGAATTTCACATTGCATCATTTCTGCATAACGGAGTACCTGATTAGTGTATGACGCATGGCATTATTTCTGCATAACAAACTACCTGATTGTCTTATGACGCATTGCATTGTTTCTGCATAACCAATTACCTGAGTAGTGTATTACGCATTGCCTTATTTCTGCATAACAACGTACCTGGTAGTTGTATTACGCATTGCATTATTTTTACCTTGCAAAGTGCCTGATTGTTGCGTTACGCATTGCATTCTTTTTATATTGCTGAGTGTCTGATTGCTGCGTTACAGTATTTTTACATTGCAAAAGTGCCTGATTCTAGCATTACGAACTGTATAACATGATATTACGATTACAGGAGAATGTTTAGAAGTGCTCATTAATACCACCAGAACTTACAAGGGCTGGCTGGCCTAACAACCGGCCAGGAGAAATAGTACACAAACTAATATGCTGGATTTATATCGTGTGGTCTTATTGTATATCTTTTTATATAAAGTTTATACTCATTTTTATAAAACTCGTGTGGAGTTTATTTGTGGGTCATCATTGGGTTGTTGTGAGCGTGGTTGCAAATACTTTATACAGTTGCCTTGAAGATAAGCCTAGCTGCTCGTGCCAAGCTACCAAGGGGGTGAGCGGGGCTATCTCAGAAGGTAGCCTTGCTTTCCCTGATGGAAGGTCCCTACTTGGCCTAAGGTACCTACCTCAGCCAACCAGGGATCCCGGGTCTAACAGGAAGCATAGATGTGACAATGTTGACCATTAGTGTAATCATCATTTTGAGGGTTTCAAGTCTACCCCACCATGATATGCGTTTCGGGGCCCAGGAGGAGAGGAGCTCTTTGACTTTATATAGTTTGGGTTTAATTATGTTGCAGAGATTCGGTTAAATCGCTGGTAAACCATAAACCAAGATATTTGATTAATTTAGGTTGCCATTTGAGTCCGGAATCCTCAAGGCGGGTAGATCAGCAATGTGGGTTGAAGGGTAGAACCTCAGTCTTTTCTTTGTTTGAGGTGTACCCAGAGACCAAGGAGAACTTGTGAATTACATTAGGGATCACCATTATCGCTTCCAAAATTTCGAAGAATATAAGGATATCTTCTGCAAATGCAGCGGTTTTAGATGATGTCATACCAAAATGAAACCTTTTAATGTCTGAAAAGTTATTTAGTATGTGCAATAATGGGTCAATGTTTAATAGGAAGAGTAGTGGTGACAGGGGGCAACCCTGCTGTGTACCTTGATGTAGGCTGAAGCGAGCGGAGAGTGCGCCATAGGATCAGCATACAACGCCATAGTCATTTTTATAAATGGCACACCTAACTTATGTGTTACCGATTCCAGTAATGGCCATGAGACCTTATCAAAGGACTTTTTCGCGTCAAGGGCTATTGCAGCCGCTGGATGTAAAAATAGTTACTCTTTATCTACAATGTGACAGAAAGTGCGTATATTGTCTTGGCTAATCCCGCTTTAACTAACCCTGTTTGAGTGTTGTATATAAGCTTAGGAATGAATGGTCCTAGTCTTTTGGCCAGGACCTTTGCATAGATTTTGGCCTCCATGTTTAGGAGGGATATTGGCCTTGTTTTAACCCCTCCCCTGCTCATGACGGAACCATTCCGTCATGAGCCACGGTCGCCGTGTGCTCATGACGGAGTGGTTCCGTCATGCTGCGGCCGTTGGCGGCCGCGCCGCCCACGCGGCGCTAATTCCCCACCTGTGCGGGCGATTAGCGCAGTGGGCGGAGTCATGACGGAACCACTCCGTCATGAGCACAGCTCAACCGTGGCTCATGACGGAGTGGTTCCGTCATGAGCACCGCGCCACCGCGCTGCCCCCAAACCCCCCCCATCGCTGCAGCGGAATTCCCGCCGCAGCGAAAGGGTTAAGTGTGATCTTTACCTTCTTTGGGGATCACTACGATAGTGGTCTCCGTTGCAGTTCCTGGCACCTTACTCAGTAGTGCAAAAAGTTCCAGGGTGTCCTTCAGAGGTTTCAAAATGGATTTTGTAAAAAAATGTATAGAATGTTATGGGGAAGCTGCCTGGGCATGGAGCTCTGCCAGAACGGATACATTTTTAATGCTTTCTCAATTTCCTCAGTTTCTAGTGGTTTACTTAATCTATCCTTCACAGTATCCAAATTTGTTTCTATCTGCAAACTATTTAGGAATGCTAGACAGTTTTCCGTGTTAATATCGGTCTGTGGACGGAATATGGCTGCACAGAAGTTCTTAAAGACTTCCAGTATATATACGGTTTTGGTTTTCTGTGAGACATTTGGAGCTTTGACGTCGGAGATTTGGGTACGGAGTTTCTTACATTTGAGGGTGGCTGCCAGAGCCTTCCCAGCTCGGTTAAGGTATAGCAACCTCTTAGACGCCTGTACCCATGGGTATACCCACTTGCTGATTAAAGTGTTGTAGTTGTATTTCAGTTGCCTAATTTCATTAAAATTGTGAGTATCCTTGGAGTGTCGAAAGGTGACCTCCTTCCTCTTTATTGCTGAGGCTAAGTGTTGTAAGGATTCTTTAATGTCCCTATATTTTTGGGCATGCGTTTCATGATTTGACCTCTTCTGGAGCGTTTAAATGCTTCCCAAGGGATTACCGGGGAAGTGATGGAGTTAGGGCTCTCTGCAAAGAATAATTACATTTCTTTCTCCAAGGACTGTACATCCGATTTCTTACCTAGAATCTCAGAGTACATTCGCCATATTAATTTGTTCTCCCTAGTGGATGAATTAAGAATAGATATAGATATAGCTGCATGGTCTGAAATGACTATAGGGTGGATTATGGCATCTGTGGTAGCTTGTGGTAGGGAGGTATCTACTAATAGGTAGTCAATGCATGAATAGCTTGAGTGGGGTGGGGAGAAAAATGTGAAATCACTTCCAGTGGGGTTATGAATTCTCCAGACATCAGAGAGCACATGAGTGGAACATAGGTTAAGAATTTGTTTATGTGCTAAATTTAACCCCTTCCCTGTGGGGGTAATTCCCCCACGGTGCAGGGGGGGGCTGCTGAGCTCGTCATGACTCACTGTGGAGCTGTGCTCATGATGAGCTGAGCTTGTCACGACCCCACCCACTGATTAATTCTCCCGCACTGGTTGGGAATTAATAGCGCGTGGGCGGGCCGCGGACGTTATGACGAGCTCAGCTCGTCATGAGCACAGATCCACTGTGACTCATGATGAGCTGAGCTCGTCATGAGCACGGAAGGGGTTAATGAAGAGAGATGGTCCAGTATAGTGTCCATTAGGAGATTGAAATCACCCCCAAAGATTGAGAGTCGTTCGGCATAAACAATAATTTCTTGTTTAGAGTGCACCACAATCGTGGGTCGCCCACATTAGGGGCATATATGTTCACTGCATAGAGGTCATTATCCTAATTTTTGAATCTGGTAAGCAGCCATCTGCCCTCCATGTCATGTTCTGATAAGAAAATAGATAGCCCAGGCCTTTTAAAAATTAAGGTAAGAACCCCATTTTTTTTCCACATGCTTCTGAGGAGATTGCCTTAGCAACCCATCCCTTTCTCAAGGATAAATGTTCTCTGAAACGAATCTTGGTTTCCTGTAAGAAGACTACATCACCTTTCAAGTCATTATAGTAGTTTGATGTTTGATCCTTTCGACTGCCTAATTCAACCCTTTGGTGTTAAGGGAAATTATGCTCAGTGACAACATTGGTGCCAACTGTGAAACTTTGGTATGAGCTAGGTCTAAGAGGCCGTCTCAGTGTTAGAAGTAGACTGTGCATGATTAGGTATTTCACTGGATTGGAAGGGGGAGAGAGAACAGTCTGACAAAGCAAAAGAGAGAAGAAAAACAGAGATACATAGCAGTGGGAAGCTGTGGGACTCTAACAGGGGACCTTGCCTCCCATCCCACTAGGTGGAGTCTGTAAGAGATGAGGTACAAAAGGAGACTGTACTGGGGACAGGCCAGAGGAGCAGGCTTCCAGTGCATGAGGCAATTAGAAGTAAGTGTCAGTCTAATAAGCATGGTGGCCACTCGGAGTGGTAAAGATTGCCCAATTGTAACCGGGGGAGTGGGCTGTGAATAGTGCACGACTGTGAGGCTGAGTGAATTGGGAGCATAGTAGAATCGAACGTGTAGCAGTAATTGGAAGTATGGCGGCACTTGGCATTAAGTGAGAAAACCACCTGCAAGTGGTCTGAAGAGTGAGCAGTGGATATGGCAGTTTTGTGTAGATGCAAAAAAGTGTCGGACAGCGGTGAGCATATAGTAGCCAGTGGCACAACTGTGTAAAGACGTGTGGAGTTAGATATTATAACAATGCAGATAATAAGGGAGCTGTAGACCTTCATCACACAGTTTGCAGAACTATAGTGGGTTAGCATAACAGACGAACAGTGTTAATGCTCGAACCAAGTTGTTCCCAACTGGGGGAAAACACGTGAACACATTTGAATAAGGCGGTGGCTTTCTATGTATATCAAAGAATCTGAGTGGAGATAAATAGCAAAACATCCTAGTTGGCCAAGGAGCTACAGTTGTTAGCCCCATAACATTTATATTGCTACAAAGAGAGTAGCGTACCATATAAAGACGGAAAATGTTCAGTCCAATTTTTGGAGGTCAATTCACAAACCTACCTAGAGCAACAAGTGGGTTCATTTAACATATTGATTTGTAAATTTTGAGTAACCAAGAAGCTACATCTGCTCACCAAATAGCATTTACAGCAATATGGCAAAGTAGTGTAATAAATAAACATGGTCCACGTTTGGTTCAGTCTGTTGTCAGTGGGGGACAAGTCAAAACTAGCATAAACACCTTTTTTTTAATTTCAAAAGAATTTTATTATTTTAAAAAGAGCAAATAAGGACATAAGATACAAGCAAAAGTGATACAATTGATATCAGACAAGGATAAACAATATAATAGAATGAAATTAAATAAGAAAAAACATACCATTAACAATCATTATTCTGCAGATATCATATAAATAAATTCATTAAGGATGAAATAATTGATAACCTGCAGAAGTAATCATCAAGAGTATCACCATCAGATAATACGATAGGGATAAGAGGAAGAAAGAAAGGAAGGAAGAAAAGACGGAGAAAGTAGGAAAGAGATGAAAAAAAAAAAAGAGAAAGACAAATAACAGTGAAAGAAGAGGAGAGGATTTCCAAAGAATTCATCCGACCCACAAGACAACAGTAACCAGACATCCTTAACCAGGCAAATCAAAAGGATATTGATCCACCAACCCCTCCGAGGCCAAGACCATATACGTATCTAAAGCTTTCCAAACACCAGCATATATAGAAGGAGAAAGATGAGCATGATCAACTGACGTATGAGCACTTCGTAAAAAGGAAACCCAAGCCCACCAAGTATGATAAGAAACAGAAGAAAAAGATTTCCACTCCATGAGAATAACTTTGACTGCAACAGTCAATAACAGATCCAACAATTGTAATTCCATGGAGTCTAGAGGCAGAGGGGTCGGAGCCGCCAGCGGACCTAATATAATTAATGGAAAGGAGAGTTGAAACTCAATATTAAATATAATCATGAGGTGTTTGTGTATCAAGTTCCAAAAGGGTTGGAGAAGGGAGCAATCAAAGAACATATGCTGAAAGTCACCTGGTAACAGCCTACAACTCCAACATATATTATTATCTTTGAGATTCAACGCAGACAAACGAGTGGGAGTCCAATGAAGAAGATTAATAGAAAAAAACTTAGACTGCATTAAAGAGGGGGCAATTTTGCAACGAAGAGAAAGTTTACCAATGTCTTGCCACGTTTCTGAAGAGATATGATCGGTAACACTATGATCAAAATGACGTAGCCATTTTTGCTGTGCGACCGTTTGGGAAAGAGGTGTAGAGGACGATAAGAATTTATAAATTCTGGACGCAAAATGACCAGTCTTGATCCATAATTGAAAAAGCGTAATCGTAGGGGACGAGGGATGAAAAATTATTTTAGCAAGTGCTACCTTTATCTTAAGAAAGGTGTAAAAGTCTAAGTTAGATAAAGAAAACTGTAGAGCTAGGGAAGAGAAAGGGATAGGATCATTATTGGAGTCATAGAGATGTTTAACAAGTGAGATACCTTTCCCAGCCCAATAAGACATCAACTGAGGTTCAATATTAATTTTGATTTTAGAATTCCGCCAAATAGACGACCATCTAGTTTTATGCAGTGGAGTTGCCACCTTCTTATCAACCTTGCGAACCGCAGCAATAGTGTCTAAAATAATAGATCGAGAGAATGGAATAGAAAGGGTACTCGTGGTTAAAAAAGAAGCCGTCGGCAGCGGAGAGGCCAGTTCTTGTTCTATTAGCAACCAAGATGGAACATGAGTAGAGGGAGAAGAAAACCAAAGAGCACCCTGAGACGCCAGGAAAGCAGTTTGATATTTCCCCCAATCAGGAAGATTACAACCTCCCATATCAAAAGATTTACGTAAGAATTTATAAGCAATTCTAGCTCTTTTACCATTCCATAAAAATTTGGAAGTAAGTATGTCCAGCTCATGAAAAAAGGAATCAGAGAGCTTTACCGGAAGCATAGAGGAAACAAAATTAATAATAGGTGTTATCATCATTTTAAGAGTCTGTAGTCGACCCCATCATGAAATATGTTTCGGAGACCAAGTTTCTAAAAGACGTCGCACCTTAAGAATAGTTTGAGATTCATTATAAGAAGCCGTAGCATAAAGGGTGGAACAAAAATAAATACCCAGATATTTTAGTTGTTTAGATTGCCATTTGAAACCCGCTGAACCCATATGAGAAGAAAAACAATAAGCATTTAAGGGGAACATCTCTGTCTTATCTTTGTTCAGAGTATATCCTGAAACCTTTGAGAAAAGAGAAATCATGTCAAAAATAGCAGGGATGGCCAGTGCAATATCCTCAGAGAAAATAGGAACATCGTCCGCATAGGCAGCTGTTTTTATCTGATGAGACCCAAAAGAGAACCCCTTAATGTCTGGATGTAAATCAATCATTCTGAGAAGAGGATCAATAGATAACAAAAATAAAAGAGGAGACAGGGGACATCCTTGCCTAGTACCTTGGCGAAGATTAAAAAAAGACGACGTAGCTCCATTCACTCATATGTTAGCTCTAGGACGGGAATAAAGAGACATAACCATACGGATAAAGGAATCACCAAGACTATGCGCACATAAAACAGCACGAAGAAAAGGCCAAGAGACCTTATCAAAGGCCTTTTCAGCATCAAGGGCCAAGGCCGCCGCCGGAAGATTGGATCGCTTGGCTGAACCGAGAATGTGACAAAAAGTACGGATATTATCACGTGCAAGACGACCTTTTACAAACCCAGTTTGGGAAGGATGAACCAATTGAGGAATAAATGATTCTAAGCGTTTAGCCAAGATTTTAGCAAAAATCTTAGCTTCCATGTTAAGAAGGGAAATAGGGCGAAAATTCTTAGGGTCAGAATGATCTTTCCCTTCTTTGGGGATCACCACAATAGTGGCATCAGCAGCAGAACCAGACACAGAACCATCTTTAATAAAAGCATCAAAGACGGATTGAAGATGCGGCACAATCACAGATAAAAAGGTTTTATTAAACAAAATAGGATATCCATCAGGACCAGGAGCCTTACCAGAGCGAGTAGCTTGAATTGCAGAAATAATTTCGTCAGGGGTAATCGGGCCATTCAAAGAATTATTATCTTCCTCTGAAACAGTTTTCACAGGAAGTGTCTTTAAGAACTCTTGGCACTGTTCAAAAGAAGATTGATTAGAGGGGGTATATAAATTATTATAAAAATCTCGAAAGACCTCCAGAATTTCTGTAGTCTGAAATTTTTTCTTACCAAGACGATCAGTGATAGAAGAGATTTGGGAAGATTTATACGAGGATTCCTGTAATTTTAATGTGGCCGCAAGCAGCTTACCAGCACGGTTTTTTAACAGCAACTTCTTAGATTTCTGAGCCTGAAGACCAATATGAGCTCTTTTAGTGACTATAGTATTGTATGTATATTTTAAATTTTTAATAGATTGCAAACAAGATTTATCTTTAGATTGTCGAAAAAGAGATTCTTGGGTTTTAATCTCAGCTGCTAAATCCGAGAGTTCTTTCCTAATAGCAGCATTCCTCCTTGACATACACTTGATGATCTGGCCACGGAAAGTGCATTTAAAAGAGTCCCAAAGAACAACAGGGGAATCAACTGAACCAATATTCTCAAGAAAAAACGTCTCAATCTCATTAGAAAACTCTCGAACCTGGGATTCATCATATAAGACTTCTGTGTTTAGTCTCCAAGATCGAGATCTCGCTCTAGGGGCAAAAGACAAAAGTGTGAAAGTCACCGCGGCATGGTTTGAAATCAAAATAGGATGAATAAGCGGAGATGAGGAAGATTGAACAAGAGATGAATGAACCAAAAGATAATCAATGCGTGAAAACGACGAATGGGGGAAGAGAAAAATGAGAAATCACTACCAGTGGGATTATGAAGACGCCAGACATCCTGAAGATTAATAAGAGAGCACATATTAATCATTTGTTTATGTGATTTAGGGGGACGAAAGTTAAAGGCAGAATTCCAATCAAGGATGGGATCCATTGGTAAATTAAAGTCTCCACCTACAATAAGATTACCAGAATGAGGTGTGTCATTTAGCTTTTTGGTGATTACTTTCCAAAAAGACGGATCGTCCGTGTTAGGGGCATAAATATTCATGACAAAAAGATCAACATTGCCATCAGTCAACTTGGATAATAACCAACGACCCTCAGTATCACATTCAGAGGAAACAATAGACAAACCAGAATGTTTAGAAACTAAAGTGATTACCCCATTTCTTTTGCCGCAAGCATCTGAACAAGCAACCTCCGAAACCCAATCTTTCTTCAGAAATAGCACCTCTCTGGCAGAGACCTTCGTCTCTTGAAAAAGGACTAGATCCTAAGAAAGAGATTTGCAGTAGTCTAATATCTTTGACCTTTTAACTGGGTGATTTAACCCTTTCACATTAAGGGAAAGTATATTCAATCCAGTCATAAAACTACTAATAGGGAAAAAAGAAGCAACATAAATGATAGAGGATATACAATAACCACAGAAATGCACCCCCACATACTAGCCAACAACACGAAACAGGAAGAGTCCAAATAGGAAATCCAAAGAGAAAAGGAGAAAGAAGAGGAAAAGGAAAGAAAGAAAGTATAAAGAAAAAGAAAGAGAAGAAACAACAAGAACGGTCTGAAAGAGACCAAATTCATACTAGGGGGACATGGGAAGATGAGCAAGGAGGCCATCACGAGGAATAAAAGCAATCGGCATAAAGGCCCCAATACAATATATAATAAATATACTTATGTAAGAAAAGGAAATAACTGAAATATAAACAGGAATTAAATATGGTATTCTAGAAACAAGTCATTATATAATACTATAAAGGCAACAAGAATGTGCCAATGATAAAAAGGTGGCATAAGCTAATAACTATCTCTAATATTAGATAGAAACGAAATCGAAGCAGACATCATGAAGAGCCGTAGAGAATAAAGAGAAAGAAATACATTTCAAAAGAAGGCTATAAGGTAAAATAGGAAGAGAATAAATGTGACATAATAGAGAAAGGCATAAAACAACTGAATCATTATAACAAACTATGAAGCACTATGGCAGATAAATAGAAGAAACAAGTATATATGTAAATATGTAAACACTAAAGATAGACATCTAGTTGACTGTGCTTAAATATAAAAAACATATTATATTAATGTAACGCAAAAGAGGCAAGAATATCGTAAAGTTATAACCATATAAGTAAAAACATGAGACAATAAAAGTGCAATACAAATATGTTAAGTTAGAGCTAATAGCGAGAGGTAGTTAATAATAATGAGTAAACAACCCAATCCATAATATAGCAATATAATAAATGTAAAAATGTCTGTACAAAAATTAAAATTAACTCTATATATAGCAAGTACTAAATATCTATGAGCAATTTATATAACATACTAGCAAACAATATAGATAATCATTAATGGCGTTCTCCAAATAAACACAACAACAACAGAAAAACACCACGCGAAAAGAACAAATAAAAATACATTAATGGAAGTAACATTAATTGGAATCAGGGAGAAAGGAAGAGCAAGTCTACACAAAACTACCAAGGAATTAAAAGAAGTCATAAAGTGAGGTAAAAAAGATCCGAAACCCGAAATGGACAAGAAATCACAAGCATGAGTGAGGACAACCTACAAAGAAACAATACCACAAAATAATAGAGAATACAAAAAGTAGATATACCGGAAATAGTAGTTCACTACAACACAAGGATACGAAGGTAGAATAGATATGGAAATGGAAAAAAGAACACAACCCATCACAAATTTACAAAGCGTACCAAGCCACACACGAAAAGACAACAAATGCACGCCAACAGCAGTGGACAATAAGACCACCACACAGAACTAAAAAGACAAGCTTAATAGATCCGGAAAAAAGAGGACTCATTGCAGCTAAATGAAACCACATCAGGTGCCAGAGAGCCCAGGATCGCGCGAGGCTTCCATTTGAAGATCCATTTGTAGCTCCATCTGATTATCCAAAAACAAGGCCAAGTCAGCAGGTTCATCAAAAATTCTGGAATGACCTTTGAAGGTAATGCGGAATTTTGAAGGACCAGAAAAAGAGAAGGGAATATTCATCTCAGAGAGACGATTCCGGAGATTAAGAAAGCATTTCCTCCTTATTACCGTGTCTCTGGCAAAGTCCTGAGAAATTGAAATACGATGCCCATTCCATAAGACACCTTTAACCTTCCGCATATGGGCCAGAATTTGTTCCGTAGTAGGAGGGCGCAGTGGCTTAAAAATTATCGCTCTTGGTTGCGTGGCCGATTTAGATCGAAAGGTGGGAACTCGGTGTGCCCGTTCCAACTCAAAGTCTCTTTGGAATGAAATTTGCAGTGTAGAAGGAATCCATTTATATAAGAAATCAATCATAGAGGGTGCGTCTTTCTCAACGTCCTACGGAAGACCAAAAATGCACAGATTGGATCTACGATTACGATCTTCTTGTTCAGTGAGATCCCTCCACAATGCTGCCATAGAACGCACAAACTGACAAAGAGGCCTGGATTGCTTTTGGATAGCATCCTCTGCACCACTAATACGTGTTTCTGTGGCTGAAACACGAAGGGACAAAGCCTTGAAATCATTCCTAATGGCTGACACCTCCACTTGCAACAAATCTGTATTAGTCTTGGTAGACTGCGCAATTGCATGAACATCATTAAGGCGCGTCAGAATAGTCTCAAGAGTGGAATTAGTGTCTTTTTGAACAGCCTCAGGTGAAGGAGACACTTGTTTGGACCTTTTAAGAGAAGCTTTAGATTCCTTAGCATCTTTAGCATTTGGTGACAAGCCCATATTCGCAGCCATAGAGCCCACAGCCACAGCAGGAGCAAAATATATCTCTTCAGAGAAATGAAAAGAAGGAAAAAAAAAAAGAAAAACCAGAGGAAACAAGTGTATAGAATATGCAAACCAGAAATGCGCAAAAATTGGAAAGCACACTGCCAGCACCAAATCCAGGATAATAATAATGGCGGGCTTACATGTCAAAAGAGAGAATTCCCTCACAAAAATACCATACCAAGGTAATGAAGGCGCCCTGAAGAGATGTATACGTAGAAAACCCCAAAAAAGCTCTCACCATAGGCATCAATGTAAAGGAGGAAAGAAAGAAAAACAAAATACACTTTGTAATTGAGGAGATAGTCACCAGCATCTGTATATCCTCACTTCTGGTCAGTTCAAAGGAAAAACGATGTCATGTTGTGGAGAATAAACACCTCCCTCAGCGATGAAAAAAGAAAAACAAAATGGCGGCCGCTCGTGAAGCCAACGAGCGCCACCATAAAACGTAATAAATAAAGCCACCGGCAGTGTTAGAGAGCAAGAGAGTCTCTCACTCAGCCCACCCCATCGTCAGAAGCATGTGACCAGTTTTAGTCCGATATGAGGCACTCCAAAGCAGCAAGAAATCCTCGAACGGCCCCCGTTTGTCACGGAGCTCAAGCGCGAACCGCCATCTCCCAGCGGCGCGCAAGCCACGCCCCCTCTAGCATAAACACCTTTAAATCAGGCAGTAGCACTAAATATCAAACCTCAATCTGATGACTTCCCCGGGAAGCAATCCATGTCCATCTGAGATTCAGATTTATTGTCCAAACAGTTAGAAGAATTAGCAGGGTCAGTGAAAATCCATGTCTTTCCTTTTAATGTGATTTTAAACGTTGATGGGCCAACAAATGAGTATAATAATTATAATCTTCATTCAGCGGCAATTACAGTCATAAAAGATAAAAAAACGCTAAATATAAAACAACAACAATTCATTTAAAAGTTCATATAAAAGTTTGTGCAAGGTCACAAAGGTCCTTCCTGCCGTCAATCACACATGGAGTTTCTGGATCTAGGTGCTGCTCTCAAATAGTTTGTAACTACAAAAAAAGTGTGTGCTCATTAGACAGAAGCTGTAGGTACAATAAAGCAACACGGTCATGCCTAAATCTTAAGTCTTTTATAAGGGGTTTAAAAAACAACCTAATGGGCGAGTAAAATATTTGCAGAACAAAATGTAGGGTATCCTGTGGAGACCTATCATCGCAGCCACAGGGACCTCTATCCTCTACATGTGAAACAAAGCCAGCCGGGGATGCCAAGAGATGGTGGAGCTGATTGAATCTAAAATGGGAAACTAAAAATCTGTCTGGGGCACTAGTTAAAATAGAGTGATATTTCTTCATACCCTGGCCTGATTTAACTAAAACATGCTCTCTTACCATGGGTTTACTGAGCTTTTTCCCCTCACGGAAGGCCATGACGTATTTGTAAAACAGCTCTTTTACTATTTTCTTATATCGGGGCTTCACTGTGTCATATTTCAAGAAAATATCTGCTCTTCCTAGAGCAGTGAGGGTCCCCTTAACATGCCGTAACCATGGGATTTTAAATGAATGGTCTAGTGAGAGGCAGTCCAGAATACCGGAGCGGTTAAAAGTTGTCTCATCACTAGACTAGATCTTCACACAGCACAACAAAGGCTTAACTGCCACCAGGTCAGTTATATACTTGAGACCTAATTCTTCATGTACAGAAAATGAGGGAGTACCCTGGGGGACCTTCAGGATTCGTCTCAAATTTATTTTGTGCAGTCGGTAGATTGTTGACCGTTGTGTACCCCCAGACCTCGCTACCATACAAAACCTTAGAAGTGCAGAAAGACTGGTATAGCTTTAAAACCACCCATGGTGACCAGGTTCCTAATCTATGGGCATAATTTGCGATAGCTCCCATTGATTTTTTCATATTCATTAGCTTCCCCTCCCACATGTTTCCAGTTTAATTTTGCATCAAATAGGATTTTCAGGTATGAAAAAGCCAGGACCTTAGCTATGGGTATCTACCTTAAAGATCTTTGATCTAATCGCCCGAGTGCCTGTTTCCATAACATACGATTTAGGAAAATTAGGAGACAAGTCCAACCCATTCATTAAATGGACAAATCTATCTATCAAAGTCTGTAGGCCCAAGGGTGTACGCGCCATCAGAACGGCATCATCCGTGTACAACAGAACTGGCACTGCTCTCCTACCTATCCTAGGGGTGTCAGTCTGTAATGATATCAAAGCGGATTCTAGGCCATTTACATCTATTGTAAATAAAAAAGGGGCTAATAGGCACCCTTGGCAAACTCCCCCCAGTGCAATTAAAATAATCAGTAAGATCCCGTTCATGCGCATATCTAACTACAGCAGTGGTATGGGCATGAAGGGTCAATAATACATTTATGATCAATGACTCGACCCTAGAATACAGAGTAAGGTCCACAATTTCTTGCGGTTCTCCCAGTGAAATGCTGAGGTGAGATCCATAAATCCTAAGAAAGTGCTCCAGGTTGGGCAATTGTATATTTGAAAATTAAGAGATAAAGATTTAGGCACTGTTCTGTAGTTGATTTTCCTGTGCGAAAACCATATTGCACCTCCAAGATGATTTGGTTTGTCTCAGCCCAGGCGGAGAGTCTGTCTAATAAAACCCAACCCACAACCTTGACTGTGGAGCCAATTAGGGATATAGGCCAGTAACAGTGAGGGTTGTCCTGGTCTCCCTTACTTAAAAATCGGTACGATGATGGTGGTAGACCATGAGGGTGGCATCACGTCCCTTACTGCAGCATTAAGCACCCTGGTAAAAACCAGAGCCCATACATCAATATTGTCCCAGAAAAGATCCGGGGGGGGATCCCATCGGGTACTAGGGCCCTATTCCGGGACAATCCCTCAATGCCCACCCTCACTTCATCCAGAAAGAAAGGTAATGAGAGTATCACTGAGGCAGGGCTCAAATTTGTTGGTAGATCCCTCACTTTGTCCAAATTATAAACTCCCTCAAAATGCGCATACCATTGTTCTGGGGTGATACGGTGACATAAGGCTGGTCTTGATGGCTCTGAAAAGCAGGAGCTGTTTATAGTATGCCAAAAAAGAGTGCAGTCCCGCTGTTCACTTGCTTCCGATAGCTCTTCCCATGCTTGTCTTTGTAGCAAGCACCTCCATTCCTTGAGGGCCCCCTTATAATTACTACAACATCTTGCCACCCAAATTCTATCACATGGGGTCTGTTTCAGTGACTGCTTAAGGAGCCGGAGAGCCCGGGAGCACTCCCCATCAAACCACTTTGGGTATTCAGAGGGGGGTAAACTACCTGGGCTGTTAGAAGACTGGCAACTGACCGGGCGAGCCCTCTGCCGGGAGGAAGAAGGTTTTATAGCCCTCAATAAAAAAATTATTTTCAATCTCCCAAGTTTCCTGAATACAAATAAAAGGATCAAATAAACTGGATCCACCCATCATCTGCAAATTGTGCAGCTAGGCCAGCCACTTTCTAAGAAATAAAACGTACATTTCCCCCAGTGCCCTGGGTATAGTTTGAATGGGGAATTGTGGAACCCTCAGACTGGTCTACGATCCCATTAGTGATTGGACTGTTAAAGTGATATCCTAAATTTACGTGCGGAGGTGACTCAATGTTTGCCAATCACTGTATCGGACGTTCTGAGGGCGTGTCTCTGACTTTGCTTTTAATAACAGTCTCTGACAGTCAATCTGGATCATTAAGGTCCGCCAGAGAGACATAGGGATTAAAGGTTGTGAGTATCGGATTGAAATATCCGTGAGTCTTTTACGTAAGGCTAAGAATCCTTTTCTTCAGATGAAAGTTTCTCTCTCATAGCCTTGGGATATGGTGTATTGCCACAGGCATTCATATATTGTGAGATCATGCGTTGACCATTGACTCCATGTTGCTTTAATTACATTCATGAGCATGGTTTCATCTTGTTTCTGTTTGACCCTGCCATTCAGCTGCAAACTCAGGCAGGCCTGGGTTACTCGCCGCACTCACAGAATTGTTTATGTTTCTCACTTCACCGAGCGAGAGAGAGAAGCTGTTAGAAAAGACAGTGTGGGAGGTGTACAGTGTTCAAGGATGAGAAAGTGAAGACTTCTGCCTCAGCTCCCATCGGAGCCTGGCCAGCTCTGTTGAGTGACCTAGACGCAGAGAGTGTAGCCAGTATCTACAATGCAGGTGACGGGAGGGGGAGCTTATAAAAAGTCTCTTGCCATCTTAGTAAAGAGTATAAAGACGGAGACCTCTTGGCACTTTGACAGGAACTTTTCTAGGAGTGGACTCACTGCATAGAGCCCTTTCCTGGCAGAGAGCTCCTGCTGAGAATATCAGTGGGTTACCCAGTCGTGCTGGCAGGATGATGCAAGACAGACAGCTGGTGATGTATTTCAAATTCTAATTACCTTATTCTTGTGTACATACAGTTATTTTTCTATGCATTTATTCATGTGCTTATACATTCACTATTTGCATGTATTTTACATGTGCATTATTGCCATTTGATATATGGGAACTTGCTGCAATAAATATTCCCCTTTAATTGGCAAATGAGTGTTGGGATTTTGTTTATGTTGTATTTTGGTACTCTAAAGTGTGTAGAGTCCTATTTTGAAGTGTGTTCACATTGTGCCCTGGTATTTTGAAGACTTGCTCAGGTGTTCTGATTAGAGAAAGCAAGAAATATGGCGATTCTGTGTCCCTGCCAGTCTATCGCTTTGATTCTCATCATGTGCGCAAGGATTTATTCAGATTGTTGGTGGCGCAGCAGTTTAAAGATCATTGGTCGTGGAATAGATGCGCTTTTGGGCTTGTACGTCAGGACCCTGCATGCTCTCGCTATCTCGAATTCTCTAGGAAAGCTAATTTGTAAGGTATCAAGAATCCATGAGTCTAAGAAGTCAATCACTGACACTGCCATATTTTCCGCACCCTCCGGCAGTCCAAAAATTTGCAGATTACTCCTCCTATTTCGGTCTTCAAGTTTGTTCATCTCACGTTTGAGGTTAGATAGTGAACACTCCAGTCCCTAAAGCCGTTTTGATTGTGCATTGTTATAGTCTTCAAATGAACAGATTTTGGATTCGGCAATTGATATTATTATAGTCAGATTCTTAAGGTCTTTGTAGATGCCTACAACTTCAATTTGCAGGAGAAAGGTGTTTGTTTTGGTACTCTGTGCTATGTCATGTACTGTGTTCAGCTTTCTTAGGATAACATCCAGTGCATATGCAGAGTCCAACTTGTCTTTCACTGGGAACTCCGGAATCGCAGGATCTTGCTTTGAGTGTTTAAGTTTAGCCTTCATTTCTTTTTCCTTCATGCTGGTGTACTTGGGGTCAAATATGGTGGGGACTTTGTGAAACAGTATTGTTACCCACAGAGCAGGGCTGTCTGAATAGTATTAATGTGCATAACCACAGCATTCCAAAGTAATGGTATTTAGCTCCATTTTGTAGTGTGAAAATTCACTGCATTAGTTTAAAAAATAAAAGCCTATTCAAATTTATGATTACCCTAATTGAAACACTATGGCACTTTTACGCTTTCACTATGAATATATAACCAAAAGCAGCAATATCAGAGTGTCCCCAATGACAATTTAACACTTGTAGATCACCTATAAACGCTGTATTTAGAGGCTGAAGTACAATACAATCAATATTTTTGATAACAGCACAGTGTACTGGCACCAAAAGGGTTCCGCTGAGGAGGAAGCATTTCCATTAGTTATTGTGCTGTTCTACCTGTTTCAGTATACCTAAAATAGTAGCTGTTGTAGGTACAGTGTTTTTATTAGCATCCCTTCCTCTAAAGCCGGCATGATAACTGGAGAGACTTATTGGGTCATCAGGAATATTGGAATAGCAACATTTTTTCTTCAAAGGGAATTAATTAATCCCAGTTCGACTACTTCATTGCCAGGCCGTCTGTTTCTCCAAGAACATGTGCAAAGGCAGCTACAAAGACATTTTTATGCATCTTCATAGCGGCGTTCAGCGTGTTGTCACCAAGTATGAAAAATGCGAAATTGCATTTCACAACACACAAACATAAATTACTGTCCCGTTAAAAAATTTAAAAAAAGGTCAAAACTCCTAATTTGAGATACTGTGTGGAAGTGGAGGATTAGACATTTTAGATGAATCATTTTAAAATGTTGCTTCAAGTTTGAAAGAGTTACATATGATTTACACTAGGTAAAAACCACATTGCACCTGCTCATGTGTGTTCTGTGTGTACGCATAAGTGTGTGCATATGGTGTGGATAGGTGACCAGGCATACTTGGCGTTTTCGCCTACGACAGTCAAAACTCTATGGCTGGCCATGACTCCCACAAAAAATCAAAAGAAGCAGTGTATTATTAAGGTTGTACATATTGTTTGGGGTCAGGTGCAACAAGTCAGCCTGTTTATTTTGCCCACAAAACAAGTAGACTCCATCCCATAGAGTACAAACTCTTTGGATGTCAGTTTGAGGTACCACTTTTTGTTTGTGGAGAAAAAAGGTTGTTCTCCTACTAAGACAAGATGGGTGTGAGATGGTCAGAACGAAATGGTTTATTAACAAATAGCCTTTACTGTTTGGGTGCGTGCCCTAAGGAAATGCAGTGTGCTGTAAGCCCAGCTTGCATTTATAAGAGTGGTGTCTATATAAAAATGTGTACACGTTTGCAAAATGTAGCAATCTGTGGCATTTTATAATATTCCCCAATTGCTCCTTCATTTTAAGCAAATACATGCAGAAGAATCGAAGTCAGACTGAAGATTTTATTTTGAAGCACAGAATGTAACCATAAAATATGTGCATCTTGAATAAAATAGATGAAGTTTGCAGGTAGGTTTGCTAAAATACCCTTCAATTTATTTGCTTTCAAAATAAAATGTACCCCAAAAATATTTGCAGCTTGGAAAAAACAGTAAGGTTAAAGGTTGTTTTCTTAAAGCTTAGTACACAGTTAAAGACAACTTTAAATACCATTTTCCAAAGTATAATTTCATTACACATGCTTGATGCATGCCAATATTTAAAAAGTAATAATAATGGAGAATGAGTGTTAATCCAATATGGACCTCATTCTTTAAGAAAGTCAAGAAAGTGCACCCACAAGTCTACGGCCTTACACTGGTGGAGGCTGAGGACTTTAAGTTTACAAAAGCAAGTTTACAGGTTTATTACACCTATCAAACGTTTGTGAATTCATTTTTGCATGAGTAAATATACATGTGAATGTTTGCTCATGCAAAATCTGCAGAACAAGCGCAAATAACTTGTTGCATTTCTTTTTTTTTCTCCAGTGGGAACTCCCTTTTCACCACAAACATTTTACTCCTGCCCTAGCCAAGGAGTACATTTCCGATCTGTTCCAGGATAGGAAGAGGTTGGAGAGGAGTTAATAAATATCCCATAACAGTAAATGTGTGGTGTCCACAGACTCATAGGGCAGCACAGCCATGTAACTGGCACTGCTCTCCTACATCCAGTTGTATGAGTATATTTGCTCACAGGAAAATTGTCATAGGAGGAAATACTTTTATATGTGTAAAAACTGTTTTGGCATGTATAAGTCAAACTTAAATGTACAGATGGCCCTTAACATTTTGATCTGACAAAAATGTGCAGAGTTTATTTAGTAACAACGTAACAAACCAGGGACAACTCTAAGACCATATAGACTTTGAAAGTTCTTTGTTTTGATTTGTTCTGGTCATAGGTGCTAGGCCCAGCCAAACAAACAGGATACAGTTTTTATCGGTTGAATTGGCGGAACGTCGAGATGTTAAAAATGTGTGGATCCCTTCAGCTTCAGGAATGTTCTCACACAAATGTGAAGAAAATGTGTGTTTTTAGCCAAAATTTGAGATTTGCAGAGCCTTATTGGCAAGAAAATGTAGTGGGATCTGCACGAGTCTCACCATCCCGGACTCCCATGGGTGTCTGGTATTCAGAAACATCTGGGTATAGCAGGTTTCCATTGTTGCCAGCTTTTCCCGAGCCCAAAAATTGCAACCTTACAGCATGGCAAGTGAGACTAAAATGGGATTTACACACACTCTACTATCAAACATGTAAAAACGACACCCATAGAGTAGAATTCTAATTTTCCTTGCCATGGGGATGCATTAGTACCCAGGGAAACTGAAAGACTGTTTGGCCTTTAATGGTGGGGCCCAATGTTGGGATGGGTAAACCCCCAATCTTCCTCCCTGAGGAGCAGAGCAACTGTATTGACCCCTCTTGAGTGGGGGTATGGCCCTATGCCAGGGTGGGTCATCCCATACCTCTTTTTAAGGAAAAAAAATCCCGGGTGTCTAGTGGGCTTTCTAATCCCTCTCCCCACCACATAAGCAGTGGACGCAAAGACTCATGCCCCAGGGGGCTGCTATCCCACCACAAATAATCCCTGATGTCTAGTGGAGTGGACCCTACTTGGGGATTGCCCTCTCAGGTTGATACCCGAGGATGGATCCACTAGGGAGAGACAGCACTGGCAATGGAACATTTTCACTATTCCCAGAGCTGCATCTCCCACACTAATCAGTGCAGGGGAGGCAGAGTTGGTACCCGGCACCAATCATAAAGTGAAACCAGTCGGCACTAATAGTACCCACTGGTTTCACTGTACATTTCCATTTGGGACCACAGTGTGCCATATGGCACCCCATTTATGTCTGAATTTTACTGTCCTGCAAATGGACGTGTGGCCAAAATGTCTTGCCTACACCTGTGTCCATCACACCATTGGCACACAATGGAAAAACACCTTCAAGGTACCTTTTTCTCCATCATTTGTAGCAGTTCCTAATTGTTCAATTTCTTATATTATATATGCATTCTTTAGCAGAGTGAAGCAGACATTCCCTTTCGGATCCCCATTCCCTGAGTTTGCAGTCATCACAATACTGTTGTCAGCATTTGGTGATCGCAGATCAAGGGATTGTGGGTCAATTTTTCAATGGGCAAAAATGAACCCCAAAAATTGAAGACAACCCTAAATGATGGACTAGCCAGTGGACGAGAACAGTCCTATAGAGCTTGCGCTGCACTCACTTATGCAGATAATTCTGAAGCTAGTTGGAATTAGAGAGTCAGTGAAAAGTCAAATCAGCCAAATCCACAAAAGGCTTGGTTACTGACAACAAAGGCCGATTAAATCCTGCTGTCCGAGGTACAAACTGGTGCTTGGCCCGCTTTAATATGAATGCTGTACATCAGACTCTGGCAGGCATAAATGCGTCATTACAAGAAATGAAGTTAGATTAATTAGTTTCTAGAAAAGAGACCCCAGAGTCTATAACCAAGAGTAAGCAGCCTCCATAATAATAATTTCTAGATTATCTGATACAGTTATCCGGATACAATCACAAATAACCCCATTACTGGCAGACTTTGCAACACCCATGCTGCCACGATCCAAAATGCACATTACAAGCCACAGTATCAACTAGAGTTGTGTATCTTACACCCGTTATGCCTGTTCCATTGGGTAGCCCAGCCAGATACAATGGGGACTTTGAGAAGCAACCTATTTTCTTCCCAGTTGAAATAAATGTGTTTATTCAAACCCAATTAAAATTACATTTTATGTAGGCCAAACACTTTCTGATGATCAAGTATGTGAGGCCTCTTTGATGTACTATCTTAGTAGGAATGTTGCTTTACGGGCCATACTATAGGTAAACAATAAAGATACATTACTATATAATTGGACACAATATAACATTCAGAAAACAATGAACTTCTCAAATTAAAACTAGACAGTGGAAACTTAACCTATTTAAGTCATTTCAATCGACTTGTCCAGGAGGTTGATAATGAAATGAAATAAAGATTTATAAACTGCAATGCTGCCCGGAGGCGTCTAGGCGCTAGCCGATAAAGAACTACCCTAAAGGCGGTTCTAAAAATGTGAATAAGAGCAGGCTACTGATTGAAAAGCCATGTTTTCAGACCTTTCCTTAAGGGCAGCAGTCCTGTCATTTTCTTGAGGTCAGGGGGGAAATGTATTCCAAAGCTTGGAAGTGCAAATAATGAAGCTTCTACTTCCCCAGTTCAATCTTCTGACTTTGGGAACAATTACATTAAACACTGAAGATGAGCGTAAAGACCTGGATGGAGTCTACCATTGGAAGCTTTGTTTCAAGTAGCCAGGGCCAGACTCGTGCAGGGCCTTAAAAAGTGATACAGAGTGCTTTAAAATCAATGCGTTTCTTCATAGGAGCCAATGAAGTTTGGCCAGGGCTTGAGAGGCAGATTGATGATCTTTAGCAATAAGCAAGCTGCCACATTCTGTAAGATCTGCAACTTGTTTAAGAGTCTTTTCTGAAAATGCATAAATAGGGCATTGCAGTAGTCCAGTTTGGACAGCAGGAGGGCATTAATCTGAGTTTCAAATGAAAGTTTGCTGTCGAAAAAGATCGCCAGGTTTTTAACTTTTGTCACTGGAGTGGGTAGGGTGCCTAATTCTTGTGGTCACCAGCTCAGGGACCAAAAAGAGGTATTTCTTCCGAGGCCAACAGACCGAGGCCAGAACAAAAGAAATATGGCCTCTTTTACCAATGTTTAGGAGGATTAAAGAATCTATGGCGTATGTATTCTGCAAAGGCATTTACTTCTATAACTGGACCTTCAAATGTCAGAGAGAATATGTTGGGTGTTTAGACATAATATAAAATGGTGGTAAGCATATTATGCACCTCCCTGCTATTTGTATGGGCTAAGCACCCACCAGATTACTTACTGCTAATGCAGTTTGTTTTTATTGTGTTTATGTGGATTATCTTATAACAATATGCAATGCATGATTTATGTATTTTGTTGGTGTGCTTTTAGTTCATATGTTCATGTAATGTGTAGGGTCTTAGCTTAGGCCTTGTGGTTTCTGATATCAGTAATTATAGGCAAGAATTCCAATGGGATTCTTCTTACACTAGCACACAAACCACCAGTTCCCTTTCTCACAATAGCAATATGACACACTACAAATATGGGGTCTGTAGATTTCTCCAGCAGCATGTTGGATTCCAGGGAGCTAGTTACTCCACTGCCAAGGACATTGGTCGATAAAAAGACTTGTTCTAACAGCCAGAGTCTGGCCTTGTGGGCACAAATGATCATGCTGGTACCAAAGAGGTATGCAATTATTAAGCATAGCACCCCTTTCGATGGCAGACATTTCAGTGCTAAAATTCTTATTAGCAAATATCTAGCAGGAAGAGTAATTATATAGAATAACATATTACCTATTTTTATATTGTTTACTTTCTGTACATTTTCACTTGCCACAATTCTTCCTACAATACAATTACATATATTCGGCATTATCTTGGCTTGTAATAGTCTTATAAAACACTGTCAGATTTCTGATGTTTCCGCTTTAGGGAATTGGGTGACAGAAACACAAAAATGTTTAAGTGTAAGAGACAGTTGCCAGCTGGTTGGAGGCCAGTAAATCTGCCCTAGGAAGTCACAGAATAAAGATACTTTACCTTTCATGTTTTGGTATTTTGGACTTTGTACACGGTGTACACCACATTTTGACGATGAGTATGGGATGACTCCCCAGGCATGGATCCACTCCATGAGGGTGACTGAATTTCACTTGGCTGTTAATCCTTGCCAGAGGCATGAGAGCGCAGGCATGCGATGGAGGAACAGATTTGTCATCCTGTCAGTACCTAAAAATCTGTGTTTTCCACCAGGATTTGGGACGCCACGTGAACAAAGATGAAGTGACGCCAGCAAACATCGGTGCAAGGGCAGAGCCGCATGGAGGTGCACCCACATTGTTGTCTGACAAGGCTCATGTGATGCAACGCCAACGAAAAAAAACATCTGGGTTTGGTTAGATGGGAGTGACATCAGTGCAAAACAAGACCCCTGGAGACGCACCCCCATTGTTGTCCTGTCAATGCGTACGTGACGCGACACCAGCGAACGACGCAATTAGTGTGTGCGCTAGCATCGCTGATGTGTATATGCAACGAATGTCAGTGAATGGCAACATTCCCCAGGCAGTTCGGACTGGGCTGGACTGTTCGCATGAGGAGCAGGGTCAAGGCTGATTTGCATATGGCTAGGTTCAGACTGGGGTGGCATAGTGAGCAAAAGAACAATGGATTAAACCCAGATCTCATAAATGGGGGATGAGTGGTTGAAAAGTTTCCACACTCCATCTATCATCTTGTTGTATTTGCTATGTTCACTTTAAGTGGCCATGGATATGCCAAGACGTGGGTCCCTTGCTAGCTGTGCCACTGGATTCACGCTAGCCTGGCTGATGAAGGGTGATACCCGAAACTGGTCCCAGGATGCTTGTTTATGGTCCAGGGAATACCTGGCCTGGCAGTTCGGGCTGGACTGTTTCCATGAGGAGCAGGATCAAGACTGATTTGCATATGGCTGGGTTCAAACTGGGTTGGCATAGTTATCAAAAGAACATTGGATTAAAACCAGAACTCTTGACTGGGGGTGAGTGGTTAACAGGTTTCAGCACTCATTCCATCATTTTGTTGTGTTTGCAACATTTTAATTTTGCCAGGCATTGCAATACTATCAATCAGATGCATACATCTGGGCCATCATTGTGTTCAGGGCACGCATTAAACAGCGTGGGTGAATAGATAATATCAGGCAGTGTATCAGTACAGTAACAATTTGGGGAAGTTCCACATATATATTATTGTGTCAGGTTTTATATCCATTATTTCCAACATTTGGTTGCATCACTGGACATTGTGACAACGTGGCAGTGATTTGGAGCGTGTGTGATGACGGTGATGACTATTTGTTTTAATTCATTATTTGTGCAAAATGTTGAATACCTTGTCTGTTCCCCCACTGTTTTTGCTGAATCCTGGAGATTCTGTAACTCCATGGGAGGAATGGGTTGATGGTTTTTAAAATATTCATGTTGGCAATAAAAGGATAACTGAAGATAGAAAATAAGCTGCGTTATTGCATTCCTTGGGTAAAGAAGGGCTGATAATATACTGCACGCTTCCTGATATTCCCATTCAGGAGGATGGTGATAGCTTATCGATGTATTCTAAAACTATGAAGCAGCTGGATTTGCACTTTGGTAACAAGACTAATGTTATTTTGGAAAGTTACAAATTTTTCTCTTGTGTACAAGCAAGTGATGAAAATATTGATCCATTCATGACAGGATTGAGGGCACTAATAGTCAATTGTGCATTCACAGGTAATCAAGATGAATATATTTGTGATCAACTAATGATGCACAAGTCTAATTCTGCAATTCCCCCAAAAATTTGGAGTGCCCAAAATCCTACATTAGAGGCTTTGGACATTGCCAGAGGTGAAGAGTTTAACAAAATGTGTCAGAGCTATGAATGAGGATAAAGTAAAAGACGAGAGAGGTCGAGAAGGGCAGCAAATAAGTGTGGTCAAAGGCAAATTGAAAGAAGAAAAACAGTAAAGTAAAGAGATAAACAGAAGTAAAGGAAAACAAAATTGTACAGAAAAGTGCATGTGTGAGGTGTGGGAGCATGAACCATTGGCAAATAATCAGTTTTGTCTTGCGAGAAATGTAACTTGTTTAAAGTGTAAAAATTGGGTAAATTTGCACGAGGATGTGAAAGCACTTTATCTAAATACATAGGGATGGTGAGCGATGCAAGTTATGATGACACAGTAGCTGATGATAGGTGTGATGATCAGATTTTGCATGCGGTTGATGAAGATGGTGGGAAAGAATTTAATGAAAAACTGGTATCATCGGTCACAGGTTATGGTAAGAAAAGGCGACTGGGCGTGAGAGATCCCAAGTGTGTGATTGAGATTGATGGCAATCCTTTTCAAATGTTGGTGGACTCTGGAACTCGGTATACCATCATTTCTGAAGATTATTTTGGAAAATGTCAATCTTTTAAAGACAAACGTTTGCGCAAAGCAAATGTCAAATTGAAGTCATATAGTTGTGAGTGTGTGGAGCTACTGGGATTTTTTATTTACAGACGTTTGTGCACTAACAAGATAAATTCAGTTACAGTGCATGTTGCTAAAAAAGCTGCACACTTGTTTGGTTTTATTTATCAAATTTTCATGGGCATGCAACTGCACCCTGGTGCTCGCAAACAGGATATTCTTGTGGGTTCTACTGTGCAAGAAGAAAGTGTTATGAAAATGTTCCCTGAAGTATTTTCTGACAAATTGGGAAAATTGAAAGAATTTAAGCATCAGAATATATTACGCATGGGGTGTCAACCAAAGGTCCACAAACTTTAAAGTCTGCCATTAGCAGAGAGGGATGTTAAATCTGAGATTACGAAACTAATGGATTTTGACATCATTGAGGAAATTGAATCATCCAAGTGGTCGGCACCCATTGTCGTGGTACACAAACCATATCAGTACATCAGAATGTGTGTTGATTTGCAGGATTTAAAAAATGCTATATTGATTGATAGACATCCATTACCCAATATTAACAAGTTGATTGCTACTATTGGCAAAAATAGATTGTTTTCATAAATATATTTATCAGTAGATTGAATTGCATCCTGACTCCAGACATCTAACGTCTTTCATTATACCTTTTGGTGCATAACGGTTTAAGCGGATTCCTTTTGTACTGGCCTCCATATCCTCAGCAATTCAAAGGCTAAAACAGAAAATATTTCGGGATAGGAGTGGTGATATCTTGATATGTATTAATGGTGGAAAAGATCATGACTTCAAGTTGAAAAAATAATTTGTAAATGTTACGGAGTAGTGGTCCTACAGTGAAAGTGGAGAAATGCAGGCTGAAGGTCAGTAGAGTAACTCATTTAGGACATACTATAGTTGTTAATGACGTTAGACTTCGAGAGAAGTTGGTAAGCAGCATTATCAAAACTGTGGTGACATGTGAAAGAAGACTTAAAATCATTTTTGTGGGTGATTGAGTTTTTTGACAGATTTGTGGGAACTTTTGCAGCTAAAACTAAGTTTATATGGGGTTTTCTTATAAAATCCAGTAAATTTAATTTGTGTGAAATGTGTCGAAGGAAGTTTGACACCATCAAATTGGAAATTGCCAATGCACCCCATTTGAGTATTTTTAACACTGCATGCATGACTCTGATTTCTACCGATGCCAGTGCATATTGTCTAGGAGCACTTCTGGCACAAATACAAAATGGAGAGGAAGTTGTATCAGTATGTGTATCATGTACGTTATCAGAAGTAGAACAGCGTTATTATATAATTGAAAGGAAAGCTTAGCGTTTTTTGGGCTGTCAGGCATTATAGAACATACATAGGAGACATGGCATTTGTGGTCAGAACTGATCATAAGCCTTTAATCAATGTATTTTTTATGAAGAAATCCTGCATAATTTCACCAAGGATTGCTAGATGGTTGGCAAAATAGAGGAGTGCAATTTTGTTATGCTATATGTTCCAAGGTCGAGGAATGTTTTAGCAGATGAGTTATCAATGAACAAAGGCTCACTGGAAGAATGTAAACGTTCAGGTGATGATTTGCAGGAATTTGGTCAAGTTGCAGCTGGGGAGTGTTTTCATGAGGAGTCCATTACCATGAAAGAATGGCTGGATGCTGTAAAGGGCAATATTGAATTTACGTAAGTGTATTAAGGAAGGTTCGTCTTCCGATGAGGTGGGCATAAAAGATCATGTGGAAGCCAAAAATTAATTGAGTGAAGATAAGTGGGGTGTGAGAAGGGGCGGTAAACTTATTCCTCCTGTTGTGTTGCGGAAAATAATTTTAGAAATTGTGGTCACCAAGCTCATCTAGGGCAGAATAAGACCAAAAGTAGACTAAGGGAGTTGTGCCAGGCATGGACAAGGACATTGAAGAAATTGCTAAAGAGTGTGGAAACAGTGACAAGAATTTCAAAACTAACAAGCAACCTCTTAGTTATCCAGTTAGTGAATGTTTGAAAGTGGCTTTGGATATTATGGCTCCCATTTATAGGTCACCTTCATAGATTTATCATGGTCATGGTGGACTACTATTCCAAATAGTTTGAAATTGTGTTTATGGGGGGAAGGTGACAAGTAAATCAGTTATACAATGTACGGAACAATTGTTTATTATTTAAGGTTATCCAGAGGAAGGTGTATCGGACAATGTTCCGCAGTTTTGTTCTCAGGACGTGGAAGCCTATTTATGCCAGAGAAATATTTGTCATGAAAAGGAAACTGAAGCTGGCTGTATCTATGGGTTCGAATGTAGATATTGATGAAAGGGGATTGCAGAAGACAGTGTGTAAAAAGTAACTGTCATATAGCAAGTACTTTAATGAAAAAGTTAGGGCTTGACATCAACTATGGTCAAAAGATTAAAGTTAAATTGCCATGGTGTCTGAGGAAAGGTAGGTCAGTATTTTCTGAACCCATGGTTTTTAAGAAAGCAGGAAGAAATTGTGTGGAGTTGAGTGATGGATCCAGATGGAATAAGAGTAGATTGGTAAACGTGATTGACGAGTGTAGGGACAAGGGGTAAATAGAGAAAGTTCTCCTGGATTGGATGAGCAAAGGAAGCATAGAGAAAAAAGAGAAATAAGATGTCCTGAAGTGGATGCACACAAAGAAATGTAGAGATAAAAAAGAAATTAGATTTCCTGGGAAGTACAAGGAGTTTGTATGTAAATGATTTGAGGGTGATGTCATAGTAATCTGGAAATAGTGCGGTATGAATGTTTATGTAACTATGGTTGTTTCAAAGTCATCCTGTGCCCTGGGCACCCCCAACTTTTTGCTGACTGATGCTGGTGGTAACTGACTGACAGAAGGGCTCTGCCTAAGCAGGCCCAGGGCCGGTGCTATACTGAAAGTAACACTTTAGAATACAGTTAAAACACCTACATACACTAGGGTACACAATGGTATGGTGGGGTACCCCTGTGATTGGCATGACCTACCCTATAAGCCCCTAGTATATAATAGGACAGGGGGATTGAAACTACCTAGAAGTCCCTAGTACCCGGGGCATGGCAGTTTAAAGGCCAGCAGCTCTTTTGGTACTTGCATGTGTGCACTGCTGAAGCCTGAGGTCAGCTTAAAAGCAGCACTGGGTGCCAGGACTGTTTTTAAAAAGTAAATTGTGCCTAAACTCGACTTTGGTGTTTGGGGCACTTAAAAATGGATAACCTACAATGTTTTGGCATATTAGGGACCGCCAGGGTCTCCCCTAGGTATCCCAGGGGTGGGTGGTCTGATATTTATAAGGTACATCCTTATCAAATAAGTTTTCATATGCCTGGGTAAAGTGAAATTTCACATTTCACTCCCCACATTGTGGTCAAGTGCTGCTCAAATTCGACTTTGATGCTAGGAGCACTGTAGAGGGAGAATCTACAATATTTCTACAGATTCAGAACCCCTAAAGTATCCCCTAGTTGCACATCGGGTGGGGTTCCTGTAGCTATAAGGCAGGTACTTATAAAATATATTTTTGTAAGTCCTGGTGCTGGAAAAATGGCCCAAGTCATTTTTCCCATTGCAAATCCCCTGTTACATAAGTTAACATGGTAGGCAGTTATTAATTAATAACTCATGATAGGAGAGGGATAGAAATGCCATTCAAAGACTTCCCATAATGGTATTAAGAAATCCAACAATATCATATTGTTGAATTTCTCCTTAAGTGTACATACAAGAAGTTATAAGTCTTTCTTGTTTGTAAGTCCAAATTCAGCCTTCCAGTGGTCTGCCCTGATTGGTCAGAGTTACGTGGATTAGCCAGGCTGCCTTGAAGAGGTGATAAAGAGCCCCTGGGGTTAACCAGCTCTGCTGGCAGGGCAGTGGGCTGTTCCATAGGAATGCCAGGCCAGGGGGAGGAGTCAAACTATGCTCTTCAAAGGGGAGAGTAGAGACCATTGTCATTTACAGCTCTGAACTTCTCACCTTCGGCAGATGGTAGGATTAAGGAAGGTATGAGCAGATGCAGGGGGAGAGTCTAAGTAAATTAGCCATCCTAAGCGTGTGTTTAGCCAGCTCTTACCTCCTTGCTGGAAAATCAGCCATTATGAACTTGGAATATTTGACGCACTCTGGGACAAAATAATGTCACACTCTACAGGATGTGGTCATAACTTTGAGGAGTTACCCTGCTCCCATTGGTCAGAAGTGACCTTCTACATGACCTAGACAACTTGGAATACGTATCTGAGAGGGGCAGAGCTCTCCAGATCTGCTGCTTGAAACCTACTGAAGCAAGAAGTGCCCTGTTGAGAAGTTTTGCTGTGCAAAGATTTCTAAGGCCTGACCTCTGAAGACTGCACCATCTGCAACTACAGCCCTGTGGATTATTCTGCTGAAAAAGAACTAAAGAGTGGACTCCCTGAAAACTACAGGTTAAAAGAGCTCAACTGGAACATCACCAACTAAATCTACACCTTGGAGAACCATCAGTGGATTTGTAAGGGTTGTGTAACAGTGGATTGTGGGAACTGACGTCCTAAACTTTCAAGGACTATCTTGGAGCTTATAGACCCTTGGAGTAAGTGTGAGGCACTTTGGGACCCCTGGAGGAACTTCAGGAAGCAGTTCAAGAAGTTTGGAGAACTTTGGAGCAACTTTGTAAAAAAAGCTCCGTAGAGGGACCGACTCAACCTGGTCAGCCAGGCCACCTGCCCTCAACCGCGAGCCTGCCAAGCCAACCAGGTTCGTCCCGCTAAAAGCTCCATAGGTCCAACTTCTAGAGTTTGATGGGGACTAGAAGAAAACTGAAGCCGGCGAACCCTCACCGGATCCAGCTACATGAGGAGCATCGAGAGACCCTGCGAGTTAAAGCTCCAGAAAAGTTTCTAAGTCCACTCATAGAAAAGGTGACAGGGAGCAACCGCGAGAGCCAAGCCACCTGCCTTCCATCACGAGTTGGCCTGGATTTCTGGGTTGTCCCGCTGAAGCAATCTTGAAATATTTTCCAAGTCCGCTCCAGGGAAGTTGACCGGGACCTCGTCACAAGTCAAGCCGGCGAACCCTCACCGGATTCTGACTGGCTGGGAGCTTTGAGGACCCTCTGGAAGAAAAGCTCTAGAAAAGTTTCCAAGTGTGAAGGTAGAAACTGAGACCGGGACCTGCCGGGAGCTGTAGCCGTTCAGGGCTCCATCGCTCCCGGCCTGAAACTTGGACTTTGACCCGGTCTATCGCGAGCAGGTATCACAATATGGTGCTATAATCTTCTAAGAGATATATTTTGTTAAATCTTTGAAAATTCATATCTCCAGTTCCCTACATTGGATTTTTGTCATTTTGGTGTGATTTTAAAGATAAATTGGTGTTGGATTTTTATTATGTGTTGTGTCTTAATTATTTACTGAAATTGTGTTTTTAAATGCTTTACATACCTGTCTTTGAAGTTAAGCCTGTCTGCTCGCAGCCAAGTTACCAAGGGTTGAGCATAGGAATAATTTTCTAAGACCTATGCGGAGTCCTACCACGTGTTAGTGGCCTTATTGCCAGTGACAGACCTACATTTGCCCCTACCAATAACCCACTTTCCAACAATGGTCAAATGTACATTTTGTATGTGTTTAAGGGTAGTGGGTATGTTATTTATTTATATTTCGTTGGGTTTCAATTCAGCAGTGGGTACCTTGTTTGGTTTTTGTGTTTGTTATATTTTGTTTCTCTTTCTTTGTTTTTACCATTTGTTGTTTCATTATAATTTTTATCATCAAATAGGAACATATGTTATGTTTGATGCTCTAAACATCATCATATCGAGGCTTCTTTTAACCCCAAGACCAGCGGCGACAGCCTTTACTGCGGTTGCAGATACTTTTAATCCGTCATCATCTTTGATTAATTTATTCTCCTTTTATACCATATTTTTCTACTTCTGTTAAATTTAGACATACATCATTCCATGCGAGGAAATGCAATTTCCAACTTTTCTCATATCCCAGTGGGCCATCCGAACCTCTTCAAAGAATACGTAATAAAGCAACGTTCGTTGAAAGCAGTTTATTGTAACCCAATGCATTTCGGGCCCCTCCGGGCCCTTCGTCAGGGGTGACTGTAAATGAATGATAGAACATATATTTAAAATCTCAAAAGCACACAGCTACGTATATGCCTTAACAATCCTTCATCCTTGGAACGTTCCTCCCTCCTGCTTACACTTCAATCACTGCATTGAAGTGTAAGCAGGAGGGAGGAACGTTCCAAGGATGAAGGTTTTTGACGGGAACTATCAATTGAGGGAATTGAGTAGACAATAAGAGGCCATAGAAAGAATGGGGGACATAAATTGAAAGTTATTAAACATTTGTAGTAACATGGGGAAAAAGAATTGTGTTAATTTAATTGGATTGACAATAAGGATTGTTAAGGCATATACGTAGCTGTGTGCTTTTGAGATTTTAAATATATGTTCTATCATTCATTTACAGTCACCCCTGACGAAGGGCCCTGAGGGGCCCGAAATGCATTGGGTTACAATAAACTGCTTTCAACGAACGTTGCTTTATTACGTATTCTTTGAAGAGGTTCGGATGGCCCACTGGGATATGAGAAAAGTTGGAAATTGCATTTCCTCGCATGGAATGATGTATGTCTAAATTTAACAGAAGTAGAAAAATATGGTATAAAAGGAGAATAAATTAATCAAAGATGATGACGGATTAAAAGTATCTGCAACCGCAGTAAAGGCGGTCGCCGCTGGTCTTGGGGTTAAAAGAAGCCTCGATATGATGATGTTTAGTTCTACAGGTGCTGTTTGGGCTTGGCACGTCACCAGTGAGCACGCCACAAGAATAATAGTGTGGTTAAACAAAGTGATAAACATTCAGAAGAATCGGAGTGCAACCCTCTCAAGTTTGATGATGTTTGATGCTCTGCCAATGTTTCGTGAGTGAAATGTGGATATTGGAGCGTTGGAACTATGGATGTTTAAGTGTAAGAGGCAGTTGCCAGCTGGTTGAAGGCCAGTGAAGATGCCTTGTAGAGTCGCAGAATAAAGTTACTTTACCTTTCACGTTTTGGTATACTGGAGTTTGTACACAGCATACACCACACATCTCTTCATTAGACATGACAAGGGGCTTTGGGATGGCCTGTGGTGCACTGTGAAAGAACTTGATTTTTACATCTGCTTTAGAGCATTCGTGAGGGAACAAAAGTGCCATACAATATATAAATCGCTGTGCAAATCTCGATTACACAACAACATAATATAACATATACGAGTCACAGCCAAGTTTAGCCTGTGTTCAGCTGCAGCGCTTAGACAGTGCTATCGGTTCACATTTTAACATTCCGGAAAGGCCTAGACATGATTCTTAATTTGAACTTCACATAAAGTCGTCTGGATTCCTTTTTTTAACATGGCCTTTTACTGTACAGCACATTTTAAAGTGTTTTCTTCCTAAATTTACTGTTTGAAGTATGAAACTCTGAGCACACAGTCCATTTTAGTATGGTCCACAAGTATTTTGCCAACAGACAGCTAAAAGCAAGATCTAAAATACCGGCCGGGGTATAAACATACCAGTCATGCGGTATATAACCGGCTAGGTGGCAACCAGGCGCGGCCGATACAAGTACGAGCGGTAGGGAGGGGCGGGGAGTCGACTGGCAAGGGGAAAGGGAAAATAAATAAAACCACTTACCTTGCACTCGCTGCATCACTAACTCGATGATGCTGCGAGCGCAAGGTAAGTTATTTTATTAATGGTTTTCCCTATCCCATCGTCAGTCGACTCCCGCCCCCGCCCCTCCACTGCCCACCGCTCCTACCTGTACCGGCCGCGCCTAGTGGCAACCCTGCCTCAGATGAGAGATGAACAGGCAGTCTGGCACGCAACATAATCCAACAAAGAACCGTTGAATGAGAAAACATGCTTCAGTTGGTGACATAACAGAATACACTCGGGTAGGTAAAGGCTGTAAACAGATAACTTTAAGGGAAAGTGTGAAAACGAAAGGCATCTGTCTGAACGCCTCGCAGAGCAGTTAGTTACCTGTCAAAACGCTTTTTAGATTATACGAATAATTGGTCATGTGATCTTCGTGTTGCTCGGATATATTTCGCACTTGAAATTATCTCGAAAGTACCGTACATTTACACACGAGGGCAGCAAACGCCAACAAATGGTGAATGCTCTGAGGGAGGATTGATTCCTCAATATGTATGAGCATTCACTTTGACCATTATGAACCACTGCAAATCACTTCTCGTGTTGAGCCCGAGGAGCAGCAGCGTTGGAGGAAATTAATGAGCTTGGGGTGGAGTGTGCGGGGGCGGGGGTATGCAGGGATACAAGATGGAAGCAGCACAACAGAGAGAGAAGCAAGCCCGTGAAGGAGTGGTCAGGAATAAAAAACAAAGGCATAGCGGGACCAGGGGTGGTGAAAGCAGTGAACGAGCTGAGAAGGGAGAAGCAAAATCGAGAGCGCAGAGTGGCTCCCGTGAGGGGGGAAAGAAGCACATGGGGAGAGAGAAAAAAAAGACAGGTACCCTGTTGGAGTGCTCAAAGAAAAAGGAGGAGTGTAAGGATAAAAGTTATTCATTAAAAAAGATGGTAAAGGAGCTATACTCCAGGGGAGGGGCAAACAAAAAGAGAAAGGAAAACCATCGAATAACAAGCTACCCAATAAGAGTGACAAGAAAATCAACCAATGGGAAGCAACGCCCTAACTCTAAGCCCCCTGTCAGTTTTTGGTATGTTCACAAAGTCTTTCGCCAACAGACAGCTAAAAGCAAGATCTTAACGTCACAATTGAGCCACAGAGGCAGAGCAGAAAAGCACTTTTCTTGTGTAAGTGGGTTGGAGTGCGAGGAAGTGAGATCAAAGGTGGAGGGGGCCAGTGCTTAATTTGCTCCGATGTTTGCCGGTGGTTAGCACCGGCACTTTTTTCTTAACACAGCACTTATTTTCGAATGTTTACATTATCGTGCTGCTGTCTGTCTATTCTTTTTAGCAGAGCTCATCAGCAACACATAAGACACAATTAAAATCAGGTCGGGCAGGCCGTTCTCACAGCCTCAAAATGTGACATTTTTTGGAGTGTAATGGCTAGTGGGAATCGATGGAGCTGTAGATGGTGCATGTGCAGTGAACTCGTGTGAAATTTCCTTGGCACTTTTTTTTTTTTAACAAATTAACACCGAGATGGACACCCCCAGGATGCAGATCGAGGGGAAGATGTACAAGAGCACACAGCACAGCAAACCAGGGCGGACATTTAATCCATCTCTGTATGTCAACAGATCTGGATGCGGCGGGAGTGCAGCATCCTGTGGACTCAAGCCTGGCGAGAGGCGTGGGTGGCAGCACTGTTAAACTCACGCCAGTTTTTTATTCCAAAATAATTTGTTTTCACGTTTATTCTTTCAGCTAATTGAGTATGTGGACGCGGCAGTACTATGCGAGGGTAAACCCAATCAGAATCCTACTGGATTATATGTGTAAATCTACAGATTTATAGAGTGCCAGAGAAAGTAATTAAGAGGAATCAAAATGTACTTGTGCAGACATTTAGTACAAACCTATTTGGGCTTTTATTGAATCAGAAACTGCTCCTCATAGGCTGACTTGATTGTTCATGTTGTCAAGAGAAAAGCGTTGCTTTTTAAATATTTACAAAAGCAGCGGGAGAAATGTCATATTCGAATATGTGGAATGATTTTTCTCTTTATTTAAACTGATATGTTTTTATGATGCCAAAACGAAAAATAGACACACATATAAATATATAAAATATGTTTGAATACAAATGTGTATACAGAAATATATCCACACGCACATTTATATATTTAAAAAGTAATGTAGTAGAGGTGATTAAAAAAGCATTAGCAAAGCCAATAGGTCGAGGTTGAGCCTTTTGACTTTTTCGTTTGGACATCCCGAATGCTGTCAGGCATGGCTAATAATCAGAAACAAGTCTACAAGGCCAACTGTATCATTTTTAGGCATGCACACGTCTACAAAATGATGCAAAATGTTTTCACTTGATTTACCAATTTGAGTTGGACAAGTTAAAAAGAACTAAGATGAGCAAAGGCGTGAAAAGAGCTCAGGTGGGAAGAAGCAAAGCAGAGGGTGGAATCACAGGGGGCAGTGAAGAAACAGGATGGGGTTCGGAAGCAATAGAGAGAGTAGGTGAAAGCAACATGGAGGTACACAGTGGAAAGCAACACAAGGGTGCGCTGGGGGGAGCAACACGGAGGTTGCAGGTTGGGGGAAACCATTGAAATGAAACGTGCTGGGAAAAGTCAGAAAACATAGGTAACGGGGGAAAAACATGCACTCATATGAAGTGCTGCTAAAAAGAAGGAAAAAAAGTTCCCAAAAAAACAAACACTTGTGAAAGGATTGAAAAGCAAATCGAAAGAAATGTTAAACCGGCTATGTGCAGGCGCGGCTGGCACAGGTAAGAGCTGTGGGGTGGGGGTGGGAGGAAGTCAACAGACGACTGGATAGGTAAAATTAAATAAATAAATAAATAAATAAATAAAGGCACATGCCTTGCGCTTGCCGCATCGCAGAGTCGGCGATGCGGCGGGCGCTAGGTAAGTGTGTTTTAAATATTTTTATTTAATGTTACCTAGCCCATCTGTTGACTTCCCACCCCCCACCCCGCCCCTTCGCTCTTACCTGTGCCAGCCTCACCTGGCTATGCGCCATGGGAGGGACTAAGGTTAACATAAATAAATCCATTGAATAGATAGAAAGAAAATAAGAGTGACAAAACAAAAAGCTAATTAAAGACCATGGGTGGAGTAGTTTTCCAGGTCAGTTATCAACATTTCTCCAACAAATCTTTCGCAACAAGACAGCTCCGCTGTCTGGAAGGCTTCAATCTAAAATTAACGTCTACAGCAGTCCAGTAATCAGTGCATGTACTCAACGTTAACTGGACCCCTATAAACACTGGATGACCGATGAGCAAGAGTGAGGATCTAGCTTTCTTTATTTTATGTGGGTTGTTAGTGTGGTAAGTGGAGCACTACAGAGATACTTACCTTGTGCATCATTCTTCAGTAGCGTTTCAACTTTCTTTTACCACAACACATCTAAAGTACTTAATATAGCACTCTCACATGCAAATAAAGTTCTTCCCTACATTCTTTACATACTCACTGCATCTTCTTCCCACTATATCCCAAAATCCCTGCATGAAAAACTGTCCTTGACCTGAAACAATTTGCTGTTCCCTCTCTTTTCTATCAAATGACCTTACCCTTATCTACACTCTGAGTACAGCCTACTCTACAGCACATGCCTGTCTGACTAAACTCACTGTTATTGTATTTCTGCAAATTACCCACCCCTCATTTCACAGATCACAGCCTCTCCTTCTTCGAAACCATATCCCTGCAACCTACAACACAATACTTAATCTCTTTCAGCCAATCTATTCATCCCAACAGCGGTTTGAATGAACTCACAAAACTCCACCAATGATCACATCTAACTCATATAAACTTAATACCATATAGAAATTAGAGTAAATTTAGGGAATGACAATAAGCAACAGATTAACTGCGAACCTTTTATTCTGGAGTATTGTGCTAGTTACCGTTAAGTGCTTTAATGGAGTGTCAGAGGTAGTAAGCACTATATAAATTCAATTACAGTACAATGTTTTGCCACTAAACAATTTATGGCTTTCAACGCCATACCACAAGACATGGACAGTCAGTGATATTGAATTTATTACATAAACCTCTTACCACGATAGCTCAACCAGTCCACCTCGTTTGGCAATAGCAGATTTCACTCTGTTTGCAAAATGAACAGCATTTTCCCCCTCCTGTGTGGAGAAAAACACAAGTATTACTATGAGACTTTAAATATTGCATTAAATCATACTCTGAGCATCTGCAAACTTTAATGCAGATTGGTCGTTGGAGAAGCAAATGAACCTAAATAGAGCCCTGGAAACGTACAGAAAGGCTTTCCCTCGTGGAACGTTGAGGACCGCTTGGCTGTGTAAGAGGTAGTATCAAAGACCATAACTGAAGAAAGGGGAAGAAATGGGTCAGAAAGAGAGGGCAGGAAAGGGCAAATGGAAAGAAAGCAACTGGGAAAAGGATGCAGGAGTGGGAGAAGGGAAAGAATGGGAGGGAAAGTGAGGTGGAGGGAAAGTGAGCTGTCAGGAGAGCGTGCAAACACTGTAGTCACTTTTTAAATGTTAACAATCAGATTCTTTAAGCTTTGCGCCATGATAAATAATAAATGCTACTGTTATCCAACAGTTTTCGTTTTATAAACCCCAAATGGATAAAAGGGTGAGACCACAACAATAAGATTCAAATATGCGAAATCAGAATGGGCACAGATCCATTAAGTAAATAAATATCCTACTGGCTACACAAAGATCACAATGATAGAAAGAAGGAAAGGTAAGGAGAGGTAGCCAAGACCATTTGGAATAATCAGTAGATTAAAAAGAGAGGGCACAAAACAGAGAGGGGTAGTTAGAGGAAAGATAGAAGTAAAAGAAGTTGATGGATACATAGGAAGAATGAGAGATAGGACAAAGGTCTAGAAAATTGTGAGGTATCCAGAGTAAAATGAAATAATGTGTTATGTGAGTGACAGACAAGAAATAAGTGCAACTTGGTTGCAGTATGCTTCTTTAAGAAACTGAGTTACTGGTTGGGGTAGGAGGAGAGTTGAAACCCTTACTCAAGAAACAACCACAATCCTTCCCAGGGTGAACTAGAAAAGTCACTAAATTAACTTGTGCTTACTCTCTGGCAGCTGGGCACAAAAGCAGTCAGGCTTAAGAAAGAGGCACTGTGTACAATATTTATACAGCACACAAACAGTAATAACGTGTAATAACGTGAAAGCACAATATAAAAATCTCAGACTAATTTAGGGAAACAGAGTAAAGGTTAATAAATAAAATGAGATCAAAATGACAAAAACGTAATCAGTAGAACCAGAGATATGGAATTTGAAAGTTTCAGGTAGGTATGGGGTTGAAAAGCGCCACTCCTAGCATCTGGTTGTGCTAGAGTAAGGAAAAAGTACAAACCCAGGCAGACACTGATGGAGTGTGGGCTAGATACAGAGATCATGTTAGTCTTGCTGAAAAAGTGGAACTTCGTGATTTCTCCTTTTTTGTAGAGGAGTGCACTATGATGCCAGCCATGTTTCTAGGACCTTGGGAGGCACATCTTGGAAATCAGGGACTCACTCTTGCATAGGCCAGCAGGGCTCAGGCAGGTCCAGTTGTAGGTACAGGCAGGTCCAGTTGCAGTAAGTTAGCTGGACAGTTGCACGGAGGCCTCTGGAGCTTGTTGTGACTCTGTAACTCAGAACAGGAGGTTAGCCAAATGGCCCTTGGAGTCACTCAGCTAGCCATGGATGAAGGGAGCAGGTCCAGTCTTTCTTCGTAGAGGGCAGAGCAGGCCTCAAGCAGCAGGAAAGTCCTCTGGGGAACAAGACAGACCTCAAGCAGCAGGTCAGTCCTCTGGGGAAAAAGGCAATCCTTCTTCTGTAATGTCCGTGGGCCAGGAGTGTACTGAAGAGTGGCTCAAGAGGTCCTATATTCATACATGGTGCCATCCTTTGAAGTGGGATACTTTTCTAGGCTACCTCCACATTCGGTCCTGGAAAGTTCTTCCTTTCCCCTGCTAAGGCTCCATGAAGTATTGTGTGACAAAAGATTAGTGTCAGGTTCCTTTGTGTTTGCTGAAAATGCCTCGAAGGCCTTTTGGGCAGGAAAATGCCCACTTTCTAAGAGTGGCGTTTTCAAAACTGTAAACTAAAATCAGACTTTACCATTAAAGACGATTTTAAATTACAATTCATTTGAGCATAAACATTATATTTTCACCTGTTCCAGATCAAAAGTCATCATATATATGCATTAAAAGGAAGGTTTAGGCCTGGCAAATGGTTAATTTGTGACATCGAAATGGTCTTTTAAAACTGCACTACAGGCTTTAATGGCAGGCCTGAGACACGTTTTCAAGGACTAATTTAGAAGGTGGCCCAATAAGTGCCGCAGATCCACCAGTAGCATTTAATTTACACGCCCTCAGTAAATGAAGTACCATATGCTCGGTACTTAAGTAAATTTAATCTGCTAATCAGGTGTAGGCCTCTTTTACCATGTTTTAGGGAAAGAGCATAATAATTTGAGTATTGGTTAGCAGTGGTATGGTGCACAGAGTCCTAATGCCTACAAAAAATGAATTCAGAAAACAGGAGCGGTGAAGGAAAAAGATTTGGGGTGACCCTGAAGAGAGGGCCAAGTCCAACATCTTCATTCGAATGTAACATTTTAAAGAAACAGTCACTGCTGTGGCCAATGTACTAGTGATGAGTTTTAATAAAAAAGTCTTTCAGGTGCTGCATGCATTTTATTATTATTATTGTAGCTGTTGTTTATGGAGGTGGTGGAGCACAAAGTTGCTCCCTCTTTACACATGGTACCTGGCACACTGAATGAACGAGTAACTTGAACGAGATTTTTTGTGACACAATGCTGACAATACTATCACCGAATGTTTCTACTAAATAAATATTTTTGATGCTCGATTTAAGAACCATCCTCAATTAACAGAAATGCATTTGATATGAATAATCTAGAAATCCTCATTTGATGTTGATTATAAAAGTGATATATATGTGATAACAAAATGTATATGCTTTATTGCAACTAAAAGAATATAGGAGTTTTAATGTGTGCTACATTGTGAGGATATAAGCTAGTAATGTGTAATTTATCTTAAACCATCCTCTAAACTTGGTTCATAATTCTAAACAAGTGCAATATTGTCTGTGTAACTTTTGTTGACGGAGAGCACACGAGAACTGCAATGTTGATGAACAGACAATTGATCCCAACTCTGGGTATGTGAAAGGACTGTAGTTCCCATGTCTAGTGTGAGACATTTTAGAATTGTTGCAGTCTGCAATGTGTGAAGCCCCTGGATAATGAATCCTTTACACAATGTTACATCTAAAGAAGCGTCTCCTATGGACTTGTGGGTTATAACTTAACGACTTCAGAGCTGCCTTGAGACCCCTCCAGAACGGCCTGGAGATTTTGCTGAACTCTCTTTCCCTGGACTCTTGCAGACTTCCTTTCTGAGCCTGTTCGGCAGCCCCATGCAGAATTCCCTTTGAACCCTTGGCAGAGCCAGACCCTTTTTGTGACTTTCCACTGCCCCTTAAATTGACTTTGAGAGGATTTAGATCCCAATGACTCCTATGAACATGATCTTAAGTGTGGTTTAACTTAAAACTTATCTCCAACCTCTGAAGACTTTTGACCAAGCTTCAAGATGCAAATGCTTGTTACTCTATATTTGCGATTTTTCCCCCATTTGAAACTCATTGATTTCTTGGACTCCTTAAATAACAACCATTCTTTCACTGTGGACTGTGCTTGGGATATTTAGATTGCTAATGTATAGAAAAGAGAACTTAAGATTATTTTCTGAGCATCAGATATTAGTGTTATCTTGTATCACCCTCACTGAACTTCTTGTGTGCTTTATATTACTTTGCCTGAATTTCTTTAGGAAACTTGGTCTCCCTGTCATAATTTTGTATTTTTATAGCATGATCTTGAGAGTGATCTATTTGAATTTGATTACTAATTTGTAATACACACCCTTGAACTTGGCTACCGATTCCTAGTCCTTATTGTGTACCCATATGGGTTGCACTGTAAGTATAAAGGTTCACTGCTTACTCCCCTTTCCCCTCAGTGCAACAAAGAAGAGGTTCATTGGAGGACCAAGAGTAAGGAGAGAGATAGGCAAGAAGTGTGGGCCCATAAAATGCTGGATCAGAGGACACAAGAAAAACATGACAATCAAATACAGAGATCGCAGGTGGTTGCAATGGTATTTAAACCCTTTATAACTGCAAAAAGGAGATACAGAATAAATCACCATTTAGCTGGGCACCCAAAGTGCAGGCCACATAAATAGCTGGTATTTAAAGTTAACGTACATAAAAATGATAAGGTGCACTTTATGTCTGCTTGGTCACTGAAGAGTTAGAAACTATATTTGGAAGGATGATAACAATGTATACCGTGTTTGTGCAGTCACTAAAGGTAAAGGGACTCAATGAGAAGAGTAGGGTGGACTGACTCATTGCCGATTCTTTATACTATGGTGGGCACAAGCAAAATGTGAATGACAAATTGACAGATCAATGAATGAAGCCTTTTGTTCAAACGCCCCTCTGTATATGTTTATTATGTATTCATTTCTTGTAAAAAAACAATAGTCTGCTATGGCAGCTAAATATGTCTCAAAGACCAGATCAAAAAATGAGATATACACATGAAGTTAATATTGAAGCAACAACTGGACAGCTTACTTCATTTGAAAGGTTTCTACAATGAGGAGCAAGACCTGCACACACAGTTGTTGTTAAAGATGAGAGATTATCCTCATTACCTCTGGTTAAATGTAAATTCCAGAAAACCTGTTAAGAGAAACTAGTGGTGGTAGTCGAGACAGAACAATGGACTGAAATCCTGGTGAGAACAAATAATTTTACAAGGCACTCTGAGTCTAAAAAATACCTCCACAGGCTACCGACTATCAAAAACGGACAGTCTAACAAAAGTTGCATTACTGTGGTGGCATCGTAACAGTAGTTAATTTCTATGAGAATATGGGGATGAAGTAAAAAATGCAACTACTTTGCACTTTAGAGCTAGTCAAACTTAGCAAGCACATACAGTGGGTTTAACCATTAAAACCTAACTGCGGCAGATGATCCTTGGGCTTTCGGGGACAGTCAGTAAACTTGTAATTACATTACAGTTCCAAAGGGTTTGGTTTAGACTAATTATGGAAGAGAAAGTATATAATGTAAAGAGAACCATAAAAGCTCTAAGAAAGTGTGGAGCCAATTCTCCAATATTTAGTTTGACACCTTAAAGAGATGACATGCCAGACATGCGGGTACTGAAAGTTTTTGACAGCTCACAGACATTTGACATGGTTCAAATGGACCACTATACTTCGCAATAATAACAAGCATTGGAAATGCAATAGGTTACGCATTTGCTTGAGTTAGAGCTATTGGCGTTATGGAGTGTATGTATGGGGTGCGTAGTGGAATTATGAGGGTTGTTTTGGAATTATTAGTTGTGGAATTGTGTGGTATGAGTGGATTTGTGTAGTGGAATCATGTGGTATGTTGTGTAGTGGAATTATGTGGATAGTAACTGTGCTATTATGTAAGTGGAGCTTGAAATAAGTATACTCAGCAGAAATGCCTTCAAGCACAACACAAAGTAGCTGCCTGTGCGGGAGGAAGATGCTTGATTTGAGAGACTTGGACCACGCACTCTCCATTTCAATCACCTCACCTCGGTTCCTCACAAAATGATACCTTGCATTATCTCCCGTTTGATGCTTTCATCTTTAGAATATGCTTTCAATAAAAAGAGAAACAATTAATGGGTTGGTGTGCCTGCACAATTTTCAATCAAAGAATGGCTGAAAATGCATTTTAGCCTTCCAATGGTGTACCAGTGATTACTATGGTGCCAGCTGTAACAAGAAACATGAGTGAGGAGGGAGGAATGTTGGTGGCAATTAAAGCTGGAGGGGGGTGGTGTGGTGTGGCAGGGGGTGGGATGTATATGGGATGTATATGTTCTTTTAAAGACCTATGAAATAGTCCGGCGAGGCTGAGATAAGGTGCCAGACACTGGCCACAAAGCCCACAGTAGCCAAAGGAGAGAGTGTGTGAGTGTGTGTGTGTTTTGTCCTGGAAACTGCATCAGAGGGTTGAGACACCTGGGGGCGCTGCTAAAGCCTGTTGGGGGACATGTCATACTCCCGAAATGGCAGCAAGATGACAGGAGCAGTGGGGGTCATGGAGGAGCTACTGAAAAAGGGAATGGGAGGAGGGCGGGAAGTGTTACCCTGTACATCGCAGCACATTACATTTCAAATTCAAGCCTATACATTTTGTTAAACTCCCACATGGTAACAAAGTATTATTTAACTTTGACATTATATGCTACAAATTCACTTCTTGTCCTGATACCATCTATATCAACAAGCATTTATGCGGTACTTGGATGTGCAGGCTACTTTTGTAAAAAGGTAGCATAAAACTACCTTGACAGAGCCAGAGGCATGTGAATCGGCATCAAAGCAATAAGTATGGCAAATTAACACGACAGAATCAATAACATTACACTGGTGCCCTTATAGGGTGGTGGTGCCGGTAATTGGGACACTGCAGAGCGGGCTATTATATAAGGTATCCAGTAGACACGGTAGCATACATATTTGTTTAGGTACCCCGGGCGTTTGTTCTCGGAGGGTGAGTGGAGGACTCCTAACATGAAGTGGGAGAGGGGAAAGCGAAAAATAAAAAGAAGCAGTGATGTAAGGGAAATGCTGCGTTTGTACTCTTATCGCTTGCAACTTTAATAAATATGTACATACACTCTCTGATACCCCTTGGCAATGTCCGTGCTGAAGGAGATTAGAGGCCGCAGCCTTCAGTAAGCATCTCAGCTGGCAGCCAAATGCTATGAAAGTGATGTGGACTGAGCGGGTGCCCATGCTTCTTGCTGCCTCACTCGATGCAAATGGAAAGGGTGGTGGGAGGGAAACGCCGCCTTTGTGCTCAGAGGGTGGGGGGAGGGATTTTCACGCAAAGAGGGAGGTGGAAAGCAAAAAATAATAAAAAAAAGTCTTGTAGTCGTAAACAAAACCAGCATGGCAAATGAAGCGACCATGAACCTTTCATCAAGCCAGCCCACGAAGTAAACAAAACACTAACACTTCTCACTACAATCCAAAAACACGAGCAGAGAAAGCCAAACAAAACAAGCATTTGCATTGCAACAGGTCTCGCATTTACGCGAGACCTAATGCAATTGGAAATGGTTTTGGCATCATGGAAAATGAGAGGGAGGGTGGGCGGGGGGAGAAGGCACAGACAATGGGAGGGCAGGTGAGAAGGCACGGACAAAGGGAGGGAGGGTGAGGAGAAGGCACGGACAACTGAGAAGGCACGGACAATGGGAGGGAGGTTGGGGAGAAGGCAAGGACAACAGGAGGGCGGGGGGAGAAGACACGGACAACAGGAGGGATGTCGGGCGGGGGGGTAAAGAAGGCACCAAAGCATGTGGTGCCTGCAGTAGGAGAACCTCATTAAAGAAAATAGTGCTCAAAGTCTAAATAACATGTACTGTGTAACCAACGAAGTAAAGGGGCCAGTCGCCATGGGAAGTGGTAAATGAAGAGGAGGTGGTACTAAGGAGGGACTAACAAGCCTATTTACGAATCAGAAGCCAGCATTTAGGACAGACAATGACACAAGCCAATGGCAAATATGGGCAGAGAGTGGGCGGGGCTTCTGTTCGCTACTCTACCACAACAAGTCTCGTAGAGCAGTGCATGCCTACTGGCTCTAGGAGTGTTCGCAGAGTATCATAAATGACAGAAAGAATAAGAGAACACGTAACAGGGGCAGTCATCATAAGAGGTTACGAAAGTCCAAAAGGTGGGACTGCTAAGCGTATTCACCAAACAAAAGCTGGCATTTACGAAGAACAGTAAGAGGAATCAATAAAAAAGATGGACGGTGCTAGAAGCCCATATTGTAGATACAGCATGTCTCGAAGAGACCGCGCACATGTGCTGCTTAGGGGAGTCTAAAAATGGCGAGGCATATTCACCAAAATAAATGCTATTCTACAGAGAAGACATACAGGAGTCTCATCACCCCTCTAAATGCTGTAATTTGTGTTAGACTGTAAGCCTATTCTAGACAGCTGACAGTGTTATGATTGTATGCATATTTTACATTTTTAATATAAATATACTATAACTTAAAAGTTATCCACAAAATCCTTCAGTAAGATTATAGGAGAGCATTCAGGAAATTATTAATGGATATGCTTCTGTATGCTACATATGCCTTAATTTATGCCTCTCAATGAACAGATCTAGTGCATAGCAGCAGTAAGACATCATGCTCAGCATTTGTATATGCTTACTAAGTTTGGCCCTTGTGGATGTCAGAGGGACGTGGCATCGCATGCCACATAGGGAGAGAATTCAACACTGATTAAGGGCGGCCTTTGACCTAAAAGGTCCAGAGTAAAGAACCCAGGCAGTTATGTGCGAGTCATTATTGGTAATTGGTGTACATGAGATGGGTTCCTATATCCTGAAAACAAGGTAAAGTCACAAGTATATGAAGAGTCATGAATTATGTTGAGAGATTAGGCTTGCACACACACACACACACACACACACACACACACACACACACACACACACACACACACACACACACACACACACACACACACACACACACACACACACACACACACACACACACACACGGGTGATGTGCGATCACATGCTTAGATACATGGCAGATTAGGATGTGTCCACTGTTGTACAGATTAGCACCACAAACTGACATACCTATGCAGTTGGTTGCTAGCCAGGAAACTCCTCTGTTTCTTAAAGCAGAGTACATACGGCAAAAAGGAGGTAATACTGGTAGTGTTAAATAGGAGGTTGTCTAGCAGGAAATGGCTCTGGGTGTCATCTTCACAAAATTGAGAGCTTACATGGTACTACTCGAGGAACTGCCGAGATGCACTAGACTGCTTTTCAAAGCATATTACTTGGTCATCAAATGGTATATGTTGAAGATTGCTGTCGATTTGCTGAGTGCCTCAGTTACATATTTTGCAAGGTAGGCTTCTAGTATTCTAGTGAATGAACATACCAAGGTATGTATGAGGTCAGGCAGGCTGTACTACCACCATATGGTTTTAATGCAACAAATGGCATGCAATACCCCCACTAAAAATATATTGAGCTTTATCTTGCATAACATATAATTACATAGGTGCCAAGGGCAACTGTGTAGTTATGGTTAAGTCAAACTTCCCATTAAAGTTTTTTTGTTTATTTTGCTAATAAATTTGGTGCTGTTTGATGAATCTGCAAGACGTGCCAAAATCTCTCATAGATCAGATCAGTCAAACAGGGTCCAAAAAGGGCAGCAACACTAGCAGACCAGAGATGAAGACCATGAACAATGGTTTTGGCTGCCTGCAGGGGGTAGGGCGCAAAGCCAACTCAAAGATCAGGTGATGTGTCTAACCCCTTTGGCCAGGTGCTGGGCCAATTCCTAGTGTGCATGGTTTTAACTGTGCACTGTAGAGTTGACTGCCAGCATTGGTGGTTGATAGTCTGTAGTAGGTTGACCTAGAGTCTGGCCATGCACTGCACCGGGTCGATGCCTGCAATGGGTTGGGAGTAGGCAGCAAACCAGCTGAACACTGTCAAAGGTCATGCCGTGGTTCCCAGCCTGCGACAGGATGGCCCAAGGTCTGGCCTTGCACAGCAGGGGATAACTGCTGCAGGCAGGATGCAAAAGCCTGCTTTAAGGTCATCCAGTGCAGAGTTTAGCCTACCGTGTGAGGTTGGATGCAGTCCCTGCACAGTAGAGTTGGCTAACAGCAGTGGGTGGGTGAAGGATCTGGACAGGTGCTGCATCCAACCACTGCTGTCCACAGACTTCAGCTGTGCATGGCCGGGGTTGGCCATCCACTAAGGCTTGAGTACAAGTCCAACGGCCAAACCCAGCAGTGCGTGACCGAAGGCTTGCACAGGGGAGGTATAGCGGTCATTGGCCACATATGACAAGTTATGCCATTGGCCAGGCCCGGTGCTCAAGCACCACTGTACAAGGGCAAGGGCCCTGTGTAGTGGAGCAGACTGCAGCAGGTTGGCATAAAGTCTGTCCGAAGGTCATGCATAGCTGGGTTTGGCCACTTGTGGCAGGTTGGGCGGGAAAAAAACCTGTACTGTCTCCTTTGCTGCATGATTACTCAATGGCAAGGAGTCCAATGGATTTGCTCAAATACCAAATATCTGTTTGATTGGGAAGAATCCGTGCTCAGGAACCAATCAAATCTCTGCACTTGTCCATAAGGGTTCGTTGTTTCACTGAAAACCCAGGAAAACAAATGGTTGGGATTGGTGAAACCTAGTTTCACAGTACCTGGTACGCCGAAAGATGGAAGCATACAAAATTACAATCTAACTACACAATAGGAGTTTTTTTTGTATCTACTTGGAAACTACTTATAATGATTGTTTTTCCTAGCAAACGTTTTATATACTTTATGGGATTCACTGTACTTCCTTTTGGTATCAGAGTTCTTGAAAATTTTGTCTCTGCATTCCCGACAAAGATATGAATCCAAAGCCAGTTTTGCAAACCTTTTCTTCTCTAAAAATTGATATAATAGACATTAAAAAAAACAAATGCACATCTTTAGCTCTTTAATTTTCTTACATTGGGCCTATTTTGAAATAACAATACAGATTATGTTTTCTTAACAAATTCAAAGTTTCTGGTACCATGACACTCGGAATGAAAGTCCTGCATTGTGACAACAGCAAGGAGCTCAAATCCCGAAAGACACAAAAAAAGAGAGAAGTATGATTGTCTAGAAATGGAAAAAGTACAAATCTGAATAAACTAAGACACCAGCTTTTTGGAGACACATTTTCAGCACGTACACCTTCTTTAACAAAAAAAGAGATGTCAGAGGAACTCAGTACCCAGACTAAACAAGCATTTGCAATGCAATTGGTCTCACATTACTGTAAGCTTGAGCTACTGGCGTTGCAAATAATAATGCAATGCAATAGTGCAAACTTTTAGTAATGCAAGATCTAATGCATGGCAATTTTCTGTTTTTTCGCAAGAGCCTATGTGCGGGGGAGGGAAGCAAAGAGAGCTGCAATTAAACAACTTCACGGCGCCTCAAGTGGGAGGGTGGAGAGAGAGCAGGGAATTAGCATTGCATTTTGTATTAGCAGCTTTATGTGCACAAACACACAGTTGCACACAGTATACGCTCCTTGAATTTCAGTGCTGAGGTATTGGGGTCCGAAATCAACGATTCAGCTCCCCAGACTAAAATATAGAGATTAACAGTTGCTTTCCAATAGTGGCGAATAAAACGGGGACCAAGGAACATGCGTCCAATTCCAAAGGTTTTCCAAATTCCAAGGCACTTAACATGCCCAAATCGCCATTTACTAATTGAAAGAGGAGTAGAGGGGACAGCTTGGTAAGTGTATGCTGCCCTCCCCCATGCACTAGGAGGATGCGGGACCATTGGAACAGACGATCGTAGCAGCAGCTCTTCAGTAAGGTCCAGTTCTGGTGTCCCTTGACCCAGGGCTACTACGTCTGGTATTTGCGAACTGAGGAGTTCCAGGCCCAGAGCACCAGAAAACCTGTAATTGCCAGAGATTGTATTTCCCCCGGGGATATCGATTTGGGTAACTAGTTATGCAGGTTAGTGTAAATCGCTGCCACAATCAGATGCAGCAGCCAAATACAATATATTGAAAGCAGGTTCACATTTCTTCTTCCCTAATCCTCTCCGAACCCATAGACGCCATTACCCCACAGCTAGAATCAATTCTGTTTATTTTCGACATTTCCTTTTCTGGTAATCAGGTCGTGCACCACTCGTCACTAGCCAAACAGGTATTGCCGTGGGAAAATGAACAGAATGTTGTGCTCAGGGGTTCTGGAAAGGATATAATTAACATAAAAGTGAGTGGGACTAAATGAGAGAAGGCAGCAAGCAGCCCGTTTGCCTACTTTGTGGTAGGCAGCACGCCTGTGTGTATTTATGAAGTGCGGCTAATATGGGTGATGTTGGTGTGCCGGGTACGGGACTAGCACTGTGTATATTGACGTGAGGCGCTGTGAAGTGGTGGTGCGCGGCACTCCGCCGATAGCACTCTGAAGCAGCAGAAGGAGTTGCGGGCTGTATTGGTGTGTCTCGGTCATGGGGCCCGCGTTTGGTAAAGTGAGTGTCACCCTGCGAGCCATGCCGTGGAGGATGAAAGAAATGCGCAGCAGCCATAATTCAAAATAAAGCACAGCCTCAAGCATGCCGTGCTGGAAGTGATCTGTGTGTCACTGAGCATGTCCTATCTGGAACAGCGGGCATTAGAAAGACATTCAACATAATAGTGCTCCAAGGGTGTGATTAAACTTTACCGAGTAACAACACATGTAACAGGGGGTGTCCTCATGAGAGGTTACAAGATTAGAAAAGGCTGTACAAAGGAGGGACTACTAAGCCTATTGACCAATGAAAAGCCATTGTTTACAAAGGACAGTGACAGGAGCCAATTAAGAGGATTGGCGGAAAGTGGGCAGAGTTTCACACCCATACCTAAATACAGCATGTCTCAAAGGGATAGCTTAAGCGCTGCCTATGCAATACCTAAAAAGGAGCAAGCTGAAGTATGCAACATCCAGCAGCTGGACAAAAGATGTAAAACTCATGAAAGTTCAGCCAGAGTCTAATTTCCTTATATCTTCTTTGTTCATCAAAGGAGAGGAAAAAAGGGTCATACATACTGTTCAATCAACAGCTGCAAAGAGGACACCCTGGGCTACATTCTTCAAAACAGTCATGATAAAGTACCTACGTGCTCTTCATCTCAATGAATATTGCAGAGATGGAGCTTCATAGCAGGAAGAAGAAGGTGTTACTAGCTTTGATTATAAGAACTTATCATACATTGAAAAACACTGATGAATTCACTGGAAAACACTTTTAAAGTCAAGTTATGGTAACAAGACAAAATCTAAAAATCACGAAAATGAGCCTGGTATGGTTAGTTAAAATAGCCATAACTCACATCCCTGTCATCCACTGCTTTTGACCTTACATCACTCATGATATGTCAAATGACAAAATTCATGAAATCACTGTTCACATCTCAAATGACATCATTGATGACATTTTGGGGGGTATTTGTACAGCACGCATACACATTTGACTCTTGGAGCTGTATGTTTTCTTTTGTAAACAACTTCAATTTAACCTGTTTCTTCGCGTGAATATGCATATGCACATATTTTCACTGAAAAATATTTAAATGCAGTTATGGTAAGCTTTGGTTATAACATAACACACGTCTAAAAAAGCCTCATAAATTCACTTAAAAACAGTTAGAATGCAGTTATGGTTGTAAATTAAATCCGAAACAAAAACCTAAAAAGCGCAGGTTATGGTTAGAACCATAATCCATAACTTGTACAACAGCCAGGCAACCATAACTCGCACACCAAATGCAACGTGCTTGACCCCGCTCTCTTAAAGAGTCCATTAACTTCAGAGAAAAAAACACAACTATTCCCTTTGCTCAGTTCTGCATCCCTAACAATCACCAAAAATAAGTATTCTGCAATGTTGCTGTTTCTGAGGATTTCCACTGGTATTTTGTGATGTATTTTGACATCTTTCACTGGCTGGTCCCTTTCATTAGACAGATGAAATTAGAAATGTAAATAATCTTACAGATAACATAACATATTACATTACCATACCTTCTTTTTGAAAAAGTCTATAAAAGTAGAATTTATTGGTTGGAGTATATGTTGTTATTTATTTACATTTTACTTTTAAATGTAATTTATTGGCATAAATATTGTGAGGTCATAAGCTCTGTATTTGATGTGCTTGTTATGGCTTGCATGACAGTTATGCAGTGTTTATTAAGTGAATTCTGTGTTTCTCAAACCATTGTTGGTTTGTTATTACCATAACTTCACTTTAACCTTTGGTTTATTCAAAGAACTTTAGGGATTTTATGATCATATTCCACATTCAACAAATCCCTGTGGCCAACCCTATGCAGGCAACCAACCACTCTCCCCTGCACTCAGCCTTCAGCCTTGCAAAGGGGGGTTGGCAGCAGGGCACAGCCTTAGGCCATGTGCAGCCAGGGTTGACCAAAAAGCAGCAGCAGTTCACCAAATTCTTTAAAATAAAATACAGGATGTCTGATCCCTGGGCCAATTCTGAGGCCCCAGAAAGGGTGAAGGATCTACAAATGTGCAGCAGAATACACAAATCCTGCGGTAATATTTTTTAGTATAATTTTAATGCTGTGGGTCGCCCTCATAGCCTTGGTGGGCTTTGTGTTCAGGGTATGCTCAGCCTGCATCCTTATGCCCCTTCTTGCTTTCATTTTTTTTTTTTTAACAGTGCTCAGCGCACTGTGTTGGGCAATGGCAGCCGCAAGATACATTTTTCTGGGACGGTCAGAAAATCAAAGCACAACAGGTGAATCAATGGCCACATTCACACATTTGAAATTAACAACAGTAGGTTCAATGGATTGTCTTTATGGGTTTTTACTGGATTTGTGAATCCACATATGAGCATCAGATTATTGGTGCAATTATCTCCAAATTGTAGCCCCTTCATGCTCACACTGAAACAGTTTAAACACAAATTTCATGAAAACTACCAAACAGATTTACACAAAGCTAAGCAAGGGTACTTCCTTGAGAAAGTTCTACTTTCATGTCAAGTTTGGTGCAAGTCTGTTCAGCAGTTTTTTCTACAAAGGAGACATATGGAACAGTGTAATTTTGGCTTTACCTTTTTCTTCGATCAGGCCATATATACGTATGGCCTCATGTGAATTATTATTAACGTAATGTAGTGCACTTGAACAGATACAGAAAATGCATTTGTTGTGTAATCTGGACATATATATGTGTGTGTGTGTGCGCGCGCATAACGTTTCCTTTGCAGTGGCAATGAATTGCAGTTCTCATCTTTATCTGCATTTGTGTGAATTGAATAAAATTGTTAATTTTTATATATTCCTGTAATCATTTGAATATTACTCTGCATTTATTCTATAACTGAAAATGTATCCATTTGAATAATACTCTACATGTATGGTATAACATATAACAGTATATGTATCTCTAATCATGCATTTAAACATGTATTGAGATGCTTGCCAATCTAACTTGACCAAAGGCCTTAAGCATTTGGATATTTAACTTTCAATGGGAATGTTTGCTTTGGATGCAATGTTTATCTCTCCTCTGCAGGTGTGGTCATGTGATCTTATGACTAGAGAAGCACATTGTGTGAGAGAGATAGTGAGGTTCCAGGGGAGTCGAAGGATGTTCTGATGTGTGGACCAAAGAAAAGGAGTTTCAAGTACAGTTGGCAAGTTTTATTGTTTGGAGGTGAAAAATAATGAGACATGGGCTTTTCGAAAGTTCTTTTTGTGGGTATAATTGATGATCACACTTCAGTTTATTCAGAATCCTGGTAGACGTAGAGAGGTTTAGACCTCTTTGCAACATCTCTGTTGTGTGGCTTCATGCTATACAATATTCCTTCCCTTTAGAGAACTTCTACAGAGGTTCTGCTAAGCGGACACCTTTCGCCTTTAAAGGATCTTATTAAGGTTTACTCATCCTTTTTTTTTTTGATTTAATATATTTTTATTTTTCAATAAAACAGTGTATATGCAGCGAAAAACACATATTAATACAATGCAACCAAATAATAAAAAGAGCCAGAATTTCATTTGAGATACGGGTCAGTCAGTTAATACATTGCTCAAATATAGCAGTGAGTCATAGGCTAGAAAATAGCATAGCTATATTTTCAACCTAGATTAAATCTGTTTATACCCTACTTCAAATAGACTTAAAAATATTCCATTTATGTAAATGATGTAATCCAGGAAGTAAAAGGGCCCCAGATCCTATTCCCTTTAATCCTACTCTTTCTGCCTCTCCTTTCATAGAGTGCCTTTTCTAAATTATAAATTTGCAAAAATCGTCCCTTCCACTGCTGAAAGGTTGGAGGTTGTAGATCAAGCCAGGCTGAGGCGACACAAAGCCTAAGAAATGGCATTGCTATAAAGATGAGTTCTATACCATTGTTTCCCTCTAGATCATTTACACCTAATAACATCAGCTGAGGTGTCAGAGGAACATCTTCATTTAACACCTACTGTAAAAAAAAACTGATATTTCATGACCTATAGGTTCTATGTGAGGGCAAGTGGCAAAGATATGCACTATATCCACACCAAATGTTACACATCTAAAACAATGAGTCCCCTCCGTACCCTCCCATCTAACAATGTTTGCAGGCATTCTATAAAGATCAAATAAGGTCTTAAACTGTTGGGACCACAAATTGGTGGAGCACAATACCGTGTCCCCTAGTTCTAATTAACTCAGAAAACCGGATTCTGTAATCCCTAGCTTATCCTGCCATCTCAACCTATGTTTATCTAAATCATCTGGTACTCCTTCCAGCAGGCATCTATGTATTGGTGCAATTGAAGATCCAGAGCTACTAATTAACAATACCATTAGGGGTACCTGCCCAAAGCCTGCCGCACCACCAGCTTTTTTAAACCGAAAATCTCTCAGCTTCAAAGGAAGTTACATGGTCCCCAGCTAGAAGGTCCCTTATCCTATAAAAAACACCTTTTCCCCACCTTGCCAGACGCGCATCTTGTAATGCCATTGGCAGCTGATCATTCCCAATCATAGGAGAGTACCGGCTGAACCTACCTAACCCAAGTTTCTTCCTTACACCTGCCCAGTTACGAAAAGCTGTGATTAGTACCTTAAATCGTGTTTTTTTTTTTAAATAACTTGCCTCATAAAATTTCAAGAGGCAGCCGTTAGCCCGAGCTCCAATCAATATCTCGCATATTGACAGCACACGACAAAAATCATCGCTATCCTTTTCTTTAACGCCAAAGAGAGGCCAGTAATATTGAAATGAAGCCGCTAGATAATATAACTTAAAATGTAGAAACCCCCAGCCCCCTCTATCCCTAGGTAAGTATAAGAATACACTGGCGCTCCTAGTCTTTCGATAGGACCAGATAAATCTAGCTGCCCCCTTCTCCATTTGTCTAAACCAAAAATTATGAATTTCTAAAGGGATCGCGCGAAAAATATACAAACGTTTTGGCAAAATCATCATTTTGATGAAATTGCATCGCCCCACTATTGACCGCTTCAAATTATCCCAGTGTTGAAGATCGTTCTTAATTTTCCCCATTATAGGGGTAATATTTAAATCCACTATATCTTCCACCTTCGCCGTATTATTAATTCCTGAATCAACTACTTTTTCCACAATCCTGTTATCCATACCTGTTGCAAATCTATTTATCACGATCTGGGTTTTAGCCTTCTTCAATAAAAAGACCGATTGGGACCCAAAGTTGCCCGATCAAGGTCAGATGTGATTATAGCACATCATCGAGGGTTTCCTCATCCAGTGTTATTTAGAAGTGGATTTAGACTAGAAGATTTAGATTTTCCTCATGCATTACAGGCAAGAGGACCTCAAATCATATACTGATCATCAAATCCTCTTTTTAATAGTCTGATTTGCACTTACAGAATTTCTTGTATGTTTTATGTTGCTAAGGATAAACTGCATTTGTTGGATTGGACTACCTGTAGTAATCCTATATTGTTACAACATATTCCTGAGACTAGCGTATATCAGTCTGGCTTTGAATTCGGAATAAATCCATATTTAATCCCATCTTCCGACTTAGGGTTTTACTGTGTGGCAAAATGGGATAGCTACCCTGTAATTGTTAAATTGTAGTTGATTCCAACTCCTTTTATTCCTCAGGCACCTAGAAAGTTCCATTGCAGGAAGCAAGGAGCCCAAATACGGTGCATTAGCACAAACAAAAGACAGAGAGAGAAAATACACATTGTCAAACGGATGATTAATAGTTAAGTGTCACCCACAATCCTGTATTATCTATCTGGCCACCGGTCTAGGTTTACAGAGAGCAAAACTCAAGAACAACACTTATGTAAAGAGGTAGGTGGATTCCCTCTACATTACATCTGAAAGGCCAACTATTCTTCTACAAATTGTAAAATGTGTGTCGCTATCATAGGATAATGCATAGACCACTTATTTACATGTATATTTTCATGAAGGGATTTTCTTTTTGACGCCTCAACTCTGTGGTGTTTCACATTTGAGTGTTTTGTGCATAGCATGCTTGGTATCTAAAAACCGCGAGGCCATGTTCTAATTAAAAGCTTATTAAGCATTTTCATTAAATATGAGCGGACTACTGTTGTCAATGTGACATTTCAAAGTAAATGTATTTGCTTTCCTCCATTATTACACTTAAGGGAAGAGTCAGAAATATTGGACACCAGAGAAACCCACACTAGGATTCACAAAAATATTTGTGCAGTACCACCACAGAATAGACACAAGATGGCAGCATTGTCCAAAAATCGGACTTGTATTTGCTTTCGTTGTCCTCAAAAGCTGTAATAACCAACGTTGTTTTCTAACATTATTAAATGTTTTGGTGAGGTGGCAATGGCTTTTCAAAAAACAAAATGTTAGGCTACAGTTATAGATTATGCCTAAAATGTCAGTATTCGAAAAGCATTAACATTCGAGCATCCAAAAATCAAGAATTGAGCGCACTAATGTAACCCAAAGGCAAGCTTACTTTCAATGCCTTTCTGCACTGTCTTTCTAATGTGAGTGGCTCTTTTACATATCACAGGATAAAAGCAGGATTAACACAACCCGTTATCTGTCTAACTGATAAAAAAAGATATAAAAGTACAGGTGTAAACTGCTGGTATGACAATTGTGTCACAATGACAGAGCAGAATTGTTATCATCCAAATGATTTCACTTCGCATTACACAACCTAGCTAGCACCTTCTTATGCGACACTGCTCATTCTAGAGCGCCCAAGCGAATTCCAAATGAAAATATTTTACATTTTGTGATTACCAGGTGAGGAGGTAAAAAGGAAAGATTTTATATTTAAAAATTGTGGAGAAAAAAAGTATGTTTTAGGTGTGGCTGCAAACAGCTTTAGCTGTAAGTCATAGTTCATGTCAACACACGAATGTGCAGAGAGTGAATTGTGGGTAAGCCCCCTTTAGCCAGTGACTTGATTGGACCAGCTTCTTTTGACCATTGCTTGTTTGAAATCTTTCCCATTTTGTATCAGGTCAGAGGAGTATTGAGCAGTTTTACATTTTACTGTGGCGACTGGAAAAGGAGTCATTCTTTTAGTTCCTGATGTCCCCTCTTACTACTAACATTTTCTCTCTGTACTGAGTGATTTTGCATAAACACTATCTGTCTCGCAACACAACACCTAAAAGCAATGGCACACGCTTGCTGAAGATGAGCCAAGAGTAACTGTGCACCCTGGCGAGTTTCTTCAACTAAGTGTGATTTCCGCCCCTAAAAGTGTCTCCAAGCTCCTGTTAAAGCGTGATTTTGCAACTAAATGTATGTCTGCACATAAATGTGTTTTCATCATTTAGCTGATGTTGTACCAAGGGTTATTTTCTTGGTAAACTCTTTTTGTTGAAACCATGCTCATCATACAGTGTATACAGGCAAGGCATGTCAAATATCGTGTTACATATATGGCAGTTAAAAGTGGACAGCTGCAGAAAGAGGGCATGGATCATAAGCAATAAGTGGTGCTTTTACGGCCCATTATACTTTAAACGGCAGGCTTTTGCCTTCCATCCAGCACAGCATATCGTATGTCCCCTAGAATGCACTCCCCACCCGTCCATACCCTATATAGGCTTGCCAGGCTCCCCAAACCTTCTCCCACTTCTTAGAGCAACCCCTGCTCTGATAAACCACCTTTTCCGCTCTCTGGCACCAATCTAGATTCGACTCCCAATCCGTGAGTCTTTGTGGCGCAGCACTCCCCCACGATCTCGCAACATTCAGCTTAGCCACCCCTGTGGCCAGTGGCAGACAAATTTTCTGTTTTCTGGTATTTAGGCCAGGACTCCTCTCCTGACACTGCTAGTAGGAGCCACTTTGCGTCCAGTGGGATTTCAAATGACAATACGCAGGACATGTCCCCAGTGACCCCCCCAGTACTCCTGTATCACCAGGCATTCCCACAAAACATGAAAAAATTTACCCTCTTGTCCACACCCCCAGAGGCATGTCGATGTGGGCGCCCTGCCCCTTTTGGTTAACAAGGTCCTTGAGTAGTAGGATCGATGTAGAATTCTAAGTTAACTATGCGAAATCGAGCTTGTATTGCTATCTCATGCGGATTCTGAATTGCTTCTACCCAGTCATTGTCCTCTAAGTCGCCGAGATCCCCCACCCAGGCTGCCCGCAGTGCAACTAACAGATCAGGGGAATTGTTGACCAACTTCCGGTATATAATCGAAATCGCCTTATCGGGGATGTGTTCCGTAAGGAGATGATCCTCCTGACGCGAGCTCATGTAGTTGCGCCCCTTCTAGTATGTGTCTCTTCAGGGCATGTCCCAATTGCAGATACTTATATCTTCCCGCATCCGCCAACTCAAATTTTGGCTCAGGGTCTCGAATAATATGAAGCCGTGATCTGGCGGGACATCCCCCAAGTGTTCAATTCCTATTAGTTCCCAGCTCGAAAAGCCCTTCAATCCACCCACCTCGTGCAGCTGGTTGCTGACCCACAGCGGTGTCATGTTGGTGAATTTGCCATTCCAGCCCAAAAACTTTGTGGCCTCCCTCCATATTCTTATTACTGTCGTCGTGTGTGGCTGCAGTTCTTGCTCCAGCCTCGTGGCCTCTACAACCTATAACCTCTCTGTTCACTCTTTATGGCGGCTTTTGGTGGTCTGCAAAGTACGTATTACCCACATTCAAACCAAGAATTTAGTGACAGATATTGCACACTGCTCAGATGAGTTTGAACACAATATTCTCAATGAGATGATGCTGCTTCTAGTACCTACATTTTTACATATCGGCCTCAACCATTTTTTTGGTGGCGTCTCATAGGCTGGGCAAACAAAGAGAATGTGGGAATAGGTTTCCATTTGACCTACACATAACTGGCATTTGCTATCATCAGTGTTGTATGATTTAAATGTGAGGGATTTTAGCGGCAGGGTCCCCATCCGAAATTGGAAGTATAGTCTTGGAAATGAAGTCCCAAAAGGGCTTGTACAGGGGGCTAGATTTGAACGCCAAAATTCTCCCCGTCAACGATGTACTCCAAGTTAAACTTATGTTATTGGTTCTAATCATAAACCAATATATCTCTTTCAATTCCCTTTTTGGCTGAAACCGCTGACCCACGGGATCCTCCCATAAATGCCTCAAGCCCATTGCTACCAACATGCTTTTTACTTTTTGCAGCCAGTTAATCTTGCATGTGTTATCAGGTAGGTATGATTCACTTGAGAGCTTTGAATACTAGCCTTGTACTTCATTACAGTTGTTGAATGATTTCCAGGCATTTTGCCTGGAACGGGATCTTGAGTTAAATAGCTCTAAAATTAAATACATGTTCTTTTCCTCCAGATTAACTTATAAGTGTAAAACGCTGGCTGGGTACACACCAACACAAGTCAAGACCAAGCACCGAATGGTCCTGTGAGCCGGCCGGCACCCATTGGAAGCCCTGATTTTGACCGACTGACCTGACTCCACACAACAACAGTGGTAAGTCAACCGCTCCAAGTAGTAGCCACAACGTGTTACTACACACCTACCGGTCCTGAAGAAAGCCTCTAGATCCTGTAGGACCGTGAGGCTGAAACATGTAGACCACCAACAGTGCGGTAGATTGGTAACTTGATCTACGCACACACCACTTTGTTTTTACCTTTCCACACCACCAAACCCATAAAAGAACTTGTCTAAATGGCGGCGTAGGGAATTTGAATACACTTCACAAGGGCACCTCACAAACCCCTCCTCCCCTTTTTTATTTCTGGGCACTGCTGCAATACCAGTTGGTCTTCCTCCAGGTGGAGGTCAGCATATTCACAAAATAAACCCTATGATGATGCTGTCACGTTACTAAAAGGCAGAGAATCAAGATATACCGCCCGAACCATGTGTACGTGAATGAGGGTTTTTTGGGGGTTTTTTGTTTATTTTTTATAGGGTCAAATAACGAATCTGACCCTGGTACACAGGACAAGTGGTTCATTCTCCCCCTCTGTTGATTTTTGTTATGTTTTTATTGTGTCTCTAAGTGTTTGTTTTATGTTGCACTTTTTTGATCTACAGTGATCGAAATACAGTCTTTTTTTAACTGAACATTACAGTCATTTACCAGAGCAGATCACAGATCTGTTATCCACTCCATAACAGGAACTGTTGGATTTCAAAGTAAAGCTGAATCACCTATATCAGATATTACCACGTCTGTAAAGCATTCCATCTATCTCTTTCAGTCTAAGCCACACAGGCACTCTCCTCCCTTGGATTATTCTGAGGCCCATCCCTCAAACTACAGAGGTTGCAAATCAATCAACACACCTGCTCTTGAAGAGTTCACCACAGATCCCAACATTGCACAGCAGTCCACAACACAGATTAAATGTACCATACCCCACACACCTAAACAGTCCCTGACATCAGAAGCCACAACACATCCTAGTCCTGCTATGGCTAGGCTTTGACACCTAAAACACAGAGATTAAACAGCCCAATTAAATTAAATAGCATTGCCTATCAACCAGAGACTCCTCTTCAACAAATTGCATCAAAGATGTCCTGCTAAACTGTAGGCCGGTGATCTCTAATGCAACTTTGATATCTATCCACATCCAAGTATTTGGCCTTGATGCTACCGAAGCCAAAAAAACAGGTTCTTATCATGCTCCATACCACTGTTTGATTTTATTCTACCACAAGTATATATCCTCCACCTCACCAGAGCATATCAGCTTGCCAAAAAGTATTTATTAGCATAGTTACTTAACACCTTGTGTTTGTGGGGGGTGCCCTTATCAACAAAGGAGTCCTTTAAATGGTAAGGCATCACCTCAAACATAAATTCATTGCAATGCCTCAATGCAGAGATTAGACGCAATTAAATGAAAGAGGTTGAAATTCCTAAACCAGCCACCTAAGGCAAAAAAAAGTTCCCGGGACATTTCAACTTCCACTAAGAAACACAAATACACCCACACACCCTCTTTAGTTAAAATCCTACTACACATTGAACTATAACCACCTACATTAAGGGCTATACACAGTACATGGTTTTCATAAAGAAACACAAGATATAAACCTCTGTCTTAGATTGGATCGAACACACTAGTTTTGCATTCTTTTCAGAATCCCAACCAAACTTAAGTGGTGAACCCTAAAGCCATTAGACCCTTATAGTGATGAGTTTCCTAACATTACAAATTAGTAATCATCACCTCAAAACTGAAAAGATCAAAGAAACCTCATGTTTGTGCAATGGTGAGGTACACATTATATGAAAACCCCTCTGAACATATAACTCGAGTTAAGGGAAACACCTATATCTACACAACGCATTAAACTCAAAGTTGTCAAAAAAGCACATAAGCAAACCATATTTCATGTAAAGTTTTCCTTTACAGCAAAAGGAAGCTTTCAGAAAATATGATACCAATCAACAGAGTCTGCCTCCACACCATTCAATGTATTTAAACTTGACAACTTAGCCCCCCACTTCAACAATATCATGGCATCCAAAGAGGACATAACCAAACTTACACACCCAGTTAGGAACAAAGTTGCAGTAACTTTTAGTGCTTTCACCCCAATTACTTGAAATGCATTAAATAAGGTCATCACTAAGACTAAACCTTCAAATGTTTCATCAGACACCATACATCCATATATAAGCAAGAAGCACCTCAATGTCCTCTTCCTGCTATGGTAACAAATCAAACTCCTGCCTATGACATTTTTGTCTCCCAAAGTCCCCCTACAAAGAGCCATGTTCAATCTTGTCTAAAGAAACCGAATATTGACTGGGAAGAGCTGAAAAGGTACGTTGCCAAAACAACTACAAGAGTGCACTAGTACAATCACCTGCTAGAAGACTTTCAATCTGGTTTCCAAACGGAGCAGAACACCGAAACCCATAGCTTTAAATTAGGCCTGACACACTTTGCCTTTGCAAAAAAGGAAACTATTTTCTCCTGGTCCTCCTTGATCTTCCAGCAGTCTTTGGCCAGGTCTGACCATAAAAACCTCCTAAGAACAGAGTCTTAACGGGTATTGACGGAACAGTGATAAATTATTCAGATCCTATCAGTCACTCAAGGCTCCATCCTTGCCCCTTTTCTTTTTAAACTTGATGAGTAACTGCTAGGTGAGGGTTTATCAAAGCAGGGAATGTCCTTTGTCCCACATGCTGTAGACATCAAGCTATACATTAAGCCTGAATGCCCAATCAGCCTAAAAAGCCTTAAACTCCTCCCTTAAAGAAATAAAATACTGGACGGCAAATACGAAATTTGTGCTAAAACCACTGAAGAAGAAGGGCTCCTGTTCTCCTCTAACAAACACCAGGAATGCCCCACAGTGTCGACACCCAAACTTAAAACCACAGTAGGCCTCCTGCCAACAACTGTAATTCAGCTAAAACCTTTGCCTTCGAACTTTCAAAATAACTCAACCTTGATCATCAAGTCATAGAAATCCCGATAAATTCCAGATTACAGCAAAACCTTCTCCATTGTCCCAAGCCCCTCTTTCATTGATATTTGCCTAGAGTAAAGAAGAAACAGTTGCTGAACTTGGTACCACTACAAAAGAGTCAAATTCTTGGGAGCCAAATGCTTGGGTTCTATGGATCTGTATCAGAGAACGAAACAGCAATTGAGTTGAGAAGTACTAGAAATGTGGTGCTCTGTGAATTCCCAAACGTTGAAAAACTATGCATGTTGCACATTTCCATGTGTTCTACTGCGGCCCTACAGGCTTAGTTGATAATTAGGCACTGGCCAGGACAACACAGACTGCTACTTTTCCAGAGCTGACTGGACACATTTGTTTCAGGAGGTCTTATGCAGCTGGATGTTATTTTACAATGCATCACTAGATATCTGAAGAATAGAACTTCACACCCATCATCATTTGTATGGCGACCTAGGGAGATTAAGGTGATTCAGAACTCGAGACGCAGTACACAAAATAATATGGCTGGTTATATCAGTGCGGTGCTACAAGAGAAGGGATGGCATCCCTGGCAAAGGTAAATTGACTGAAATCAAGTCCCCTAGAACACGCAGTCTTGTATAAACAAAAATAAAGTCATCCCATCATCTCAGCGTTCTTCAGAATTTCAGTTTATTCTTATGCCAGAAGAATAAACTGAAACACTGAAGAATGCGGAGATGGTGGGATGACTTTTATTTGTGTTTATACAAGACTACCTGTGCTAGGGGACTTGATTTTCCATCATCATTTGTAAACCTAATACGTGGGGTACTGTTAACCTTTGTTTAGTTTTCAACAGTTTTTTAAATATGCCAGTACAATCAATTGACTATTGGAGCTATTCCAGGGCACAGAGCTGGACTGATCATCTATGCATCTGTCCCTAGGCAATGACGCTTCAAATGTTGTCCAGAGAGGGCTGAGAGACTCATCTGGTAAGCTTGCATTGGTCAAACCAAGTGTCAGAGCACATTTGGATTTCTTGTTCAGAAAATATGTATTATGGATTAGCAGATCTTTATATTAAGAAATTACTTATTCTGTGCAACAACATTCATGCACCCTTCTACCCTCACCATTGCATCCATGTATCCACCCAGTCATCAGTCCATCACCCCTTCTACTCACACTTATTCACCCATGTACCCATCTCTTTATCCTTCCATCCAATGAACCACCAGCACACACATCTACCCACACCCCTGCATCCTTTGACATATGCCCATGCATCCATCATCCGCACTCTGCCAAGCTTATATCTAATAGCCCACAATTAAACATCCATCCATACGTTGATCCATCCTACTATCCAACTGCATCCAGCCCTCCACCGACCCACCGTGGTATCCATAGCCATAAATCATCGAATCACCCTTGTACACAACCACACATTCACCCATGCTTCTAACTAAGCATTCATCTACGTTTGCATTTTCCCATATGTTTTTTGCCTGACAGCAAGGGGGTCTGTATGTTATGCCTGTGTGAATATTTGTATCTGGATGACATCTGTGTACATACGAATTAACACATGTTATATGTTTGTGCATCTAAACATATCACAAAGCAATCCAGGAGTTTTACTACAAAGTACACACACACCTAAAACAAGCGAGACCTGTACGTGAATTCTCAGTGAAATAAGTATGCTTTTTAGGGGAAAAAAAAGGCTTCCATAGAACGCAAAACAAAAATACTCGATTTCTGGAACTACAAAGGACAATCAACTACTATCATGTTATATGAAGCCATTCACAGTTCAGCGTGTGAAGCTACAAAACTCCTCAAATGCACATAAGGATATGAAGTGACTAAGACATTGTGTGACAATATTGGGGCACAAGGCCACATGATAAATGCCTTTATAAGGTCACATAATTCGGGCGGTAACTTGCAATATCCTTTCCATGTATGGTTAGGAGTATTATTTTCCATATAATATATGGTCCAGGTGCTTTATCTGCTTCCCTGAAGGTGTTGTCGTCCCTTATCCATTTCGTTACTATGTGCATTGCTTTTAGACAAATCTGCCTTTAACCCCTTCGCTGCGGCGGGAATTCCGCCGCAGCGCTGGGGGGTGTGGGGGGGCAGCGCGGTGGCGCTGTGCTCATGACGGAGCAACTCCATCATGAGCCACGGTTGAGCTGTGCTCATGATGGAGTGGTTCCGTCATGACTCCGCCCAGTTGCATTGTCCCCCCGCACAGGCGGGGAAACAGCGCTGCGTGGGCGGAGCGGCCGCCAAAGGTCGCGGCATGACGGAACCGCTCCGTCATGAGCACACGGCAACCGTGGCTCATGACGGAGTGGTTCCGTCATGAGCGGGGAAGGGGTTAAAGGCAAAGACACTTTGCATGGTGAGTATTTTTGAGTTTTGAAAGCCCCTTCAAGGGTGAACCCTTCACCATGGCATACATGTTTAAATGTGTAGACCTTCCTCCACCAGTGTGACAGGGGGATTTCCTCTGCTGCACCCGTAGCTGGATGGCACAGCAACAAAACTTAAAATAAATCCGCAGATCACAGAAACTAAACTGTGCAGAGATACTTTGATAAAGACTAAGCACCTGAGGGGGATTTCTTTAATACTTAGAGGCTATGCAGTGATATTTGCTACCAAGTTATCTGCAGATGTGGGAGAATAATGTTCTCAGAACACATCTGCTAAAACATTTTTTAAACATAGCTTAAAATGTTAGCGATCTTTAGTTGCTTCTGTGGCATCCCCTTCTCACCCATAAAATAATTGCGTTGGCTTCACCTAAAGCATTCTGGACTGTACTCTCTCCTACTGCGGCCCTCTCAATACATAAACAGGATATATATAAAACACATTTTAATCACCTATGTTTTTCAAGTCTATCATATTAAAATATCTTGGCACATGCTTAAATCATACACTTACAATGGCCCCTTTAGCAGAGTAGTAGATACATGGATGAATCTATGCATCATGTTCAGATATTGTGTATTCACAGCCTGGCACAACTCAGCAGAAATATTTTCTACCGGTGAGGATATGGGATCACCAGTGGGAGGGAGGCGATTGATCAAAGAAAGAACTAAAACAGTGGCACAATGCTGGGATGCTGATAAAGACAAACAGTTTCGTTTTAATATCAGAAACAGTGTCGACAAGTGTACATTCATTGTGCTGCGTGTGTAAGCAGGATATGTGGATTACCGCAGACAGCTAATCAAAACTATCCATATGTCTTTACTAGATTATACCTTGTAAAACATGATATATGATCAGGCTGTGCAGCCCGATCATATACACAAAGAGCTAACTTCCCATCTTTTCCATCTCTGAGTATTAAACAAACACGAAGTACTTGGAAAGACAACTTCTGAGAACTCTACATAAATACCACACAGAAAGGAAAAGGAAATACCTCTCTGACCATCGGCGGCATGTACCACACATTACACACGATGGCCCAGCTGGTCATCATCCGCAACAGGTATTTCCCCATGCTGAATTTACTGCTGTTCCAGAAGGCGTCCCCAAACTGGGGGTCATACTGCAAACAAGGACAGCAGAGAAGAAATGTGAGAGTCGTGTTGGAAAAGGGCCTTGCATAAAAAAAAACAAATCACTGCATTTCTACAACAAATTACTACTATGAATTACTTCATGATTTAAACATGATCCATGGCAGGGTTAAGATATTGTTTTAGACAACTGGAAAATTGTTTCATGGAGTGAATGCAATCTTTTATTGAGTGATTAAATAAAATCATACAATACATAGAATTAAGAGCGAATTCCCATTACTAATTGTTAAGAAATAAATAATTGCCAATTGCATACATATTTCTAAAAAATGCAATATCGAGCAACTTCAGAAACATATCAATTAAAATAAAGACTTCAAAGTGACGTTATTTTTTTATATTACAGACTATTTCGTGAAAAATGTACTTCACTTTCCAACTGGCTACAGATCCTCACCCAGGTAACATGCATCGGCAGCAGCTTTAACAGTCCAAATTTTCAATTTTAAAGACATTGATTTCAGCCACGTTTTCTGGCATCTAACATTTTAGTGCAGCAGCATATCAGATGAGTTAATTATGTCATCCTTTTTTCTGAACTACGTAGACTACAACAAAGACACTATGCGTATGCCCAAAGAACTGAACGGGGCTCCACAATATCAAACAAAAAAGTGGCATTATAACAAAATATATCTGGTTTCTCAATTAAGACAATGGTTAAGATCGATTTGGGGAGCAGGAGCAAGAAAAGAGTCTAATAAGTATTTACTTCTATATTTTCCAAGTTACTGACATGAAATATAATGCTAGATTCTGTTAAATTTCATTTTTAAGAAAATTATATAAACAATTACTTTCTCATTCTTATGCATATATTAAAGGATTCAGAATTATGTCTAGGCAGTCTCGCAACAGATTTAAGGATAGGATTTCTTCAAAAATATGGTTTAGGTTTATAAAAATATTTAAGACCAAGAGTTCAGCCGCAGAGCAGAATGAGTGAGTCTGAACTCGAGTCTCACTTGGTCAGTGGGCACGAGTGTGGTAAAGAACAGAACTTTGGGCAGGCTCCAAGCCATTTAACAATCCAACTTTCTCCCCAAATGCAATCTTTTAATACTGGGCCAATTTTTGCATTCACAGCTTGCAAAAACTGAAGAACTGTGGGACTAATAATTTTAATTACTGTTTGTCATAAGCAAATGCGAAGGAGGATTAACTTTGAATCAAGGGCTTTTATGTGGGATTTTCATTTGTTTTAACCACAACTAAAGAAATTGTATGAAGAAACTATCTACTGTAGCCTCAAACATCTACTGAAAACTAAATGTTTTCCTGCCTCTTATCATTATATTTGTCTGAGACATTAACTCTCCAATGGTTTTCAGAACTGTATTTTTCCAAAACTACAAATAGATCACTGATAACAAGCTGTTTTCTGATCAATAAGAACTGTATAACAAGCACACTATAAGGACGTTAACACAATTTTGTCAAAAACAGGTGAACGTGCAAACCTCCCTTAAGCTTGTCCCAAGGTCAGCTGTATATAAGTGAATAGGGCTGGGAGTAGGACGCACCATAATTTTTCAGATTTTTCTTTTCACCTTTGACCCATCACCTACTCTGACCCTTACACAGGTTTCTATAAATAGGGCTTGAATAGCATGTGAGAGGTCTCAGTTTCAACCATAGCTGCTTCCCGCAAAACATGTCCAATGCTGAAGAAAGCAGTCAAACAAGCAAAATTCTGCCTGATGCAACTTTGGCAGCTTTCCTATTGATGGGAAAAATGTTATCAAGCATCTCACAGTCCTTTCCACAATCTATTTAGGCCAATGGGAGTAGTACAGCATCGCTGCCTTACAATTCAATGAACATGTAGTTAGTCACAGTCTCTAAGTTACCCTTTTCTGCGTAAGGGGTGGATAATTGTCCCTCACCAGGAGTCAGGTGCCATGTTTAGGCCAAAAAAAGGTATTAAAAAGGATCATGAGCTGTGTAGCCCAAACAAAATTAGTATTTTATTTTGACATACATGCTTACTAGCACATCATTTGAGACCACTGCACTGGTGGCTCTTTTCTCTTATCAATATTTTCAAACTATACCATAGCCTTCCTTAGTAAATTCGATTACGATATGACTCAATTCAGTCTGTCTAACAAAGCTGATTTACAAAGTCTATCCAAACAGTAACCTTGATCTTATTTACATTGTTACTGGCATTTTTTCATTCTAAATGACCAACACGGTCCCCAAGTTTCCGTAAATCCTTTTCCTTACAGATCATTCAATATCTATCCATTCCTTGTCTCATTAGTCCTTTTTAGATGACCATCTGTTTCCTATATACTTGTTTGAGTGTCCTCATCAAGCACTGGTTGAGAGATGATTCCCTTAACTCTCAGTGGCTAACTCCCAGTGGCCATAGTTTTTCTGGAACTCTTTTGAGGGACATCATTTATGTTTAAACTAGTCATCCTTATCATTTTGTACTGGTATTGCTGGGAGTTTGAGTTTTAAGTCTGCCTAGTGTCCAAATTAGACCGGTAAGGAGTTGATTCAAAGTATGACATCAGTCTTGGGAAGATTATTCTTCTGCCTTTCACTCCCAAAGAATCGTAGGCTTGAGTTGTGGTACCGCTAATTTTGACTTACCTGAACTACAAGAATGTGATATTCCATGGCTTGCCTTCGAAACAATTAAGAAAGCATTATAGACAATTCAGAAGATGGTGATCCATTTAGCTGGTGTCCTCCAGAGGTTTGACCATATTTTCTAAAACTTGCAGATATCTACATTGGATGCGGATTAAGCAAAGGACCCATTACAACTAGGGGTGGGCAGAATTTGCGTAGTCGCGCTACGCAAAGCTCCGCAAAACTGTAAAAAATCTCCGCGAGCACGCAGAAATTCCGCAAACATGCGGAATTGCTTGTTCGCGGTGCTTTTTTCATGTTTGCGAACGCTGTTTGCATGCTCGGGGGGAAATATCTCACATACCCGCATTTTGAGAATGCGAACAAGCAAAAAATTCCCCGAAGCTGCGTAACGCAGAATTTTGGGCAATTCAGTGTTCTCCGCGGAACGCAAAATTACCCAAATTCCACAAATTACGCGAGCGGAACGGAATTTACCACCTAAGCCTAATTACAACGTACGTGGGATTGTCATCATCTTGTTAAATTTACCATTTGGCAAACAAAATCTGTCTACAAGAAGAATTTTGACTTAGGTTGTTTCACATTTAAGCTAATATGCTGGGAATGTATTGACTGTTTTGTTGTGGTTTTATGGATTGTTTTATCCAAAATAAACTGCGGATTTAAAACGAATGTAGATTGGCAGACCATCAACAGGCCTACCCACCTTACAAAATGTAATGCCGAGAACTTTCCATCAGTTAAGGCTTTTCAGGTAAATTTTTGTTCACGGCCCAAACTTTCTGACAGCAAATTGTATCATGTGAAAGAAGCAAATCAATTATCTAAGTAATTTGTAAAATCTGTTTTAGATAAGGAACATTCCATGACAGTAATATTATCGTTTTAGTACTCAGGCCCCGATTACAGTTGGCCTGACCAATTGCAATATACAAGATAACTGCTGTACCATACATATCACAATTATGACGTGTGTGATAAGCAATATACCTTACATTTTCCCCATGTAAATGTCAGCAGGTGAAGTCTGCCAAAGTTTACTGTGGGAAAAATGCCTGGTAAATAACAGGGCAAACAAATCTGCATGTTATACCCCATTGTTTCAGGCTAATAATGTAATTGTCTGCTATTTAACACGTTATGTTAAAATCTGATCCCAGAATTTGCATAATATGTGGGGCGCGATAAATACTAAAGCATTTCAGGGTCAAATTTAATTAAAACCCAATTATGTCAGCCTGGATTGAAGTTTGATTACTCATACCTAGGCTAGGTCCCTTCCTGTCTGGGTGAAACCAACACAGTTACAGATTAGCCCCAATTGCCTGCTTACAACTTTACTCTAACTTTGAGCTTTCACAACATAGATAACATCACTTTTTAACTGGGATATAATAGACAGTGAAATTCATTTTGTCATCTAGCAAGCATTCTGAGCCACTGGCATTTAGCAACACTTGTACGCAATAATCATTATTTGGGTAGGGTGAAAGCATTACCTAGGATCAATAAAACTTCAGGGTAAGATTGCTTCTTGTTACCTTAATACCTCAGTCGAGAAACTTGGCATTTGCATCAAGTACCTGCTATATCATAATGCTCGAAAACTACAGGATTTTAGTTTGCTCACTTTCACTAAATGTATAACTATAGTCCTTAATATGAGTATCCAAAAATGCTAGAGACTATATTTTTTGTGACTAAGAAGAGAAATTGTTTGCATTTATTTTTAAAGTACATTTCTGTTCACATAGAAACTCTTACCCCTTAATTTAACGCGAGGAATAAAGATTAGAAAGAGGTCATAATTCTCCCACTGAAAAAGTATTCCGCCGAATTCGCATCTCTTCAAGTATCTTTTGACATTGCTAGACTATTCTATCCAAGCCTGAGTGAAACTTTCTTAATTTTAAAGACAAAGACTATATAAGTCAGTATGTATGTTTGATCTAAATGTATTTACCAAGGACTTCAATTTCTTTGAGCCCTGGTTAATAATCTCAAATACCCTGTGTATATCCCTAACATGGTTAGAGGAGAATGTTTAGCCACAGAATCAGTGCCAATGACTTTTTCAGAGTTCCGAAGTAAATCCACAACTCAAGTCTGCTTGGGGTGTTGTTCATTTCAGGGGAAATATCTGCAGCAAAACTGGATGGTGAGTGGTTCACATTAGTACTCCTCAGAAGAGACTCACCCTTACTAACCGAATAGTACATCACAAGTGAAATTATACTGATATCACCATTTTCTATGTGATCCTCAACAAGCTGTTCAGATTCTGATTCCAATACAATTGTTGAATTTATCATTAAGCGAGTTGACTTTCTTTGGCTTTGGATTAAACATTTAAAACACTTCACTCTGAAAACTAAGCTAGGTGCAAATTGTGGTGTTTATTTTCTGAGTTTCTTTCTTAGTTTTTTGTTCTTATTTTTTAATAGAGGCTTTAATAATTTATCCAAGTCCAATTAAGTCCACTCCTGTGTGTCCTTAATGTTTTGGTATATTAAGCTAATTATTTGGTTCATACAATGTCCTTCCCATCATCTTCTTTTTTACCCCTTGCTCCTTTTAATAAATCCAATAGCTAATTCTTAAAATTATCTTGTTCATAGTTTATGTTTGAAGGGCTAAAATCTGAGCACTTTCCATAGGGTTAGCCTTTAAAGAATCAGGGTTTAGGTTACTGGGAGGTGGCAAGTACAATTTCTCCTTTAATCATCTTTGGATCCTCAAACAAGGATTGCATAGTTGCCTGTAGGAAACATTGAGCTTCGAACCCGGTTATATTTTTGTATCTTCAAAACCATCTTTTTCACTTTCAAAAATCAAGCTTTCAAGAAGACTCACAAGAACAATTTTTACAAACAGCCGAAATTTCACTTTAACCTTGATTTTCTGTTCCTTTTTTATGATATACCACATGTAAGAGTTCCCTGCACCCAACCTATCATAAGAAGCCAGAGGTTTCAGTACACAGATTTCAGCTGTGCATAACAGGGGTTTGCCACAGGGACTGGCCTGAAGTCATGCACGGTGCACAATCCCCTGCTGTTGGTCAACCCCCACTGCACATGGCCTTTGACTTTGTGGACCACAACCCCTGGCCTTAGGCCAAAACCCAGCACATAACCCTCACAGGAGGTGAACCCTTTTGCACATGCGCAGCGGGGGTTGGCCACAGTCAGTCAAGCGGTTTGTCCAACTTGAAGCATGTGACAAACTCCTTCTGTGCATGGCCTTTGGTAATGCATACCAGGAGCTGGACGCTGAGTCCAATCGTGCCATGGGAGGCCAACCCTGCTGCACACGGTTGACTGCAGCCAGGTCTTGCTCCCAAAGGACCGGCAGTGGCCACTGGCCAAGTGCAACAGTAGTATACTTAATACTTTTTTCCTCATTTCTTACAGGCTTCACAGCTCCTCAGGGAGGGTCTAGGATTTGTGAATTCAGTCAAGATTTGCGAATCTGGCAATAAAAAATGCATTTTCTTAATGTTTATTTTATGGCCAGTCAGGGGAGGTCCCTTTGGGCCCAGCCTCTACATCGGCCTGAGGTCAATTGAGATTCTAACTGCCTCCTTATGTCATTTTTCTCCACACTTTTTCAACTAGTGTTTGGTACACCGTGCTAGATAATGGTTGCTTCAACGTAATTTTGTGAGCGTCAGCCAGCCAGTCACATGGTAATGAGCAGAAGTTCCGCCGGCGCCAGGGATCGGAACGTGAGCCCCACGCTATGGAGTCAGCCGCTCTGGCCGCAGCGCCACACCTCTCTCATGCTGCACATAGCTACTCATTTAATTATTTGCATTTAGTAAACCTTAGCTTACACTATTCTCTTCCTTTTTCTTCCTCCGAGTGAACCTATTTTTTGATATGTTTATACCACCAGGTTCTTAGGGTTATAGGGTTGACCCCGGTTATTATTACAGAGTAATGATCTAAGAGCAGCACCATCGTGTAAGCGTTTTTTTACCAGCCCTGGAAAAAAAGACAGAATGCTGTCTTTTGCCTGCTGCAAACATTAAATATGTAGGAATACCCATGCCTTCAGTAAGTGTGTGTATGTATGTATGAATATGTATGCATAGATCATCAAATATAATATAAAGACATTTTCCCCAATGTCAGTATGTCATTGTCAACTATGCAACTGGTATATATACTATTCAGCAAATAAACACATTGTGTATTACATCAGTGTCTGTAATGTGATGAAAATCTGTAACCTGATAATTTATGGAAAACAAAACTCTGAAACATGTCTTGGTTGATTAACCATATTACTTTGATGGCCACTGGATATATGGTGCCTCCAATTTCAAAGCTCCCCTTCTTGAACATCATCACAGACGTGTTGTTAATGCAGGTTCCTGTCCAAAAAAACAAAGGGTAATTGTTTAGTTTGATTTAAAAGAATGCATTTGTTTGAAATAAGTCCAGCTTTAAACCTTGCTTCAAACAGCTACACTCAAGAAACCACTCAGTATTTTGAATTTGCAAATAAGAAAACACTGCAGAGGTGGCAGTTTTCAACTTGAAACGCTCCTGTGTGTCCTCCTATAGGCACAATTTCCTCCTTGTTCTCTCTCTACTATAAATACTACAGACCGACGGCACTCATTCATTCATACAATCACTCACATACTCACTATTTAAAACTTTGCAGAAAGTATTCCAAGGGACCACTATTTAGGGTCCCCGGTAGCACTTTTCTGCACAAAGCCACTGCACTCATGAACTCATTCACTATCAAATAGCAGTACAAGACCCTGAAATCCTAAAATGCAATGGGCATGGGTGAGCACTCTGCTTTCTTTATTGCTTTTTTTTGTGTCCAAACACAAGCCATTGCTCTCATTCCAAAAAGGGCACAGAGGTTCAATTAGAGTAGCTTTCTAGACAACCTAGATTGAGGTCCACACAACTAGTGTGCCAAGCGAGGCCTTCCGAGTCTATAGAAGCATCCCGGCTTGAAACCCAAGACCTCTGCTCACACAAAAAATAGAGCACCTAGGCAATATGCATATCAGAACAAGGTCTAACTTATGCAATTTCAATCTTCATCCTGTGTGCCTAACAGATAAATGTATCTACAAAGGAGATACAGTTGTCTGTAGTCTTACAGACACCTATAGAGTGGGAGGAGGCATTTGTCACATACTCCCTGGGATTCACCTAGGCCTACACTCCTTATAACAAGCTACCTTTAATTTTTAATCTCTGACAGGCACATCATCCGTAAACAGACATACACAGCCTGATTCCATGTTCCCTCTGTCACACTGTCTTCCTTTCTCTACTTCTCCCACCACCGCTGCCAATCCTGCCATCCCGTCCAGCCAACCTGAAATTTGACTATAAACTCAGTTAACTGTGGTACCACATACAGTCAGCACATAATAAAAATACCTCACCACACATACCCAACCTCTACAAGCAATATGTAATCAGCTAATACTGGGCACCAAACAGCATCTTCTACTGAGCAATAATCACTACACAATATGCTATGAAATACCCTGGACGTTCTCAAACAGAACACTTTAGAAAGACAACATAATGCCCGCATACACTCAGATTAAGAAATAGCCGTAGTGCAATACTAAAGGTAGAAGGAGCTTTACAAGCGCTAACATAAAATAACATTATGAAAATTCATAATACGCATTCTTAGTTGGATATTAGTAAATGTAGCAAATTAAAAGCAAAGCTGATCGAACAAGGCTCAGAGCAACCAGAGCATGCTAATAACTTGTGTCATTCAAAGAGGAATGTGCTCCTTACCCTCTGGGAAAATTAAAATTGGCAATTTGCCCTTATCTGCAACATGTTCTTGGAGCCTATTGGAAGAAAGAGGCATGATTAAAATTATGATGTTTCAAAGTCCTGGTAGTAATTTCTGCATCCTTCTTAATTAAGGCAACACATTCCAAGTCTTGTCTTATCAAAAATACACCATTTAGGCGGTATAAAGACGTTTTAGGTTTAAAATAATGCACATATGAGCTGCTTCATTTGCAAGGCTATACAATTGCTATAACTGAAAAACACAAGAGAGCAAGACTCAATAAGGTCAATTCAATGTGAAAACTACAGGTTACAGCAGGTTAGTAAAAATCTCTAACTTCCATCACAATTAGAAAAACATACCATAAATAATTTTATCTTTGGCAAAATATTTTTTGTTTCTCAAAATGTTCTCGAAATCTAACAGAAATTGACAGACTGTGAAACATCTTGCTATGAGCCATCATTAATAATTGAAAAATTCCTCCACAATAAAGCAACCCCTTTGAACCAATTTTTCCGTGCTGGGAAATCTGCCACTGTACGTGCTTTTTGAAGATTAAAAATGCAAACATGTCAAAATCAAACAGCTTGGGTTTCGGCTGCTGTCAAACAGAACATATGCAGTACACAGGTGCAGGTTGTATACGGGCAACAGGGTACATAAAGTAACTGAAACATTTGCTAAATGTGATTTTAGGCAATGAAATTATACACAATCATGGACAACTGTTTGACTACAATAATACAAATTGTAATATTGTAGTAGGCCGGTATGCATTTCTAGTTTTCAAGGGGGTCTTTTGTCCAGGGGAGGGGGGTGGATGCTGTGGGTAGATCAATGCACATGACAGCGCTTTCCACAGATCAAGGTCTTCTTGTAGTTTGTCGTCAGTTCTGGTTAGATTCACTTTTATTTCCTCTGCCGTCCTCCACACCGATACATACTTGATCCATTGTCGTCTCTCTGGAGTTCTTGTGCTCAGCCAGTATATGACTATACATCTTTTTGCCAACAAGAATATAAACTGTATAAATATTTGCTTCATTCCATATTTTGGTTTTATAACATCAAAGTCCAGTAGACATGAACGTGGCACCAATTGCACTATGAGCGACAGATGTGTGGAGTATCGATCCACCACCTCCCGCGAGTACGCTGCCACTCTAGGACAATACCACACCAGATGGTAGTATGTGGCTTCCTAGTCCCTGCAACCTTCCAGACATCTGATGCAACTTGTTATATGTGTCTATTCAGAAACATACGTGCTTCAAAAATACCATTTGAAACCTCATTTTTTGTTCAAGTGTTTTTTCATCCTCCAATATGCTTTATTTTATTGCTTAATATTTACATAATTCAAAAAAATGCTTTAAATCAAAAAAGAATGCACAAACGACTGACTGAAGTACTAAATACATTATTACTTACTGGTGGTCTCCAGTAGGTAGTTATAGTTAGGTCCTAGTTTCCATAAAAAAAGCGTTTTTTGTTTTGTTAATAACTTTGGCGCAATTCGATGAATCTCCACAAAATTTGCAAAACTAATTTGCCAGTCACTTCAGCTGCTTTCCTGAAATTTTTGGGGTGATTCGCCAACCAAGGCCAGAGAAAAAGGGGGGTCACAAAACGCATTTTTCCCATGCTAATTCCCAAGAGGGCTTTAGACATAACTACAGTCCACTATATGGAATTACACTAAATGCATTTCCAGCAGCTACCTTTGTGCGAGAGCAATGCCGGCTTCTGCAGGAGGCGGGGAGGCGTGTGGGACTGCGGGGGTCTTGAGGCTCCCCCTGCGTTCCTAGGGCGAGGAGAAACAGGGAAAATAAAGGACACAAAGTGGCAAAATAAAGGAGAGAAACAAGCATAAAGAGGCAGAATAAAGGTCCGCAATGTGCAGTGAGGCAAAATAAAGGTGAGAAACTAGCATAGAGAAGCAAAATAAAGTCAGAAGCGAACAAAAAGAGGCAAAATAAAGGTAAGAAACTAGCAGGAAGAGACAAAATAAAGGTGTGAGACAAGCAGACAGAGGCAAAATAGGAGTCAGAAAATAGCAGCAAGAGGCAGAATAAAGGTCAGAAACAAGCAGCAAGAGGAGAAAAAAAAATCAGAAACAAGCTGAGAGAGGCAAAATAAAGGTCAGCAATGGGCAGAAAGAGACAAAAGAAAGGTTAGAAACTAGAAGAAAGAGGCAGAATAAAGGTCAGAAACGAGCAGAAAGAGGCAGAATAAAGATCACAAAAGAGCAGAAAGAGGTAGAATAATGGTCAACAATGAGCAGAAAGAGGCATAATAAAGGTGAGCAGAAAGAAGCAGGGAGCGGCTCCTCTGCTTGAGCAGAGGAGCGCCGCCCCACTTTAATTCCCCCCAAAGACCCAGAGATGAAAAATAAAATTGTAACTTATTACCAGTTTATATTCATTCCCCTGTCCGGAGCCGAGCATCAGGATGGGGACATGGACGCTGAGTGACAGCAGCAGGGAGGAGGCTGTCCTGGCTAATGCACTGTTCAAAGAGGTGGCCAGCCACACATGCAAGTCTTAAACATCTCTAACCCAGCTTAAGACAGCTGGGTTAGAGAAAGCCAAAGCCTCCAAGGGCTGTGGAGCGCCAAGTGAGATCGCTCCCACCAATCCCAGCACTGCTCTCATGCTGGTGAGAGCAGCGCTAGGATGGTCAAGGGAGTTGCAGCATCCTGTTCCTGTGGGCGACGGCGAAATGGCTCCGGAGTGGAGGAAGTTGTTTTTGGTAAGTCTTAATTTTTAATATAATTTAGTGTGCACCCATCCCAGAGATGCCAACCACGACTGGAAAGAAGAATAAAGTTCAGAAACCAGCAGCAAGAGGCAAAATAAATGTCAGCAACGAGAAGAAAGATGCAAAATAAAGGTGAGAAACTAAGCAGAAAGCGGCACAATAAAGGTCAGAAACAAGAAGAAAGAGGCAAAATAGAGGTCAGAAATGAGCAGAAAGTCAAAATAATGGTCAGAAACGAGCAGAAAGAGGCAAAATAAAGGTCAAAAATGAGTGGAAAGAGGCAGAATAAAGGTAAGAAGGGAGCAGAAAGAGGCAGACTAAAGGTCAGAAATGAGCAGAAAGAGGCAAAATAGAGGTCAGAAACAAGCAGCAAGAGGGAGAATAAAGGTCAGAAATTAGTAGAAAGAGACAGAATAAAGGTCAGAAACCAGCGGTAAGAGGCCGAATAAAGCTCAGGTGCGAGCAAAAAGAAGCAAAATAATGGGCAGGAGCGAGCAGAGAAGAGGCAGAAAAACTAGCAGAAAATAAGCAGAGGAGGCACAAAACCGAAGGTAGCAGAGCATAGCAGACTGCAGGCAAGCTCGACAGGAGGACCGTCAGAGGTGGAGCTAGCACGAGGACCTGCTCCCATGTGCCCCCTACTTGTTTTTTACTGTGCACCCACTGACTGACCCACTCATACATCCACACACCCATTCACAGACCCACTCACACTCATGCACTCACTGACACACTCATGCACTCACTGACTCACTCATGCACCCATTGATACACTCACTCATGCACATGCTCACAGATCCATTCAAGCACTCATTCACCCACTCACAGACCCACTATGAGACTCACACACTCCTGCACCCACACACAGACCCAGTCAGACTCACACACCCACTGACTGATCCACTCATATACTCGCTCACCTACTTAAAGACACACACTCACTCACTCAGACACATCCATCCACTCTCTCTTCAAAGACACTCAAGCACCCACTCAGACCCACACACCCACGCAAAGATCAACACAGGAACACCCACTTACACAGCCATGTACACACCCATACAATCACTCACATACCCACAAACCCATTCACCCGTCCTAAAGACTCATACAGCCACTCATCTACCTATATAACCACTCACACACCCACTCTCAAAGGTTAAAGTGAGGAAATAAAAACAAATTTCAACATTGAAATTCACAGAAAAAAACAAAGGTTACAGGGATGTTATAGTTAGGAAATAGATTCTTTTTAACATACAAATTCCGTGGAAAATACCAAAGGTTACAGGGGCGTTATAGTTGGATAATAGAATATAAAAAACCTTCAAAATTAACTGAAAGAACAAAGGCTACAGGGAGTTAATACTTAGCCTCAGATTTCACTCAGGGGGAAAAAACTGTGAAATTCAGCAATTATAGTTACTGGAGATAACTATAACTTATGCCCCCAGCAAAGCACTGCTTAGGACCTCACAAATCACATCACTCATGACATGGTAAGTGACATCTCTGATGACATCTCAAATGACATCACTGATGACATCATCCACAGAGCCAATCACACACCCACACAACCATTCACACACCCACTCGGATACCCACAAAAACAGTCACACACCACATGCATTTACACCCCCACAGTTGCTAAGTTAGTTACTCAGACACCTACTCTCACATCCATACATCTACTAACACACCCATGCAACCACTCGCACTCCAATGCCACCACTCACACACCCCATCACATGCCCAGAAAAGCACTCACAAACCCATTCACAGACTTATATAGCCACTGACACCCCGTGACAGATCCATACAACCAGCTCAGGTAACTATAACTGTATATATATATATATTCACTGAAAAAACCATAGGTTTCACACACGTTATAGTTCGGAATTAGCATTTAAAAAACCTTGCAGATAACTAACTCGCGCGCCCGCAATCCACTGCTCATGACATCACATATTACATCACTCATGACATGGTCAGTGGCATCACTCATGACATCACTGATGACATTATCCTTGTGATAGAGTGGCGGTCGCGCGAGTTATAGTTATCTGAACTAACTATAACGGGGGAATTTCATTGGTTTTTTACGAGTGAAATATCCACCTAACTATAACATGTGTGAATCCTATGGTTTTTTAAGTGAATTTGCAAGGTTTTTTAAATGCTAATTCCTAACTATAACGTGTGTGAAACCTATGGTTTTTTCAGTGAATTTGTACGTTTTTTTAAATGCTAATTTATTTATGTATTATTATGTTTTTTATATATTTAAAACTACGTATTAAAACCCCCGCGATTTAAAAAAAAAAAAAAAAAATTAAAAATTTCTGCCTTCGGGGTACTTCAGGGACCCCCTGACAAAGGCTAGGGGGTCAGGAATTCTCTACCCTGCCCCCTTTTCACGTTCGCCACCTTCCTTTTTCACTCTCGCACTGAAAACAAACAAAATGGCGGCCGACACTTCCTGATTGCGACCGATTCGAACGTTGACTAACATGTAACCACCAATCAGAATTACGCTCGCGCACGTTAGGGTGCGCGCACGGTGCGCGCTTATAGATATTTATATGCTTTTAAATGCTATTTTCTCAGGAACTACTGAACAGATTGACACCAGACCTGCAAAAGGCACTTCCCTGACCTGAGGACTACCTCTCTGCCAAATTTCAAGTAATTCTGTTCAGCCGTTCGGGCTGTACCTTCGACTAAAGGTCCTATGGAAAAATGCATGGGGAAAACGCGTTTTGGGACCCCCCTTTTTTCTCGGCCCCTGCTTGACGAATCACCCTGAGACTTTCAGGGTAGGAGCTGAACGGAGCGCCCCATTATTTTTGAAAATTTTGCGAGGATTCGTCAACCGGCGCCAAAGTTATTCAAAATAGAATTTTCAGATTTCCTATGGAAACTCGGTCCTAACTATAACTATCTACTGGCGACCGCCAGTAGATAATATATATATATATATATATATATATATATATATATATATATATATATATATATATATACACGCATTTTCACTAAAAAAAACAAGGGATAAAGGTACGTTATAGTTAGGAAATTAAATAATAAAAAAAAAATGTAAACTAGAAATTCACTGAATAAACCAAAGGTTGCAGGAACATTATAGTTAGGAAATAGTTTTGAAAAAACCTTGGCTATCCACTGAAAAACAAAGGTTACAGGTATGTTATAGTTGGGCTCAGATTTAGTTGCCTGAGCTAACTATAACTTATGCCCCCGCAAGCAACAAGAATTAAAGGCAAAGCATTGATCTTTGATGTAAAACAGGAGAGAGAAAGTGTTCCTCATTTTGTATTCTGGAAATCTGGTATTTTTGACTTTTTAGAAGAGTAAGGCATCAAACTTGTGCTCTATGTAAAAAAAAATGGTTTGTATTGTAAAGTTACCATAACCGCTACCTACTTTGGTAAATCAAATGCATGCATGAAACTTTTTGTATAGTTGCACGAAGTGTATACATGGGGTGTCGGAGTGAAAGAAACTCTTTTCCCGCTGGCAACTAAAACATAACATGTGCTGCTTTTAAAGGTGCATATTTATTTCAGCAAAAATTTGGAAATGTACAGTATGAATTAAAGCATTTATTCAGAAAAGATTCTTACGAAATTTCGAAAAAAACGAAAAATTGCAGTGTATATGTAATATATGAAAGGAACATTGGACTTGTCGGATGTTTATTACCTATAGCTCTTTATCCACTTCAGAAATATTGAAAATGGTTTGCCTAAGGTGCTGCATTGCCTAACAAAATAGCATTCACATTCCTTGCCGGTTACCTGTCATTCAACCGATCTTAAAGCATGGGAGAGCCAATGACTGCTAATACAAAGTTCAAACAACAGATGCAGGAAGTGAGGTAAGATTAGCATGTGGCCATGTAGCTGCAATCTGCCTGCGAACATCTCATGTAACACTATCCTCCTTTGAGTAGGTGAACCACCACACGATCTCTGGAGCCAACAAGCATTTGCAATGCAAAAGGTCTCGCATTTACAAGCGATTGAGCTATTGGTATTGTAAATGACAATGCCTTTTATTGATGTTTTGTTTTTAAAACAGATAAATAAAAGGCATTGTCATTTTCAATGCCAATAGCTTAAACTCTTGCAAATGTGAGAACTATTACATTGCAATGCATTCAGCACCCGTGCTACAAAGTTTTTTTTTAAATCGTTAGGAGAGGGTAGGTCCTGCCTGCAATAGCAGGCAGGACAAAGCTATTTGAGAAAACAGTGCACGGTGGTTATAGTTAAAGCCTACTGAGTAACAACACACGTAACACAGGGTGTCCTCATGAGAGGTTTCAAAATAAGACAAGGCGGTACTAAGGAGGGACCACTAAGCCTATTGACCAATGAAAAGCCACAGTTTACAGCAGACAATGACAGAAGCCAATGAAAAATATGGGCGGAGAGTGGGCGGAGCTTTAAATCCTTACCTGAATACGGCATGCCTCGCAGAGAAGCACATGCACTGCCCAGGCTCAACCTAAAAACCAGACATGGGCTGGAACTGAAGGGGGCTTGGATGTGGAGATTTCCTCAGATGCATCTTAAGTGACCAAAACCCTTGGCCCCTGTCACATGGGTCATATGCAAGGATGAACGGAAAAAAGCATAGTAAAGACAGGGTTCCGTAGTTGCACAGCACAGAATGGACAACATACCACTAGATTACCTTCGGTAGGATATGGCGAAGTGCCCACAACTGTGTCCATTTCTTAATTAGAACTTGGAGTGACTGCACTGGCATAGGGTAACATTTTAAATGTACAATGGAACAAGAAACCCAGCATTTTTAGCTTCTGTGGTGAAAGTGCTTAAGGGATAGATTTTTCCAGAAACCATCTCCCTAGAATATGAACATCCATTATAAAGAATGGGGTAGCCCAACCAGAAGTCCTTGGACCTGGGTATTGTATGCTACAGAAAACAATAGTCCAAAAACCTTTCTTTTCCTACAGTGTTCTACTTTGAATAATTATTCAGTTCTACTAAAGAGCATGCATAAATTCAGCTTGCAGTTGCATAGATCCAGAAAGATAATGTAAGTATTAGATGTGCAACTATATCAATTTCAAAACAGAATGTATTTATTAAACACACATTTTTAGAACAAACAGTAGGAATCTTACTGGTTTGTAATTTGAGAGAGAGAAGAAAAGGTTGCTCAAAGGGAACGTGCGAAAGGGGTGCTCTACTGTGAAAAGAAGGTTCACAAGGCAACGTTTTTTACAAATCAAGTCGGACTGATAATAAATATCATCTTCTGTCCCTCAAATTACAAACCATTAAGATTCCTACTGTTTGTTGTTCTAAAACTTTGTGTTTAATAAATACATGCTGTTTTGAAATTGATATGGTTGTGGCATTATCTTTCTAGACCTATGCAACCGCGAGCTGACTTTATGCATGCTCTTAAGTAGAACTGAATGAAATTTTAGCTCTATTTGCTTAGACATCATTACCAATTGCAGACTTGTGTGCCCTTTAAAATGTCCTGCTTGAGCCACTCCTAGCAAATAATTGCTTGGGAAAGATGTTGAAAAGAAGACTTCCCTGTTAGCTAAACTGAAGGATTCTGGGGCGAAGCTAAGTAACCCACCATGGCGGACGTTCTCAGAGAGCTCTGTCAGCCAATCAATGTTCTCACATAATCCTTCTGAGACCACTATAGAATTGTCGCCCGGACGACAATCCCGACTCGACGAACCCCGGGGCAGCCGAACAAGCTGGTTCCCGGGGCCCTGAAGTGTGCATTGGATTGGCTGCTCTTTGCGCCGCCTCACTCAGCCGGGCGGGCGTGGTCAGCCGCTGATCGGCAGCCTGCATGCTCATCGGCTGCTGGGGAGGCGCGCAGCTGCGCCCGGACGCCAGGGACGCCTTCAGCGGCCGCTGCGAAGCCTGAACCAGAGCTGAGGCTGGACGTGCTCTGTTGTGGGGCAGATTTATGACGGCTGTGGGCCAGGACGTGGTCTGCGGCCTGCAATACAGTGAGGAGCTGGGGCCTGGAGTTGTGGAGTGAAGCGGCCCGCTGGACGTCAAGGCGGCCTGAGCAGGCGTCATTAACTACGAGCGTGGTCCGGGTGGGTGGCGCTAGGCAGCAGAGTGCAATTCTGAATGCCCATATTCCCAGAGCCATTCAGGTGTGGGGGTCATAGTGGAAGTACACACCCGCGATGGGGAGGGGAGGAAGCAACAAAAACAAAGGGTTTGTGGTGCCATCTGGCCTGAGCGGAGCTGATGGGGAAATTTCAGTGTGATGCCGATGTTGATGGCTCACATCTACTGATAACGGGGCAACATTGCAGCGGACCTGATCGGCAGCAGCAGAAGACTACCTCCCCTGGGACTCTCAAGGACAATAAGGTGAGGCACCCACTGGGGAAGTGGGGAGCGTGCTCCCGGAGGGAACTGGGCTAGGACCCGGTGTGGCTTGTGGTCAGGAGTGGGCACTCCCCCGGCCTCCATTCAGGGATCATTACTGTGAGCTTGGTCTGGGTGTGGCCCTGGGGCCCATACAAATGGAGCTGGCTGCAGTGGGCTGGGCCCTGTTGAGTGGATATATAAGCAGGCGGAGGGGTGACACGGACCGTGGAGCCTTGTGCAGATCACACATTTACCCCCCCTGCTATGACAAGAGGCAGCGGGCGCTGCGGCCATGACATCGCTGGGCTGCTTAGGCGCATACATAGTGCCCGGTCCGGTGGCACAGCTGGGTGCATAAGGGGACCCCAGGGGCTGTTCGAGCCCATGAGTTTGGGGTTCAGTGACCCTTCAGTAGGTGTAACTTTGCGGCGATTCACACGGCTCTGGGCCGTCCTGCTCTGCTGCGTAGGGCTTGCAGGTGCGAGTGGCCAAGAGTACTGTGGGTGTTGAGGGTACAGCAGAACCTGGCCTAATTGAACCACCGCGAAACCAACGATACATCATGTCTAAGGACAAAACATCAGGGTCCGGCCCGAAGCAGAGCTCCACGGACTGGTTTACAGCCGCAGTGACAACTCACAGACAATCCCGACGCCACACCTGCCTTGCCAGATAATGCCGCCCTCCTTAAGGCTACCACTCAGTTTAGGCAGGCCTTAGAGACGCAGATCGGTGCTGTGGGCATTGAAGTCACTCTTCTGCGCCAAGACCTCCGCAATGCAGTTGATCGCATAACAGAAATGGAGACAAGGGTCTCCAGGATCGAAGACACTGTAACCACACTGCAACGTAAAGTTACCTCCCTAGAGCAACTGACCAAGGGACTGGCCTTGTGGGTGGAAGATTCAAAAGTAAGCGCAAGAAGAAACAATCTCCGCTCCATAGGCTTCCCCAAGAACTACGAAGGGAACGATGCAGGGAAGTTTCTCACAAACTGGCTCACCTCATTGATCCAGAGTGATGTCCTCTCGTTGTGCTTCGTGGTCGGCCGTGCTCACAGGGCCCTGCAACAAAAGCCTCCGCCCAGGGCTAGACCGTGGTCCATGATTGCACAAATCCTGAACTTTCATGATTGCGACATTATCTTACAACAGGCACAACTTAAAGGAGATCTTATATGAAATTCCCATCAAATCATGATCTTTCCAGAGTACATCAAAATGGTCCAGCAGCAGCGTCAATCCTTCACTGCTGCCAAGGCACAGCTGCGGGGCCTCAAAATCCCCTATATGCTCCTGTACCCGGCCGGCCTTGGGGTGGTCTTCAATTCTCGTTCCATCTTTTTTGATACCCCTGAAGAGGTCTCCACATGGACAGATGAACAGTGGCTTGTTAAACCAAATATCCTGCCGCACATGGACTCTGACTCCTTGACCGAGGACTCCAGCCGTACGCAGCCACAGTCCATAGATAAAAGACGCTATAGATCCAGATCTACATGGCAATCCAAGAACAATCAACAGGATCCCAAAAATATACCCCCTTCAAAGAAATAATGTTACTATCTCTACGCTCTGGCCCCCCGGGGTGGGTAGCATGGGCTTCCCTCTTGCCCTTCCATTGGTTTTCAGATTAAATACGGACCGATTGAATGGGTTTGCTCCAGTCCCCCCAGTAGGACTTGGGACACTATAGGGATTCAAGGGATCCATTGGGAGGGCTGTTCTCCGTCTACCCATTGGGGGTGGGTTACAATACATCCAATGATAGATACCTCTGCTGTTTTGAGGTATTGGGGTGGGGTGGAGGTGTGTGTTTTTGTTTGCCTTAGTTTTTTAGTTAAGTGCTCCATAGCAAAAAAGCCCTTAGAACGATATAGTCCACTGTTGCTCGACACAGCGCTACACCTTCCCATGACACAATGGTGGCAGATCCTACAGAACTTTCTTTGGGACAGCTCTATATAGTGAGTTGGAATACAAGGGGCATGTTAGATAATGTTAAAAGGGGTGCAGTCCTATCTCAGGCCAAACATATTGCTGCTGAAGTCCTCCTGCCAGAAAGGGTGTATATAGATGTTTGGCTGAAGTGCTGGGATGGGACATACTAAGCACACCGCAGTTAGCATTACTGCACATCACAGAAGACATTGGGTGTAACAGATATAAGCAACACTTATTGTTCCTAGGTCTGACCGTGGCTAAACAGGACATAGCTTGTTACTGGAAGGCACCATCCCCTTTTGGGGGTGTGGAAACGTGGGTTAGATTTCTGCATGGGACTGGAAGAGCCATTCATCAAAGCTCGAGGCTGCCCCCAAAAACAGAGCAATTATCTTGACACCACCTTCACAGCCCACACCATTAGATATAGAGGTTCTGCCCCACTGGTTCAGTATACATTATCACTAAACTAACGATGTGATGGTACTTTCTGAACAGCGGGTCGAGTCCTGGGCATCTCATGAGGACGATAAGCCTATTTCCTTAATTGAAGCCGGTTTTATGTTATATATTCATTTATTTTCTTTTTCGCTTATTTTAATTCCGTGGTTCAACATTAAATATATAACATTGCTCATATATGCCAAAACTGTATATATATATATATATATATATATATATATATATATATATATATATATATTATCCCAAAACTTGCTCAGATTTGAGGCCGCAACTCACCCGCAGGCGGCTCACAAAGCCTTTGTATAGCTCATTGCAGTTTCCCATCACAGTGTTTAATCCTTTGGCCTGACGCGCGTTTCGAAGCCCATTCGCTTCTCATCAGAGGCCTCACGCAAGACAGTTCGTTTGTGCCACATCTTCCCAGCATGCTTTTTCACGACCACCATTGGTCTTCTCTTCAATTGTCTTGCGTGAGGCCTCTGATGAGAAGCGAATGGGCTTCGAAACGCGCGTCAGGCCAAAGGATTAAACCCTGTGATGGGAAACTGCAATGAGCTATACAAAGGCTTTGTGAGCCGCCTGCGGGTGAGTTGCGGCCTCAAATCTGAGCAAGTTTTGGGATAATATATATATATATATATATATATATAAATATATATATATATATATATATATATATTCACTTAAAAAAACCATAGGTTTCACACATGTTATAGTTAGCTGGACATTTCCCTCGTAAAAAACCAATGAAATTCCCCTGTTATAGTTAGTGCAGGCAACTATAACTCACGCAACCGCAATCCTCTGCTGATGACGTCAGATATTACATCACTGTATTTAGACACCTATTTACCCATGTCTTCTTCCATTAATCTTTAGCTATACATATATTACAAATATTTATTTTTCAGAAAGACACATATGTAATCAGTGATGTAATATCTGACGTCATCAGCAGAGGATTGCGGTCGCGTGAGTTATAGTTGCCTGCACTAACTATAACGGGGGAATTTCATTGGTTTTTTACGAGGGAAATGTCCAGCTAACTATAACATGTGTGAAACCTATGGTTTTTTAAGTGAATTTGTACGTTTTTTTAAATGCTAAGTTATGTATTTATTAATATTTTTTTTTTTCAGGTTTTTCACCGTATATATATATATATATATATGTAGAACTTTTCACTTCCTCCACTTCACTTCTGTTTTGTGAACATACTGCATTGTGGTAGGCCGAATTCAAGGATATAGTTCAGTCTTCCTTTTTCTTTGTGTATAGCTCTTTCTGATTTCTACATATGTATGATTTCTCCCCTTCTTCTCATCTCAGTCTCCACTCAGGAGTCGTAAGGAGTCAAGTAGTTATGGTCATTACGTCCCAACTCTGGAGATTACAAAAGGTCCACTTGGACTGAATTACAATTTGTGCAATCAATGTCTCAAAAAAATGTTTTTTGATGTTGTCAGAGCATTTGGGAATGCTTACCTTGCCCACAGTTTATTTGATATATGTTATAGAGCTTTAAATATGCCTTTGACAATAACACTCGTTTTCCTTAAAATACAAATTAGAGATTAACTGTATGGTGAAAGGGGTAGAGCTGTTTTAATCCATAACCGGATTTATAGTTTGGATTTAAATCATCTCCCTAGAAAAGAGTAAGAACCATTAAATGGTGAGAAATCATTAATGTATAGAATTTATGCCATTAGGAAGTTATTGGTTGCATACTTGGCTATATGTATTTTGTTCGAGTATGCGAGGTTGTATTCGATTCAAAATACAACTTTATTGCATGAAAACACCTTGTTAAGATGGCCGCCACGTTTGTGGTAAAGATTTTGGTTTGAAAGTCTGTCATTTATGTTTGTTATGCTGCACGTAACATGTGATGATGAGCCTTAAATGTGTTTGTATTTTGATTTAGTTTACCCGTGACCAAGGCGGTTTCCGCCGAAACGCGTAGGGTGATTTTTCTGGCTGTGGCTTTGAAAATAGATTTCCCGTGATTGAAGAACTCTGAAGCGGCAATTTTTTCTTGATAGGAGTGCATTTGTACTGTGAGTACTTGGTGAAACTAATATATATATATATATATATTCACTGAAAAAAACATAGGTTTCAGGGGCGTTATAGTTAGCTGGACTTTTCACTCGTACAAAACCATAGAAATTCAAACGTTATAGTTAGTTCAGCTAACTATAACTCGCGCGCCCGCAATGCACTGCTGATGACGTCACATATTACATCACTCATGACATGGTCAGTGACATCTCTCATGACATCACTGATGACATCTCAAATGACATCACTGATGACATCACTGATGACATCATCCAGTGAATGTGTGTTTTTCTGAAAATTACATATGTTTTATATATGTATATCTCAAGGTCGATGGAAGAATAAATGGGTATATAAGTGTCTAAATGGATGATTTGTTTTTGAAAAATTGATTGCATAACTGACTGATTAAGTGTATCTTAGTGAATACATGGCTTAGTGAGTAATGTTTAAATATGTAAATATCTGTATCAGTCTCTCACTTTGTGTACAAGTGGCTGCATGGGTTGGTGAGTAGCTACATGAGTGTCTATATAGGTTATTAGTTGGTTTTTTGAGTATCAGTATAAGTGTCTGATGTCTGTATGGTTCGGTGGGGGTATTACGTAGTGCATAGGTGCATGAATGAGTGACTCACTGTTTGTATGTGTTGAAGACAGCATGTGTGCAGGACTGTATGAGTGGATGAGTGTGTGCATGGGTGTGTTAGTGAGTGAATGACTGTCTCAATAGTGTCTCTATGAGTAACTATATATGTTTTAAACTAGTATATGTGACTATTGGTGTATATAAGTGAGTATATGTGAGAGTGAGACATTGAAAGAGTTCCTGTATGAATAAGTATGTGTTTCTATAAGTGATTGTTAAAAAGACTAAGTATGTGTAAGTTTCTGTAGAAGTAAGTGTGGTGGTGTGTGTATAACTGTATATGCAGGTAAACGGATGTTTGATTCTTTATTAGCATGAGTGACTATGTGTGTGAGTAACTTTATGGATGAGTGGCGTTGTGTAACAGGATGTATAGGTGTATGAGTACATATGATGAGTGAGTACATGTATGAGTGACTGTATAGGACTGTTGGTGAATGAGTGGATGTGGATCTTACAATTACTGAATAGGTTGTTGTTACTGGTATTGGTATGTCCATTGTTTTGAAAATTTTAATTTCTATTTTTGAATGTGTGTATCAAAGGTTATATTAGGGGGGGAGGAGGTCTGCCACTCTATCACAAGGATGATATCATCAGTGATGTCATAAATGATGTCACTGACCATGTCATGAGTGATGTAATATGTGACGTCATCAGCAGTGCATTGCGGGCGCGCGAGTTATAGTTAGCTGAACTAACTATAACGGGGGAATTTTTATGGTTTTGTACAAGTGAAAAGTCCAGCTAACTATAACGCCCCTGAAACCTATGGTTTTTTCAGTGAATTTCAAAGGTTTTTTAAATGCCAATTTCTAGCTATGCCTACAGAGATAGGACATTTGAAGAAAGAAGGAAAAATGCACAGAATCAAAAAAAAAGAAATGCAGAAAGAAGCAACAGAAGTCCTCAAAGTCGAAGAAAAGTGCAGGAAGAAGTATAACGTGCAGAAAGAACAAACAGAAGAGCAGAAACAAGCCTTGTTGCAAAATCATCCTGTACCCTCAACTTTTTCAGACGGATACTGGTGGTAACTGAGTCTGACTAACCAGTCCTAGAGCCAGTGCTATGTTAAAAGACACTCAGAATACAGTGAAAACACCTACATACACTAGGGCACACTATGTGTTGGGGTCCCCCTGTGATTAGCATGACCTCCTCTGTAAGCCCCTAGTATATAATAAGGCAGGGGATTAAAACTACCTCTTAAAACGCACCACAGGGCGTGTTTGAACACGTCACCTCATGCCCCGTCCCCTCCCTTCCCCACTGTGTAAACACGCCCTGTAGCCGTTTTAAGTTGGGAGATTAAGTCCCCTTGAATCCTGAGGGTCCCTAGGGTCCAACTAGACCACTAGGTACCTCCAGTAAGCGCCACAGAGCTGCGTTGCAGAGAGGTGTAAAAACGTGGCACGGCCTGCACCACCTCTCTGCAACGCAGAGCAGTGGTGCTTACTGGAAGCACCTGGTGGGCTAGTTGGACCACAGGGTCCCTCGGGATTGAAGGGGAATTATTTCCCCAACTTAAAAATGCGCCACAGGGCATGTGGGCGTTCTGAGTTGAGAGATTAAGTCCCCTTGAATCCTAAGGGTCCCTAGGGTCAAACTAGCCCACTAGGTACCTCCAGTAAGCGCCACAGAGCTGCGTTGCATGGAGGTGTAAAAAGGGGCGTGGCCTCAGAACACCTGTCTGCAACGCAGCTCCCTGGCGCATACTGGAGATACCTGTTGGGCTAGTTGGCCCTCAGGGACCCTCAGTATTGAAGGGGAATTAATTCCTCAACTTACAACTGGCCAGGGGGCGCGTTTGCAGAGTCCTGCAAGGAGGGGGCGTGGCCTCCGGCGCGATGCCGGTCTTTTATTTATTTTTAAGAAGGAGGGCTGTGTGGCCCCCTTTCTTTTTCTAATTTATTAGCCCTGGAGACCCCATCCCCCAGGGCCTGCACCCTAATTTTTTTTGTTGAAAAAAATTAATTTGGCCCTCCCAAGGCCTTAATCGGCCCCGGGGACCCCAACCCCCAGGTCATGGCCTTTTATTTATTTTTTTATTCTTTAGGAGGGGGGCTGTGTTGCCCCCCTCCTCAGGCCACTTATGGCCCCGGGGACCCCATCCCCCGGGGCCGGCCTTTGTTTTTTATTTAAAAAAAATATATATATATTTATAGAATCACCTAGGACATGCTGGACAAACCGTATGTACCTATCACCATGACGATTTGCGTGATATTCATTAAAAGGCGACTATGCATACAATGAATCCACGTAGAATGTATTCACACTGCTAGTGAAGCTCTGACATGTCTGATGCCCTACCGTGCCTAATCCCGGCGCCCCCGCTGGTGGGTACTCTCCAAGTAGACACCCTTGTCGTTTATTTATACAAACATGGGTAGCTATTGACGGGCACATTTAATACACATACACACCAAGCCATTTAAAGGGGATTCGACAAAAATTCGACCAAACTATGCAAGAAACCCCCTCACGGTTAATAAAACACACATCCACCGCCGGATGTGTAATACTTTTTATTTTACTCTCTAGAAAGGAGACAAACCTCACTTGAGAGTCACAGCGTGCTCCTGGCTGAGCCCAATGCTGTGTTACACCCACCAGTGCCCGCTGATTGCCTCACACCTCTGTGTTGTATTCCACCAGCTAGTGCGTATGCTATGACACTCTCTAGCCCATGTGCACTGTAACACCACCCCGTGAATATGTCATGCCACACTTGTCTTCGCACGGGTTATATTGCCCCATCTAACGTGCCTTCCTCGATGCCTATGTTATAAAGCACAGCGCTATGCCATACATATTACAATCTGGGATCCATATCTTTGTCACAGTGCATATGCAATGTTACACTACCCAGCACATATTTTATATTACAACTTTAGAGACTACTTAGGTTACACAACACTGCCCTGTGCATGTTACACTCCAAGGCGCATATCACATAGCAAGCGCTAGTGCCTGTGCTATCTCGCGCTCTCCAATGAATCTGTCATTGCGCACAATGTATTGCATATTATATTTCACGCCCCGGTTCATCTTATATCACACTTTTTGGTGCATAGTTTATACCATATACTATATCTAGTTTTCATTTTCAATCGTGCTCTCAGGACTATGTTCTATATAACACTGCGTCCACCTACCCTTTTCACGGGCATTACATTTTGCGATGGGGGGGTGGAGGGTCAGGGGATGTTTCTGCCAAGTGAGCCTGGAGTCACAGTCCCAAACGTCCTCTTCTTCCTGAATAAAAGTGAGATTATGCTGCATACTTGTTCATATTTTAAGTAGTTCGCACAGACACACATTTTAAAAACAATAAAGTTCCTAATACCCACCTCCTATGAACAGCTAGCTTGCTGCCCCATCCACCTCCTCCCTATCCTCTGTTGTCTGAATCCATGGACTAGCCTCCTCCCTCCTGCCATGCATGGTCTGATGTGCTGCCACTGCCCTGCATTTAGCATGATGTACCAGTCCACTCATCCTGCCCTCCATTGCCCAATTCTATGGCCCATCATTGACCTCCTGCTTAGCCTCTGTGCTTTGCTTGCTGCCCCTATTCTCCTTCCCCCTGCCCTCCGATGTCTTTGTGCATGCCCCTGCTCCATCCTTTTTGACCACCATGTTACATGGACCTGCCACTCCTATCTACTCTGAGTGTTCTGTTGAGCTGCCACTCCCCTCCCACCAGCCTAGCATTGTCAGATGACTGTAACCTGTCCCTGCCACCTCCACCCTGCCTGTCCACATGCCATGCCCCTATCCCCTTCCTCCTGTCCTCCATGGTCCATTTTACTGCCACACCCTTCTGCCCTCCCTGGTCTGTTGTGCTGCAACTGCTCCTCCTGCCTGCCCCACGCGGTCTGTTGTGAGGCCCCTTCCCCTGAACTCTGTCTGTGCCCAGGTCCTGACCCTCCCTTCTATCCTCCATGGTCCTTTGTGCATGCCCCTGCACCCTCCTTCTTGCCCATCATAGCCATTGTGCTGCCACTAACCCTCCCGCTTGCCATGCATGGTCTTCTGTGCTGCCATGGCCCCTCCCACCTTCCCTGTGTGGTCAGCTAGCTGCTCCTGACCCCCTCCCACCTTCCCTTCATGGTCTGTGTGTATGCCATCATAGTCTCACTGTTCCTCTCCATGGTGTGTCTTGTTTCTAGTGCCCATCCTGCCTGACCTCCATGGTCATCTTGCTGCTCCTGCCCTGCCCCCTTGCCCCCAGCCCCCTGATCCATGTGCAGACCCCTATTCCCTCCCTCCTGGCTTGTCGGTTCCATTGTAAAGCCCCTGATCCGTCCCTCCTGCCCTTTATGGTCTGTTATGCTGCAGCTTTCTCTCCTGTCTGTCCATTATGGTCAGCTAGCTACCATTGCCTCTTTCCCCTCTGTTGTCCATGTGCATGGTCCTGTCCCCTCCTTATTGCTTTCTATGGATTGTTGTGCTGCACTCCCGTCCCGCATGCCCTGTGTGGTGTATTGTGCTGCTGCAAACCCTGATGCCTGCCCTGTAGGGTCAGTTTGGTGCACCTCTCAATGTCCCTCCTGTCCTCTGTTATCCGAGTCCATGTCCCTACCCCAATTCCTCCTGCCTACCATGATCCAATGTATCATACTTGCGAACATTTTGAACTTGGTAAGAGGGAGATTTTGAAATAAAACTGGGGTATTGATTCTCCCCTTTGAGTTACATTGAAAAAGAGAAGATTGTAGACAGGAAACAGATCAAGTAAAGCCCATTTGAGCTTAAAAACATTGGACGTTTCCTGGCTGAAACGGGTCTGTTGGCATGTATGGTTGTATGACCACTGCCTCTTCCTTCTGCCCACAATGGTCTATTATATTGCCACAGCCTCTCTTGCCAGTCCTGTATTGTTGGTTTGTTGCCCCAGCCCCCCTTTCCACTGCCCTCCATAGTCTGTTGTGCTGCCACGGCCCTTCCTGCCTGCCTAGTGTGGTCAAATTGTTGCCTCTGCACTCTCCTACCTGCCTTCAATTTTCAGAGTCCGTGCCCTTGGCCTCTGCCTCTCAACAGTATCCCAATGAACAACTAGATTGCTAACATTCTATATTTATTACAAAAGTGTGGAATGCCTGACATCATCTTGATGTAATCAAAACTGTAATGCCTAGAGCATTTCCTTTAGAAATTACATATATGAGACGGTCTTATTTGCATCAAAATTATGGTTAGTGCTCTAAAAAACTAAAATGAGGACATATTTTCTGAGTTTTCAAATAGCGACAAAGAACTTTTAAATTATTTGTAATCTTAGTTTTTTTATCCAGTTGACCACTTGATTAAATGTTGCATCCAAGGGGAGAGGGTGTGGTGTTACTTCCAGAGCTGCAGACTTTGCAACTGGGGAACCAGGTTGGAGTTTCTGCTTCAGCTCAACATTCTGTGATTCTGTTCAAATCACTTAATCTCCCCATGTCTACAACCAAAATGAATTTGATCTTGTGTGATGTAACCAATGTTCATGTAAAGCACTCCAATACCTGACAAGTCTGCACTATATAAAACTGCAAATACACAAAAAATAAGTGTTTTGCACACTTCTGTCATTGGGATACATTTGGGCTACATCTGGGTGATATTTGGGCTAGATTTGGGCTCTTTTGTCTCTGGTGGCCATTTTAGGAGATTTATTTGTTATGAAGTTTCCTAATTTCCTCATTTACTGCAGTCTCCTCAGTAGGAAATGCTTTCAGTTTTTTACTTTGATTCCATCAAGAAGGTATTCAGATATGTCACACATTTGCCATAAATTCTGAATGTTAGCACTCTAGTTGCTCATTAGATCACTGTAGTAAAGCTACTGCTCACCACGGAAGTCTGCTGCTAGTATTAGAAGTGCATGTTTGTCTGCATATCAGAATTTTTTAATGAAATAGAAGAGGATTTGAGAAGTCACTCAAAATGTGCCCTAATTTTTCTTTCTTCAGCACTAATCATAATTTCTATGGCAAAATGAACCCCCTCATTGTGTTCCTTTTTAAATTAAATGTTTTAAGTGTTACCTGTTTATTCCAATCAAGATGGCTTCAGGTGTGCCCTACTTTTGACATAAGTAAGACAGTAAGCGCTCTAGTTGTTCTTAAGAACACTCTGGGACATTCTGTCATTGGGCTATACTTGGGCTACATCTGGGTGATATTTGGGCTACATTTGGGCTCTTTTGTCTCTGGTGGCCATCTTGGGAGATTTATTTGTTATGAAGTTTCCTAATTTCCTCATTTACTGCAGTCTCCTCAGTAGGAAATACTTTCAGTTTTTTACTTTGATTCCATCAAGAAGGCATTCAGATGTGTCACACATTTTCCATAAATTCTGAATGTTAGCACTCTAGTTGCTCATTAGATCACTGTAGTAAAGCTACTGCTCACCAGGCAAGTCTGCTGCTGGTATTCAAAGTGCATGTTTCAGTCTGCATGTCAGAATGTTTTTATGAAATAAAAGAGGATTTCAGAAGTCAAAATGTGCCCTAGTTTTTCTTTCTGCAGCACTAATCATAATTTATATGGCAAAATGAACCCCCTCATTTTGTTCCTTTGTAAATTAAATGTTTTAAGTGTTACCACTTTATTCCAATCAAGATGGCTTCAGGTGTGCCATACGTTTGTCATAAGTAAGACTGTTAGCGCTCTAGTTGTTCTTTAGAGCACTCTGGGAAGCTGCAGTAGAACACAAAGGAATCAACTGACAGTCTCTGCCCTTGTTGGATGTACATGTTTTACTGAGAATGCCAGACTTCATTCTTACATGACTGAGAAAGATAATGTGAATTTACAGAAAATATGCTCTCAGTTTAGCTTATAGATCACCTTCCAAACCTCTGTGGGAAAAGTATGAGAAACTAGTTCTCTCAAACATGGTTCGTGATATCACAGCAGAAGGCTTTTTCACATGGTAAAATCACCTTAGAACACACCACAATTCCTAAAATGAGTATGGTACCATCAACAAATGATTTATAATGTAACTAAAGTCTTAAAACCTTCTATTAACTGCAATGCTTTTTAATGAGGTGCTATCATGTATATTGGTCCCAAGATGGCTGCCAACACTTCTTGGATGAAGTACTGGCAGCCAATCAGATCTCACGATGAGATGTGTGGTTAGGCTCCGCCCAGATATGTATGTGATTTTACTTTTGATTTCCTCAGGAACTACTGAACAGATTGACACCATATATGCAAAAGGCACATGCCTGACCTGAGGACTACCTCTTTGCCAAATTTCAAGTAATTCTGTTCAGCCGTTCGGGCTGTACCTTGGACTAAAGGTCCCTATGGAAAATTGCATGGGGAAAACGCGTTTTGGGACCCCCTTTTTTCTCAGCCCCTGCTTGACGAATCCCCCCGAGACTTTCAGGGTCGGAGCGGAGCGCCCCACCTATTTTGAAAATTTTGCGAGGATTCGTCAACCGGCGCTAAAGTTATTCCAAATAGAATGTTGCAGATTTCCTATGGAAACACGGTCCTAACTATAACGATCTACTGGCGACCGCCAGTAGATAATATATATATATATATATATATATATATATATACACACATACACACACATACATATACAGACACACAATATGGCTTTCTGAATGTAATGTTGGCAAAAAAATTATTAATAAAATTTGCTCTTAAAAAAAACAAAAGCTGAAGGATTCTGTGTTGCATGCAGAAAGAGGAGTTTCTACCTCCTTCCTGGACTAGAAGGTTTCTCCAAAGAGTATTGGCCTTTTAACACTAGTACACAAAAGGTTAAGATTCGTTTTGTTTTTACCCCTTATTTATCTATAGAATCCTAAGCTGAGGTGATGTTTTAGTCATCAATGAAATGACGTTCTGAGGGTGTTTCCCCAAAGGTTATTCAAGCTCTGGTCTCAATGTCTGCTTCAGTCAAAATATAATAATGTCAGGAACAGAGAAATGGCCCATATCTGGATCTCCTCTTTATAGAGGCTACAGGGTAGCCAAGAAATTGACCTCTTGCTAGACTACTCAAGTCGAAGATGATGTGAGTGGGGTGCAGGATTTGTATCCAGCACCAGATATAACACAAAGAGTGCTACCTTGGATGATGGATTGGTTACCTCAATAGATATATTATGACACAAAAAGTAGAAGAAAATGATGGTGGGGCTTTGGAACTAAAAATGACAAAGAGAAACAAGATGTGTAGAAGATACCAATGGTAAAGTTGCTCAGGTGGCTACCACAGTCCATTTTATAAACATACTCTAGAGTTTCACTTTATGCAATACCTTTTCTTCAAACAAAGAAACAGTTACAGAACACAGTACATACAACAATATATATTTTCTTTGCACGAGGCACATCAGACAAAGTGTCCTGAATATGGTTGAACCACATTTCAGTGTCATAGGGGAATAAAGGAATGAAGAGGTAAAATCTCAAAGTGCAGGGAAAATTGAAAATTGTAGCGGACAATGTCCACTCTTCTCTGGGGTAACTTTGCAGCCTTCACCCATTTGCACTCGCCTCACTGGGACTTTACTTATTCAGAACTTTAAGTCCTCCAGCGAGGCAAGACCAAAAGTTGTAGATGGCCCAGGCTTCAAAGGGTTAAATACATGGATACCATAGTCCAGCTATATCTTCTGAATCTTAACCACAGAAATATTTGAGCAGGAAAGATTGTGGCTGAGGTCGCATCCTGCTCAAATGGCCTCATTCCAGTCCTACGAAGGTTGAAAGTTACAACTTACTTGTTTGCTTGAGTTCACTTCTAACACTCCCAACGTGCCAGGATACCAGAACACTGGCAGCAGTAGGAGGGAAGCTCAACAACTCTTCAGTTAGGGTGCATCCAAACTCCAGTCCGCTGGTCAGATAATAGGACTTCCGTTAAGATACCTTCCTGTCCTATATAATCACTGAGACCAGAGGAAACCAGCAGGTATGGCTCTCAAAAAGCGGTTCCAAGGCTTGGACAAAGGAAAGAGCAGGTTAAAAATCCTCAATCCTTTGGACAGGCAAACTCAGACAGCAAGTGTTTCATCTTCTGTTCTACTCTTAGTCCAACTGTGTTCAAGTTTCTGGAATGGGAGCCTGTTGAAAGTGGTCACTGGCTAATGACTGCTGATGCCTCACCTTGTCCTAGGATAGTTCCCAATCTTCAGTTCTCTTTTCATCAGCTTGTTCTTTATTTCACTTCAGTTCAATTTCCAAAAGCACTATTCTGGGGATTTCATATATGGCAGGACCCCAGGGCCACTGTGTGGCACTCGGTCAGCCCTCCTTGGTGCTGGACTGTTAGAACAAGTGCCTCCTTTCACCACAACCAAGAATTGCGCTCAGACTGGTTCTGGGGTGACATGATCCGGCCTGGCTTTGAGGAAGCCTATCTCCAAAGGCAAGCTCACAACAGAGACCCATTTAATATAAACGTGGATTATCAGAATTCCTGCCTGCCCTGTAAATCCTCTGTGTTGTCCCCTTTCTTCACATTAATAAAAACCTTCGAGTGGATGTTCCTGTGATGAACTTTCCCAAGCCTTCACACCAGAGGACTGCCAGGAGGCCATCTCAAAAGGTCTCATGTTGCGATAGTTTGATCAGTGAGATGTGGCATAGCAGGACTACAGTTGGAGCATAACTATCAACACAACTAGAAGGTGACCAGCAGCACAATATATCCACAAAGGCACTTGCTAAAAATCAAGAGTTACAAGAAACCCCAAATGTTCTACATTTGTTTTTTTTTTTCTCCTAAAGGCATCTTGCATATTACATAAGCAAACACCTAGTTTTACTTGATGCAAGCCAAACCAAAGTGTGGGGTTTTATAAATTTTGCAATGGCCACTTTCATATATTTGTTTTTACTGTTAAGGATGCAATGTCGCCACATGCTGAAAATAAACCACAAAAGGTAGACAGGCGAAGTCATTGTCATTCAATGGAAATCTGGACTAGAAACTGTGCTCCATCACAATGTGCAGCTATGACTCTCACAGCACTGTATTGCTCCCAGCTAAATATGTGCATCTATATTTCAGTATTTGACACCCGAGCTTACCACGAGCCAACACCAATTGGAAGTTCAGTATCTTTTTTTAGAAAGGCACTGAGCCCAGAACTAAAAATTAAGCAATTATATCATCACAGTATCAGCTAGGTTTAAGTTGTACATTTTTATACAAATATATTAAGTATGCTCTAAGAACCTGTGATCTAGGTATTTTCTATCATCTTGACGGTTTCATAGCTTAGGATCTAAAATAGTTCAATACTTACTCCTCATGAGGGTCAAGTGGTCTTGAATAAGTGTAACACTCAAACTTAGAAAACAGTTCAAATAAAACCTATTCAAGCAAATTCACCCACATAACTGGCATGAACCAGGACTAGGGTTTAACAGACAGAACCATTATTTTGCACATCCTACAGAGCATAGAAACATATTAAGGAAAAACTTAGAATATATTGAAGACGACCTCTAACAGACATTCATCCTAGTAGAATATTACAATTCTGTGAACAGTGGTCAACCAGCCTCTGCAGTAAGTTGTTTCCTTGGAGTACACTGGCATACCTTGAGTGCTATGGTCACTGAATTACTATTGTGAAAATACTTAACAGTATAGCAGTAAAATGTGCGGCTTCAAGGAATCTTAATTCTACGTTTGTATCATTTAATTATCTATAGTACCAAAGATAGCAGGGTATACCTGATTTTTAGTGACTAATTACAGATGCTCTGCTTACCTTTTCGTCACCAGGTGCCGGTCTTTCATTTCTGAGCGTTCAAACCACACATGAGGACAAGCTCTCACCATGGCTCTCTGGATGACTCCCATCAGTCCGCTGTGCGCCTGACCAACCTACACGACACAAGGAAAATTTTACTGTATAGAGCATCACTCCAACGGATTTATATCAAAGTCTTCTGCCAACCCCCAAACATTCACAGTTATATTCCATAATCAATCATAAAAGCTGTGTAATAATTATAAGCAACTGAGTTTTGCCAGTTCCTGTCACATGCAGAAAAGGGCTCAACTAAGCCTCTTCAATCCCAGTATGGCGGCCCGCCCTCAAAAGGCTGATCTTTATTATGACATTAGTGGGAGCAGGATGGTAGGACTTTTGGCAGTCGCTGCGAATTCCAGTCTTCTGCGCCACGAGCAAATTGTGTCTTATAAGCCATACTTCGAAGGAACTCATGGGTATGAAAACCTGGTGGGATCCATATAAGCGACACCCTCCCTTGATCCCCCTACGTCTTGGGTTTTTAAGAATGCATTTGGTCGGTAGGCTTCCTGCAGTTGCATGCGATGGGACTCACCAGGCATGAGGGGAACTGGGTTTATCAGAAGTGAGGGAATGTTGAATGAGCTGTTATCAATTGATTTTCACAAAATGTGTCACTCCTATAGTAAGTATCCACAGAAAATATGTTTTGCATAAACTCCATCAGAGTCAGTGTTATGGGTATTCAAAAATGTTGATTGGTGCTATCTGCATCGGTCCTGAAATTCAGATTGTTGGAAACATTTCAAAAATAACTTCTGATGATACCTAATTTTGAATCATTGCATTTTTAGGTGATTATGGTCTATATAACATGAAAAATAATTTTGAGCTACGGCTTGGATGTTGGCTTTAGATACCATGCGTTTTTGGATTAACCAGGAAAGCTATATATCTCTGTACATGGAAGAGGCTTGAGAACGAAACAGCACATTATTTCGGTAGTTTGGCCCAGGCCTTCTACCAATATCTATTTTTCCTATTTGCAGCCCCTATTGTGTGAAATAATTAATTAAGGTTTATCCACGAAACCCGTGACCTATTCATATAGACGATCAGTTGCTGAAATCCGAATTGGGTTTCGTATTCAGAAATGTGTAGATTCCGGGGTTCCCCAATCTGTGCCCTACAAATTGCAAACAAGTAAAACACACTCTTCCTTCCAATGTGTTTTTCTTTATTCAGAAAGATAACATTTTTGCATATTTTGGGTCCCGTTTTGGGTTGGGGAAAAATATGAAGACTAAAGCTTAAATTATCCCAAATGTCACAAGAGACTTTGCCGCAAAGGGAAAAACCGTGGTTGTCTTTTAAAGAAAGAGGTTTATCCAACTGTGAACAGTGCTTGGAAGGGCCAGTGGACTCACTCTGGCGGGGCTGACCTAACAGACTAACTGTTGCACGTAGGTAGAACTTCCCATGACACATGTTGTGAATTTCCCAGTAGACAATACACACTGTTCTAATGCTCTACTTACTCATTTGTGTCAGCTTTGTACAGCAGCTACATGCAACCACTAAAAGCTTTGCAGCTTATGATCTAGAAAATAATAGCTGTACAGTTTACGCTCAGACCTTTGAGTGTTCATCTTTCTGTTACAGAAAAGTTGTTCCTGAGCATATCGCGCCTCTCCCCCTTCAAACTGGGTTTCACGCAAATATTACACAGCCATGGAGCAGACTGTCGCTCACAAACTCAACTACTCTTAGCTACAAATGCACTGCGTTAGTTTGATTTGCTTTAGAAAGCACTTTAGTACCAACAAAAAGACCATGTGCCGTGGACCTCATATCTTGTGTCGGTTATGAAACGTACTTATAAAATCATGGTAAACAGCCAGGTTTTGAAAAGCCTGCTCAAGGCTTTCAAATTCAATATGCCCTTTATTTTAACGCTTCTTATACCCTGCATGACAGAGCACATTGCCTACATTTTTACAGTTCTCATTCGATCGTTCTGCCCTATTCAGGGCAGAGTATATTTGTGCATTTTGCACTGCTCCCTGCCCATTTAGACTGTTTGATGAGAGGGTAAGAAGTCAGACACTTTCTTTAGAACTCTTGCCTTACCATTGCATAACATCCGTCGTTGGCCAGGATGATGATGTCTATGGGAGAGGTGTGGTTGGCAACGCAAATCCCTCCTTTCTTTGGCTTGTTTTCTCTGCAAATACACAAAGTACAACATAAGCACGATTAACGAGTTTAAAAAATGATGCAGAAAACACTGAAAACAAAAGACACTGAAACAGCCAGAAATGAATATGAACATTTCTCACAGAAGTCGGAAATGTAGCATTTACATTCCTCCTTCCTCGGTTTAATTTGATAACATCCTGAAGTGCAGTAGTGTAGTGGAAGAACTCAGGGTGGACCAAAGGCACCTCCAGAACAACAGTGGGCGCAATCTGCTTTTACCTTCAACCCTTTTTACACCCATGTCCAGAAACCAAGGATGATGAAGGCAGGTGCTGGGTGGTAAATAAGCAATAGTTCTTTAGAACTTGTTCTCAGATTTAATAAGCCCTTCAATAGTTGCAAAACCCCACAGTTCTGCCCTATATAGGGCACAACCCAAAGCCTTCGCTTCGTGAATCTGAAGGGCCAGTGATGTCAGTTTGCTGAAAAAGGCTTGGAGCTCTTTGAGATGGCCCCCACTATCTGTTTATGCAGAATCACTGCTTTACTAACAAGAGGTTACCAAGATATGGTAGTAGCCAGGGAAACACCCAAGTAAGCAAAGGAGTCCACCCTCGCGTATGGCACTCCTTCACATCAGCTTGGGCTTTACAGTACTGGTTTCCAACCCGCAGGCACGACAGAACTCAGCAAAATGTTTCAAGAGTCTTTGAAAGCTACTCAGTGTCTTGGAAATCAACAGAGTATCATCTGTAAAAAGCAGAATGAGTGTTTTTACACTGGCCAAAGAAGGGGCATCAATATACAATGAAGCTAAACAGCGAAGATGTCATTTAAAAATAATGAAAACTAAGTTGGCGCCAATGCACAGCCCTGGAAAACACTCCTGGACACAGGCAGTTTCTCGGTCATCTCGTTCTGCGAGCCCCAACACATTTTGCCATAGTTCATGTCATGTAACCGAACTACTATAGACAAAATCTCAGGGGGCATACCCAGTACTTGCCATAATTTGGAGCAGGGGACTAAGTTGACAAAGGCAATGTAAAGGTTGCCCTTGTTTAGTACGACTGTCTTCAAATAAATTGGCAAAAAAAAAATGATTGGTCAAAGGTTGACGCTCTTTTCCTAAACCCAGCCTGATAAGGACTTAGCATATTGTTTTCATCGATCCAATCCTGGATCTTAAATATTACACTACTAAAAATATTTTGTGTATGATCTATTAGGTTAATCAGCCTATAATTGCCTGGCTGGGACTGGTCGCCTTTTTCAAAAATTGGTAGCACGATGGCACCCTTCCAGGAATCTGGGATCGAGGCTCCCTTGGCAATAGCATTAGAAAGTATTCGGATATGTTTGGGCCCTGCATCAGGGTCCTGGAGAAAAATATCAGCTGGGATACCGTCCGGGCCAGCAGCCCTATCTCTTGAGATAGCTTTAAAAGAATCTAATATATCTGACCTATCAAACAGAGGCACGTTACTATTCGAAGGTGGAAGAGACAGAGGTAGGTCCTCTTCAGTGCTCACTGAGTCATCATGATACAGATATTTGAAATGGAAAAACCCCTCTGTCAGGGAAACATTATTGGTGGGTTCCAAGGCGGCAGAATTGTCGCCCTTCGATACCAGTGCCCAGAATTTAGTTGTGTCCCTTGATATTGAGGCTTCACAGAGGTCTTGCCACCACTGATTGCCTTAGGCTCTTTTTTCATTACCCATACACTTTTGTAAGCATTCCTACTGCCTCGAACACAATCTACATCTTTAGCCTTAATGGCCTGCACCAGTGTACCAAGTGCTAGACTTTGCAACTGTGATTTTAGATTTTGGCACAGAAATTAAAAAATATGTTAAAAGTTTAAAAAACTTACTATGCGAAGAACAAATGTCCTTAAGACCTCTGTCACTAAGTGCATCATCATAACTTTAAGCATACATATCCTGTAGATCCCGTCCAATCAATAGCTGCCAAAGTGTCCAGGTGGGTAGCTAATTGCTGCCATTTCAAACCGTGCATGTGAAATGAAATGAAATAGGGGTTTCATAAAGCGTGTGTATGCCAAGGCGCCTTAGCGCTGGAGCTGTCATATCCTAAACATAGGTGGTAGAATGAAGTTAGGATTTGGGCGCCAACAACCAAGTTTTCAGCGCCTTTCTAAACAGTTGTCTGTTAGTTTGGCATCTCAGGTTGAATGGTAGAGTATTCCAAAGTTTAGGAGCCAAATGGAAGAAACTTCTTCCACCCCACTTTACTGTCTTCACCCTGGGTATGACCAACAACGAGGCAGTCTATGATCTGAGACTGCGTTGAGGAATATGCCATCGAATTCGTTTGTTGTATGATACGCAGGTCCTATCCCATAAAGGGTCTTGTGGACAATGTGCAAGGACTTAAACTGTACCCTTTCCTGATCGGGCAGCCAGTGCAGCTCTCGGATCCCTTTGGACACTGAGCTAAATTTGGGTATTTTAAGTAACAGTCGTGCTGCCACATTTTGAGGTGATTGAAGCTTACGTATGGTACCTTTATTTGCACCCAAGTAAAGGGCATTACAGTAGTCAATCCTTGATAGCACTACGGTCACAATTACTGTTTTCCTTAGATCCATCGGTATAAACGGAAGGATTTTTCTTATAGTCTTCAGGGTATAATAACAGGAAGATGTAATAGAATTGACCTGGTTTGATAAGGATAATTAATTGTCAAGATGGACACCAAGACTTTTTACCTTCCTTACAGGATTTTGCCCCTTCAGGCCACTAAACTGTATTCCAGAGAGCGGAGTTTTTTCCAAAAAGTAGCACCTCGGTTTTATCGGTGTGCAATTTCAAGCAGTTAGCATGCATCCAACCTATTATAAGGACCATATAGTTGTTATATTTTATTGCCACGTCACCAGGATTTGTTGATAAAGACACCACTATTTGTGTGTCGTCCACATAACAGATAGCTGTGAAACCGTGGGAGCGGATGAGTTTAGCGAGAGTGATCACATAGACATTGAACAGGGTTGGGGATAGCGAAGACCCCTGGGGCACTCTACATGGTAGGGCGTAGGTATGTGATTTTTGCCCTCCCATCGAAACAGTTTGTTCTCTGTTTGTTAAGAATGATTTTAGTCAAATCTACATATTTCGCCTCTATGGCCTGCACCAGTGTACTTTTGAGCCACTGACATTCCCCATTGTACCAAGTGCTAGACTTTGCAACTGTAATTTTAGATTTTGGCACAGAAATTAAAAAATATGTTGAAAGAAGTTAAAAAACTTACAATGTATAGAACAAATGACCTTAAGACCTCTGTCACTAAGTGTATCATCATAACTTTTAGCATACATATCCTGTAGATCCCATCCAAGCTGTCAAAGTGTCCAGGTGGGTAGCTAATTGCCGCCATTTCAAACAGCACATCAGATGCAAGTTCAAGATCCCTGGTTAAGGAAGGCAGGCAACATCCAGATTGGAGGTTAATACAGAGGCCTGTCATTGAAAGAGAATGCAGATTATGGTCGCTCTCTACCCATGCATAATAACCATGTCATGGATGAGTGACCATAGTCTCAAATCAACCATTATATAGTCGATGCGAATAGTAGGGTTAGGTTTAATAAAAGTAAATGCTTCTCTAGACTGACTTAGCTGGGCCCTAGCACTCAATTCTATAGTGAGGTCCTTCAATTGGATAGCGGCCTGAGACTATCTTTTAATTGAAGCAATTTCCAAAGCGGGACTCCCCACATCTTGTCCACCTCATAAGTATGCGGGACATCATCATTATCGAAGGGCTCAAAGGTGGTGTTGAAGTCGCCCGCCACTATAAGATTATATTGGAGATGACGTCCTTCTAGGTAGTCCTCTACGGCTTGCACAGTGTTTGATGCAAGGCCACCCTTTTTGCCTCTTGCAGAGATATTATAAGGGGCAACTCGAACGTTCTAAGTGAACGTTAATAAGATCCTTAATCTAGAAGTAGAATCAATAACTAGGTTAGTGATATTACAGATAAGACAGGCTCAGACCCACTTCGTTAGACCTTCCGAAGCACTCCCGGCTGAACTTGGTTTTGCTGGCAAAATGTAGTTAAGATAGCCTGGTTTAAAGGCGGGGTAAATGTGCCATGTCTCTTGCAGCAAGCATATATCGTGCTCCTCAATGAATTTGTTCCAATCTGGTGGAAACAGTTTCGAATTAAGGTCAGCCACATTCCATGATAAAATATTGGACACAGGGGGCTTCTAAGCAATAGAGGCAACACTTAACAGAGTTTCAACAGGTGAGATATCTCTAGTGCTGGACAGTGAAATAATATGTGGTGTACCTGACAGATGGGGATTATCGTCCAGGTTTTTGTCACACAAAACTTCAAAAGGGCTCAGGTCAAGTGCAGACAATGGTACGTTGGCAAACTCTTTTCCAAGCTGACTACTATTGTCTATTGTTGCTACACATGTGAAATCATTAAAGTGATGACTAAAGCCCTTAAATCTGTCTACCGCACCCAAGACTGATGACAATCTCTCCCTGCTCTGTGTAGTGGAATGTGGTTTCCTACTTGACCAACAGTATTTAAACTGAATAGAAGAGCTAATTGGGGGACTGGCTCTAATATCAAGAGCCACCAAGGTGGTCACCTAATCCCGCATACTTTAAAGTGAACTCAATCGTATCATATATTGGGCAGTTTCAAGGACACCTTCAATCATGGAGAATGTTGTCTCGAATAACCGAACGGCAACCCCTTACATGCCTGATCCAATGGTTCACTTTGTTTATGAGGGAGTCCTCTGCTTCGTTTCGCACATTAGAGGGGAGTTTTGGGACCTTGGTCATTATAATTTTTGTTCTTATCAAAGTTAAAGCCTCGTGCAGAGTTTAAAACAGGTTTTTGATTCCAACGCGTAGCAGCCCAAGATCTATTATCAACAAATCTGGCAGTGCTAAGAAGCTGTACAGGACAATTATTGATCAACATTCATGTCAGGTTAGATCTTTGAACAAAACTGGAACTGGGCCAGGAATCCATAAGGTCCCCTGAAACCTGTGGCCTAGACCAATAGTTGGATGTGTTCTTTTGAGATCAGAGGGAGGTTTGAGCGGTGTACAGTGGCTGCAACCACCGCAGCAAACACTGGTAACTGCAGACAGTAATGCCCCCAGGTGAACGGGGTTGTGGTGGCGCTTTATAGTGCGTCAGGCTTGTTGCCAGCTAGTGTTGTGGGCTCTCATGTCCCCAGCGGCGGCTACCCCCCTCGGCAAACACCGGTAATTGCAGGCAGTAATGTAAAGTAATTTGTCCGAATGTATTATATTACTGCAGCTCAATGGCAATAACTGATTGTTACTTTACTTGTTTAAGACAGAGTGCATGTGGCATAGTTGATGTCTTGTGGCATGGTGCTGTTGTCTATCTCACAAGCGTATGGTTGCTGTTTAATGGGAGGGTATAATCAGAAGGTGGAGATTGCAGGGAACAGTGCCTGTGAGAAGTCTCTAGTGGAGCATGTCTGGTGTGTATTTTGTGGTGCTAGATGTGAGGGGTCAGTGTAGTTCAGTGGCAGGAGTTTATGAAACAAAGAATTGTGCTGTGTTTGAGACTTACTTATTCTCAAATTACATAAGAGGGATTTTGTGAGGGAATGGATTGCTCGTGTGGTTTAGAATAATTTGCCCGAGTTCATGGCTTATAGCCAAGCCAACAGTTTTGGCCTCTCGGAACATATTGACTTCAGAATAAACTTGCGACCATCGCTACAAAGACTATTGAAGAAATGAGTTCAGATTTGAAAAAATGGATGGCAAGGGCCAAGGAAGTGAGAGGGCTAAAAGCAACAATCAAGATAACACAATGCCGTGAGAACAGCAGGAGTGGATTTAATGTTTAATTTGTAAAAAAGCTTAAACAACTGATTATCCTAAACAAAATGAACTGTTATTAGCCCTCCCTTCATCCACTTTTTATCCTTAGGCATGGTTATTAAACAGAATAGATTGAAATATATCAAAATAATTAGAAAGTATCAAAATAAATCCAACTAGGTATTTTTGTCAGTATCCAAATGACTGCAGCAGTAGGTATAACCCAATAAAGAGATATAGTGTTGTCAGTGCAACTGGTTACAGACATATGTAGCACAACAGGTGGGGGGGCAACATTTTAAAAAGGACTGGGCTGGTGATGTTAGTTCTGGGAGCAGAAACGCAAGGGGGCAAGTACTGCCCTGTGTCTCTGAGCTCGGCTTTCAGCAAAACATGCATTATCGCAGAGATATTTCGAATCAATGTATGCACTTAAGACACCAAAAAGAAAGCATACAGCCCTGGAGACTAAAACCCATCAGAACGGACAAGGCCAGACTCTAGGCCCAAGCTAAAACATCTGCTTTAATGTCTCGGACTTGCTGCTAACAGGAAGGTTTTGAATGCTACTGTGTACAGAATGACCCCTACCAAGGGAATTCTTTGCATTGTCCTAAGGTGGGTATTCGGGTTGCAGAAGCCTAGTAAAGAGTGTAATAGATTGTCTTTGACTGACTGTGGCGAGCTCATCTTCAACAGCCAGTCAAACGTGAGGAAAGATGTGCACTCTCAACCTACAAAGATGGGCTGTGACCAAAGACATCACCTTTGTAAATATCTTGGGGCAAGGTAAAGCCAAAGGGCAGGACGGTGAATTGGAAGTGTTCCTTCCCTACTAAGAAGTTGAGGAACAGAAGGCATACATTAAAGTATGCATCTTGTAGGTATAAGGACACCATTTCATCCCCACAATGAAGGCCAGAGGGGACCTGGGCCAGTGCCAGTATTTTGAAATCTCCCTTCCAAACAAAGGTGTTCAAAAAACTAAGCTCCAAAATGAGTCTGAGCCCCACCACATGGTCAGTTTCATGCAAGGGGGACATTTCTTATGTAGCAACTCTTGAAAGAAGAGCCCAAACATCTCCTCTCTACAACATTATTTAGGCCCCTGGTATTTCAAGTCAGAAAATATAACATTGTGAGACATGGCAATTTCATAATAGAGACTTTCAAGTCTTAACCCCCAAAGTTCCGGGTATGCATAAAAAATAGGTAAGCGTCACACTCCAATAATATTGAAAACAACTTTGACTGCATCAAGAATTTCTCGTCTGGACCATTAATTTTCCACAACAGTCCCTGCCGCTCCAACTCAAACCAGAAATAACTTCCTGATTCCAACTCGCAAGATGACGAACCAGGCTGAAACATGAATACAATAAACACCTACAATTTTTTATGACATTAGGCTGTCAAAACAACTAACACTGTTTCTACAACAAGACTAAAAAACAAGCAAGTGGAGCACACAGTTTGGAAAGTAATTGTCACTTAACCAGTAAATCCAGTACAATGGTGGTGGCAGGAGAAGGACTTGGGTCAATTACAAAATGTGAGAATTCCTCCCTTGTGTGAACTGTGAGATGAAAATCACTCTGTCAGACACCATCTAAGCAGAAGGCACTGCTGTTCCTGAAGTATGTTCACTGCAAGGAGGCACTAGACAATGGTTCCCTCGGATTCACTTGAAAAACACTATGAAATCTCTTAAGGGGAGTGCCAAAATGCACTACCCTTCAAGAAAAGTGTACAAAAGAAAAGGTTAGAATAAATTATATTAATTGCTATTTAATTCATCATAATTCATATTGCTATTAAATGTTCATAATTTGATACCATTTTAATAATATCACACCAATAAATTTGCTATGATGCCCGACAAGAACAGCCACTATGATAATGTATGCGTCTAATGTGCACTTTGCCCAGTCTCCAGTGTTGTGGAAAGGAGGCTGCGACTGTTATAGAAATCAAAATGCTAGATGACCTTCACAGTATAGGAATGCTTATGATATTGAGGCAAGTGGCACAGGGCTACAAGACTCCAAGGACAAATCCTGACACATGGGAAGGTAGTGGGCACACTGCATTTGATTTGGGGCAAGAATAGCTCATTGGAACCACTTGCTTACACAGTATCATGGTCATTGTTCTGGTTAGGCAACAGAAAAAAATACACTGACATTGTGTAGTATTGTGTATCCATTCCCTGTATGTCTGAGCTGGAGTTTGGAACGCTGAGAGCGATAGATGTAATAGAATATTGGTGTGTGGTGTGGAGTGGAAACTAGGGCATAGTGGCAGTTGGAAGGAGGCTGGAGCTGTAACTACCTAAATGTTGTTGCTGTAACCTAACAACCTAATATAAAATAAACTACTTACCTCCTATGTAAAAGGTTCCACTCTTTTGTATTAAGACACTCCTCTACAGCTTCAATGCACTGCTATGTAAGGACTCCAGAAATGTGGGGCTAAAACTCCTACAATTTAACTTTCATAACAGAGCACACCTTGTTCCTAGAGGAGAGAGTAAAATATATTTGGCATCTGACATTTGAGTTCTAAAATTAGAGGTCTAGAAATTGTTTTTTATAATATGATATGAACATACTCTTATTGCTGTGTACCAGAAGGTTGCATTAGCTAGTGAGGAAGTGGTTGGAAGATCTGGGCTCAGAAAACCTACAATATGCCTACTGGGTTTAATGCCCTGATCCAAAAAGAAAACTAGTAATAGGGTAATCGGTCTAGCATGAGAACACAGAAAACACAGCCTACCCATGGCCTGGAAGTCAACAAGCAACCCAGTGATCAAACAATGGGAAAAAGATGAGATATATTGGCCTGAGATCGAAATCCCAGTACTCCATTTTGAAAAAATTAGAGCGAGAGGGGAAGACAGGAATTAACCAAGCTTGGAACAAATTTGTGTAGTCAACTGTAGGTGCTGCCGATAATGATAGGCCACCCAGAATAAATGCTCAGATTGATATTAGAATCATCACACTGATGCTACAAAATTAGGACATTGTGCCACATACTATGGCAGTGTACTTTGTGTACATACAGTAGACAGGCGCCTGACCTTCCTGCCCCCAAACAGGCATGTAGCAATCACTCAATATTTATTGCACCTCTTGCCCAGTAGGGATGTATGACGTTACAACGCACACTATTACAACGCATGCACTTACAACGCATTTTTTACAACGCATAATCCATTACAACGCATGACATTACAACGCATGACACTACAACGCATTTTTAAAAAATACCTTTACAACGCACTACCATTACAACACATACTACCTTTACAACGCATACCATTACAACGCATAATATTAAATTACATTTAAGGTAAGTATTAGATAGTATAGGGGTAAAAATTACTATTCTAACTCCAGGGGGTGCAACAGTAGGGTAAGTGTTGGATAGTGTAGGGGTAAAAATTACTATTCTAACTCCAGGGGGTGCAACAGTAGGGTAAGTGTTGGATAGTGTAGGGGTAAAAATTACTATTCTAACTCCAGGGGGTGCAACAGTAGGGTAAGTGTTGGATAGTGTAGGGGTAAAAATTACTATTCTAACTCCAGGGGGTGCAACAGTAGGGTAAGTGTTGGATAGTGTAGGGGTAAAAATTACTATTCTAACTCCAGGGGGTGCAACAGTAGGGAAAGTGTTGGATAGTATAGGGGTAAAAATTACTATTCTAACTCCAGGGGGTGCATCAGTAGGGTAAGTGTTGGATAGTATAGGGGTAAAAATTACTATTCTAACTCCAGGGGGTGCATCAGTAGGGTAAGTGTTGGATAGTATAGGGGTAAAAATTACTATTCTAACTCCAGGGGGTGCATCAGTAGGGTAAGTGTTGGATAGTATAGGGGTAAAAATTACTATTCTAACTCCAGGGGGTGCATCAGTAGGGTAAGTGTTGGATAGTATAGGGGTAAAAATTACTATTCTAACTCCAGGGGGTGCATCAGTAGGGTAAGTGTTGGATAGTATAGGGGTAAAAATTACTATTCTAACTCCAGGGGGTGCATCAGTAGGGTAAGTGTTGGATAGTATAGGGGTAAAAATTACTATTCTAACTCCAGGGGGTGCATCAGTAGTGTAAGTGTTGGATAGTATAGGGGTAAAAATTACTATTCTAACTCCAGGGGGTGCATCAGTAGGGTAAGTGTTGGATAGTATAGGGGTAAAAATTACTATTCTAACTCCAGGGGGTGCATCAGTAGTGTAAGTGTTGGAAAGTATAATGTAATATTATGCGTTGTAATGGTATGCGTTGTAATGTTAGTATGCGTTGTAATGGAATGCGTTGTAAAGGTAGTTTTTAAAAATGCGTTGTAGTATCCTGCGTTGTAATATCATGCGTTGTAATGGATTATGCGTTGTAAAAAATGCGTTGTAATGGTAGTGCGTTGTAAAAGTTGCGTTGTAAAGGTTGTTCCCCGCCCAGTAGGACACTGTTTTTCCCCCACACTCCACCGATTGTTTACTGATGTATGGTCAAGACCATTGGAACATTGAAATTACTTACTTGGGTCACTCCACACACCCAATCTCAGTTAAACAGTCCTATGGAAATACTTAAGATTTTTGGATTCTTCACAAAAAGTATTGGCAAAGCCAATAGTTCTTGCTTATGTAAGCTACTGGCTTTTTTATTTATTTCTGGCAGGAGTGTGGGTCAGGAAGCATACCGAAGGGAGGTAAGACAGGCAACATGGAGTGTGTAGATGCCTTCCACCCCACCCTCCTACCAGCAATAAAAAAAAAAAGGTCCATAGGTAGCAAGCGGAAGCTGCATTATAGCGCTTTTGTAAACAAAAACTTTCAGCCATGCTGTACAGCAGCTGTGCTGCTGGGCAACAGAGTTGAAAAGATTGACAAAGCCATTGGGTCATACAGGTGAACAATGATTGTATTATCTGGCGGGATAGGAGATGACAAGCAACAATGCGGGAAGGAGTGGGAGGGGGAAGTAACATTGCGGGATGGGGTTAGAGGGTGGAGGAGGGTAAGCAACAAGGTGGGAATACAATGCAAGGCAGGAGAGAACAAGCAAGGGGACAGAGCGGGATGAGAGGGGCCAAGCAATGGGACAGAGCAGGGTGGGAGCGAGCAAGCACCAACAAAGAGAGGGCAGAAGGGGGCAAGTGACATCAAAGAGGCCGGGAGTGGGCAAGCAACAACAGGAGAGGGACGGGATGGTGAGACAGCAAAAACAACACAGGTTGGAAGGTGGCCAGCAACAACACAGAGTGGAAAAGAAGGGTGGGAGGGGATAAGAAACAACATGGAGAGGATGGGCATGAGGGATTGCTCATGCAACAAAAGAGAGAGGGGTGGAAGGGGCAAGCAAAAACCCAGAGATAGGGGGCAAACAACTGGGAGGGAGGGATGAGAATCACATGCGGGAGACCTCTTGCGAACACATGCACTCTTACGGAGTCTTAAACTAAAAAATAAAAGTTGCTCTGAATGCATGAGCAGTGAAGAACCAAAGTACTTGGCCTGTGCTCCAGGGGAGGGACAAACACACAAAGAGGACTCTTGAGTCCAGTGCACGCCAATGAAAGAAGAAAGGAAATGAGAGTGATGATGAAGCCAACCAATGGTAAGCAATGGGTGGGCTCTAAGCCCACTGTAATCCAACAATGTCTCGCAAGGGACAGCGCATGCACCATCTTAGGCGAGATCTAAGAAACAGGAAAGACGGGACAATACGCCTGTGCCCAAAGTCAAGGCAAATATGTACAATTCGCTTTAGATCTATTTATTTTGTTTCAAATAACATCCATTGCCACGCTCTGCACTGGGAAAAGATAAAGCTGTTGGGAAAAAAACAAGTTCACTACAAGTCATAAGTATTATTGCATGAGTTTTAATCGGTTATTGCGCAAAGTGAAAAAAAGCTGAGCTGGCAGGTAATCTGGGAAAGCTTTTATTTCAAACGTGACCTCGCTGTTTACAAAATCCTACAAGAATCAGGAAACGTCTTGTTCCCTCTTACCCTCAAAAAACAGATAGTAAAGCTGTGAGAACAATTCATCCACTATCTCAACAGACACTAAAAAAAAATCCGAAACACTCCCTTGAGATCCTGGTTTAACAAAGACCTTAAGTCTGAAAGAAGACATCTGCAGAAAGACTCTGGAGAACAAAACCGTCCATAACCCATCTTCAACAGCTCAGAATGGAATGCAGAAATTACAAAAACAACATAGTATAAGAAAAAGCTGCTTTCTTCCACAGAGTGCTAGACAAAGCAAAAAAAGTTGCAAAGAATTTTTCAACATCATTAAACAACAGACCTCAAAACCAGCAGGAGATAATCTGTATTTCACTAAAGAACGTTGTGACAAAATCATGAAATTCTTCAATGACAAAATCACGAAGATTGAACTCTCCCTTGATCACCATATTCAGCCTTTCTCAAACTTCAAAGGGCGGTCTCTATTCATCAGCTTGCAATAATATCCCAGAACCCATTTCAACTCCCAGGAGTAGGAAGACATTCAACTTGCTCATGGAGGAGGACATCTCAATGATGATTTCAACAGCATGGCTATCCTCTCACTTAGCAAACCCTTTACTGGCTTCCCTAGCGAAGAGTCTCAACCATGACCTAACACTTCTATGGACCAAGATAATAATAGCTCCCTAAGCAATGGGATCATAGCTGATTGCCTCAAACTTGGGCAAGCCACCCCACTAGTATAAAAAAAACGGTGCTAACACAGATGACCTCAACAACTTCAGGCCAGTCTCCAACCATCCCTTCCTGGCAAATATTCTTGAGAAATGCGTCCTTTCCCAACTCAACCAGCACATTGACACCAACAATCTTCTTGACCCACTCCAATCGGCTTTAGGAATGCTGTAGCATGGAAACTGCTATCCTAAATATTGTAGATGACTTACACACATCTCTGGATGTGAACAGATTCTGCCTGCTCATCCTCCTTGACCCATCAGTGGCTTTTAACATAGTGGATCACAAGCTGCTCTTAGATTCCCTCCAAAAACAAATGGGAGTAGATGATGTGGTTCTGAAATCGTTCACCTCATACTTACACAACCGCTCCCAACAAATTAAAAGAAAACTCGACCTCCGAAATTCTACTTAGAAATAACCTCCATAGAGAACCTACGACTATTAAATACCACTCTTACAAAAAATCCCAAACGGCCTGTCAGGCAACCACCTGAAACTCAACCAAGACAAGACAGAAATCCCTCCCCTATGAAACAACGAGAATGGATAAACACAATTGACGCTTTAAACTGCAAATTGACTCTGGCTTAATCTGTCAAATTGATAGGAATCCCCCTTGATCCTAGTCTGAGCATGAACCCACACCTACAAAATATAGTTGAGTGCATTCTAAAACCTAAAACTCCTACACAAAATCAAGCCCTCTCTCCCTCCAAATGATCTAAAAGTCCCCACGTAAGCAATGGTTCTTTCAAGACTGGACTATGGAAATGCCACTCTCACCACCAATTCACACTTTGCTCCCTTGAGAGCCACTCTAAATGCAGCACCAAGTACAGTTACTGGAGTCACAAGACACAAACACATCTCACCTGCCCTGAATAATCTTAAGTGGCTCCCTATCAAAGCCTGTTGTTGCTTCAAAACTGCTAGTCTCATCCACAAAGTCATCCACACTGGAAAACCAGCCTACCTTGCATCTAAACTCACAAAGGCTGGCAAGTCGAGAAATCTAAGAAGCACCAACACTCAACTTCTCATCCCACCAAAAAAGCAAACAAAAAGCCCATGCAGGCTCTTTCTCTGGCAATGCCCCCAAAATCTGGAACTCCCTCCCAGTACATATCCAAACAAACCCATCCTTCATGAGCTTCAGAAGACAATTAAAAGATCTTCTCATCAATCGGCACCTTAACCCTCCGGGCTCTAACATCTAGCACATAACGAGAGTCTCTTCCTCGAACTGTTTATTATTTGTATTGCTTCTAAGAAATGTTCTGATCCGACTCTTTACAATCTTTCATTTTATACCTAACACTGCTTGACAATTATCTGTAAAGCGCTCTGAGACCCTGGGGTGTTGCCAGCGCTATAAAAAACTCTTTAAATGAATAAAAAAAAAAAATTCACATTTCCACTTTTTGTACATTTAATACAACAATTTAGTTCTTCTCACACGCTCTTCCAATCATAGAGTAATCAATTTCCGCATAGGCAAATGAAAACTTTTTCACAGGATCAGATACTTTGGTCGACAGAGAAAACTGGGAACAAACGCTGATCTAGTTTCAAATTCATTGAGTTAGCCAAAAGTACAAATTGAACATTTTGTGGTGGCATAAATTTCATGCATTCTGGCTACAAAAGCTTACGCAAAAAAAGAACCGTCACGGATAGAACAATATAGGTTGAAAAGAAGGCCTTTTATACATTAATCACACAAAACACGTCAAAAATAACATTTAGAGTGAAATCTAAATTGCACAAGTGCATCCCATTAATGTAACAACTTTCTTGTTTATTTAGATTGTTTCCCATCGTTCATCTTTTTCTATGCTCTACCCACATGCCCACTGCATTTATTAAATACTGCGAAAACCACTGGGCACAGAATGGCCGGCGCTCAATCTATTCTCGCAGCCGCTTCGCCACAAGGCCCTTTTGTTACAAAACAATAAATACATTTGAAACACGTACTGACCAGGCCAGAGGGCGTGGGTAAAAGCTGCTTAACAGTGCTGCATTCTTTGCAAATGTGTTTGCAAGCGCGTTTGTTATTCATTACTCTAGATGGAATCATTTGGCAAGGCTTCAACCTTGGGTTTCAATGCTCTTGAGCTACATGGGTAACTTATCTCAAAATGCAAAAACATAAAATGTCTATGGGTAGGGATGTCTCCTTATCCCAAAGGGGGCATAGAATGGCCCAGGCAGTTATTCTGTAGGCATGGCAGGTAAGAAGGAAAGAGAGGCACGTTCATTGCCACCACTTCACTCACTATTCAAATCCAAAGTACAGCACACTGGTGCAAAACTGTCTTGCTTTAGTGCATTGACGTCAGAGATGCATAAAACACACACCTTAACGCACTCAGTGGGACCACCAGCAAAAGCAGAAGAAACAAACACCAAAAGGATAGAAGGCCAAAAGAGAGACATTTGTGAGAACGAGGGCAGTGACAAGCCACATTAAATGGTAGAAAGGTCACCATGAAACATAAGTCCAAAGAGTTGAAGAACCAGTAGAGCAGGGTCGGACTGGCCTATAGGGCAATCAGGTAGTGCCTGATGGGCTGGTCTGACATCTGTGCGTGGGCCGCTTTTATGGCCAGGTGGGCCAGTTTTTACTGTTGATTTGCTTGATAGTAGCACAAACACTGCCTGCAGCGATCACAAATGCAGGCACTCTCCCGTACCTTCTAAAATACCCATACAGCGTGACTTCTCTAGTTCAAAGCTGGCCTGGTTTGATAATGGGGGCCACTTTCATGTTGGTGCCTGGACCTGTTTTTCATCCCAGTCCGATCATGCGAGAGGGAGTTAATGGGGAGTGGAATGGAATCGCCATCACCGTTGTTCAGGTGGGGTTGCACTGGGGTTATTTGCTGCCATAAATTGTTTAGTTTAACAAAATTGGTTGGTAAATAGGGAAAGGAGTGAAAGTTGCAATAAGCTTCATTTTGTGCTGTCCTATACTATGGCTGGTGTTTGTTTTCTTTCATATTTTAAAGATTGCAGTGTGGGGTTCAAAGGAACCAAGGGCACTGTGAGCAGGAAAACCAAGGTTCAAAGGGTGTAAAGACACAACCAGTGGGGGAGATGCAATGATGATCCATGGAAATCCATTGGGTCCCCCTTCAATGAAGGTACAGGGCTGCACAACAGAAGTTTAAGCGGCACTGAGCACAGCACAAGACCACTGTAGGTATGTGGATGGCAGGAAGCGAATGGTGCTCTTGGAGTTTGGGTGAAGGTAACAAGGTTTAGTATAATTAGTACCACTAGACCACCAAGAGAACTTGGAGGGTAATTTCTCGGTTGGATTGTCACCAGCTAGACCAAGAGATCTTTATATCCTGAACAAGCCACACTTCTATGCCACCAATATCACCCGGGCAGAGCTTGTGGGACCGAGTGAGAAACTGATCACGTTTTATTTACAGAGATAGAGTCTGCAGCAGCAACTCTATCAGATTTTCTGGGCACCATACCAGCTGACTTACCAGGAATACACGTATCAATGACATATCCTGCAACACAGTTTTCATAAATGACCCCTCAGAAGCAAAGCAGACAGTGCTGTACAAATACCGCTTACCCAGGAGGAATGTTATTCCTAATTTCACATATCTCCGTAGTAGCTCAGTGCTAGAGCTGAGCCATAATAACCCTAAAGTAATACAAGTTGTAATGAAAGGCTAAAAACGTTTTTTTTTTTTAAATCAGAGAGCTGTTGGGATTAGATACTATTTAACAGGCCTCATCCCAAAATGGAGCTCAATAATTCCGATTTTTAAATCGAAAAACCAGGGAAAACACACAATAGAAAATATTTTCTCAGAGGTTGTCAGTGGAAGGTCCAGGCCAATATGAAATCTATAATAATCGATGCCACCAGCGCGTTAATTCATTACTGCATCCGCTGGGGATCCACAAGGATTGGCCCAGCGGTGAGGGTCAGATGGTCTGTTTCACTATGAAACCTAAAGGGGGTGAGGTCGAAAAGCAGGAGGGAGGAAATGAAAGCATACAGTTTGTAGGAGCTAGCCCAGCTGCATATCTCCCTGAAGGATGGCTTAATCTTTTGGTTCAATAAACTGAAAATACCCAAGGTGTTGACAGGCACCAGGAGAAACAGCTGAGCAGCCGTGGCCGGCACGGGTAAGCGTTGTGGGGCGGCGGGGCGCGGCAGCGGGGGGAAGCCGACAGTCGACGGAATAGGTATTTTTGATTTATTTAATGAAACCTATTCTGTCTGTTGACTTCCCCCCTCCCATCCTACTGCGCCCCCCACCGCGCTTACCTGTGCCAGCTGCCGCTGAAGCTGAGTGAACACAGTAAAACAGCACATTGGAGACAGTTATAAAGACACCAGAAAAAAACACGGAGGTCACGTTGTCCTGGGTTAGCGGCACTGGCAGCCTTATTGAATTCAATTATCACAAATATCATGGAACAAGGAAAATGTACAAACAAATTGAGAAGCAGAATAGTTAAGCTTGCGAAATGGCAAGCTAGTTGTCAATCACACTAGTTGATTGCACAACTACTTGTTGCTCCATCAAACCCAATATTTCTTTCACTGCCACAATCGGCCTCAGGTCCTATTAATATAATCCAAACTCTCGAAATGACATGACAACGCCAAAGAACATCAAAAGTAATTTTGATTGTGGGATACTTCAATGTAGGTTGATGAGCTAAACTTCACATGTGAAAGGGCCGGGCCCATAAGTTCTGGACCTATTCTAGAATCACAGTCAGATGGTTCTTCTATATTAAAACTAGTCCTCTTGTTGGAGGGGGTGTCATCTATTAGGAGATTTTAGCCACATATGGTGGGACTGTTGCACTGTGTTCTGGCAAATAATATAATTTCTGATGGCATACGTTGTTTTTTTTACTGCAATGATTTCACATGCTATATCTTGGGTAATATCCAAGGGAATAGTTAATGCATGGAGAAGGGGAGAGTTATAGTGAACGTACTGTGGCGAGTCAGGTGAAGAGACTGTTTACGGAAGTGTGTGCCTGATATTCATTTAAAGGTGGTGCGTAAGTATGGACGTGAGCTATAAGTAGGACTTATAGTAATGTGAAAGCGGTGCACAAATAATAACTTTAACAGGTAAGTATACATTTTTAATTTGTTATGGTTGTGTAGTTTAAGGTGTGTTTGGCATAAATAAGATAGGAATATGTGCGTAAGAGGTGCATAAATCATACTATTAAGAGATAACTAACAGTAGAATTCCTAATGTTGTTGGGAGTTTAATTTGGGTTTCTATACCAAACCTAAATAAAGTCTTCCTAACTATAATTGAAGTTTAACCTTTGTTTTTTTGTGTGTACGTACACACATACACAAACACCCCCAACCCCCACCCCCACCACCACCACGACGACACCTTCCACCCAAATAAAAACAAATACATGGCATCCTGCAACCCAGCCCCACCTCCCTCTGCAAAACCCTCTGCCCCTCCAACTGAAATGTAATTAGCTGGTATCCTGGCATCCACCCCCACCACCCTCTGTGCCATCCTTCCCCCTCCCAATACAAAGCCACACTCACATTGAGATCTAGGACCATGCAGTAGTTCTGTAAGATCCGTTTGTCAGCGTAGCTTCATTTCTCCTGCCAGGCATAATGCAGTCTGCACAAACACAGCGTGTTTCTCCCAGCTCTCTGGGGTCTGTGGAGACCCAAGAGCGGAGTGAGAAGGGGGATGAGACAGTCAACTGTAATTGCACTACTGCATTCTGATTTCTGGAGACTCAGGTGAGGGAGCGGAACAAAAGGGAGGCAAATGCTTCCCCTAGTGAGGTCACAACAGTTGTTAACCACTTTAGTTAACCACTGCTATGACGTCAGATTTTGATCTGGTTCTTCATGATAAAGACTTCCCATCTAAACCACATACAAGAACTAAAATATAGACATACATTTAAATAGCTTCTCTAGACCCTTCTGGCTTTTTCCCTTAATCCCATCCCTGTGTGGCTGCATCCGGAGACTACCTTGAGCCGCAAAGTGGCACAAAAGCTCCCAGCTTCCACCTTCACTTTGCTCATTCAGCATCCTCCGTGCAGCATGTGACCAGGACACCACTGCAAGGAATGAGGAAATCATGTATGGATCCCATGTTGAGTGACATGCTGTGGAGGAGATGCCTGCATGAGCATAGACCTCCCTGGTCATGAGCTTCTGTAATAAGTTTGCAATATGAACTCTTTGAAATTTCTGGTAATATTCCCAGCCCATTAAAACAAAAGCATCGCTATGTATTTATATTTTGTCATTCTTGATTTAGAGCATTTAGTGGTCAAAGGGAACATGTCTTCATTCTCTGTGATAATTATACATTTAGCCCAGAACTGTGGAAAGAATTTTTGATTTATCAATTCAGTGTTATACAGTGTGTCTGGAAATAAGATTCAATAAAACCAAGTTCACTTTAGTTCATTTAATAAACTACTCCTTTTGTCAAGGTCAATATTCATTTACAGGATAGTGAGCAAAGGTTAAGAAAGTCTGGCACGCCTTATCGTTTTGTGTGATTGCCCAACTGGTTCCAGTATGAGCAATGGTTTCTTGCTAAACCTTCAATACCGATCTCACGTGTGGAGGATATCTTTCTGTAAAGTATTTTGAGAACACTCTGTTTCTTTAAAATAGAGAGTAGATGGCAAAAACCTATCCACATATGCACTAGCCCTATTTTGTGATTCAGAAAATTTCTGAATCGCAAAATGGGTTTAGAAGTTATCCAATTACAATTTGAAAGGGGCATTTAGGGGCATCCTTTCCTAATTGCAATTAGGTAACCTATGTATCAAAGGGTTGCGACCGCTTTTCTGGTTGCAAACCACTGATCACTTACCAACTCTCAAATTGGAGTGGTAATTATTTCGCAAAGGGCAGGGGTCCCAATGGACTCCTTCCCCTTTGGAAATCGAGGTGGCATCTTCAGGGGGAGTAGATTGAAGTCCAAAGGATCACTACCTGCTGTCATTGAGGTGTTCCAAAACTGAAATAAATATATCTTTTTAAAAGCAGGCCTGGTTCCTTTAAGGACCTTGGGCAACTTGTACAGGGAAAAAAAGCTTGGCGGTTAGGAATACAATCACAGTGATGGCGGTCTGCTGTCCCTTGCAGGCCACCATCCTGGAGGTTGTACACAATCACACACTGGTGCAAATGGACACCTGACTAACAAATAATAATTAAACATGTCATTCTGCGGGCCTCTGCAAATCATTATGTTGTGAACCTACCTCGTAGCACTGTTTTAGAAAAATAAATAGATGCAAAAAAAACGGGTGCAATTTACGAGCACTAGAATAGTGCATTTAGCCCTAACCGTGCAAACTGGCTGTGTATGAAAAAGCTACTAATACCTCCATATTTACAGAAGTGCTGAAAAAGTGTTTCCTCCAGATGGACAATGTTTTAATGTGAAGGAAGAAAAAAAATGTTAACTGTAATCGTCAATCAACTGATTCAATACACAGAGATAAGAATTACAAATGTATGATTTAAGCAGACTTTTGTTAGAGTTTCTTCACAAACACTGCAGGCATTGGACTATAAATCATCAAGTTACTCTAATTTTTGTGAATTGGATCTACTAAATATACAATCCCACGTTTTCCCTCACCTCCTTGATGAAGTTCATCCCAAGTACTAACTATTAGGATTCTCCCTTGCTCTCCTACGCAGTGGCCCCCCGCACCAGAAAGACCAGATCGGGAGGCCGCTCATTCTCCTTCCTCGCGGCCAGGGCCTGGAACAACCTTCCGCTCCACCTCAGACAGATAACATCGCTCCCCATCTTCGCAAGAAACCTCAAAACATGGCTCTTCGACAGACCCCCCTCCTTTATGGACTGGAACATGCGAAACCCCCCCACCCCCACCCCCAGCGCCTTGAGACCCTTATGGGTGAGTAGTCGTGCTTAACAAACACCTGATTTGATTTGATTTCCCAACTCTTTTGGAGCTTCTCCACTTTTACTTTCCCTCTGAATAACTCAATAAGAAGTTCAAAGCCATCTTACTTGTTTTGAGACCATACTCTGTCAGATTGACCTTTGTTTGAGACAGACTTGAGAAAGCTATGTGCTTACCTAATGGATGATGCACTCCTCAGGAAGACATGGGGGGTGACAGAATCCACAATTCTGGCAACCACGAGTGTTGGCGGCCAATTCCCTGGTAGAAGAAGGGTGCAACAACAGCCAGAGTAAATTCGGGAGGTCTCCGTCGGAACGGAGTAGCTTCAGGCAATGACCGCTCAGGACTCCTGAGACAAGAAAATGTATACCAGTCATGGCTCGAGTCGGGGGTACACGCAGGTACACGGCCCCCCCCCCCACTGTTTTCACAGGGTGGACGCCGTCCCCCCTGCCAAGAACTTGGGCCCCACGGGACGTGGATGAAAAAGGAAACCGTTCATGTAAGCGGTACTGTCCTAATTGCAGTAATATGAAATGGCATTCATTTGCCGTCCGGTGACTTTAAAACACAAATCGATGAAGGACTGGGTTAATAGCGCAACGTTCACTGCGATTCTTTGCTAGCTAGTGTGGGTATTCGATTTAGTCGCGGGGCAGCTTCTTCTAGTAATGCAGAGCCCCCAGATTACCCAGAGTCTTGCGTAAGTAGTTCCCTCAGTCCAGGTTTTTACTTTGTATACAATGTCTTTATTTGCGCATTTTCTAATGGGATAAGCAGGACTACAAGCTCCAGAATACAGAGTAAAAACTTGGACTGGACGTAGGAAACGTGCGAGCTCTGCTTTTCATGACGTCATGCGGTCATTTGCATATTGTAAGTCCCCCCACTTCTTTTTATAGGACTTGTGCCCTGATACCAGTGGCTTTCTTGCTAGCAAGACGCTGTTCCAACTCGACTTTCCCTGTCAGATTTATGAGACGGCTTGAGACCACAGAAGTCCAAAGACTTGTTTGTAGGGGAGAGCGGGACCAGGGAATTTTGATCTCACCCAACAGAAAATCCCAGTCACACATACCTCTGTACAGAAAAAAGGGAGGTGAGCCAGAAAACCATAGGCTTTTCCCCTGTAAATTAGTAGCAATCCATATTCTAGAGGTTTTTAGTGGTTCTCCATCCAGAGGTTACATCTGAAGAGAGTTTACAATAAAATCTTAACACTCTAAAGAATTATTTTTCTGAGCACAACAGTAGTAGGCCATGTGTTTGGAATCGATTGTACACTCTCTCTTATGTGCTCTCTTACAAATTTCACTAATTTGAAAGACTGAATAGGAGTAGTCAGCATTATTTGTAGTCAGAGATTTGTTCATTACTTTCTCCTTTGCTTCAATAACATTTGTTAGTTCACATTTTATGTTGCTCATGACCTTTCTTTGTAGTTTAGAAATGTAAGAATTTTCACCTTTTACTGAATTATTCAAAGCTCTTAAGCTTGATGTATTGGCCGCAGTACAAAGAAAGGGGGCTGTTACTGCTGAAATAGCTTCACCAGAGAATTGCAGTTTGATTACTTTGTACACTCATTTGGTTATTGATAATCTTTTAATTTGTTATGTTAGTAATGCCATCCATGTTACGCCAGATGGGGTCTGACATATCTTGACGCTCCTGCATGTCAGCCGAATACAAAAGTCTTAACCGGCATAAAGCATTCCTTACACACCTCACAGTCTTCAGGATGGTGATAGGACAAAACTCAGAAACACAAACATTTCTTTGGATAGGTCATCTTAAAGCTCAAGTCACTGAACAGCAATACCATTATATTTATAGCTGTAAAGTTGACAAATTGAATGGAATTCCTAGAAAGAACTTGTACTAAACAGGTCCATTCTGACAATAGTGTTGCAGGGCTGATTAGTCTCTCTATAGAGGAAGCACACATGACTGAGGAAGTGCAGTATTTTGGTTGGGTTAGACAAGAAAAAAAGTGAAGCCTGTGCTGTGAAAGACCACTATCTGCAGAATATGTATGGGCCCAACATTTTCACACATTATCCAGAGATATCACAGGATATGAATTTATGTTGCGTTACTGCGCAGGGCATTATAAATCCCTCATTGAGCCTCATTAGTTAACTATCAATATGCCCACCCGTATGAAAAGGCTCTCATGGAAGGGACTGAAGCATAAAATACCATAAAGCAGTTCCTTATTTCTGACCATCTGAATGAGGTCACCTTGGCAGGCACTGGTATATGTTGTAACAATGACTTGTTTGTGGCCAACGACAGACAACCATCGCACAGCATAACGAGACAAACACTGGCAAGGTCAATATGTCTGTCCTACGCAAGAGTGCAATGTTGTTTTCTTTTACAAACATGTAATAGGCATTAAATGTGTAAGAGTCATAAAAAGTAAAACAGCTTCCATTTACAGGTGGTGTACATAAGCTTGCAAAAAATGAAGTAAAAAAAAGACCCACCAAAAAATAAATTAATATAAAATCTGAAATGAAAGTAGAGATTGGACTACCAGTGAAGTGGACATCTTTCTAATCGGATGGGCACATGTGCAAGAACAAAATGTCATCAGTCATAGTGAGGAAATCCTGGAACGCTGCAGTAAGCAAAAACAAAAGATGGACGGGAACACTGCCCAATCGACTGTCAGTGCCGGAGACATTTGCAATCACCCATTAAAATTAGGAAAATCCATTAAACACTGGAGCCCTGTTTTTTCCTTTTCAATGATGTCAGCACTGGAAAGTCCACTCTGAAGATATGTCTAGTGTTAAGGTTCATGGGTTGGGAGTATGATTTGTTAAGTATATGTTTAAGTTTAGGGATCAGTTTAGGCTTAGGGTTATGGTTAATTCAGTGTGTTGGTTTGAGTTAGAGTAGGTGTTAGTAATACGTTATAATTAATTTTAAATTGAGGGTTAGAGTTATAGAAAGGGTTGTGGTTGGAGTTATGTTTAATATTTAGTATGAATTACGGCTCTGTTTATTATCAGGCTTTGGAATAGAGGTGTGGTTATTGTCTGAATCTTTTAATTCTGATATTTTTCACAATCATCTCTTCATTACTACTTCCACCAATACGTGATGTATATGAAGATTCTTCAAATAAGTCTGCTCCTGTCGTCAAGTGGTCTATGCTGTATGATCCTTTACTGCTGAACAGTATTAGTCAAGGATAAATTGCTTTTAGGTCTTGCTGACCATGCGTGGTCTGTTGTGACACATATTGTGGGTTGACCAAGAACGAGCAGGTGATTGGACTCATTCCTGCCCACTGGTTGGTATTCCGGTCAGTCTCATCTGCCTGCTTCTGTTGCGGGGATTCTGCTCATGCACAGAACTACGCGCAGGAAACCAGGACCTCAGTGAATTGTGGTGTACCAAAAAACTCACCTCAGTACCTAGAACCCCCATCAGATTAGCAACAGTGTCTCATTCGTTCTCTGTACTATATCGAAGCTACCAATGATTAGACAACCCAGAACAAGCAACTTAGAATACTCTCAGGAATTGTGGGAATCAAGACCACCTTTACGTTGTTATTCTCATATCAGTCCACAACATGAGTAATCATAGACACGGAAAAGTTTTAAAAAGTTTATTTTTAACTACGTGCTCTAAGATGCAGTATTTTGGCTAACATAAGCAAACAAATGATCAAAAATAAAAACATCAGCAGTGTTACAATTCAATAAAAAACAAAGGGAGAAATCATATTATGATAGTGGAAACAGGTCCTTTAATACCTTGTGTACCACCCTCCCCTGGCTAATAAGCTAGTTTTATAATAATAATAGAAGGTCTCTAGGTTTGAATGGGGAACCCTATACCTCCGAGATCAGCTTAGGTGAATCACATCACAGGATCAGCACTGCTCTCTGTGTCTGGAAAGGATTTCTCCAAGAGTGCCAGCATCATGCATGCAATGCAATATTAAAGGCACCGGAGTTTCAGATATTTGCAGCTGTGTGCTTGTTGTGTCTAGAGCGTGGGCCGATCGACCTGAATTCAACAGCATACATTGTTATTTGACCTTGACGGTTTCTGCACACAGTGTTCAGACTAAGGTCGCGGAGCACGTCTATGGATAAGAAAAACAGACTGTTCTCATGTGAAGAAAAAGCAAGCAAGCAGTTTTACTTATAATAAAAGCTACCTGTAGTGTCGTGTGCAAAAGCAGCAAAGTGGCAAGATGGCGTTAACATCTAAAACGCTTATGCTAACATAGCAATGTGTGCAGGCAAAACCCTGTCTTCACTACACTTCTTATTCGTGTCCTGGTTTGTCAATCTTTAGTTTTTATCCCTCCCATGGAGCATCATCTCTTTAGCATAATTTTGGAGGGTAGGCTTCTATGCTTCTACTGTTTGCTTTTCAAGCACTACTTTTTTCTTCATGGTTAAGCACTCCATGAAAGTGCATGTTTTTCCAGTTGTCTACCTTGTACTTCTCTCACCATGCATTGTTTTGCTCTATGTAGTCTGTGTGCTTCTCCGCACCCTCTTCCATGTTGTGCTCACCCTTACTTCCTCTGTATTGCTTCAGCCACCTACAGATTCCCCCACACACTTCTTAAAACAAAAATACGATCAGCTACCTGCGTACACGCACTGAAAGAACGAAGGAAGCAGTCTGGTCAAAGGCATTTTTTTTCTTTTCTTTAAGCACGCTACACAGCATTGGAGGTGCAGTGCAGCATGACTAAAACTCATTAGTATAGCCAATAGGTCTCTGAGGTGTTTTTTTATTGGCTTTACCAATGCTTGTTTACTTTGGTTTCTGGCTCTGCAGATCATACAATGTCCACCGAAACGCTTATTCAATAAGGATGTATGTATGCAATATTTTGTTTGTTTTGACAAAAGCCTCCAAAGAAGATCAACAAAACAAATACAATATATCAGTTACAAACTAGACAATTACAATACTAAACAAGCTTATTAGAAAAAAAACACACACAAAACTAAATGGATACACCTAAAATAAAACCAGAAAATTATGAAAAAGTACAAATGTAACTCTTCCTTGTTATCCCTCACCAGTCTCCAATGTTTATTTCTAGTGGAAACTGTACTCTTTATATTTAAAGGGAATCTATGTCATGTAAGTTCATTCAAAAAGAACAGTGTAACTTCTTTGGAATATAAGAATCATACACATATCAACGTCTATCTAACCTGTAAGGACTGTTTTAAATTGGCAACAAAGCTATGCTAATTTTCATCACTCTATAAAACTCTCTTCTTCACCTTAAAAAGAGGCCAGAATAGTGGAGCAGCCCAGGTGAACTATGTATAGTGTTGTATTGTAATTGCATTGCATATAGCTCTTACTATACTGACGAGGCGTCCATGCCCTTTTTTACCCATAAAACTAAAAAGAATAAGCTTCACTTGAAGCCAATTCAAACCATTCATGCTCAAAGTATATTATCAATTAAACAGCATCATAAATTACTAATGTTATTTTTTTTTACTCTTTAAGTCATAACATTTATTTAAAATATTACACAGTGAAAGGAGGGGCGTGGCTTGGCACATCAAGATGGTGGTCGCACTCTAAGAGTGCTCCGGACCCCTCTAAGATCCATTACCATCCTGACTCTCCTCCAGCGACATCCGTCCAACTGGGGTACCTCTAGCTATGGAGCACCATCTGCCTCGCCTGCCGGTTCCCCCGTGAGTGAGCAGGTCGTCGACATCCCAGAAACCGGCACAAACCTGTGAGAACTCTGATAAGCTGGACCTGACACCCGAAGTGCGCTCCATTGACTCTCCAAGACCAAGCTCGGAGGACACCGACCTTTCATGCAGCGCCCATATCTGAATCCATGCACTAACATTATAAATGACCTAAATTGGAGGAACGTTAATTCCTAAATGTAGAAGGGCCCAACGCATTGCCCTACACAACGCTTCCATAGCTAGTTTTTCTACACTCTAAGTCGTTGTTTACTGGGCAACAGATGCTTCAATTGAAAAAGTATGGTGAGGGAGGTTGGTTAGGATTTTGGGCAGGGGCAGTTGTCCCTGCTCCTGTTTGTGTTACTCTGTCTCTCTGCGACAGGGAGTGCAAAATTCATGGTGCGCCCCGCACACTCCAAGTAATGAATTTGAACGCACTCCACCACTCCCAGGGACTAACCATCGGGAACAACTAGGCGCTCAAGACCTCTGGCCCCACACACCGTCACCCTATCATAATGTCACAGCCTTATAATGGGGGTGAACCCCTTAGAGTCCTTTCATGGAACGTTAACGGACTCTTAGATGATATTAAACTGACTACGATTTTAAAGTATGCACAGAGGGTCCGCCCACATGTGTTTTTCTTGCAAGAGACGCACGTGATGGGAAGTCTGTGCCCCTTTTCAGCATGTCAAGGATTCAATAGGGTCTGGCACTCGGGGTGCTCTAGAGCGACTCAAGGAATGGCGATCCTTCTGCGGCGCTCTCTCAGTGGGCGATTTGTCACAGGTACCCTTGGAGACACCTCTATTAATCTGATGTCAGTATACGCCCCACTAGCATATTTAGACTCCACTCTCCACGCAGCTGTAGAGACAATATCGCCCCTCTCCCAGGGTCTGACGGTGATTGGAGGAGACTTCAGTGCTGTCCCTGAACCAGTTAAAGATGCCACAGGTTCACCATCTTCCCCTAGGAGACTAGGCGCTAACGTCTCAGGGACTGGGCCTCCAAATTAGGCCTCTGTGAAGTCTGGGATTCTTGGATCCCTAGACCGCTACAGTATACACACACATCTGCTGCACACCATACCCACTCCCACATTGACCTCATCTTCAAGCGTGCCCTGGACTGTAGGTCAGTTACAGACTTTGAAATCTTGGTGCAAGGTGTATCAGACCACTCCCCACTCCTCCTACAGATCGCGGGACCCACGGGAGCTCTACTTCCTATATGGAGGCTAATGCATGGTTCCTTCAGGACCAAGAATATAAAGAAGGGATTGAGCGAGAACTGAAACACTATTTCCACACCAATGAGGGAACAGTCCAACTCCATTGTACGCTGTGGGAGGTGGCCAAGGGGTTCCTCAAACGTAGACGGCAGGTCCAGGATCGCCATCTCTCCCAACTCGAGTCCGGGGCCCTTGGCCTGGAAATGGCTGTGGCCACGGCAGACGGGGAGGTGGAACACTGGCAGCTCCCATTAATACAAGAAGAGATCAGATCAGTACATCTCTCTTGAATCTACTAAAATGATTAGGAGGTCCTCAGTCGTTCGGGTTTATGGCTGGAGAAAAAAATGGCAAATAGCTTAATTGGCTCGCTACTCATCCCCTAGTCAACCGGATAGTCCCTGAAATTCGAGACACCCGTGGGCAAGGCTTCAACACCCTGCTGCAATTGCGCAGACCTTCGCAAACTATTATGCGGGGCTTTACTCAACAGATCACTCACATACGCCAGCCACCAGCTCCCTCTTCCTGCAGGGTATCCCCCTTCCTCAGCTCCCAGAGAGAGAAATTTAGGCCTTTGATGAGCCCATTACAACTGAGGAAATCGGAGATGTGAGCTCAACACTGGCTTTCCGCAAGACTCCCAGTTCGGATGGTTTCCCGGTGGAATACTTTGCAGCATTCCATCTTGACCCAACAACTCCACACTCTGTGTGACGAGGTCCTGGAAAGAGGCACCTTTCCCCCTGACAGACACAGCAACCATCATGGTCATACTCAAAGTGGACCCTCCCTCTGCTTTATGTTCTAACTACCGCCCAATTTAGTTAATTAATACTGAGAGAAAACTTTACGCCACGATCTTGCCGCCCATCTGAAGGGGGTGTTCCGCACTCTCAAACACCCTGATCAGTGTGGCTTCATGCAGCATCGTAGCACACAGCACTGTCTGAGTGGCCTTCATGTGGCCCTTGCTCACCGTCACCTCCTCTCTCCATACTTAGCCTAGGTGCTACTTGACTTTGAAAAGGCCTTCGACACGGTCGACTGGTGCTACTTGGGGAGTGTGCTAAAGAAAGTAGGATTTGGCCCTCGTTATCAGAAACTGGTGGGGGTCCTCTACTTCAACCTATCAGCCAGGGTACTCAAACGGGGCATTCTCGGACACCTTCCCTATCAGAATGGGAACCCGACAGGGGTGCCCACTCTGCCCTATCCTATTCACTCTAGCAATGGAGCCCTTGGCTTGTCTTATACGGGCCAACAAGTGGGAACAGGGATGGAGCTGGCATGGCTTCCATGAGGACCGGATCGCTCTGTAAGTAGACGATGTCCCGCTCTTTTTGGCTGACCTGGCCTAATCCAGACCAGGATGCCTCCAGATCCTCCAATCCTTTGAGAGAGCGTCAGGCCTACGTCTTAACCTGGCTCAATGACAGACATTTGGTTCTCGTCCCCAGGTAGAATATACACAGCAGGACAGAGGGAAACAGTAGTAGAGCAGATGTATCCGATTTGGCTATATGAAAGCAACCATATGGTTCCATGGTGTACAGAAACACGGTGATGATCCAGTTCATCCTGAGCTTATAGTAAAGTGGGCTGAACAAGAAATGCATGGTTTTATGAGTTTTGCTGACCATCAAATCAATGGTTTGAAAGCAAATGACTTCAAGACAACTTCACAGTGAAGGTTGCTAAAGGCAGAGTGGCCAGTATAAACGTCAGATACGATGATTTAGTAAATTGTGGCGCAATATTGTCTAAGTATGTTTTTAATAAGGGGATACAATTATGGATTCCAATGTTCCCTGTAAGAGTGCCAGGTGTAGCTTCCAGAAATCTACTCTGGACCACCAACTCCCAATATATTTATTTAACTGCTTGGGCACAATCGCAGTTGTAGAATCCAAGGTATTCCAGTAACAGATGGGATCCAGTCTCTCAAACACTAGAGGCATTGGGTGCATTGTTGATGGACAAAATGTTTTGCATTGAAATTCTAGAGGGCCTTAGTGCAACATTCATCAGATTTGCAATGCCACCAATGCTTCAGATCACCCATGTCAATAGCCAAAGGATCTGATGGAGAATTTATAGGTAATCTTAATGCACCTTACAGGAAATAGTGCTCCAACACTTTGTTTTATAGAAGTACAATGTCCTAGAGCTCCAAGCTATGCAAAGCAATGACTTACACCTGGGCTTTCTAAACCTCTATTGATGGGGAGTTGATATGCAAGCCTAGCCTTCTGGCAAATCACAGAGTGGCCTTGGCTTTAAGATTCAGTGAAATTTCGCTCTTTAAGAGCTGTTTTGTTCAAATCCCATTTGCAGCCATGCCAAAGTAATAAAATCAGTATACTTGATCTAAACTAGTATCATCTAAATGGCCAGTGCACTTGAAAAATCTGGGGTAATTAAAGATCATACCGACAGTTGCACATCTCCTACAGACAAAAGTCACATACAGGGCTGTTGGACTTGGCCCTTCTGGCCGGTTCACCCCGAAACTTTTTGCTTAAAATGGTGACTTGGTTTAGTGATTTTAGTGACTTCTGCGCACTTTACCGCTGTGTCCCAGGGTAAAGTGCGTGCGTGTTGTGAGGTTGGCCTGCCCTCCCATAGGAATGCATGGGGGAATGTATGTGTCCCGGTAGTTCCTGATGCGTGGGGTGTGCAGGCCCGTGTTTGGTATGTGCGGACTCGTGTGAGTGAATGCTGCGCGTTGATGTGTGCGGCGTGCATGTACCTGGTGTGGAAGTGCCACTTCTAGAAGTGGGCACTTCAGTGTGCAGTCTGAAATGTGTGGCTTGTCTGGCGATTGGCTGGTGAGGTCAGGTGACGGACTAGGGAATTCCCCAGAGTCAGGAGGAGTCACCCAGTGGTGAATGGGGAGTTAGCATGTTGATGGCTGGGGAGGAGTGTACCTGGGTCCTGAATAGGACAGGGCTTCCCCCACACAATGCTGGCGCCGGCCCCTGTGGTGCGTCTAATGACCCTAGCCCTGCCAGTGAATAGGGAGAGGGGCTGAGCAAAACAAAGTGCTCAGGAACCTGTTGGAACTGGTTCGCCCCTTCCCTGCACCTTAGACAAAGCCTTATACTGGATAAAAAGGGGCTGTGTCCCCTTACATTGGTGTTCTCTTGCAGGATCCACTTGAGGGGGGGCCTGCTGCTGCTGGGCGCCAGGAGAGACCGCCACTGGGGACTGCCTCCCTGCTGGAGGGCCCTGTGAGCTGGCTCTGGGCCCAGCCTTTGCCCCCTGCTCTCTGGAGGACCTTTTTGTTGCTGAACCCTGCTTGTAGCGCCTGGGAGCGCTTTTTGGACTTCCTAGCGCTGGGCGCGCTGTTTTGCTGGACCTTCCTTTGTTTATAGCGCTGGGAGCGCTGTTTTGCTCTATGGCGCTGTGAGCGCTTGGGATCTGATAGCGGGTGCCCACCCCGCGATCCTGACGGTGTCTGCCAAGTTCGGCGGGTGCCCACCCCGCCGTTGTGCTCGCTGGCGAGGGAGCCTACCCCTCTCATTTGCCAAGGAATTCACCGCCGCGGCCGGGCTTCAGCCGGAAGTCAGGCAGGCCTGGGGGCGGGCCCCGAGACGGAAGCAGGAAGCGGACGGGAGCCTACCCCGCGCTCCTGTGCAGTGAAGATCCAGGCGGGAGCCTACCCCGCGCTGGACCCGAGAGAGGAGAAGGGCGGCCGGAGCTGGTGCGGAGGGGGCGCGAGGCACATTGTCGGTGCCTGCCCCTCCGCGTTGCAAAGAAGTCTCGGCGCCCATCGAGAGAGGAGACGACGCGGGAGTCCCCGAGCAGCCCGGTGAGTGTTTAGCAGGGCTGGGGGACTCCGCGCATGGGCTGGGGGTGCGGGGGCAGTGTCTCGAGCCCCGTGAGGCGCCACCAGAGGGGGCATAAGTATCTAGAGCGCTAGACGCTCCAACGTGCGGGGCATTGCTTCACGAGCCCAGCGAGGCTCCAACGAGGCGCTGAAAGTACTGGGCGGCCCCGGAAGGCAGTGAGCCGCCCCCACGGGGTTGGGGGCATTGTCTGGTGTTCAGAGCGCCCGGAGCGCTCCAACGAAGGGGAGCACGACTGTTCCGAGCCACGAGGGCTCTAGGGGACAGTTTTGAGTGAACAGAGCCCAGAGAGGGCTCCAGAGGCACGCAGAGTGCCTGAAGTTCGTTTTCCAGCTGCCCAGCACTTAGTGGGCAGCTGCCACGTTTAGGTGGGGGACCATTCTTGTTTTAGTCTGCGCAGCTGGCGCAGCCTGACTTTGCTGAACGCAGGGCGTCCTAGCCCCTTCCAGGCCAGTTGGCCCAGGGACTGCCACAGGTGGTGGCATAGGAGTTTTGCGCAATTGTGTTCCTACTGGCACCTCTGAATGTGTGTTGATGCATCATGTGCCATTGCTTTTAAACCTCTGAATGTTTTATGCATCATGTGTGTTCCTTCCGTGCACCTCTGAATGTGTTTTGATGCGTCATGTGCCATTGCTCTACACCTCTGAATGTTTTAGGCATCATGTGTAACGTTCTATTACCCCTACAGGTATTGTGATACGTAGGTGGTTGTTGCTTTCTCCTAGTACAGGTGGTGCTAGTGAGGTTCTAGTTCCCTGCGTGACAGTCTCCTAAGGTAGTTAGGGTTACGCAGGTGGTACTTCCCCGATACCAGTAAGTACTGGTTGTGTGCTATACAGATTATTTTTGTGCTACAGTGATTTTATATATTTTATGTGCTAAATATCTAAAAGTGCTAATTCCTGACAGTGGTCCAGGTGGCCCTGTCTTGTACATAATCCCTTGTAAATTCTGCCCGTGCCTGTTGGCACATTGTAAAGTGTGTGTTCCTATCTAATGTGTTGTGTATAATACAGAGGTTATTTTTATAGAATACCTTGTGTGGAGTTTCCTTTGTGGTGGGCCTTGGGTGTTGTTGCTGGGTGCGCGCGCAAACGCTTTACACATCGCCTCAGAGATAAGCCTGACTGCTCGTGCCAAGCTACCAAGGGGGTGAGCAGGGGTTATCTTTGGCGTGTAACTTCCTTGCCCTGACTAGAGTGGTGGTTTCTGCCTGACTTTGGCGCAAGCCTTAGCCAACCAGAAATCGCCAGGTCTAACAAGGGCCAAATCTTTTAGAGGTGCATTTCTCCACGTGAGCAATAAAAACTGAAAGATCTGGGCCCAATTTAGAGTTCTGTGGACTGTTACTCCATCACAAATATGACAGATATCCCGTCCGTCGTATTACAAGTGCATTATATCCAATGGCACTTGTAATACCACAGACAGGATAACCGCCATGTTTTTGATGGAGTAACCCATCCGTTAAACTCTAATTCAGGTCCTTGGTCATTTGTGCTCACATTTCCTTTGAAACCTGCTTGGACATGTAGAAGTACATTTCTATAAATAAGCCAGCCCTTTAGTTTATCCAACATTATTCCTGAAAATATTTACTGCATATTATCAATCATATGGGTCTACAGCTCCTAGGATCATTATGATGTCCTAAGCGCAAAGCTGTAATTATTAGCAGAAGTATGAAGCACATCTTCATTATTAACTAACCTTCTACTGATAAAATCAATCACAGACCAGAAAGCGGCCCACAACATCCGCAAATCCTTTTCGATAAAGGTGCTAAATTCTTAGCATTGTGTTCATACAATTTCAAACTCAAGTTGTAGTGCCTGGACCAAGAGGTGGACCAAGAGGCTCTATCCCTTCTGTCTTCAGTGAAAACCAAACATGTTGTAAACATTCTATTATAAGAAGTACAGTTGCGAGGACCTTAAATTCATACACCTACATAACATGGTAGAGAGGTTTCTCAATCGTCTTATAAAAGCAAATTAACTCTCAACACACCCCCATATGCTTTTAACAAGCAACTTGTGAATCACATTTTAGAGTCTTAGAGATCCCCTTACCCAAGAGCAATTACCTTTGTACTCTCTTGGGACACACTGTTTTCTCACACATTTCCTAAAAAACTGTTTTGCTTTTACACAAATTATTGCAGAGGACGTTTTCCTCGAAGTTTTTTTAAAGCATGACTAGACCTCTGCCTAGGCCCATGGTTGTCAAGCCCCAAATGATAGCATCATCCACATATAATAAGACTTGAACATCCATCTTACCCAGTAGGGGAGGAATCACGCAATAATGTTGTCAAAGTGGATAAATAATTCACAAATAAAAAGGAGCACCGAAATGAACCACTGTTTGAAGCAAATTATCTTTGTGAGTACTCGGTTAACCCTCATAAAAATACAGGTCTATGTGCAAGTAAGCAAGGTCACCAATAGCTTAAAAAAAACATAGGGACACCAAAGAGGTTGCACCTGGCACAGTGCTGCCATATCAACTCTGACAAAGCACACAGAAAAATCTATACAACAGTAAAAATCACTTGCTCAAATTTATCTTAATAAGGTGGATACTTAGAGGGAAAAGTGCATGCTACAAAATACAGCCCCTTGCGACCATTAAATTCTATTTGTGTTACTATTCATCAGTACTTCCCTATGAGTTAAGTTCCATGCAGATATAGGTCTACAATGTAGTATGAAATTACACTCCACCATTGAATATTCATTCTGTTTGAAGCAAGCTTGTTCCAAGCTCAAGAAAACTTTATTTCGGAATAATCCATAAAAGCACATAAAAACAATATAAAACATTGACAACAATGGATAAAATCTTTAAAAATAATGCATCCAAACAGCCAATACATACTAATTACATACATAAATCAGGTTGACGTTTTTAGGTATTTTTTCCGTTTATGCCAGAAAGCCCCCAAGAATTTTGCCACTGCAAAGACAATGTGTGCGGCCGTTTCGCTCTTGAGAATTCTAAAGGCTTGATGACACCTTACAAAGCCCATGTTCCTACAGATCGGAATGATCCACTTTCTGCGGAGCTCAGTATAGCCTGTGCAAAAAAATATAAAATGCAGCTCAGTTTCCTCACTTGCGCTGCATGCCGGGCAAATACTGGATGTCGACAGGGACCAGGAGCTAGTGAAAGCACGGATTGGCAAGGACCCGTGCCTCCATTGTAGGTAGAGCTTCCTAATTATTACGGGGTAAACATTATCCAAGGCCGATTCGAAGGTGTATGTGCTCTTCATGAGAAGGAATTGGTTTGTTAGGGACCCTAAGGATTTGGAGGGTCGAAGTAAAGGAGCCTTAGAATCATGATACACCTTGGTTAGAGCCTTTTTAGAAAATTTGGGACACACATTTCCAGGATCATTCCATAGTGCATCTAATCCTAGGCTCATAAAACTATTCCTTATGAATTTAAGCCAAGGAATATTCCCCGAGTTTGGGAAGCTGAGAACTTCCTGGAGACCCTGTCTATAGTGAATCAATTCAGGCACTGTCCATAATCTGCGCCAGTAGATCACAGGTCGAAGTGCCAACTCTTCCTCCAATGGTCTAATGCCTAAGTCAAGTCGTAGGGGCACTAGCGGTGTACTCGGAGGAAGGGCTACTAGACACCTAAGGAATCTATTCTCCTCCTTTGCCAGACTATCCAGGATTTTATGACCCCATAGTTCACTCCCATAGGTAACTGCTCCTCTTGCTTGGACTCTATAAATATGAAGAGGAGGGCCTATGGGTTTAAGGGTTGACCTATTCTTCCCCACCAATGCTAGTATTCCTCCAATATGTTGCGCCAGCTTCAGCCTTGTTTTCTCCTGATGTTGACCCCACCCCAATTCCTCATTGAGTGTGACACCAAGATATTCAAACGTGCTCACTCGGTCTAGTACATTTTCCCCAATGCGAGGAATACGGTGAAACCTGGGTGGCGGATTGAAGGCCATGAATTTGGTCTTTGTGGTGTTAATTTCCAATCCATGCTCTCTACAGAAGTCCCCAAAACCATCCAGAACACGCTGGATTCCCATAGGTGACTTGGAGAGAAGGAGGGTATCGTCAGCAAACATAATTGCTGGGACCCTCCTTCCCGCCAACTTCGGGACATCCGAATTGGGGACCCCATTAAGGTGGTCAATGACCCCGTTAACAAAGAGGCAGAACAGGGTCGGTGCAAGTACGCACCCCTGTCTTACCCCTCTCTCAACCGGGAACTTGTTTGAGAGTACGCCCTGCGCACCGCACCTCACACGGGCATAAGTGTTAGTATGGAGGCGGATGATCATGTTCAGGATATCAGCTGGCATCCCAGCTTTCGCCAGGACTTCCCAAAGCTTACCACGGGGAACAAGGTCGAACGCAGCCCTTAGATCAACAAATACAGTATAGAGGCTGCCACCCTCCAGCTGTATTGTTTTCCAATGTATAAGGGACAGCCTAAAGACCTGGTCCACGGTAGAGATCTTCTGGCGAAACCCAGCCTGAAGAGGGCTCAGGACATCCCTCTCCTCGATCCAGTCCAAAAGTCGATCCAACAGAAGCCTCGCAAAGAGTTTCTGTGGAACGTCTATCAGACTGATCGGTCTATAATTGGCGGGGAGCAAAGGTGAGCCCCTTTTAAAAATGGGCACAATCTCCGCCCCCAGCCAAGTTGGGGGAAGTGCCATCCCATGAATAATTGCATTAAACAGTATCAGAAAGTACAGTGCCCAAATTCTGACTTCGTGCCTTAGGAGGTCGCCTGGAATCTTATCTAAACCTGGCGCTTTTCCCAAAGAAAGGCAAGTGATTGCCCTTTCCACTTCCTCCAGCTTAAAGTCTTCCAACACCGTGCAACTATCAATGGGGTTCACTAGGCTCTCAGGCGGTGTTCCCATTTGGTCTAGCCCAACACTGCTATAGAGGGACGAGAAGTGTTTTTCCCAGACTTCGGCTGTAACATTACCTTCTATTGCCTTTACAGGCTCAGCAGAACCATGTCTGACTATGTGCCAGAATTTTTTGGAATCTCTAACTTTGAGAGCAGATGTTATTTCTGACCAGTTCTCCCAGTCCCAGTCTATTTTCGCGGCTTCCAGACTGGACTTATAGGCCACCCTCTTTTCCCTGATCACAAAGGATGTTTCCTTATTTTTAAGTGCTTGGAGGAGATCTTTCTTTGCTACCCTGCAGCTGGTATTGAACCAAGAGCCTCTTTCGCTCCTCGGTTTCCTGCCCCGGACCACAGGATTCAATACCTCAGCTAGATTAACACAAAGAGCCTGATGGATATCCTCAAGGGAAGAACAGCCATCCGACGAGGGCAATTGAGGGAGAAGGCTCTCCATTCTTTCCAAAGTTTCAGCCACTTGCTCATATATAGCTATACGGTTCGGTTTTTCTAATAGTCTATCCCACCTTAGTCTTCGTCTGTTGCTAGACAGAGTAAGGCTAAGGGCAGGTAAACCGTTTCCCCGAGAATCTGGCCTAAGGAGACCATCCGCAGCTAATGAAAGGATTAGAGGGTTGTGATCACTATCAGCCCTTTGGGCAATTTTAAAGTCTAATGCCAATTTCCAATCTTGGAGTTTGATCAGTATGTAATCGATCCGCGACTCCTGCCTTGGTCTGTTAAAAGTTGGCTGGGGCAGGTTATCCCCCTTGAACCTACCATTGCATGCTCTGAGTGAGTTTGCCAATGTTAATGTTAGAACTTGCAATAAGAGAGGTGAGGCTACCCTGACTGGCGGACCTATAATTCTTTCGATTCCCCAGAGGTCATCCTCCTCACTGGTGATCCCATCTAAATACGTCGGGAGTGGTTCAAACTGAATATTGAAGTCCCCTCCGACCAAGAGTATGTCTGGGCCAGTGAGGGAGTCAAGAAAAAGCCCTAGATCCTCCAGTGTCCTTGAGGTGGCTGCAACTCCAACCGGTCTAGAGTGTATATTTACCAGTCTCAGACCCGCCCCATTGGGCCAACGCAAGACGACACATAGGATATCCAGAGAGTTAGTTTCTACCACCTCGGCGGTGCAACCTAAATGAGAAGCAATCCATGTTGATAGGCCACCAGACGGGCATCCCTTCCCGCCCCATCTAGCTGGAATATCAAAAATAGCAAAACCGGGGTGGCTAAGATTTTCTCTAGACCACGTCTCTTGGAACATGCATATATCATGTTCTTTAATAAAGGTTTCCCAATCAGTATTACCTAACTTGTTGGGAAGCCCAGCCACATTCCATGACATAATCTCTAAAGCCCTCATAGTTCTAGTTACAGACATAGAAGCCTCATGCGGGGTAGTTTCTTCTAACCTTAGGGGAGCACAGACCTCCCGTGCGCTTTGTGCGTTGCATGAGGACCCCTGTAGAACTTTGGGCTTTCGTAGGAAGCTGCCACCCCCCACCTCCACCCCGTTCCCCATGTTTGCGGAACGGTAAGATTCGGTAGCTATTTCATCTATGGCCACCAGAGCATGTTCCAGGGGCCCTAAGCGACCCGCCAGTGAGGACATAGATTGCCTGTCAGAGATAGAGTGGTGTAGAAAGCAGGTCGACCGTTTGAAAATCAAATCCATACCCTCATCCTGGTCCCCTTGTGTGCTATGTCCATAACCAGAAGAGATACTGAGTCAATCACAGTCATCAACTCCTGATAAGGCCCCAAATCTATTGACAACTTCGAGGGGAGTAAATGGTAGCGTGTAATTCACCCTCCGAGGTCCCATTCTATGATTCCTAAATGGAACCATAGTCCATTCTGCTGCATTTTCATATGCCACATGGCTAAGTGCATGCGTGTTATAATGTGGAACAAGGGAAGCAGATGGTGCTACGAATGGATGAAGAGGGGCCACTGTTTTTCTTGGAGCCCTGGGATGTACATTATTAGAGACTATTGATCTTGGGTAAAAATATGATAATACACGGGGATTTATAAATCCCCGTGTGGAGCCCAAGGGGTAGTCTAAGATGTATTTGACTGCATTAGGGTCTCTAAAGTTAATAATGATTACATCCCCTTCTAAATCTTTGATTCTACGGCCCAACCAAGGAAGTCTCCGAACATGCAGTATCTCTCCATTGATGTTAGGGGGAAGGGGTCTATTTGTCCTAAGCCAGTGCACGATTTTATTTTTTAGGTTATAATAACCCTCATTTCTGCCCTTATCCAGAGGTGGAACTTCTGTTAACACCACCACATATGGTACCGCCTCTGGGGGCAAATTAACTTGATGGCTACGTGAATCGCTTACTCTAACTGAGAGGTGATTCTCCCCCTTCTCGTTTGGGGATGTTACTCTGTTAGGGATTACTAATTCCTTCCTTAGTTCACCATCTACGTGTTGGCCATGGCTTAGATTAATTGCGGTAAGGGTGGGCTTATCCCTGCGCTGAGAATTGGAGCTACCTATCTCATTAATCCTAGTGTGCGTGAGAGGTGGATCTAAGTCCGTAGGGGGAGACGGGTAGTGAGTAGAATCTTTCGATGTACCTGGATGTTTTGTGAATAAAGATTCTAGATTCCCCAGTCGTGACTCTATATTTTTTAATCTTTCTATGATAGGTAGGGTGAACGATCTAATCAGCTTCTCGATGCTCTCAAGGTATGATGTCACTGTACATAGTTCAGGGAGGAGCAACGGAGGGCGAGACAAGTCAGGAGGAGGAACAACCAGGGAAGGGGAGGGTGTTGCAGCCAAGTCACATGTAGTTAAGTGTGATAATGGAGCCTTTGTCAGTGATACAGTGCTCTCAATTTGTATGGGGCCCTTGCCAAAATCAGTGTGATTAATATTACGAATTGGCAAGTTGCCTAACCTCTTTCTTCTCTTGGGCGGGGGGGGCCTTATAACTTTGGACACCTGTATCCTCCCTGGCTTTTTAATAGTGGTCTTAGCCCTCGGTTCAATTGGAGTAATAACAATATCAATTTCCTTTCCAGAAATAATAGAAGTATTGGGGGAAGACACATTAGTTAAAACTAGTGGCGAGTTAAAATTACTGGGTGTGGGATCAATTGTTCTTAACAGCTCTGGGACGTTATCCATGGCTAGCGCCTCCTGCGTCAGGGTAGAAGGGCTTAGCACAATAGAGGACAAAGGCAGAGGAGATATACTGTCCATTAATGTCCTATTTTTCATACACTCTATGGAGCGGCGTCGCTCAACCCTTCGTTCAGCGAGGGTAATCTCCTTGTCCGTAGGTATCTTTTTGAAATAGTCTACCAATGTACCTTTGGTTGGAACGCCATGTTTAGCAGGAGAGTTAGTAGCTAAAATAGCAGCCATATTAATACTAACAGTGTGAAGCTGTAGACTCGCGATTAGTAGATGTTGCGAATAGGGAGTTACCCCAGTCCGGTCTCCTCGTGTCTCTGAGGGCCTCAGAGGGCCCGCTCTTTGCCCGGTCTTCGCCCCGGCTCTCGTCCCGCACGCGTCCCGCTAGCGCGCGAGGACTGTATTACGATATTATAGAAGAGGGGGGCGGAGATAGGGGAGGAGTCGGGAAGAGGGCCAGGTGCAGCCGGTGTGGAGCGCGCACAGCTCCCTGGTCCTCGCAGTCCCGAATGCGTGTATCTCTAGTAGCAGGCTCTCCCCTGCAGCTGGTGAGTTCAAACAGCGCTATGGCTCCAGGTTGCGGCGTCCGTTGTAGATGACAAGCCCCAATGTCCAACAGCAGGGAAACGATCCTCGAGCGGCTCCCGCGAAGCGGGGGCCGCGAGTAGTTAAGTACTTTGCGGGGGAGGAGTCGGGAAGAGGGCCAGGTGCAGCCGGTGTGGAGCACGCACAGCTCCCTGGTCCTTGCAGTCCCGAATGCGTGTATCTCTAGTAGCAGGCTCTCCCCTGCAGCTGGTGAGTTCAAACAGCGCTATGGCTCCAGGTTGCGGCGTCCGTTGTAGATGACAAGCCCCAATGTCCAACAGCAGGGAAACGATCCTCGAGCTTGTTCCATTTTTCTTGCAAAGAGTTCCATACAAACAACTATATAGTCTAGTTGTGAGCCAATAAAAGCTACCACCCTTGATGAATGTCAAAGCATATCCCAATGTACTCTCCTATTTAATATTACCTATTAATATTAAATGTCACATTCCCTACAGAGAATTTCTCCTTCTTCTCAATTTGGGGAAAGGCTCCGAAAGGTATTCGGATTTTCCTAATCTGTGTCGGGACACATGTTTCTGACCGACTCGGAATATTTCTAACTGACCGATTACGATAGAAGGAAACCGTTCGGTCAGTTGGATCCTACATTAGGAAACTCCGAGTCGGTCAGAGCCGATTCGTACAGCTCAATGGACAGCGTTTCCGACCGACCGACCGATTATGATTAGGGCTCCCGGTTTTATGGTATTTATTTTGTGGACATTTCCGTCTGTATTTATCCATATTTATTTTTTGCAAATTTTATCTGTATTTATCCATATTTATTTTGGGTTTTGTGGAAAAATGAAGCTGAAATTAGTATATTTCCACATTTATTTAACCGGTAAATATGCACTCATGCTTGAATGCCTACTAGGTTTCAATGCTGTAGACACCTGCAGAAGATAAATTAATGCACTTTTAATAAAATATGCACATTTTAGTATCAACCTTGTGCATATCTACTTGTTAAAGCCTCTTTACTAAAAGTACTTTCTTTTTTAGCCCCCTTACCTATCAATCCACACAGTTATTGGCCTGGCAGTCATGGCATAGAGTATTTAGAATTACTCAAAAAGTAAACCAATTTCCGTTTTTATCCACATTTAAAAATAAATACTGACAAGAAAATAAATGTTTTCTGTCTGTATTTATCTGTAAAAATCAGTAAAAACGGAAAACAGGGAGCCTTAATTATGATGTCGGATTCCGACAGGCTTTCCGACTCAATTTGTCCGACACGAAAAGGCTGTCGGAAACAGACTTTGGGGGCCTCTAGCAGGCCCCCCTTCATCCTGAGGCCTCTGGTTGGGGGCCGTTGGGTACCCAAAGGACCACCCCGTAGAACCATGCACAGTGTGACAGGCACCATGGGGTGCCCGCCACAGGGTGCACGGTTTTCCGCAACCATCCTTTTTTCAATGGTTTCGGTTGGAACACAGGCTCCCATTGAACTCAATGGAAGACTTTCCGAATGGTGTTCGAAAGCATCATAATCAGTCGGTCGGAACTGACTCCAACAAGGAGTCGGGAGGTTTAGTTTCCGACTGACATCGTAATCATGCCCAGGAATAGTCCAGACTATAGCTAGCTCACTGTCCGTAGAATAACTAAGGATTCCATTATCATTGAAATTAAGTCTACAGCTATAATTACATCAGATAAACAATTCCTCTAACTTAATTTTTTCCATTTGGGGATGTAGTTCAGCTGTTTATCAAAGGAATGCTGGTGGAATATAAACATTGGAATATAACACTTAATTATTTGCCTATAAACTCACACAAGAGAAATGTAATGTGAATCCCATCAGTTATATATTTTGCATATCCAATACCTTAAACCGCAAACCAAAATCTATCCTCAATAAAATATCCATTTCCCTTTTGTGTGGCCATGTGTCACCTTTTTATCAGAAGAGTTATTCAAGGAGAAATCAGAGACTATCCATGTACCCTGCAAACTAATTACATTTAGATCCCTGAACTCACAAAATGATTTTTTTCCTATTGATTAGCTAAGCCTGATACATGTTTGTAAATGGCTTGCAGCACTGAACAGTCTTCCTACATTCCGTAATCTTCCTAACTGATGTGAGACTATAAAGGTAGTCCTTTGATGCTGTGTGCTATAAACTTTGCCAGCAAATTACTGTTATATTTGTGTACTTCCTATGCAAAGAAAAACAATAAAGTTCTCTTTTAAAAAAGGTTGCCAAGTTTTATGTGGCAATGGGCAATGGCATGTGGAAATTCTTATAAACACAAATTTGGGTCATGCCACAAAGACAATATTTATCTTCCTCAAGCAGATAGGATCCAACCCTCACAGAATAAATAGTGAATTTGATATAGCAATATTATTTTTTGTGCCACCCACAATGTTTTTGGTTAGCAAATTGCCTCTTACTTTTCTGAAGGAACTACTTTTAATGGAGATTAGAGGCAATCTTACTCCTAAGTCCTTTACCCAGGGAGCTGGTGGAAATGGAGTGACATCAATACTAATGCGTAAATGAACAGCATTTGCTACTTCCATCTTACAAGAATTACTTGTTAATTTAATTCAGGATTTGGTGTTCCAAACCAGCATTCCACCTTCTTTCACAGCTTTATATTTACCAAATTGCCAGTATTTACAAATGTAGACATGATGTATTTTTTTTTTTTTTTTATTTTACGAAGTTTTATATAACGCAAACTTGACCCGGTATCGGGTACCAGAGCACTTTAAATAGCACCAGTTGTGTTGATAGACACATTCATTTTTTTGTTAGGCACGGAGAGATTAAGTGATTTGCCCAGAATCATAGGATGTTCAGCGTCATTGCCAAGACTCGAACCCGGTTCCCCAGATTTGAGGTCGGCCGCCCTAGCCATTAGGCCAACTCCTCACCCTATAAAATCATATGGATTAAACTATATTAAATATTCAAGATCTATTTAAAATATACAACTGGGAATAAATTTACCAAGTCAAGTTGATCAATATCATTTGCGTACTGAGTCCAGAGGTTCCACGATATTAATTGCACACAGCTCAGGGACTAGTGTCAGGTGACTCAGGGTCTTCTCACAAACAAAATCTTTTGTAAGGCTATCTAAAGGCATAAAACAATAAAGGCAACAACAATAAGCCTTGGGTAGCTAATATTGTATATGGTACATCAGAAGTTAACTTTATCCCAGGATGAATTTTAATTTTACAAGCTTGATTTTTATATGTGCTCCCTTGATTCCCCCTTTTTCTACAGAACAACTATTTTCTTTTCTTTAGATCTGGTCTTAACTAAAGCAAATATGGGAAACTGAGCGCTACAGGGTTTGATGTTTGACTCATCTTGTGTTACTCTATTTCTTAATTGACTCATCTTGTGTTACTCTATTTCTTAAATAGACAGTATATTGGTGGGTACGACAAACAACTTGGAAATTGAGTAAACTCTTTCATTGACTAGACCATCATTTATTCTTTTCCCTTCTTTGGCAGTAATGCTAGCTCTCTATTTCCTCATTTTTTATGAGACCCTACTCTCGATGCAGGTAAATCCTTGGCCGCTTCCAATAAGGTTGTTCAACACGGTCAATATGACAGAAGAGTGATTAGAACTTGATACAAATATTCCTAGAAATTGCATAACTGAAGACAATATTTTCATGGTACAATATTTCTGAGATATACAAATTCACCGGGTGCTGGGGTGGGAAGGATTCCCACAATAAGGGTATTACTGATAAACTGGACTCTAATTGCTGCAGTAGAATATTATTCTGCTAACCCTGAAAAATGAATGCCTAACATCACGTTCCCAGGAGAGTTCCTTCCAGACATATTCAATTTATGTGAGAGGTTTAGCTTTACATAAGGTTGACTATATTAGCAGAGAACGGAAAACTTGAAATGCAGCCCTCTCTTTAGGTGAAGCCTACGTTGAAGTTTTAGGCATTTTCACATCCTTGACCACAAGAGCGGGGCACACACTAGATTCACTTATCTCTTGAAATGACTGTACATCATAATAGGTGTTGCTACTCACAACTTTCATTCTACCTGATATTTCTTCAGTTTTATCAAATCAATTTCAACTACATTATTACAAACGTTGCCAACAGACTGGCTTGGCTTTTTAAAAAAAAGAAGGAAAAAAAAAAAGAAGAACTGCAGATAATGGTGTAGTATGAGGTAATATTTTCTAGTGCACATTTTAACCTAACACATTTTTTCCTTGCACCTCTTGTTGTGCAAATGTCATTCTGATGCTATGTGCATAGATGGGATACTTGACGCGTGGGACTTCAACTTCCATACTATCATTTTGGGAGACATAACCAGGCAAAGAATGATACTTCGACATACCATTCCATACAGTGCCATACTATAAAAAAAACTAAATCCACCCCTAAACCTGGTCCATGTCCCAGGCAACCAATCTGGTCAGTGGGTTGGTAGTATTTACTTGCCAATAAGTGCTGAATGTATATTCGTAATTGATTATTGCCTCATATAATTCTTCTTTGTCATGAACCACTTCAAAAAAGGATTCTAAACAGGTATTACATATGTTGCTTTGAATATTTATATTTTTTAAATTAGCAACATGGTAGTTAGTTTTAATCAGATGCTACAGCCTACAAACTGGTAAATACATGCGCTGGTGAATATTAGTCGATGGCAGTTCTGTATAACTGGCTTGCATGGCAGCCTCCAGAGAGAGCATAATTATGGTACCAGGACTGGTATCATCTCATTTAATGTAAGTGGCTGCAAGACCCCAGGTCCACTCACCTGTTATGATACTGGATAGCACTAGAAAGGGCTCTGGCACATATCCGAGAACAAATCAGGTGGACCGTTTCACTCAGCCAATTCTTGAAGCTGCAAAAAGTAAACACATTTTACAATATGAAAGTCACCTTTGCAGTCTGAACTGAGAACTTCTGGTATGGTCCATGCCAAGTCCACTTAATCATTCCTTTCCTGTTCTACCCATGGACTCAACCAGAGTGGGTTAAAAAAACATAACAGATGGATTAAAATTATAATTTTGCGAGCAAAATAGTAACTTTTCAGCAAAAACCTTTTTTGCTTGAGATTTCACCCACTACACAGTACATATTGTTCAGTTATACCTCAGGCAAAAACGACTTTTCTGACCATTTTCACCTGCTATTTTGTTTTAAAACTTTTTAAAAATTGGCGAAATTGCTAAAGTTTTTTGTTTAAAAAAAAAATAGTTCGCAAAATGCAAAAACTCACAAATTGTATATATCCGTTGGAATAAAACACTTCTTGTGACTTGGTGGCACACAGTACTGCGGCTTACAATGGAGTTAAGATGAACCTAACGGTGATAACCAGCCTTGCTTCTTTTCAATGGCTTGAAGATTGAATATCTCTCAACTTATCAAAACTTCAAAAAGGGTCCCATGACCTTGAAATGTTGGTCCAACATGAACTTTTCCTGAAAATGCTTTCGACTAAATGACTATTTTGCAGGGTAAACTCTGGTAAAAGGATAGCCAGACATTGGAACTAAGTTTCCGTCCAACATCCATCCCTTCACTTGGTAAACAGTGCAGAAGCCGAATCCATAGGAGATTTTCAAAGTGCCAGTCACTACAAAAACTGTTTCTATTTATGCTTATTATATGTACATTTATCTTATATGAATATCCTGAAAATCTTGCATTGATACTGCCATCTTGGACATACACTGGACACCCATACAATAAAGCATTTAACCACAGCGCGTTTACTCCATCAGCAGTGGCTTGCGATTCAGCAGGTGAGACCAGCCAAGACAGCTGCTCGCTGTTCGTTTAGGAAACCTGTGGAATCCGCACCTAAGTTTTTCCTGCATTCGGATGTGTTTACAGGGGTGAGTCCAGGCCACGTGACCTGCCAACAAGGTTCCCAGACAGGGAGAGACAACAGCAGCCAGTTCAGCAGGTTTAACCAGCAACACGTTCAACCAACTACAAATGACTCAGTCAGTCAAAACACTTTATACGATATAAAAACACAGATCATAAAGGACAAATTTATATAAACAATACATCATGTAATAAAGTATCATGAATAAATATTTAAAAATATATTAAAAATCCATAAAACAACAGGAATACATTAAAACCTATTGATCTTAACTACTGTTGTAATCTCCTAGTTTTTAGTGAAAAACATAAAAAGGTTACTACACAGTAACAGACACAGTGGTACAAATGACTCATTGGGGGAATCATTCAACCTAAAAACACTCATGCAGAGGACCAGACTATTTCAATCAGCTTGCTACCATAAATGTTTAAAATCTTACTCAAAACCATGCAGTGCTTCACTCTGCAAGAGGAGCACTCCTTTAGTAAACACAAAAGTATTAAACACCAGGCTGCAATAATTCTGTGAATAAATGCCAGTTTTAAGAAAGCAACAGGACAGAAATTAAGAAAAATCCTATACTGTATGAAACATGTTTATTCTCGTAATGCTTTGTATGACACAGCTTTATTATCATATATATGGACATTTAACTGCTCGCAGTTAGACCTGCTCCTCTCTTTTGATAAGCTCCAAACACAGGAATATATGTATTAAATGTTGCACTGCAGCAAACAGGAAGGACTTAGTAGGGCTCTATAAAGTATTGTGATGTTGGTTTGTTGGGGTGTGAACACGCCACACGTCTTTGGATCCTTCCTTAGAGAACTTTACATTTTCACTTTCAGAAAATGTGAGCAATCTTGATATTATTTAAACATTGTTTTGTGCAACATTTATGTTCAAATGAGGTTAAAGAAAGAGATCTTGCATGAGAAGGAACATCGGACCCATGTCTAGGCACAACAGGGGTGCAATAATATGTCAATTATAACCCTGAAAAACTAACTTGGGGCTAACCCAGTCACACCTTTAACATTGTAGGATGTTAATGGGAACTTGGGGCAGTACTTAATTTGTAACAAGAAATAAGTGCCTGGGCCCTTGTCAGGAGGCCACTGCAGTTTGCACCACCCATTACCCCTGCCAATGAAAGTACCACCACAACTACTACCATCACACACCTGCAAGTGTATCAATGCAGACTATTGCAGGCCCTCAAAGCTATAAGAATGGCTTGGGCAGCAGGTATCAGTCCTTTTTAATGTATAGTGAATTAATAAACAACTATTGTTGTGCTAATTTCAAAATCAAACAGCACCACCATGTGGCACACTGTCATATGTGCCGGTGTTGACGACTAAGTGCTGGTGCCGAGCACCGGATACCACCGGCACAAATTAAGCACCGACTTGGGGCCTGATTTAGAGTCCGGTGGAATAATTTCTCCATTACAAACGTGACTGAGATCCCATCTGCCATAACACAAGTGCATTATTTTCAATGGCACTCGTAATACGGCAGACAGGATATCTGCCACGTCTGTGACGAAGTAACCCTTCCGTGGACTTTAAATCAGGCTCTTAGTTGTCTTCATCCCACCTAGTTTTATGAGGTGTAACTGGTCTTAGAACAAACAGCATGATAGCAATGATCAAAGGCTCTAGGTCAATATGAAGCACAAAAATAAAATTTGGTGATTAAATAAAAAAAATGATGAGGATGGTCGAAGTGAGTGTTTCAAGCTCCCTCCCCTGCCATCTCTTGTAAAATTAAATAGACTGTACCAGTGATCCTCATAACCACCAACCCCCCTCATCACACTCCTGCTCTGTTCCTTTTTTGTCACCTTGTTTTACTCCATTGGCCTTCAGCCATTCCCCTTCTCAATTTCACATTGATTTGTTCTTTAGAGTCTCTGTTTCATTTCTTTGTTTTGTCTTTAACTCCCATTTTCGTTATTTGTGGAGATTAACTAAATTGTTAATGTCTAGGACGGAAGGACATTTTCATTCTTTTTTTTCTTGTTCTCACTGGGTTTTTATCTACATATGACTGTGTGCAATACTATTACAGCTATAATAGTTATTATTGTAAGACAACGACACTAACAGTAATTGTAATAAATATCGCAAATAATGCTGACAAAATTAATGACAACCCAAAGAAACATTGAAAACTATATGTTGCCCGGCCAAAGGAGCTGGAACAAAAACAGAGGCTCATGCCAACAGGGTATCTGAACAGCTTTACATTTCTTGGAATTTCTGGTCACCCACGCTAGGATTTATTAGAAAAGATTACCTGCTGTTGGGCAGCTGCCCAACCAGTGTGGCTCCTACAATTAGGAAGCTGAGCCCGATGGTCGCCAGGCTAATGCTGCAAAACATAAGAATAGCTGTTGACACCACGTAGAAACCAAGACACTTGTACACACACACACACCACTACAATCCACGTTCCTGTCATTTCCATAGCTGGCTAGATCCCAGAACTCAGCAATATCAGCTTTGCCACAGCCGCATTAGGTGAATCGGTTGCATAGAACCCGCGCGGATGTGAGCCAGGGACCATGCAGAAGCGAGAATACTATGCGCAAAACAAAGTCACAAGGTGATAGCGAATTCATGTAAATAAACAAAAGCACTTGCTTTCCAGAGCATTCTAGCATTTTACTACACATAGTTAAACTTAGCTTATAAAGATAGATACAACGATTTCCTCATTCCTCCATAAGACCCCACCCCCGCCCCTCACTCCCGATTTCAATCTTAGCTTGATGTTCAGACAAGAAATTAGTAGAAGTTACGAAACATTTGGTTCATGCAGCTCGACCTTTTACCTGCTCAGTTGACAGAACCTTAACTAATTTTACCTAATTTCAAACCTCAAATAAAATCTTTCCGATTAAAATTAAAATGGTAAGCAGGCCAACCGTAAAGGATACTTCTAAGTGTGTTTGAAGCTTTCTCTATAAAGAAAAGGACAATGATCCAGGGAGATTAAGGGTAAAAAGCATGACTTAATCACCATTGTTTTATTCATTGCAGAGTTGCAACAGTGATGGGGCTAGAACTTTTAAGACACTCACCCCCAGTCACAGATCTGGGTTGGATCCATCATCGTTCCTTAGCTCAATTTCAGTGACTGGAATTTGTTTGTGTGTGTTTACTAAGGGATCACGTAAATTTCTGTTGAGTTTGTTTGCAAACAGAGGTTACCCAAATCATAGATGGCAATAGTTGTTTACCATCTGACCCATCAGCTATAGAGAAGGCATTTGAGTCCTTTTATGGAATCTTTGACAGGAGCAAATTAACCCCTCAGATACAGAGATAGTAGAATAGGTAAGAAGATTAAAGTTGCCTGTATTGAACGTATTAAAAGTCTGCCGTATTAATACAGCCATTTACGTAGGATGAAATAGCTTAGACCATTAAAAACGCTTGCTAAAGAAAAAGCCTGAAGCGAAGAAGGGTTTCCAGCCGAATGGTATACAATTTTAATAGAATTAAATAAGCCTTCAACACTCCTTTTAAATGATATTCTAAGCAGAGGCAAGATGCCATCATCCTTTCGTAAAGGAATGCTAATAATTATTTTTTTTAAAGGTAAAGACCTGCAACAACTCAACTCATATCGCCCTATAACCATATTAAATGGGGATTATAAAGTATTTGCGAAAACGATAGCCACGCATACAGCTTCATGTACAGAGCATTACAGGCAAAAGGATTCCCAGCTCTACTAGTTAGAGTTAATAGCTCTATATGAAGGGGCAATAGCCACACTAATAGTGAATGGATCTGCAACAAAAGTAATCATTTTCTGATGTGGAACCCAACAGGGATGCCTTTTATCTCCGGGGGAATTCTCAAAGCTAGGGGGCTATACAGTTAATAAAGAAAAACAGAAATATTCTTATTTAATACAACTCCCCAGGCATTGCTTTCCTTTCGGCCATTAACTATCTGAAAACACCAATAAAATATTTGGGCATCTGGGTATCTGAAAATGTTTAAGATCTATATTACCTAAATTATAAACCAGTAATCTCCATAAATTACAGATGTATTAGAGTTATGAAAGAATCTACAGCTGTCAATAATAGGGAGAGTTGCATTTATTAAAATGAGCACACTACCATTAATAGTATTTCTATTCTCCACCCTACCATGTATACATTATGAGAAAAACTTCTTTATTAAATTAGACCGCTTAATTAGCAGCTTTCTCTGCAAGAACAATACCCAAGGATCAGTCTTAAAAACCTCCTATTACCAAGCGGAGAAGGAGGGTAAGCACTACCCGATTTCAGGAATTATTACCATGCCACGCATATCTTGATGCTTCCTCAACTATACGATCACCCTCGCAACCACACATTCAACAATTGTTTCCGATGTCCCACTAGAGGGCAACTTTGGAAACAACCAGCTCCCAGAAAGCAGCGTATACGTAACCGCAAACGAGTACGCTTTTAACTTTTATCGATGTATAGAAAAGGAGAAAAAAAATGTTTGGGTTACAAATATCAGACAACGAAAAGTGATCACAGCAGATGGATGCATGGCAGTTCATCTCTGACCAAATAGGAGTATTGCAGTTAGATGCACTGAAAAAGTCTTGGTTACTGCATTCTTGTGACCAGCCTTTGTGGCAGGACATTCTACAGCGCGGGCACTGCAACACCCAGTTATGAAACACAACACATTTAGAGAAGTGCAGGGACATGCATAGAAGGGCAACAGCAGCTTGGTTTCACAATGCTTTGTCTTCATGATGTGAAACATTATTTTCAGTACATTTTTCTTTTTTTTTTCTTTTGTGAAAAGAATAAAGGACGGATGGGAACAGGAAAAATAAGACAAGTATTCCCTGGGGAGAGCTAAATAAGAAACGAAGAAAACAGACTTCTTATTCAATGCAACACAGCTATATTGACAAACTATATTTCACATTGTTACTGTTTGCATAGGAGCTTGAGATGCTTAGGCACATACTTTGTGATACGTGATACTGCATGTTATAGAACAAACATTCTTTATCTGTAGTCACCTGTGGAAAGTAGTTTCTAGCTGTGGACAGGCACTACTGAGGGCTGGTTTGCATTTCAATTCTCCCACTGCAGCCTCCTTGCCATTTTATTTCATGAAGCACACATTGAGTCTTTAACTCATGTCCTCCTGTGTCATACTCTATTAGCATGGGGTAGTGGTGCCAATACCGCACGTTAAGGGAGTTCCGTCAGCACAATAAATGCACACAAGCCAGGCATAGGGCGATGCCCATTAGATGGCAGGCACCACAAGCAACATTGTTTACAGTAAGGAGGAACTACTGGCTCTAAATAGTAACAGAGTCTCCAGTCTTAGTCCTCTCTCGCGTGTCTGACTTCCCACATGAGATTCTTCCACTCTTTTCTCTATGGTGTACTGCAGATCTGGATCGCCTTCCTTTGCACTCATCCCAGGTGCAACTTTTAACCTCTGGAATGGTTCCCCTCTGCTAAAACGTGTACTCATTAAGGCAATGTTATTGGCTAGACATTACAAGGAACTACACAATATTATTTTCAACAATACTGATGACCGCGCTTTTATTAAGGAGGCATGGTTAAAGAGTATCAGGTCTAGACTTGAAAATTCCCATTTCTAGCTGCTATCAATTCCTCTGCCTTGACCACAGCTTTTTTCTGGCTGTGGCCTCACTGTCATCTGCAGAAATACATGTCACATTAAGGAGATTTTTCTATGCTCTAAAAGTTCTCAAAAATATTCTACCTCTACGTCCTATTGACATCCACAAGGTGGTTGCCCAGATAATCATATAATCTCATCTTGATTACTGTAATTTTCTTTTTCATGTTCTTGCTACATCCCTTATCCATCAGCTTCAGATTGTCCAGAATTCTGCAGCTCGTCGTATTCTTACTCTTAAGAAACACTGTCACATTTGAGCTCATTTAAATGCTCCTGATCGGTTGCCCTTTCAGTTCTTTTTCCCTATGGCATCAAACACTGCATCATACAAGATCTCTGTATAGCCAGATGTCGTTCTCTCACCATCAGCCGACTAGACATCTTTGTTCTTTTTCTGCTTACCTTCTCTTAGCCTGGAAATCTCTTCTTTACTTTCCTCCTTTCTCTCTACACTCCATCCTATATTTTGCAATGTCTGCAATTATCTTAAAACTTATGACTTTATATCCTAGTGCTATTGCTCTATTTCCCTCTGTAGGGCTATCTAGTGTTAAGACGTCACATTTTGGGCAAATGTTGTGCTTTAAAGCACAAGTTACTTACTTGTGTAAGGATATATCCATTAGAGACATTAGTTAGTGATAGATTCCTTACCTTAAAATATCCCCAGGCGTCAGACTGGATCCGGAAAGTTTGTCAGCAGTACCCCTGCGCCTCGGTAGGCATCGTCGTACGGCTCCGCGTATGTCGCTGGCGTCGTAACCGCCGAGATGACATCGTCAGAGCTACTTAGACGCGCCCACGCGGGCGGACGTAAGTTCTGTACACAACTTTTCCACGCCAGAAGCGCAGAGCCATGCCAGAGACCGACTACTGGTGCAATAGAACCTGGGCCCTGAAAAGGATGACCTGAACCCTAGAGAACAGTTCGCAGAACGGGGAGGATGGGCGGGCGGTAAGAAATCTATCACTAACTAATGTCTCTTACAGATATATCGTTACACAAGTAAGTAACTTGTGCAGCTGAAAGAAACACGTTAGTGATAGATTCCTTACCTTAGGATACATACCCAAGAAATACCAACCCCGGTGGTGGGTCTGCGAAGTGAGATTACACGAAAAAATCACGGAGAACTGAACGGCCAAAGAAGCCGTCTCTCCGGACCTGACTGTCATGGCAATAGTGCTTAGTGAAAGTATGCAACGAGGTCCAAGTGGCCGCCTGACAGATGTCTTGCAGGGGGACACCGCGCCCCAATGCTGTGGTAGCTGCCGTCGCCCTGGTAGAATGGGCCCAACCTTTTTAGCCAGAGAGTAACAGGCTTTAATGCACAAGACAACTCATCGGGAGATAGTTCGCTTGTGCACAGCCCGGCCTTTCTTGGCGCCCACGTAGCCAACAAAGAGCTGGTCATCCACCCGGAACTGTTGTGTGCGGCTGAGATAGAACGAGAGCGCACGTTTTGGGTCCAGACGGTGGAGCCTCTCTTCTCTTGAAGGGTGCGGAGGCGGAAAGAAAGTGGGCACAGTTACAGTTTGCCCGAGATGAAAGGTATAGACTACTTTTGGTAGAAAGGAGGGACGCGGTCGAAGCACAACCTTGTCCGGATGAATCGCCAGGAAAGAAGGTTTGCAGGAAAGAGCCTGGAGCGCACTTACCCGCCGAGCGGAGGTGATGGCCACCAGGAAGACAGGTTTCAAAGTCAAGAACGGCAAAGGACAGTTATCAAGAGGCTCAAATGGAGCGCACATCAGATATGTGAGAACCAGGTTCAAGTCCCATTGAGGCATCACAAAAGGAATAGGAGGGAAAAGGTGAGTAATGCCTTTGAGAAATCTATTGACAACTGGGGACTTGAAAAGAGAGGGCTGATCAGGCAGCCTGAGAAAGGCTGAAAGAGCAGAAAGGTAGCCCTTGATAGTGCCCAAAGCAGAGCCCTACTGGGCCAAAGAAAGGAGGAACAGTAGGACCTCAGAAAGAGGGGCAGCAAGAGGATCAACAGATTTTTCTGTGCACCATGTCACAAATGTTTTCCACCGACAGGCGTATACTGTTTTAGTGGAAGGACGCCTGGCTGCCAGAATCACATTACAGACTTCGGGAGGCAAGTCAAATGGAATCAGCTGTCGCTGCTCAAGCTCCACGCGAGGAGGTTGAGGCTGGACAGGTTTGGGTAGAGGACCGTCCACTGTTGCTGCGACAGGAGATCCTCCCCAAGAGGCAGTCGGATCAGGGGATCCACGCTCATACTGAGTAGCTCGGGATACCAAACTCTTCGAGTCCAGTCCGGTGCCACAAGAATGACTTGGGCCCGGTCGCGCCTGATCTTCTTCAGCACTCTGGGCAGAAGTGGTATAGGCGGAAAGGCGTACAACTGACCGCAACTCCACTTGCAACAAAAAGCGTCGCCTAGCGAGTGCCGCCTTGGAAACTCCAACGCGCAGGACTGCTGACATTGCGCGTTCTCTTCGGTGGCGAATAGATCTAACCAAGGTTCTCCCCACTGCTGAAAGAGACCTTGCACCACCTCCGAGTGAAGACGCCATTCGTGATCCAACATGCACCATCGGCTGAGTTTGTCCGCCCTGGCGTTCAGGGTACGTGCCAGGTGTTGAACCACCAAGGAAATGCCTTGACGTTCCAGCCATGTCCAGAGATGGACAGCCTCCTGACATAGGGTCCACAACCCCACCCCGCCCCGTTTGTTGCAGTACCACATGGCAGTGGTGTTGTCTGTGAACACCTGAACTACTCTCCCCTTGGCAGAGGAAAGGAATGCTTTGAGTGCAAGTAGGATCGGCCTGAGCTCCAAAAGGTTGATATGGAGCTTGGACTCTGCCGGAGACCAGAGGCCTCTGATCTCCGCCTCTCCCATGTGGCCACCCCATCCCAGGAGGATCGTGTCCGTCACTACTGTGTGCTCCGGTTGGGGAAGGGAGAGGGATCTGCCGCTGACCCAACGCTGGTTCGTGAGACACAACTGCAAGTCCTGTGCAGTGCCCTCCGAGATCTGGACGTAGTCTGACAGGTTCCCCCGATGCTGCGTCCACTGGAACTTCAGGTCCCCTGCAGAGCCCGCATATGCCATCTGGCATGATCGATCAGCAGGATGCAGGAGGTCATGAGGCCCAGCAGCCTCAGTGTCTTCCTGACCGAAACCCAGGACCAGGGCCGAAAGATCGGAATCATAGCCCGAATGCCCCGGACTCGCTGTTCAGGAGGACAAACCCGAAACTGCACCGTATCCAGAACTGCTCCGATGAAGAAGAGCTTCTGAGAGGGAATCAGGTGCAACTTCGGCTGTTGATGGAAAACCCCAGCAAATGCAGGAGGTCGGCCGTAGTCTGGAGGTGGGAGACGACTGCCTGGGGCGAAACTGCCTTTAACAGCCAGTCGTCGATATAGTGGAAGACTGAAACCCCTGATCTGCGCAGATGACCTGCGACAACCGCCATCACCTTTGTGAACACTTGAGGGGTGCTGGTAAGGCCGAAAGGGAGCACGGTGAACTGAAAGTGCTCGTGGCCCACCGTGAACAGTAGGTAACGCCGGTGGGCTGGCAGGATGGGGATATGAAAATAAGCATCCTGCAAGTCTAACGCTACCAGCCAGTCTTGCGGGTCTAGGCCAGACAAGACCTGAGCAAGCGTGAGCATCTTGAAATTCTCCTTCCGGTGGAAGCGATTGTCGTTCCGGAGGTCTAAGATAGGGCACAGACCTTTGTCCTTCTTTGGAACCAAGAAGTAGTGGGAGTAACAACCAAGACCTACTTCTGGCATCGGAACGCGCTCGATGGCCCCCTTGGCCAAGAGGGCCATAACTTCCTGCTGGAGAAGTGCCAAGTGTTCCCCTGACATGCGGTGGTACTGAGGTGGCATGGCTGGAGGGGTAGATTCAAAGGGGAGGGAGTAGCCTCTTCGGACTATTTGCAGAACCCACCTGTCCGAGGTTATGGAGCACCAGTGGGGAAGGTGATGGCAAATCCTGCCACCCACTGGCGCCAGGTGGGCCTGAAACACTGGACTAGGAAGGTTTAGAGGCGGCGGCGGCGGCAGGGGAGGTGGTGGACTGACCCGTTCGCTGTCCTCGGGACCCACCATGGCGGGTCCCACGTCCGCAGCTGTGCTGAGACTGTGGCTGCGCAGCCTTGCGGGTCTGAAAAGAATGTGCCTGGGCGCCACGACCTTGACCTCGAAAGGACCGAAAAGCGGACCCAGAGGGAGTACGCGTGGTGGCGAGACCCAAGGACCGGGCCTTAGCCCGAGAGTCCTTAAAGCGTTCCAGTGTGCTATCCGCCTTATCACCAAAGAGGCGTGTACCATCAAAGAGCATGTTCAACAGGGTGTTCTGGACATCCCCAGAGAAGTCAGTAGTTCGGAGCCAAGCATAACGACGGAGCGCCACAGTTGTGGAAAGTGCCCTACCGAGAGAATCGGCCGTGTCAAGCCCACAATGAATAGTAAACTTTGCAGCATCTCTCCCTTCGGTAATGGCTTGGGAGAGAACCGCCCGTGCTTCCACAGTGCACTGAGGCAGCACTTGTGCCACAGTGTCCCACACAGAATGGGAATAGCGGCCTAGCAGGCACGCAGTATTCACCACCCGCAACCCAGAGCTGGCAGATGTGAAAATCTTTTTCCCAAATTGCTCCAGTTTCCTAGATCCCTTGTCCGGAGGAGCAGAAGGGAACGCACTCGACGAGGCAGAAGCATGGACAACCAGACTCTCAGGCATCGGGTGTTGTGTGAGAAAGCTGGGATCACCCGGCGCCGGGCGATGGCGGCGCGCCACACCCTTGTCTACAGGGACTCCTCTGTTAGGTTTAATCAAGGTGCCCAACAGGATATCAGTAAGCGCTTCACTAAAGGGCAGTAACGGCTCCGCAGAGGAGGACTGCGGCTGCAGGACCTCAGTTAGGAGATTGGTCCTGATAGGTACAGAAGGGAGCTCGAGGTTAAGAGCCTCAGCTGCCCTACGCAAAACCACCGAAAAAGTCCCAACCTCCTCCGTGGCCACGGAAGAAGGGGACAGAGTACCAGGGTGTGGAGAGAAATCCAGATCCACTGGACCCTCCACATTGCCTTCCCACTCAGGCTCATCCTCGCATTGAGCTGCAAGATGGTCCTCAGACCCGTCCCAGTATTCCCCTTCGTTACCGGTTGCTGAAGAGGCCAGTAAGGATGAGGTGCCCTGGGAAATGGGATAAACTCCCCTCCAAGAAATGGAATGGGAGGGTAAGATACCAGTCCTGGTTCGGCGCCGAAGCCGGATCCAGGGCCGGGGCCAAGGCCGGAGCCTGCAGCGCCGCAGGGTATGGTGCCGGAGTAGCCGAAGCCAGAGGCGGCGGCACAGAGACAAACCCTTCCGACGGATCCGCGGAGCCCGAAGGCGCTCCGGAGGGACCCGGCATGGCAAACAAATGGCGCAAGGCCGACATAAAGGCCTGTACCTAGTCCAAAGTTGCGTGCAGGCCCGGAAAGGGTGGGTAGGCCGCAGGCAATGACGGAGGCTCCAACAGAGCCGCGGGGAGTTACCGCCCACCCCCTACGTTGCTTCTTCTACTTTTTATGGTGCCTAGACTTACCTGCCCCCGATTCCGACGAGCGATGCTGGTGGCTCCGCGACCGGTCCCTGGACCTCCCACGGGATCAGGACCTCGATCGGCTCGCGGAACCAACTGCCAGACCTCCAACAACTTTCGGGAACGCTCCCGCAAAGTTTCGGCGCCATGGCCCGACAATTGGGGCACGCCTCGGAGTCATGGGCGTGCCCCAAGCAGAAGAGACACGTTGTGAGGGTCCGATACCGACATGTTTTGACGGCAGGCCCTACAGGACTTAAACCCGGGCATCCCTATTGCACCAGGAGTCAAGTACACGACAAAAACAAGTTGTCAGAAACCAAGTTAAAACTTTTAACTAGGGGTACCGCTCTCTCTCGGATCTGCGGTGCTGCGTGGAAAAAGAAAGAACTGACGTCAGCGCACGTGAGCGCGTCTAAAGTAGCTCTGACAACGTCATCTCGGTGGCTACGATGCCAGCGACGTACGTGGAGCCGTACGACGACGCCTACCGACTCACAGGAGTACTGCTGACGAAAACTTTCCAGATCCAGTCTGACGCCTGGGGATATTCTAAGGTAAGGAATCTATCACTAACGTGTCTCTTTCAGATATTACAAATCAATCAACTAGGGAGACAAACGTGACAGGTAACCAATTCTCATTGTGGGCTAAGCCCCACCCCTACAGTTATTGTCTCTTAATGAACCATGGACCAAGATCCCTCTTCATCCTACGTCTACACAACATAGGCATATTTCTTGCTTCCTTAGTGCCCCTACTCTGGACTGTCTTCTTCCACACCAACACCAGTATTTGAGAGGAGATGCACTACTCTGAGTCCACTGGATTGATGGGAGTCACAACTATCAAACTTTCTAGGAGCCCACATCAAGGTGCCTGTAAGGAGCAAAGCAATGCAACAGACACAGATAATCACTGGAGGAGTGATTAATAATGGGAAAAGCTGAGCTTACTTCAGTGCTGGCTACACATTATCCCAGTGTCATGGCAGACGTTGTGGAGCACAGTGATGGTAATCAAACAGTAGAAATATTGGGGTTTATTTCATAACCTTCTAGTCCTATATTACACAACCAGATGTGGACAGAGGGTGGGGTGTAGTTTAGAAGGAGAGGGCTCAGCAGGCATTGTCTGGAAGGAGGACACATGTCAGAGGTGAGGCTTCTGACCGGAAATAGACAGGTCATGTTTCACTTTTATGAATAATACATTTGCCCCTTGCTGTTAAACCAACACTACTTTCCTGTTCTATCAAAATATTACATTTCAGTTCCAATTGATGCTGTTTGGCATTCTACGTGACAGAAACCTAATTGATATTCATTGCGCACAGCAGCAGCAAAGTGTAGGAAATATAGTAGCCTACTACTTCATTTCGTGAATTTTCAGACTTTATCAGGCCATATTTTGATGTAAAACTATGTGCAATTAAATGGGAAAGCTTAGGACATACTTAGAAATGTCATCACCAAATTACAAGAAATATCTGGTGATATTTAGTTTACAAAGTAAAAGAAAATATTTTAAAAAACTGTAAAACAAAAAAATTTGCAGCAACCTTCCTAATTTCAGCTTACCGCAAAGGAAGAAGGATGCCATAACGTATTATAACCCCCAGCACCCAAATCATGGTAACACGATAGCTTATGAACTGGAAGTTGTTGTTGTTGGTCCTGGTGAGAAGATTCCAGGAGACTAGCTCTTCAGAGGAGAACCTCTGGGTGACCTCATCTTCAACGATGGCTTCAAATCCCTTCTTTGAGAAGTAGAAAACGTCTGACAGCTCAAAATCTCCGGTCCGCAGGCGATCACTTCTGCTTTTCCTTAGACCTACAATCTCAGTTTCCATTGGGGACAAATCTCGCTGGATAATACCTTCAAAGAAAACGAGAAATGCTGCAATTACTATTTAGACATAAAAAAATCATAGTCAATTTGAGCATTGGCAGAGCAAAAATGCCCGAAAAATTCAACTTAAAGCATCATTTGCGAGAAAATGCGTTTTTCAAACAAAATATGCAGAATAAGTGTTCATATCCACCAAAAGGAGAAAAAAAGCCATGGTAGGAAATAGGTTCACTGCACCCCAAATAAAATAAATAGGAAAGATTTACAAAAAGTGATCAAGACGTAGGCCTGTTTCAGATTAACACAATCAATAACTGGTACAAAGCAATTGGAGGATTTATAAATCAGAAAAAAATAAAGTGAGCCCTGAAATCAGGGCTTGCCACATGGTAGTTGTCTGGACCCTACGAGTGGCTTTTTCATACCACGATCTGACAGAGCCCACCGCCCTGTAAGATTGTATACATTTCCTTAAAATGGTACTTAAGTAGCCAGACTGACACCTGGAGCTGAGGAGGGGTATATTCTCTGTCTAAGCCAAACTTGATCTTAACTGTCTCTGTAGAGTACCTCTGAGGCAAACCGAACGCAGACCAATGAAAACCTTAATACTAAACAAATTTCACATTTTACAAAATCCGAAATCGCACAAGTACCCAACTTAGAAGCTCAATAAATTCTGAAACAAAAGGAAGCACTCAGAGACCAGTAAGCTATTCCAAGACAAACTGTTTAATGAAGCTTAACCCAAGAGTGCAACAAAGGCACAAACCTACCCAGAATGACAACTTGTGATGAGGGGTAGGCAGAACTCATAGAGTGTGACTCCGTGGAATTCCACGGAGTTACATGAAAACATGGTGAGATTCCGCAGAGTTGCGCGAGCGGGCGGAATCGGACGTTGCACTACTCGTGCTGATTTTTAGGTCGGAGAGCTTGCTCCGTGCTGCAAAATCAGCGCGAACGGCACCACATGGCGCGCCACAGGGTGCAGCTTCTTTGCTGCCACTAGAGTAGATTTTCTCCTCGAGCGGCAGCTTTCTCACAGTGAATGGTTGCAACAGCCCCCGTTGAGTAAATCTTGCAATGGTATGCCATTTCTCACTCGCACTTGCCAACTTAGCGCTGGCAAGCCTCGCCTAAGAAAAAACTCTGCCACTCAACAGGTGGCAGAGTTTTGCCAGAACTGGTGCATTTTAGAGCACACTTTTCTAACAAACTGGTTGAAAGGCAGATTTTAAACAAACAATATTTAAAATCACACTCATTACATATTCCAGTACTTTCTTGGTGCTCCAGGAAAGCCTGCTCTTCCCAAGGAGTGTTTAAGGGAGTTCACTTCCAAGAAACTTTGAGTAACCGTTTTTTTAATGCAATTTCTCTGAGCTAAACGTCAAAGGTTTTATAGAAAATGCAAACAATAGATTTTGTATGGAATATGACATGGCCACCTACTTTTTCTCAAAATGCAGATTAAACTATTTTATATAATGTTATACTAATCTAGTACAGCACTATGCTAGCACTAGTCCGTTCTTGAAGCAATATGACTTGCCGGACCCATTGCAGGAAGGAGTGTGCCCATGCAGCTGGAAGACAGTATGGATGATGGCTGCCCTATGTTAAAACCCAGCAAATCCTTGAGCTATGGACACAAACATTTTTTGTAAGCATGCTTGTGTCTAGAAACGTGCAGAGGTACAGAGCACTAACACAGATGGCTTGTTGCAGTAGATAATTGTTTTGGGGGCTCCATGTGTATATTTGTCATGTACAGAGTCAGGAGAGCTCTCTTTTTCTGAAATATTTTCGCAAAAACAGCAATTTCTCCTATTTCAACTTTTGAGCACCAATAATATATGTTGTTGGAATTTCACAATGCAAATTGTGCTTGAAAGAAAACAGCGAACATTGGGGTAGAACATGTCAATGTGTACCATCTGCGAGGAAGCAAAAATCAGCTGCCAACGATGAACAGCCGTGAAACCAAAATCAATCTTGGCAAAAATGGTGTAGAAACCTTCAACTGGAATGAGGCATAAATGCGCGGATCGGACATGGCATGCTATCCTCCTCTGAAGGAAGTCTCTTACCCTACACCCTAGCGGCAAAATAACAGAGCGGCAGAATGGTCAGTCCCGCCCTGCTACCAACCCGAAGCCTGGGAAGAGCTAGGAATTAAGCTCATTGAAAAATGCCTCATTAGCAAATGCGTGAATGTCTCCAGAGTTGGTGGTCATCTGATTTAGGGCTGCATCTAACGACACATTCTATACAATCAGGCTATATTTCCACCAAGCCATGGGCTTCCTCAGAGATAAAAAACACTACTATTTTAGAAGTCCGACTAAAGACAAAGTTATTGTTACTTCTTTGGTTGCGTTGATGGAAATATATATTAGTTTAGGAACTGGACCAAAGCTGTATTCAGCTTCTGCTGCTGTCATTCCAGTAAGTCACTCCACTGCAGCGTATGCATTAGTACAAACCACAAGAGCGTGCCACATGGATTACATGTAAGTATGCAGGAAAAGACACACAAGTGCTGGCTTCCCTGAGTCAACCAGAGATTGTAGAATAAGGGAGACAAAGAACCTGAGCACTATCAACTAGCAACTGGTACCAAACTCTCACAAAAAAAGAAAGACTGTTAGACAAGCTCAAAGCACCATGTTAAGAACAACTGAAAGTGTAAATTAGGATCACAGAGCTCTACTAAGTCTATATCTTATCGCGGTCGATCTAAAGACCTATCCTAGACACAACTATCAATGTAGGGCCAAGGTGTATTGATAATTTGGACCAAAACTTCAAAGGAGGGTTAAGTATCTTCCCACTCTTAGAAAACCTAGGACATTGGAGCAAAGTTGAGAGCCATGATGGAAGAACATATTAAAAAAAAAAAAAGCAGCAAGACACCAGGTAAAGGAACTAACCACGGGACCACGGCATCAGCCGCTGCAGCTCCTCCAGCACGAGCATTCTAGGCTCTTCACTGCTGCTGTGCCACATGCAGCGGTGAGTCTAGCTGGGACATTACCCACACAGACTTTGTCATAAGACTGACACAAACCACCATCTAGGTGTAGTTTTATGGAGAGAAATAATCTGCATCTAGCAAAAGGGATTTTCCTTGAAGAGCAAAACACACAAAGGACTGTGATGTTACTTCAGAGAGACTCCCAAGAAATGTTCAGTCTTAAGCCAGGTCGATTCCAAGAATCCCAAAGCTATTGCCTGGTATATGTCCTGATGCTCCTAAGTTACATATTTTAGCAAGTGCCAACTTGAATTTAGAGAAGTCTTATTTCGAAACGCATATCGTAAAGAGGGGCAGGTCAGTTTTGCCACAGATTAACATTTTATTAAGACACATTGTTGCCCAAAGTGATTCCCAGTGAGCAATAAGGAGAAAACTATTTGTAGCTGGATCCCTTATGAGGTGCCCTTGTTCCAATTTTAATTAGAATACTAGGTTGGAAAATCTTAAATGCCATTTTTGTAGTTGTTGTGGAGTTGTAGGGTTTAATATATGTATCTGCCACATCATATGATTCTATATATTTACCTCGCAAGGACAACATGAGCCAGACAAAAAATGTAGTGTGCACAAGTCAAGTGAAAGATCCTGTTATCAGGTAAAACCTTGAATTATGGAAGCAGCAACCTTTTGTTTATAATGTATCTATCAGTCCTTATAATGCATTACATAATAAAGACTTTGAAGTCTTACACACACCGTTATCTCAAACCAGCCGTGTGAACTTTGGACTGGTCCCTGCAATGATTGCAGCCGCGCCAGCTCGGAGTCAACCGTGGAGCTGTCTGCCTTCCAAGTATTAGCAAAGACTAGAACGTGTACTTCCATTACAGGGTTGCACATAAAGCACGCATTTCACATGTTTCCCTTCCCGCGTTTCTTGCCGACACGAAAAACGATTACCAAATGTTTCACAATTATATATTTTCTGTTCTAGACAGTGTAATAAGCATTGAACAAAAAGGTCGAATTAAAGAGACAAAATGGAAACCAAATATCAACTTCGGAGAACTAAAATTGCTATTCCTTTTAAATAATTGCTTTACTACATTTAATTATACTACAACGGGTTGTGTGGATTTTAACACATATAATAGATGCCCATGGTTATTACATTAGGAAGTTTAGTGTCCTAAGCGTACCAGTCTCCTAGTTTATGGTTAACGCTTACTCTTTTCAGAGCTCAACTAGAGAGGCTGAAGGATTTCTATTTGGTTAAACTTTACCTCCAAACCTTACCAAACAAAAGAAAAGTATGTTTAACAATGGGGAGGCAGGATTTTGTAAATGTGATGCCATCAAAAAATGCAACCACAAAGTGGCGTACGCACATGTGACAACACACGTTAAATTACCTTTACAACGAACACCGAATATCTAAAATTAAAATACTGTATGCCATTTCTGTACCAGTCACTTTAAAACTAATTGTTACACGGTGAACGCTCAATATCTGTAAAATCGGATATATATTTTATAGATGTAAACCACTTCCAAGGGGCAATGAACGGAAATGTATCTCTAAAGTGTTACAAACTCTGCCAGCAATAAAGACACTGATAATTCAGTCAAGCATAGCACAGGAGAGTGATCAAAATCATTCAATAAGAACGCTAGAACCGCTGAGCTGCAAATCAAGCAAAGCCACTGAGAATTAAACACCAAACGACAATGTTACGAACTGAGTTTCTGAAGTCTCTCTCTAGTTAGGTGAACACCACACCCCAAACTAGTCCGCAAATCAATGCATGTGATCTGTTGGGCACATATATTCGCATTTCACGGTCCACTCAGACACTCCGCTGCAGAAACGTAGCACATGCAGTGGCACCGGGGCTCAGGAGTGAGGGGCCCACTTTTGTATTCTACCACCGGAAGGCCATTTTTCTTGGTACCGTTACAACACAACTGCTTCGATGTCTATGGTGGCAGACGTCATACCTAGCATGCACTGGCAGACAAATGTCTTCAAACTGTACTTAAAAATGCTTTACTTGCACACAAACAACAATCCCCACAATAAAATATAGTACATTCAGATGCTCGGCCATCAATGCAAGGCATATAAAATGTGGGGATTTACCCCCTCTAGATTTTGAAGTGGCGAGGACATGGCGGACAAGGATGGGGAGGTGTGGGGGGCAAAAAGAAATCTCCTGCACACTTCCACTGTTCGCTGGGCCATTAGCGAATGAAAGATCTACCTATGATGGCCCTGCTTTTGACCTGCTAACCTTCATTCAGTCACAGGAGGATTGGAAAAATGCCAGAAGACCTCTTCCTGAGGTCAGAAGTGGGCCGGATCCCCCCCCTTACTTTTGTCAGGGTTAGGGTATGCTTCTGACTTAGCACAGCCAGCCTGAGCAAGCACAGCACGTGGTGCGCCACCTCCTATCCTGACCTTAGGGCACAACAGGGAGACGCTCTGCCAAGTGTAGGCTTCTTCTGAGCATCAGAGGTCACACCTCACCGGCAAGAAGTGTGTTAGGGCTATGAAGGAGTTCTTCTTTGATCTCAGGAAAGGGAGGCCACACCCCCCATTCACGGGAGCCAGGTGGGGCATACTTTCTATGCATACGATCTCATATCCAGATACAAACGGGAAAGCAAACATGTGCCTTACCTGTGTATTGCAGATTTGCCACTTAATAGAGGTGAACTGTCAGCAAATGCCCAGAGCAAAGTGTTTGTTGTGCCTTAAGGCTACAGCAGGCTACCCTTTCAATTACTTTAGTCAAACATGGGCCCCACACAAAGTATTTAAGGTTTATCAAAGAGATCAAATGTTTTGATCACATACTCCTTTCTGAAAAACAGTGCTTAATCATCAACTCCAAGAGCGCATTGCACGCTCATTTTTCCTGCAGCATATCCACGTCGCTGCAACGGCATACGCGGAGATTGGTCCGCCCGTCCTTAATTCCATTCACTGCGGTACCATCTCACCCCTGCACGCTGAGATCGATAAGGGGTATCCAATTGCTACGGCTGTAGCAATACATCTGAGGAGCCTTTTCAGCCCTGTTTGTATTTTAAAGAGCCGGCCGCCCATTCCGTGAGAACCCGGCTGGGTCCTCACGCGAGTCATTTGTTTCACTTTTCATGAAGGCACTTCACTCAGGCTGCGCCTTTTTTCACACCCAGACGTCCCTGCATCGTTAGTCCTGAAGAGACCCCGCATTCACAGGAGGGTCGAAACGCCGTCGTCAAACACATAGAACAGACCACAATCCAGCCTGTATCATTGCATACGTAGACTGTTGAAAAAGTGTATTTATATGGTCGTTCTTTCTTTTCTTCTTTTTATTTATGGAAACCCACTTGTCTAAAAAGCAATTTGGTTTTGTACAGTCCCTTTTTTGGTTCCAATTTTCACTTGGGGACACTATGCACAAAAATTTCTTTACGTTTGTGATCTAAAAGAAGTGTATATACTATTTACTGCTCTATATAAAATACTGTATTGATTCAACTGTGTAGAGATTTTATTTTGTCCTCTGACATCACAAAGTCCTTTCAAATCTATTGCCATTGTGCGTATTCATTGCTTAATTCATTCTTTCTATTATCCACTGGAACCACTGTTCTTCCATATATAACCATTACCCTGGTTCCATTGTGAGTAGGGTTCCCCTGTTGTTAGAAGTAATCATCAACTCCGGCACTTTAGGCACAGGGAGATTAAGTAATTTGCCCAGAATCACAGGACATTGAGCCGACGCCTAGACTTAAACCTGGATCCCCAGGTCAGAAGTCAGCAGCTCTAGCCATTACGCCACATCCTGTCCCCACTTTCATGGTTCTGTTTTAGGCGGCGCCAACAGGAGAAATGGGCTGGTGCAAGCTGCCCCCTGGCAAGAGCCCCAGCACTTTTCTTTTTTTTTCTTCAAATGAACCAATACTGGAAAACAGACCTTTAAAACAAAACAAGTTAAACAAAGTGTTTAGGGCCTGCAGTTTAAAAGTTTAGAAATCACTGATTATGAGCACTGCTGTGGTGAGTTGGTGGGACCGGACTGCTTTATATGCCAATCTGGCAGTGCCAGAAGGGCTGGTCCTACAGGTCAGTGTGTGGGCCAGTGGTAAGTCTGTTTTGTGGCCTATTTTATGGTTTGGTGGGCTGATTTTTACTGCTTATTTCCCTGATATTAACACAAACATTGCCTGCAGCAAGCACCAGTGCACGCAGTCTCCAATACCTTGCAAAGCAACTATAGTGTTTTTACAAGTTCAATCCTACCCTGATTTGCATGTGTGGGCCACTTTTTTAGCTGGAAGTCATTTTATATTGGTGCCCAGTCCTGTTTTTGTCTCAGTCCAGCCCTACCTGCAGTTATTATGACCGTCTTGCGAGGAACACAATAAGGCAGCCTTCACAACGGCCCCCCCCCCTCCCAAAATAGCAATGCAATTTTGTGTATACAAAAAGTATGGGAACTGTGATCCTGAGTGCAATGGAGACTGTAGAAGAGATGTGACTAGAAAGGGCTTGCTCCTCCCCCCCCTTGTTGCAATTGGGTTCCGCCCATTCAGTCCGCCCAGATTTTTGCCTTTTTAGATCACTCTGATGAATACAGGCCCCAGCTAGGCCCGCAGGACACAAGGGTTCGCTCTCCTGTAATGGAATCTATAAGGAAGTTGGCACGGAAACTGCAAAGTACAAAGACAGCATTTATTAACCCTTAAGGGTGGTCCTACAATCCACACAACACTCTTCAGTATTGCATAGAGTAGCACAAAGAACCTTCGTACATGGTCCCCTTTTATACACAGTAGAGGGGCTCATAAGTGGGTGGATACAACATGAAGACGAAGAACATTACCATTTATGGTCATTTTCGATACTGAATCAATATGTGGGCGGAGGTAAGGCTCTCCTTGAGCCCGCGAAAACATGGTCAAGCAAGGCTAACTGATAACAGATGTGGTCAAGTCTGGGCATGCGCCAGATGGACAAAGGAGCTATTTATAGACTGTTACTAGGCAGATTACAAGAGCAACTAACACAGAGGTTGGACTCTCCTCGTGGGGAACACGTGGAGGCATGACAATACAAAATGGAGTCCAAGCTTCGGTCAACATAACAGAGAAAACACGATCTATAACAGAGGAACTAATGTCTTTAGTAAATGCTTAATCACATCGTTGTTTCAATTTACAACAGACGACCCTTTCAGCATTTACTGAAGACATCCGGTTTGTTAGGATAATCATCATATATATCAATTGTCATCATTTCTTCAACTTCTTTAGCTAAACGTTTTTGGTGGGCAACATCGGCAATAGCTTTCTTATCAGGGATACAGAATGATACACATAATGAGCAGAGTAAGGGACCACATTGAATACAAATACAGCATGAGAACAGAACCACTACAATAATACAGAGACCAGTTAGAACCTTCCATCCCCAGGCAGTAATTAACGCCCAAAACCATCCAGAAAAAGACCAAGTGCCGTTTTCTGTGTGGATCTCAGCTGCAATTTTATGCAGTTTATTGATGGCATTATAAACTGATGGCGTATGATCAGGGATAAACACACAGCAGCTACTTCCAATAATTTTACATGCTCCTCCTCTATCAGCTAGCATAACGTCTAATACCATACGATTCTGCAATGCAACAATTCTTGTGATCTGCAATTCCTCCGTAAGATTCCCAAGAGCAGCAGCAGTCTGATTTGTCACAGCTTCTACCACTCTTGTTAATCTTCGGATCTTCCTACTGTTCAGGGCAGCTCCAACAAAGAAAAACAGTCCTAAGTTAAAATCAATGTACTGTTGCAGACTGGTGTCAGTCTGATCTACATCATCAATTGATAAAGTACGTTTATACCTATTTACAGTCACATTATTTAATAATTTCAAATCCTTATGATAAGATGCGGGTGCTAAGAATACAGGAGGTAATAGAAATGATACATAGCATACCCCAGACCACCCAGCCGGCAGACGGTAATAACCTTTATTTCCACACACAAAATACGTATTATGGGAGGCCAAGAAGGTACTATTGTTCAACCCATCAATATTCAAAACAGTAATGCAATCACTAACACCAACAGGAATAAAACCCACACTCTGGACACACAGGTCCGCTTGAGCTTGTGCTACTTGGATCACAAATTTGTCTTTTCCCATAGTGTCTCTGGTGTTCGTGAAGATGTAGGGAATGGATTCATTGTCTGGTCGGTACTCTTCCCACTCCCAAATTGTCCCATTCGCTTGTGGATACCCATTTTTGTCTTGATGGCATTCTTTATTAAGTCTAAAAAGCAATCGTCCCACTGTCGGTTTCCGAGTGGCAAAAAGCAAAGTATACCATGCTCTACAAGAGCCATTATGAGAGAAAGGAAGGGGTATAAATGGCGTTCCTCCTTTCTTCTGATGAGCTGGCATCATCCCACATATCCAACAGTTCGTAGCATTCGTAGCAACGTGGGTATGATGCAGCATCTGGATGAAAGTGTTATTCAAGTAAGATTGTCGATGCTTCAACTCTTGATACGGTAATGTATAAAAATAGTGCTCCTCAGGCACCGGAGTTGTCAACACAAGAATCTTCCGAGCGGGAGTTACATCCTCCACGAACCATGTGGTTATCCCAACAATGGCTACTGTCAACATGAACCCTAATGCGCAAAGTATTTTCTTTTTCTCCATATCAAAGCAAAATAAAACCCAATATCTTCCTGAAACTAAAAGTCTGTCAGAACTCTTCCCCTTGGGCAGCGGTTGATTTCTTCACCAGCGGGCCAAGACGGGTGTCGCTACACTAATGCAGGGCTGATCCCCCCCCCTTGCCTCATCGGCTCTCCGTTTCACTAACCCAAGGGCCGTTCTGACAGTATGTCCCGGTACTGGAAAACTCACTTCCGTGGTCGAAGATGATATCGCCTTCCTCCAGGAGTCGCGTGGTCCGGAAAGAGCTCCTCAATGGCGTTTGGCTCCGCAGCACGGCCTGTCTCTGCAGCCAAAATTTCTCGTTGATCGGTCAGCACGGCAGGTTCCATCAGTCCGGGCGGCACCTTCCTACAATGCAGAGAGTGGATCCAATTCTTTCTGTTGGAGACTCGCACAGCCGTCCTCGTTGCGAGGAGGACCTGCTCAGGGCCCACCCATCTCGGCTCCAAACTGTTCGTTCTGTCGAAGACTTTCACCATCACGTGGTCCCCAGGCCGGAGACCATGTCCTTCACCGGGAGACCGATCAGGGAGCGCCTCTCGGACCTGTTGATGGATAGAAACCAAGTTATCCGTTAACTGTGCCAGATAATCGCTCATCATTACACAAGGTACATCATACACAGCCTTAGGTCTTGGTGGACCCCAAATATTCATTGGGCGTCCGAAAACGATTTCATATGGCGTAAGGCCAGTTCGAGAGTGCGGTACTGATCTAATTGACAATAACGCCAGTGGCAGAGCGTCTGGCCAAGTCAAAGACGTCGAAGCTTGAATTTTGGCGATCTTAAGCTTCAGTGTACCATTATACTTCTCAACTAGGCCTGCAGACTGAGGGTGAAACACGGCGTGGAACATCTGAGTGATGCCTAGACCCTTCAAGACATACTTTATAACATCCGCTACAAAGTGAGGGCCATTATCACTCCACAGAAGTCTACAAACGCCATATCGGGGGAAAAACTCCTTTAGCAGCAGCTTCGCAGTAGTCATTGCAGTATTGTCTTTCGTAGGGTACGCTTCAACCCATTTGCTGAAAGCGCAGACCACTACTAGAACATACTTCAGATTATTACAGCGCTCAAGCTGGATGTAATCCATCTGCAGAACCTCAAAGGGTGCAGTGGGTGTCACAAACCCTCCTGCTGGAGTTCGCGTACCCTTTCCTGGGTTGTACCTCAGGCAGATCATACAGGTCTGCACCACTCTCTTTGCCGTGCTAGCAATCTCTGGATGCTCCCAGACTTGGGTAAGCAATTTCACAATTGCGGAAGCTCCAACATGTGCTAGCCCATGTGCCATCTGAACCATAGGTTGTACAAAGGCCGTGGGTAATTTCCATCTATCCATCTGCTTATTTCTCCAGCAACCCTCGTCATCCAGTTCTCCCTCGCTAGCCCATTGTTCCCGCTCTTTATCAGAAGCGGTCCTTTGCATTTCTCGCACTTCCTCCTTCGCATCATGCCATCTCTCCACCTGTGACTTCACTACATACATGGCAGTAGTACCGGGCTGCATCGCAGTCTCCCGTGCTACTCGATCCGCTAACGCATTCCCTTCTCCAACTTTATCAACCACTTTCCTATGGGCGCTACACTTAACGATGGCAATTTTCTTTGGGTATGTCAATGCAGTTAAAAGGTTATGAACTAACTCTCCATGCATTATCTGTACTCCATGTGACGTTAAAAACCCTCTCTCCTTCCAGAGTAGGCCGAAGTCATGCGCTACTCCGAAGGCATAGCGGCTATCTGTATAGACATTCACACACAGTCCTGTACTGAGCTCACATGCTCGTGTTAATGCTATCAGTTCCGCTGCTTGAGCTGATTTCTGTGGTATGCGTGCTGTCTCCACTATCGTTTGTAATGTGGTAATTGCATATGCTGCTGAAGCCGTACCATCTGGTAGTTTCAGACAGGATCCATCCACCCACAGTTCTCCATCTACATCTGGAAAGGGCGTATCCTGGAGATCAATACGACCCTTTGTTTGTTCCTCAGTCACGAGAATACAATCATGCGCTTTCCGCGCCTCAGGCTGGGTTTCGGGGTATGGCAACAATGTTGCCGGGTTTAACGTTACGCACCTTTTCAATGTAATATGAGGAGCCAAAAGCGTCAACTCATATCCCGTTAAACGGGCACTGGTCAAATGCTGCGTCTTTGTTTGATTAAGCAGGGCATCAACAGCATGGGGGACTAATACCAACAGCTTATGAGATAACACAATTCCCTCGCTTTGGCGTATTGACACAGCTGTCGCCGCAACCGAGCGAAAACACCCTGGTAATGCTCGGGCAACAGGATCAAGTACAGCCGAAAAATATGCACAAGGGCGCTGCTTATCGCCGTGCATCTGCACTAAAACTGACAATGCACATCCATCTTTCTCATGCACATACAACGAAAAGGGTTTTGCATAATCAGGGGTTCCTAACACTGGTGCTGAACAAAGGGCCTGTCGTAGTTGCTGAAAAGCAGTATCACACTCATCTGACCAAGGGATTGGGATAGGCGTGTCCTTTGTCAAGAGGGCTAACAATGGCTTAGCTATGTGCGAGAACCCCAATATCCACTGTCTACAAAAAGAAACAAGGCCCAAAAATGCACGCACATCCTTCTGTGTGGATGGTCTCGGTGTATCCAAAATTACTTGGATACGATCCGGTGTGAGTGCACGTCCCTCCTTAGACAAAAGGTGACCCAGATAAGTCACCTTTGGTCTACAGAATTGCAATTTCTTCCTAGATACCTTAGGATTGCGGGACGCTAGGAAGGAAAGTAAGGACAACATACTTTTTTCACATAACTCCAGGGTGTCAGCCGCCAGTAAGATATCATCGACATATTAAATGAGGGCGACCCCCTCGAGCAGAGCAAAGGAATCCAATTGTCGTTTCAAAGCCTGACTGTAGATGCTAGGGCTTTCTGTATAGCCCTGGGGAATCCTACAGAAACGATAAGATCTATTATTCAATGTAAACCCAAAAAGATATCGGCTATCAGGGTGAATGGGAATGGAAAAGAAGGCATTTTTCAAATCAATCACTGAGAACATGGTCGCCGTAGGCGGGACCAAGGTAAGCAATGTCGTGATATCGGAAACCACTGGGTACTGAGGTATCACGATCTTGTTCACTTCTCTCAAATCAATTATAAACCGATAAACTCTGGCATCCGTATCCTTTTTCAGTATGGGAAGAATCGGACTGTTACAAATGTTGTAGGGGACTTCCTCGACTACCCCAACCGTTATCAAATCCTGCACTATCTGTATGAGAGCCTCCTCACCCTCCTGGGAAATACGATACTGCGGGAGGCGTGGTAGCACCGCCCCCTCCTGGACGCTAATGTGGACCGGCGGAATCACCATTTGTCCCACATCAGTATCCGAAGTTGCCCACAAGGCACGAGGGAGGGTAGCTAACAGCGCATCCTCTGACACCGTACACATCCGTTCAGATCGGGGGTAATTATCATTCAATATTACTCGCACACCAGCAGGGGAGCAGCGGATAGTAGCCCTAAAGTGCTTTAACATATCAAGACCCATAATATTGTCCGGTGTGTACGGGGCAAGCAAAAACGGACAGGGTGCAGAAAAAGAATCAACCTTAAAACATGAGGGGCTGTGAAAGAGGGCTTCGGGAGAGTGTACCATCGAACCCTACCGATGTGACCATTAAGCCGGATGGGGGAGCCCCCGGAACCAATTGCTTAGATAGCGCACTACGTGTCGCTCCAGTATCCACTAGGAACTGATCAGTAGAGCCCAAAACCTCAGCCGATACATAAGGGCCCTTCTGATCGACCGGTACCTCAACTGATTCTAACCCCCATCCAACGCAATCCTATGCATGCTGAGAGTCATGATACCCCGACCGGTCAATCCCTGACGCTTGACACTGATGCTGGCGATCGAAAACATTTGACCTATCTCGGTGCTGCCCCGCAGACTCAAAACGAGCCTGTTCGTTAGAATTCCCTCGAAAGTTCGAGAAACCCCCTCTACCTCGCGGGCCACCGTGGGTATGCCCCTGGCGCGATGCATGCAACACCGGGCAGTCCCTAGCCCAATGACCCGATTGCTTACAATACGCACATTGATTCCTATTCAAATCAGACCGGCCCGAGGGAGGACCATAAGATCCTCCCCTACCTCTATTACTACCCCGTCGAGGCGGGCCATAGACTTGCGCCAACATCACCTTTGTTTTCAAATCTTTCGATTTCTTTTCCTCCTGGCCCTTTGCTTCTTGCTCCTGACGCTCATAATACTGGGCGATAGTCAGGAGGGCCGTCGGCATAGCGGAGGACCAAGAACTTTCACTCGCTTTTAGACGGGCCGCAACTGCCGGCAGCAGATTAGCTACATATTTATCCGCAAAAAGGTGGCGTCCCGTATCGTCGGTAAGCGACTGGCCACTAAAATCATGAAACGTCTCCTCAAAGCGCGTAAAGAAGTCCGCAACTGACTCATCAACTTTCTGTTTACATGCAGCTAACATATTTCAGTCAATCTTTTTAGGGGGGATAATTGTCTTCAACTTAGTCACAATAGCAGCAGGGAGATCTAAAATATTCTGGGGCGGTTTCTGACCAGGCTTCCTCTCCCTATCCTCATCCTCCAAGTCAGACCATCGAGCCTTAAAAGTGGCAACATCATCTACCTTCCGCACAGATCGCCACATGTCTGGTGGTAGAATAAGGCCAAAGAACAGGTCTATATCTGCTAAAGTCATAACGCAAGAATTCAAGGCCCCCTCGACTTCTTCGTAGAAGGCCGCTGGATTCTTGCGGGGGTCAGGCAGCGCATTCTTCAATGCCATAACATCAGCTCTATGCCACGGAGTGTAAACCCAATTATACACGAAATATCCCTTAGCATCGGCGGAGGTAATGTCCGAGCTAGTCCCCGCTCCTTTAGGAGGAACATACAAAGGCGCCGCCTCTCGCATTGGTTTAACATGCACTATGTCATCCTTATCTGACTGGGAGGTGGATGAGTGGCCCTCTGCTGTGCACGAATCCAACTGCTGCTCCTTCCCTGCTCGCTGGCGTGCTTTCTCTTTATAGACCAGCACCTCGTCCCGCAAGGCGAACAGCCGCCGAGCCGTATCTGGAGCCTTAGAAAAAGAGAAAACACCATTACGCAATGCTTTAGCATCCGATGACACTTCGTCGGGCTCAAAAACACCAGAACGTTTCCGGAAAGCATCAATCACTTCATCCGCGAAATGACCCAAAAAATACACTTTATCTCTCTCCTGCCACGACCCCCAAGTATGAAATAATTCCTCTATAGATATCTTGCCATTAAGTGCACGGAAGGAAATTTGCCGAAGCTCAGCCATTTGGTCGGCTGATAACATGGACCGCGTATCTACCTTACCCGGACCCGGGCCAGAATCTTGCGGCCTCGGAGCAGATGCGCCGACATAAGGGGGCGGAGGGCGATCTAGTAAAGAAAAATCATCATCAAGATTATTAAGGACAGGATAAAGTGGCTGCCGAACAACGTATTGACCCGAAACTTGTAGCCTACGCTCCTTCTCTTGCCTGTCCGTCTGCTCTCTGTCCTCCCGACGCTTCGCTTCCTGTGCTCGCACATGATCATTCTTCCGTTGTTCTTTATCAAACAGCGCTTTCTCACGCTTCTCTCGCTCACGCACCTCCTTCACCCACAACCGCACACACTCAAACATATCCTGACGAGCACGCCGCTTACACATACACTGTTCCACATACTCAATCTTGCGTATATCAAACGATCCATACAAAGGCCATCGCAACTCAGGATCCTTCTTTGTGTATTTCCTCCATACTGTGCTGTACATTATGGAAGAAAGACCATGCTTCACATACATATCCCTATTAGGAGTCCCCTCTGGGGGAGCTGGAGCAGATTCCTCGAGGTTCAACCGGTTTCCGAAACAGCAGCACCACTTACGGAGTGCGCTGAAAGCAGGCATGCTCAGAAATAATGCAAAATATGCAATATTATAGAAAAATGGCACTTAATCGTTGCGCCGTTCAAAGTTACACAGCTCTGGAGAAATCTCTCCACATTACCTGCCTATATGTGTTGCAACGCATATATATTCACAAAGACAAATCCAAAATATGACTAGTCATCACAAATCAAACTCAAATAGCCAGATCAGGCTTCAAAAACTCGGAGCAAGTACCGTACACCGGTTCTTACCAATCAAGAGTCCAGATTCCAACTGCCAAGCTCCACAATCGCCCAAACGGCTTTCACGGCAAGACCGACAGAAGAGGTCTCAGTCGAGGACCGGCGCCACCCAGACGGTCAGCTCGGAAGGGAAGGAAGAAAAACCTTGGGATGCCAGGGCTAAGACGCCGCTGGCAGTGATCACGTCCCCGGCCCAATTCCTCACCTTCGTCGCGACCAATCCTTCGAGCATCCGAGTCGCCGATGAGCCCCACGTGACGGGCGCCAATTGATGAATACAGGCCCCAGCTAGGCCCGCAGGACACAAGGGTTCGCTCTCCTGTAATGGAATCTATAAGGAAGTTGGCACGGAAACTGCAAAGTACAAAGACAGCATTTATTAACCCTTAAGGGTGGTCCTACAATCCACACAACACTCTTCAGTATTGCATATAGTAGCACAAAGAACCTTCGTACATGGTCCCCTTTTATACACAGTAGAGGGGCTCATAAGTGGGTGGATACAACATGAAGACGAAGAACATTACCATTTATGGTCATTTTCGATACTGAATCAATATGTGGGCGGAGCGAACGCACTCCTTGAGCCCGCGAAAACATGGTCAAGCAAGGCTAACTGATAACAGATGTGGTCAAGTCTGGGCATGCGCCAGATGGACAAAGGAGCTATTTATAGACTGTTACTAGGCAGATTACAAGAGCAACTAACACAGAGGTTGGACTCTCCTCGTGGGGAACACGTGGAGGCATGACAATACAAAATGGAGTCCAAGCTTCGGTCAACATAACAGAGAAAACACGATCTATAACAGAGGAACTAATGTCTTTAGTAAATGCTTAATCACATCGTTGTTTCAATTTACAACAACTCAGTTTTAGACTTTTTACTGTGGGCGAGTCTCTCTATATGCGTCTTGCCCATGGTAATTACATGGCAAATGGAATGCGCCTTTTAAGATAAAGCCACTGCAATGCAGCAAGGGTAAGGGGCACTTGGCTGGTTACACGTGAATTTGTGTACACATGCGTGTGCACACATGTGAGAGCTGTGCGTGTCAGACTACTGTTGTGTGCAGTCCGGCAACATACAGCTCGGCAAAGCGCCCAGGTCAATATTTAGATATTGACCTGGGGTAGGCTTTACAATGTTAGTGTACATTCATAGGTAATGTCATTGTGAATTACTGTTTCATTTCCATTGATACTTTATTATACACATAGGAGGAAAACTGCATTAGAGTGGATTTTCACTTCCCTTTAGCCTACACGGTCCAGTGACATATTAAACTGGAGTATAACCTGTGTGAGAAAATTAAATGTGCAAGTTACAAAAGGATATCTGTACAACTTATGGGTCATCCAAGATTATCATATTTCTCTGGCTCAGTTTGGGATCAGAGGCTTTTGTCACCCAGCTGTGCCAAGTTAATTACATTCTCTCCAGCACCAGATATAAAGGACTCCCCATACAAAGGACACAATTAACAGTGCTTCACTGAGCTCCTGAGGAGGAAAAGGCTGGGGATGAAGAATCTACATCAATCGATCGGATGTCGCACTGTACCAGGGATGGGCCAGCCCAAGCTCACTGAGCAAAGGAGGGAAAGGCCGTGGCAGTGATGTCAGCGAGGGGTGGAGCCGAGGCCCTCAGAGGAGATGTGACTAGTGACTCCTGGATGATGCGATTTGAACCATCCCAGCATGCTGTGCAGGAGGGTTGGGACTACAGTGGAGAGGTGACATGGCACTCGAGGATTGGCCAGGAATGCCTGGCTTCCAGAACCTTCCACCCCACTTTAAATATTTTTGCACACAAGGGAGACTCTCTCTTGGTTGGTGTTTTTCTGCTCTTCGCTGCTAGACTCTGGGACTTCCATGGACAACTGGAAAGAGGAACCCCCTGATGGGCAAAAAGGACTAAGTTGAACCCAGGACCAGTCGGTCTCTCCAAGGGACAGTGAGGCTGCCTCCCTTCACCCCCTCAGGACCAGTTGGGAAAAAGTCCTTAACTTCTGCACCCAGAGACAAAGACAAGGAGGAAGGCTGGAAAAAGGAGCCAGGAGAACCAGCTTCCTGTACCTTACATCACTTGGAGGTGAGGGAGTCTGCTAAAACTGCGAACCACAGGGAGTAAAATGAGTCCACAATAGTCTCCGCTCCCTTTGCCAGTTTCTGGGGGGGGGGGGGGGGGGGGGGAGTAAGCGGCCATCAAAAGTGAAGGGATCCCTGCCCGCAGTAGCTAGCAGGGAAGGAGAAGCTGTTGACTCCCGTGGTCGCACGCGGAAAAGTGGGCCGCATGTGAGCCAGCAGGCAAGCCAGGGGTGGGCTCCCTCGGCTGCCCTCAATGTTTTGGAGGCATCAGGATGCCTGGGTGGGAGAGGGCACCCCACAATAAAAAAAAAAGGCGGTACAAGGACACAGGCCGAAGAAAAACAAAAGCAGCTTTCTCAAGTGGAAGTGGAAGCAAAACAAGCTTCCCTCCCTCACAGAGCAAGTACAGCACTGAAGCAGAGGAGCAAGCTTCCGTTGCTCATAGAACATGCACATCTGAGGGTTCAGTCGCATGCAGAAGTGTGGGTCGCATGGGAGCCGGTAGGCCAGCCAGGGGTGGGCTCCCTCAGTTCCCCCCTATTTATCATACCCAGCGTGTCAGGCGTGATGGGGTGTAGGATTCATAATCCAACTTTCCGAATCCTTGCATGCAATAACAACCCGTGATCTTGGACACTTTCCCTTGCTCCTTTTGTATGTTAGTTGTATGCGAGGAGACTCACCCTTAATAGGTGTGTTTGGGGAAATATGCCATCCCGTGAGAGTCCGCCACTGCTATGGGAGTCTGAGACACTGCCGATGTGCACTCACGTCTCACTCACCGCAGTGCACTGAAAGTTGTTTATCAGCACGGTGGACCCTGCCACTCAAGAATGCCGCAGAATCTCGGAGTTTTTAGGTAAAGCTACAGAATTGCGCAGAGAAAAGCTCTGTGGGTTCCACCCACCCCTAGTGAATTTTCCCCTCCCTTCAATGCCCACAGTGCCTCGGATCATTGATTAAAAGGACAATACAGGGATTTTAGAATTATTCCTGATAGGTATGACTGATCTGGCATCTCATCCTTTGTCCAAAGCAGAGTGATTTTGGGATGGATGAAGGAGAAAAAAAACATTACATATAATTACGACACTGGATGCTACAATGTTGGACCTGGCCCGTATTACAGGGTCACCCTCAGATTTTTGCCTTTTATTAATGAACCCGTTTGTCTTAGCATTAGGACTCTGAGCACTTTTTGCCTGCTAACCAGTGGTAAATTGCTTGTGTTCTCTCCCTAACACATGGTAGAAATGGCCTACACCTTATAAGTACAATTAATTTACTTGTAAGTCCCTAGAAAATGATACTACATGTACCCAGGGCCTGTAACTTAAATGCTAATAGTGGGCCTGTGGCACTCATTGTGCAACCCACAAAAGTAGCCTTTTAGAACATACCTCAGGCTGCCACTGCAGCCTGTAATGCAGTTTTAAACTGCTATTTAGACCTGGCAAAAAACATTCTCCAGGCCTAAACCTCCCTTTTTAATACTTATAACACATGCACTTCCAGATCCACACAGACCCTAACTCCACCCTCAGAGGCACCCTGGTCTACCGACCCCCCGGACCCTGCCCCCAGTTCAGCGAATCCATCGCCAAGTTCATCAGCACGCACGCCCTGACCTCCACCGACTACATCCTCCTCAGAGACCTGAACTTTCACCATGAGAACAACAACGACAACAACTCCACAACCCTGATCGATAACCTCGCCAACCTCGGACTGAAGCAACTCGTCACAACGCCCACCCACTCCACGAGCCACGCGCTCGACCCCATCTTCTCCTCAAGCCAGCACGTCTCCGTCAGCCACACCACCAAACTCCTCTGGACCGACCCCCACTGCATCCACTTTGCTTTCCAGAAACCCACCACACACCACCGCACCCAACAGATCCCCTGCCGCTGCTGGAGCAAAATCACTGAAGACCAACTACATGCAAACCTCGCTCTCAGCCCACCCACCGAACCCTCCAACACCGGCGACGCTGCCCACAGCCTCAGACCCTGGATCGAGGACTGCGCCAACACCCTCGTCCTGCTGAAGAAACTGCCCCCCCCACAGAGACACCAGCAAGAGGGCCAGCTGGTTCACCCCAGAACTCCTTGCCTCCAAGCAAGCCTGCCGGAAACTAGAGAAGGACAGCCACGCAGCACACAAGGACGCCATCCGCAACCACCACCACCTCATCAGGGCAGCCAAGAGGACCTCCTTCAAAAACCGCCTCAACAACAACTCACACAATAGCAAGGAGCTCTTCAACATCGTGAAGGAACTCTCCCACCCCAGCTCCAACACCAACGACATCCCGCCGTCGCAAGCCCTGTGAGACTCACTTGCCACCTTCTTCCACCGCAAGATAGCAGACATCCACGACAGCTTCAACATCCAGACAGCCCCAACAGACAGCAACACAACAGACCCTCCGCACACCACTGACCACGAACCCCTGCTAGCCTGGGCCAGCGTGAACGTCGATGACACCATCAAGACCATGAGCACAATCCACTCCGGCTCTCCGTCAGACCCATTCCCGCACCACGTCTTCAACAAAGCAAGCAGCTCCATCGCACCCCACCTGCGCAATGTCATCAATCTCTCCCTCGAGACCGCACCTTCCCAGAGAGCTGGAAACACGCCGAGATAAACGCCCTACTCAAAAAACCTAAGGCAGACCCAAGAGACCTCAAGAACTTCTGGCCCATCTCTCTGCTCCCCTTCCCGGCCAAGGTCATCGAGAAAATCGTCAACAGACAGCTAACCAGATACCTCGAAGAAAACAGAATCCTGGACCCTTCTGTAATACTGTAAGCAGTCTAGTAGTTGGGTGGGCGGAGCTTCGGTATGGGGGGGAAGAGGAGGAGCGACGGGAGACGCGGGCAGTTAGAGTAGGGACGAGACACGAGTCAGATGTATATGAATAAAGCTCCTTAAAATATACCCGTTGTGTCGGTCGTTATTGGGGTCACGACACGACAGCTGGCGACGAGGGTGGGATGAGCAGTCTGCTCTCCCTGAACCCCGAAGAAAACGTGGTCCGTCCCTGGGCATCACGCAGCGGTAGTCGCGGTCACGACACGTGAGCCCCCTAATGAAATCGCCGTCTGCCCCAAAGACCAGCGGTCATTAGCAGCGATCCGCGATGCTCCGATCGCGTAGAGCCCCGTGGTAAGAGCGCGGTCGAGCGCCAAAGAAAGAGGATTCAAAAAGGGCGCTGTTCGCGCCAAAACAGCCAAAGCGCCCCATGTGAGGCTGAGAGGCCGAGAGAGAGCAAGACCCCGGTCCTACCGTGCTGATCGAGTGTCAGCGACAGCGAGAGCAAGAGCGAGCGCTGGCTCGCTGCAAGTGTATCGCCCTCTCGAGTGCGAGGATTAGAGCCTGTGCCTGCCAGAAGAGGTGAGGGCTGGGCTGCGCGCCTACCTGGACGGTGGTTCCCAGAGGAGCGCGTGTGGAGTGCTGAAGCTCATGTAAAGCTGGTGAGTGAAGCCTCGCTGCAGCCCTGAGTGTATGGAGAGAGATGTGAGAGCAGCCAAGTCTCGTGGGATACAGTCCGGCGGCCATCTTGGAGTCAGGCAGCCACAGGAAGACATCCCCATAAAGTGAATGGGCGGCCATCTTAGAGTCAGGCACCAGAAAAGTACACGCTATAATCAGCAAAGCATTGGCAAGTGAATGAGGATTGTGTCAAACCAGCACGAGCAAGGGCAAGAAAAAAAAAATATATATATATAAGAGGTGAAGAAGAGTCACCAAGCACAAGCAACACACAACTAAGAAAACAGCACTTTGACAAACAGGCACAAGCAAGTTCAAGAAGGAAACACATAAGAGCACATCAGAGAGCGAAAGGAACACAATGTCAAATCACGGATCACCCGTGCGGAACGAAGCCAAACCCATTGTGATGGGAGTATCACATCTGCGCCCTCCAGAACCCCTGGCATTGGTGGTTGGCGGGAGCATGGGACCCAGATGGGAAGAATGGATTGAAGACTTTGAAGATTATATCAAAGGATCCAAGGTAATAGGAGATGAAGATCAACTAATTGCGCTACGTAATCTTATAGGAAAGAACATCAGCAAAATGATTAAAGAGCTCCCGGCTGCAGATGCGGGGACGTATGCCAAGGTACGAGAAGCCTTGGACAAGAAATTTCTGCACAAGAAAAATGTAGACTACGAGAGATACATGTTCCAACGAGCGCGTCAGGAGTAAGACGAAATGATGAGTGCATACATAACACGGCTACGTCGGTTGGCCCGCCACTGCAACTTTGATGCGTTTTCGACAGAGGACGCCATCCGGTTGCGCGTCATTGATGGTTGCCAATCTGAGACACTCCGGAGAAAACTGCTGAAGAAGAGTCACAATCTTGACGAAATTGAAGAGATGACGAGGGTGCACGATCAGGCTGAAGAATAGGCCAAGAACATGGAAGCAGGACGTACTGATCGCAGAGAGCAAGTCTGTCAGTTGCAAGCCAGTCGCCCTCGCCGAGGATCCAGAGAGCGTGGGCGACACTCCCGACCATCGTCGCGTCACTGGCGCTCCGGACGCCGTCGGCCTGAGTCGGGGAGGAGAGGCAAACATCCTGAACATGTGACGAAGGCGCCGGTGAGAAAGTGCTACAGGTGTGGGTATGATTTCCCGCATACAGGTGCATGTCCGGCAATGGGACAGCAGTGCCGCAAGTGTGGTCGGAGCAACCATTTTGAAGTCATGTGCGGGGAATATCGCCGAGAGAAAGAAAAGAACAAACTCAGGTCATCGCGAGTGGACACGCGCCGGCATCACGCGCGAGCGGTGCATGATCGCCCAAAGTCCTCGTCACGGTCTTCCCACTCCAGCGGAGAGTCGCAGACATCCCGATGGTCGAGGAGGTCACCATCTAGAGACTCCAGATCAACATCGGATGAACGAGAGTATTCAGTTGAATATGCGAGCATGGTTGCTGACCCGGACCAACTCAAAAGATATCCCCGACTGGACATCAGTGTGGGTGAACATGCCACAAAATTTGTGATGGACAGTGGAGCGTCACTAAACTACATTCCGGTGACTGAGTACAAAAAAATGAACCCTCTCCCTCCTCTGAGTCCTGCATATGTTCGGGTCTACACCTGGATGTCCAGGAAGCCGCTTCCCTGCCTCTGGAAGTTTTCAACTACGCTGAGACACAAAACGATGTCAGTTCCCGCTGTAATCCACGTCATCGAAGGGCCGGAGGCTGACTGTCTTCTTAGTCTGCCGACGGCCGAGCGACTGCGACTGGTGGAAATTCTCTATCGCGTCAGCAATGATATCGACATCGTCCACAAGTTCCCGAAACTGTTCATGGGACTTGGCAAAATAAACAGGTGCCAGATTCGGTTACATATCAATGACCAAGTCCAGCCTATAGCTCAACATCCTCGGCGGGTGCCATTTCATCTCCAGCAGGCCGTGGAGGATGAACTCCAGGATCTGTTGGTGGCTGACATTATTGAAAGAACGGAAGGTCCCACGCCATGGGTGTCACCAGTGGTCATCGTTCCAAAGAAAGGGACTCCTGGAAAGGTCCGGTTGTGTGTCGACATGCGGGTATCTAACACCGCCATCGAAAGGGAGCGGCACCCAGGACCACACCTGAGTGACATGATAGCCGCTCTGAATGGTGCCCGAGTGTTCTCCAAGCTGGACCTCAACAAAGGGTACCATCAGCTGGAACTTCACGAGAGCTCTCGGTACATCACAACCTTTGCAACGCACCTGGGGTTATATCGATATAAAAGACTGAGTTTCGGTATTTCTTCGGCTGCCGAAATATTTCAGGAGGCCATACGCCAGACCATTCACCACATCCCCAACACGCTGAATTACAGCGATGACATCCTAGTGTATGGGGCTAATGTCCAGGACCATGACACCGCCCTCGACCGAGTATGCCATGCTCTCCTGGAGCTAACTTAACGCTTAACAAAGACAAATGTGAGTTCCATCAGTCGAGGTTGAAGTTCTTTGGGCACGTCTTCTCGGGGGCCGGGATGAAGCCCGACCCTGATAAAGTGAGCACGTTGAATGACACGAAGAGTCCACGAGATGTCAGTTACGTGCGGTCCTTTCTGGGAATGGCGAGCTACTGCTCGAGGTACATCAAAGACTATGCTACCCTCAGTCATCCGCTCAGAACTCTGACCAAGCAGGGACAACCGTTTGATTGGACTCACGAGTGTGAGCAGGCTTTTCAGGAGATCAAACAAGCTGTGGGAGCGGCCGAGAGTCTGGCATACTTCAGTCCTGATCGTAAGACAGAGATAACGGTGGATGCGAGCCCCGTCGGCTTAGGAGCCATTCTGGCTCAATATGACAACGACACCGATCAACGACACATAGTGGCATATGCCAGCCGTAGTCTCTCTGACACAGAAAAGGCCTATTCACAACCTGAAAAGGAGAGTCTTGTAGTGGTGTGGGCCTGTGAACACTTTCATGTGTTCATATACGGCAAGCATTTCACCATGGTGACAGACCATCAGGCGCTTGTCACCATCTTTGGAAATTCACGCTCCAAAATGCCACCTCGCAGAGAACGCTGGGGACTGCGCCTTCAAGAGTATACGTACACCATTGTGCACAAGCCAGGGAAATCAGCCAACCCAGCCGATTACATGTCGCGACACCCCAGGGCATCCCATACCTCTGGACCGTCCGTCGCGGAGGAATACATCCATTTTGTAGTGGATCAAGCTCGACCACCCGCCGTTCCTCTGGAGGTCATTCAACAAGCCACCCTGCACGATGTGATGTTACAGAGGGTGATACGCCGAGTGCAGACCCACAGATGGAGACAGGAAGAGCCCAATGAGGAGAGTGATCCGATAATGCGCCAAGAGCTGCAAGCTTTCAAAAACGTGAGTGAGGAGCTGTCTGTCACCGCAGAGGGCCTGCTACTAAGAGATCAACGGATCGTCATTCCCAGTCAACTGAGACAAGGTGTCATCAACCTGGCCCATGAGGGTCATCGGGGAGTGGTCGCAACAAAAAGGGCTCTCAGGGAGCGTGTCTGGTTCCCATTTCTCGATCGGATGGTGGAACTCACTTTGAAGGATTGCCCGCAGTGTCAATTGGTAGGGCATGGTGATCCTCCAGCCCCACTGCAGATGACCCCGCTACCGCCAGGAGTGTGGCATGAACTCGCCATGGACTTTAATGGCCCACTGCAATCAGGCAAATATGTCCTCGTGATCGTGGATGAATACTCACGGTTTCCCATTGCCCAGTTCGTGCCGTCCACCTGTGCCGCCGCCACCATCGCGGTTCTGGATGAAGTTTTTGCAGCCTGGGGTGTGCCCAAGGAAATGAAAACAGATAATGGTCCACCTTTCAATGGACGGGAATTCAGTGACTTTGCAAAACTGATGAATGTTCGGCATCGGAAAATAGCGCCCTTGTGGCCCCAAGCCAATGGCACTGTTGAAAGGTTCATGGCTACACTCAAAAAGACTTTCCAGCAAGCCACCCTTGAGAGACGAGATTTGCAAACAGCTCTCAATGAAGTGCTTCGGGCGTATCGGACAACCCCCCATGCTACTACAGGTAAATGCCCGGCTACGCTCATGTTGGGGCGCCCCATTCGGACACGGATACCCACCTGGGAGGGTGCCTTACGACCGGTATCACCAGGCCGTGTTCATCAAGAAGTAGCAGCTGCTGATCGAGCCGGCAAGGAGAGCATGAAGGTATATGCGGACCACAGAAGACGAGCTAGATCTCTCTCGTTTTGTGAAGGGGACTGTGTTGTAGTCAAGCAAGAACAAAACAAGAAAACGGACTGTCGGTTTAGAGCGGAGCCCCTCACAGTCACTCGACAAAAGGGAACCATGCTGACGGCTGAGTCGGAAAACAGGCGCATCACTAGAAATGTGTCTCATTTCCAAAAATGCAGTCCCGCCATGAAAGAAACACTTACATTGGGACCTACGCCGTCTGTGACCGAGCGCCGTGAAGGAGATGATCGGATGTCTGTAAATCAGGAACGGGACGCTGAGGGCAGCAATGGAACTGTGCCTGAAGGCATGTCCCTCCGGCCCAGAAGAGACATTCAACGTCCTCGACGGTTAATAGAAGAAATGTGAATACTTGTCACAAGTTGTTAACAAAGGGGGAGATGTAATAATGTAAGCAGTTTAGTAGTTGGGTGGGCGGAGCTTCGGTATGGGGGGGAAGAGGAGGAGCGACGGGAGACGCGGGCAGTTAGAGTAGGGACGAGACACGAGTCAGATGTATATGAATAAAGCTCCTTAAAATATACCCGTTGTGTCGGTCGTTATTGGGGTCACGACACGACACCTTCCCAGTCAGGGTTCCGCAGCAACCACAGCACCGAGACTGCCCTCATCGCCGCCACAGACGACATCAGGACCCTGCTGGACAACAGTGAGACCGCAGTACTCCTAGACCTCTCCGCCGCATTCGACACCATCTGCCACCGCACACTACGCGCACGCCTCCACGCCGCAGGGATCCGAGACAAGGCTCTGGAATGGACCACCTCCTTCCTCTCCAGCAGAACCCAGAGAGTCCGCCTCCCCCCATTCCGTTCCAAAGCCTCCGAGATCATCTGCAGCGTACCCCAGGGATTCTCCATCAGCCCGACACTGTTCAACATTTACATGGCCCCGCTCGCACACGTTGCCCGACAGCACGACCTCAACATAATCTCCGACGCAGACGACACTCAACTGATTCTCTCCCTCACCAAGGACCCCATCACCGCCAAAGCCAACCTCCACGAAGGAATGAAAGCCGTCGCCGACTGGATGAAGATCAGCCGTCTGAAGCTGAACTCGGACAAGACGGAGGTCCTCATCCTCGGCTCCAACCCCTCAGCCTGGGACGACTCCTGGTGGCCGACGGCACTGGGGGAAGCCCCGACACCCACCGACCACGCACGCAACCTGGGAATCATCCTCGGCTCAAAAATCTCAATGACCAAGCAAGCAACGCCGTCTCCTCCTCCTGCTTCATCACCCTCCGCATGCTCCGCAAGATCTACAGATGGATCCCAACAGATACAAGAAAAACAGTCACCCAGGCCCTCGTCAGCAGCAGACTCAAGTACGGAAACGCCCTCTACGCGGGAGCCCCGACCAAGCTCATCAAACGACTACAACGCATCCAAAACGACTCGGCACGACTGATCCTCGAGGTACCACGACACGGCCACATCACCCCCCACTTGAGAAACCTGCACTGACTCCCCGTCAACAAGAGGATATCCTTCAAGCTCCTCATCCACGCACACAAAGCACTCCACAAGACAGTGTAGTGAGGGCTGCCATTTACATACATACATTGCTAAGTTAGCATAACCACGTTAGATGTTAGAAAGCCATCTTGCCACTTTTTGCTGCTTTTGCACACGACACTGCAGTTACATGTTATTATTTGAAAACTGCTTGCTCGCCTTTTTCTACGCATGAGAACTGTCTGTTGTTCACATCCCTAGCCGTGAGCTGCGACCTTGGTCTGAACATTGTGTAAAGAAACAGTCTGGCTCGCTAGACAATGCATGTTTTGAGTCCAGGTTGATCGGCCCACTATTTAGCCATAACACACACGCAGCTGCAAATACCTGAAGGACGAGTGCTTTTAATATTGCAGGCTGCATGTTTTCCTGAGAGAAGACTACATCTGATCCTGTGATGTGATTTCTCTAAGCTGATCTTTACGGTATGGGGTCCCCCATTCAAACCTAGAGAGCTTTTATTACTCTAATAATTTTAGCTTATTGGTGAAGGGAGGGTGGTTGTAACCCACTGTCATTTATAACATGATTTCTCCCTTTATTTTCTATGGTATTGTAACAATGCTGATGGTTTTGATATTAATCATTTGTCTGCTTGTGTTAGCCAAAGTACTGCATCTTAGGACATGAGGTTTATAAAATAAACTCTTTAAACTTTACCGTGTCTTTGTTTACTCGTGTTGTGGACTGATATGAGAATAATTACGAACAGGTATTTCTGATTCCCACCATTCCTGAGAGTACCCTAAGTCGCTTGTTCTGGGTTGTCTATTCATTGGGACCTCCGTGATAATACGGATAACGAATGGGACACTGATGCTGGTCGGATAAGGGGTTCTGGGTTCTGAGGTGAGTTTTTGGTACACCACAATTCACTGAGGTCCTGGTTTCCTACGCATAGTTCTGTGTATGAGCAGAATCCCTGCAACAACCGGCCCAGTCTACCTCAACAGACGGCTCTCCTTCTACATCCCCACCGCCAGCTACGCTCCGCCGACCTCTCACTCGCCACCGTCCCGCGCATCCGAAGAACAACCACCGGCGGGAGATCCTTCTCCCACCTCGCCGCCAAGACATGGAACATCCTCCCACTGAGCCTACGACAGACCCAAGACCTGCTGACCTTCAGGAGGATACTCAAGACCTGGCTGTTTGATTAGTAGCACCCCCTACCCCCCCAGCGCCTTGAGACCCTCGCGGGTATGTAGTGCGCATTACAAATGATTGATTGATTGATAAGTCACCCCTAAGGTAGGCCCTAAAGGCTCATAGGACAGGCTTGCGTTGTATTTAAAAAGCAGGACATACTTAAGTTTTACATGTTCTGGTAGTCAAAAACTGCTAAAATTGTTTTTCACCTCTGTAAGACCTATCTCTCACATTGACTAACAGTGGGTTACCTTATTCTATTTAATAAGTGATAACTTTAGATTGCGAGCAGACAGAGATATGATGTTTACACTCTCATGAATTGTAAAATCCTTGTTTATGGTGAAGCTGAATTTTAAGTCACAATCCTAAAAATACCACTTCAAAGGCCGGCAACAGGAAGAAATATTGAACCTCCAGAGCCACTCATCAGAACACTTCTAGACCTGTGGACATTACAAAAGAAGGACTGCCCCGTTGCTATCAGAAGGATTGTTCTGCTGCTTGTGGTCTGCCTTGCTTTCTGAGAAAGAAGACTGGACCTGCTCCCGTCATCCAAGGCTAACCTGTGTGATTCCAAGAGTCAGTTGAAGGACCTCATGGCTGGGCTACATGGACACAGAAGCTCCACAGGCCTCCATGAAAATGCCCAGCTGACCTGGACCTGCCTGGTTTTGCCAGTAATCTCGTGCGCTCGCGGATGCGCTGCCTTCACGATTGGATACACGCAAGCGTCAGGAAGTGCTGCGTGCCTTCGTACAACGCGACAACATTCTGAGCCACCTTTTGGATTTTGGGAGCATTTCTACATAGAGAGAGGACGCTCTCTTGCATTACAACCTTTGTTCTTCTGCTCATGTGAACGTTAGTTCACTTCTGCCTTGTGATGTTTGTTTGGCCTTGTTGGTGGAACCTCGCTTACAACAAACCTACGTGACTACAAAGAACTTGTAAGCGCTGTGAACTTTCAAAGCCTTCTCTTCGTGTGAGTACTATTTTCGATTTATCTGGCTTATACTTTAGTTCTGTGGAGTTAGGCAGACGTATGCCTTTGTCTACATTCCTTTTGGAGGTTCCAGATGTTCTCTTTACAAGCCCCCTTCTGCTGTTTTCAGTGTAAGTGTGTGAGGGTGCACGTTACAGACCTATATTGAGTTGTTATAGCCTGTTATAGAAAAGGTGTCTGCCCTGACCAGTCCCTTTCTGCTTCTGTTATTGATGCAGGTTCCTTTTATCTACTGGATCGCTCCATCTTCCCTAAAGATAACTCAAGGCGTTCCCTGGTGGCTCATTCAGGTCTATTCGCTCCCTGGAGATACTACTCTACCCTCTTTTTGTTCCATTAACAGAGGTGTGAGGTGTCTCGGGGGAGAGGAAAGGCGCGTACTTCGCTCTTGTGGATATTGGCAAACTCTATACAAGAAGCCCGAGGCCTCAACAGAAAAGCCATGCCCACGGTTATATTATCCCCCGAGCGAAGATGGATAAGGGCGCCTCATTTGATGCCCTTATGGATAACACAATGTCCCCTGCTACCCCACAAACCTCCATGAGTGAGTTAGCAGCAGTTGTAGCAAATTTACAAGCAAAGCTTAGCTCACTGAGAGGAGAAAATCAGCCCCTAGTCTCTGAGTTAGATATATTGAAAACACAAAGAAAGTTAGAAGATAAAGCACATGACACTATTCCAAAATTCAAGAGGAGTTACATACAGCCTGCGCATTTCCAGGTCCCTTCTTCTGCTTCTGTCTCTACTAATGTGGTTCCTTCCCCTGCCCCAGTTAACATAACAGTAGTGACTCCTCTCCAGACCCCTTTAGTGATGCCAGAAAGATTCAGTGGGGATAGCAGCAAGTATGGGATATTCATGAACCAGTGCCATCTCCAGTTTTTATGTAGAGCAGCCTCTTTCCCGGATGACGCGGCGAAAATAGCCTTTATTATTTCCTACCTCAGTGGCAATGCGGCTCTGTGGGCGGTGCCTCCTGTAGAGAATGATGACCCCATATTGTATGACCTCTCTAGATTCAAAGAAAGAATGAGAAGTCTTTTTGCTCGTCACTCCTACATGCAAGCAAGTGATAACGAATTGTTGAGTCTTAAACAAGGATCTAAAGATCTATTAACATATATCACCACCTTCAATAGGTTAGTAACTGAAACGCAATGGCCTGAGGAGAAAAGAACTTCTTTGTTTTACAGGGGTCTAAAGGATGAACTAAAGGACATTTTGTCACAAATAGTTGACCCCCCTGAGGACTGTTCTTCTTTCATGGATCTAGTTGTCAAATTGGACCATAGATTAGCTGAAAGAAAAGGAGAAAAGTCAAAAAATGATTGTACCCGTCTTTTTCTTGCTAGAAGCAAGAAGAAAGAAGTTAAGGATACTATTGAACCCATGCAGATAGGGGATGTTAGGGGCCCGCTATCTGCAGAAGAACGTGAAAAGCGTAGAAGATTAAATCTGTGCTTGTACTGTGGCAAGGGTGGTCATTTCGCTAGGGAATGTCCTGTTAAGCCAAAACTCCCTGTGAAAACCACAGCGCTCAGAACGGGAGCGGTGGCGCAGTCGGAAAACTGAAGGACTTGGACAGTACAGAGATCACTCTTCCAAGTCCTACCTCCATACAGGTCTCTAATGTCTTGGCTAACACCTTGGCTCTTGTACCTAAACATTTTACCATCTCAGTTGTAGTTTTACTACCTTCCCAGCATAGGAAAACTATGTACATATTGTTAGACTCCGGTGCAACCGGAAACTTTCTTGATATCTCCTTGGCTAAAGCGCTAGGGATAGATTTTGTCACAAAAGCTCAACCTTAAAAGGTAAGAGCAGTGGACGGAACAGAATTGTCCTCTGGTTTAATCACATATCAAACCCCTAATCTTATGATGATATGTGACAACGGACATACAGAAGCTATTACCTTTGACTTAATCGATGCCCCTAATTTTGGCGCCATTCTTGGAGTCCCATGGCTACAATTACACAATCCGCTCATTGATTGGGTTTCTAGGAAAGTCACGCTGCGTTCATCATACTGCTTGATGCATTGCTACCATGACACAGCCCATTGGCACACACCGTTAAGTTGTGCTTCGTCCCTTCCAGACGCCTCTGCCCTACCCCCTGACTATGTGGAGTTTGCAGGTGTATTTGATGAGGTACGAGCAGTAGCCTTGCCCCCTCATCGGTCCTACGACTGCAGGATTGATTTGGTACCAGGTGCGCAGCTTCCTGTCAGTCGGGTGTATGCTCTAACGGAACCTGAAAAGAAATACCTCTACGAGTACCTACAGGACATGTTACAAAAAGGGTTTATCCGTCATTCCACTTCCTCAGTTTCCTCTCCTATTTTTTTTATTCCCAAACGCGAAGGTGGCCTAAGAGCATGCCTGGACTATAGGGCATTGGACAAAGTGACAATAAAGAATAAGTACCCTCTTCCGCTCATCTCTACTCTCTTGGATCAGGTGCGAAAGGCTAAGATCTTTACTAAGCAGGATCTGAGGGGGGCCTATCATTTGATCTGAGTTAGAGAAAGAGATGAGTGGAAGACGGCCTTCCGCACGAAATTTGGGCTGTTCGAGTATTGTGTTATGCCCTTTGGCCTATGCAATGCCCCTGCGGCATTCCAATTCTTCATGAATGAGATTTTAAGAGAGTATTTGGACGTTTTTGTTATCGTCTATATTGATGATATCTTGATCTACTCCCAGAATGACCAAGAACATTTGAAACATGTTAAATTAATTCTACAACGATTGCAGGACAACCACTTGTTTGCTAAACTGGACAAATGCCTTTTTCATGTCCAAAGAGTGGAATTCTTAGGTTTTCTTATCTCCCCAGAAGGCATACATATGGACCCTGCTAAAGTAACAGCTATTACTGAATGGAATAGCCCTAAGACTTTCAAAGAAGTGCAATCCTTTTTAGGTTTCGCCAATTTCTATAGGAGATTCATTAATCACTTCTCTGATATAGTTACACTCATATCCCGGTTGTTAAAAAAGGGAGTCACTTTTGAGTGGAATGATGCTGCCGAGCGAGCTTTCCGACAGTTGAAGAACAACTTCACTTCTGCTCCCATCATTCGTCACGCAGATGAAACACAGCTATACTATGTAGAGGCGGATGCCTCTCAATATGCAGTTGGGGGGGTTCTTTCACAACGTGATTCACAATCAGGGACTCTCCATCCTGTAGCCTACTTTTCTAAAACCCTCTCACAGGCAGAACAAAATTATGCCGTTGAAGAACGAGAACTCTCAGCCATTAAGATGGCCTTTCAAGAATGGCGTCATTACCTGTTGGGATCACCACATACCATCACCATTTACTCCGATCATCGGAATCTTCAGTTCTTTAGGTCTGCCTGAGCCCTCACTCCGCAGACAAATGCGATGGGTCTCCTTTTTTTCCGAATATGACTTCATAATTACCTTTTGCCTGGGCTCACAACAAGGTAAAGCGGATGCCTTGTCACGCTTAGGAAAAGATCATAAACATACAGAGGAATCTCCCATGCCTATCATCCCAGGAAACAAGATCGTAGCTGTTAACACGGTTGACTCTTTTGCATCCCAATTAGCTTAAGCTTTCTCTACTCTTGATAGGGAGAAATGGTTGACAGTCCCTTCAAACACAATAGTGGGAGGAATGTTCTATCATGAGAACCGTCTATTTATCCCTACGAGGGAAACCCGTGACTTGATCATTAAATTGTGTCATGCCTTGCCCATGGCGGGTCATCCTGGAGGAGAAAAAACATTACTAACGTGCCAGCGATGGTTTTGGTGGAAAGGCATGACCCAAGACATTGATGAGTTTGTCAAGGCCTGCCCTACTTGTGCACGTCAGAAACCCTCACACTGTGCTCCTGCTGGTCTGTTACAGCCTTTGCCTATCCCCGATACACCTTGGTCTCCCATTAGCATGGACTTTATCACAGATCTCCCACCGATACACGGCTTTACAACTATATTGGTGATAGTCAATATGTTATCAAAGATGCCACATTTCATCCCCCTTAAGAAACTACCAAGCGCCAGAGAACTCACTGAAGTGTTCATCGACAACATAGTCCGGTTAACATGGCTTACCTTCTGTCATTTTTACTGATAGGGGCCCACAGTTCGTGTCCAAATTCTGGCAAGGGTTATGTAAGGCTCTTCATATAGACCATCGCCTCTCTTCAGCCTACCATCCGCAAACGGACGGGGAAACGGAGAAAACAAATCAGACTCTAGAACAGTATCTCCGTTGTTTAATAAGCACTACCTCGAATGACTGGCTCCAGGCTCTTCCTTTGGCTGAATTCGCGTATAACAATGCCACGCATTCTGCTTCCAAGGTCTCAACCTTTTTCTTTACTACCGGCTACCATCCTAAATTCCTGCCTCTTTCCCTCCAGCACAGTGATGTACCAGCAGTTACAGACCACTACACTCGTCTCAAGTCTATATGGGAACAAGCCAAACTAACCCTGCTTGAAGCCAAACAAACAATGAAAACACAGGAAGACAAACACAGACGCCCTTCACCAGATTACACCAAAGGAGAAAAGGTTTGGCTTTCCACAAAAAATCTCCAGTTACCAGGTCCCCGTAAATTACAACCCAGATACATAGGGCCTTTCCCCATTTCCCGAGTTGTTAATCCTGCTACAGTCAATTTGGAACTTCCACCTGAAATGCAGATCCATCCCGTTTTTGATACTTCTTTACTTAAAACCTATGTCCCTCCCTCCTACCCTGAACCTCCGCCCCATCCTATAGTTGTGGAAGGAGAACTGGAGTATGAAGTGAAAAGCATCATAGATTCATGAAAAGTCAGAGGAAAGCTACAATATCTCATAGATTGGGTGGGGTATGCCCCAGAAGATAGAACTTGGGAACCCGCTGACAATATACATGCCCCTATGTTGGTAAGGAGATTTCATGCTAGACATCCCTCCAAGTCTCGACCTATGAATAGGCCGGTAGCGCAGAGAACTGTTAAACGGTAGGTTTCCCGCATAGTACCCCTGTTGTTAATCGAGAACTACCCTTCCCATAATGCATCAGTATGGTATGTAACTTGTGTGCCTTCCCATACTGCACTAGGATCTGATCAGCTGACAAGCACAGTTTATAAGCTGGGAGCAACCGATCCCAGGTGCTTGGCTTTGTTTCCTGTTTTGGGCCACACCCTGTTTTCCTTGGATTGCTACAGGCTCTGCCTCCTTCAGGACAGTACCTCGATATTTGCTGTTGTTTGCCTGCTTTCCTCAACTTTGCTACAGCGGGAGGTCGCGCTGTTTTCATTGAAGACGTCCCTATCCTTTGGTAGCGCTGGGACGCGCTGGTCATTACTTGTTAATTGACTCCATTTGACAGCGCGAGGTAGCGCTGTTTGTTGCTTTCTCAAATTATTTTCCCAGCAACGCTAGGACTAGCTGCTTTTTGATCGGACAATCACAAGCACTAGGAAGCGCTACGAGTATTGTGTTTTTGGTGTCTTTGATAGCGCAAGGACACGCTGTTTTATTTTTGGTTTTGCCGGTAATCTCGTGCGGATGCGCTGCCTTCACGATTGGATACACGCAAGCGTCAGGAAGCGCTGCGTGCCTTCGTACAACGTGACAACATTCCGAGTCACCTTTTGGATTTTGGGAGCATTTCTACATAGAGAGAGGACGCTCTCTTACATTACAACCTTTGTTCTTCTGCTCATGTGAACGTTAGTTCACTTCTGCCTTGTGATGTTTGTTTGGCCTTGTTGGTGGAACCTTGCTTACAACAAACCTACGTGACTACAAAGAACTTGTAAGCGATTTGAACTTTCAAAGCCTTCTCTTCGTGGAGTACTATTTTCGATTTATCTGGCTTATACTTTAGTTCTGTGGAGTTAGGCAGACATATGCCTTTGTCTACATTCCTTTTGGAGGTTCCAGATGCTCTCTTTACAAGCCCCCTTCTGCTGTTTTCAGTGTAAGTGTTTGAGGGTACACGTTACAGACCTATATTGAGTTGTTATAGGCTGTTATAGAAAAGGTGTCTGCCCTAACCTGTCCCTTTCTGCTTCTGTTATTGCTGCAGGTTTCTTTTATCTACTGGATCGCTCCACCTTCCCTAAAGATAAGTCAAGACGTTCCCTGGTGGCTCATTCCGGTCTCTTCGCTCCCTGGAGATACTACTCTACCCTCTTTTTGTTCCATTAACAGAGGTGTGAGGTGTCTAGGGGGAGAGGAAAGGCGTGTACTTCGCTCCTGTGGATATTGGCGAACTCTGTACAAGAAGCCCGAGGCCTCAACATGGAGGTCCCGTGCATGTGGAGGTGTATGATTTATTGTTTGAGATAAGTTGGAGTAAGTATTTGAGTCTTTATTTTTATTTTATCTTTAGGAAATGGCATATGCCATTTTACAAATGAGATGTGATCACACTAAAGGAGGACACACAGATTGATAAAAAAAGTCCTATGATATTTTGTGAGTATCATACATGCTCCGTTTGAATGTTATTGAATTGTACGAAAAATAATGGTACATGATTATATGCATTGCATGGAAATAAATGTGATTATTTGAAGTGATAGAGAAATGGGTATGAAGACGTTATATAAGGTGCAAATGTAAAAAAAAAAATGTATTGAATGATAATGTTCTGGCTTATTATGGTCCTCCCATAAATTGATTAATGTTTAAAATATTTATGAAAGTATACGGATGATGTGTAGATATGAATACATTATGGAGGTGTTGGGTATGTATATAATAGTGTTGCTGTTTATAATTAATGGGGGGGGCGCAGATGCCTTTATATAATAGTGTGCATATGTTTTTAGCAGCCCTGATGAAGTCTTACAGTGAGACGAAATGCGTTGGCTGGGCTGCAGATGGTTTGCTTTTATGGAACTGTGATGAAGAATACAATTTGGAAAAGATTTTTAATTTGCAACATCTTGGGCTCCTTACTGGACATGAACATGTTATCTTTTCGAAATAACTATTGGAACTACTGCATTGGTGCACATTTGAAAATGTACTAGATACGATTTTGGGTTGATTGAGTGCTCCCCCTATGAGGAATTGTTTGCATGTGAAATAGAGTTGCTAGACAGTTCATCCCTGGGGATAAGGCACCTGGTACATTATATTCTACAACAATACACCCATTTCTGCCAGTGTGATTTGATTTGTAAAGAAGTCTGCTTTGAAAGGTCATGGAAAATGTGAACATTTTGAGGCTCTGGCCCAGTCAATATGGGGACAGTATCCACCATGCATGGAGTTCCAATGCTGTCGACACCCACACTCACTGCGCATACTTGGAGGTCTTCTTTTGAGTTGGACCTAGCAGAAGCAAAATGGTAGTTGTCTATGGGAGTGCTATTCGTAGTGGCTGAGAGTGTACAAAATAGGAAAGTGCACAGTGAGCAACTGTACGATTGATACTGCGCACCCGCTATGTTTAACTGCGTATCCATTTGTTGCTGCTAAATTGCGATTGGGTCGTGGGATGGAAGGTGACACTCTAAGTTGTTTCATTATTGGAATGAGGTCCAATGCACCATGAAATCGATACCAAGCTATTCCATTCCAAATTCACCTATGGTCATACTGGGCCTCAGACCACGTGCTTAGGAGAAAGTGAAGGAGCAAGATAGATTCGCGGTTTGACAATGTTTATCAGGACTGATTTTCCATTAGCAATTTTATTAATAAAAACCAATCCCACCACACTGACTCTGTGGCATTGGGTCAAAGTAACAAACAACAATCTTTTACTTCACCAGGTGCCATTTACGCTCCAGTGTTTTCTTTACCAACCATGCAGGTTTTACTCTGCACCACATTATAATAATAGTGATTCCCCTGGGTGCCATCGGTTCACACTTTTTTTTTTTCTTGACCCGAATCCAATCAGGTATCAAAGCGCTTACATAGCACCAGTTACGTTACATGAGGACACCCATTCATTTTTTTTGTTAGGCACGGGAGATTAAGTGATTTGCCCAGAATCACAGGAAGTTCAGCGACATTACCGAGACAGGTCCCAGGTCAAACAGGATTACTTTAGAAGCAATCCCAGAGTCATTGGATGATCATCCAACTACTCTAGAAGTCATTTTCACATCATCAGACATCATCAAGCTCTTGAAGTCATCAGCAGAGTTTAGAAACTTGAGCTCGATGACTTGTGGATGACTTCAAAATGAGCATCTGATGACTTCACAAGGTGTGACTATTCCTGATGACTTCAGGAGGATTTAAGAATGAGTATGCGATGACTTCACAAGGTGTGACTATTCCTGATGATTTCGGGAAGACTTAAGAATGAGTATGCGATGACTTCACAAGGTGTGACTATTCCTGATGCCTTCAGGAGGATTTAAGAATGAGGTCGAGCGCCCTAGCCGTTAGGCCAAGTCCACTTGTTAGTGCTTTCATCTCTTTAAGTTCAGTGCCTGACAGGTTAATTGTTTATCCAGTAGGACGGTTAATGACTCCTAAATGAGTCCACTGGGTTTATAATGCTTATATTTACTTATTCCATTTTCAATAATTTCCTGCCCCACAATCAGCAGCGGAATTTGCAAGTTGCTTAAAACTTTGCAATTCATCAGTACTCCATATATTGAAACCACATTTGAACTGGTATACTTGAAATGCCAGATAAGTTTCCACAAATCCATGTGAGCAATAGTGAGATGCAGGCCTTCTTGTGAACATGGAATCTAGAGCCACTGAAACTGCACTCTGAGTAATTGATCAGGATTATTATTTTACCATGGCAGCACTCCTGCGGTAAACATTCATTACATCGCAACTATCACAACGCTTATGCCATTACAACGCACTGCTATTACAACGCACGTGCCTTTACCACGCATGCCTTTACAACAAATTTCGCTGTAAAGGTATGAGAAACTCTGGGATAATTTCATTTACTACAGAGACAGCACTTGCAAAAACTGGAAAACGTTTCAGTTGTTAACACAGCCTTTGTCAACCATATATTTATGTGATAATTTTAGGGTGGGTTTTTGGGTATGAAGGGTAATTTTAGGGTGGTTCTGGGTTTTTGGGCGGGAAGGGTAATTTGTGGGTTTCGGGTGGGTTTGGGTTTTTGGGTGGAAGGGTAATTTTAGGGTTTGGGGTTGGGTTTTTGGATAGAAAGGGTAATTTTCGGTTCACGGTGGGTTTGGGTTTTTGGGTGGGGAAGGTAAATTTAGGGTTATGGGGGTTTAAAAAATGAATATATTTAAAAATATATAGAAATATAAATACATATACAAATGTGTGTGTCAATACAAACACATATACATATATATATATATATATATATATATATATATATATATATATATATATATATATATATATATATACCTACATATACATATTTATTTTTACCTACCATAAAAAAAATTACCGAGGGAATGCCTTTACCACTCATACCTTAGCATTGTGATGGCGTGCGTGGTAAAGGCATATGCGCGGTAACAGTTTGCGTTGTAATGTTAGTTCATTTTAATGGCATTTGCGTAGTAATACCCGCGTTGTAATGGCACGCATGGTTTGAGTACGCGTTGTAATGTCATACATTCCACACCTGCTATCCAACATATTTGAATAATGGCCCCAGTCAGTGTTTCCTTAAATTGAAAATAATGTGTGTTCAAGTTAATATGACTATGACACACAACTACAGTAATGTTTCCCTCTCCTGTTTGCACTGACACCCCAATTTAAAGTTACTGAAGAAACACAGCAGTTTTTCTTTTTCATAAAATAGTCAAAATGGCATTCATTTTATGGTGGTTTATTCTGTGCTGTATCTATCAGTGTGCCTTAGCAGGAAGTGTTCTCGCAATGTTGCAGTGATGAAGGCTACTACTGAGTGTCTCGCCTGGCATAGGCTGCGCGCATGCGCAGTCTCGCTGGCGAGATTTAATGATATGGGGTATTTTCTGTAAGGGGCATTAAGCCCCGCCCCTCTTCTCCATTGGCTGGCGTCACCATTTATGCTAAACGGTGGCCAGCCATTGGAAAAGAGCTCCTTGTGACGTATTCGCTCGGCTTTTTCGGCCGTCCCATTTGGACGGCCTCGCCTGCTTTGCGCTCGTCACCCCATGAAGACAAGAAACCTTTTAGCAGGCGAGAAAGCCGAGCAAATACGTCATGGCAAGCGCTTGTTTGTAACTTTCTAGGAGCACCCTCCCGCTTAACTGAACTCTTTGTAAACAGTTCAGAGTGAGGGAGGAGGGCTCAGAGGACAGTGTGTGCCCTTCCTCCCCTGGAATACAGAATCGGCGCGACGTGCAGGCTGAGAGAAGTGGGGGGGCAGAAGCCCTCCAGCAGTGACCAAGGGGGCTGCCCTGAGGCAGAGCAGGGGTTCGCTACCCTCTCCAGGGAGGACACTATCATTTACACACACACACACATTAATATATATATATATATTTTTTTTTTTGCAATTTTATTATAGCGCGAACTCAACACGAAGGTATTGCAGCGCTTTACATGAACACAAGTTATGTTACACAAGGTCCGTTATGTGTTTTAGACACGAGGATATTAAGAGAGTTGCCCAGGATCACGGGATGTTGAGCCAACGCCATGATTCGAATCTTGCTCCTCTCTTCCAAAGTCGGCAGCTCTTACCTTAGCGCCACATCCTCTAGGTCTATGGATGGAGGTTAGCTGCCCTTATCCACGGGTGACTGGTGGGGTGCCCACCCTTAGTGTAGAGTTTACTGCCCTCCACATGGGTAACTGATTTAGTGGGCTCCTTCAAGGGTGAGTCAGACCGAGGGGTTCTGCCCCGAGACAGAGGTTAGCTGTTTCTTAAATCAGAGGCTGCTGGTCAGATGCCCACCTCGAGGGTGGGGTCACCTAGGGACCTGCCCTTCTCCACGCGTGGTAGAGGAAAGCAGCCCCCGCTGCCCCGCGTGCGCAGGCAGCCAGGGCTCTCCAGCGCCAGGGGGTCAACTTGCAGGCTGAGAGAAGTGGGGGAGGGCAGAAGCCCTCCAGCTGTGACCAAGGGGGCTGCCCTGAGGTAGAGCCGGGGTTCACTACCCTCTCCAGGGAGGACACAATCATTTACACACACACACACATATCAATATATATATTTATTTTTTATTTGCAATTTTATTATAGGGCGAACTCAACATGAAGGTATTGGAGCGCTTTACATGAACAGAAGTTATGTTACACAAGGTGAGTTATGTGTTTTAGACACAAGGATATTAATAGAGTTTCCCAGGATCACGGGATGTTGAGCTAACGCCGTGACTCGAATCTTGCTCCCCTGTTCCAAAGTGGGCAGCTCTTACCTTAGCGCCACATCCTCTAGGTCTATGGATGGAGGTTAGCTGCCCTTATCCACGGGTGACTGGTGGGGTGCCCACCTTTAGTGTAGAGTTTACTGCCCTCCATATGGGTAACTGATTTAGTGGGCTCCTTCAAGGGTGAGTCAGACCAAGGGGTGCTGCCCCAAGACAGAGGTTAGCTGTTTCTTAAATCAGAGGCTGCTGGTCAGATGCCCACGTCGAGGGTTGGGTCACCTAGGGACCTGCCCTTCTCCACGCGTGGTAGAGGAAAGCAGACCCCGCCGCCCCGCGCGCGCAGGCAGCCAGGGCACTCCAGCGCCAGGGGGTCTATGCGCACTGACGGGCGGACCTAGCTCTGAGGGAGATTCCAGTAAGTGAGGAGTGTGTGTTGGGGGGAGGGGGAGGGGGGAGGGGCCGAGGTCTCGGAGAGGACTATGGCAGTGGAATCAGTATTAGTGCCGCGCACCGGGTGCTTCGTGCTGAGCTCTTTTCCGGAGCGGTGCTGACGGCAGTTGCCACCGCCTGGGAACAGGAAAGGAGGCACCCGGTGTGGGAGGGCCCGGTCCAATGTCAGGATGAGGGCCCTGGATCAACGCTGTCCTGCCTGCGCTTCCTGCATTGTCCGCCCAGCAAGCGCCCCACGTTCCCCCGAAAGTCCCACAGAGCAGGGAAAAGGCCCAGCGTCAGTGCTCACTTTTCCAGAATTTTCAGTGACGCACTAGAGGGGGCTCTTGCGCTGCCAGCCATTTGGAGAGCATCCTAACACGCACACGCCTTCCCTTCTGGGGGACCTTCCATGACCGTGCATGCACTTTCCCTCCTTTCTCCAAGAGCACCGACTCCTCACTCCTTCCTTCTACCCTGATCTTAGACTGATCTCTTCTCGTGGACGCGAAGCCCTTAGGCGCTTTTGAGTTATACCCGGATGCCAAGACATCTGGCGGAAGCTTCAAACATACTTTCACGATTTTCCCTCCACCTTTGCCCGCTAGTTTGACGTCTGCGACACAAGTGCTATTTTATGGCCCTTGATATCACAGTTTTAAAGTGTCATAGCCAGTAACGCAGACGTCGCCATTACCTATGGTAATGTTACTTATTGTATCGACATGAGAAGGCTGAAAGGTTTTGTTGACCCTACTAGTCATGAAACCTGTCATTTCCAGGTTGCTTTCAGACATCTGAAGCCAACGCCAATCTCACTCTGCCCTGCCACTGTTTTAACATGAATATATCTCACAGCACTGCCATTACCTCGCCATTTTACTACCACTTCCAAGTGCTTGGCCTTATACTATACAAAACACATTCTGCATTGTGTCCCTGATAACTTTACTCATGCATAACCATTGCACATCGCTTCATATTACACCCACTGTGAATGTGTCAGCTGGGCTACTTGGAAGACAAGGTGCCCACATTGATATCACCAGGACTACCGTAGCCTCTGTACTAGCAGTGTCCCTGTGTTGATGCCTGAGGATGGGGTTCCATGTCTACCACAGGCTCTGTACAAGCAGGATCTATACTGTGATGTCAAGAAATTAATTTGCAGCTCCACCATGAGCTCTGTACAAGCAGTGCACACACATGGTTGTCTGCATTACATATGAGATTACAGGTCTGCCATGAGCTCTGTACGAGCAGTGCGCCTACATTGCTGTCTGCAAATGGGTTTACGGGTCGACGATAGGCTCTGTACAAGCACTGCAATTACGCTGCTGTCTGCAGATGGGTTTACAGGTCTACCATAGGTTCTGTAGAAGCAGTGCACTTACGCTGCTGTCTGCAGATGGGTTTACAGGTCTACCATAGGCTCTGTACAAGCACTACACTTACGCTGCTGTCTCCAGATGGGTTTACAGGTCTACCATAGGCTCTGTGGAAGCAGTGCACTTACGCTGCTGTCTCCAGATGGGCTTACAGGTCTACCATGGTCTCTGTACAAGAAGTGCACATACATTGCTATCTGCAGATGGGTTTACAGGTCTACCATAGGCTCTGCACGAGCAGTGCACTTACGCTGCTGTCTGCAGATGGGATTACAGGTCTACCATGGGCTCTGTACGAGCAGTGCACATACATTGTTGTCTGCAGATGGGATTAGAGGTCTACCATAGGCTTTGTACGAGTAGTGCACATACATTGCTGTCTGCAGATAGGTTTACAGGTCTACCATAGGTTCTGTAGAAGCAGTGCACTTACGCTGCTGTCTGCAGATGGGTTTACAGGTCTACCTTAGGCTCTGTACAAGCACTACACTTACGCTGCTGTCTCCAGATGGGTTTACAGGTCTACCATAGGCTCTGTGGAAGCAGTGCACTTACGCTGCTGTCTCCAGATGGGTTTACAGGTCTACCATGGGCTCTGTACAAGAAGTGCACATACATTGCTATCTGCAGATGGGTTTACAGGTCTACCATAGGCTCTGCACGAGCAGTGCACTTACGCTGCTGTCTGCAGATGGGATTACAGGTCTACCATGGGCTCTGTACGAGCAGTGCACATACATTGTTGTCTGCAGATGGGATTACAGGTCTACCATAGGCTCTGTACGAGTAGTGCACATACATTGCTGTCTGCAGATAGGTTTACAGGTCTACCATAGGTTCTGTAGAAGCAGTGCACTTACGCTGCTGTCTGCAGATGGGTTTACAGGTCTACCATAGGCTCTGTACAAGCACTACACTTACGCTGCTGTCTCCAGATGGGTTTACAGGTCTACAATAGGCTCTGTGGAAGCAGTGCACTTACGCTGCTGTCTCCAGATGGGTTTACAGGTCTACCATAGGATCTGTACAAGCACTGCACTTACGCTGCTGTCTGCAGATGGGTTTACAGGTCTACCATAGGCTCTGTACAAGCACTGCACTTACGCTGCTGTCTGCAGATGGGTTTACAGGTCTACCCTCCCTTCTACACAAGCTGAGTCTGTACATTGATGCCTGGAGATGGGTTTACAGGTCTATCGTAGCTTCTGTACAAGCAGTGTACATACGTTGAAGTCTGGTAATGGGTTTCTAGGTGTATGCTACCTTCTGTACATGCAGGGTCGGTACATTGATGTCTAAAGATGGGGTTAGATGAATACCCTACCTTCTATGCAAGCAGAGTCCAAACTTTGATGTCTGGAGATAGGTTTTCAGGTCTACTGTATCTCTTGTTTAAGCAGGGTCCATACATTGATGTCTGGAGATGGGTTTGCAGAACTACCGTATCCTTTGTAGAATCAGTTTCAATACGTTGATTTCTGGAGATTGGTTTCTAGGTGTACAGTAGCTTCTGTGCAAGCAGTATCCGTAGGCTGATGTCCAGGGATGGGTTTACAGGTGAACCCCACCTTCTGTACAAGCAGGGTCCATAGGCTGATGTCCAGGGATGGGTTTACAGGAGTACCCCACCTTCTGTACAAGCAGGGTCCGTACTTGGTTCCTGGGGATGGGTTTGCGGGTCTACCGTAGCTTCTATACAATCAGAGTCCAGACATGGATGTCTGGAGATGCGTTTGTCTTGCACTGAACTCATCTGTTTCATATATAAAGTGCTCTGCTGCTTTTGGGCCTTACATGCACTATATAAAAATGTCAAACAAATCATAAAATGTGAAACATTGTAAAGTCATATTGCTGCATGCTGGAGCCTTACCGTTTCCTTCTCAAAAACAAAATTACATTGTCCAGGCAAGCCTTTGTCAGTCGGATTTTTACAATCTCAGTGGACAGGGCCTTTTATTTGGCTCCCTTTGAGACCTGGTGTGGGTTTTCCATCAGCATGTATCCTCTTTTCTTTAGTAGGTGGCTTTGATGTCACTGCAAAATCGGAAGAGCCCAAAGAGGCAGCCACATTTCACCGATGCCACAGACAACCACAGGGAACTCTGTGCAACCAGCTCTCACCCATTCGAGCCTCCATTTTGTGAAAGTTTGAGATTTTGGCAAACAATCCTTACACGTTAGTACATCGAAGCTATGGAACAAGATTCTTGTGTAAATCAGGCACCTCCAGAAACTTGCCCTACCGCAAAGTGCCTGGAGCCCTGCACTTTATGGTCACAAGAGGGGGACCATAAGGTCACAAGAAAGTGAAACAGCTTGATGCTTAGCAGGTGGCAAATGGATTGGCTATGCTCCACCATTCACGGATTACAATCTTCAAATTCTGTGCTGTTTTCACGGTATTTATTTTTGTATCTCAATTCTTTACTGCTTTTCCAAAAAGGATATGGCCACATTGTAGGCCACATACTGTAAAATACGATCAAACAAACCAAATCAGTATTGCACAAGTGCTTCTGGAAAATCACATTATTTAAATCACATTTCCAAATAAACCGACATAATTAACAAAGCAAAGGAAGTAAGCTGCAAAAACAGTAGTCGGTGCACAGCTAATGCCCTGAGCTCTTCGAGGAACTGTAGAGAGCAGGTATTATGTGTTATTTAATTTCTAAGAACTAGGGTACATGCAGTAAAACCCAGTAATGCTGAAATTATGACTAAATAGATAATATAGACATACTGCATCTGACCCAATTTAACTGCAGTGGGCCTGAATTTTCATTTTTAGGTCTCGCCTGACCCAGCGCATGCGCTGGACTGGCGAGACTTTTAGTAAGGGCTTAAAAAAATGCTGCCGCCGGCCACAGCTTGCAGTGCATGTGCGCGGGCACGCGCCGAAGTTGATCGCGATCACTTTCACTTTCGCGGGAGCACGGCCGCTATGATGTTCTCCGTGAGCCAATGCTTGTTTCTACACTCGTTAATCTGCCCTTTCCTACGCTTTTTCCTGACCTCTTCAACACAATACCATCATTCCACTTCTTAACCCCTCTTTTGAATATTTCCAATCTAGCGCCCTTCTTCAATTTCGTTCTGATTGGATTAAGTTTTCTCTCTCTCAACTCCTACTCTCATCAGTTTGGATTCGGTCTGATGCATTCCAGCCAAACTGTCCTTTAAATTCACTAAATGTCGCACTTCTTGCCTTTTCAAGACTTATTTGTCTCAAATGCATGCTTTTGATACAGTTGACAGTTTGATGTCTTCTCTCAATTGTTTCTTCTTCCTACATATATAGTGCTGACCTCATTTGGCTGGCATCGTCCCTTGTCCACTGCACCCACTGCACCCACTGCAGACTCCTGCTTTGATATTAGCCCCAAAGTCTATTCTTCTTTACTGTGGAGATCCCACCCGAAGCTGTTTTTATGCATACTAACCCTCTAGTTCCTCTTGTTTATTTAATAACAAATATTCATAAATATTTCTCTATACCTTCAGCTTCCCATCTGTTTCTTATCTCTTGAGTACATACCACCAGATGTCTCCGTCTCTTCTCGCTACCTTAATTTCAGTAAACGGATACCGTTTTCCGTGCTCCCTCTTCATGCATGTCTACCACCATCGATCAGTGTTTTGCCAAACATCCTGCTCCTCTTCTGTGTACAAACTCATGTGATCTTGGTCTCCTCATTCTTTTTATACAAGTGTCTTGCCCGGATCCATTGCTACCTATTATAAAACAGCATGAAAATTTGCTCTTTATAACCTGCCAATCTACTAATCTTCACTATGTTTTTTACTGGCATTACCGCACACCTTGACTTCTGAGCTTCTCTTTTGATCTTTGTATCCGCCTTAGCCGAAATGTATCGCTTCAATGTGCTTTTTCAAACTTCCTCTTCCAGAAACTTCAAAAACAAGCATTGGCATAGCCAATAGGTCTCGCCTTTGGGACCTATTAAGTGTTTAGCCATGCAGCACTTGATGTTGTTGCACCAAGAATATTGTGCTGGATAACTAAACACTAATAAGGTCCCAAAGGCGAGACCTATTGTCTATGCCAATGCTGGTTATTACTGAAAAGGGTTCATTGTTTAGCTTGTTTCAAGAGTGCAATGTAATTTCCCTTAATAATAATAATCCACATTTGTAAAGCGAACAATCACCCATAAGGGTCTGTAGGCACTGGGGGCCGTCGGGAAGATTAAGCAAGCTTTCCCTTGTATGCAGGTTAAAGGGAAGAATTAAATATTTAGAACTTAGGCAGTCTCTGGAGTGGCCTATTTTATGTTGCACAGTTTCTGTGATGCTGATTGGTTTATGTCATGTATCTTAGTTAATACAACCCATAGAATCACCTGATGCAATGCAGAAAGCGTTCTATTTCACTCCACTGAAAAATTAAAATTGGCCTTTTCTGGTATGTGTGCCAGACATTTCTGCAACTTTTACCGATCATATCCTCATGTCGGATTGTTACTTACCTTATACTTGAGAGAATTTTGTAAGACTTTTCCTTGCTTCCATACTGTTCATGTTCCTATGTTGGACTGTTATCTGATTTATTGACCTCTCGCAATTGGCGATTTTGTATGCATTACTGGTGTTGATGTGAATATGGCTAACTAACTATTTTTTGCCTTCTGTGATGATTTTTAATTTTGGAAAAACCTTTGTGATCTTGACTTTGAATTTTGACTAGCAAAGGTTTTCTTCATTTGCACTAGGGTTCTGCGCTTGGGACTCACACGGTCCCAATCCTGCAAATTGGCTTCTTAGATTTATTGGTGCAAAGGGCTGACAACCCTGTTGAACCCAATGAATGCAAAAGGAAATTACTGAAAATCCAATTATATGGAACTCTGACCGCTACAAAACCTATGAAATTTTGAAGTATCAAATCTAACCCATTTCCCTTAATTAAATGATATAATTTGTCTTCCCTTGTCTCTGGTGAGAAAGAGTCCAGTATGAATGGAATGCTATTTGACAGACGAATCCTACAAGATGCCACCATGCAGATGGTTACAAAGGATGCGTTGCACTGAACATAGATAGGCAGAAGATTTTAGTTTAAGGACACAATTGGACCCAACGCATACTTTTTTATTAAAAAAATATTGTCATTTATCATGGACAGCAGAGGAACCAGAATAGAAATAAACATTTGCAATGCAATAGGTCTAGCATTTAGGCGACTTTCAGCTATTGACATTGCAAATAACAATGCCTTTCATTTTTGTTTTCGTTTTTAAAACATAAATAAAAGGCATTGTCATTTACAATGCCAATAGCTTAAACTTGCGTAAATGCGAGACCTATTGCATTGTAAATGCTTTTTGTTGGCTGTTGCTAGTGTATGACGAAGACTTGGGCCACGCTTTGCAGCAGAGCATAGCTAATAGTGCAGCACCATCGGTAGGATGACCAGAGGTCCCGAATTTCCCCAGATAGTCACGGTTTTTAGAGGACTTTCCCAGACGTCTCAACGCTTTTTTAAAAGTTTAAATGCATGGCCCGGATTTTGGGACAAAGGTCAAGTCATCAAGGAAAGCAGAATTTAAAGGTATGCTTTCCTTTTCCACGGGACGCCTTTAAAGTCCAAAATTATTAAAATAATGTATTTACTTCTTTCAGGAAGCGCAGGAGGAGGCCAGCTGCAAGCTTCCAGCCGAGGGGAGACAGAGAAAGTGGGGCTGAGGGCAGGGGGGGACTTAGGGTGGAAGGTAAGTCACACCTAATGTTATAACTTTAAATTTGTGTCTATATATATATATTCACAGAAAAAACCATAGGTTTCAGGCACGTTATAGTTAGAAATTAGCATTTAAAAAACCTTAGAAATTCACTGAAAAAAACCTATGTTTTAGGGAAAGTTATACTTAGTTGGACATTTCACTCGTACAAAACCAGAGAAATTCCCCGTTATAGTTAGTTCTGCTAACTATAACTCGCGGCCCCGCAATGCACTGCTGATGACGCCACATATTACATCACTCATGACATGGTCAGTGACAATGCTTTTTTAGGCCCTGGGGGTCCTTGTGGGACCCCCTGAGCAGGCCTAGGGGGTCAGGGTGTTTCCACCCTGCCCCTTTTTCTTGTTTTTTGCGTTTGTGTTTTTGTTTTCTTGGGCCTCGGTTACAGAGGCACAAAATGGCTGCCAACACTTCCTGGTTTGGAGTGATGACAGCCAATTAGAATAAAGCACGTGGTCGGGAGGGTGCGCGGATCCACCGCGCCTCTATAAATCGAAGCTTTTATTTTTTGATTTTCTCAGCAACTACTGAACGGATTTACACCATCTAAAAAAAATGTCTCTTTATGAACCAAGGGCTACCTTTTTGCCAAATTTGGTGTAATTCCGTTCAGCAGTTCAAGCTGTAACCGTGTCTAAAGTTTCCTATGGGAATTAACATGGAGAAAACACGTTTTGGGACCCCCCTTTTTTCTCGGCCCACAGTTCAGAGGATGAAGAGGTATCAGAGCGAGTCGAGACCAGACACCTAGTGACAGTAAGTGGGTAAACATCCTCTGGATAAGCATTTGATAGTGTACCATTAAATGGCAGCACTGGGTAGGGCCCTCAACTGTCCAGGAGCATGCATTACCTACCTGACATTCACCCCCTCACCTACAACAGAAATATCCATGATTCTTTGCTAGGCATTCCTGATTTGGTAGATTCTATGCAGTTTTAATAGCACCCCCCCACTTGCCCACAATCACCTAAAACCAGATTAAGTGTTCCCGTTTCAGTTTGCTACCACTAGGGAAGGTGAGAGACACTGCTAGGTAATCGCTAAGGAGAGTAAAGGTTTCTGGAGTCATACCAGAAGACCCAGAAATAATTACAATGATTCTAAAACCAGAAGAGATGGAAGAACACAAAAATAAAGATTGGGCATTGATATCTAACATGTTGTTGGCAGCTATATAGTAGCATTGAGATGGAAAACAACTTTGCTGTTAACGATAATAGACTGCGTCAGAAGACTATAGACAACTTTAGCAATGGAAATGGTAATTGTGGAGGTCCCCAATCAGAGACACAACTTCTGTACCACATTAACGACGTTGCTAGACTTTCGGCAAACACAATCAACACTTCTCTACTACCCTCACACCTTGCACGCTCTCAGACTTCACTGGGACCCCCTGATCAATCCAAATAACAAAAGCTATGCACAAATTAATAATAGAGGGAAATACCATCTCGTAAGAGACCCAAAACCAAAGTATCCGAAAAAATCCCCATGAAACAACAAAATGCGACTCAAGTGAGACAACCATAGAAGATCACTGGGCTCAGAGTGGGGGCAGAGAAGACAAGGCTTTTCTTTTTTTCATATTAAGATTACAGTATTGATCAGTGAGTACTACTATAAAGCATCATACGGATGGAAAACTCAACATTGTTGATAACAGCAACACATTATTTAAATGTATTAAGAAAATGTGGCTGGAGTCTAAAGACAATGAAAATGAAAAGTAAGATTAATAATATATCCCGGTCTAAAAGAGTGCAACTAGGGAAGGAGTGAGCAATAATGAAATGCATTACTGGGGTGTATTGCTAATTTGTGCCCTGGCTTTCCAAAGAAGCTGTAGTGCATTGTCTATAGATTGTAAGGTTTTCCTTGTAGCCCGAAATACGGCTTACAAGCTCTCTCAGTATCAGGGACCCTGATCCTTTCGAGAGGATTTTTTAAAAAAAGCACTCGCAAAAAAAAAAAAATCAGGGAAGCGCACATAGCCACCTGAGTGAGAATCTACATCGGAGGGATTTGATTGTTGTATGTAAGCAGGTTTACTGGACCCCAGTCATAAAGTTAAAGAGCAAACACTTTGAAGACCTCAAGCACAGAACACATGAAAGTGACCTGTATGAATTTGACCTGGCGCTATGCAATACCCACTGCATACGGGATCAGTGTGTTAAACACCAACTGTACAGGCTAAAGCCACAAAACAACATGCTGGCAGAGGGGGAGGGCTGTCGGGAACAGGCAAACTGACACTACAAAGAGTGGTTATCAGTATGGTGCAAATTCCCGGTTTGAAAATGTAATAGTGCATGGTTTGTGGGGTTCCAAGGTGTGCCCAACTAGGTTAGTGGGAAGTCACCAATAATTTGAAGGAAGTGTTCCACCCTGGAAAAGTTTGTAAATTTGCTCAGTCCGTGACAGGAAAAGGTTATACTTCCATTGTGGGAATGGGAGTGAAACACCCCCATATTTAATGGGGGCCTAGGAGAAGGGTTTTTCTACAGCGACATGCTCCCCATGGAAAAACAAAACAATGTAACAAAGACAAATAAACATTAATGTTACAGTTCTATGTGCACACGTTTTCACCTAGAAAAAAATTCCAAAGCCCAAAAAATATTTAGAATAACTGCTTCTTACCACACTACTGCTGCATCCAAGAGCTGTAAATACCAGAGCTTATCATTACCCAATTTATGGTACTCAATTTACTGACCTTTAGAAGGAAGGAAGGATGAGTCTGCCTGGCTGGAATACATACTCCTGACCTCTGGCACACACCATTTGTTCACACTGTGTTGAGTTCATGGAGTCACCCTGCTGGCTTTCAGCTAACCTGATTTGCATATGAATACTGTTCGAAAATTACAACTGGTTTCGTTTTTCAGAGTACTCCTAGAAATATTGGAGTAGTGAAATAAAGTTGGGAAATAAATTATTTTGTGATCATGTCTGTATCACAAATAGGAGAATGTAAAAGGGGAATTTCCCTCCTAGCCGCAACTTGGATAGGATGAATCAATGGTTTGTGATAGCAGTTGTGGAGGAAAACTTCTGTGCAGATGCAGAAACAACAAGCATTGGCAAAGCCAAGAGGTCTAGCCTATGCAAGAGCTATTGGCGTTGCCAATGAGTTTTAACCAAAGTGGAGTAGAGTGGAATGCTATGGCGTGGCATAGGGAGTTGTGGAGTGGCGTAGAGTTAAGTGGTGTGTCATAGAGTGGACTAGTGTAGATTGTTTTGGAGCGTCGTGGAGGTAGTAGATTGTCGTAGAGTGGAAGGGCGTAGAGTGGAGTACAGTTAAGTGGCATAAATTTGATTAGAGTGTTGTAGTGTGGAGCCGCACTTAGTATCGTAGAGTGGAGCGGCATAGAGGGTGTTGCGTAGAGAGGTTCAGAGTGTTGTAGAGTAGAGTGATGGAGTGGATTAGATCGTTAGAGGTGTGTGCCATGGAGTAGTGCAGGAGAGTGGAATGGCAACATGGGGTAGAGTGTTATAGAGTTGAGTGAGGTAGAGTGGAGTCGCATAGAGTGGAGGGGAGCTGTGAAGTAGTGTGTCCTAGAATAGAGCGGAGTAAAGTGTCATGGAGTGGCATAGAGGGAGTTGCATAGAGAGTTGTAGAGTGGAGTAGTGTCATAGAGTGTCAGAGTGGAGTAATGTTGTGGAGTGGCATAGAGTGGAGTAGAGTGTCAAGGAGTGGAATAGAGTTTAATGGAGTAGAGCATCACAGAGTGAAGTATCGTCAACTGTAGTGTTGTGGATTGTCAAAGAGTGGACTAGAGTGAAGTGGTGTAAAGTACAGTGACGCAGTGTAGATTGGCGTAGAGTGCATTGGTTTGGACTGGTTAGTAGAGTGGTGCAGGATAGATTGCAATGGTGTGAAGTAGCATAGGGTAGATTGTTTAAAAGTAGAGTGAAGTAGCGCAGAGTGGAGTGGTGCAGGGTAGAGTGCAAAGTTGTACAGTGCAGTAAAGTGCATTGGTGCAGAATAGATTAGAGTGGCAAAGTGGAGTGGCATAGAGTGGTGCCAAGTGCAGTGGCAAAGAGTGCGGTGGTGCAGAGTAAAGTGGCATTGACTTCAGTAGTGAAGAGCAGTATTCTAGAGTGTTAGAGTGCAGTGTCATGGAGTAGAGTGGTGCAGAATACAGTGGTGCAGTGGCAAAGAGTGCAGTGGTGCATAGTAGAGCGGAGTAGTAGAGAGCACTGGCGTAGAGTGGACAAGTGTAGAGTGAACTGGTACAGAGTGCAGTGTCAGCGTGGAATGGTGCACAGTAGATTAGAGTTGTGTAGAGGGCAGTAGAGTGGTGTAGAGTGTGCAGTGTTGAATATCAGAGTGCAGTGGCTTAAAGTGGTGCAGAGTAAAGTGATGTAGAGTATAGTGGCGTAGAGTAGAATATTGCAGAATAGAGTATAGTGGCGTACAGTGCAGTGGTGCAGAGTAGACTGGCTTAGAGTGTATTGTTTTGAGTAAAATGGTGTAGAGTGCAGCGGGGTAGAGTGCGGTGGGACACAGTGGAGTGGCGCAGGGTATATTGCAGTGACATACAGTTGAGTGGCACAGTGTGGAATGGTGCAGAGTGGAGTGGTGCAGAGTAGATTGCAATGGTGTAGTGTGGAGTGGCGCAGAGTGTAGTGGCATAGAGCAGTGTCAGAGTGCAGTATCACAAAGTGCAGTAGTGCAGAGTAGATAATAGTGGCTTAGAGTGAATTGGCATTGAGTACAGGGGCGAACAGTGCAGTAGTACATAGTAGAGTAGTGTGGGGGTAGAGTGCATTGCCATAGATTACAGTGGTGTAGAGTAGAGAGGTGTCACGAGAAGCGCTTTAGAGTGGAATGATGCAGGGTATGCTGCACTGTGGAGTGTTGTACTGTGGAGTGGGGCAGATTGGAATGGGGTAAAGTGGAATATGCATGGTGTGGTAGCACACTGCCAATACAGACAACAGATCTTCAATTGAAATGACCATTATATTTCCACAGACTTACAGTTTTACTGATAAAAGTATACAGGGCACAAACGATAAAGTGTGGATATGTCATCTCTTACTGTATTGAGTTGATATTAAAATCTTTGTTCATTTGTTCTTTCCATATTCCGAAATATCTGAACAGTTAATTTACAGACATTTAAAAAGAAATCGTGCTAGAAAAAAAAAATCATAAAGCTCACCCAGAGTGGCAAGCATGATTGTCAAATAAATTGTTGCACTTTGAAGTCAGAGAAAGAAAAGTAAACACCGAACTCCCTGGAAGACAGGTTCTGGCATTTGACCACGGTCTTTAAATGTACAGCAAATGTGACAAGAACAAGATTTAAAGACCTCTTATTTACAGTTTTGTTACAGTAAATAAGGATTGGGTAAGGGGAAGGATGAACTTAAGCTGGACAGCATAATACAAACAGAGCCAACAAATAGAAACGCAGAAAATGTAAGTTACAAACCACAAAGCCAATGGTGAGCAACAAGTGGAATGCATTTCCAGGGAGCTTTCCGAATGTCCCCAAGACGTCATTAGCAAATAGGCTTTGATGTAAAAACAGAAATGATTGAACTATGTGCAACTGACCAGGGCATGCTAATCCGAGAGCAATCCTGGTCTGGTGTATAGGGCAATCTGGCAGTGCTAGCAGGGCCTGTCTGACTGTATTAGCCATTTTTGTAGGCCCTTTTTATGGTCTGGTCGTATGGTTTTTACTGTTGATTTTCCCGATATTACCATAAAAATTGCCTACAGCAAGCACAAACGTATGTAGTCTACCTTACCTTGCAAAACACTATTACCATTGGTCCTGGACCCAGTGTGGCTGTTAGCCCAGAGCATTCAAAACTATATAATACCACAACCACAACAGTTAGTGCAACAACTGAGGGAATATGCGAGACAGCGAGACACCAGAGCGCACCGTGTAGTGTAGGTGTGTCGGGATAGATCTATAAGTGTGTTGTTTAAATAAGATACCTTAGGACTGGGGGTCTGGTGTCAGAGCAAGGGTGGGAGATCCTGGCCCTTGACAGTCAACACAGTATGGGAACCACGGCATTGAGGTACACATTAACTTAGAAGCTCTTGTAGGGGGCAGTCCGGTGACATTCGAGTTGCTTTGACCCGCAGCAAAATGTACAGCAAAAACCCTTAGGTCACCTTGACCAGAACAACCCCATCAGATGTCCCCAGAGCAACTCTGTATTCCACCTTGACCATAACACATTCTTGCAGCCTGAGAAGTTTGACAATGCAGCACATGTTGCACCAACACCTCACTGTTGAGGCACAATCGGGCCCAGAATCTGCAGGAAGAGCCAGGGAAAATAGTGAACATAATACAATGTCTGCATCAAATGCATGGCCACAGCAACCTTCATACTGCCCTGTGACAATTAATCAAACACAATGAAAAAGCAGATAGGTGATATCCAACAGTACTAAGCATTCCTAACGACTCCACAGCCCTTCCACCTCCTGAAACAAAGAAGGCAAAACTACTAACTAAAAGAAATGCAGGGATGGGTTGGTTCCTGAATACAGCAATACATTGCTATTAAATTACGAACAATTTAGCATGCGCTATTAATTGCCAAGAAGTGTGGCCTCTTAGTTCTGCTCTGTTGCACACACTACATTAATCTATACATAAGGCCGTGCAGTTGGAAATGCCTGGATCACCGTTTTACACAGTAATAGCGTACTCTCGAGCTGGGGGGCTTGAGGGAAATACCTCAGTCTCCCTCCTCTATGCTCCTTGTTCAATTATAAAACTGTGGGTACAGAAAACAGTTTAAAGCTTGTAGGAAATGCCTTTAACCATGCTCAGTCCTACTCAGGGACTTAAATGGGACGGTACTGAGTATACTTGCACTTCCGAATTTTTCCTCACTTGAGTACCCCCTTGGCTACAGAGAGTACTGGTACTCTGGGGGCAGTAGCCAGAGTCATGCTACCTATGTGTCACAACGTAAGAAAGGCGTTGCTCTGCTTCTAACGAGACTGACTGCCAGAAGAGCTGTGAATTTATGCACTAACAGCCAGTGGTCGAAGTGGGCGGGAACGGCAAGGCACGGCGTGCCCCTACTTCTTTAAATGAATCAACCCAGTTCCCCTACTTTTTGATTGAAACATGCGCTCTAGGACAGCAGAAATAGCCAAGGCCTACAGATAAGGCTCGGCGTTCCTGGCCGTTTGGGGACGGGCGGGTGGTCAGAGAAGGACTCTGTATTGTCCTTCTAGCCCAGAGAAGACAAGGACAGTGTCCACATCTGCTTTGCTGCTGGCAGCTGCCCACCCCTCTCTCTTTCTTCCTCTTATTCCCTCTCTTTCTGTCTAGCTCCTCCTCACTTACTGAAAACCGTGACTTCAAGAAACAGTTCTCACCCTCTCTTTCCTCATTTCGTTTATTTGTTCCCCTGTGAAATGGATCCAAAAAAGGAAACCCTTTTGCTGGAAATGTCGTATTTTTTGATATTTTTCTATTCCGAAGTGCAGCCTCAGGAATAAATGCTTCAAAATATGAAAAGTAAATAAATTACTAAATAAAGCAAGGCAGAGTGATCGCAAAGTGGCCAGATTGATTTTATTCACACCCAAACACATTAGCGTCACTTTACATAGTTTGCCACCGAAGGCTACTTTTGCCTTCTTGTCTTTCTTGAACAGCGTTGTTTCCCCAGGGCGGGGAAGTGCACCAATCCTGGAGGTACTGTAATACCTGATTGATGGGTGAATTGGAAAACAAAATGTGTACCGCAGCTCTGTGTTTACGGATGTGGTCTTTTTAAACCATACTGCTTATGTTTTCTAAGAATATAGGCAATGGACATTGAAATGGGTTCCTTCCGGGCCATGTAGTCAGGTCCTTAACTTTTCAGGCAAAAGCACCCACTGATTTCTAACTAGTGAGTGTAAACGCGTTAAGGTTGTTGTTCCTGCTTACGTTTCACATGCTTTACTTAATCTTGCATTCCCTATGAATGTTTGCTTTTTCCATGATGTTACTTTTTTTATGAAGCATATTGCTCGTCCAGTGCGTAATTTGAATTGAGTTGCATCCTTTGGGTTGTAGTTGAAGGCAGTGCGAGTTTCTCTCAGTTGGGCAGTATGGTGTTCAGTGGGGGAAGAGGATGTGGCAGTATGGTCAGAGCTGCCAAATTTGGAACTGGGACCCCGGTTCAGCCTTCATGACCAGTCCCCTAGACCACTCTCCTGAGGGAGCACTTTCCAATGCTAGACCTTAGAAGGCCCCGCAAGACCTTAGAAGCCCTGATGTTTTAGCACCAGCAGGTGGACCGTAGCGGTGGCAAGTATGGGTTAACCTTGAAGGCCTGTCCACCACAATCCATACTGAAGTTCACCTCCAGTGTTGCTGACAGGCCTATGAAGAAGCACACCCTAGGTCACAGGACCCTTGAGAAGGGCCGGCTCTAGGGCGGTGCGCAGTGGCGTAACGAAAGTTGAAGGGGCCCCCCTGCAAGGTACACAGAGGGGCCCCCATTCTGGATTTAATTCGGAGCTCTCTGGTGTGAGTAGAGTGCTGAGGGGGCCCCCTGCAGCTCGGGCCCCCCACGCACTGCGGGGGATGCGGGGGCCTGTGTTACGCCCCTACGGTGCGACCAGTGTGATTGCACCGGGCTCGGACTTTGGGTGGGGGTGTCAGCAACAATAAAAATTTCACAATAACTCTGGTGATTAATCTTCTTCCTAGAGAGAGATCAGAGTTTTGTCTAGTGGAAGTTTTGACTCATAGAAAGGTAGCGCAGAGGGTTAATGTGCCTGCTGCAAAAACATGTACCATGCAGATCACAAAGTGCACACAATGTAAATAGGTCAGTAGGTTACTGCTTTTGTCAGAGAGATCTTTTTGTTACTTTCAGTTTATAAGTTAAAATCCCAACATAGAACAGTGAGCTATTAACTGTCATACAAGAGCTGCATGGAAGTTATAAATTAGAACGTTATGGTTTTTCCCCCAGTCTTTGATTATCCTAATGTTGCAAAAAGTGTTCATTTGGATAGAAAACAATTCTGATTATTAAAGAGAAACCCCCAACCATGGTATTATGTTTTAAATTCTGAGTTTGTGTTTCTCCAGATCAATCACTAATAAACTATACTGCCTACTAGTATGGTTGTCATGGGACTCCTACACCTTGTAGTCCTTAGTCATATGTAGCATTTCCTATACAGTGATTTACACACATATAATTGATTGTCTCCGTGTACTGTGTGTGATGTAAAGTGCTCTGACACCTTACACTTGGATGAGTGGCGCTGTAAATCATACAAAGCCTGCTGAGATTTTCTGTGAAGCTAACTTTCCTCGCTTCTTCTTCTGCCGGGACACCTGTGGGCGGAGTGATTCTTACAGCAGGGAGCTTCGAGGTGAAACGGCGCCCTGCAGTGTATCCTGCCATGGAAGCATACCAAATACTAGTCAGGAGCAGCTTCTGAACCTTCGCGAGGGAAACATAATGTCCCAAGGAAGGCTCTGTCTGTCCTCCTTTCCGTTAGTTTTGGGCAGTCAGCGCTACCCACAAAATCTCAAGGCAGCGCTACACACAAAATCCCAAATTAGTATACATTTGAGAGATGTCCGTGTGCGATGCAGCCTTACAAGTACTGTGGTGGGAAAACAGCAAGGGGAGTCCGGCAACGGCTCTTTCTTTTTTTAAAGTGCCAAAAATGGGTTATACACAGTTTGACCACCTCAGCACAAAAACTATAACTCGTGCTTTTTGTTCTTCACTAAAAATAACTTTGAGCTGCTGATGAATTATATTGCTCCGACTCATTTTAATTTTCCGGGCTGCCAGGGAGCCTGCACACACCACACTGATTGACAGGGCCCAGGGTCTTTCTTTATCAAACATCATTTGTGCGGATGAAGCGCATTAGAAATGCGGACATTGGCGTGACGAATGTTGACAGCCAGGCCCAGTGGGAAGGGCATGCCACTGATCATGAGACTTCTTACAAAAAACAGTGGACCCTAGTAGTTGGGGGATTAAGATAAGGATAGACACAAACTAAATAGTATTTATGTCCTTTGTCCATCCGGACAGGAATTTATTTGGCGATGCACAAAATCAGAAAGTAATGTCAAGGGGGCACAGCCCGTGACCTACAGTGAACAAGACAAAACAACAAATATAGGCAACAGCGAGCAAATCGGTCTGTATACTTATAACCAGTGAACAGACTTGATTATAATTTTAGTGACCATTGTACATGGCATTCACAAGCATATTCAGTACATATGATCCTATTGTGTCGACGACGTTTCGATGCCGAAAAACAAAATAAATGGCATCATCTTCAGGACAAATATATAAATCATGTTTGTCTTGGAATTATAAACAATTTGCCTTTCATGCAAGGCTGGTCTATAAAGCGGGGAAGGTAGTTCAGGTAGAGACAGATTAAGACCATCAGTGGTGCGTCGATATCAGGATATCCCGCGTATTTATCAAGGAAACCGTCCAGATCACGGCTCAAGTGGTGCCGGTTGCAGAATCGCAGAACGCGGCATCTCTGATCATGAGACGGCATCGGCTGCTCATCCATACACATTATGAAGAGGGCATGCATGATGGAAATATCAATAATCCCTCATTTATTAGCGCTGTGAAGTAACACTGGGGTGATTCACAGTGCTACATAAAGCTCCTCACAAATAAATGAATAGGCGCTACTTTACCTTTAAAATGTAACCTTTGATTAACTAAGCAGTTTATAACCTATATATTGATTCTCACAACCCACAAATCAAAATAGTTATTTAAGAAAGCTATGTAGCTACCTGCTGTATTAAAACAAGCATTAAAAATGCAATAGGTCTCGCCTTTCATTAAGTTAAAGCCATTTGCTTTGCTATACAATACCATTAGTAAAGCAAATGGCTTTAACTTAATCAAAGGCGAGACCTATTGCATTTTCAATGCTTGTTGTAAATTATACTTTTTTTTGTATTGAAGCTGTACACGAGGACACATTCATTTGTAGTAGGCACGGGAAGATGATATAATTTGCCCCGAATCACAGGTTGCTGAGCTGACTCCGAGATTAGAACCTGGATCTCCAGTTTTAAAGTTGCCTGCTCTGCCCTTTAAACCTCCTGGGTGATAGATTGTTAAGGGGCGCACCACTGCCTTTTCCACCCTAGGGAGCTGTAATTTTTTAGGCACTGCGGTACGACAAAAGCGCATACACCCGGAAAATAAATGGCTCCCACAGACAAACAATTTTGCGCTCATTTCAAATGGGGATAAACAGTTCATCCAGACAGCTGAAGCTTGTTTAGCTGACATCATAGACAACATACCAGAATGTACCTGTGCATGTTCCTTGCCATGGCATACATGACATCATCAGTCAGCCAGGGTGTAGCTATTGTTAGTACAGCAGGTGCAGTGGCACCGGGTCATGAGTAGCCCACAGCGTACCAATTGCTGTTGAGTTTTACAGTGGAAGCATAGGTCATGGTCAAAGGTCATGGGGTCCATTCGCTGCAACTTTGCTATAAAAGTGCAGTAATTCACGGTTTTCCTCCTAACAGCGCTAAAATTGGTGGGATTGCTCAATTTTGTGGTGTTCAAAAGTAAAAGTAAAAGTGCTAGTCCAGAAATACAACATATGGTTGAGTGAAACACAGCATGGACATGTCGCAACCTACTTGGCAGTCACGTGAATCCTGGTTAATCCAAACATAGATTTCAAACTCCCTAACTTCTGACAGTGGTTAAAATAGTAACTACTCTCCAGTGACACACAGCCGGGTGCTAAAATGAAAGCCCTGCGCCGTTGTTGGTAAGAATGAGGTTTTACTTGGTAGTTAACATCAGTATAATTGTGGGTAACCGTTTCCATCAAGCTGCTCTTATCTTGGAAGCTCTTTCAAATGCGCACTCACGCAGTTGCTAAAGAAAGAAGGGTGCGCGCGCCAAGGAGTCTGTGGCAGTGTGAGCAGTTCCTTTAAGTTTCAATGTGCATTTTATTGCCGAGAAAAGTAACATTTGTCATCAGGCTACCCTTATCCAGGAAAGTCTTTGAAATGCACACACACGTAAATGCTAAAAGAAATAAGGGTGCATGGACAAAGAAGTCTGTGTCAGTGAGAGCATTTTATATGGTTTGTGTTTTGTTGTATTGAAGCTATAAACAAGGAAACATTCATTTTTAGTAAGCACGGGAAGATGAAGTTGCTTGCCCAGAATCACAGGATGCTGAGGCGACGCCGAGACTGGACAGGTGTAATACACAGGAAAGTGCTATGACCATCTATCAGCAGTGATTAGAAAACATAACAAGAATAATTGAGATCATGAACATCAAATATCACAAGTCTTGCCTCGGAAAGTAGCCACAAGTGCGAGTTCCCAAAATTCATCTTTCCTTGGCACATCACCAACAAGGAAGACAAAAGTAGCGTGTGTCTTCCCGTGGGCCCGAGCTGCTGTACGTCAGTCTCGCGCCCAGATTGAAGTGTCACTTTAATCTCGCTAAACGCCGGCTTTGAAGCGGCAAGGGGCGGGGAGCGCATTCCAGGCGGGGGAGCGGACCCTTTGAAGTAGGTGCACGCGCCAGTGGGCTGAAGCGCTTCCCAAAAGCGGATTGCATGGCGGCACGATGCACGTTATTGTGCGCGTGCTCGCCATGCAATCCACTTTTGGGAGCACTTTGAAATGCCCCTTTACTAGAGTCTCGCATAGCGATTGCTATCGTAATAGCTAGGCGAGACCTAAAAAGCACCAGGCGCTAAGTTAGGGTACTGGCATTAACACAGCTATGCAAGTCAGCCCAGGAAGAGTAGCTTCAGAGGAAAAGCTGTTCATTGTTAGAATGCTTGTTACAGTATATTTAATTAGAAGACTGCACCATTTCCACTCACGGTCTGACTCCGGTCATCACATCCTTGAACATAAAACCTGCGAGATCTGTTTTATTTGAAGTAAATTTACACTTGTAAGCGATCTGCTTTTCAACTGCATGGCCATATGTGTGTCTGAAAAGGTGGTTAATTAATGTGTGTGCTTTTAAGAATACATAATAAATGCACTGACGGCACTGGTGGCAACAATGTATTTTAGGTCTGAGAACGGCAATTTCCTAACCATTTAACATCAGTGTGCAGGGGAGAGGTCAGAAGAAGAGGCACCAGAGGAGGGAGAACACTATCCAAAGCAGTAAGACAAATATCCCTGTGTGAACCAGAATTGCCAGGGACCGCCACAAACTCGTAACAACAAAATAATCAGCTAGAAGTCTTGCCCTTGATGACGAATAAGAAGTGTTGCTCAGCTCATTCACACGTGAACTGAAATGGCCCACAGAAGACCACAGCCCACATATGTGCGCGAAATCGCCAGATCTGAAATAAAAGCCCTCATCGACTCATGTGCGTCAGTAAACATAAAGGGCACCCTGCATTAAAAGTGCCTCCGACCTAGGCCAAAGCTCACACCGTCACACACCAAGATCTTTACATATGGCTGCCACTTCCCACTGCCCCTACGAGGAAGCATGACCATGCAGGGGAGATCCAGTGACCAGGAAGTCACAACCGCATTCCATGTGGTCGACAAGGTAGGCCACACCATGTTAGGGAGACACACTGTGCTAGATTTAGCGCCCGTGTAGCTTACACAGAATGTGAATGAACTGCAAGCTGATGAACTTTTGAACAAATTCCTTGAACACTTCAGTGGCCTAGTGTGCCTGAAAGCCCCACCAATCAAGTTGCACATTGACCGTTCCGTCAAGCCTGTGGTCCTCCGCCACCACTGAGTGCTGTTCCATCTGAGGCCACTGGTAGAGCAGGAGCTCGACAAGCTTGGAGTCATTGAGAGAGTGTCAGGACCAATACCCCTGGACGCCCCCTATGGTCCTAGTTGAAAAAAACGAAAACAGCCAAGAAAAATGCTCGTCTGTATTAACATGCGTCTCCTGAATCGAGCCATCAGGCAGGAATGGCACATCACACCCACAATGGACGACATCATTGCCGACCTGAACATGGCTCCCAAAACTAGACCTGAATGCTGGATATCACAAGTTACTCTCCTTAGTAGAACGACCTTCTCCACTCATCTGGGACTACACTGGAACAAATGGCTGAATCGCTGCATATCCTCAGTGACAGAAGTATTTCAAGATGTGATAAAGGGCACCAGGGTGTCATCAATGTGAGCGACAACATCCTCGTCAACTCGGCAACTGCTGAAAAAAACCATTGGCACTTATGAGCTACCCTGAAGCGTCTCTGGGAGCACAGAGTCCCACTACACAAAGAGAAATGCTAATTTTTCACATGTTCATCGAGTTCTTTGTCTAAGTCTTCAAACAAGACGGGGTACAAGTTGAACCCCGAACAAACAAGCCCCTGCAATGTTAACTGGCTCCGAAGTGAACAGTTTCCTGGGCATGGCCACCTACTGTGACAGACCCAATCCAAATCTGGCGATCATTGCCAAGCAGCTGAGAGCCCTGACCAAAGCTGAGGTTGGCTAGACATGGAGCCAGATAGAATATGACGCCTTACAGAAAGTGAAAGCGGCTCTCCTGAATAAATCCACCAACACCTATTTTGACCCCAAGAAGCAGACAGAGATGCTCGTAGATGCGAATACCGTAAGCCTGGGAGCCATACTTACCCAGGTGGTGGAACCGGGGAGGTGGGCAATGCTGGCGTTTGCAAGTAAATTGCTAACTCAAACTGAAACGCGCTATGCACAGATCGAGAGAGAGGTCTTGGCAATCAGGTAGGCATGTAGACATTTCCATTTATATCTAGGCGGAAGGCCATTCAGAGTGGTCACGGACCATCAACCACTTCTCACCCTTTTCCGAGGCTGTGCTTCGCATCCTCCACCGCAAATTAAAAGATAGTCCAGCCAGCTGCAGCACTACCACATGGAAGTAGTCTACCGACCAGGTTCCAAAACCCAGCAGACTTCCTTTCAAGCCACCCACCACAAGCAGCTGAACCAGGAGCCGGCAGTACTGATGCTGGTGAGGATTACCTCAACAATATCTCACAAAACGCCTACCCACAAGCATTTAGCCTCAACAACATCACAGAAGCCATGAAGGCTGATGCAGTACTTTTGAGAGAGATGGATGCCATGCAGAGCGGTTTCTGGCAGAACTTCCTGCGAGTTGCCAACAACTGTGCTGGCCCAGATGAAGAGAGGCTGGTCAAAATGTGGGGAGAGTAAGCAAATAATTCAGCACCAGTCAGGACGGCATCCTATTGCGGGGCCATCGACCTATGATCCCAGCAAGTCTACATCATCAAATTACATAGTTGGCCCACGGAGGGCACCAGGAGGCTGTGAAGATAAAGTCCTGCATGCCGGAAAAAGTGTGGTTTCCTGACCTCAATGCCGGGGTGAATGAGATCGTGCGACAATGTCCCACGTGCCAATTCACGAGTTCCCAGGAACCCACAGCACCCATCATCATAGCAGTAACTCTGCACAGTCTTGTGGCCCTAAGTAAGCCTAGACTTTGGGAGTTTTCCGGGAGGAAAAGCCACAATAGTCCTGGTGAACAAATACTCCAAATACCCCATTGTCAAGGTGATCGACTCAACGGCTTTCACTAATGTTGCACCAGTGATGGAAAAGACTTTTGCAATGTTTGATCTCCCAGTTGAGATCAAAACTGATAACGGGCCACCATTTCAAGGGTCAGATTTCGAAGACCTGCTCAGTCACCTGGGAATACATCACTGCTGTGTCACTCAGAAATGGCCACAGGCAAATGGTGAGGCTGAAAGATTCATGCACACTTTCAACACGGCACTCAAGATTGCAGTACCTGAAGGAGCTATCCCCGAACTTAGCCTCCAAAGGTTCCTCTGCAAATACCGCGGAACACCGCATTGAACCACCCGAGTCACGTGGTTACTGATGTTCAATGGACCCAGGAGAGAAACTATCCCATTGCACCCGGGTGGATTCAGCCACCCTATGACCCCCAGAAAAGTCAAGCTCAGAGCACTAAGAAAAAGATGTGCATGAGCTGGAGGGGAAAGACATGGATGATCTTGCCAGGCGACAAAGTTATTATCAGAGACCACAAGCCAGAGTGGAAATTCAGGACACCTTTTGAACCTGGGGTGTGGACAGTGCTTGGTGTCGAAGGCACTATGATCACTGTAAAGAAAGGCAGGGAAGCAATCACGAGAAACGTCTCATGGTTTAGGAACATAGACCTGCCCAGTCAATATGAACGAGCCGAAGAACATAAAACTAGAGGAAGTGAGCTGCCCGATACCAAGGGGCCCCTTTGGACCACCCCCGGTTACAAGGCCCAAGGTCAAGCAAGTGAGGAGAACAGGGACACTGAGGACACTCAGAACACTTGGGGTGCAGAGAGAGGACACCAGACTGCTCACAGCACCAGCGGGCCAAGGGCTCAGAAACTTTATCATATTCAACAATGACAATTTCAGACTGAGTTGGGAAAGGATGTAGTGAGCCACTCGGGACCCTCCCATGGAAGCCTACACCCTGATATGCACCTTTCATATCTTTCTACCCATACAGTATAGCGGTGTACGTGGGTGCTTCATTGCCTTCAGAAGGGTTTAGCCGTTATTCAGCAGGAACCTTGTCCCCTGCCACAAAGCATTTTACTTGATAGAGAAGACGCCTCCCAGATGCGGCAGGATTACGGCAAGTTCCACCAGCAGGTTCAACCGTCACTCAGGGCTTTTCATCACCTTGTGCTCCTTTGTGTGGCAGTATAAGGTGGAGTAGAGCGTCTAGTTAGAAGCCGTCCCCAGTCAGACTTTAAACTGCTTTCTAACATACCCGGGCTCTAATAACTGGTTAACCAGCACCTCAATTGTACTTTACCAAACACGTTGCAAACAAATCTTTTCAAAGAGCTTCCATGTTTTTCTTGTAAAACTCACAGGATCGAATGAAAGGCAAACTTTTTGAACATGTCACTGCCAAGCACTGAGTACACTGTTCACTACTTGAAAGTTGAACTTTCTACTGCTAAGTTAGAAAATCACCTTTGCCCACTTGCTTCTGGACCTTGCCAATACCAAACCCAGAAGTACAACTCTGCGTGACTGAACCATGCAATTTGGATTTTGCTACTCCCAAAAAACAAGGCCCAAGCAAAACTTTTCCTTCAGCACTGGATTAAGTCAAATAAGAATAAATATTTCATATTCCACAATGAGATATATATATATATATATATATATATATATATATATATATATATATATATTATATTATCTACTGGCGGTCGCCAGTAGATAGTTATAGTTAGGACCATGTTTCCATAGGAAATCCGCAACATTCTATTTGGAATAACTTTGGCGCCGGTTGACGAATCCTCGCGAAATTTTCAAAATAGGTGGGGCGCTCCGCTCCGCTCCTACCCTGAAAGTCTCGGGGGGATTCGTCAAGCGGAGGCTGAGAAAAAAGGGGGGTCCCAAAACGCGTTTTCCCCATGCATTTTCCCATAGGACCTTTAGTCCGAGCTACAGCCCGAACGGCTGAACAGAATTACTTGAAATTTGGCAGAGAGGTAGTCCTCAGGTCAGAGATGTGCCTTTTGCAGGTCTGGTGTAAATCTGTTCAGTAGGTCCTGAGAAAATAGCATTTAAATCAATATATATATATATATCTGTAAGTGCGCTCCGTGCGCTTACGGTAAGCTTACCGTACGCGTACGGTGCCGTGCGCGAGCTCAATTCTGATTGGTGGTTACATGACTGTAAACATTCGAATCGGTCGAAATCAGAAAGTGTCGGCCGCCATTTTCTGTCTCTCGCACTGAAAAACAAAGGTGGATAACGTGAAAAGGGGGCAACGAAGAGAGTTGCAGACCCCCTAGCGTTTGTCAGGGGTCCACGAAGGACCAAAAAGTACGGAAAATACATTTAATAATTTTTAAAAAAAATCACGGAGTGCGCGTACGGTAAGCTTACCGTACGCGCACGGCAAAAAAAAATAATAAAAAAAAAAAACGAAATAATCACATTTATTAAATAAATTGAAGGAACCGCAAGGTAGAAAAAAAAATTGTTGCTGTGTAAAAAAAGGCGAGGCGCGCACGGTATGAACTGCGCAACGTGGGCGCTCGGTGCGCAAAGCGCACCGAGTACCCACAGCGCGCACATGGTGCGCGAAGCGCACCGTGCGCGCAGGGTGTGCGCACGGTGAAAAACCAGAAAAAAAAATTACAAATAAATACATAACTTAGCATTTAAAAAAACGTACAAATTCACTGAAAAAACCATAGGTTTCACACACGTTATAGTTAGGAATTAGCATTTAAAAAACCTTGCAAATTCACTTAAAAAACCATAGGTTTCACACATGTTATAGTTAGCTGTACATTTCACTCGTAAAAAACCAATGAAATTCCACGTTATAGTTAGATCAGGTAACTATAACTTGCGCGACCGCAATCCACAATGTGTCATTTCAGATGTCATCATTGATGTGAAGAGTGATGTCACTGACCATGTCATGAGTGATGTAATATGTGACGTCATCAGCAGTTTATTGTGGGCGCGCAAGTTATAGTTACCTGATCTAACTATAACGTGGAATTTCATTGGTTTTTTTACGAGTGAAATGTACAGCCAACTATAACGTGTGTGAAACCTATGGTTTTTTCAGTGAATATATATATATCTATATATATATATATATGCCGTATTTTGTGCACTATCAGTCTTGAATATTAACCTCTTGAAAAAACAACTTAAACGTTTCTTGAAGGATATTGTTGCTTTATATCTGAGAAACCTGATGTAAGGCTATTTTGGGATTCCTGCTTGGTCTACTTGAAAGCCACCTGGGCGATTGCTAGGTCGATCTGAGCTGAACAGCGGGTTTCATATCCTAACAAAGCTAATTTATGTGCGGCATATGGCCATGCACGGCCCGCAGCGAGGTGCTTATTACCAGGTAAAGTGGCAGTAAAAATCTTGGGGTCACCGCAAAAGATCCAAAATATCTGAAAAGGGGGGAAACGGGGGCAGGGCATCTGCAGCAGCAGTAGAATGCTAAAGACATTTGCTTCACAGTCCAGTTTGTTTTAATGAAATGTACTATTTTTCTGTCTATGTTATGTTCTGAACGCAGGAATGAAAGATCAGCAGACACAGATACAGGGATGAGACTTGACCATTCTTTATCTTTGCTTGACTTCTGGGTACCTTGTCTACCTGCTGTTCCTGCGCTGCTCTACTATGCATGGTCTTACGCCTCCCACGCTTCCTGTACAGACTTTGTGGCAGGAAGTGGTGTTACGTGTCCTGGCTGTGAACTTGGCATGGTCCTAGTGTCTTCCTAGTGGCATCATATCCTTTCAGAAAGACACAAAACAAGCATTGTGCTTCCACTGCTTGAAGTGTGTGGCAGCCCGCGCACACAAAAGCACCACAGCCAGATTTAAAAAAGTTACAAATATAAATCAATTAAAAAAAATAAGTGTGAAGCTTTGTATGCCCACTTCATAGTTACCCTCCTTCACCCCAATCCAAATGCAAGTGCACTCCTGCGGTACAAGAGCAGCATTCCTACCGTTTTATCTTGGTTTCTTTGCTGACTGTATAAAATATCTTATCAAACTATAACAAATACAGTATTGCATTCAGCAATTGCATCATTTCCTCGTTATGATTAAGCACTTCGTGCAAGATCAGCATATCATATTACTGTTTGGTACAAGGTACAGAAACATTTTACAATACTCCATTAAATTTAATTTGACAGAAAAAATACTTACGTTAAAGCTCCATTCATTGTATTAAGTATCAAAAAACGGCTGTGAGGCACACCCGTGCAATAGGCGTGCACCAAGTGTTCGTCCTTTGAGGGGGAAGTTAGTAGGATATCTTTTCTAATCACTGTCTTGTCATAAAACTCCTGGTGGCTTGCGGAACTGGGACCTCATCCACTCCAACAGACCAAGCCCGAACCACGGCATCAATCTGGACAGCAAACTCACCATGAACAACCAGATCAATGCAGTATCCTCAGTCTGCTTCCGCACCCTCCACATGATCCAGAAGATCTTTAAGTGGCTCCCAGTCAGCACCAGATGCACCGTTACACAAGCCCTCAACGCCAGCCGCTTGGAATACGGCAACACTCTCTATACAGGAATCACCACACACCTAATGAAGCGACTACAGACCATACAGAATCTGCGACCAGACTTATCCATGACCTCCCCAGGTGGACCCACATCACCCCCACACCTCAGGAAACTCCACTGGCCCCCTGGCCACAGGAGATGCCAATTCAAGATGCTAACCCACACCTGCAAAGCCCTGCTTAGTCAAGGACCAGTATACATCGGCAACGTCTGAGCTTTCACAAACCCTCCAGACACCTGCGCTCCACCTCCATCTCCCATACCCCCCACATCCGCCGAAGCAAGAGTGGGTGACGCTTATTCTCCTACCTGTCTGCGAAGGCCTGGGACAGCCTCCCCCTCCATTTCTGAACCTCACCCCCCCTGCAGGAATTCAGAAAGGAACTCAAGACCTAGTTGTTCAAATGATTTCACTCGAGCAGCAGAACCCCCAGCGCCCGGATAACCTTGCGGGTGATTACCAAAACTACACAAATCCAATTTGATTGATTGATAAAACTATACTTCATGTGCAGAGTAATTAGTTGACAGTGCTTTCGAGCCTTGTGGAAAGGCATGGCATAGAGAAAGGATGATACGGTCAAACTGCTAAGGCAACTCTTAGTAAAGCAAGACCTAGAAATGGCTGGCTTACATAGCAGGAACTTTTGTTGGTCAGTTCTGTTTCTCCCAGTCTCTTTTCAGTTCCTAATCTGCTAAAGGGTCTATCTTCCTAAGACAGCCACGTCTTTCTAACAAAACAGAAAAACATCTAAACGTTTCCCGATTTCCGTTCTCAGGCCGCCGTTATTTTGTACTATGCTCTCCCACTTTGCTCGTTCTGTAGATCATTTTGCCTTGTCTTATTCATTACTCTGCGAGAATTTGCCAAAGTGGCAAGTCTTCATCTCAATCCTGTGTTAATCAAAGTCAACACACAGCAAATCGAGTGTACTACAACACCATAGTCTTCAATGCATCACCTTAAAGGGGCCATCAGTACAAAGAAAAAAAAAATCTATTTACTCAGTACTGCATCAATAGCATTCACCAACACTGGGCATTCCAGAATGTTGATTTGTTGGATGATGTCTGCTTGGGTTTTTGAGAACAACTGCAACATTTTTTACCATATGGTCCCTTTAAAACAATGAGAATTACAGAAACTATCTCCCCTATTGATGAACAGCAAAGGAGACACAAGGACAAAAGGCTTTCCCACAACTCTCAACATCCATTCTGTAAGGCAAGACAAATGTGGAACAATCATCAGAAATCATAGTGCCAACAGGCACACCCTATTATGTCCTGATGCCTATGGTAGGAAACCCCTACACTTGCCCCGCTGATGGGAGCCATGCTTTTTCATATGCAAAAGAAATTACTGTGTTCATCCACCTGCCTAGAGTCAATGGGGACATTTTAAACCCTCTCTGGGGCACTTGAAAATTAATGTATAGATGGTCATTTTTCAGATAAAGAATGTATTTATATAGTTTTAACATAATAGTTTGTGGTCACTTCGGAGTGGTGGCAGAATCGTAGTAAAGCTAGGACACTATAGTCAATAGGAACTCGGTAGGATGCCTAGCATCCAACTGGTTGCTAGGAATCCTTATTAATTATTTTCTTCAGTTGCTGCCCTTTAGATTGTACCTGGTTAAAGGCCTGTACGAAAAGCTTTGTTTTAAGGAGTTTCCTAAAAGTAGGAGATAGGTTTCTGCCCCAAGAATGTGATTGATTGTTCCAGAATTTTTGGCACTGACCTTCGAGCATCTATGTCTGTATTTTAGTTACCTCAACTCTCTTTATTTTATCAGATATGAGTTAACTGGGATAAAGTATTTCGTTGTAATGAGGAGCTAGCTTTATACAAATCCTGGGGCTTTGCCTCAGTTGGCTTGTGAATTGTGCATTTGAATTTCTATCACAAGAAGCGAGTAAAGGAGATCTTTCAGTGCCCATTTCACATTGTCTTGGTTCCAGAGATTGAGACCAAATCTCGCAAGTAAATTCTACACTCTTAGCTATCAATTTGTAAGGTATTTTACTGACCACTGTATGCATTTCACAATGGTAAAGGTGTCCATTCAGACTGGATACCCTTGGTGTTGGGTTTGAAGAAGCGGGAGAACTTTCTGTAGGATGGAAGTTGATGCATTAATCATTGAGGCAAACCAGATGCCAACATCAAGAATGACCCCTAGGTTTTCAACTTAGGGCCCGATTCCAATCTCGCTAGGAAAGCCCTCCGTACAACTCCGATCTGGAGGGCTTTCCTAGCGAATCGCGTTGTGAGCGTCCGACCTGAATGAGTACGATTCACCCGTATGGTGACGGACTCGGTTCGCTCGGACTCCCCATTGAACTCTATAGGAGCCTGTATACCCAAACGCGTACACAGGCTCCCATAGCAAAAAGGGGTGGGTGGGGAAAAGCGTACACCCTGTGGCAGGCACCGCATGGTGCCCGCCACACTGTGCATGCTTGGATCAGGGGGACCGATGGGCACCCCCCCCCCCAGTGACTGATTCGTAGGGCCCCTGAAGTCAGATTCCCACAGCTGTTTCGTCTTGCTGCGACAAGAGTCGATACGGCGGTCCGAATTGTCCATTGTACTCCCTGGTTCGGAATCAGGCTCCGTTGCGTGGCACAATTCGTCGGACGGACAGGATCGGGTTTTGGAAACGATTCGGTTGACACGGACAAGATCTTCGCATCGTACTTGGTCGTTCGAAACGGGATGAGAATTCAGTCGGAAACATAGGCTCTGACTTGGATGCGCAGGTTTCGGAACCCGTCTGGAGGCCTTCCTAACGACATCAGAATTGGGCCCTAAGTTGGAGGGAACTGATCATGCTCAAAGACTGATTGATCAGTCACGGGGCAGGCACTGGAAGTGTGTTTCCTTGATATGCGGTTTTCATTTTGCACCCGTTTAGGGCGAGACAACTTCCTTTCATGTATCAATGTATGTTTGAGGCACTTAGTAATATTTAAAGGACTGCCAGAGTACTTAAGCTGATGGGAATTTAACCATCATCTCTGTACATTTGGAAATGCACCTGGTAGATAACCACTATTAGATGAAGGGAATGCATGTGCTTCATGAACAGTGGAAGGGAGAGAGACAAGCCTTGGGGATAGCTCATATCCATTTGCTTTGCACCAATACTACAGATTCAATTCTTAAAATCAGAGGTAAACTTTTTTATCCATTTTAAGAGAGCATCATTAATCACTGCCCACTCCCAAGTCTTTCGCAGTGAGTGGTTGAAGTACATGATTTCATATGCCAAAGAGACATGTGGAGGCAATAGCACAACTACTTTGCCTTCAGGAATGGTGGTGAGGAGTTCTTCTCCAGCGTTGGCAGGGTTGATTTCAGTTCCTTTCTTTGATCTGAACGGCTGCCGGTGGTTAAGAATGTTTATTCAAATTATTTCCAAAGTTACCTTTCAGTCTACACCTTTGCTTCGTAAAGGAGGAATTTAAACTGCCCGGTGGTTCTTCAGAGGTGAAGTGATGACCTTATGTTTCAGTGCGCATGGGACCACACCTATTTGATATAATTTAATTCGGTTTTTGATGTTGCAAGCCCATTATGGAAGAAATACTTTTTCTACAGAATGCAGTACATGGTTCTGCTTCTATAATTGGTCTTCTGAGCCAAGTTCCAGCAAAACACACCCAACAATCATGCTTTTAAATGATGCAAGTGTGTCTGCTGGTATGGAGCAATGGGGAGAGGGGGATGAAACTGCTTGTTTGACCAGGAGAGGTTTGCAGATTTTTGTTTTCTTTGAATCGAAAAACAAGGATGACCTTCGAGAAGTTGTGGCAGGGTTGTTATTGATCCCTGCTGCGTTGGGCAATTGTCTGAAAATGCTGAACATTTGCTTCATTAGGTTTAAGGCTTTGCTGCTGTCTTAGGTAAAGGCAGCTTTTTTCCCTTTGACAGCTTCAGGATGGACCGTGATATATCCTTGCACAATGTCTTCCCATTTCATAAGGCAACTTCAGACCTTTTCATTTCAGTTTGCAATTGGCTGTTTGAAGTTTTACCAATTTCGTATTAAATCATTTTTTGCCGGCTTTAAGGCACAATTTCATTTTCTTGATACATTTTACAGGTTCCAACAAATCAAGTGTTGTTAGGTTGTAACGGACGTCATGATTATCTGATGGTTCAGTGTCGCAGTTTTCCTCAAAACCATAACTATTTGTGCTGTTTCACTGTCAAGTGGGAATGGACTTTGAGTAAGGCTGACTGTCAGTGTGAGGAGTCAGGATCATATTTAAGGTTAAATAGCATAAAGGTGATTAGGGAATGATCCGGGAATGGCCAGGAGCTCTTGTCTTACCACTAACAAGGACAAAGTACTAATGTGGTTTTGGAAATATATGGTTGTTTGGGGCACAGCAATGAGATTCTACTGAAGCACCATATAGTGTTCTGATAATTTAGGATATTAAGGAGAGGAATTACAGGAATATATGAAAACACTCAGTAGTAATCATCTTCAAATTTACACGCCAGGTTGCGAAAGAGGAGAATGAGTTAATAGATATCAGGAATTCAGTGACAGGTGACAAATATGATTGCCCTTTTTAGAAAGGAGACCGCCTCGAATTCTGCTCTGCATACTAAGGTGCATGGTTTAAGAAACTAGTCAGTAATATCCCTCTTCAGGGAGATAAAGGACAAAAGGAACAAGTGTTCGACATGGGGAATGTTTCCAGATTAAAGCATCTACAATGGAAAATATCCCTGATAAGATGATGCTAACAAGATTGATGGTGCACTGGAGGATAGAAAACATGCTTCCAAAATTCATCCAAGACCAATTCCAATCTCGTCAGGATTAGAACTTCCTTCTGTAAATTAAATTCTGTAGAAACACTTGGACGTGTTAAGGACAGATGATGAACTGAAAGACGCTTTGTCATAAAAATAAATTAGTTACTTACAAAATATTACAGTGTCTTGGACATAGTAACAGAACCATGAGTCTAATGCTGCAGAAGAAATTTGTCGGTGTCTGCCACGCCAAATACTTGTTTCTAGTAAGGGCAAGACCTGTAAATTTGTCACACCTAAGGCAAAATAAAAGTTTAACAAACATGTAAAAAAAGAAACTGTGAAATTAAGACTTGCCTTAAATGTCCAAGTTGTATTTTATTCTCTGGCCATTCAACCAATATAGATAGGAAGCACAATAAATAAACTCAAAGTGAGAGTTTTATAAGGTGTTCATAATAATAGACCCTGCTTAAGCTGTTGCCTCATATTTTGCAGGCAACCAGCTCAGTAATCCAAATCTATTGACAGTAGAAGAGATCAGCAGGATTTTTTTGGAATGAGAGCAGAGGCAATCTAGAGCTAAGAGAATTAAGGCAACTTTACATCTGAGAAGAAGTTATAGCCATTTTTGTGACTTCAGGGGGCTATGATCTGTGCATGAATAGACATAAAATCATAAGCAGAACCATACTAATTTCCCCTCGCTTTCCTGTGCTGGTTATGATAGATCATACTAGGCAATGGCAGATAGAAGCATGCTGTCACTAAGCCATGAAACTGGATAAATATACAAGGATCTAAAATCGTGTAACTTCTTGAATATAAAATACTGCCAGTAAGACTTAGATATGTGTAAATATATGTGTGGCTCAAATAATTGGTAATTGATTATTAAGTAATATAGATTTCCTTCTGAACTTTTTTTTAATAATTCCAAATTAAGGGTTTACCTCATTGGGGTCGGACAGTCCCAGATAAGGCAGGTTTTGGTGGCCCCAGGACTTTGTAGCAAGTTTAATGGAAGGAAGCAGCTGTCTGAAACCTGCAGTTGCACTAAGATCTTTAAGGGTTCCAGGTCATGGGAGAATACCTGGATGAGGGTGTAACATGCTAAGTGATTAGGGCTCTTCACTATTTGAATAAATCAGCATACCTGCATATATTCACGCCATTTAGTTGTTGATTTAATATTGGGATTAACACCCATAAATTGAATTTACCTGTTAAGAATATTTAATGTGAAAGTGATTTTAAGCAGAATGTCTTGTTTACGAAACAGGTGTCTTAACAGGGATGTAAATAACTGCCATAATGTACTAATTTGGATCTTTTGAGCAGCTATACATTCAAAGGAAGCACTATTTGCAGCTCAGATCTTGCACAAAAACCACCTCTTGAGTTCTCTGTTCTTGTAGATTAGGTTATCTAGCTGAAGGAGTCCCTTGAATGAAGCCATTGGACTGAGTCTCCAAACCATGTCTCAGAAGGTCCTTTCTATTATATTTTTTATTTATTTATTTAGAGTGAAGACATTGAAGCACATTTGAATAAATTAGCTTACAAAATTAGAATCAACATATTGAATAAATCAGTACAACATAAATTCATTACACACATAAAAAAGCGATTTGCAGTATCCAAATACACAACTGGACAATAAAAAATCTTTACAAAATAAAGAGCAACATCCCATATCCCCAAGATGCGAATAAATTTTACAGTGGATCCTTTACCCTTAACAATCTTGTGTTCCAGTTCATATGCCTCCATTGTTTCTTTCCATCATTCTTCATACTTAGGCGAGAAGGCAAATTTCCAGTTTCTCAAAATCATTACCAAGCAGCATAATTTTTAGAGTGATTACTGATCCAAAAGATCCAATTTGAGTTCAAGCCTTTCCAGCACAGTGAGCTGAACGGTCTTCTTAAGGGCGCTCATAAATCGTTCAATGACACCATTCGCCTGTGGCCACAGAAGTGTGCTTTTCTGATTCTTGACATTAAGATGAGTGAGAGAACCTTTGAAATCTCGACTATTAAAAGGCGGACTTTGTCAGATTTATAAATTGAAGGAACACCCATGTTGCAAAGATATTTTCTAACCTATCAAAGACTCGGTCATGATTAGTAAGCAACAGAACATCCACAAGGGGAAAACGGGAGTATTCGTCAACAATTATTAGAAGAATATATAGTCAAGAAGCCCAACTAAGTCAATGGCAATCTTCTCCCATGCATGCTGTGAAAGATCAGACATGTTTAATGGATGTGGGGTTGTTTTGGATGACAACTCTCTTATCAAGACAACGGAACCATACTCGGTCCCGTAGAGCTTATTTAGTAGCAACAATGCCATAATGTTCCTCAGGTGCCATTTCAATGACTAGTTGTCTCAGACTATTCGGTATGATAATTCTCGAACCTCGTAATACAAGGCCTTCTTGGTTAACTGAAAGATTTTCCTGCACATTTTTTTATTTCTGGTATTGAATGTCATCATGAAGAGGTCGAGGATGTTTTCTGCAGGACTGATGTGTAACAAGGCCTTTGTTTATCAGCAAATCTTGATCGGTACTCATGGCAGCAATGATTTGTTCGACTGACATGGCAGCACGGGTACTGGATTTCATGAGGAAGTTAACATAAGCATCAGCTGCTTTAGACAGGGTACCATGACACCGCACTTGTGCACGAGAAGTAGTCAGCAGGGTTTTGGTCTTTTCCTGGACGATGCACAATCGTATAATCATAATCCTGTAAATCACAACCTCCACCTCTCAATGCGAGGTGGCATCTTGGCTTTAGGATTGTCAAAAATGGTTGGTAATGCTTGGTGGTCGGTAACAACAATAAAGAGCTTTCCATACAGTAACACAGAAAACTGTTCACAAGCCCACACCTCAGTGAGGTTTTCTTTTTCAAGTTGTGAGTAGGCACGTTCTGTCTGTGACAAACTCCTGCTGGCATGAGCCACAATGCGTCTTAGTGCATTTGGATGCCGTTCCCCTACCCCCAGCGCCTTGTGATCCTCAAGGGTGAGTAGCTGTGCTTTAAAAGCCCCTGATTGATTGACTGTGCTGGCCAAGTATGAGCCCTATCCCCACTAGGCTGTTAGCAACAATCTCTGTTAGTTGTTTCGGATCAAAGTGTGCCATTTCAGTGGCATTCTCAATTGCATGTTTGATTTTCTTGAAGCTTTGTTAACAGTCATGTGACTATCAAAATAGGATATTTAATTTGGTAAAGTCTCTCAATGGAGCACTTACAGTGGTAAAGTCACGTATATATATTAAACAGCAACAGGTCATACCAAGAAAGGATTGCAGCGTAGTTACATCTTGTAGGGGAGAAGTGGATGACAAAGCATGTACTTTATTTGCATCTGGAGTCACACCATCTGAAAAGATATGACCGAAGAATTTGAGTTTTGTTTTATGAAACTCACACGTTTCTGCATTTAGAGAGAACTGCATCAGCAAGTATACTACATACCTGTAAAAGAGCTCTATCGTGTTTCTTTCGGGTGCCCCCGAAATCCACCATGTCATCTGTGAAAGCATGTGTGACTGCCGGTATTATGCAACGAATGACATCTTGAAAGAGTTCTGCAGCTGACGACACTCTGAAACCCAGTCTTTTATATATAAACAAACCAACTGAGTTGAAGAGGTAGTAATGTACCTGCAATTCTTTTCCAGTTTGAGTTGGTGATACCATGTGTTCAAATCGAGGGGGGAAAATACTTTGGCTCCATTCAGCTGCATAATCATGTCAGCAATGTGAAGTCCTGGATGTCGTTCTCTTTCTATCGCCTGGTTAGCCTGCTGTATATCAACACAGATGTGCACGGCTCCCCCACTATCCTTTTTCGGCACTACTACTATGGGTGACACCCATGGCATCGGAAATGTGGATCGCTCAATGATGTCATGTTTTAATAGGGCCTAAAGTTCTTTCTCAACAGCCTCTTGTAAAGTAAATTCAATTTAGCGACTGGACAGATATCCTCCTTAATGTGAGGTTGCACTTTCGTGGTTTTAGGTTTACCTAGTCCATGAAACAAGGATGGAAACTGACTAACTATTTCATGATAGGCATTGACGTTGTTGACAGAAATTAGTCCCATGTCAGCAGCAGTCCTAAAACTGGTTAAACAGGCACTCAATTAAGTGCCTTGCAGGACATTAACTGATGCCTGTACCTCTGTCTTTTTATGCTTCATAGTTGCTACAAATTAACCTTGACTTTCCAGTGGCATTGAAGCAGGCCCTGTATACACTTTGTTTTTTCACAGGGTTAAATGGGGCAGTGGAGACAGTTCATTATACTTTTCCGATGGCATTATCGATGCACCACTGTCCATGATAAAAGGTATGTAGCACCCATTCACTTTCAGTGTGATTTTGGGAAAGTGCCCAAATGAAATTCTTGCTTTCACTTTTTATTCTCACTTTGATCGACATTCTTCCTTGCAAGAAGCTAATCAGACATGCACACATCGTTCAGTAGTCGACATTGACATTGCACACCCATCTTCCTCACTGTCGCTTGACAATGGTGGTGACAAACGTTAACACGAGGAACGTCATTCAGTTTCTATTTCCCTCAACTGATATTGCCGCTTAGCCTTGTGGGCGTGAGTGGAACGTCGCTGGGATCTTCTGGAGTCCATTTTGTTTTCTCAACATGATGCACTTGATCATTCCATCGCTTTACAAGCCATTACAAAATAGTTTTCTTTCCCACAGCATTTGAATATCTGTTCAATGGCAGGACATTTACACTCATGTGGAAAGGAAAATCCACACCAAAAACATAACTTCTTTTTCTTTGGAGACATTACTTTGTGGCCTTCTACTTTGTTTTTCAGACAGTTTTTCACATTCAGCACTGATTTATTTTTGGACATCCGGACTCCATGTTAGTGGCATGTCTGTCAGCTCGTTCTTCCTCTCTAGCAGCCATGAGTACTCGCTCCAGGGTCTCTTTTAGCATTCATCATCTGAAGGAATCAGAGAGACAACCATCTATTACTCGGAGACACATGGCCTTTTCATCATTAAACTTATTCAACTTGCAATGCTTGATGAGCGAATAAAGTCTTTCTACGAACTCATCAACTTTCTGCCATTCTTGGTTTAAAATGTACCTTTCTTAGTCAACATTTGGCATGGGATTGAACTTGGTGTTTAACGACTCTTTGATTTAACGGTACGTTACTTCATCACTGTGTGGTATTTTCTTTATCACTTCTTTTACTCCTCCACCGGCCAAGTTCTTTACATTTGTAATGATCTTTTTGTCATTTGCTTCTTCTAGAGCATCAATGAAATTATCAAATGTTTCGATCAAGGAAGTCCATCTGTCGCTAAGATTCTGTTTTTCGGCTGTATCAAAAGCAGGCAGTGGTTTCAGGAATGCGGCGGCACCGTATTTTACACTCTTTTCAGCAGCCATTTGAAAAACACAATTTCACTATTCTGACCACAGATCATGTCCTTTTAGTCAGTCTGACAGGATCCAACAGCCTCGTAAGCACAACCCATGCTTTTGCTTGTGTCGCGGTGCTTGGTACTGAGATTGGATGGCTCTCTTTTCTTTAGTTCTGGAGAGTGGAATTGCATTCTCAATATTTGGTTATTGCTGCCTCTGTTTCTTTGCATTTATGTGCTTCTACTCACAGCGTTCTCTTGCACCTAGCTGTCGCCACTCGTTGCATTCTATACCTGGTTGTCACTGCCTTTGGCGTTTCTTTGTGTCAGAAATATTTCTACTTCCAACGCTTCTTTTCATTCAGCTATCACTGCCTTTAGCGCTTCTTGGTACCTGGTTGTCACATCTTAAGAATGACGGCTCTGCGTTATATTGTGGAGCAGCATCTCATCTTGACTATACCAGCAAAGTTCTAGCCAACGACAAACAAACTTTCTGTAAGGCTTTCACCGTCTTTATAGGCCTTGCAATGGCTGGAGTAGCGCTTTGACTCAACATACGCCAATCGTCAATTTTCCAATTGAACTGAGGCACACATTGCATGCAAAAGCAGTTTGCTGGACCACCACAAACTCTCCAGGTGAGCACTTTTAGTTCTTCGGGGTGCAGGGTTTACAGAATCCCTATGTGTCACCAGCTGTAGCGACCTCCACAGCCCGGGAGCATACAAATAATCACACCACACAAGGACCTCGATATTACACTTCTTTACTCATCACAGTGTAACCGTCAACTGCCTGTAATAGGTCATGAATTTCTTAACCACTCCCAATAACTTACGTCACTCTTCTACAGAGTCCGTCAGGGACCAGAAGGGTCCCGCTTTCTTTTAACACACACAACACTACAATTCCCATGCCCAAGTTCAAAGATGACTGGAGGTGCATACGTTGTGCGCAGCTCGTCATTTTTTGGGCACGATTCCACAAAATTATTTGGAAAGAAAAGATCTACCTACAAAGACATTATGGAGCGTTTACAAAAAGATAAAGAAAGTAATGCATAATTACTCATGCATATCTACTAGCACACCGAGGTGTAACTCATAAGTTATTGCTAACCAACACTTCTGTGTGTAGATTTACAACTAGGTGTAGAATTACATGTCTCCTGGCACTTAAGTCGTAGGGTGGGGCCTTCTACAATAAGATTTGTAAGGGGAAATAAAGTTACTACTAATAACTGAACACGTAGGTGGCGATCTCTGCCACCATGGAAAAAATCTGCCTTTGAGAAAGTATAGGGAAATTATGTAAGTTTATTAGTCTTTAAAACATTATTACATTTCAAAGTATAACATAAATGTACATTCATTTTAAATATCCAATAACCTAGAACTAATTAACGATTACAGCACACGAACTCATCAGATCAAAAGTGCATTAAGTACTTAATTACATTAATCTCAGTCACTAACATTTTCATAGAATATTTAGTAAAAGTTGTTCAAAGTTATGCCTTACATTAATTTAAATACCTTTTTACATTTGTAAATGAGTTTAATCTTTCCAATTATGTTGATTTCGTTTAAAGAAAAAATTAAAAAAATGTATATATATATATATATATATATATACACATAGATACATATGTACATACATGTATAAATCACCCACACCCACATAATATATTAAGAGAGAAAGACAGTGAGAGACACAAAGCCATTTAATATTGAAATAATTTAACTAATGTAACAGTTCCTACAGTGCTATTTTCTTTTCTTGTATCCATTGTATTCTAAGGGAGAGTGCTGTAGTACCTATGAGTAGCCATGTCTGGTGCTCAACATACTCCACAGCTGGGCTGAAGTAAATCGAGTCCTCCTTTGACACCTTCATGACACTGTAGGAACGTTCGAACTGCAATTGTCTTACGCTTTCGTGGAGGTGTGTTTGCATTAGCATGTCTCCCCCCAAACCCCTCCACGTTTGTAGTAATGGTTTTCCATTTTTCTCCACTCCTCCTGGTCCCGCCCACATTTACTACTGAAAAGTACACTTACATGTGCAGAGATTTCCAACACCTTGGCAAAGTTCTCAGCAGAATAACGATAGGAGAGGAGGAACAGGAGGTTTCCATTTCAAGCCCTCTGAATGGTATTTTGTAGCACATAATTTGTCCTACTGCAGTACTATTTAAGGTACAAAAAAACTGAGTTTTTGAATAGGCTCCTTTGTGTCTAGCTTTTTATTATGAAGAATACAAATTTAATTTAACCGCTTATGAAGGGACAGCAAATGCTGAACTCACACACTGGGCTGCGATCTCTCTCACGCAAAACCGATGTCAAGCAAGAAACACAGGACACAGCTGTGCAAGCTTCCATTACACACAGAGGAGGCACAGTGCAGGCATCAGTGGTTTACGCCTACCTCATACAAAGAACAGGTCTGCTCTATCAGGGACTACAGGCAGAACATTTGCAATCTTCCCTCACATGTAGAAAATGTACAGAACACACAGCAGACGTACATGTTCTTTTCTTTTAGAGAGCAGGTACAGTATTTGCACACAGAGATGGGACAACATTGGCAGCAGCAGTGCAAGCTTCACTCCCAAAGAACAGGATTGGGTCCAGTAAATGCAGGGCAAGCTATCCTGACAAACACATAATAGGTACAACACGGGAAGCAACAATGGAAGGTTCGTTCATACACAAAGAACAGGTAGAGAGCATAGGCGCAGCAGAGTAAATGTCCTTTACACACACAAAATATGATATAAGGGCAGCAGTGGAAATCTTTATTAACATTCACAGAACAGGTAGAGCTTGGTCAAACAGCACAAGCTTCACAAACACACAGAACAAGTCTAGTTCAGCAACAAGCGAGATTCACAAGTGCAGTAGAGCAGCAACCATGCACCTCTCTTCTCCCACACAAGAAAAAGCATGGAGGGAAGAGTGCAAGCTTCCTAAATGTGCAGAGGAAGCTTAGCACAATTAACAGTGCAATCTGCCATCAAAGACAACAGGAAGGCAAGAATGGGGCAACTGGCTTTCACACACAAAAATACAACAGGTGCAGCACGGCAGCAGCAGTGGAAACAAACAGGAAGAACAGGAACAAAAAATTCCTTCACACACACACACACACGTAAGGTTCTACACAGGAAGGGGTGTATTTTAGTCAGTGAGCGGATGGTTGGGAGTCCTGGAGATTATACTGTGGCACAGTATCCCACCCCCACCCCAAAAAAAATACAGGTAAAAAACAAAACAAATGGTGCAAAAATTATTATGACCAGCTGTAGAGTAAGCAGACAAGGTGAAGGGAATTTAAGGGTGATGAGTTGAAAGGTGATATTTCAAAAACATTTCTCTATAGAATCATAAGGGACAACATAAGAAAACATGGGACTAGGGTTTTAGCGCTGAAAAACACCCAATGAGTGAGCTTCTTTGTGGCTGCATAACATATGAGTAATCTCCCAAATACAGTGCTAACCACTCAACTTAGCAAGTTTGAGCGGAAGTGAGGAGAAAGTAGGAAATAGTTCACAGACTGTCGAAGGCTGGCTAGAGGTTAGAACGAACACCAATCTCCACCCACTCAGGCAGTGAGAGGAAAGTCCATTTGAGGATAGAGATAACTCTATCTTGTGCACAGGTTCATCAGGATAAGGAGAGATGTCCTTACCAGTCAGACATGCTGCTCTTGTGATGGCTAGAAGGGCAGCATGTATAATGAAACACTGGTGTATTGTATTATAGGAACACCCATACTCAATGTCACTGTAAGGCAGTCAAGTCACCCGATGCCCCAGCAGAACGCAGTAGTGGATTTATTCTGCTTCAAGTTACATGTGCAGGCACACATGTTGTGAGACTCGCAAGTGTGGTAACGTCTTGGGAGGCTGCCAGTGCTTTAGGCCCGATTTGTAGCACTCGAGACCCCAGCAGTGAGCAGATTAGATGGTACTACTACATTGTAGTTACAGACGGTTGAAGAGCTGCCTAGTCACTTGTTGACAGCAAACCTGAAGGGTTTAAGCTTGTGGAATGAACTGAGAATAAAAGCAGTTTATTTCTGGGAGGCTGCAAACTGTGTACTGGAATTGACAGGGACCTGGGCTAAGGGCAGGAAGCAGAAATGGTTTTCCGCAGAATTCATCCTTCAAGTGCACAGGAATCTAAGCACAGTTCGAAAACTCGATAATTTGTTAGGTGGGATCAGACCCTCAGAATCCTACCTGGGGCAGACCAATGCACACTATACTTGGCTGGGTGAGTGCATGCCCAATCCACAGAATCCTACCTGGGGCAGACCAACGCACACTATACTTGGCTGGGTGAGTGCATGCCCAATCCCCAGAATCCTACCTGGGGCAGACCAATGCACACTATACTTGGCTGGGTGAGTGCATGCCCAATCCACAGAATCCTACATGGGGCACACCAATGCACACTATACTTGGCTGGGTGAGTGCATGCCCAATCCACAGAATCCTACCTGGGGCAGACCAATGCACACTATACTTGGCTGGGTGAGTGCATGCCCAATCCAGAGTGATGTGTCCTCATTATGACGGAGCATTCACCTTACAATGAGAATCAATCAAAGTCTGATATACTGTACCGCTTTCTAATTTAGGCTCTGATCCCATCAAGGAAAGTTTAACTTAGGAAGTGCACCCACCCAAGGAATACACCTCATTGCTCATGGTCAGTCTGTCCCTCTGAAGAAGCCAGCTGAGGCTCCCCTGGATCTCACATAAGACCTCTAAGTAATATTAGGCAATAGACAGATAAAAACTGTGTGCATGCATGGCCCCAAACCCATTTACCCAGCTGAGGGCTGAACTAGAGATGGAGGCCTGGCTTTCAGGTGATCCCTTCGGCTGGAGAGGCTACTGATTCTATCTGGTGTGGCCAGCAGAGCTCTTGTATCGCAGTGTGTTTAGGGTGCTTTTGCTAATTCCCTGCATGGCCGTGGGCCTACCTGCTCTGGGTGTCTATCTGGGTGGGGGACTGGTTACAACAGTTGGAACCGGGAGTGCCAGCAGCAGTGGATGGAAGCAGCCACAGTCCGTTAGGCCTCATCTGGGTGACTGAGAAACCAGGACCCACTACCTCCAGCTCCCAACAAGATGGAAACAGGCGCCGGCATACAAGAACTGCCCCAGCCCCTGTTGTCTCCCTATGGTCATATGTATGGAACAGGGCGTGCAAGAAGAGTGACTTCTGTGCTATCATAATGTTCTCAGTAGCTAGAACTAATGAATTGAGAAAATGTGGGAAAAGTGCCGGAGCAGATAGTACTGGAAGGGAGGCACAAGCATTCAACCTTTGAGGATAAATTACACCTTTAAAGATCTCTACAAACACCTCGCGAGACGTACACTCTTACACTTTAAAGGTGGACTGCCCTGTGGGGGTGTCCCTCCTCTGCAGGACTGGCAAGGGAGAACAAATCACATTTCCTCAAAGGGAATTATAAATTACAAAACGAAATGCAGAATCACCCGGCAGGGGCGATCCCTCTCTTGCAGGGATACAACATATATACAAATTGCGACAACTGTCTCCACTGTAACCTGAGCCCAAACTTTATAAAAGTTCAGCAGGTATCAAAATGAAATTTCACGTACATCAGACTTCGCGTGAACTAGATCGCCCCGGCCTAGCCCCAACCTCGAGAGTTTGGGTTGGATTCATGCTAACCTTAGATGTTGCTCTTTCAGTGGGAAATGGCACTAAAAAGAGAACACCTCATCAACCAAACGAAAGTACAATAAAAGAGCACTGACAAAGAGTGTCCCAGTAACAAGGCTCAGGCTAGAAAGGATATTCGACTAACCCTTTTGGCAGAAGTCCCTTATCAGCCTTGTTCCAATGTTTTTACGAGGATAAGTAACAATACTTTTCAGTAGGGTAAAACGAGGTGTTGGTCACTGTTAGGGACTGCAGGTCCCTTTCACGATAAATGAAATGACAAGGTCCAACTAGGCACCAATCTCTGTAGCAACCTTAAAATAGAGGAAAACCAAGACGAATCTATTCTAAAACAACAAATGTAGGAAACAGTGTTACAGAATTTGGTCTCACAAAATCAAGGTATACAGTTACTTTTTCCTTTAAGCAGGGTTTTAGATAGCATGAAAGCAAAAATGTGGAGAAATGAATACCCAAAACGGTAAGTAGATGACAGTAGGGTGTGCAAAATTGTGCCCGATGGCACACACATACGTGTAAGACAACTACACGTATAATAGATCACACAAAAGTGGTGACTTACAGTCCAAAATTGGAATAGTGGGCCAGGAGGCCACAAAAACATGTACATGCTTCAAGGGGCAGATTCAGTCGCTCCAGCAGGAGGGGAGGTATTGTGCCGATGCAAGACTTAGTCCCAGTATCAATGCCTGACACCAGTTACAATAACCTGCTGTATGACAGACAGGAGAGTGAAAAGGGTCATCAGAGGCCAAAGTAGATCTATCTGCCAATGGGAGCATGCGTCACAGGAACAATGCCAAGCACCAGCGGCAATGCCCTAGTGCAAGTATGACAGCTGAGAGCAGTAAAAAGTATTCCAGATGCCAAGGCAGACCCCCTCTGAAAAACAGCATATAATCAGTGGCCAGTTCCATAGTGAAGCCTGTAGGAAGCAGAGAACCAGAGTAAATGAGAAAGGCAAGCAAGATGCTTAAATATTTATTTTATTTCATGCATTTTTATATAGCGCAGACTTTGCCCAAAGAGCGCTTCACAATAGAACCAAGTACGTTACATGAGGAGAGTTACATACTTACACCTTACAGATACAAACAGGATAGTGAAGAAGTAAAAATCAATCACAAAAAAAAGAAAGAATTAGGATTAGGTTACTACAGGCATAGAATACATATTTAAAACATTGTATTAATTCTGGAAGTGTCTTTGGGAGAGAAGAGATTTGAGGTCAGTTTTGAAAGTCCGGGTAGAGGTGGTGGTACGAGTAATGGAGAAAGAAAGTTCCAGATTCTCACCGCATTGCCCGAGCAGGATTGAGCCATCGCTCTTTCCATTTTGAAGGTAGGGGGCTCAAGCAGTACATTTTCGGTAAATACAATCTGAATAAAGCCAGCGAAACACAAGAGACCAGCACCAGTCCAGAAACAAGCAGGAATGAAGCCTGGTATGCAATTAGGAGGGCCGGGGCCTAAAAATGGGGATGAGTAGCCAGAAGTGGCGTGACTCTGGATCCTGTGTTTGGAAAACAAGGCGAATAAGTGAGGACTTCATCTCCCAGACACCAAGGTAGCCCAAAAACGTTACATAAAGAGGATCGACGGTTGCAAAATAAAGGGGGGAAGGGAAGGGGTGTTGGCAGAGGTATGAATCGGAATATTTATGATGTGTGGAAGGGCAATAAAACAATAATTTCAATCGCTGGTGCAAAGCAATTGAACGAAGAGTAGGTATGAATAGTAATTACATTGTGTGAAAGGCAACAAATACATTGTTCCAATTCCGGGAGCAGAGTAATCGAGTTAAGAGAAGGAAAAGGAACAAATGAGGAGAGGAGAAGGATGGTACAAAAACGATGGCTATGTAGCATCAACCTGTGTCAAAGGAGTTGGGAGTTTGTTCCTAATTGGACTCGCAGTCTGGGTTTGTAGGAATTGTGAGACAGAGCATACAAGCATACTTAAAATATCATGCTCCATTCTTCTACAGAATTGCGGCTTTGACAAGTGTACACAACCATATCCAGTGCAAAAAGGTCAAACTCCGTATGTAATTAAATCATCATGTTCCAATCTTCAACAAAGTTGAGACCTGCTGCAACAGAAGCGAATTTCATTATCAAACGTGATTAACGTCTGTTTGTTTTTTTTTTGCAGTATTATATAGCGCGAACTCGACCCGAAGGTATTGGAGCGCTTTACCTGAGCACACGTTACCTTACACAAGGACACATTCATTTTTGGTAGGCACGGGGAGATTAAGGGATTTGCTCAGAATCACAGGATTTTGAACGGATAATAAGTTCTCTAGCTCCATAGTCTGCAATTCTGGCACTAATTTTATATTGCAGCCCTTAGGTGGTAATCAAATGTGTTCTATTACTGCCATTTCAGCTCTAATTCAGAGCGACTCAAAAACATAACATGAGACACGGGAGGGGAAATTCTCAATGCAGCAACGAATCCTACATTTGTTTTGGATAATGCATTCCTTGAATTTCTGTGAGGTTTGGACAATATAAATCAAGTCACAGGGACAACAAATGGAGTAGATGACATTTGAAGAGTTAATAGTAGGAGATGTGTGTTAACATATAAACTATGTAAATATGTTTAAATGTTTTAGTGTCAAATGTCTGGCAATACACGGATCAATTATGGCTCCTATGGTGTTCTAGAATGGCTGGCATGCCCAACATGGAGGCAGTGGTATGTGGCCTTTGGTGTCGAATTCACAGCCTTCCCCAAAGGGTCCGTGTAGGTAACTGAAAATAATCCTGATTCATTTACGTGAGCACTAGTCATTCAATATCGGCCAATATTCCTTTTAATGATTTTAGTCTTTTTGTTTGCAGCTGGACTCAATATGATGTGTTTATTTTTCTTCTCATATGGGGTGAGTAACGTCTCTCTCAAACAGTATAATGCTCATTTAAGAACCCTGGAGACCAGGCATTTGGGGTATACGTGTTCCTGCAGGTTAGAGGAGAGTATGGCAGCCTCTCTGCAGTAGTCAGGGTTCCATATTCCATATTCTGGAACTGACCGTACAGGAAGACATCATTAAAGCCATGAGGGTGATGAATTCTATATAGCAAAGTATTACATTCCCTTAGTTTCCTATAGAAGCAAGTGCCCAATTTACCATTTGAAACTCTTAGTAAGGACTATGAAAGGAAGAGAGGTGTTACTGTACTGGATGGTGAATGTGAGGTGTTCATGGCTTGTATTAAGCCAATGTTATGTTTGTAGAGCGTACCATCACCCGGGAGGGTATCCTAGTGCTGAGTAGGTGTGTGTCTACCCGAATATATGACCTAGTGGGACTACTCGAAAAGCCAGCTCTTCAGCTTCTTGCAGAATTCAAGAAGTGAGGAGGAGGCTCTTAGGCGCAGTGGCTGGTTGTTCACACTTTAGGAGCAATGTAGGAAAAGGACTAATCTGGTTTTCCGTATGGTGGGATGTGTGCAAGTTGGAGTCCGGATGAGCGGAGGTGTCTGGAAGGTGTGTGAAAGCAGATGAGATTGTGGAGGTATGCTAGGCCAGTGTTATGTAGTGCCTTGAAAGTGTGGGTGAGGAGTCTGAATTAAGCTCGTTTGTGTATGGGGAGCCAGTGGAGCTCCTTCAGGTGTGGTGTGGTGCGAGTGCGGCATGGGTGGTTGAGAGTGATTCACGCTGCAGTGTTCTGAATGGTCTGTGGCCTTTGGGAAAGATTTTTGTTGATCTCGGCGTAGAGGGTGTCCCGTCGTATAGCTTGCTTGTGATGAGGGTGTGTGTGATGGTTTTTCAGGTGCTGATTGGGAGCCGTTGCAAATTCTTCCTAAGCATCTTCAGGGTTTGGAAGCATGAGGCAGTGAGAGCATCTATTTGGGTGGTCATGCTGAGCTTGCGGTCAATGACGATCCAGAGGTTCTTTGCATGGGTGATGGATGTTGGACCTAGCTCTGTCGACAACTGGTGGACTTCAACTAAGTGCTCTTCCAAGATCCCATTTTGGTCCGGTTAGGGTTCAACTTCAGACAGTTGGTGTTCATTCGCTGGGCAACTTCACTCATGCAGGTATTTACCTTGATCTGGGTACTGGGTGTCTTGTCTGTGAGGGAGAGAATGAGCTGTGTTTCATTGGCGCAGGACAGGACATTGATGTCGTGAAAGCGAATGATATTGGCTAGAGGGATAATAGATGTGTTAAAGTGGGCGCAACAGCCAAATTCCATATTATTACCACAATACAGTGAAACTGATGTGAGAAATGCAGTGCTTCCTACTGAATAGGTTATATGTTAAAATTACTTCACACAGGGGAACCACTCTGCTAAACTCACAAGGCCACTTAAATGCCATGACTACATGTAGCACACACAATTGCTTAAGCTATCAGGATGCCCGAGTCACAGGTAGCAGATCGTATGTAAAAGTATCAAGAAGGCCATCAGCTGGAATCAGCAATGATTAGTAGATTAGCAAATTATCCCAAATGATATTAAGGCTCACCCAGTGCCTTACCATCAGTGTTATTACCCTAAATATTCAAAGGCTATGCCAGTCAGGTATTGAGTGACAAAGTCTTGAGGTAACAGTCACAGTACCAACAGAGGCAACAGTAACATCTGTGTCTTAAGGACATTATGGCTTGGATGTCACTGAGCTTTTTAAAAATTAATACGGAGAAAACTGAAGTTATGGAATTCGGGAAGGGACCTCCAATTTGTTTTCTCCGCTCAAGTCTCTCCGTAAGATCTTTCCTTTTATACCCGCTGCTCTTCAGAAGACGGTGATGGCCGCTCTTTTTATGTCAAGACTTGACTATTGCAAGGCTATGTTTTTGGGCATGGACAAGTTTCAGATCAGCAAACTTCAATCTCTTCAGAACGCTGCTGTCCGTGTCCTGTTGCAAATCCCCAAAGGCCACTCCATCTCTTCTGCGAGGAGATCGTTGCACTGGCTCCCGGTCCAACAGAGAGTTGAGTTTAAGGCATTATGCCTTGTCCATAAGGCACAATATGGGGGTGGTTCTACCTACTGCCATAATCTTTTTAGACCTTATGTTCCCCGTCGTGATCTACGTTCGGCCAATCTTGGCCTTATGTGTATCGCTAGATACAGACGTGCCAGATGGGGCGGCCGCACATTTTCCATCTGTGCCTCTCAATTATGGAACAGGCTTCCAGCCTCTCTTCGCCTGGAGCCAGACCTTCTTTCTTTCAGGAAAGCTTTGAAGTCCAGGCTGTTTAATGTCCTCTAGTTCTCCAGCCCTTCCTGTCTTCACTGCCCTCTCGCACCTCAGCGCCAAGACGCCGTCTGGCATTAGAGCGCTTTATAAGCCTTTTTATACTTTATACTTTATACCTGATGCACACGAAATACAACCACATCAATATAAATTACCCTGCTTACTGGTGAGTTTAGGATGAACTCACCACAGCAAAACCAATCACTTCCCAAACTGTTGGGTGGAAATGAGCAAGCTCTGCTGGTCAGCCATTGAATGCTTATGCTCTGGCTAAATCGGCCCCTTAAAACATTTTTAAAAAAAAAAGAAAAATTGACCCAAACCCAGAGACACTGTATGCAGCATAATGATACAAAATGCAAAATGCAAAGATGCATCTCTGTTTTGTACTGTGGTGATGCACACCCCTCCTTCCCCAGCGCCATTCTTGGTATACACGATTTCCTCCCCATTAATGCTGGCATGTTGGAGAAAGTATGACACACGCCAAATCCTAAAAACAGGGGATGGTTCCTGAACAAGGCTCAGTAAAAGGGACGTTCTGTTATCACCGGTTGATGTGTTGTCACAGAAGGTTTCTCATTCCACATGTATCTTCTTCATAGCAAAAACATAATGACGTACACCAGCTCCCACAGGTAACAAGGTGGCTTTATATGGAGGAGAAAGGTCAATTTCTTCTCTTCTTTCATAGTCAAAGCCAAGGGTCTCACCTTCAGGGAAGGGGGTCAAAGCTCCAGGTAGGGGCTGCATCAAGAACAGAAGGAAAAATCTCACCAATGCTGGGCAACAGTAGACAAGGTACCACTTAGATGCAGAGGCTCCATACTTTTTGCCCAGTGTTGTAACAGACAATAGGTAAACGCCCCAGCGAAAAGGGAACATTACCAGAAGAGAAGCAGTGGGGATGTCTGGAGAGATGCCTCATCGATGAATTATATTAAGGTATTTGTAGATACAGATAGCGGAACACACCACAAGTCCAGATGGGCATCCTGACTGCTGCCTTCTCTCTCCCCTAAGCATGTGCTGTTGTGGTATGTTCTAAAAGCACAGGAAACTAACAGGACATTTTAAAAGGTAAGGGGGGAGCAATCCAGGAGTCCAATAGGTTGCCCCGACTGCTGTTTTTCCACTTCAGTAAGGAGAATAACTTCAAGACACTGAGTAACAGACTGCACACTGTGGCCTGGAATTAATATCAAGGACCCTGGGTTCTTTGAGATTCCTATATGATGGACCCTATATATGCAAAGACCAAAAATATGTGAAGACTATGATGCAATTTCTTAACCTGGATAATGTGGAGTTGTACATTACAAAAATACAGAAGCTTTAGAAATCAATCTTCCGGCCCTGAAGTCTTCCCTTCTTGTACACACTTCCTGGTAAATCCCTCTGAAGCTGGACATACCTTTGAAACCCTTTTCCCTCCACATTTCAGATGTCACTTAGGTAACACTATTCATTGTTATTTCCATGGATAGCCTGGGCATAGAGGATATATAAATTGGGAAGAATGTCTTATAGCATCACCTATTTCAAAACCCACATAATTACACTGTGCAAATGAGCCTCGTGGTCCTCTCTACCCACACTGCCAAGTAGTCGCGTGTACCATCTCCACTAGTCAGGTTTTAGTTTTGTGCCAGGTTTCTGTCATAATTGCCTCTTATCTCTTGTGTCAGTTCTCCCTTGCCCCCATTCTCTAGGGAAGGATATTACAGTTTTTGCATTCCAGTCTTTCAGGGCACGTGTCGGCCAGCGGACTGCTACTTATGCATGGCCGCGGTGCACCTAACCCCGTTACATTTACCAAAACTTAACATCTAGGTGTCCTCTTTGATCAAGACTTTCTCCTTTAATGTCCAAGCACAAAACGTCTGACTGACACGTTTTCTGCAGTTGAGAATGTTGGGGAAAATGTTTTCCATTTACCCTTTTGTCCCCACTTACTTTGATCCTCTGAGTGTGTGTGTGCTCTCACACTTTTAGTATGGCAATTTCACCCATGTCTGGCTTCCTGAACTGTTGATCAACATATTGAAGAGGCTTCAAAGTACTGCCAAAAGACGTGCCTGCGGCCTTGCACATTTGATCACGTCACTTGAGCCTCCACTCGCTGCACTGGGTCCCAGTGAAAGGAAAAATTCAGTTTTAAAGCCTTGTGTCCGATTCATTGGTCCTCAATGAGATGGTCAAGTGTTTTGGTTTTTTTAAAACATATTCCAACCCTTTACCGTTCTCTGATCAGGCACAACCAACAATAGTTGATCAGCTGGGCAATAATCCTTTATTGCACAACGTTAGCAATGGAGAAGTGTAATCTTGATCCCACCTGAGACACCATAGGAGCACACAATAATCATGAGTAGTCAGCACTCTAATATATTCTGTGTGATTAATGTTACTAAGGAGAGTGTAGTATTGCATATTTTAAATACTCCACACGAAGAATTTGTGTATAGAAAGTGATTAATAAAAGGTCTATGTAACATTTATATATTAATGTGACAGGAGAAGTTAACAAAATGTGTCTCATTGTGAGGTTAATAAATTAGAATGTGCAAACAAACTTTTAAACATGTATACGTGTGACAAGAATTATGTCCATGCATGTGAATTTAGAATGACATCTTCATAATCCTTTACAACTTATACGGGCCTTAAGAACCTGTATTTATTGTGTGTGCAGAAATGTGCACATATCCTGTAAACCTGTGCACTGTTAAAGTTGACTAGAGTGGGCATCGAGAAACCAGTTCAGTTCATGCTCACATTTAAAATCTAACATGCAATTAATTTGTATTTAACCTTCAATGCAGAATGCATTTTCTTGTATTTTTTCCACTGTATGTATGGGCAAGGCTTAATTAGTTTGCATAGAAGGGTTCCGTTTTTATTATATAGAAAGGTATGAGACGAAGTTGGCAAGGAGAAGCGCGGTAATGAGCAAGGAGGAGAGTCTTCATGGAGGAGGAGAGGAATGACCAAGGACGAATGAAGTTGCCACTTATCGATGTGGGAAAGGTGGTGCAAGTATCCAGTTGTGCAGGAGCCATTGAAATTCACTATCAAGGATCACGTGGGATTATCTACCCTAAATGTAATTTATATTTTATGCTGAAATGTATAGAGGGACTGAGAGAGTCATCTTAGGAGTTCAGAGCAGATCTATGCTTCTGCTAATGTGGCTTTTTGCTACCTGACCCATGGTTGGAGTGTTTCTACTGAAGACTCCGAAAGCGGACACCTTTCTGATTTCACCTTTACTAAATGCTTTCTAGTTTAGGGTTGGCCCTTTTACGGTAGAGTAGGGATAGTTAACTTGCTCATGCTTACTTTGGAAAATCATTTGATGCAATTTAATGCTTTATTTTTTTCCCTGATCATCTGTATCATCGTCATAGAGTCAGTCGCCTGTTTTGTATTATATAGGGTAAATCTCTTCAGGAGATTTGGACTTTTCTTGGTCTTCCTGTATTTCTATATGATCATGTTGAGATAGGTCTTTATTGATTTGTTTCTAAATTTATAATTAAACCCTACTAAACTCAGATTAAGTTGTCGCGTGGATTATTGTGTGACCACATTGGTTACACTGTAATGAGATGTTAACAAGTGATTGTTTTCTCCCTTTACCTCTCATGCAGCTATAACGATCATCAATCTGGGGATAAATGTTTGAGGGGACCCGAGCTCCAACAGCAACACAGGTCTGCTGCCTTGAATTTGCATGGTAGACTTAAGGCTTCTCATTTACAGAGGAATAAGATGTTTTATATATTAACAATTTAGTAAAGAGAAAAGAGGATGTCCACATATTTAGGTTAGTTGTCATGAGCATTTCTCAACAAATGTGGCAGCGTTATGTGTGAATAACAAGAGTAAGGCTCAAGTTGGTTTATGAGGAACCTCACTGACACCCACATCCAAGTGTGATCCTAAATTAGAACTGATGATTTGATGTGTTATAACTGTTATGCAGACACTGGAGCTTAATTCCTGTGATAAGAGAGCAGATGTACATAGGATGAGTTACTTAGTGGAAACCGCACTAGCAGCATAAATTGCTTGCTGCAAATACCAGGTTTGCATTTGGTTAGCTTTCCATTAGATATCCACTGCTATATGCTCGACCAATGCAATTCTATTTGCTGCAGTTACATTCACCGTTTATGGTTACCAGCACTAGACAACTGCAGAGGTCACAATTGTAATTTTAGATTTTAGCTGTAGTTTCTGATCAGCAACAAGTAATATTTCAAATGCAAGAATCAAGGGAACACTCAAGAACACTGAAGCCTTGGACACCTCATGAGGGTAGCGTTAACCGATAAATCCTGGTAGAAGAAGCAATGGTGCCAAGACTTAAGTTAGGAAACATCCTTAGTGCTTTAATTACCACTTGCTTATGCGATCTTAAAGAAATGTCAAGGTGTTTCAATTTATTTACTCTTCCTTCTTCCAATGTGTCATTTTGTGATTTCATCCACTGCAAATAATTAGGTTTCTGTGAGCTCTCCAAGGACAGACTTGTGTTTGCTTAGAGTTTTTCGTTCTGTATTGATGGGCTACCCAGTTTCCACTGCTAGTACGAGTCGAGCCCAGTATTTAATTTGTTAAAACAATTTTTTTTAAAGTGCCTGGCCCTTGTCAGCAGGCCACTGCAGCTTGCACCACCCATTGCTTTCACTAACCCTGCCAATTACAACACTATCACTATTAGCCATCACACTCATACAAGTGTGACAATTCAGACTTTACATACACATTCAAATGACTAATAAGCGCCGCCCAAGTGGCAGGTATTAGTGTTTTTCTATGTATAATTATTAAACAACAGCTGTTGTCCTCCACAAAAATAAGACAAAGAGCTCCACCATGTGACAGGCTGTCATAAAAGCCGGTGTTGGCCATAAAGTGCCGGTGCTAAGCACTGGAAACCACCAGTTCAAATTAAGCACAGGTCGAGCCAGGGCCGGACTGGGAACACACAACAGCCGACAATTCAGCAGACCGGCCACTGGAGGGAGGGGGCTAGTGAGGGGTCCGATATTGCAACACAGCTGCAGAACTAGCCACAAGTAAAAAAAATGCCTGACCCTTCCGGTCCACCGGGAAAACGCCCGGTGCCCGCTACAGACAGTCCGGACCTGTGTCGAGCCCCAATACCTGCACTTCCTGACCCTTAAAAGAGATTATCCATCAGAGAAGATAGCTCCTGTGACTTTTAAGCGATATTCAGGTTCCTTGTTTTAAACAAGGGAACATCTAGGAACAGTGGATAAGGGAACATGGGTATTTGCACTATACCACTGGCAGGCATATGAAATCAGGTTAGAACAAAACCGGAGGGCTCGTAAACTGTACAATGTAAACTATCTGCAAATATGGTGGCTTAATATATCTGTTTTGGTCATAAGGGAGTCTCCAGACTCCTCTCCCAGGGCCTCGAAGGCTAAAACAAGTATCTCGGAATTCCGAAGCTCAAGTCAAGAGTACACAACTTTATGACTTTTTCTTTACACTGAATACATGACCAATAGAGACTTAAACCCCAAGACTAAATCATATTTCGGCTTGAAATAACTGCAAATATTTGCTTTGCCTCGCCCTTTCCCACTGTTTAATGCCCCCTCATGGTCAACTCTTCATCACGGATTTGGGCATTCCCATTGTACAGTATTTGAATGCTTATTAATTGTTGCTGCCTTGGCGCACCAGACAAAATCTAAAACAGGGCAGTTGACCTCAGCAGTTTCCCAGGGCTGGTAACCAGGAACAATGAAAGGTATTTATATTTTATGAGTGCCAAGTTACTGAAAATGTAATTGAGCAAAACTTCCCTCCTTCACATACTGTTTTCTGCAACTTGAGTGTTTCTTAAAAGGTAGTGTTGAGAGGAATGCAAATATTGGTGCCCCTATGTTCGCTTCGTTAATACCAAAAGACTTAACCAATATAACTCTTAAGGCCACTAAAACTGCACAATTGAAGATCTTGAGTATTAATTAATTAGTTACTATAAGATGACCAGCACTACTAGTACTGTCTGATACAACTTGCCACATCCAGTCAGTGACATTACCTTGTCCTAGAATTTCACATATTTGAATTTAGAGAATACTTTTTTTCAAAGCTGGGTGGGTCGGCATCATCTATGCATGTCAGTGATGCTCTACACAGAGTAATTCTACAGGTAGTCACTAGTTAGATTGCTCAACTGGAGAACATTTTTTAATCCAAATTACATTACTGGACAACTCAAGTATCTGCTCATGCTCCTTCCATCTTTAAAGGACGTGTTTATATCCACCCCAAACCGAACTGCTGAAACAATGGCCCAGGATATGCCAAGACAAATCATGCAAGATGAATGTCCTCCTAATCACACCATCAGAGTCAGGTCTCTGTGGCAGGGGAATATATGACGTTACAATGCAAACAATTACAACGCATGCCTTTACAATGCGGTTTTTACATCGCAACTACCATTACATTGCATGATTTTCCAAAGCATGCCATTACAACGCATTTTTAAAAACTACCATTACAACGCATACCATTACAATGCATAATACTTTTAGGGTAACAGTGGGGTAAGTGTTGGATAGTGTAGAGCTAAAAATTACTATTCCCACTCTGGTGAGTGCAACAGTAGGGTAAGTGTTGGATAGTGTAGGGGTTAAAATTACTATTCCCATGAAACCCAAAACCCATACCCACCCTAAAACGAGAAAAATCTCCTTTACTTACCTTATAATGCGATGTAATGGTATGTGTTGTAATGGTATGCGTTGTAATGGTATGCGTTGTAATGGCATGCATTGTAATGGCATGCATTGTAATGGCATGCGATATAAAAGCAGTTGGGTTGTAATAGCTTCGTTGTAAAGGTAGTGGGTTGTAATGACTGCGTTGCGATGGTTGTTTCCAGTGCCAGGGCTAGTACACAAATGCATTATTGTGAAATGGAAACTCTCCCTTTTGGTAAGCCTTCATGAACCATACATTCATTGATGTGCCAAAGTTTACCGGACTAATATGGATGCTATCAGATTGAAACACCTCATGCATTTTGGACTCTTGGAAGCTCCAGTGAGTAACAGAAAGGTGAAATAATCAGTTACTTTACCTACTTGAATAGATCCTTTTTTCTGAATTTTACCCAAAAAATATCGAACCCCTCTGCCTCACCATTTCATTCTGTGGAGATGTAATGTGAAGGTGTCTTTGTACACCAATTACTGAATCCAAAAATAAATGCTAGTTGAATCTCCAAGCAAAGCTATGCACCTATTTGGGACAGTCTGTCTTATTTAGTAGTCTCTTCTCATGTGGGCAGAAATGCAAGTATTTTCAGATCTACTTGCAAAACAGAACTTTGCCAGATCGAAGGCCCATAGTCCCCACTCTGAATATTCTGTGGAGCTCAGATGAGTTATCTCTGACCGTTCAGGTCAGCCTATTGCTTACTGCTGGGAGGCATTTGCAAACTCATTTACACCGAGGTGGGACCAAAAGCGGAGGCTTATGCTAATCAGTTCTCTGACAGTTCAGGCAGGTAAATGGTAACTTTAAAAAAAAAACTTTTCCCTAATATTTATTAAAAATCCTACTTCACCAATGAATTGGATTTTAATAACTATTCAAAATAGTGGCTTAATTATTTTTCATTTGGGTTTTGTGACAAACCAAACAGCCAGAAGCAGTAAAGTTGACTTTGTTAATCAGATCCATTATGTCTGCGAAACAAATGTTACTTTAGTCCTTGACTGGCACATATTACCTGGAGACCATATTTTGCTAAAGATATAGTTGACTTAGAACACAACCCGGAGAAAAATCTCTAAACTACGAAACTTTCCTTATCCTCCCAGTAAGCTTCTCAATTCAAAAGTAATCCCAAACATTCTATCGCCTGACACACATTGAAAGATGTATACAGGTATTCCATTTAGTTGCCTTCAAGCACATGGCGTGGATCAGACATTTACTACAGGTATAAACTGATCGACCTGTAACGTGTGTAATGGCCTGTCTTTTGTATAGTTAGGGTGGGAAAGTGTTTGGAGTACTGCCTGTACAGATATTCTAAAGACGTCAGTTATTTGCTGGCCTCAGTCCTGTATGTATGTTGGTGGCGGTACTCCTAGTCTACATTAAATACATTTATGTTCCTTCCTGGAAGACTGTGATTGATTTTGTTGAAGAGCCCTGATGGAGGAAAATATCACAGGCAACAAGAAACCATTGTGGGAGACAGTGTTTTAGTTGAGGGGCCTCCAGCCTCAAAAGGCTGCTTCATTAATGGTTCCAAGACCACTTAAACTTGTGAGGGAGTTCAGAAGCTGCTAAGATCACCCTACTGGTTATTGCTTTTAGGGGTCCAGGTAGGAGAGGGGGCCATCAACAAAAGAGAAACAATTGGATTCACCATGTGTGACTGCACTGCCCTGTAGAATTTTCTGATGCATGCCAGTGGTCAGGTGAAGTACAAACTACACCAGTTCTACTGTACAGCAAGAGAGCTGTGCTATCCAGACTGTGCAGAGTGACCTCACAAAACTACATGGCTACCATTTTGGATTAGCTGAACGCTACAGAAGAGAAAGATAGTGAGCAATGGTGCCAAGTGTAGAACCGGTGATCAGCAGAGCTGAGAGACAGCAAGTGGACTGATGGGACCAATCCAATCAGAGGTTAACTAACTGTGACAACAGCATCTCAAGTGGTGTATCAAGCAACTCCACTTAGAAACGAAGGCCCTTTGTTAGAATTTATTTCTTCACATGCAGATTGAAACACTTGAGGTATCTTTCCTACTGATCTGAATGCCCAGTATCAGCTGCTACACGTTGCAATGTTCACTGCATCGAGTGCACTTATGATGAACATGTATTTTGTGGAACCAATTTAGGCAGTACTTTGACTAAAGCATCAATTGGACTAGTGTCGGCTAAATTCATGTGTTGAACCAATGATTCTGTCTGGTTAAGAAAACAAAATATACACCTTCATCGTGAGATATTTCCCTAGACACACTGCCTGGATATGGCAGCTGCAAGCATATCTAATCCCCCATTGTGTCGATCCGAAGTGGAGGAGCCTCTCCCTCCGTGGAAGTGGTGAAAGAAGTTTTTTTACTCTAAGCTACTAGCCGGGTGTGGAGGGGGCAAGGGTATGTGGGAGCAAGGAGAAGTCAGGGGTGTTCTCTCCCACTAGGAAACAAGCAGCTCCTCTGCACAATGTGCCCATTGAGAGAAAGACCACCTATAAGAGTAGCAATTAGTTGGCTGTTGGTAATGGGGGCAATGACCGGCGAGACATACGAGAAGTCAGTGAGGATGCTGGAAGGACATTTTGATTCTCAAATCAATGCGGTGTTTGAGCACCACAAATTCTTTGCAAGAGTGAAAAGTGAAGCAAAAAGAGTGGGGAAGTATTTGGCATGTCTAAGGAACCTAGCACACACTAGGGAGCTTGGTGAACGCACAGACTCGTTGATCAGGGACCGAATGGTACAATGAACCAATAATCCAAAGGTGGGAGATAAACTCTTGGCCTAGATCCTTGGTTTTAGGCAGTGGTGGGAACAATGAAAAAATGAACAACACAGCAAGTTGGGTGAAGGAGATGCATGGCTGTAGCGGTAAAAGTGTATAGTGCACAAATTATCTGTTACAAAAGAAGCACAGGAGGATGAAACCAGTATTGTGCGAAGAGTTGCTACTAAAGTGAGGAAGTTGGGAATAAGCAAGGATTCTAAAGGAAGATGTCTGAGGTGCGGCAAAGCACCTGACAGAACAACTCTTTTGGCAGAAGGGCCTTATGCAGAAGAAACGGAAAAAGGGATAATTTTGCCCAAGCGTGCAAGAGTGAGAAAGCACAGTATGTCAAGGAAGAAGCAGAAAGAAAGTGTTTTTGAGTGTGAGGAAAGCTGATGGATATGTGGATTGTGAGACAATATTTATGCCTGAATGTGAAGTAAAAATAGGTGAAAAGAAACAAGTCAAGTCAAAAGTATGCTTTATTCGAATTTCATTCATAAAAGCCAAATACAATTACAATAATCAATTACTTACAATAGTTTAAAATAAGATTAAACACAATCAGGACATCGAATACTAGACATACTTTGGCGAAATTCTTACTTAATAATGACCCTAAGTGAAACATTCTGTTCTATTAACAATAGAGGTTATTAATTTAAAAACAGGGAAAAATGATTAAAATAAAAATAAAAAATTTAAAAGCATGATACAAAAAGTAAAATGCAGAAAATAACATGGCAGAGAATAGTCGAACAGCTAGAAGTCTCTCCCTTATCAAGAGAGTAGTCAGTCGACTAGCAATCTGTCTAATCGACCATGCCCATCCTAAATATTTTGCAGTGGCTACAGAAATCCAAGTCAATGTACTGGTGCATATAATACGCAGAGCTACGGTACTACTGGTTGTTCCTAAATTTTTACACATTGGAGTCAGCCAGTTACGCCTTGGTGCCACATAAAATTTACAAGCAAATAAAAAATGTCCGATAGTTTCTTTATTAATACCACAAGCAGGACAGCCATCACATGATCCCACTTCCCACTTAGATGTCAGAAATTTAAGAGGGAGTGCACCTGCTCTCAGTTGAAAAAGGAGCTTCCTTTCTCTGGGCTTTGTTATAATGTCCCAATATGGTTCTAAACAGGGATACATTTTGGCCTCTAGGAACTCTCCGGTCATAGAGCCAGCACTAGAGCTGCTCCAATGCCGGCGGGCGACCATCTCCCAATAAATGGTCTTTAAAGTACTTTTAGACGGAAAAGTAGAACTCACCGGATCATCCCAGAGTGAGCACAAGCCAAGCTCAGACAGGGATATCCTAAGTGATTTTAACCATCCAATTTTGTGGTAGACATCGGATCTTATAATATCTAGAAAACCCTCTGCATAGTGAGAAAGCACAGGAGTCGTCCATAGCCTGCGCCAATACAGGATCGGACGAAGTTGAGCCAGATCTGAGATAGCTCTTCTGCCCAGATCGTGTTTAAGGGGCAGCAATGGAGTACTTTTTGGGACGCCTGTTATTGCCCTGAGAAATTTATTCTCTGAGGATTGAAGGGCAATCATCTTCTCAAAGCCCCAGAGCTCAGCACCATAGAGTGCGGATCCTAGAGCCTTTGCTTCGAAGACCTGTAAAGCAGGTTTTACAGGTTTAGTCAAGGATTTTCTATGCTCTGTACAGATAGCACCAGCCAGTTGCCTATGTTTAATTGTAGCGATATCAATATGATGCCGCCAACTCTTCTCGCTAGATATATGCATGCCCAGATAAGTAAAGGTATTCACTACCTCCAGCGGACGATCATTTAAAACAATTTTTGATTTAAAACTACGGTGGGGGTTAAAAATCATAAGCTTTGTTTTAGCAGTGTTAACCTTCAGTCCATACTCTCCACAAAATTGGTCAAAGATAGACAAGGCACATTGTAATCCACAGGAGTTTTAGATAGGATGAGCGTGTCATCTGCAAACATTAAAATGGGAATTTTAGTCCCAGCTAAAAAGGGAGCATCCACTTGTGCAGAAGTCATGCGTGCAACAACATCATTAATATATAATGTAAAAAGGACAGGAGCCATTGAACAACCCTGCCGGACTCCCCTCCCAACGGGGAAGTCAGAGGTTACCGAACCTAATCCCCCCCCCACTGAATTCTGGCATAATTAGATTCGTGAAGCCTCATTATCAAAGATAATAACTCACTAGGAAGACCCTGCTTCTGGAGGACCATCCATAACTTAGATCGGGGGACAAGGTCAAAAGCGGCCCGTAGATCAACAAAGGCCGCATACAGGCTTCCTTTACCCAGCACAACCGTCCTCCATTGTAACAAGGTAAAACGAAAAACCTGGTCCACCGTACTTGTGGATCGTCGAAAGCCAGCCTGAAATGGCGAGAGAGCATTAGTCTCTTCCGCCCAATCCAGGAGTCTATTGACGATCACACGTCCTACAACCTTTTGAATGGTATCTATAAGGCTTATTGGCCTGTAATTACCCGGCAGGGATCGATCACCTTTCTTAAAGACAGGGATAATTACTGCACCCTGCCAGGATTTTGGAACTGCTGCACCCAGGGCAATAGCATTAGTGAGATGGTAAATATACTGACCCCAACGCTCTTTATCATTTATAAATAGATCAGCTGGCACTCCATCGAGACCAGGGGCACGTCCACAAGCGACCGTGTTAAGGGCCAACATGATTTCACCAAGACAAAAGGGGATTACTTTTGGAAAATCTACACTAATTTCCTGAACCAAGTTAACATTATTTGGTGCAGCATACTGGTTTTTAAAAAATTTTATCCACTCTGCTTCAGGCACATTGTTATGTGGGGACTCGGGAAAACCCGATTTACCCCATCTAACAATGTGCCAGAATAACCGGGAGTCCCTTCTATCACCAGCTGCCTTTAACTCGGACCAGTGGTGTTCATCCCACGCTTTTTTAGCCTTAAGTATACTAATTTTATAATTCTTTCTGGCAGCTTGAATTAAAGCAGTTTGCCCCCCCTTGATAGCTTTACCCAGAGCAAATCGTGTTTCCCTACACTCTTCGTTATACCACTTAGCAGGCTTTGGAACTCTATCACCTTTGTTTTTCACAGGTTTAAGGAAGTACTCCTTAATTGTACAGAAAAGGGAATTGTGTAGTCCTTCTACCTTATCAAAGCCAGTGCTAAGTGTGTTGAGGTGCTCTAAGGCTGATATTGCTGTGTCAACATGGCCGTTGATATTAGCAATAGCCTGGTGGTTGATTACTACCTTTTCCCACCTTAATCTCCGCATATCATTGGTGGGAACAATCCGGGGAGGGGCAATCTCAGGAAAACCTGTAGGCCAATTAATATGGGACCACCATTTATGGGTTGTACACAGGGGGTTATGATCGCACTCGATCCTCCCTACAACCTTCATATCACATGTCGGAGGCCATAATTTTAAACTACATAACACATAATCAATTCTGCGGTTATATCGGCCGTTATCAAATGTACTTGTCCCATTCCTATCGCCACTAGTCCTTCCATTTAAGGCTCTTAGTCCCTTTTCATAACATAGGGCATTTAGGCCGACAACGTCGGCGGTCCAACACACAACCGGAGGGAGCCCTAATTTAGGAACACACCATTGTCGATCCTCCTTGTCGCCAAAAAGATCATCTTCATTTAGTAGGGGTTCAAATGTTCTATTAAAATCACCCGTGATGACAATATTGTTGTTCGGAGGTTGAATATCAAGAAGACTGGCCAAGGCAACTAATACCTCAGACCTCCCCCCTCTCTTACTCCGGACGTAAACATTGTAGATATCCAAGCTTCCTAATTTATCTAAATCCAATCTAATTAGTTGGATATCTTGATTTTTAGTGTCCACAACTTTGATGGCCAACTTTAAACTCTGGCGAACCCATATTGTTAGGCCCCCCATGGGTCTTTCCCTAGATCCCTTTGACGCAGGGACAGAATAATTCAAATATCCCTGAGCAAAGCAGGGTTCACATGACCAAGTCTCCTGGAATATGCATAGATCAAATTTATTAACAAAACGCATCCAATCCACAGATTCCAGTTTGGAATTCAACCCTGCAATGTTCCATGAGAATACATTTCCCGTTAATTCCTGAATATTGGCCAGAGAATTAATAGATGTTAAAGGATCAGGGGCAATGGGTTGATTAGAACAATGCTCTGTGCCTACTAACACCAGTGGTAAATTCCTTGACTCATTAGAAAGAATAAATGAGTCAGACAGTGGCTCATCAGATGACACTGTCAGGGCCCTATAGTTATTGAGTCAATCTACGTCTTCAAGGTTTGCTAAAACCTCGTATCGATTTTTCAACTGGATCGGTGGGGTTGGTTGGATGCAAGGTGAAGCCCCAAAAATAGAAGAGGGAAGTGGCCTAGTTCTTGGAAAAAAGTAGGTCAATTCCCACGTTGTAATGAGAGACCTCCTATGATTTGAGTGCCAGTTTAGAATATGGTTGACGGCTCTAGGATCCCTAAAATTAATTAAGATGACATCCCCATTAATATTTTTTGGTGTGTTACCTAACCAAGGTAGGTGCCTTACATGTAGAATTTCCCCGTTAATATACGAGGGAAGAGGGCGATTTTCTCCTAGCCAATGAATGACTATTTTTTAGTTGTGAATATCCTTCTGTAGCATCGGCCTTTAGAGTGGGAACCCCCGCAAGCACAACTACAAGAGGGACAGCTTCTGGTGGTAGATTAATAGAAAAAGGCTCTCGCGACTTAGCCATAGGAACTGGGTTACGACTTATTCTATCAGGCATTAAACCCCCTTACATTGGAATATTTTCTCCCGGGCAAGCTCTAACCTTGTTTAGATAGTTTAACTTTGGATTGATGATTCTACCTTCATGGTTAATCATTACGTTATTTGTACTCATGTCCGCTTGAGAAACTGTCTCATGTGATGGTAAAGTAGAAGGTGGTATAACAGAAGCTGAAACAGTAGGAGACGCTGATGTTGGCTTTGCAGAACTCAAAATTAGGTCCCTTTTGCTACCCATTAGAGATTCTACTTTCTCCAACCTTCTTTCGATAGTCTTTAAACTGTCGACAATTGGGAGCATAAGAGATTTAAGTAATTTATCTATATTACCCAATAATTCCTCAGCAGTTATATCTTGTACAAGACGGGGTGCAATAGCACCGGGAAGAGATGTATTATCAATAGAGGGAGTAAGATCTTTATCAGAATCAGAATGAGACATAATAGAGTTGCGGCTAAATTTGTTAGTGTTTTTATATGGATCAGAGTCTATCTTCCTCTTTTTCCTAGGCAATGGGCCTGACGATTTAGATCGCACAGATGAAATATCTTTATGAGATATAGGCTCGATGGCTTGTGTTAAAAGTCCATTCGATACAACGGGGGCGATAGTTACATCAATAGGAGAAGGAAAAGCAGTTAAGGACAAATCATTAAATGAATCATCCACAATTGGGTTACTGGAAGGTATTAGAAAATCGTGATTCCCCGAGAGTTGTAAAGTCTCTTGGTCGAGAGGAATGCTCTTATCTGGGGAAGTTACTTCAAGAGGAGAGGCTACAATTAATGACATATTTTTAATGTGCTCAATAGAGCTGCGACGCCTCGCCCTTAGTTCTGCGAGAGTTGCTTCTCGATCTAGGCCTGAGTTGGCTTTCAATAAATAGCCGTCAAGAGTACCTCTTTTGGAACAATTAGTCATAGTGGTAAAATGTAATAACAGCCACAACAATCGGCATACAAACAATAGAATAATAGGATGCACCACTTAAATATATTACACTACGCTACAATAAGAATGATCCACAATTACAAACATCCCTGGAGGGACGGACTAAATAAAGGTCAAGGGGGTGAGCCCAGCCCGGCCTCCTTCGGCTCCTGAGGGCTACAGAGGGCCCGCCCTTTGCCCGGGCTTAGCCCGGCGCCCGCCCGCGCGCGTCCCGCGACGCGGGAGAAGCGCCGGACCTTTATGCGCGTTTGTGCGCGTGTGTGGCGCTAAGCAGTGTGGGGGCTGTAGTCTCTGGCCGCGAAGATGGTGATGGCGGTGGGAAGACACACAGCAAGCAGGGACCCGGACACCACGATGACCGCGCCAGCGGTGGAATAACGGTCAGCAAACAAAGAAGCCCAGCAGGTAGGCAACGTTCTCCAAGTTCAAGGGTTCCCGCTCTGCAGGAGAAGCGCCGGACCTTTATGCGCGTTTGTGGCGTGTGTGGCGCTTAGCAGTGTGGGGGCTGTAGTCTCTGGCCGCGAAGATGGTGATGGCGGCGGGAAGACACACAGCAAGCAGGGACCCGGACACCACGATGACAGCGCCAGCGGTGGAATAACGGTCAGCAAACAAAGAAGCCCAGCAGGTAGGCAACGTTCTCCAAGTTCAAGGGTGAAAAGAAACATTGTTCTAGCAGACTCAGGTTGAATGACTGAATTTTAGATTCCGCGTTTCTTTCATCTGAAAATATGTCATTTCTTCGTCAGTTTGCAGCATTTTCTTTATGACTTCTTTTACAACATCACAGCAAGATTTTTGAGATACTTGGTGAGCTTTTTGTTATCAGTCTTTTGAATGAGGCAAGGAGATTTAATGTCTATCCACACAGACCATCTATCACCAATATTTTACTTTTTGGCAGTATCAAAAGGTGGTGGTGGTTTCAGGAATGCAGCAGTGTTGTAGACCAGTGAGGAACTTAATCACACCGTTGATCACAGTGACTAACTTTAGACAAATCATCAGTGAATCCTTGAGACGTGCTGGCCTCATATTCATCTCTAACAAAAGCTGGAGATGGAACCTTCTTTGCAGCCATTTTAAACTTCTCACTATTCATAGAGTCACTCTTGCTCCTTGTTTTTCCAAACATCTGTAAAGTAGTTCTGAGTCCCACTCGGCAACTTTGTGATTGAGCTGCTTCAGGTATGAACGGTTCCATAAGCACAACCCGAACTCTTTTTCTTGAGTGACTTTTACTGAGTGAGCTAGTACAAGGACTCTCTTCAAGGCATTCAGTAAGTCATTTGTTCTCCTGTCTAAATATTGATTGACTTTTTGTATCACACACGATCTTCGCCCTGCAGCATTTCTGTTCGCAGCGTTGATACTCCTTATAATGTATGCCTTTATTTTGCGTGGCACTGCGTTACCTTTACATGTGGCTTGACCATCAGGTTCTCTACTGTGTAAGTTCTTTGCAATGCCTCTGTTGTCTTCATCTGCTTTACATTGGCTGCAGTTACACTTTGATTCCACATGCATGAAGCATCGACTCAGATCTTCGACGGCGACACACATGATACGCACAAGCAGTTTGCTTGGACCACAGCAATCTCTCTGGGAGAGCAGGTCGTTCTTTGGGTTAATTATCCCCTATCTCTTCGCCATTCCTAGCGTCTTCCTAGCCTGGGTGCTCCCAATAACCACACCACACAGAGCTTAGTATTACATGTCTTTATTCTGCCGCATGTAGCTACAAAGTCAACATTCTAAAACAAGATTTCACGCAATACACTCTAACACCTATGACACAGCTTTAGGGAGTCCATCAGGAGCCAAAAGGGATCCGTTCTAAAATATCGTAATACGCTACAGGGGCTTGGGTCAGTTTTTGTCTCAACAATAGATGGTACATAAAAGTTAGTGGTGTTTGTGTCACAGGCTCCAAAAGATATAGAGGAACACAACTCTGTTACGGAGAGAGAGGCATTGGCCTGAGCCTGGGCGATCTGGCACTTAAAGTTCTTCTTGTTGGGTTTCTCCTTTATAGTGAGAACTGATCACCCAGGACTAATCCAGATTTTTACTTGTAAGGCAGAGGATAAAAGTTACCCTTACGATAAAAAGGTGGATCAAAGTGTAGAGTGATGTCAACTTTCAAGTGGAATGTCTTCAGAAAATGAAGACTCGAGTAGAATATGGTCTCTCATGGTTGCCTGTGGAAGGGGAGGAGAGCGAGCAGAGTGTTTACAAATGAAATCTGGGCAAGGATGATGCCATGGGGAAAGAGTTGTGGCGGTTAGCTAGAGAGTGAGATAATGTGTCCATAATCATCACTGACATGCTTGTTAAAAGGTTTTATCGCATTTTAAATAAAGTCAACTTTATTAATACAGCTGGTTTTCCTTAAAGGAAAAGGGCTGTATTTAAATGTTGGCAGTGGTCCCCAACAAACCTTATGTAAACATTCACAAATGGGATGGGTTCCCATTTGTGATCAGGTTAGACCCACCTTTGCACTTTGCACTCATAGTAAAAGTTAGCTTATTTGAGGAGCCTAGCAGAGGAACAAATTCCATCAACGCCACCTGTAGCTGTTGGCTATCGGTAAGCACACTGCCACATGTGTACATGGCTTATCACAGTTCTCTAGGTTGTCACAATGTGCACTTTCAGAAAGCTATTGGTGGTCCACAGATCATGTCCCATGAGAGAGGATACCTAAATCAGGTTGAGGTACATGCAAGATTTTTTAGGGAAGGACACAGGATTAGGGTGGAGATCTTTCTGGTGTGTGCCACAATGTAATCAGGACTATGGTGCTGTGGTGATGGGTAGGCACACAACATTGGTGGGGGAAATGTGGATCAGGTAGGGTAGTAAGATTGAGAGGAGCCTGGAACCCGCATGATTTGGTAGAGAGTGGGTGCCATGCTGTTAGCCATTTGTGCAGTGATAGTTCAAGAGAAAATTCAGCATTTAGGAGAGGCGCGGCATACAAGAGATTGATTTGATTAGGAAAGTAAGGCAGTGGTAGTTTTCTTAGATCTCACTGCTGCTTTTGACACTGACTCATCAAATTCTACAGCTTAACGCTGATGAAACTAAAATGTTGTCATTCGGTACTCCTTCTGCTGTCGTTTCTTGAATATTATGGCCTCCTAAGTTGGGGTCAAGTGCCTACACTCTCAACATTTGCCAGGAATCTTGGCGTGTTGATGGCTTCGGCTTTATCCTTCAAACTTCAAGTCCATGCCACGGCAGCTACCTGATTAGGGGTTTTAAAATCATTGAAAAAGATGTTAAAATATCTCCCTCTAACCACTTGGAACGGGATAATACATGTTTTGATCACATCCGGATCAGACTATGCTAATGTTCTTTATCTGGGAGCCACTCAATGTCTGCTTACTCTGCTTCAGCGGCTTCAGAACGCTGCAGCCTGGCTTGTACAAAATATTCCAAAAAAGCACTCCATCAGGTCAGGCTTAAAATCACTACTCTGGCTGCCAAATAACTCGAGAATTAATTTTACAACTCTTCTGATCACGCCCAGAGCATTTTTTCAGAATGGCGCATTGTACATCCAGAATAGGTTAAGAAATATCTCCCCTCTAGGGCTCTTCACTCAGTAAATCAATATGTATTGTATGCTCCTTAGGTGCAAAGAGCCAAATCTGGAGGAAGATGTTTCTCTTTTCTTGCCCCACCATGCTTTACTACTTTATATTTGCACTATTCCCAGTGAAAGTTTGTTGAAATCCCAACTGAAGACCTTCTTGTTCTGTGATCCTTGGAATCTATCTTTACTTCCATGTTTCATTTTAGCGCCAGAATGCTTCTCATTAAGCAGCAGTTGCGCTCTATAAATTTATTTTCATTTATTCGTTCATGTGTGAAACATGCACGGATTGACTGACTGGTGGGCCTTCTAATGCAGCAAGGATTACTGTGCAGGGTTTTAATTACATTGCAATGCCCAGCTGTCCACCAGTGGCGCTGGCTCACTACTGGATAGGAGAGGGCAGTGGCTTGGGCAAGAGTGTAGGATGTGCAGAAGTCGGTTGTAGACCAATGTGCTATTACAGTACCCCTGTGACATAGGTCACCAAATTCTCTTAGAAAGTCTTATTTTCTTAGTTGTGATATGGAAGTTTAAGTATTAGTGTCTCAGAAGGGTTTCTGGGTATTTATACAATGGTCCATTTACGCAAGAAAAATGTTTAATATCTGTTCCCACGGAGTACGTGGAAACAAAACCTGGGGGGACTGTGTTGGCTTTGAACTTTCTATACAGGTGGTGGGAATCTGGTGTGTGCTGGTCTTAGGATGGATGCGTGCCACAGATAGCAGCACTCGTTTCTCGATGCCAAGACGTGGACTAGTCTGCTATTGAAGCTTCTGGTGGGCCATGTTGCCTCCAAGTTCTTGGTACTGAAAAGACTGAAGTGGCAGTGAGGTAGTGAAGTTTTAATAGAGCGCTGAAAAAATTGACCAGATCTTCGGAGATTTATGGGATGCCAAGGGTACATGTCCAATGCCTATTCACCGGAAGAGTGTCTTGGTGGTTTGCACTAAAAACGAGGGACTACCGATTTATGTTTTCCAATGATAGGGACAGTGATGGGGCATGCAGGTCTTTGGGTGGTGTGGTTAGGTAACATACTAGGGTGGCCTTTAGAAGCACTGGGCAAGTGCTGTCAGTAATGTACTACATTTTCTTACAATAATGCCAACGTTTTTGTCACCAGTGGTTTAGTTCTATATTTTTAAGCTTTGTTCAGCATACTCTTAGTCACAGATAATTATACGGAAATATAGGGAACACTTAGAAATCTTTAGATTTGTGTTACCTGTAAAAATGTAAATTCTTGCAGGGGGCATCAGCACTGATAAGAATAGATTACTCACTACTCTTCATTTGACAAGTATTTGCCTAAGATGGAAGCCAAAGGTGTTCTCAAGGGTGTTGAGAGCGAGTAAAAATCAACAACTATGTGCATGAAGCTCCGAGAATAAATTGTACGAAGAAAATATTTCTCATATACATGTTTAAGTTATACCAGTTCAGTTTTACCATAAAATAAACAAAATGTTTTACCCCCAAGCTATGCTGATGTGGGCATCAGATTACTGGAGTTGAATGGGCTATGAAAAGCTACTGGACATGAGGGTACACAACTCCAGTTTGACCTGTACATTTGTCAAGGGTCCAGGTCAGAGAGTGTGTGCCTCTCCAGCATTACTTTAGTTCAGGGTTCTCCAAAGTCGGTCCTGGAGGGCTGTATCCATGCCAGATTTTTAGCATATCCCCATTTAGATAAATGCAGTTATCTTAAAAATCTGCCATGGATCCAGCCCTCCAGGACCGACTTTGGAGAACCATGCTTTAGCTTGACGGCTGCGCCTTTGCAACTGAATTATTGAGAAAAGCGCAGTTCTACTTCTATGCGGTCACAGATAGCAACTCTGGAACCAAAGTGATAATGAACAGTATGGCTGGGCACCGCACCAGGTACCATTCAACTGCTATTTGACTCCAGTTTGCAGTCACTTAGAAGTCCACCTCACAATGAATGCAGTTACTTAGCCAGCTTGCAGTGCTTGTAGCCTCCTATTCTTCTACCCACATCCTTTGCTGTTCTTATTTCGGTAAATTATATTCCTACCCTGTCCATCAATTAATTCATTTTTTTTTATTATGAGTCAGTAGTTGCAGCAGCGTTCCCGTTTAGCTTCGAATTTTCCTATGTATGTTTCCATTCAATGTTATTCTCATATGTGCAATGCACAAGTCTATTTTCAGCATATGGATTGACTTTCCAGTAAACAATCGTTGCCCCTTTTCTTCGTCTTGCCCCACTGTGTTCTCTAGTTTGTCCAGTGTCCAGCCACTGACCTATTCCTGTTAGGCCCATATGGGTTATTATCATGTAAATGTTATTTTCTTGTTTGTGCAAACCTCCGCATCAAAAAATATGAGAAAGCTGTAGCTTTATGTGCAGGTCTTGTTCCGTGCCGTCCTGCCTTATGTAGTGTCGAACTATATAGGCTCCTGATGTCTGTGTTTGTGATGTTATATTAGGGTTTCTCAGTGTGGAATGTGGAAGTGAGTTCTGGTGAGGACAACTGAAGCTCTCATTGGAAGATGGCCTCTATTACCTCAGCTCGCAAGCTATTTCTATGATGCGGAATAAAAATTGTGAGTCCAATTTCCAGGTCATTACCCTCCTTGATTGAAGCCCCGAGGGTACCAGATGGACTGCCAAAAGAGCATGTGTGTGCAAAAGAGGAGAATGAAGCTTCGAGGGGCAGGAGGTGCTAGCTACTGCTGTTGGCTAGTTCTCACCCGGAAGCAGTTCCCATTAATGTGATGGTGAAGAGGGTAACTTCTACCGAGGACGACCCTGCACAGGTGGAGCTACACGTCAGAAGAAAGGGGCCTTTTGTCTGACAGTTGCGTCCCTTATGTTACTTTCTTTCCAGGTCATTGTGTGTGAGAGGTCATCTGACACCCAGCTATTGAGCCTAAGATCACTTTCTTTGAGATAAGAGCAGATTTGGGTGTGGAATAAAGGATAAAATGAAATTTGAAACCCGACCACATACCATTTTTTTTCTATTTAATTTTCCTTGCATATAAAATATAAAAATAATAATAAACTCTCGTCAAAAATGTCCTCATAAAACAGCAATTCAATATTATATGTAACTTATTAGTGAGAACGGTTCTAATTAATCTTTAATTGATCATGAAACGATAGTTAATAAAGATGTACAGGTATTGAAATTGCTAAATAATGTAATATCCAACTGACGTATCCTGGATCGTCCAGATTTGTAAAACTATTTTTAGCTACAGATTACGAATATGATGGCAATGTCCGAGCTTCTGTATTCTACCAAGTTTATAAATTGCGAAGGGGTGAGCTTGGCCTCCAAATGGCCATTATTACAGATCGTGCCATGGTCACTGCGATAAATACAATCTAAGAAAGCCCTTCAGATTTATTTTACTTATTTTTACACAAGATTCGTTTTTATCAATCCTACAACACTAGTTTTTTCCTGAAGGTATAGGATACACTAATGATATGAATTTATAAAGATATTTTAAAATAGCTTTCCAATAATTCGTTAGTTCACCACAAGTCCAGAGCATATTGATCCAATTTGTAATCTGTGTCCCTTAATGCCTGGGGCAGACCTAAAGGATTAACTTTGTTTAAACCAACCACATCCTCATGTTTCTTGGAACACAGGGACTGTGCTGCATGGTCATCACTGATGTCACTAATGCTCTGTTGTGGTTCGTTTGCTCTTAATGAAGGATCAAATTTGGATTCTGTTCGGTATCATGTACATAATTCACAGATTTGAAATATTTTATCAGGTAGCAGTGGAAAAGGACTGATGGGGTGGGTGTCTCAAGTGCTACATCTGGTATCAAACTTCGGGGCATACGTACAAAATATTTACTGCAGTTGCAGAAGGCCAGATTTGCATAATCGGGCCGTTTGCGACCACAACAAAGGTTTTTAAAATGTGCAGAATCCTAATTTCGATTCAGTAACCTGTTACCAAATCGCAATTGGGGTTAGCTCTTCAGTATTTAGAAGAGGCGTGTTTAGGGCATCTCTTCCTAATACCGAATCGTACTGGTATGTAAGAATGTTTTGTGAATGCTATATGGTCACAAAACATTCATTTTTAACGACATCTCAGAGGTGGTGGTATCCATTCGCAACAGGACTCCCTCCCCTTTGTAAATGTTGATTCAAATATTTTTTTTAAGCAAAGGGATCACTGCCTACTCTTAAAAAATAAAACTAACATTTCACTTTAGTTTTTGAAACGCATCTCTTTTTCCAAGAGACCACTGCCCGCTTTTAAAATATTTACTGAAACATTTCATTTTAGTTTTTGAAACGCATCCCGTTATCCGTTAAGGTAAACAGACCCCATTTCCCCCCCAAAAATTGCTTTATTAAAAAGCAGTTCAGGCATTGCAAATGAACCCATGTACTCAGAAGGACACACCCTCGACCACATCTTCACAACAGGAAACTCCATCACTTTCAGCCACACCACCGAACTCCAGTGGACAGACCACCACTGTATCCATTTCACCTTCAGTACACCCACCATCCACAAAACCCAGCACCTGCTCCCACGAAGAAATTGGACCAAAATAACCGACGACCAGCTCACCCCACATTTGGCAACTCCACCCCAACCATCACGGACAACCACAACCCCAACACCGCAGCCCAAAACCTGCACAGATGGATCTCCGACTGCGTGTCAAGGCTCACCTTCAGCTTCCCGCTGGTTGCTGTTGTCTTGCACAGGAACAGAAGCTGCTAGCTTCCCGACTCCCACTACTAATCACTCAGCCCCAAGAATGTCTTTGGCTCTAACTGATCAGCAAGGGGGAAGGGGGAAATTGGATAAAATAACAAACGAGAGAAGAGACTGGTTCTGGACCTTCTGGTTTTCCTATCTGGAATTCTTCTTCAGCTATCACTCTGCTACTGAAGATTCCTGAGGTAACTAAGCACACAACATTATTATTATTCCTCCTCTACTCTATTCTGTCTCTTTTCTTCTCTTCTCTAATGGTGTTTTCTACCTACCCACTATCCTGAACTCTGTGCCTCTCTTCTTGTTCAACTCTGCCTTTTCTTCTTTCTGGTTATTGATGTCACTAATTATCTGTAAAACATATATTCGTCTTCATTATACCTATTTATCTTGTAGTCTTAATATCTTTTAACTCTCTCTTTTGACCTACCATAAATCTTTCTTCTCGTGGTTTCTCTTCTTTCTTTTCTTGCTTCTAGCTATACTAATAACTGTTGTCTTCTAGAGGAGTCTTTTGTGCTTTAACTTCTCCAGTTGCTTCCTCTCCTATGGTTACTGCGAACTGTTATAGCTCTGGTAAGTGTTTCTCCTTACTTTCCTAGTTGACTGTTCTTATTGTCCTTAATATTTTTTCCCTTAGTAACCTCTTCAGTATATACTACAATATACTTCTTTTCTTTTCAGGACTCGGTATGCAGCCCTCTGCTGCCTCTGGTAAGTCTTTACTTATTGCGTCACCCAACACTACTTATCATTTTAATGTGACCTTAGATAATCTGTCAGTAATTCACTTAGCTTTCTGCTGTCTTCACTTCAGGTGCTGTAGAAGTCGTATCTTGTCTCCTGGAGCGACGAGGAAAAACTCCGAACTCTCTCAGTAAGTTGCCTCTACGGACTCTGCGGCTTTTTCTGTTCTCTTCGGTAAGTATCGACACAACTCTCTTGCGTCACTCTGGAAAACTTCTTAGACAAGGTATTCTCTTCAGAACTGGGAACTCTCTCGAACACGTCTTCTCTGAGGAAAAGTCTTGGTGAAGTGCGCACTACCTCAGGCGCGCGCGCGTCACATCGTCTCCCTCTAGATCTGTAGCAACTAGACCGCCGACCCCAGCGTCTGCGCGGCCATCTTGGAAATGCGGGCATGCCACAAACTCGACCATTGAAATCCATTCAAGACTGAAGCGCCCATAGAACTTAATTCCTTGCGCTTCGTTTTGGAACTCACATTAGGGGTTCTGACACTGCGCCAACACCTTAGCCCCCCTCAAGAAGAACAACAACAAACACGCCAGGAAAGCCAGCTGGTTCACCACCGAATTCCGAGAGTCCAGACGCACATACCGCCGCTTTGAAAAGGCCTGGAGAAACTCAAAATCCACAGAAGCCCACAACAACTTCAGAACCGCCACCAACGCCCACCACCAACTCATAAGGAATACAAGAAAGAAAGCGAACGAAGACAGAATCTCCACGCACGCACACAACAGCAAAGAACTCTTTAGCATCATCAAGGAGTTTGCCCAACCCATCAGCGAGTCTACAGACATCCCTCCCACACAGGATCTCTGCAACAAACTCAGCACCTTCTTCCACCACAAAATCAAGAACATTTACGACAATTTCGACGAAGATAGCCAACACACAGAACCCACACCAACCACCCCGACACCTTGAAGCAAACGATTGACTGCTGGACAACCCTCATCACCGAAGACACACTGAAGATGATAAAGTCAATCCATTCCGGGGCCCCCATGGACCCCTGCCCCCACCACATCTTCAACAGAGCCACCGTCACCATCGCCCCATGCTTCGCAACACCATCAACCGCTCCATCGCGAACGCCTCCTTCCCCTATGACTGGAAGCACGCTGAGATCAACCCCCTCCTGAAGAAACCCTCGGTGGACCCCACCGACCTCAAAAACTACAGACCGATCTCCCTGCTCCCGTTTCCATTGAAAGTAATTGAGAAACCCATCAACAGCCAACTTGCCACCTTCATCGAAGAGCACAACATCCTTGACTCCTCCCAATCCGGCTTCAGAAAGAACCACAGCATGGAAACTGCCCTCCTCGCCGCAACAGACGACATCCGCTCCCTCCTGGACAGAGGAGAGACAGTGGCCCTCATCCTCCTCGACATTTCAGCGGCCTTCGACACAGTCTCCCACCGCATCCTAACACGCAGACTACACGACGCAGGGATCCGGGACAAGGCCCTCGACTGGACCCGCTCATTCCTCTCCGGCAGAACGCAGCGGGTCAGACTCCCTCCCTTCCTCTTTGATCCCACACCGACCACCTGCGGAGTCCTGCGGAGTCCCCCAAGGACCCTCCCTCAGCCCCACGTAGTTCAACATCTACATGGCTCCGCTCGCCCCATCATCAGAACCCACTGACACAACATTGTTTCATATGCAGACGACACCCATCTCATCCTCTCCTTATCCAATGAACCCAACGCAGCCAAACACAACTTTCAAGAAGGCATGGAAGTGGTCGCCAAATGGACAAATAGCAGCTGTCTACAACTCAACACGGACAAAACGGAAGTACTCATCATGGGCCCACACCCGATGCATGGAACCACACCTGGTGGCCCCCCCGCCCTAGGAAGCCCGACCACCCGCACGGACCACACACGCAACCTCGGAATCATCCTGGACTCCGAACTCAAAATGGACCTCCAGATCAACTCCGTCGCATCCTCCTGCTTCCACACTCTCCGCCTCCTACGAAAGACCTTCAAATGGATCCACTTCGAACACAGAAAGACAGTCACACACGCCCTCATCACCAGCAGATTAGACTACGGCAATGCACTCTATGCCGGAATCAACAAAAACCTCACCCGCAAATTTCAAAACATCCAGAACGCCGCCACCAGACTAGTCCTCAAACTGCCACGACACTGCCACATCACCCAGCACCTGCGCATGCACACTCCACCCATCAAGGCAAGAATCACCTTCAAGATTCTCACCCACACACACAAAGCCCTCCACAACACCAGATCAGCATACCTGAATAGCAAACTCACATTCCATGGTCCCCAAAGTGTTGAACGGTAAAAAATTTATTCTGTTAAGTTAGCCTCTACTCCTCTTCCATTTTGTCTACCAGCCCCCATTTTTCTGTTCTGCGAGGACTTTCATAAAGTCAGAAGTTACGTGTTCACTGAAAGCTGGTTGTGCTAATAATACTTACGTGCCAGAACAGAGGCCCTGCTGAAAGGCCCCAAGCACGCAGATGTTCCTATCTACAAGCCCACCAATGCCTGTACCCACCCTTGCCTATCTACAAAGAGGACGTGGGTAGGGGTTTATCAGGATTCAACAGTTCAGCATGTAAGCATTATACCGAGGGGTTGTGTAAGCATTATATAACAATGACGGAGTGGTTTCAATGTGTTTCAGGAGGCACCGAAAAGTATAAATGCCATGTGTGAACTTGTACTTGTTAGCCCCCTCCCTCCGGCACTTGCAATGTCTGAGTGATGAGACTCATCTCATGAGATATAATAAACCTGTGTTTTGTTCCACTCCAGTGTTGATCCTCATTTATTGAACCCGTAGACTAAAGGGTGTCCCTGCACCAGTGAGACTGATAGGAATTTCACTTCTACAACTGGCGCCGGCAACGTGGGACCCCATTGAAGGACACAGCTGGACCAGAAGGCGGTCATTTCGACAGGACAGAAACACTAAGGGGCTCCCGCAGACTCAGACTTGCTCTTGCGGCCAAGGTGGTTTTCAGCTTATCAACCCGACCTTTGTGGTGGCTGTGTCTCTCAACTGGGGTTCTTCGGTTGGCATTTTGGGAGGTGATCTATTGATCAGAGGATCGGCAGGTGGGAGTTGGAGCACTGCGATCAGGTATGACCTAATTGGTTGTCTTTTTTGGGTTTTTTGTTAGTAAAAAGTCATTTGCAAATGTCTTTTGACAGCTAATGTGAGAATTTTTGGTATAAGAGTATCTTAATGCTATTGTTAAGAAGTATTTGGTAAACATGCCTGTTTTGAGCACACTTCGTGCATTATGATTGTTGTTGCAACACAAATGGTATTCTAGAAAAAAGACAGCCAGCGCCTCTAGAAGGCACTGTGAATTATGAAATGTACATTAAATACAGTATTTCTTCCATACTGTTTAGCACATTGTGTAACAAATCTATGAAGGCAGACGCCAGTTTACAGTGGCCACTTAAATGGTACCTTTGATTTAAATAAACTGCAATATGTAGAAGAGCAGCTCTTTAAGAGAAAAGGCAGGCAGGCAGACAGAGTATATTTGATGCCGTAGGGTTATGGGGAAAACAAATTGAACAGAAACAGATTAAAGAAGAAAAGGATAGGAAGAAATTTGAAGAACAGACTATTGTACAGATAATTAAAAGCACAAGAAGAGAGTGTAGAAAGTGATGAGAGAAGGGTTAGACTTTAAATGCAAAAAGTATATATGGTCATACCACTCCCTGGTTGCCTGAAGGTCGTGGCAGCAATTTCCATTTCAGTCAGACAATCAGCAGGACTTGTACTGGATCATAAATTGACTTTTTTTGTTCCCCAATCAGTTGATGTATTATTGAATCAGACTAAGCACTTTGTTAGCACCACACATTACACTTAAAAGCTGCCTGACCTTGAATCCAGCTACTTTGTTGCCATTGCCCTTTGTGCAGTCCAGTGATATACATGACTGTATTTTTACCACTTAAGAACAAACAAAGGGTCGAGTGGACCTGACTGACATGCCCCTGCCTGATATTCAGGGTGAATTGTATGTAGATGGGTCTTGTTTTAAGCTACCCGATGGCACCACAACCGCAGCTTATGCGATTACCACACTGCATGCAATTGTGGAGACAGCATGGAGAGTTAGTTCAAAATTTGCTGTCTGCGTTGACACTACCAAAGCGAGTGGCTATTGTCAAGTGTAGTGCGCACCAGAAAATAGTAGATGATGTTATTTATCAGATTCCTGATGAGGAGATGTACATTTTAAAAATGGCCCAACAAGAGACAGCTATAGCAAAAACAAGCATTGGCATAGCCAATAGGTCTCGCCTTTGGGACCTTATAAGTGTTTAGCCATGCAACAGTTGTATAACTAAATACTTATAAGGTCCCAAAAGCGAGACCTATTGGCTATGCCAATGCTTGTTCATTACGGGGCTGAGAAGTAGTTACTGCATGCACGGGAAGAGGGCTCAAATACCGGTCTGAAACACAATCCAGACCCACTACGCCCCTGCCTCCTGGACTGTCTATCTCTAATAAGACCCCAAGTGGCTAACAATCATGCAAGTTCGTAGACGCAATTTAACTGAACCTTGCAGACAATTGTCTTATGAACGTGCATAAGCTGAAGAATTTAAATACGCTTTTGTAGCTTAAACTCTTGAGTTAATGGTTGAGGAGCTTCTAAAACAAGGAGGAAAGAAAGGGTTAATCACATGCACATGCCGCCACTGCTGGAGTAAACAGAGGCAGGCAGGAGGGAGTGCTGGAGGGGGGTTTCGCAGTGCAAGGTCTCTCAACCATGAGAAGCCCACAGCTATGTGTGTGTGCTTGGAGGGTGGGGGAGGGCTCCAAGCGTGAGGAGGGAGGGGGAAGCCGTTAACAGGCAGACAGAAGGGATTATCAATGCCTTTGTGAACACCAGCGAAGGAAAAGGAACATGAGAGGAAAGAAATGAGAGTGCAAATGGATAACGCAGTTTGCAACTTTTTAAGCAGCAGGCGTTCCAAAAAGAATAGAAATGGGGTGAAAGCCATCCATCCAAGACAGATTTTTTTTTTTCCATCAACAAAAATCTTTATTTAAAAAACTTTGAGATATACAAACATAGGTCAGGGAACTGCAAGCAGCAGGACTTGATAGCGTGGGTGGGCATGATCATGAAGAAGGTAAGCACGTGTTTGAGGGAAGGGTGAGTAGCTGCTGTGATGGTGTACCCAATGCCAACAAAAACAAGAATAGGAAATTATTATGGGGAAATAAAAAGAGTAATTCAAACTGAAAGAAAATAGAAGCAAAAAAGACTCAAGAAATAATTTCTGATGGAGCCAGAGAGAATGAAATACCGAAAAGAACTGGTAAAAGAAAACAAGTGCGAGCCGCGAACCATGTTCTGAAAAGGGAGGAGGGAGATGCGAGCAGAGCATATGGTGTGCACTTTCGCGGCGGCTTTGATGTTCTCAGTGGCCGCGCTCACTGAGAACATCAAAGCGGCCGCGAAAGTGATCACCAGGCAAACAAATGGTGCACGCGCCCGGCGCACATGCACTGTAGCTAGAGGCCTGAAAAGCCACTAGTTTTCACTGCCAAATCCTGTTTACTAAAACTCTCGCCAGAGCAGCGCTAAAGCGCTGGCTCAGGCGAGACCTAATGACAGTTGAAAAATTACATTATGATTTGAAAGAAATAATAAACGCAGAAGTAAGGGAGTTCACAGAGAAAGATGTCAGATTCATAAAACATGCAGAACATGTCTTATTCAAATTAGAACCAGATGACGTGTTCAAGAACACCATCAGTTGCAGAAATGTTACTAATAATTGGAGATAAACTGAGTAAAGGATTTTTGATGGAATTGATTGGAAGTTTATGTAACTTTCTGATCACAGGTTCACATAAACTAAATAAAAAAAACAGAATAATGCAGGAGAGTAGAAGTATAACTTTTCTAGGTTGTCTTAGGTTACTGAATCCAGCCAATATATTTTTTTCACATTCCATGTACTGAAGAATGGCTTACTGTTATTGATTTTTGTCTATGCTATTGCATGAGAATAGTCAGGAATATGGTCAAAAAGAAGATGAATGTCTGGGACACATAATTAGAAAAGGAGCTAGAAAGGTGTCACCAGAGAAAGTGGAAATAATTCACCAGATGAATCCACCTAAAATTCAGAAAGAAGTCAGGATGTTTTGGGGAAATGGTTGGCTGCTGTAGTGAGTGGTTAACAAACCTTTTCCTAGTGGCTAAGCCTTTACTGAGGTTGACACACAAGGATGTGTCAAATCCGCTTCCATTGGACAACAATTGCACATAAGCATTCCTAGAGTTGAAAGAGAAAAGTGTTGCGCCCCACAACTAGGAGTGCAAGTTTATTTAAAAGAAAATACACCAATTTGCAGTGAGAGGGGGGGCTGCGCTCTCTCAGTGCCTGTTCAGAAACATGAATGTATTCAAAGGTCTGTGACATATTTCCCAATGACCCTTGACCCCAAAGTCACAGAAATGCCCAGCTGCCTTAATTCAGTAGCTATGGTAAATGCCAGTCACCAAAGAATGAGAAGAAAATGCCTTCCCTTGTAAAGTTTTTTGGGGATAATAGTATGACTAAGAAATGTCTGAATTCAAATGTATTGAGCTTACAGCCAACATATCAAATGGCTTGTAATGAAACTGAATCTGAAAGACTAGGTGTCATGAATCTATGCGAAAAGACAAGGTTAGACTTTAAGGATGAACGTCTGATTGAGCCCAACAATGTCCATTTTGTAGATTGCCCGGGTTTGAAAGGTCACAATGACAGATTAGGAGCAGCACACGCTGTGCTACCTATATATTATGTTGTCAAAGCTTCATGGCTTTCAGTAGTTACATCAGCACAAAATTCGAAATTGATTGCCCTTACCATAACATGCAGTATAACTGCTCAAATGGAAGTCATTATTGTCGTGGGAGAGACAAATTCTAATTCAGTTGTACAATATTCTGTCCTGTTCGAATTTTCACAGATGAATCTGAAAAGGATACTGTTTATTTAATGCTGACACTTGTAAAGAACTAAAACAGGTACCAGAAAATATTTTATAAGCTGAACAACAAGGTTGTATCAGAACTAAACATGAGAAACATGACAACTGTAAAGTAGCAAATGTGTTATTGCAAAAACGGATGCCCAGGTGTAGATTGCCAGTTTCTCTGAAATCATTTCATAATGAGGTTTCAAAGATGATGTGTGCAGAACCACAGATTGGACAAAGATTGGATTGTAGCTATCTGCCTGAAGTTTCAAGCACAGTATAGCAACACAAAGACAGCACAGAGTTACACTTTGCAAACGACTGTTTCAGCATCACTGAAGTGGATTGAATTAGTGCCATGCAAATGCACTTGTGAAAAACACTGATGAAAAGACTAGCCATTGCTGTGAAGGTCTGGGTATGGACATTAACCCTCCGATTCACAATGATTACTGTGAATTCCTTTGTGGTAGGGCAATAGACCTCACCTCACCTGGACACTGCTCAGGTACTAAGAGGCCCCGCACTTTCCGTTGGTACCTCAAGCTCCCATCTGGAATCAAGGAATTCACAGTAATCATTGTGAATCGGAGGGTTAATGTCCATGGTTGTTACAGGTTGTACCATTTCAAAACAGTTTTATTATAATTTGTTTTTGGTGATGGTGGTGAATTCTATATTTCACTATTAGGAGTGCAACTATTATACGAGCAGAGGCCCTGACGAATGCCAAGGGATTAAATACCCGTTAGGCAGAAACATGTTGGCCCTTATGTAGACAGATAATTGTCACTGTCTTCTTTTGCACTGTTCTATTTTTTAATTAGGAGGCGTGTCCAGTCCGTAGAATAAAGTATTTAGAAGGAGGACATTCCATCCTATTTTAAATCACTTTTTTGTTTGTTGCACTATCTCTTCTTACTTTACCATCAAAAGATCAGTCATCATGGACGGTTTGTGTATTTGGTGGACCAAATCCTGATACAACAATAAGGTGCGGAGCTGAGTGTCCCACTGATCAGGGGACCAGCCTCATTTGCACATGGGTTTGGCCAAATGATAGGACTGATCATTGAGTCTAATTTGATGGAAACCCTTTACAATCTGTTGTGGATTAATCAGCCATTTAACGAATAATCGATGATGTACCGGTCTCCTCTATGCATATAGTGTTAGCCTTTTTTCCTTCTTTATCTTTATTAATACGTTATGTGTGTGCGATAAAGATATTTTGAGATCTTGTTACCATCTATCACAGGGCCAGAGTCACAGTTGTCCCGTCCTATTTAGGGCAGTGCTGTCTGCACTAGATTTCCCGGTCTAGGGCCGACATGCAGTGCCGGAAGGGAAGTCACTCAATGGACCCCATGCAGAAGCAGAAAACTCCATGCCTGTTGGGGGGTGAGGGGGGGATCACTCATTTTTTTGTTCTTTCAGTATTAAACTTCCACTATGGGAGTTTATTCCTGAAAAGAAAAACAATCTTTGCCAGCGTAGGCATACTAGACATGACACCCACACATTCGAGCTTAATTGACTTCAATGGAGTTTGAGTTTGGCAAGCGTTTTTTTTGCTGGGAAGGCAGAGGACTCGGAGGACTGTCCACCATACATTAAATTACAACCATGGTCTGCTTTTAACTGTTTCATTGCTCAGACACAAGACATTTTCCTTATTTTTTAATGCAATCTAGGAGCTGATTTCAGCTGAAGCATCGAGAAATGGGTGTGTCTGCTGGAGCGGGTAGTACAAAATTTTGTATACCCCCCCATTCTGCATGTTTATATTAATCTGAATAATCAACTAATTGTAATATTATTAATTTGTTTGAAGTGAAAACTCACTAATTATATTAACAAAAGAATTACACGTGGGATTTGCATTTTGCATGGCTAAACTAATTGTATACTAATATATGTACGCATACTAATGGTAGAAAATTAGAGTATTGCATGATACATGTTGCTTTTGTGATGTAAAAGTTGCACCAGATGACATCACTGGGTGAATATAAACGCTTTGAATGTTGCAATTATGCTAGATAATTACTTACACATAGGGGAATTAGTGAGGGTTTAACATGTTATTAGCCATTTCAATGTTTTAATTAAGTTTTTTTGTTTGTTTTGCTTGTTTTGCTTAAGTTGACCATTTGGGCCTTCGTAAAGATGGCTGACTTAGACGCACAACATGACTGCTACTGTCCCACGAGGTTTTGGGTGAAGCGCGCCTGCGCCACCGCCAGCAACAATGGCCTCGTCCTGACCCCAGGAGAGATGTACCCACCAAGGTCATACTGGGAGAGTTGCCAGGACCTCAACAATGAACTGTCTTTAAAACCGGAACCAGCAAGTGCGATGACTTAATCTTGCGGGCTATGTGAGAACTTCACCGAGTGACCCCAAATCCTCCAATCAGGACTGTCTAAAACTCATTCTTGATACATTTTGACATTAAAATCATTATTAAAGACGGTAGAATAGTGAGGGGTTCCTGACGTTCGATTTGTCTTGCTGCGAATTTCCTGACGTTATGCTGACGGAGAGGACGGTGACACTGCTGGACAGCTGTTATCCTGAATCTTTGAGAGACTGAATTGCGGCCTGACTTTGATGGATTTAAAGATTTTTCCACGACTTGACTGACTTAGAGGACGACTGATAGCCAGATTAGGTAAATATGATGTTCTGCGGTTTGGACGATGATTTTCTAACAATTTGCAATTTAATTAGATAAACAATGCTTTGATTAATTGACAAACGTGTTGTGGCGATTATTTGAAGAAATTAGAATAAGAGAAGAGTATAAACAAATTAATTGAATTACCAAACTATAATACAACTAACTGATTCATCGCCAAATGAGGGGAATATCACGAGGTTTGAAGTTAATAAAAGTATTCAATGCGCATTAGGGTTTTCCGACTGTCCACCATACATTAAATTACAACCATGGTCTGCTGTTAACTGTGTCATTGCTCAGACACAAGACATTTTCCTTATTTTTTAATGCAATCTAGGAGCTGATTTCAGCTGGAGCATCGAGAAATGGGTATGTCCACGGACAACCACATGCCTGAAAGAGGAAACACCCTTTGGTAAACAAGGCTCCATGTCTAATATTTGCTGAGTAGCATTAACATTCGTCATCCATTACAGAAAATCAATAACATCTTTATAGTATGTTCTAATTCAGAAGCAACACAGGTTAGACGGATTAAAGAACTGAAATAATGTCACTAATGTACCTTCATTTGAATGTAGTGAAGTAAACAATGTTCAATGAAAGCCTGAAACTAAAAATCGACTGTTCCAAATACGTTGACGAAGCGACGAGTGAAAGGATTGTGGCTTTGTTGCCAAATTAAATGTGGATTTGACTAATCTGGTTGAGCAACTTTCACTACAGCTAAAAGATGCGAGTCGTCAACACAGCAACATGTTGCTCATGTATTGAGCAATCCAGCAATACTGTGAGAGTTAATTTGAAGACAAAGGTTGAAAATGGGGGGTCTAGAAACAACTGAAATCATATTTCACTATTGAAAGGAAATACATTATTTGTAGGTACTAAAGTACTAAAAACACATAAGGGATTATACTGGAGTAGTGAGTGACTGCACACGGAAAGTGAAGATATGTGTATTTAAGACTCCCTATGCACTGATCTGCAGCACTGAGTAATGCCTCATTTTCAAAGAGTTGAGCAGGCTGGCAGACGCTTTGGGAAAGTATTATTATAGGGGGCAGGTGGGTACGGGGACGTTTTTTGCCAAGGCACTCGTGAGTACCATGACCGAGGAAATAAATTAACCAACAAAAATGTGGTAATTCCATTTTATCAGAAAAGAGGAAAATATCAGTATGTGGAAGTATCCCAGAGAATTTGATCAGGAGATTTGTTACAGTCCACAAAGTCAAAGTCAGCAATTAAGTCCAATTACATCAGAAGGATGCTTGCTCCTTGGCTTATCACTCCTAACAGAGGGCTCTTGGTGGATAGTATACAGGTCTCTTGCACGGTCTGTCTGCAACTAAACGCAAATAGCCATCAAATAAATAGGCATCATTTATTTATTACAGTGCTTTCTGAAGGCTAAACATAACCTAGCCAACTTTAGAAAGCAGGTGGTACACTGATGACTAAGCTCTAGATGTGTCAGAGATTAACAAACAAATTATTTCCTGGATCCTACCTTTGATAGGCAGACTTTAAATGTGCCTGTTTTTGTTAGCCAATAAAGGACTGAATGTTCCTATTTGTATCACCATATTTTATTGTTTTTAATAGGACATTACACAACAAACCATCCTGCTAACATTGCATCCATTCCCAACCAACCTTACCATGTATCCCTTTAAGGGCCCTCATCATATCGAAGTGCTACAGCCTTTACATTTATTAGTTCAAAGTAAGCCCACCATCTACTCCAAATTCTGTTATATTTCTTAGAAGAGCCTCTGGTCTGTATATGGGCTCTTCCTGTTTCGAACACCAGTCCATCGCTGATCTCCACTCCGAGAACATGGGAGAGTTTGGGAATTTCCTTTTGCATACAATGTCTTTCTTGGCCAGTACTGTTACCACTCCCATTAGTATACGATCCCCTCTTGCACCCCCTAGTTCTTCCAATAGTCCAAATAATGTCACCCTGTGGGACAGTTCAACTGGCATCTCCAACACAAGAGTGAGTGTTTTAGCAATCACTTGGCAATTTCACCGCGGACCAAACCAGCCATGATTAGTTGATCCACTAGCGGGTTATATTCAGAGAGGTCAGAGAGCCTGGAGCAATGACTGACAAGTGCATGTCGGAGTTGTCAGCATTTATGAAATTGGGTGTTTGATAGGTGGAAGTAGGTTTGGAACGCATTAAAGGATTTCATATGGGATCCACACCACACATCCCCTGGGGTTTTGATCCCAATCTTGTCCCACTTACCAAATCCCTCCAATTGAGCCATGTGGCTCAACCAGCGGCTGTGCCACAGCGAAGTTTGTTGCATCAGTCTTTTGTCCCATCTTGTGAATCTAAGTGTTGCACACCAACTTAGAAGCACAGCCCTTACGACTTCAGGGGAGTAGGTTGCTGATAACATTATCTAGACCTAGTAAGGCCACTTCGATTCGAAAGGCTGGGTCAATCCAACCCTCCCAGTCAAACAGTTGCTCATGATCAGGAGCTGTGAAGCCCAGTAATAGATCAAGATATGCCATTTTCAACCCCCTTCACATACAGATTTTTGGCATTTGTGCAGCACAAAGCAGAGGGGTTGGCCTCCCCCCAGAAAGGGGCAAGTTAAGGCTGTAACACAGACAAAGCAAGTGTTGGGGATTGTGAGTAGGAAATTTTGTAGTACATATAGATACCATGGGAGTATCATCGTTTTAAAAAGGGGCTTTCTTCCAGTACATGCATCAGATGTTTAGCTCAGGTCAATTGTGTAGATCTGTTTTTGATTTGTTGAGGAGGGGAGCAATGTTAAGTCTCTGCGTGAGTCCATCACCACTGATATATGAATCCTCTCTGTGTTAATCAATGAAATGGGACTATAGAAAGCACAATTTATTGATGTTGGCCTGCCTCAGAGAGGGATACCATGTGGGGAAGAAGCCTTTATGCTCCACTTCCAGCTTCCAGGTAGATATTTAAAAGATGTAGGACAAGAATATCTTGGAATTTACAGTTATATTATAAGGGAAAGCCGTCAGACCCAGGAGTCTTCCCCGGGTTCATATCTTGTATGGCTTTCCTTATTTCTTTCCCTGTAAGAGGAACTTCCAGTCCAGCCTTTTGGAATTCCGTAAGGTTTGGGAGAGGGTTGGTCCGTTCCCTGTCTGACCAAGGAAAGTGAGCACATAATGCTAGGTAATAGTCTGCAAATGTTTCAGCTATTTCATTGGTAGCGTTGATGTGATGCCTAGACTGGTCTGTAATGCTAAAAAGTATTCTGGACCCCATCTCCCTGGTAGATAACCAGTAGAGGAGTTTTCCCAGTCTTACCCCTGTGGTCGTATATCCCTCTAGTCAACGCATTTCAGCAATGTCAGGCCTTCTCTAGCGCAAGCCGCCACAACAACACTCGGTTGACCTCGAGCTGCCGGCATCATTTCTCTAGCTTTAGGATGGGAGTTTCAAGGCTGGTGATCTAGCCGTATTTGGCTTTTTCAGCCTGCCGGAGGTATGTTTTGGCTGTCAGCCCTAATTGAGGTGTTACTCGCTGCCCTTACTGTGCTGGCCAAGGCCACCAAGTCGTGGTACATCTCGAAACAGAATTGAAGTTCTGTGTGTGTGTGGGCGTGGGGACAGAAGGCTCTCGAGATAAGGTCGTTGCAAAGCGGGTTTTATTTTAAATGCACGTCTTCTCCTGAGAGAAGCCAGTGTTAGGACGCTTGACAATCGTCTTGTCCGAGTCCGCTGCACACTGACTTCTTCGGGACGTCTCGGGCTCGGGTCGGGGTCTTGATCCGAAGGCCTCCGGTAGATGAAAAGAGGAGAATATGTGGGTCAATGTCCTGGACAGATGACGATATGTGGAAAGGGAGTGAGGGACCCATGCATGCTTGGTGCTATACAGTGGGGGTGCCCGTGCACAAGGAAGGAGCGGGTGGAGCGGAGAGGGATGACAGAGTGAATTGAAGACACCTCTTTACGGGTCCTTTCTCTCCCGTGTTCAACCCACCCCGCAACCTTGCTTTGTGAGGCGTGCTTCTCCTGAAGCGTGGCGGGACGCAGCATGAAAACGGTGGCCTCCTGGCGTCTGCAGCTCGTCAGCTCCTCCCGTGGTTCCTGTTATTGCCTCAACTGCCTCCAATGTCATTCCTCGGTCCCCCATTCTCTCGCCACTCGGTTGTTCCGTCTCCTTCACTCCGGAAGCGTACTTCACACTGGTGTCGGCTTCCTCGCTCCTTATTGGCCCAGAGGTACTGACGTCATGAGTAGGAGTGGCAGGAGCTTGATTCGTGGTTGATTTAAAGGGTCCGTGTCCCCAGTCCGATGCATCGGATACAGCCGCAGAAAAGCTGGCACCGCTCCAATCCGTCTGTTGGGAGATAAGCGGCGTGGTAACGGCGGGCACAGACCACCATCCGGTAGCACCCTGGTACACACAAGGCACATTGTGACAGTGTGTCTAGTCCGTGAACTGTTCAGCCATAAGGCACCAGGCATTTTGACGAAAACTGGTCTCTTGCACTGTACAGGTGTCTCGATATGGAGGGTGACCGGGTAACGGTCTGAAATCCCTCTAGGAAGTTCATTCGCTGCAGTTGTGTTGATCAGGTCTGTTGCCGGTAGAAGAGGTCTATCAGTGATAGAGTTTTTTTGGATGCTTACATATGTATATACTCCTTTACACCAGAGTGCCAAATCCTCCATGCATCACAAAGGCCCACAGAGTCCATCCAAGACCTAAATTGTCTTGATCTCTTTTTCCAGAGTTCACCTTAGGGTTTGGCATCACATTGAAGTCGCCCCCTAAGACTGTGACCCCTTGAGGGAGATCTGTCTGTGAGCTTGCTAAGGATTTGTCAGGGTAGCTGGGGCAGTATATATACACACTCGAGGATATCAAACTGCTTCCCTTACAACAGGCCCTCAATTCCCACAGGAATCGGAAGGGTCTTTGTCACCACCAGTTGGAATGTTCTGTGTTGGAGTATAGCTACTCCCTGGACCCCCTAGTGAAACCTGCATGCAAAACCAGGTCATATCTGACAGAGCAGGAAAACTGCCTTTAGAAATTAATCCATACTAATAATAATTTGCCTTCGGATTGAACATGAAAAATGCACTTTCAAAATGACATGCAAATTGTGCAAAAATCACAATTCATTCTTTTTCAATGTCAGGCTTTAACTAGACTTTTTCATTAATAAATAATGTTCTTTAGGAAATGCTGAGCCATACACAAATGTGTTTGCTAGTTTGACCTCAATGTGACTCCCTCAGATTTTGTCTTAACTGTAGAATGTGCTTTGATTTAACTTGAAAAAAATAAACATATGTGCAGAATTAACCTGCATGTTGAATTATAAATTAACACAACATTTAAATGTGCAGAAAACACTGTTCTGGCTAAAATATTGGTTTGAATAAAAGTGTGAGCTTAGCCTTGTGGTTGCTTGAAACTCTAAAATGTTCAAATGAATGTAAGTTTCACATAAATTACAGCATGTAACTCTGAACTTTCCTCATCTGATTTCATATAATTTGTTGCTACACACACAAGTTAACAGATTGGTTAACATTTCTAAAGTGTTGTGGATTGATGTGGAAATGATCTTTGACACTGTATGCCAATTGATTTGTGGGCTGAATGTAAGGTTGTTGTGCAATCGCTATGTGAGGAGCCAAAAAGAGATGTACATACTAATAATGCACGATCCCCTGTAGTTATGGAGAAAAATGAAGCAGTGATTACTTTCCTAGAAGGTAAAGTGCCTCCAAAAGAGCTTGATTGGGTAAAGATTAAAAGAACCTCACAAAAGTCAAGAGAATCAGAGCATGATTATTTTGAGCAATTGTTTCCTATGCGAACATAACCAAATTTGCATTAAAAAGGGCATTTAGTTCAAATTAGGTGTGTTTCCTATATTATTAATACAGTGGGTCTGTGCCTCTAATACGATCTAGAAGGCAGGTGACAACCCAGAACAGGACTTGAAAGTCAGCCATTAGCACTGTAAGTACATTTATGTCTCAAACCTCTATGAGGGCCAGCAGACAGGCGGTTGAAGGACGTAGATGTATGTAGCCTGTCACTGTGGATGTGTACAGGATCAAGCAAGTGTGGAAAACTTGACCAAACAACAACAGATATTTGAATCTCCCCCCCCCCCCCAACTCACCACCCTTCCACCTAAGCAGCATCTATCGGCAATGTTCTTCCTTTCAAGTGCAGACTAACTAATGTATATCGCCCATGGCTCCAGCCGCCAGTCTATCATTTTGTAGTGAGATGGGCGCTCTTTTCTCCACCTTGTGGGAGTTGGACAATAAAAAGTGGTTGCAGAGTGCCCACTTTTTATCAAATTTCGGTTAATTTCGGTTGTTTACAGTTTATGAAAACTGTGATTTTCTCAATTCCTACGATGTTCTACAGCTTGTGCAACCACTCACAGTAATCTGGAGTGGTGTCACTGACCCACCGTGCAGGGATAGACTGCTTAGCCGCACAGAGCATTGTTGCAATTGCTTTTCCTTTAAGAGAGTACAGTGTATAAGTCAATGTATTAAGGAGGAATAATGAAATGTTGCTAATCTGGTTGGGGATATTGGTATAAAAAAAAAAATCACATTAATGTCTCTAAACACTTATCTTCTAAGTTTAGGGCAATGCCAGAGAAGGTGAGTCAGAGTGCCCGTTTGTCCGCAATGTCGCCAGCAGAGTTCCGAGCTGTTGTGCTTCAATTTTTCCGATACATGCGGGGTTGTAATACCAATAGTTAATCACTTTGAGCATCACCTTTGTCCGAGCAGCACTAAAGGTGGAGATACAAGCACTGTGAAGGATATCAGTCCATTCTTTGGAGGTAAAAGTATGTTCCAGCTCCACCTTCCACCTCCTCTGAGCTTGAGATTTACTAGTGTCTGCAGCTTTATTCAGGGATGCATATATATCAGAGAGAAGACCCTTATCACTAGTTAGAATGATCAGTTATTTCTCGAATTTGGTAAGGGGTCTACTAGCCAAAAGACTAATTGAGGGTTGAGTGATCCAGTGTTTGACAGCGTTATAGTGCCAGAGTTCCCCAGCTGGGGGAACAAAACTGTCCAGCAACACGGGAAAATCCAGTAGGCCTGTATGAGTGAAGAGGTTGGAAATAATTTTACAGTTGGCATCTTGCCAGTCATGGAATGTGTTACCTTTCATAGCTGTGGGAATGCAGAGTTGTCTACGATTGGGGTGAGGGAAGAGATGTGGGAGGACAATCCCTTGATCTTGACCCTGTCCCAGGCAGCCACCGTGGCCATCGTAATCGGTAAAATGTAAACTTCATGGTGCCAATATTTTTTAGGCGCCATGAGATCTTCCAGATATGGAGGCTGGTGACTCTTTGATATTTAAAGTACCAGTGTTTTTCTGTGAGTGGCCTGTTCAATTTCATCATATATCAAAGCTGAGCAGCCATGTAATAGTAGGTGGGACGCCCAGGCCACCCTCCCTCATGGAAAGGTAGGCCTATTTCCTAGCCTTGCAAGACAGACTTCTTGTTCCTCCAGATTTAGTTCTGAATTATGTGTTGTAGCTTACTAAGGCGGTGTGGTGGTGCCTGGATTGGGGGGTTCTGAATAACGCAGAGTATCTTGGAAAGAAGTGTCATTTGTATTGCCGCTATTCTGCCCAATCATAAAATACCTCCTCCCAGAATGTTTTTAGGTCTAGAAGTGGTACATCAGTGAGGTCGGTGTAATTGTGGGCTGCTGTCTTCTCCGGAGAGGGGCACACTTTATTTCCTAGAAAAGGAACCCAGAGGCTTGCCCATGGAAAGGAGAACTATTGGTCCAAGTGGAGCCGATCACGGTGTGGAACCGTAAGGTACAGGGCCTGAGATTTTTTAATGTTTATCTTGAAGCCCAAGATGCTACCAGAGTCCCCTAGTGTCCACATCAAGGCCAGCAAAGATAAAAAAAAAAGGCTGTTTGTCTGCATAGAGGGCAATTTTGAATGCCTATGGTTATACCTGTGATTAGCGCGTTGGCCCAAATACTATCTGCTTGTGGTTGGATATAGAAGGCAAAGAGGAGTGGTGAGAGGGGACAGCCCTGGCATGTAACCCTGGCTATAGAGAAGACCTGTGAGGTCACACCATTTACTCTCACCTTGTGGAAATGTACCCAAAAGTGAGCACTGGTGCAGGGTCACCCTCTCGTCCACGGGTCCAAAGAATAACAAAAGAGAGATCGGTACTGGAGTTGAAATAAAATGACAAGTTTATTAATCACTCACGAGTGGGACCACGTCCACACAACACTCAAGTGCTGCAGAAGGTAGTTCACTGAATTCACAAACCATCGTCCCTTTTATACCATTTTGTTGCAATGTAAGCATGTGAATAGAAATGGAAAGAACAAGTTTAGAAATAGCTATCAGCAAACAAGGGTAGATAGATGACTACGTGGTCAGCAAAGTGGGAGGGGGAGCAGAAATGCTTATGGCAGCAGTAAATGGTCGACAGTTAACATCTGAGACCAGGTGCACTGGAAGCTACAAACCCCAAGCACATACATTTCTTACCCATATCAGGAGTTCAACTAAAATAGATGACACAAGCAGAGTGAAAGGGCAAACAGCAGAGTACGAAGGAAACGCAATGGACACCACAGTCAAAATGGCTGTTGCTTATGCTAAGTAAAATAATACACATTTCCACAACCTGTGCCATTGGTCTAGCGTAGCTGCATTCCACCCATGTTCAAAACCAGGAAACAAAGCCCATCCTAATAAAGAAGGATAAATCCATAGGAAGGACCTGTGCACTTGGTCAAACAATTTCTCTGCGACGATCAGTATGAGGAGCACTGGGGCCCGGGAGAAGGTTTCTTTGTCTATGAGGTGTATCAATTGTTTAGTGTAGTCCCTACATCCTCTCTTAGGTATGAACCTGGCTTGGTCTGGGTCTACGAGGCCCTTCATGTATTTGTTAAGAAGGACAGCTAGGATGAATGTGAAGAACTTTACATTGACAAGCAGGAATATGGGGTGGTAAGAGGGGCATTTTCTGGGGCCCTTACCTAGTTTGGAGAGTACTATGTGTAGTGTTCATACTCTGAATGCTCACGCGGCATTGGGGAATGTTATTGCTCATGCTGGGTTCTGTGTTCTATGGTGGGGCGGTTGAGAGATGTGCTGCTGGGAACGGACTGATGTGGATGTGTAGGCTGTCTTCTCTACTTTGAATAAACACTGGAACCTAAAGTGTGTCACTTCAAGTTACTTCACATTTTGGCGACGACCGGGATTTTAAGGAAGACAGCGCTCACGTGTGGAAGAGTTTTCAAGGTATTTATTGCAGCATGGAACAAAATTTGTGTGAAATGTAAAAAGACGGGCCATTTTGGAAAGATGTGCAGATCCTCACAAAAAATTAATTGTGTCACTGGTGAAGAGGAGGACATTTCTACAGAATTCAATGAATTTAATTGTATTTCGTGTGTAGGTGAGAATAATTGTAAAGGCTTCCCATCCGGGTCGATAGTAATAGATGGCCAGGAAGTTACTATGATGATAGATTCTTGCGCTTGGTATTCTATCATCGGCAAAGATGTATTCACTAAATTGTGGGAGAATAGGAAATTGTTACCCCCTGACATTAGGCCTGGTAGTTATTCTGGGCATAAAATTGATTTGGAAGGATTTATATGGGCTGATTTGACCTTCAAAGGGAAGAAAATCAAAGGGAAATTGTACGTAGCTACTAAGGGTATATCCATACTTGGTTGGCCACACCAACAAGAGTTGGGTATTAAATTGGATCCTAACGCTTCCCCACCCGTTTACAGTGTTTTTACAGATGGTGAAGAGTTGGTAACAAATATAAAAAACATGTTTCCTAGTGTATTTAATGATGAGCTTGGGAAATATGTGGATTTCACACATAAAATCATCCTTAAAGATTCAGCTATCCCTGTGAGACATAGGGTGCGTAATGTTCCTTTAGCGTATCGCAACAAATTAAAAGAAATGCTAAATGACTTGGTCTCTCGGAACATCATTGAACCAATTGAATCCTCTCCGTGGGTTTCTCCAGTGGTTCTTTCCCTTAAGAGCAATGGGGAACTCCGTTTGTGTGTTGATCTTCGCAGCTTGAACAAAGAAATTTGGATTGACAGGCATCCGCTACCTAATATACATGAACTAATTTCGACCTTGTCTGGTGCATGTGTATTTTCAACAGTAGATCTGGCTAGTGCATATCACCAAATCATGCTACACGAACAATCCAAGTGTTTAACAGCTTTTGTTACACCTGAGGGTATGTACCAATTTTTGCGAATGCCATTTGGGCTAGCCAGTGCTGCCTCTGTCTTTCAAAGACTTATGAAAGAAGTATTGGAGGGTTGTCCTGGGGCAATAGCTTTCCAAGATGACATTCTGATTTTTGGGAAAGATGTTGAGGAACACGATAAAAATTTAAAGATGGTGTTGAGCAAGATACAAGGAAAAGGTTTAACGCAAAAATTTTCAAAGTGCAAATTTAGGAAAGATAGTGTTGAGTATTTAGGTCATGAGATATCTCGTGAGGGTATTAAACCTAAGTTAGACCATGTTGCTAGTATTTCAAAAGCTCCAGCTCCCACAACCAAAGAACAATTGTTGTCATTTTTTAGGTCTTACAGAATTTTATAGCAAATTTGTTAAGAATTATTCTGAAAAAGTTTTTCCCCTACGCATTTTATTGAAAAAGAATGCTAAGTTTGCTTGGGGTGTAGAGCAAGGCCAAGCTTTTGAAGTTCTTAAAAAATAAATTTGTAAAGCCCCGTGTTTGAGACCTTTTGTGATTGGTGGGGAATGTATTGTTGCAGTGGATGCCAGTAGTACTGGATTGGGTGCTGTGCTCATGCAAAAGAAGTTTGGAGAAGAGTATGTTGTGTCTTATGCTTCTAGAGCTTTGCGCGGAGCTGAATTCAACTACTCCACAATAGAGAGGGAATTGCTGGCGTGCACCTGGGCTGCACAGCATTTTAGACAATTTCTGTGGGGGACAAAATTTCAATTGAGAACTGATCATAAACCGCTCATAAATATGTTGGCGGCTGGTGGTGGAAGAACACTTACAGCTCGTTTGGCCAGGTTAGCGGCTAAATTACAAGAGAATCAGTGTTCAGTAGTGTACATTCCTGGCCGTATGAATGTCCACGCTGATTGTATGTCTCGTTTATCTTACTGTGAGAGTCTAGATCCTATTGATGTTGCAGACAAGTGCGATATAGCGTACACCATTAATGATGTACAGCATAGTATAAGTTCGGATGCCATTTCAGAAGAGGTTTGGGCAAAGGCAATGTCTGAGGATGACGCTTTGTTAGAGGTGGTAAAATATCTAAATGGTAGTTGGCCTGAAGAAAGGAAGTTGAGTGGGGAAATTGGATCATTCTGCAAAATCAAAGATGAGCTCATGTTTTCACATGGATTTGTAATTAGAGGTGATAAAATTGTTCCGCCTCGTAAAATTAGAGAACAATTGGTGAATTTATCCCATGAAGGACACTTAGGCATGTCTTCTACTAAGCGACGTTTGAGGGAATTTTATTGGTGGCCTAGTATTGACAGCATGGTAGATAGGTGGGTGAGAGACTGTGTTCAATGTGCAAAGAGTGATAAGTCTGTTAAACCGTTGTCTGGGGAAGTTTCTCCCATTGAGTATTCACAGGGACCTTGGAGGAAACTTGGCATTGATATTATTGGTCCTTTAAATTTGCCTACAGCTAAACATGTTTTTGCCCTGGTACTAGTGGATTATTTTTCAAAGTGGCCGGAGGTCATGGTGGTTGACAAAGTTACGTCTAATCAAGTTATTGAATTTTTGGATAATGTTTTTAGTCGTGAAGGCATTCCTTCTGAGCTAGTTTCAGACAATGGGCCACAATTTATCAGTAGCGAGTTTGAAATGTTTTTACACAAATGTGGCATTATTCATAAAAGAGTTTCCAATTATAACCCGATGGCCAATGGTCAGGTTGAACGTTTTAACAAAGTTGTAAAAGAGTCAATACAACTTGCTGTGAAGAGCAATTTGAATTGGAGGAAAGCCTTACGAGCCACTTTACACACATATCGCATGTCTCCTAATTCAGTCACAGGTTGTTCTCCATTTGAAATGTTGAGAGGGAGAAGACCGTGTTCTAAACTTATGCCATGGTGGTTGAAAAAGAACAATATTTGTGATCCTATGTTGGATCTTAAGGTGGTCAGACAGCGTGTCCAAAATTATCAAGATAAGATGCGAAGGGTCAACTGCAAAAATCGTTCTCTGAATTGTAAAATCAATGTGGGTGATTTTGTGCGGGTCAAATATGGAGGTTTTGACAAAAGATGGTCTAAATGGTCTGACCCAGTGAAAGTAATTGAAGTTTTCAGCACAGCTGTCAGAGTACAAGGGGGGAAAATTTGGAATTTTAGACGAATATCCATGTTTAGATCCAAAAATGTGGGTGGTGAATCATATGTTTTCCCACGAAATGAGCCACCAGTTAGAGATGAGAGTGAAGATTGTCAAAATTTTCTAGATTTTGAAATTGACTGTGAATCGGGGAAGTTACTTCCGGGTTCTAATGTTCCAGTTTTTGGTACTGGTGATAACAGGGTGGTACCTACTTTAACTCCGGGTGCTGTTATAACATCCAGCGAAACTCCTGAAATGAATCAAAATATTGAAGATGTATCTGTTGAATGTTCAGAAATACCTGCTTTAAGGAAAAGTTCTCGTATTAGGAAACCTCCTGTAAAAATGAATGATTTTGTTAGATTTTGAAAGTTATGCTTATAGAATTCTGTTTTTGTTTAAGATTGTATTTTTTTTTTTTTGTGTTTTTTTTAAGAGGGGGAAGGTGTGTAGTGTTCATACTCTGAATGCTCACGCGGCATTGGGGAATGTTATTGCTCATGCTGGGTTCTGTGTTCTATGGTGGGGCGGTTGGGAGATGTGCTGCTGGGAACGGACTGATGTGGATGTGTAAGCTGTCTTCTCTACTTTGAATAAACACTGGAACCTAAAGTGTGTCACTTCAAGTTACTTCACTATGACCACTGCTTCTCGCACAGAGTTAGTGAGAGCACCTGTGACCACGAAGGAGTTGTAGAGGCAGGTAAAGATAGGGGCCAGCTAGGCTCTAACGTGGTTGTAAAAGCTCGATGTTTTACTGGAGTTTTATCAGTTTCCAATCTGGAAATGGCAGACAGGACGGCATTCTAGGGGAAATGCCTTCAGCTCAGGGAGACTCATGAGATGAGTGGAGTCAAGATAGGCATCAGTCTCTGCAAGATCTGTTACTCCCAAGGTGTATAAATTGGCACAGAAGTGCTTGAATGCTTGTGCAATTTCTCTAACATTTTGTGCGCTAGGCCCTGACTCTGCCATGTACTCTGCTCTTGTGCATTTGGGGCCTTAGTTTTTGTCCAAGCAGTCACCCCACTTTATTGTCTCCAGTGTAATACGTCTGCTTCATGCAGAGAAGAGGGTATGCGGTTCTATCCATGCCAAGAGCTTTAAGCTGCTTCTGAGTCAGCATCAGTTGTCTTCGCACCTATGGCTGCCAGATTGTTTATGTGGGTAATCTAGGGCCCTTACTCGTTCCTCCAGGGTGGCACATTCTTTCCTTCTCATCTTATTGGGTCAAGCTAAAATGGCTATAAAGGTGCAGCGTACAACTGCCTTTAATGTGTCCCTCTACAGGGAGATTGAGGTGTTTACGGTCTCATTTGTCTGGAGGAATTGGTGAATCACTTCCTAATCGCCTTTATGGTGGAGTCATATGTTAAAAGTTTGTCATTAAGACGTAACATCTTGTGAGGAGCAGTGATTCCGAGTAAGTGGAAGGAGACTAAAATAGGGGTACGATCTGAGAGTGCAGAGACGCCTACCTCGGTCAGAGCGTTGGCAGAGGATAGGAAGTTGTATGTTCAGGCATAAGTCTGGTGGAACGCTGAGAAGAAGGTATAATCTTTGGCTATGCACCAGGTGTCAATCAGTCCCACTCCCCTCCCAGCCACCACAACCCCTCCACTGTGAATGCGCCTGACTGCCCCGTCATTTGAGAAGACCTGTCGAGCTCGGAGTTAGGTAAATCTGAGTCTACCAATGTGTGATGAAGCCCAGGAATACGAGGATAAACTGCTCTTGATGGTCAACATAACCGTTTTATAACCTGCTTTGGGCATTAGAGGTGGACCTCCTCAGCAGGCTTCTCCTTGAAGGGGCAGTCAATGTATTTCTCACATGGTCATGCTTGACAGCCAAAACGCTTTTCCAAGAGAGTCAGCCTTCGAGCTGTATCTTGGTTCTCCGTATCACTAACCTTGGAAATCCTTCTCCCTACGAGATAACTATGCAGGGGCTTCACTGACTTTTACATGCCTTCACAGATGCAGAGCCACTCGCTCCACTTTGGTGACTTCTGTCCATTCCAGATCGGGTGATCATTTGCAGTCTGTGACCCCGCCGGAATTTTTGTCTTTTATATGATGTCCGTTGGGGTCACCGATTTAAAAAAAAAAAAAAAAATTATTGTTCTTTCAACAATAAACTTCCACATTGGGAGTTTATTCCTGGAAGAAAAAAAAATCTTTTCCAAAGCGGGCACGCCAAACATGGCACCCACACAATCAAGCTTCATTGTCTTCAACAGAATTTGAATACGACAGGTGGTTTTCAATGGGAAGTCAGAGGATCCGGGCGACTGTCCACTGTACTTTAAATCACAACCACAGCCTGCTTTTATCTGTTACACTACTCAAAGTGCAGCAGTTTCCCTTATATTTTTTTGCAATCAATGAGCTGATTTCAGATGAAGCCTCGACAAATGTCTCTCTCCACGGGCAACCACGTACGTGCCTGTAAGAGGAAACACCCTTTGGCTAACATGGCACCGTGACTAATAACCGTCTGATATACTGAGTAGTATTACCACTCGCAATTCATTACAGAAAATCAATAACATCCAGCAGCATGTGCAAATTTAGTAGCAATACAGTTTAGACGGATTCAAATGCCACCAATTGACCTTTATTTTAATGTAGTAATGTAAACAATGTTCAACGAAAGCCTTAAACAAACAAAAAAAAAAAGATCAGACTCTGTTACAAAAGCATTGCAGAAGAGATGAGTGAAAGTTTTGTGGCTTTGTTGACAAATAAAAAATGCTGATTTGACTAATCTTGTGTATCTAGTTGAGAAATATTCACTAGAGATAAATAACGCAAGTCACCACCACAGCAACTTGTTGCTCAAGTATTGGGCAATCCAACAATTTTGTGAGAGTTGTTTTTCAAGACAAAGGTGAACCACAGGGAACACAGGAAACAACAAAAAATCATATTTCACTACCGAAAGGAAACACATAAGGGATTATAATGGAGGATTGAGTGACTGTACGCGTGCAGTGGAGATCTGCGCAATTAAGAATCCCCATGCACTGATCCGCATCGCTGGCTCGTCAACTGAGTGTGGGCAATGCCCGATTTCCAGAGAGGTGGGCAGGCTGGTAGAGGCTGTGGGAAATCACTATTATAGAGGACAGGTGGGAAGGGGACGTTTTTGGCACTGCACCCCTGAGTATCATGACCGAGGAAATAAATGAAGAAAACTTGGTGATTCCCTTTTACCGGAAAAGAGGAAAATAGCCTTAGTCAGATGGGGAAGTACCCCTGAAAATTTGAGGAGGGGAATCGTTACAGTCCACAAAGTCAAAAGCAGCAATGACGTCAAATAACACCAAAAGGATACTTTCTCCTTGACCTATTGCTACTAACTGAAGACTCTTGGTGGACAGTATGCAGGTTTCTGGCACGGTCTGCGAAAAAACGCAATTCATCATAGGACAAATGGGCATCATTTATTTATTTTGGTGTTTTCTCTAGTCTACACATAACCTAGCACACGCTAGAAACAGGTGGCACAATGATGGCAAAGATGTAGATGTACCAGAGCTTAAAAACAATTAATTTCCAGTCTCTGCCCTCTCTTTCATTTGATAGCAAATGTTGGATTCAATACTACATTTTTATAACATTTTTCTCTGCTTTTAATAGGACATAACACAACAAACCATTCTGATAACCTTGTATCCATTACCTCTCAACCTTACCATGTATCCCTGCAAGGGCCTTCATTATATCAAAGTGGTGCACCCGTTACATGTATTAGTCCATAGTATACCCACCATCTCCCCCAAACGTTGCCATGTTTCTTATAAGAGCCTCTGGTTGTGTATGTGGGGTCCACCTGATTCTAACACCAGTCCATCACTGATCTACACTACGAGAACGTGAGAGGGTTTGGGGATTTCTATTTGCGTGCAAATTCTCTCTTGGCCAGTACTATTGCCACTCCCACTAGTATACGATACCCTCTTGTTCCCCATAGGTTAGAATGGGTCCACCATATAGGAAGATCACATTGTCTAGACCCAGCAGGGGCAGCTCCTATTGATAGCCGGGGTCACTGCAACCCCCGGTCAACCAGTCGTTGAATACCAGGAGCTGCGAGTCCCAGTAATAAAACTGGATATCTTGCCATTCCCATAACTCCCTCGACCCTCCATATACCGATTGTTGACATTTGTCCAGCCCGTTGCGTGGCGGTCAGCCTCCACACAGAAAGGGGCAAATTAAGGCCATAACACAGACAAACAAAGTATTGGGGCTTATAAGTGGCAAATATTGTAGCCCATATAGATACTGTGGAGTTTCATCATCCTAAAAAGGGGCCTTCTTCCCAGTATGTGCAGTGGACATTCATCCTAACTGTGTAGGTTAGTTTTCTATGTTTTGAGGAGGGCGAGCAAAGTTGAGGCTCTGCGTGAATTCCAGCACCACTGATATATGAACCCCTAGGTATTTAAAATGTAGGCGCCTAATCGGGATGTTTGTCTGCCGGTTTACCGTGTCATTGTTACCCTTTAGTGGGATCAAGAGGGATGTGTGCCAGTTCTGGGGAAAGCCAGACGCCCCTTCAGAGATATTCATGATGTGCAGAATGCTGGGGCCTGATATCTGGGGGTTAGCAAGTAAAAGGAGCACATCGTCCGCGTAAAGTGCTATCTATTCTTCTGTCGTCCTCACCAACACCTCGAGGCCTGCACCTGAGCATCACATCAGATTTATCTAACCAGAGGTTTGACAGTGAGGGCTAAGAGGAGGGCCAAGACAACAGACAACCCTGCCTGGTTCCATGTCAGATCAAAAAGGTGTTGAGAAGTGCCCTGTTTATTAGGGCCTGGGTGGAAGACTCCAGGTGGACCTGCCATACCTGTGGTGGCTTCCCCCAACTTTTTGCCTTTATCCTCTTTTTTTTGCCTACATCGTTTTTGATGGCTTTAGGACTCTGCATAGGTTATCACTGTTATTGTGCTTGTGCTCTCTCCTTTGAACATGGAACATTGACTTGTACCCTATTGGCACATTTAATTTACTTGTAAGTCCCTTATAATGTGGTACTATACGTACCCAGGGCACGTAAATTAAAGGCTACTAGTGGGTCTGCAGCACTTATTATGCCACCCACTTAAGTAGCCTTGTAAACATGTTTCAGGCATGCCATTGCAGCCTGTGTGTGCAGTTTCAAACTGCCACTTTGAGCTGGGAAAATTCAAATTTTGCCAGGCCTCAACTTTACTTTTTAATACATATAAAAGTCACCCCCTAGGTTAGGCCGTAAATTGACCACTGGGTAGGGCGCAGTGTATTTAAAAAGCTGGACATTTGCTTTTAACCTTTATAGGTCTTGGTAGTCAAAAACTCTTACATTTGTTTTCCACTACTGCAAGGCCAACAACTCCCACAGGATAACATTGTGTTACCTTATTAAATTTAATAAGTGCTAACTTTCAATTGGGAACAGATACAAATTTCAAGTTTGGGGTCTAATGAATTGTAATTTAAAACTCTCTTAATGGAAAAGTTGGATTGCAAGTCACAGATCCTGAAATAGCCACTTTTAGAAAGCTGGCATTTTCTTGTCCCAACCATTTGCTGCCTGCAGCCTGTATCCTGGGTCACATGACTAGGTGTAGCTGACAGCTGGTGAATTGCTCCCAGACAGTGAGACAAAGAGTAAATAGGTTTGGCATGATGGGCCACCTCTGACTAAATAGGGGCGGAGCTGTCACTTAACGCACTTGAACATCACAAAGGCTCTGCCTGAGCACACTCACAAAGGATCGGACACTATTCTTTTGTGTCCCCAGACAAGCTGTGAACAGGGCAGGAAGGCAAGAATTTCCTGACACCGCTAGGGTTGGAAACCTCCAGAACCTTCTCCTACTTCAAAGTGGGCACTGCTGTGAGTCTTGCCCCTCCAAGTGGTGCCATCCCAGTCCTGGACCCTTGGAAGTGGGTCTGAAGATGCTCCTCCAACCCAGCTGCGGTCTCTTGATCAGAACAGATGCATCTCTGAGGCAGAACTTCATATCGTAGACCACAGCTCCTCGAACCACAGACTGCACAACGCATCCCTGACGCAGGACTTCACATCGTAAGCTTACGCCAATGGCATCCTTAGAGCTAACGCTGCGAGATGCAACTCAGACACATGATCTGGCATCGCAACCCGCTAAACTACGCATCCTTAAAACAGTGTCTCGCAATGCTCTGCAACCAAGATTTAAGGTACTTTGATCAGCAGACCTAACTAAGTCCCTGTATCCGGCCCATGCTCCATTACAGTCAACTTGAACTTGTGACTTTGTCCCAGTCTAGCACGACCAGATAACCACAGCTGACGTTTTGTGCTTCTAAGCACTGTTGTACTGAAACCTTTAAAACTGCATGTCTCTGGTTCTACTGACTGGATTTATGTTGTTTTGGTCTCAAATACTTCTTTACATTTTACTCAACTTTTTTTTTAATTAGGGTGGGATTTTTCTTGTGTTCTGTTTTCATTTTATTATTGTTTGTGTGCTGCACAAATACTTTACAGATTGCCTCCAAGTTGAGCCTGACTGCTTTCATGCCAAGCTACCGGAGAGTTAAGCACAGGTTAACTTAGGTGCTTGTGTGTTCACCCTGTCAAGAATTGTAGTTGCTGTTTCAGCAAGGTTTCAACCGTCTCAACCAGTAACCCAATATCCAAAAACTCCCAATAGAGGAGTTTGACATATTTGCAGTGCTTGGGGCTGAATCCCATACTTCAAAGGACCTGGTCCAGATAGGACAAATCCACCATGTCAAATGCCTTCTCGATATCCACGAATAGAAACGCATAGGGGTCAGATACATCCTCTAGGTAGGCGAGCACCACAATAACTCATCAGATACGGTGTGAATGCTATGGTAAGACATAAAGCTGCATTGGTTAGGTGGATGAAAGTCTAGGACTCGGAGTCGGTTCTTCAGGGCTTTGACAAATATATTTTTTTTTAAACATTGGTTTATTGAGGTTTATTCCACAAACAGACAAAAAGAAAGAACACAATCCAGGAGCCCCAAGTCCCATGCCACTCCCACAGCCACCGCAAACTCAGCTGGCTTTTTCTGGACATCTCCATATCTGCATTGAGGCCCCCCATAGTAGAGCAGTCCCATCCTGCCCCAGACAGGGTCTGTCTCATTCCATGCCCTCGCCCTTGGGCCCCAAACGTTCTTAAATTTACATGGGCATCCGTGCACTTCATAAACTAGCCCCTCCTTCCTCATGCATCAGTTCAGGTTTGCCTCCCATTCGGCCACCTTTGGGATCGTGGCTGCACTTAAGTATCTTATTATGTCACTTTGTGCCACCATCAACACCGCAAAGCTGAATATTAATGAATATCTGTCCAGGGAAGTTTGCATAAATCTCCAGCATCACCAGGGAGGGCATTAAGTTGAGCTTGCGGTCAATAACCTGGGATATCTTGCTGCCTATAATTTCCCAGCAGGCCCTTATCGCAGAGCAGCTCCACAGTGTGTGTATCTAAGTCCCTCTGTGCCGGCACCCCCTTAAGTATAGATCGTCAGCAATCCTGCCCATTGCACACAGGCTCTAAGACCCCTAGGTCTTGTTCCCATTTGCCTCTAAGAGTGTCAAGAGGGAGTGGGCTACTATCCATAAGAGTGGTTTAAGTCTGGTGGCATGCATGCTTGTGTGAGAGGGACCCTAGTTTTCTTAACTCCAATGACGTCCCCTCCGCCACTTCACTTAGTAAGGACCTGAATCCCTGGAGTATGTGTTGAACTTGTAGGTAGCAAACAAACAGCTCCCCTATCAGCTTAAACTGTTGCCTGAGCTCCAGCATTGCAGGACAGAACTTGAAAATCCAAATTGGGAGTGCAGGTAATTGTATGTATTGGGCCTCTGTCAGGGACTGCGGTCATGTTGAGGGACAAAGATGTGTGTGTGTCTGTGGAGGAGTACAGGATTAGGCATATGTGGGAAACTTAACCAAACAAAAACAGAAACTTCAATCTCTTCCCCAACTTCCCCCACCCCACGCTTCAACCCCCGTTCTTGCAAGGAAAAGTACAGTTTTCCAGAAAATGCATTATTAAAAATAACCAGAGACAATAACTATTATTAACATTACAATGAGTGAATTCATGAAAGAGAAATTTGATTTTAGTTATTGATGACTTTTTGACAAAGCCAATGGGTCTGCTTTATATATGTTGGTATGCTGGCTTCATGATAAAGCCAATAGACCTAGCCACTATTATTTTGGTATACTGAGCCTTAAACAAAGCCAGTAGGTCTACCTTACTTAAATTAACACCTTTTACATTGTTACATGAAATAGCCAGCCATTCATGGTGGCGGGGTTGGGTGCAGGGCCTGCAGGCCACGTACAACGATGGACATCTCACTTTACATTAATAAAATATATAGAGAGAAAAAGATGGATAAAAACCAAAGCTTAAAGGAACAGTAGAGTTAGGTGAAAATGTCAGTTAAAACATACTATTTTAAATTAACAAAACCACTGAAATTCAACAGTTCTAATAAACTCAAGTACTACAACTCGAGCCCTAATGTAACTGTAACTTTTTCCCTCGCCATGCATTCCTAAATACCTCAGATATTACACTTATGCCATGTTCTATGATATCATTGATAACACCACTGCAACATCTGAAATGGCATCATTGGTAACACTGTGCATGAAGGGGGTGTGAGTTATAGTTACTTTAGCACATGAGCCGTATCAGAAGAGCTAGGCAGGAAGCACCAACCCACACTGCACTGCTGTAGGGACTCTGTATGCCAGAGGGGGTCACTAGTGAACTGAGTTTGGGCCAGATGTGCTGGACTTGTGACTGTCCAGATCGGCGACCCCATCTCCTAAGAGGGGCAGCAGTAGTAAAAGGCGGTCACATAAGGAGAGTCTGTGCTCGGATCGTGATTACCACAGCAACCCTGTATGCCAGGAGGGGCAGTCGTCACCCAGACAGAAGAACTACTGCGACTGGCAGGTTGAGCCTGCATGCTCAAATCTGCACCCAACAAAGTCACTGAGGTTTATCAAGGAAGTCGCACCCTTGTTGGAGCTCCGGTCGGGAGATGAAGGATCACACCAGCACCCCCCTGAGCTTCTCCTAAGGGGAAGAGCAACCTACCTTCTGTGTCCGCCAAGTGGAAGCAGCTCCGGTCACTGAAAACTGACTGGCAAAGCTGCTCGGCAGGAAGAGCCTGTGCCGTACCCAGGTGCTGCTGCAGGATCCGGACTAGGGAGTACCCGAGGAGAGGGCACTCACGACACTGCTACAGCTGGAGCAGGTAAGACAAACCGGGCCTTTGGGGCCCCGGGGTGCTTGCTGCAGCATCATAGAAACCTTTGAGTAATTCCTTAAGAGTGAAAGGGAGAACGGCTTAATAGTTTATATTCCCTGGATGTGGCCACCAGGAAATGGGGTATAACCTGGAACATGTTACACAAAGGAGGGTGGGGCAGGGATGTGCCTGCTAACTACTAGTGCCACAATCTCAAGGGGGGATTGTGTTATTGCTTCTGAATGTCATATACCTTTGTATGCGTAGAGTTACAAATAAAATATTTATTTTTTAACTCTCGCAACGGCAGCACTTGCGCTGTCTCTTCGAGACATACTGTATTCAGGATATAGGCATGAAGCTCTGCCCAATTTCTGCCCATCTTTTCAATTGGGTCATGTCACTGTCATTTGTAAATGGAGGCTTTTCATTGGTCAATAGGCTTAGCAGTCTCCCCTTAGTACCGCCTTTTCTCTTCTTGTATCCTCCCCAAGAGAGCACCCCCTGTTACATGTGTTGTTACTTGGTATGGTTTAATTACAGCCTTGGGTTGTTTTCATATCTACATCCCACTGCTGTTTACCTAAACCTTGCACTGATATTTCTATTAGAATTTTCAAAGAAAGGACACGGAGGCAGAGGGAAGAGCAAACATATGTATTTAAGTTCCCCTTGAGCCATGCAAGTGCCCTTGCATGTACTCTGCAACCACGCCTTGGTGTCATATTCTTCCTGGTACTATCCAAAGTGCTGCAGGGGCCCCAGTACAGTATATATAACAAGCATTTGCAATGCAATAGGTCTTGCATTAATTAAATGCAGAGCTATTGGCTTTGCAAATGAAAAAGTAATACGGCAGGCAAAAAAACATTTCTTTAACTATATTTTTTATTTATTAACTTTTGCAGTTATGGTGGCATGCCGCCATAGTTAAAAACGTGAATACATAGGGAAAAAGTTGTTTGTCCACCATATTACTTTTACATTTGCAAAGCCAATAGCTCGGCATTTAACGAATGCAAGACCTATTGCATTGCAAATGCTTATTTAGAAAAATAAATATTGGACCGGACAGTGATTTACTGTGCGCACATATTTGCATTTAGAGCTATGAGTCGTGTTCACTGACCTGTATTTACACTCCTCCCACAACCCTCATCCCCCTTCCTGAGGGAGCCTGGACTGCTGTACCACAGCTACCACGGAGAGTCAAGTGCAGAAGGGGTACCACCACAATTGGGCTCAGTACCCACTGCATGTCCCGTGGCCCTCTGGAAGGGGTTCTGACAGTCCCAAAAAAAAGAAAAGAAAAAGATACATTTGGTTAAGATTTGTAAGCAGTCTTAATATTTCACTGGTTGTTATGATTTTTTGGAGGTAATTTTTTAGGGTAGCTTCTGGGCCTTGCCATATGCAGAGAAGATTATCAATGTATCTTCCCCAAACATTATATGGAAGGGTGTTCTCCCATCAAAATACAGGGATACAGAGGTGCAAATTTGGGTCCCATCGCTGTACCCTTTATTTGTATGTAGAATTCGCCATTGAAAATAAAAATATTGTTGGAAGAACAGAAAGATAAAATTTCTGTAAACATGTGATTTGATTCCATGTAGTGGGCTGGTTTTCTGCCAAGGGCCTTTTGGACTGCATTTATCCTATCTGTGCATCTCATGAAAGTAGAAAGACTGAACGTGTCAAAAGTTGCCACTACGTAGTCTTTATCCCAAGTGACTTTATTCATCGTCCTCAGGATGTCCTTGGTATCTTGAATGCATGATTTGAGGTCCTTCACCATGGAATGCAGGTGTAGGTCAATTAATTTGCCTAAGCGATAACAGATGGAATTAATATTCACAATGATATGGTGCCCTGGTAGTGGAAATACTTTTTTGTAGATACAAGTGGCCAATAAAGAGGGCAGCTTTTATTCCAATGTTAGCAGTGTGACATTCTTCAAGTTTTGTTTTAAGTCATTTTGATGTCCTTTGTTGGATTGTTTGTTAGTTTATTATACCAATTTGTAACTGATAGTTGGCTAACTGCTTCTTCAATGTAATCATTTATGTGTAGAAGGACCACATTGTCCCCTTCTTTGAGTACAACATCTTGGTTGTGTAGGGTCTGTATAGCTGTTCTCTAATTTTTGCACACAAACGTGCTTCTCTTGTTATATTTGATATATTCAATGTCCAGATCATATATAACAGCAATGTGAAACAAATCAATGGTATTGCCAGGGGCAAGTATAGGCATAAATTTAGATTTTTGCTAAATAATATTGGTCATAGTGAGACTACTATCAATCCCAATCTCCCGTGCTAGAATCACAGATGAGCTGGTGTTTCTTCAGTTGGTTATGAAAGGGCTGTAATAAGATACATGTCTACCAAGTCTTGTTCCAGTATTGAATGCCAAGGTTTGTCACCAAAAAATGATATTAGTTTAAGTTTACGAGTGAATTTAAAGAGATAAATTTTTTTAGTTTGATCAGATCCCAAAAGGCTGTGGAAGCAAAAGGATAGACCACAGTTAAGCACTTCCGTCTGATGTTTAGTGAGTGTCGTGTTAGAAAGGGTGATGGTTAATTGCTGGTTATTTTTTCTTGTTCCCTCCTGGCTCGTGTTGTGAACCTTGACGTGGTCGGATGGTTCTCTTTGTGTTGGGATGTTTCCATTTGGGTTCTTCTATCTTGGGTAATGGTGTTCTTTATATGTAGTCGAGGCATTTAACTTTCTCAAATAAATCCAAACTTACTTTTGAGGTTGCTGCTTTGAAGTCACTGTCTATTTGGGGAGTCCGAATCAGAACTGGGTTCCTGATCAGTTGAGAAGCTAGTTGTTCCCTGTTGGTCTATTGGTCTGGCTGTGACGTTTTATCGTTTTATAAATGTGTACATTATTCCAAGCTAATAATCTAGCTGATCTTCACAGAATGGTCTGTTATTCCTTTTGGTGAAATCTTCTTCATAATCATCTATTATTTGGTTCAAGATTTCAAAATTAAATGACAAAGGCTTAGACCAGTTATGAGTCTGTGCAGCGCTAAAAATGAGATCCTGATACAGCTCCTTCTTCTCTTTTTACTATTGTGAATATGGTGCATAGTCCACGTAAAGCCGAGATAATGGAACGAAGTGGGTCAGGGGTTGGACATGGCTAATTAAGGTTAATGATACATTGTTTGCTTAGAGGAGGAATGTTGTAACCCTTGTGTTGGCAAAACGCCAAAGATCCACTAAATAGACATCAATTACGTAGGTCGAAGTGTCAGCAGACAGCTGGGCTTAGAATGTGGTGAGAGATGAACATATGTGATTGAACACTTTGCACTGCATTACGTAAACAACCACTGGGAAAGACAACATGTCTTAAGTGCTAATGCATTCAGTGTTAGCACATTAGAGTGAGACAGAAGGGAGTGAGCCAGCAGACAGACTTACTGACGTAAAATAGTCCAGTCTGCAGTTCAATGCAAAAACTCTAGTGGAGACAGAAGGATACAATGAAACAGCCAAATTCACTTGGTGAGAGATGAATAAGCCACTTGACTGAGTCAAAACACAATTGACAAAGCCTCCAGCCAATGACTACAAGTATTTGGCTGAAGGTAGCCATTGGTTGAAAGGGCTGGATTCAAAGCCTGCTGTTTGCATGTTGTTAGCAACAAGTTTCAGACCTCTATGCTGTCAAAAACCAGACCTAAAAATCAGATCATACTTTCAATTTAGGCAATATGTTGCAGTGACAAGTAACACATTTCTACGGTCACCCTGGGCATGTACATTGTATTACTACTTTTACAAGCAATTTAAATCAGCAATTATGTTTTTTGAAGGAACAATCATTACGAAAATACTAACTGTTGCAGGTAAAGAGAGCTGGAAGGTTACCGCATGGCATGCCACAAAGTTGGGTGCTCTCAAATGAGCTTCTGGGTCAAGGACAAAAATTGCTCACACAACATCATATTTAAAAACCTTTGCAACTAAATCATGTCACTGAGCACTTATTTTTCACAGAAAGTTATAGTCTCTCTTGCACACATTAAATAGTAGGTTAACCATCTACTTGTGGGAAACATCTCATGATAAATCCATGGACATCGACTCCCAAAGTCTTTTCCTGACAGTTTAGAGGCTCCTTGAGACAAAGAGATGCTTCTATGCAACAGGTAAATCATTCAAACTGGAAGTCAAAAGATTCTTAATGAACAGATTCCTACCTTAATTGGGCTAGGTTCACCTGCTCAAGGTCATGGATCCTACAACCATTGGACCATCATCGGATGCTGCTCTTCTTTATCTAATAGTGTGCCCCCGTTTCATCCGCTATGTACCTGCTTATTGTATTACTCTCCTTTGACCCATTCATCTTGTATTTATGTGATTAGTCTTGCTTTTATTCCTACTTAATGTCGATATTGTATGTGTTACCGTCCTTCCATCCTTTTTGTAAAGCGCTCTGATATCCTTCGAGATCTCGTTCGCGCTATATAAAACTTTATAAATAAATAAATAAAAATAAATCTAGAACGTTTCTGAATTTCAGAACCCAAAGGAAAGAAAAACCGAATCCAACAAAGAAACATAAACCCAGTCACTCACCAGAAATATCAAAGTTCTATGTGATCGGGAAATGCACCTAGAGATGGCACCATCTGCTGAATTCAATCTTGTGTCTAAGGGGCAACGTAACGGAGTCTCAAAGTTCTTGCGAGGAGGCTTAAACTCAAAACCACATTCTATATTTTTCAATATTTCTTCTGCTCAGAAAGGGAAGTAAGCTTAAAAATGTGCCTGGAATCTGTGAAACCTTGGGAATTTCAGCTAATATGGAGGTCATTTATGTTGTAAGGAATCTAGGAAATGCCTGAATGGTTAGGCTGGCACACACCTCTACAAGTGCAATTATCAGGTTCTGAAGGAGGAAAAGCCTGGTCAGGCTGGTCTGGAGTGCCGTTAAGCAACATGATCCTTGAAAAGGAATCTTGAAACCTTGCCATTCCCCCAGAAAATGAACGACTATACAGATGTAATCTCCGAGCCATATGCGACTGAATATTGATGTATAGGATCATTGTCTTGCATGTGTTTCAATCAGCAAAGACGAAAACGTACGTTATTGGTCTCAGAAAGGATAGGAGGCAGCCAGTGGAGGTTTTTAGTAGCAGGGAAAGACCTATTGGACCAGCAAAAAGCTTTTCCAAAACGGATTAGCGGCATCATTAACCATACAACGCATTTCCAGATTACATTTCTTCTTGCACACTGAAATTAAATTAACACTTTCAGAACTTTATTGCTAAATTGATCAACTACAATTGAGTTTAAGGGAAAGTAATCAATCAAAAAGATGGTATTGCTAGAATCCACCACAAACACTTGTCTAAACTTAACTCTTCAAGATGTTTGCTCACATAGAAAACACCTAACCCTTAATGCACAGTTGTGAGTCATTCAGCAGCTAATAACCGATTCTTCCTAAAAAATAGGTACAGCTATAGTGACAGAACATTTCTCTTACTGAAAAAGACCATGCAGTAGTCAAAGACAACTTCAAATCACGTGGATTCATCATTGCAGAAATATTTGTCGTAAGTCTGAAATATAGAGCAAGGGTGAAAGATTACACACTTCTGTTGCCACTTGCGTTGTTTGCTGCTACTATGTATGTGATCGTCACATTGCGTTAGGATTTTAACTTTCCCCTACTATCCCACAGTGATGTGCTCCATTCATGTGTTTGGCTGCTCTTAAGCTAAACTAGCCCAACCACAACCGTCTTGGCTGCAGTATATACAATGGGCAGTATCAGACCACAGGAGGTAGCCCATAAACCACAGTGAGACTGGGGCAGTACATGATAACAGACAACAATGTCTCAACGTGGAATTCAATGGAAGGACAAGTAATTCAAAGGTGAGCTGTATGTTACAGTATCAAAGGAATGAATCCATACACAGAGGACAACAGGAGACCAAGTTAGTAGGAAAGAGTTGTATTTTCAACACATGATGAACATATTGCGTCATATGTACATATCATATAGGTTTAAAAAGCACTGCGTGACACTTAGTGAAAGTGTAACCGAAAAAATACTGTGCACAAGTGCTCGTGGAGTTTGTGACGGCGCAAGTGACACATAAAGTGGTATATACAGCGGTGAAACGGCGCAACAAGGAGAACAATGGTATTTTGAATATGCCAAAGTTAGGGCATTTACACAGTAAATGTATGGGAATTCAAAGGACAGTAAAGCAAATGCCCATGTTTGTAAATGCGCCAACAGTAACGCTGTCGAAGTCGACGGCGTTTCGGCCTGTAACACTCAAGGCCATCATCAGGACTGGTTACACATATTTTAGGCAGTGCTAGGGTAAAGAAAAACAATTCTCAAAAACTGGACCAAAACGAGGGAGAAAAGGAGGACAGTCGTGCAGATGGTTGTGAACACGGCGACGTATAGTGGCCGTGGGTACGGGTCTAATGTGTGGCCATGGGCCAAGGAGCAGTGATCGGGCGAGTAGTGAGAGCGAGAGCGGGTAACACAACGGCGCGAGAATCGGGTGAGGCGTGCCCGAGTGGGCAGAGGTAAAGTAACTAGAGACCGGGGCCAAGAAATGGTGAGCTGTGTGGTAGAATTATGCATAGAGCTGATAACGGAGTGAAAAGAAAGAGAAATCGCACAGGTTGAAGGTAGCAGGGGTGCAAAGGAGTGCCACAGTGAGGGAGAGCGGGAAGTGACAAGGGGCAAAACAATGGACAAGAAACTTACTCGCATGGAAGGGGCGAGCCGGGTGAATCGGCAAAGCAGGACCCCGTGTAGAGTCAGGCGTGTCCGGGGAAGCCCTAACTGGACGGGGTAAGAAAGTTGGTGGTGAGGAAAAGAGCAGATGGGACGTGGGGAGGGAGACAGCAGAAAAGATAGGAGTGACAAAACACTTACTCCTTCGGAGAGGGCGAGCCGAACGAAACGGCAACGCTGGACCACGTGACGTTAGAAGGGTCCGTGGTAGTACAGGCTGGAAGGGGACAAAGGACAAGGGGTGAGGAATAGGCAGGGGGGAACAGTGGGAGAGAAAGGGAGTAAGGGAGACACTTACTTCGGGGGGGGGAAGGCGGAGAGCAATCAATGAAGAAGCTGGAAAGGAAAGGGGAGGTTAGAAACTGGGCAGATGGACGGTTACGGAGAGAAAGAGCGCGAGCAGAAATTACTTACATTTTGTCGAGGCGAGTGAATCACCGGGAGGGGGTCCGGGAAGAGGGGCGTGCCGGTATGAATCAGGCAAAGAGTGAAGACGGAAGAGCACTGGCGAGAGTTTATGAGGTCAGTGCTTCCAGGTCACGAGGAGCGTCAACCAATCAACGGGAAGGAGCCAGTGGCAGGACGCGCGCGGATGGGTGCTGGGGGATGATAGGCTGGGGGGTGCTGAAAGGGGAGTGAAGCGGAAAGGTTACCAGAAGAACGGAGAAGGAGTCATGGCAACCGGTGGTGTAATGACCCGCAAGGACGCGTGTATCGCTCGAGTGGGAAAAGGAGGAGTAAAAGGATAACATTAGAAATGAAAACAATATGGTCAAATCAATAGCCCAAAGCGAACCAAATCTGGACGAATAGCAACTTATACAGAATTCACAAAAATTACAATACAATTGTCTCAATAAAGCCATGGGCAATTGTCAGGCAGTTTTATGGATAATACATCATGGGTAGACATATGTGGGGGGGGTGGGGAGGGAAAAAGGAGAGGGGAGGGGGGGGAAAAAAAAGGGGAGAGGGGAGGGGGGGGGAAGGAGGGGGGGGGTTGACGGGAAGGGGAGGAAAGGGGGAGGAAATGGGATGAGAATGTGTAGATAACAGAAGAACAATCAACAAATTGGTGAATGAATGTGACCAGTATACAGAGCAAAGACAGCAAGAAAATCAAAACGTATTTTTTGGGATGAATCGGGTGGGGGGGGGGGGGAGAGAGGGGGGGGGGGAAGAGGTGGGAGGGGAAGGAGACGGGGGGTGGCGGGGGGGGGGCAGGGTTGCACAGGGGAAGGGAAAAATGGATACGTACAAAGTACACATTACATAAGCAAGAATGGAGAACGTATCGGCTGTAAAAAAGCAGACCAGTAGATCACAATCATGCAAAGGATCACAGTCATGCAAGGGTAGAGTTCCATTCATCAAGAGAATTCAGGCCCTGCTCAATGGAGTTAAAGCGGGAGATCCAACGGCATTCGCACCTATTCAGGAGTCTTTGGGTATCACCGCCTCTTAGTGGGATGGACGGTTTGTCAATTACCAGCCAGGTGAAGTCGGTTTCGCTGTGATTCTTTTCTTTGAAGTGGGAGACCAGGGGGGCTGTTAGGACTCCACATCTAATGCGGCTGCAATGTTGTAGGATGCGGTCCTTTACCATCTGGGTGGTTTGGCCAATGTATATTTTATCACAGGGGCATTTTATCATGTAGACAACGTTCTGAGATCTACAGTTGGTGAAGGAGTGTAGGTCAAATTTCAACCCATTGTGTTCAAACGTCTTTGAGTTGGTTGTAGAGGAGCATGCTGCACATCTTTGGCACCTATAATGGCCGAGCACCGGCGGTAGTTTCCATGAGTTGGGGAGCGATTCTGATATGTTTGGTGCAGTGGGCCAGGTGATTGCATGCACCAGATGGTCCGCTATGTTTTTGCCCCTGCGGTAAGAGAAAAGAGGTGGTTCATTGAAAATGGTGAGTGGAGCAAGAATGTTCCAGTTGGATTTGATGATCTTGGCTAGTTTATTGCTGGAAGGTGAGAAGGTTGACACAAATGGGATGCGAGTATTTGTCCTTTTTTCTTTGGGGGTAAGTAAGGTATCACGGTGGTTATACCATGCTCGTTTTCTTGCCCTATTGACCAATTTTCTGGGATAGCCGCGGGCCACGAGTTTGGCTGTGAGTATAGCAGCCTCCTTGAAGAAATCTCTACGCCATTTACAGTTGCGACGGATCCGCAGAAATTGTCCAAATGGACAAGGAATTAATCATCAAGCCCGCAGACAAAGGAGGTGGTATTGTCATACAAGATCAGACTGCATACGATAAGGAAATTCTCCGCCAACTCAACAACACGGAACACTACCGTACCCTTCCTTCTGACCCCCTCCCGGGCATAAGATCCAAGATTCTTACTCTAACCAACCAAGCCAAACTGGACAATATCATCTCTGAGAAGGAAGCTTTGTTCCTCAACAAAACCAGCCCACGGACTCCAGTAATCTATGTATTACCTAAAATACATAAAAATCAACAAAACCCACCTGGTAGACCCATAGTCTCTGGTTGTGGGTCCATCCTGGAGCCCATTGGCAAATACATCGATAGCATCCTCAAGGAATTTGTACCCAAAACGGACACTTTCGTGCGCGACAGCATGGATTTAATCAACCTGATCGAAGACACTCCTTTCATACCAGGTACCAATTTAATGGTTGGTATGGACATCGAATCGCTATATACCAACATACCCCACAGAGAAGTTATAAGAAACATCCTTAACGCTCGACCATCTCCCTCAAGGATACCCACTGATTTCGTGATGTCTTTATTGGAAATTGCCCTAGAAAATAACTACTTTCTGTATAAAGATACCTACTATTTACAAATCAAGGGAGTTTCCATGGGCGCATGCTTTGCACCAAATTTTGCCATCTTGTATGTACATCATCTCGAGAGCACACTGATCCTCACTGACCTCAACCCTTTCAGAAACAATATCACCTTCTGGCGTCGCTACTTTGATGACATCCTCCTTATCTGGACAGGCGACAAAACTTCTCTGTCCCACTTCATCGATTGGTTACACAATAGCCAACAACATCTCAAATTCACAGCGGACGCCAAAGAAGATAATCTTCCATTCCTAGACCTCACCTTACGAATTGAAGATGATAAAATTGGCACTTCGCTATACAGAAAACCTACAGAACGTAACACCTTGCTACTCTACTCTAGTAACCACCCACGTGGTCTACGTGACGGTCTTCCATTTGGACAATTTCTGCGGATCCGTCGCAACTGTAAATGGCGTAGAGATTTCTTCAAGGAGGCTGCTATACTCACAGCCAAACTCGTGGCCCGCGGCTATCCCAGAAAATTGGTCAATAGGGCAAGAAAACGAGCATGGTATAACCACCGTGATACCTTACTTACCCCCAAAGAAAAAAGGACAAATACTCGCATCCCATTTGTGTCAACCTTCTCACCTTCCAGCAATAAACTAGCCAAGATCATCAAATCCAACTGGAACATTCTTGCTCCACTCACCATTTTCAATGAACCACCTCTTTTCTCTTACCGCAGGGGCAAAAACATAGCGGACCATCTGGTGCATGCAATCACCTGGCCCACTGCACCAAACATATCAGAATCGCTCCCCAACTCATGGAAACTACCGCCGGTGCTCGGCCATTATAGGTGCCAAAGATGTGCAGCATGCTCCTCTACAACCAACTCAAAGACGTTTGAACACAATGGGTTGAAATTTGACCTACACTCCTTCACCAACTGTAGATCTCAGAACGTTGTCTACATGATAAAATGCCCCTGTGATAAAATATACATTGGCCAAACCACCCAGATGGTAAAGGACCGCATCCTACAACATCGCAGCCGCATTAGATGTGGAGTCCTAACAGCCCCCCTGGTCTCCCACTTCAAAGAAAAGAATCACAGCGAAACCGACTTCACCTGGCTGGTAATTGACAAACCGTCCATCCCACTAAGAGGCGGTGATACCCAAAGACTCCTGAATAGGTGCGAATGCCGTTGGATCTCCCGCTTTAACTCCATTGAGCAGGGCCTGAATTCTCTTGATGAATGGAACTCTACCCTTGCATGACTGTGATCCTTTGCATGATTGTGATCTACTGGTCTGCTTTTTTACAGCCGATACGTTCTCCATTCTTGCTTATGTAATGTGTACTTTGTACGTATCCATTTTTCCCTTCCCCTGTGCAACCCTGCCCCCCCCCCGCCACCCCCCGTCTCCTTCCCCTCCCACCTCTTCCCCCCCCCCTCTCTCCTCTCTCCCCCCCCCCCCACCCGATTCATCCCAAAAAATACGTTTTGATTTTCTTGCTGTCTTTGCTCTGTATACTGGTCACATTCATTCACCAATTTGTTGATTGTTCTTCTGTTATCTACACATTCTCATCCCATTTCCTCCCCCTTTCCTCCCCTTCCCGTCAACCCCCCCCTCCTTCCCCCCCCTCCCCTCTCCCCTTTTTTCCCCCCCCTCCCCTCTCCTTTTTCCCTCCCCACCCCCCCCACATATGTCTACCCATGATGTATTATCCATAAAACTGCCTGACAATTGCCCATGGCTTTATTGAGACAATTGTATTGTAATTTTTGTGAATTCTGTATAAGTTGCTATTCGTCCAGATTTGGTTCGCTTTGGGCTATTGATTTGACCATATTGTTTTCATTTCTAATGTTATCCTTTTACTCCTCCTTTTCCCACTCGAGCGATACACGCGTCCTTGCGGGTCATTACACCACCGGTTGCCATGACTCCTTCTCCGTTCTTCTGGTGACCTTTCCGCTTCACTCCCCTTTCAGCACCCCCAGCCTATCATCCCCCAGCACCCATCCGCGCGCGTCCTGCCACTGGCTCCTTCCCGTTGATAGGTTGACGCTCCTCGTGACCTGGAAGCACTGACCTCATAAACTCTCGCCAGTGCTCTTCCGTCTTCACTCTTTGCCTGATTCATACCGGCACGCCCCTCTTCCCGGACCCCCTCTCGGTGATTCACTCGCCTCGACAAAATGTAAGTAATTTCTGCTCGCGCTCTTTCTCTCCGGAACCGTCCATCTGCCCAGTTTCTAACCTACCCTTTCCTTTCCAGCTTCTTCATTGATTGCTCTCCGCCTTCCCCCCCCCGAAGTAAGTGTCTCCCTTACTCCCTTTCTCTCCCACTGTTCCCCCCTGCCTATTCCTCACCCCTTGTCCTTTGTCCCCTTCCAGCCTGTACTACCACGGACCCTTCTAACGTCACGTGGTCCAGCGTTGCCGTTTCGTTCGGCTCGCCCTCTCCGAAGGAGTAAGTGTTTTGTCACTCCTATCTTTTCTGCTGTCTCCCTCCCCACGTCCCATCTGCTCTTTTCCTCACCACCAACTTTCTTACCCCGTCCAGTTAGGGCTTCCCCGGACACGCCTGACTCTACACGGGGTCCTGCTTTGCCGATTCACCCGGCTCGCCCCTTCCATGCGAGTAAGTTTCTTGTCCATTGTTTTGCCCCTTGTCACTTCCCGCTCTCCCTCACTGTGGCACTCCTTTGCACCCCTGCTACCTTCAACCTGTGCGATTTCTCTTTCTTTTCACTCCGTTATCAGCTCTATGCATAATTCTACCACACAGCTCACCATTTCTTGGCCCCGGTCTCTAGTTACTTTACCTCTGCCCACTCGGGCACGCCTCACCCGATTCTCGCGCCGTTGTGTTACCCGCTCTCGCTCTCACTACTCGCCCGATCACTGCTCCTTGGCCCATGGCCACACATTAGACCCGTACCCACGGCCACTATACGTCGCCGTGTTCACAACCATCTGCACGACTGTCCTCCTTTTCTCCCTCGTTTTGGTCCAGTTTTTGAGAATTGTTTTTCTTTACCCTAGCACTGCCTAAAATATGTGTAACCAGTCCTGATGATGGCCTTGAGTGTTACAGGCCGAAACGCCGTCGACTTCAACAGCGTTACTGTTGGCGCATTTACAAACATGGGCATTTGCTTTACTGTCCTTTGAATTCCCATACATTTACTGTGTAAATGCCCTAACTTTGGCATATTCAAAATACCATTGTTCTCCTTGCTGCGCCGTTTCACCGCTGTATATACCACTTTATGTGTCACTTGCGCCGTCACAAACTCCACGAGCACTTGTGCACAGTATTTTTTCGGTTACACTTTCACTAAGTGTCACGCAGTGCTTTTTAAACCTATATGATATGTACATATGACGCAATATGTTCATCATGTGTTGAAAATACAACTCTTTCCTACTAACTTGGTCTCCTGTTGTCCTCTGTGTATGGATTCATTCCTTTGATACTGTAACATACAGCTCACCTTTGAATTACTTGTCCTTCCATTGAATTCCACGTTGAGATATTGCCGCAGTATATACAATTGCCAAAGAGAAGAGTGAAAAAAAGAAACAATTTTCACTGCTAATAGAAGTTCTTAATTTTAGATTCAAGTAAGAAAGCGGAGTCTCAAAAACACTTCTTAAAAAATGTATTGCAGAGCAAACAAAAGTAGGTTTATAACCCACCCAAAGCAACATTGCGCTTTAAAAAACACAGCTGAACCGTGCATGCACTCTCTGGCCCTGAAACGCCTGGCACTGATGGACTGATCATCAACACCCCCATCATGTCCGCCACTTTCCTGGATGAATGTAAACTTGCAGAAAACAAAGTCCCCCTCAAGAAGCCCACAGCTCATCGGAATCAACTGAGCAACTTCTACCCCCTATCCCTGCTCCCCTAACCAGTCAAAGTGATTGAGAAGGCCATTGACAAGTAACTTACAACCCACCTCTAGCTTCAACATTTTCTAGACAATACAAATTCAGGATTTAGAGACAACAGCACCGAGACAGCACTCCTCACAGTCACAGACGACATTCGAAACATCCTGGACCGAGGAGAAACAGCAGACCTCGTCCTCATTGGCCTTTCCACGGCCTTCAACACTGTCTCTCACAACACCCTCATCAGACGACTCCACAAGATTGGTATACAAGTATCTGCTCTCAAATGGGTCTTTTACTTCCTCATCGGAAGAACCCAAAGGCTGCCACCAGTCCCTTCAGAGACCAAGAAACTGATATGCGGTGTCCCACAGCGCAAGTTTCTCAGCCCCGCTCTTTCAACATATACATAACACTGCTCCGTAACATCATACGATCACGACATTACTGACATCTCCAATGCCGATGACACCCAATTCATTCTGTCCCTGACGGACAAGACAACCACAACCAGAGCCAACTTCATCAACTGCATGACCATGGAGCAGACTGAATGAGAACCAACTGCATTAAGCCCAACTATGACAGGACAGAAAAATTGGTCTTTGACAACAAGACCTCCACATTCCATCTGGTGGCCATCCAAGCTAGGACCCACACCCACAGACCATGCAAGAAATCTAGGGATCATCGTAGACAAGCTCAAAATGACTGCTCAAGTCAACGCTGTGTGCACCTCCTTATTCCACATACAACGCATGCTGCAAAAGATCTTCAAATGGTTGCCTCATAACACCTGACTGACTGTCACACAAGTACTCATCACCAACAGACTGGCCTACGACAACGCACTCGACGCTGGAATCTCCAGACAACTCCTACACAAAATCCAAACTATCCAGAATGCAGCTGCAAGACACATACTCAACCTCTCACACAGCACCCACATCACACCGCAGCTCAGGAAGCTTCACTGGTGCCCATTCACAAGCGCAGCCAATTCAAACTTACCAGGCACACATACAAAGCCTTTTTTTTAATTTAGATTTTCATATATGTACAGAACAACGTAACCAACAAAACAGGCCAGTTAGTGTTACATCTAATCAACAGTTGCGGTTCTTGTGATATCTTTCGTATACATACACAGTTAGCAGTGGGACCCGCTGGTTCACCTAGATATATACACACATTACATCATCCTCTTTATGTTCGGGGCCATCTTTGACTAGCATACCTACACATTTACATGTTAAGGAATAGCAGGTCTATTTAGTTGCGACAGGGAGTTATGGTATCAAACGTGTCTATACATGCCCCCCTCCCCCGTGCCAGGAGTCGGAAACAATAACCAGCCTCCCCCCCACACCGACACATAACGGAGCCCCACATCTCGGGTATTATGTGTCTGAGACATTTCCCTCCTCCGCCTCTCCCCTCCGCGCCTGAGCCCACTGCACAAATGGCTCCCAAATGTCCCGAGGACGGGAGGTCGGCGGCATCAATCCCCAAAACGTGGTCAGTTGCGAATGCCCATAAGCCACATCTGCCAACCATCCCTTCACCGAGGGCACCCGGCTTCTACCCCAATAAAGCGCCACCTGCCTTTTAGTGAAGAGAAGAAGTAAAGCATGCAATTTGCGTGATTTAGGTGGAGTGTGCTTTACGTAGCCCAGTATCCCCAGCTCAGGGGATGGGGCATCAGAGCGCCCAACAATCTGATTAACCAACATAAAAACCTGAGACCAAAATCCTTCAAGGCTTAGGCAGGACCATGCCATATGTAAGAAAGACACATACAAAGCCTTAAATGACACAGGACCAGAATACCTGAAAAGCCACACACACTTTCACCAACCCACCAGACACCTATGCTCTGTCTCACTCTCACAGATGCCCCACATAAGCAAAAGCAAAAATTGAGTTTGCTTATTCTCCTACATCGCACCCAAAACATGGAACAACCTCCCTCAACACATCAGAACTTCCGCCTCACTTACTGAGTTCCGCACAAGCTGAAGACCGTCTCTTGTCTCTTCATAGAAGCACCTTGCGACCACACCTTGCCCAAGCGCCTGAATAACCTCTCAGGTGATTAGTGCGTTTTACAAATCAACATAACATTACATAGGCAATGGGCGCAACTTATTTGCATCCAAATACATCAAGGGGCCTGGTGTTACAGAAAGTCAACCTTAAAAGCACATAAAATGTACATAACTACAGAATCACCATACATATCACCCTGTGCAGTGGAGAGTAGTTTTCTGTTATACAATGATGGAAAGCCATCAAATTCAATGAGAATTTTACAATGAAATGAAGCGAAAAAAAGCTTGTTCGCTTTCAGCACGATCATTCCGCCCACCAATATGTGTGTGCCACAAATGTAGCAATTAAATACAAAAGCACATATGCTGCTTGTTGAAATGTAACAGCTGAAGAGTCTCAATTACAACTGGCACAAACCACGCTGTAATAAAAAGGGATTTTTTCATTGCAATACCCTGCTTCACAATAAATCAGCAAACACGAAAAGCCACAGGCAAGCGTTGATTGAGAGTCTAGTGGGTGCACTGGCTCCTTAGAAATCATATTATTGCAATGAAGAACATATTCAGCCCACAAATGTTGTGGAGGGTCCTTGGTCTGACGTTAAATCTGAGTGAAAGCAGTGAAAAATGTGCACTTACCCTACGTGCAAACCTTTTGAGGTAGATGAAAGGAAGAGACTTCTACAGGACTGCACCATCCCGCTAAATCACTTTCGTGTTAATGTGGGGAGGTGTGAGTGCCTGCATCCATTAGTGTGCGCATGCACGATTATATGCCTGAGTGTGTAAGATAGACCACTGTTTAGCTGTCAAATTCACGATGACTGGAACTATGCAAAAGTGTTTAAATACCCCCATCTAGCAAACGACTGGATCACGTTATCTACATCATAACACTAGTGTGGGAGGATCACGAAAGATTCCCATCATCCTTCAGTAAACACTGGTACTTGTGAAGGAAGTGTGGTTGTGAATGTAAGTGTGTGAATGGAGGGGATGCAAGCTGACATACCCTTTACCTCGTCAAAATCACAATATTGGTTAGTGGGCCGAGAACCTTGCCTTACAATTCGGTATTATATTGTTACACTCTTATCAGTTTACTTATGTCAACTATATTTTGACCAGCACAGTCACAAACACCCGATTTACAAATGGGACTTCCCAATTCTTACCATTGGCTTGAAGTTTTTGCTTATCTTTCACCCCTCTCTGAATCCGCAATGTGGCCCACTGCACAAAATAAAGAAAAAAAGTGTATTTACTTTAAAAGGTCAATACTTTATTCCATGTTTATAAAAAAAACATTAAAACACAAATACTTCAAATGTATCTATACAATTTCCATACTTAATAATGTCACCGTCGTACACCTTCAGTTGCAGAAGATGATGGTGAGAAATTGTACAAGGTACAAAATAATCTATTATAACTGCCTCTTCAAAACCACCTTGGAAGGTTTAATGGATTGTGAGAGGGTTTGAGGTAATTTCTTAATAATTACTCAAAGGATATAGGACTCTCACAAAACCATCAATATTTTCAAAGTAGAGCCAAAATGACAGACATTGTTGTTTAAAATGCAGGGCTCAGGAACAAATAAACCTATTATTACATGTCAAACAGTTTAATAACAGAGTAAAACAAATCTCGCACTTAGTATTTCCAAGATGTATACAAAAATGTATCCCTTTGGGTCTAAAATAAATGTTGAATTCAAGATTTTAATAAGCACTGGAAAAGCTAATAGATTTAGGTTTAAACTAGCGCATGCAGTGTTATCACATTAGAGTGAGACACATGGGAGAGGGATAACAGAGAGGTTCTACATTTGCTAAATAGTACTTCGTGGAGTTAAATGCAAACACGAGTTGAGGGGGAGGAATACACCCAAACAACCAAAACCATTAGATGAGAGTTGAATACTCCTCTGGGATGGGCCAAGACAGTTAAAAAAATGTCAAGCCAATGGCTGAAAGAGGTTGGTTGACTAAAGAGAATGGTGAAAAATCTATACATTATGTTGTAAGAAGTACTGTATGCATCCTTTAAGAGTTTTCAAACCTTACATGCGAAGCTGAGCCAAGTATCATAAGGCACAGTTGTAAGGAGCCAAATACCAGATCCTGGATTGATCTGAGAGTTCCAAACCGTGTACATGTCATGAAAGAATTCTATTGCATGTAGCATGGTGGATACTGGGAACAAATTTGAAGTGTTTTTTATCATAGCTATATTAATACTCTAGCACTTGGCCGTCCAGAGGCCTATTGGAATTAAGAGTACTATAGGAATAAAACATAAAAAATAAGACCCGTACTGAATAATAGGCAGCAAAGGCAAACAAGCCTCAAGGAACCTCAAAGTTTAATGCCCTCGAGCACCTTAGAGTTTGCAAGAAGCATGACAAGTGGTACTCGCAATGACTGGCAATACCTAGCCATACACTAGCTTGCCAATTCTGGCAGGTTCCAATAATACTGTATATCTGTGCTAATTTTCCTTGACTGGTCAGCAGTTTAGTATTCATCAAGATTTCATGAAGTTACTAATAAAATTTCTGCCTCAATAAGAATGAATATCTTGGCACTATTTCCATCTGTTTCTGCAGAGTATGGAATAAACAAGCAGTGAAAACAGCACAGAATGTTACAACAGACTGAATTAATTTTTGGGAAAGTGGTTCAGTCTTTCAGTCAGTCAAAAGTACTTTATTCGGTTAATTAAAACCATAAAAGCATTCTATACACAAAATTTAAATTAATATAAAATTAATTAGCAGCATAGATATTACACTAATTATAAACATTAAATAATCAAGGACAGACAATCTAAAATGTGACATTAAAAAAACCTCAATTTGTTAAAATTAATTGATGTAAACTAGATCGTAAAAATCACTAATTTTTTCCTCCTTATTCTAACTGCTGCAGTAAGGAAACTTGCTATGCTAAAAATCTCCCAGACATTGAACAGCAACTGTAAATACATTAGGGCTGGTTTTACTTGTAGAAAGCCTTTGTCCTTTAAAGTTGGGAGGATAAAACGCTTCCGAATGTGCAGAAAATGCTCACAAAAGAAAATAAAGTGCAATGTGTCCTTGGTGGAAAAGTTATCACATGAACATACACTCAAGTCCTCCACCCTTCTCCATCCCGGAGGATCAGCAAGGAGAAAATTTAGCTGATTCAGCCTGAATCTCACCAGGAGAAAGCAGTGGTTAGGAGTAGATACCACATTCAGATAAGGTTCAATAGCACAAGACGTTTTTAGCAATTGGTGGGCACGTACAGTTGATTTCACCAACTCCCTTTCTTCTTTTTCCAGAGAAGCCATTTATAAATAGGATTTCTTCACCCACTGCATATCACCCTTTACTAATTTGTCTGGTGAATTAAATAGCTCTGGCCGTCCCAGTTTCACTGCCAGCCTTTTGACGTGACTCAGCCAGGGGATACTACTCACTCAGTCAGTCAAAAACAATGTTTATTTAGACCTTGGTCTTTAAACAATTATGAAACCAATTTAAAAAAAAACAAAGAAAAAACATCACAATATATACATTATCAATGTTTGGGAATTGATCAATTTTTCAATAAATAGTACATGAATCCAGTTTTACTACTCACTCAATCTCTCATAACTTCACGATTCAGTTCTAGTTCGGGGTTTAACCAGGTTGCAATCCATTTTAAAAGAGGTGCTATTACAATTAAATGTAAATGTGTTTGTACTTATATAGCGCACAGCTACCCCATCCTCCACAAAGCCAGTCCCAGTCTCTTGATGGATTATATATGTTGGCATGGATTATGGCACCGATGGCAAGTTTCTTAAAAATTTATTCTTGACTACTTGAATTTCCCTTGCCTCTCTAAAACCCCAAATATCCGCACCATAAGTTGCAATGAAGGTACATTTTTCTCCATATATTTTTAGCAGAGCTTGCATTGGTTTGGCCCCTAGCCTGCGTGCGAAACCTAGAACTGCAGATGTGGGTCTAGCCAATACATTTCTCTTTGCATGTAATTGCGGGATCCATGTACCTCGAACATCAAATAAGACGCCTAAGTAAGGGAAAGTGGTTCAGTTTTGCTAACGTGCTCTTAGCAATTGCACAGGGCAAGCGTGTCCCACATCTTACCTTTCTACTCACAGGGTACAGTCCCTGAATTTATTACAAACTGAGTGAAGCGAGTATGACTCCTTAGTAGAGTTCTATGCTTAAAAATACAATACAAAATAGGCATTTCATGGGAGGGAGAACTGAATATTCATTTTGTGTGCTCAAAATGTTTTTATCCATGAACCGTGTTTGAAGAGGTCTGTTTTTAGAGTTTGATGGTGGGGACCTTGTAGATAGATGCATGCTGTGAATGAGAGGAAGGTGCAGTTACTGCATGCATACACTTCCCCTCCTAATGCGCCTGGTTTTCAGAGCGACTAGCAAGATGCTGTGAGCAGAGGAAAGCAGATGGGTGGAGTGATGGACTAGCCATTTGTTTTGTCCTGAAGTATATGGGTACACATCCTCCTAGGCATTTGCGAGTGGAGCATACCACGTTAAATTAAATTCAGGCCAGCAAGTAGGGTAAAATGAGGCATTGATTTGCTCTTTTAAGTCACAGCATTTCTTTAGGCAAAAGAAGGGGTGTCCGGCGACATTTTTGCTGCAGGATATACAAATAGGTCAGCTTATAGCAATACTGACAGCAAGACACATACTGATCAGGGATTTGGTGAACATGCAGCGAATCTCAAGGGTTATGAATAGCAGGGTCTTTTTTCCAGGAGTTTCCACAGTCAGAATGCAACCTTCATGCTTTAGATGATCAATTAAGATTAACAATAATGAAATTTCCATTTGAAGATATGTTTCTCTGTGACTATAAGGTCACATACATATTCCTTGGGTGGATGCATTTTTCCACTGAGCTAGGAAACTCAGCACGGGTAGGCTTTGCAGGGCTTCATTTCAATTTAGGAGAGGCCCATTTGTAAATATGACCTATGTCTGTTAAGAATGAATGAACTCCTAATGTAAAATTAATATGTAAATGGTACAGAATTAAGCCCATCACATGGGAGTTTATTTCAACTTTTGGAGGAAAAGGTGAAAAAAATTATTTTATGATCAATGACCAACCAGTTTGAATACAGAAAGCGGACGTTTTGGTAGAAGAAATGCCTTAAAGCAGCTATACTTTGTTGGTTTTCCTTTGCACTATTAACACAAGCACTGGCATAGCCAACAGGTCTGGCTTACAGATGAAAGTGCCTTTTTGGTAATTGATGGGTTTACACACTCAATACGCCATCTCACATGTACTCTGTCACTTATCCTGGCGCTCAGCCATCCACTTATCTACCCACTGACTCAGGTGATTACCAACGTACCCAACCACAATGAAATACAAACTCTATAACGTCTGCAAGACAAATTAATAGACAAAAAGTTTTTAAAAAATGAACAACAAAAAAAAAAACAGCCTGCGACCTAAACATGGTGGGTATATGTTTTCAATAAAAAATACAGTTAGGCATACCAATACTATTGTGTATTCTGTATCGAATTTGTAAAGTTCCAGCATGGCTGTCATGGTTAAAACCAATGCGTTAACCATTTGAGAACAGTAAAACAATGATACATGATGAACAATACCATTCCATGATGGCCATCTGGTTTAGAGGCAGTGGCAGCTCAGGATGTGGCACACTGTAGATGAAATGAATGGCCTGCAAGTGGCCTGTTAATACCACATGACCAGCTATAGTACCTCAAATAAATAAAAATGAGAAATTAAAGGGATTTATAAAAGTAGAACATGGGAAACTAAATGATCATCTCACCAACCATGGAAATGAAATGCACAAATTTTCAGGCACATGTGCACCTGTGATCAGGCAACATGTGGTCACTCACAGAGCAATAGAAGTAATGGCTGAAATGGGCTGACCAATTAATTTCCCCATGCTACATGGCGTCCTGGGTGGAAGCAGAATGTGAACAGTCCAGGGGTATAAAAGGGCTAACCCAAAGACCCACTGTGTACATGTATGTATGCACTTTAAAAAAGAAAAGTTCAATTACAAGATCCTGGCAGACACTTAGTCATGGGGGTTGGGGCAGGGGGGGGTGGAGCTTGTCTGGGCTCAAGATGGCTGCATCTTAGGAGAGCCCCGTTAGCTATCTGAATATCCGGCAAGAATCCGACATCAGCTGTGCAACAAAATATATACCAGCTATCAGCCTGGGGAGAGCTTGAGAAGTACTACCCAGCGATGTACATACTGCGTCCATCCATGCTGCTGGTGAGCGGAAAAGCACCGTGACCCAGTGGGGCCTAGCGAACACGAGTGCTGTGGCCTGCTTCCAGCGGAGGCACGGCGATGCGGAAGGCGGTGGCTCCGGGGCTTGTGGTTCGCCCCGGACTCTGCTGGTGAGAGTTACAAGTACCAATTCCGGTGGGCAGACTTCGGAGCTGGCGGCTGCTTCCTTGCGTACCAGGCTGGGTGCCGACATACGACCTACGTGGTGTGGCGTGGCCTTGCCTGGGAGCTAATTAGCAGATCGGATCACCGGAGCTGGCCCTTGCGTGGGGAAGGAGGGTGCTCAACACCCAACAGCAGAGCCACATGGGGCGCTGACTCAGATTGGCGGCAATTGTTTGAGACCTTGTGGAGTGACCTGGGGGTGTGGCGAGGCCTGCCCCTGTCTGAGCGTGCAGCCGCTGTTTAGCGGAGAACTGATTGAGAGCTGCTGAGGGCCAGGAGCCAGCTGCCCCTTCGGTAACTATCACGTGGTCATCGTCTTGGAGCTTGCGGCTCCCGCTCCCTCGAATTTGCTGTGGAGTGTGAGGCGAGGACAATTGGGCATCCTTAAGTACGATTCGGCTGCCAGGGGGCGCGCTCCAACAGAACTGCTTCAGAGAGGGAGCTGCTATCTGGCGGTTCGATAGCAGAGTATGCTCTGGGAGGCCCCCCTAACCCTCTACTGGAACTGATATAGATTGCAGGGAAGTGCTTGCGATCCTAAGGATTGACCTCTCCCCACCCTGTGCTCGCCTAATTGACTGAATGTGGAGCCTCCCCGCGGACTTGTGGTAAACAGGGGATCCCCCTGCCTGGCACTGGGGGCTGGATTGTACAGTCAGGATCGATTTATTGTACCTTGCTGCTGCGTGCTTGGAGACACGTTGCTGGGAGTCTTGTGGCATTTGGGGAGGATCTTGGGCACTCCAAAACTATGGGCATGGTCGAGAAGTCATAGCCCAAGTTGCAACTTGAGCAGCATAAGGTGAGACAGAAAGAGGTAGGCGCTGAGCAGAGCGGATACTGCGGAGGAGGCTGAAGGGGACATTCGCTAAATCTTAGCGGCGATGCAGAAAAGCCGGTCTACTTTAAATGCCAAAATCGACTCACTGGCCCACCGGATGGATCGTGTGTCAGAACAGTGGGATAAGCATGCCGAGCGCCTTGATGTGGCGGAGAGACGAGTGACCAAAGTTGAAGAAGCTCCTATGGAAACAAGTAGCGCCCAGAAACAGCTGGGGAGACTCCTCAGCGCTCTGCAGGACAAGGCAGAAGATTTAGAGGCCAGATCAAGGTGATGCAATATATGCAAATAAGGAGAGGGGAGAGGAGGATATGGCTAGGTTCGTCCTCCTAGGTACTAATAACGCAAAAAAAGATCCGACATCAGGGATCAGAGAACCTAGCTAGATGGGAAGGGAGGGGTCTACTTAGTGAGTAAGACGCACCTCAAATAGAGAAAAGCAAATACTTTTCTTGAGTCCCCTCACTCACCAAAGGTTTCCCCTAGGTGACATGCTTCATCATATTGGCCATCCCAAGCATCTACTGCTTGGGGCGTGCTGAGACTTGCGACAGTTACGTAGGAGCACTATTTAGTGAAGACTATGTGTAGTGCAGTGAGAGGGGAGTGGTGTTGGTTTAAATTAAAAATTACCTAGCCAGTGAGCGTAAATGAGTTTATTCCTGCTCCTAGTTGGTAAAGGATAAAAAGGGGTGGTAATAAAAGGGAGGAATTAGGTAATAATTTGCTAATAGTCCCTAATATTGAAAGCCAACATGTTTCGAGGTTATCCCCTAAACCTCTTCTTCAGGACCGCATGGGGACCAGCCCCATGTGTACCAACCGGGCAAAGACCTATAATAAGGTGATAAAGTAAAAAGGAAAAATAAACGCGCACATTAGTGTCAGCGTAAATCAATTACATACGGTTAGATTGAACGCGTAGTATTTAGTAGTTAATCAAAATTTGCCTCATGGTCTGCCGGGGTGGAGGAGCCTAAATAACCTTGACTCGGCTTGCCTCCGTCAAATTGACCTATTGGATCCCATCTGCGGATGTTCGATTGCGGTGACAAGGATGCCTGCTGCCCGATATCTGTGGAGATTACTATATATACTAGTCTTAGGCCGAGTGCAGCGTGGACTGGGACATATAAAGCAAATTTAGATTAGTCGCTGCCTACTGCTGGCCAGCCCCATCATGGTGGGAGGGTCCCAGAGACAGCGGTAGTCTGATTGCTTTAACTTTTATCTGAGCCGAATTAGTTGTTGCCTGATGGTGGTTTAAACAATGTGCAGATGGTTATGGCTTATTTCTGATGTTAGTGGTATTCTAAGTAGTGAGCAGGAATCATCCGCCTATGCGTGTTACCAACTGTATGGCCTTATGCCAGAAATTTGCCTGTTTGGATACTGTAATCCTTATTTGATTTCTTTCAAATGCTTGGGGGTGGGGGGGGGGGGGGGGGGATTTCATCTATGCCAAGTTGGGGATTGCATAGCATGGGCGGGGATATATGGGGGTCATTGTTTTATTTCTGTGTTTGCAGTATGTATACGGTACATAATTCCTGAGCAGTACACCGCAATGTCGGATTTTGGTGGCGGTCCAAAGATACTATTTACTGCGCAGAACTAGTCAACGTCGATTAGAATGGCACAGAGCCAGTGTAACAGAGTTCGCTTCCCAACATGGAATGTCGGGGGCCTTAATGATTTTAGAAAGATGCGTAAAGTGCTTGCTTATCTTACAAGATACGAGATTGACATTGCGTTATTATAGGAGTCCCATTTACCCACAGACAGTAAAATACTTTCGTGTCAGCGCTTGCATGGCGCCTTTCACGCCGCGGCGTTCACTACACATGCCAGGTGCGTACTCACCTGGGTCAACCCCAAGTCGGGTTTACAATTGGAGGCATTTGAGACGGACCCAGCGGGTGGGTTTGTCATCTCTAAATGTTGAGGGCAGGTGTAGACCCGATTACAGTTAACATTTATGGACCCAACTACGACAATCCGCAGTTCTATTACGAGTTGTTTGGGTACCTGGGAGGGTTATCCCCTTTACTGCAAATATGGGTTGGTTATCTTAATTTTGTGCTAGACATGACACTGGACGTCTCTGGGGGCCAGCTCGGCGCACTTCGGCTGCGACCAGAGTTATTATTGATGCCGCAACTCAGTTAAACATGGCGAATAAATAAATAAATATGGCGAACGCGGTCTCCGACTGCGGGAGGTTTCGCCTATTACTCTGTTCTGCATGACCTCCGTACCATAATTGACTATTGGTTAGTTCCAGGAACATGTATTTTTAGATTTGGGCTTGCTTGAGCCACCCCCGCTCCGATTAAGATCACTCCCCAATACTGATGGATGTTGAGAGCCCACAGAACAGACCTGCTCCTTTCACATGGAGGGTCCCCCCATACTCGTTACTAGACAGTGTTTTTAAGTCTGAGATGGCTGAAGCCATAGAGACCTACTTCGATACAAATATGGTCTCTGTTCTCCAGTTCTCTACAGTTTGGGAGGCTTTTAAAGTCTACATATGGGGGATGGCCATGTCCAAACACTCGGGGGTCCTCCATTCTCTTAGAGGAGGGTTGGCTAACCTGGAGGGTCACTTGATGGAGTTAGGGTGAAAGGTCTTGGCGGGTGGAGATGCCCAGACAGAGGAAGAATTGAAAAATACACTAGAGGAATATCACAAAATTGCAGATAGCGAGGTAAAGGACATGGGGAACTATGCAGTCGCAAGAACTTATGGGGAAGGAGAGAGACTGGGTTCAGTATTAGCTGCTTTGCTGAGAAATAGGAGGGAGTCGGGCTGTGTATCTGAGCTCCGTGCGGCGAGTGGTGAGCTGTTGAGGGATCCATCCGCTACAGCAGATAGGTTTAATGAGTACTATTCTGACCTATACCACTCTAGAGCGACTGCTGAGGATGCCGTGATCCAAGAATATTTAGAACATATTGAGATGCCGTGGTTGGCTTATGAACACAGGGAGCACCTAATGAGGCTGGCGAAGTGCTTGCTGCACTCAATGCTACGCATGCTGGAAGCGCCCCAGGGCAAGACGGCCTTACAGTCGCTTTTTATAAGGAATTCAATGAGCTGCTCATCCCGCATCTTATTACATTATTTGAGGAGATGGGGGAGGACGGTAGAATGCCCCCTTCAATGAGGAAAGCTCTGATAGTTACACTATTAAAGCCTGGCAAACCCCCTAATGAACGCTCGTCTTTTAGGCCTCTATCACTTCTTAACGTTGACACCAAATTATCTGCTAACATTTTAGCTAACTGGCTTGCACTGCTGGTTCCGCTGCTGGTTGGTCCGAACAATCAGGGTTTGTCCATGGATGTAATGTGACATATAACCTACGGACTGTGTTTGGTACAATACAGCATATCAAACTGGAAGCCAAGGCTGCTGCGGTCTTCCTCGATGCAGAGAAAGCCTTTGACTCAGTTGAGTGGCCCTTCATGCGTACAGTATTGAAACAGTTGGGCATGAGGGAGGTTTTTCTGCAGTTAGTGGCAGTCCTGTATAACTCTACTATAGTCATGTTTAGAGTTGGGGATACAGTTACTGCCCCCGTCACGAATTCAAGGGGCACTCACAAGGGATGCCCCTTATCGCCTTTGGTATATGCCTTCATGGCGGGGCCCTTGGCATGTGCTTTAAGGGAGTATCACGGACACAGGGGGTTTCGCTTTCCGAAATATAATCTCATAGTGTCATTTTATGCAGATGATACTCTCCTGTATATTAGGGACCCGGTGTCCAATCTGTTTCCAGTGTTAAATGAGGTGGTAGGATACGGTGAGCTCTCAGGCCTCAAAATTAATTGGACTAAGTCCACTATTATTCCCATTATCCTCAGCTATGGAGCCTATTGAATTAGATTATCCTCCAACATGGAGCATGGAGCCTGTGCGCTACTTAGGTGCGATGGCTCATACAGACTCAGAGTTAGTTCTCAGATAGAACTATGGTAAAGCAATAGCTAAATTAGAAGAAGATGCGGAGCGCTGGTATTGACTAACCTGGTCTCTCTTAGAACGCACATCTCTAATGAAGATGGTGGTGCTCCCAAGATTTTTATTTCTGTTTGTGAATGTTCCAATGGTACTCCCTGCAGACATATTTAGGGTCATTCGTTTATTACTGGTGAAGTTAGCTTGGGCCGGTAAGCACCCGCATGTGAAGTGGGACATCCTTACACTACCCTACTCCATGGGAGGCCTGGGGGCTCCAGATTTAGAATTATATTACCTCACGGCGCAAAACTCACATGCCTACCACTGAATACACGAGCAAGCTGACCTCCCACACTTACAGATCGAAAGGGTTGTCTCAATGCCGTCTCCTCTCACATTATTGTGGTTTCATGCCCACTCCAGGCAGGCGGGAATTTTAGACTGTTAATTCTACCACCCATGCATGGCAAAATTTGTTAAAAAGGCAGGCTGGAGCTGTCCTGTACTCCCCCTTCACGCCGATAGAATGGTGCCACTGGCTGCCGATATGTCGAGAAAGAGGTGGTCCACGCACTTACATCAATTAACATTACTTAAATTGGAGATCTATTCTCTGAAGGCACGGTTGGAGGGCGGCCTGAGATTGAGGTGGAGGGTCATGAGCTTGTGCAGTTTCACTTTCATAGAGTGAGGCATGCCCTCCGGGAGACGCTTAGGTACCGCCGGAGATTGTCTGCTTCGCTCTCCTTCTGAATATGGGTTCTCCCAGTAATATAGTTTCCAGTATTTATAACATATCGCAGGTCTACTGCAGGAACCACTTCACTAAAGCTAGGTTGGAATGGCAAAGTGATCTTGGGGTCGCTCTGGATGACATTACCTGGCGTTATTGCTGGGAGGTCACACATGTCTGCTTGAATGGGAGGCATCGCCTCATACACTTTAAGTTCCTTAACAGAGTTTATTATACACCCGATAGGTTACACTGATATGGCCTCCAAGACACTACAGAATGTGAGCGATGTCGTGCTAGTCCTGCAAGTTTTTTACATATTGCGTGGACGTGCCCAATGGTTGCTAGATACTGGAGGATAATCTTCCGTGCACTGAATGATATCACAGAGTTGCCGCTGGTGTGTGACCCTCTAGTGGCTTTACTGGGTTATACGAAGCATTTGCAGAAGGATGCACGTCACTTAATAGACATGGGATTATTGCTTGCAAAATGCAGGATGGCGATGCGATGGGCTTGAGGGCCAGCACCGACAATTGGAGGCTGGTCAAAAGATATGGTTTACTGTAACACATAATCGAAGTTATACAGTGAGTTGCTACCTCCACAGAATCGTCCTAAAATCGTTTGGGGCCTGTACCGGCACTATTTAGCTGGAAAAGAGGTGGATGAATCTGAAGGGAATGACCAAACTTGATTGTGTTGCCTGGGTTAGAGCTCTTACCTCATGGATTATGTTATGCTGTAGATTACCCTGTCATTTACTGCTTGAATTCTATTTATGACTGCATTGGATGCTCAATACTGTGGTACCACTGCTACTGCTTTTTGTTACTTTTTGTTTCGAAAATTCAATTTAAAAAAACAAAAAACAAAAAGAAACTAGTCATGTGAGGACTTGAAGTGATACCAGCAAGAACTATTACAGTGGGAAATCTCTACCCCTAAATTATATCGAAGGATTAAGCAAAACCAACATCCTTGCCTACAAATGTAATCTGTAAAATTTCATTAACAAAATACAGGTCTGTAGATTTAACATAGTGCAGTAACAATTCACTTTTAAAGGCATACATGTTTCACAATAATTAAGTCAGGTCCATTGACTTTGCCATAACTTTTCAAAACTTGTATTCGACAAAATGATTCCCAATGAACCATTAATGCCTACAGCTTTTACTGTTGGCTTGCCACTATAACCAACAAAGTCCTAATGAAGTGGGGGAAAATTGACGACCATCTAGCATATAATTGTAAAATTACAAATATATAAAAACTTGCAGTTGGCAAAACAATATATAATGGCTCTCAAAAAAGTCTAAAAAGAATGATCACACTGAAAATGTCTTACATTTTCTTCCTATGAACATTAGAGGTGGTGAGATGCACACCGGCGTAATTCCGTTTTTCAGTGTTTAAACCAATTCAGAACTTTTCACTGAAAGGGATAAGCGTGCCTCGGCACGCAATGAAATATGAATGTGGGGTTTTTGGAACTCAGTATGCTGTTTAAAAGGAAATGGGCATCCAGCAAGTTCGGTCTTACAATAAGGGACTTATTTTAACATATGTCATGATGCCCCTCATGAAGGGATTTTTAATCCAGAAATGCATTGGGTTACTTTTAATAAATCGTGACATGAGGAACTCAATGGTGCTCCTGTGTTTGTGTGAATATCGTCGCAAAACCCTGGAATGAGTAAAACGAATTGAATACATTGTAAAAAGGATTAAAAGTGAAAGTGGAAAATATGGACAAACAAAGGATAAAACTATTTGAATTTAATTCATTTAATTCATTCAGTCACATGGCTGTGCAGCTTGGTGGAATCATAGGTGGTTCTCCTCTTGTTTTGTTACATTTTCTTGCCCCATGGTTTATTAGGGTGGTGGTGGGGGGAGGGGACGGGACTCAGGTAGAGGGAAACCAACACAAAAATCCTTGCCTCCTATGGTAATCTGTGAGATTTCATCTAACTAAATACCGGACTAAAACCATTAAAACAGTGTAATAACAAACCACCACTAAAGCTCTATTGTATTAACACGTTTTTCACCATAAATGTCATGCCTTCTGCCTTTGACATAAGTTTTGAGAACAAACATATCAGCCCTACACCATTTGACATAACTTTTCCCAGCTACCCAATTAGGCCTATAGCCTCTTTTAGGTCTCGCCTGCGAACGCAGCGCGAAGCGCTGCTTTCGGCGAGATCTATTGTTGCTGACTTGCCTCGAAAGTGGGACAGGAGATGTGCACGTGCAGGCTTTTGGCGGATTTGAGTTGGTGTACGCGCCTACAGCCACGCGGCGTGCACATCTCCTGTCCCCCTTCCCTCGCAAGCCAGCTAGCAGTTTCACTTTCGTCCTCACCAGCCTCGTAATTTTTTAGGTCTCGCTCTCGCTGTGAACGCGCTTGCGCGTTGAGTGCCTGCTGAGTTAATTATAGGTCCGCAGCGTGGGGCGCCTGTCGGCATGCTGTGATAATGACCTTTGGTTTTTTTAAAGCACGAAGGCTGGGTTTGCACTTTTTTTTTTTTTTTTAAATAGGCGGACACGTGCAGAGAGACCACGACTGATAGAAGAACTTCCGGCAGCAAGGGGGACCAATAGTTAATTTCCCGTGATTTCGAAGATACCAAGTTTTGCCAAAGCGCAATAACAATGCTTCAAAATAAACTATTTTATGCACATCGCGTTACAGTTTTCAACCCGATAACTAAACAGTTGACAGGCTTATCTACCACCGCTTATCGCTGCTTAAAATCATCCCCCAGGGGCACAAAGAAAACAATATCCTGCGGAATACTGGGGGGGAGGCAGGGCTGACCCTGCTCCCTGAGGGCACAGTCCACAATGCCGTAGATCACAGGCAGTTATGGGGGAGGGACAAATGGTTGTAAGAAGGCTGAGGGACAATATGGCACGAAAAACGTTTGAGTTCCTACCCATACCAGGCGCACCCAACCCTCCCTCCCCAAGATGCCGCGGTACTCACAGGGATCTCTGCCATGGCCAGCATCAACTCTTCTTCCTCCATAGCTGCTCCCACGGGTGCAGGCGCTCACACGCCCCGGCAGCAGGGATTCCGTGGGCGGGGCTTGAGGCAGGGAGGAGCGGCCACGTGCCGGGACTCACGCGATTCTTGTGATGTGGCGGTTGGGGTCCAAGCGGCTGGAACGGTAGACAACGCGCACCCTCCCTACAATCCGCCACTTGCTGGGATGGGGGCGGAACCGCTGTACACTCACCCCCGGCCCGAGCGGTTGAAATCCCTGCCCGCAGTGCCGGATCCGCGGGAAAGCAGAGGGGGTCTACTGCATCACAGCCAAACCAACTGCACAGTTTGCTGACACAGGGAGGAGGTAGCCCAACTAATGCCCGCGTAGAGCAACAGCATCGACGGGCTGGTAGACGGTTGGTGACCGGGGCTAGTTTCAAAGTAGCTCCTGATGTGCACCTTTTAAGATTATTTTAATGGCAGGTCTATTGTCGAAGTGTGCCCAGGGTTTTACGTGGGGTGCGTCCTTCCGCTTCTCAGACCTAGCAGTAATTAACAAGCATTTGCCATGCAATAGGTCTCGCATTGACGCGAGTTTGGGCTATTGACATTGTAAATAACAATGCCTTTTCTTTTCGTTTTCTTTTTCAAAACAAAAATAAAAGGCACTGTTATTTAAAATGCCAATAGCTCAAACTCGTTTTTAGATGTCATTGAAGAGCTTTCTGCCAGGTAAGCCTGCATTGTGTTTTTGGGGAGATAGTAATATGCAGACGTGTTTTAGCGATTGGACGAATTTTAAGTCTGGTTAAAATGAAATAGCACACGTTTCATAACTTAGTATTACTTTGCACAGTTGCTGTAAAGAGTTGGTTTCCCAGGCTTTTTGCACGTTTAAATTGTTTAGCACTCGGTGAAGCTTGACAGAGTGGGCGGAAACTCGTTTTCGATCTGCTTTTCTCAAGCTGGGGACATAACAATAATTTAGTGAGCCACGTTTTGCAATCTTGCATTCATGCCAAAAGCCGATAACACATGATTCTTGCAAAAATTGCTGTTTGGTCAAGCAGAATTCCAGACGTAGCTTTGCCTGAGATGTGGAGGTTGGACAAGAAACAATCATTTGCAATGCAATACGTCTCGCATTTACGCACGTTTATGCTATTGGCATTGTAAATGACACCGCCTTTTATTTATGTTTTAAAAACCAAAACATAAATAAAAGGCATTGTCATTTACAATGTCAATAGCTCAAACTTGCGTAAATGCGAGACCTATTGCATTGCAAATGCTTGTTTTATTGGCTACTCATCATTATCAAGGGATACTGTACTGAGGATAAACATTCCCACAAGGCAACCATCAAGCATACGGTCATAAAATCAGTGCTTAATTTGAGCCAGTGGTTTCTGGTGCATAGCACTGGCACTTAATCATCAACACCGGCGCTTTTCATGAGCACCAGTTCAGGACTCCGAGATTAAGTGATTCGCCCAGAATTACAGGATGTTGAGCTGACACCGAGACTCGAACCTGGTTTCCCAGCTCCGAAGTTGGCAGACTCTCCCCAGTTTCATGATTAGTAGTTGGTTCTGTTTTAGGTGGCGCTAACAAGAGAAAAGGGCTGGTGCAGGCTGCCACCTGACCAGAGCCCAGCACTTATTTTTTTTACAAATGAACCACTGCATAAAATTAGAAATGTATGCAAATGTACATATGCCACAGCAAAACAATCTCTCTCCTTAGAGGGCCTAAAAAGAATTATCACAGTGCGAATCGTTCCGCACGGTTTGTCAGACGGGGTAACCAACACTAAAAGCCTGGCATATCACAGTAATCTGTAGGATTCCATTTAACAAAGTCCTTCTCTGCAGATTTTAATACAGAGTAATAACAATCCTCTTTAAAAGAACAATTGATTATATGACCTTTTCACAATAACTATATGTTATGAATACTGTTTTCTTCAGAACACAATAAAATGATCAGGCCTACAGCCCTCCTCTGTGACTTGCTACCGTAACCAACAGTCCTGCTGTATCCAACATAAGCTTTTGCTCCTATCAAAACGTGCAGTATAAGCTCTCATTTTCAGTGGAAGCATATCATGTCTGTCAAATCAAATGCTCTACTGGGCAAAGCACAAGATCTTCTCTGAGCAGTATACCTGAAAGTTCTTTTAATGTTTATCATTTAGGGTTGGAGACAGATGCTCAATGCAAATAGGTCTAGCCAAAAACTGAAAGTGCCTTTTCAGTCACTGATGAATTTAGGCACACTATAAGTCATTATACAGGCATTCTGTCACTCATACATCCATTCGCCCACCCACTGGAAAGTTAAGCCAACTGTCTTTTTTGCAACATTTCCTTATAAAATTATTAGGTCATGGACTTGAAGAGTGGTTTGTTACCATAACTAACTCATTCCCGCAGTATTGAGCATAAACTTTCCCACAGGCAAAAACTGCAGTACGGATACTGTCTTTCGGTGCAAACACGAAATCAAGAAAATCAACGTTTGGACGTAGCCAAAGGCACTCTCTCAGTAGTCACAAAGTTACAAATATGTACAAAATTACATTGGCAAAAGAATATGCAACCATTCCTAAAAAGCCATACCTATAATTCAAAAAAGTGCAATTCTTCTTTCCGGGGGGTTTATCCACAGGAGGAAACCAATAGCAAAACCTTAACCACTATAGTAATCTGTAGATTCCCTGTAGCAAAATACCTGTCAACAATTGTTGACATTATCTAATGACAATCCACCCTTTAAACCCACCTGGCATTTAACATTTGCTTTTCAAAATATAGGACTCAGGACTACAGACTGTCATAACTTTTCATTAAAACCAGATTAGGTATACCCTTGATCAGTGGCTTGTCACCATAAGCAACTCGGTCCAGTTAGTTTGAGCATAAGCTTTCACGCATGGGAATAAAGTGAAATAGTACTATTTTACAGTAGAGCGGTACAAAAGGGGGTGGTGGTGGACGGAGCATCAGAACCAATCAAACACTCACACCCAGTCAACAGACGTGAGTCCCTTGCTCACTTTGCCACTGGATTCAAGCAAGCCTGGCTGAAGACGGCTGAAATGCCAGAAACCGGTCCTAGGAAGCTTGTTTCCGGTCCAGGGAAGGCATGGCTTGGCAGTTCGGGCTGGACTGTTCCCATGAGGGACAGGGTCAGACTGATTTGCATATGGCCATGTCTGAACTGGGGTGGCAGAGTGGGCTAAAGAACGGTGATGGATCAAACCCAGATCTGTTGACTGGGTGTGTTTGATTGGTTCTGATGCTCCGTCCATCACCACCCCCTTTTGTACCGCTTTGTTCGCCATAAGTTGGCAGGGTATGCTCAGACGTGAGTCCCTTGCTCACTTTGCCACTGGATTCAAGCAAGCCTGGCTGAAGACGGCTGAAATGCCAGAAACCGGTCCTAGGAAGCTTGTTTCCGGTCCAGGGAAGGCATGGCTTGGCAGTTCGGGCTGGACTGTTCCCATGAGGCACAGGGTCATACTGATTTGCATATGGCCATGTCTGAACTGGGGCGGCAGAGTGAGCTAAAGAACGGTGATGGATCAAACCCAGATCAGTTGACTGGGTGTGAGTGTTTGATTGGTTCTGATGCTCCGTCCATCACCACCCCCCTTTTGTAACATTTTACAGTAGAAGCACACATCTTCTGCCTAATCGAAATCTGTACTCAAGGATAACAACACTTGGGCACAGCCAAAGCCCCTGAAGTGCTTCTCAATGCTATTCATGTTGATCACATAAGGTACAGTGCCAATTGTGCTATCAAGCCAGACCTAAAAAGTATGAGGTTTGTTATGGAAGCTCTCTTGATTAAAGACATCATACATACAGAAGTGGAGGTATAGTAGCTGACAAATTTCAATAGGATTATAAATATTTAAATAAAGAAACAACTATTTGTATGTATTATGAATTTTAAAGGTGGAATCTGAAAAGAAAATAGAAACTTTCCATAGAATTAACTAGAATGACACACAGCTTGGTGTGACTCAAACTTCTGACCTGTACTAACTGTGGAGAGTCTTGTGTATTGGCAAGGGATGGGTCACGAAGGCGGAACCCTATAAACAGGACAATGAAATCGTGTCTGGCAAAACAATTACCACAAAATTACATCTTACTAGGGAGATATCGAATAAAATATTTTTCAAATAGGGATATGCAATAGGTTCTTAAGACAAACATGACTGACACTAAAGTAGGTCAGTGGGTTCATTTGACTACTGCAGAATTTGATTGGTAACTCACAGTTCACACTTTGATGTGACGAATTTTAACTTTTATCCTTCAAACGTCAACAAAATAACGCTGGTTAGATAATCATAAGAAATCTCATTAAGAGCTAAGAAACCTTCCAAACAGTAGTGTTAGAGCCATTGTCAGAGTTTTAGTGTCAGCGGATCAAATTTATTTTGGATCCAATTCCCTGTTAAGTTAAGGATTTCAACAGGTCTACACAATGCGCGACGCCTGTTGCGCATGTGGACTCCAGGACATTGTGGGAGGGGGAAACGGGCGTGCGCATCACGGAACAACAGTGGGAATTCTGCTGCGCCCAGCTTGAGCAACTGTCGCCTAACTATAGGCTGCGGCTGGTACATTTCAACTACTTACACAGGACGTACCGTACACCTATACAACTTTTTAAGATGGGCCTGCAGGCTGATGCGAAGTGTTGGAGATGTGGCGCGGGGGACGCTACGTTCTTCCATCTTGTATGGACATGTGGACCCATTGACAGGTTCTGGGATGCCATTTTTAACCCCTTGCATGCCCGCCCCTTTCCCCGCCCAGTGCCGCGCTTAACATTAGCGGGCGGAGTTCATGACGAGCTGGACTCGTCATGGGCACAGCGCCACCGCAGCCCATGACGAGTCCAGCTCGTCATGGGCACTGAAGGGGTTAAAGCTGTCGGTGAAATTGTGGATATGCGCATTGCTCCGGACCCACTGGTGGCCCTCCTGGGCTTTGTTAAGAATATACCCCCGGCGTCGCGTCGGCTTGTGGCCCTTCTCTTACTGCTCGCCAAGCGTCAACTGGCAGTACACTGGAAGAAGCAGGCCCCGCCGGCTGTTGCGGGATGGGTTAGATCCGCGATATACTGCAAGGACCAACTCACTGCCTATTGGGATCAGTTGCCGCAGCGCTCACGACCGGTGGATATATGGCAGCCGTTAGTGGACTGGCTGGCAGGGAGGGATACGACTGGCGAGGACTGAGGACATGAATGAGTGGACTGGTGGTTTGATATGGGCGCGCGTTGGGTCTGCATGTGGAGGCTGACGGGCGATGGGGGTGCGCTGCCCGTGCCGCTGCTGCTCTGGTGGCTGGGCTGCGATATGACTGGATGGGCTGCCTGGTGTTTCCGCGGCTGCGGCACCGCGTGGGTAACGTGTTGGAGATTGCAGAAGTACTGATGATTAGCGTGTGCTACTGTTCCTCGACTGTCGCTTTCTGGTTGTTTGTTGCTATAAATCGTGTATATTCTTACTTTGGATATATTGTTCAGATGTACGAGGTGGATAAGCTTTGGCGGCGCGCCGCCACGTCACTATGCTGCCTGCCTCCGGGTTGTTGGCTAAATAGCGGTGTACATTTTGAAGTGACAATAAAGGTTTTTAAAAAAAATAAAAAAAAAAAAAGTTAAGGATTTCAGATTCCAAACTTTTGGTCAAGTGAGGAACAAATGAAGTACCTCAAATGACTTGAGTTATAACATTGGGTTTAACATTATATAATTTAACTTAAGGAGGTTTGAGGGAAATGAAAGGTGGTAATTGCATTAGCACCCACAGGGCCAGTAGACATGGTAAGGTATGGAAAATGGGTCTCTATAGTATTGTTTGGGATAAGCAAGAATACTCTAAAGCACACTAGATCAGTTGCAATGATATCAAATTAATAGGATTTTATAAACAAACATTTAGCGGCACTTTGGCAATTACCCAAGCCCCTATCATGATAAAGTAATTTTGGAAAAGATGTATGGCGAATGATATATAACATACTGGAGTAAAAATATGAAGTGTTTTCAAAGCAAACTACACATTTTAATACATTTACATTTGAACATAGTTTACATGCTATGGACAACCAGTTTGAAAAATCGAGCTAAGAACATGGAGAAGAAGCTTGAACTGATATTAAAGTAAGAATGTTAGCATCACTCTTAGGAATATATTTAAAGGAGACAATCTTTTTGATAATTCCTAAGATATCATTTTGAAAGCACCAAAATGAGACATTTATAATTGAAACTTCTAATGGCCTGTATAGAACAAAGGTAAGTTTTCAATATGCAAAGACAACTGAAACACCTTTCTAGAGAAGGTGATGTAACTGACAGCATGGCAAAGATTTGCAGCAAGCAGTACATGTTTATACAGGCTGTGGCTTGAGCATGAATTACAGTATCAAATATATTTTGATGTGGCTCTTCAGTGGGTACCTTAAGCCATGTAATGGCCCATTCCAGAGGCCTGTGTGTGTAGTTGATGAATAATCTTCAGGCATACCTCCCCTAAAAGACTCACAAGTGATATAATTTAGCAGCAGATTCTGAATTGTGTAAGTGCTGTTAATACGTTGGTCGAATATTTCTGAAAGATCACTTCTTTATATACAAAGGGTAGAAAAATTGAAAGTGTATTCTGATAAGCTATGACATAGACCGGAGTTTTCATGTCCTGGTTTGTGTTTTCTTTTTTTGTGTCATAATTTTTTATTAGCATTTCATAAATACAGTACAAGGAATCTGTATAAAATTGCAAACTCTAAAGCATTTTGTAATAGAGAAATATTGATAAATACAGTTATGAATAAAAAAGCAAATACATCGAGATCTATAAATAACAGAAACATAAATCACTAGGGATAGAACACATTATAGCACGTAAAATTAAAACAACCACCATTAACTATTGAATATAAAATATAAAAATATTAATCCTATATATTGACAGCAAGACATTAAAAGCTGAAGATAATAAAATACAACATTAATTACACATGTCATTAAGTAAATGCATTTGAAATACTAAAAGATAGTGCACTAATAAAATACAGGATCATTCCAGAGAAAGGTATAGGTAGATTATGAATATATTTACTAACAGGATAAAATGTAATAAAAGTGCTAAAGTTTGAACTAGGAGGATACTATAACTAGACAATATAATGGAGGAAAAAGAAAAGATTTAAATATCAGTTCTTTAAAATGGCCAAAGTAATTTAAGAGGTGTAAATAGTTACGGAAACATCTTCTACAAGTATAAAAGGATCCCATACTTGTGAAAACAATTCAGTTTGGTCTTGAATGTTTTATATATATATATATATATATATATATATGACTCTTTCATGTGAGGCAGTTTGGATCATTGATGCTAATCAATTCTCTTGGGATGGCGGAGACGGGGATTTCCATTGTCTTAATATACAAATTTTAGCAGTAGCCAATGCAGTATGTACAAGACGACATTGCGGTTTGGAAAGGGTAGGGGAAGGTCGTAAATCGTGTAGCAAAATAGTAGCTGGTGAGAGTGGTAAATGTACAGGAACGGTATTATGTAAGACCTGACCTATATAGGACCAATAATGCTTAACCATGGGGCATTTACATATAATGTGGACTATATCACAGCCCGAGGCATTACATCTCCAACAATTAGTATGCAATAAAAGGCCCGCTTTACACAATTTTACCGGTGACCAGTGCCAATCGTGAAGTACTTTGAATAGACAAAATTTTAAACAAGTCTCCCGGGCACCTTTATCTAAATTTTCCAATAAAGACACCCACTGTTCATCTTCTTAGGAATGCCCCAAACGTGATTGCCACTTAGAACGAAGGTCACGAGATCTAGGATGAGAAAATAATTGTGTTGTGACTGTTTTATACAAACCGGATATAACCTCTTAATGTCTTCCCCAGGTGTGAAGATAGAATACTATTGGTGAAATTTGCAGTATCCATGGTTTTGGGCCTAAAGCCTGGGTAAGAGAGTTATCGAGCTGTAAATTATTATCTGTTTGTAATAGGGGAAGATTAAACTCCTCCACTAATTGTGAAAAAGGTTTGATATCACCATTATGAAGAATCTGGTCTAAGGTAAGAATGCCAGCTGATTTCCACTGGGGCCAGGAGAGTTTTCCCTTTAATGCGTATTCCAGAATTATTCAATATTGAGGCTTTTACATGTAGACGTGGATTAAAGCCTAAAATACGGTGTGTCCTTTGCCATGTTTTATGCATTGCAGATAATATAGGATTGCAGGGATCTAGACGGCTTGTACCTGACCCATATAAGGCTGAGAGACCCAATTCAGTAGAGAGGAGGAATCTTACAATATGTACCCATCGTGGTGTGCCAGCGTGATCGTGGACCATGTATGCAAGTTGGGACAATTCTAATACAATTGAATAATTTTCAATTGAGGGAAGGCTCAGATCACCATTAGAATGATGGGCAATAAGTTTGCTTATGGCTAAACGGGGTTTAATGGAGCCCCATATAAAAGATTTTATCTTAGAGTCTATAAGACGCAATGTAGATAGTGGAATATGAAGAAGAAGCATTCCGAGAGTATAAAGAAAACTTGGAAGAGTGACGATTTTTACTGCTTGGACTCTACCCCACAGAGACAAACCCAAAATGTTCCATTTATCGAAACCACGTTGCATCTGAGTAAGTAAGGGACTTATATTATCTGTGACCATGGCCTCTGTTCCTTTGTTCACAAGAATACCTAAATATTTTAAACGGGAGGGTTGCCAATGAAAGGGGTAATCTTTTATCACAGGTTTTGAGGTGCCATCTGATATAGGGAGCGCTTCACTCTTGTCCCATTTAATTTTATACCCAGAAAAAGAGGAGAAATTCTCTATGATTTGAAGTAGTGATGGTAGTGATCGTGATAAATCAGTAATGGTGAGTAAGATGTCGTCTGCGTAAAGATAAAGTTTAGATTCTCCCACCGGGAGAGGAATACCAACAACGGAAGGTGATTGGCGAATTGCTGCAGCCAAATGTAATATAACCAGTAAGAATAAAAGAGGTGACAAGGGGCAACCCTGGCGAGTTCCACTGCGAATTGGAAATGCATCAGAAACGAAACCACCACAATTAACTAATGCAGTAGGTTGTTCATACAAAAATCGTACTTTATTTATAAACTGATCCCCCAATCCAAATTGTTCTAGAATTTTAAATAGATATGTCCATTCTACTCGGTCGAATGCCTTTTCGGCATCAAGTGATAATGCTGTGGCATAATCATGCAGGTTTTTGGCAGCATGAAGGGTATGAGCTAGGGAACGTAAATGATTTCTAGAAGAACGCCCAGGCATGAATCCCACTTGAGTATGGTGGATTAAGGAGAGAATAACTTTGCGGAGACGAGAGGCAAGAATACTGGCTAGTATTTTTATGTTACAATTAAGGAGCGAAATAGGACGATAACAGAGCAGTGGGTCTTTCCCCTGTTTGGGCAGAATGCGATAAATGCTTTATTAGAAAGACTTCCTAGAGAAGATGTATGTTCAGCCTCTTGGAATGCAGCATGTAAACAATCTACTACGCTGTCACCTGACCAACGATAAAATCCTGCAGGGAATCCATCCTCACCTGGGGCTTTATGATATGGAAGTTTGGCTATAGCTTGTGATATCTCCTCCTTACTAATTTCTGTATTTAAAAGTGCTCTGTCATCTGCAGAAAGGAGAGGTAAATCAATTCCTGCAAGGAAAGATGTCATTTTGTCATGATCTACTTGGGTTCCTGGGGTATAAAGAGATTTATTGCAAGTTGCAAATTCATTAACTATATCCTGAGGGCGAGTCAACATGTGACCTGCAGATGATTTTAGGGCTGGAATAGCCATGTCAGTTTTTCTTTGTCTCAATTGTGCTGCTAAAAGTGTACTCGCCTTTTCTCCCTGTTCATAATGCCTCCCCTTCATTTTTTGTAGAGCATATTCTGCCTTAGAGGTAAAGAGACTATTCTGTGCCATACGGGCTTGTCCTAAAGATTTATGATTTTGTAAGGTAGATTTTTTAGTGTATATGCATGTGAAATGTGCAATATCTTGTTCTAATTCTTTCTGTCGAGTAGCATTTTTCCTATTGAACTGAGCCGTATCCCGCACAAGGTGCCCTCGAATATTAGCCTTAGCAGCAGCCCACATAATCCTACCAGAGGCCACAGAGCCTTGATTTAAGGAAAGAAAGTTGTGAAGATGATCCTGCAATTGTGTTTTACCCTTAGGTGTTTATTGACGTTGAATATTCATCCTCCAAGGCGGCCTGGTCTAGTCAATCCTGTTTGTAAATGTAATAAAACTGGAGAGTGGTCAGACACTGGTGCTTCTAAAATATGGAATTCCTGAACTGATTGAACTATACCTTGAGAGATTCAAAAATAATCCAACCTAGAAAGAGTTCCATGAGTGGGGGATGTGAAGGTGTATTCAGTATCATCTGGGTGTGAAAGACGCCAGTGATCTACAAGGCCATTTACTCAATTATATCATTCATGAGCGCTCTGTCTGCAGCATTATGTTTATCAAGAGGACCTGTTCTATCAAGAACTGGATCTCTCACCAAATTCCAATCACCTCCTATTAGGTAGTGCGAAGCATCAATCTCTGACAACAGGCGATTCAAATGCAAGAGGAAGGATTTTTTGGAACCTGTCGGGCGTAAACTGATCCCACACAGATATGAGTATCTCCAATGCGTAACCTAACAAAGACATAACGGCCGTCCGGATCTTCCCATGTTTTAGATACCGTAACTGGAAGTGTTTTTCGAATGAGGATTGCCACACCACATTTTCGAGTAGGGCTTGTGTCTGAGGGACTGTCCTCATGTATACTGCTATGGAAAACCTTTCCCACCCAATCCCTACACAATTTTTTTTATTCAATTTCGTCAAGATGTGTCTCTTGAAGAAGAGCCACATCTACTTTTTTGGGATTGAAGATAAGAGAGGACTTTCTTCCTCTTAATGTAATGTGTTAAACCATGAACATTCCATGATATTGCACATAAGGTATGCGAAACAACCATGTTTGTAAGAGTACTAGGGGTTTTGTTGTACCTTTGTTTTTTCTGGGGGAAAAAAAAAAAAGTAGTGAAGATTAGGATCCCAGATAAAAGGAGTAAAGTGAATTATGTAGGAATACATTTTCCAATGACCCATATAAAATTTGTTGACTTATTAGCCAATGAAAAGAAGTGTACTGTGGAGATAAAATAGAAATATACGTGCAAGTTACAATATAATGGTATATAGGGTACTACAATTTTAAGACTTCAACCGCGGGTCTGGGATCACAAGAGCACCGCTCTGGGCAGGACTACCACCAGGAGTATAAATCAAAAGTCAGGATCCGTTATAATAAGTAGGTATATCTAAAGAATCCAATTATGTTTAGTATTGATCTATGAAGGAGAGGACTAAATACTACAAAACATATATCCGGCCGTATCTCAGGATATATAAAATAGAAGACTAGAGAACATACTAGAGGAACATACATGTCAATAATGTAAACAAATGAGAACATATCATATTAAACATATCATAGAAGATCCGATATATAATAAATTACATTCACAACTATAAATATAATTTAGTAAACATATTTGTAAAAGAGATTGCAAGTAGAATAAATACATTTTGAATGGCAATAAATCTACCAATTGAATAAATATAAAAAGATGAGCAGAAAAGAAAATATTATCCAATAAATAACATCAATTATGAATAATAAAATAACTAGTGCAATAAACAAACATCCTAAGTAGATAGGCTAATATATGTGTATTGAAAGATTGGAATCCTGTTGCTACCTATGGGAGATGTTAAATAATCTCTAGAGTATCAATAGACTAAGAAAATGTGTTCCCACAAAACTGTTAAAATAGCATTCGTGAGAAATTACGAATCTTGACAATAAATATTACATAGAAATTACATCTTTACCATAATTAATATAATAAGCAAATTTCAGATCTTAAAGTAAGTATAAATAAATATATAAAACAGTTCATTTGAAACTTTGACAACATTAATAAGGAAGTAAACAGATCGGAGAGAACATGGCGGCCACGAGTTGAGCGGCAGCGGCACCTTTCCCGTATGTGGAACCCTGCGTTTTGAGCTTTTCTTTTGACGATATGGTAACCTAATGCCGGCTTATTTGCAGAAAGCCTAGTGAAACCTTAGTGATCCCGGGGGCGTCTTTAAGATGGAAAACTTATTCGGTCTGTAAAGTTTTTTCCCCTGCCCTGCTTTGTTCAAAGTCGGAGCTGAGTTTCTTTTGGATTGCGAACTGCTTCCTTACCGATGTGTGGGCTTGGATCCGGGTTTTACATTCAGCCCGCTGTTCTCTCAGGCACTTTTCGCTGGAGTGTGGCGTCTCGAGAGCTTCGACGTACGCGAAGCGCCTGCCTCAGCTCTCCGCGAGGCAGGGGTCTGTTTTGGGGCATTGTGGAGTCTGTTGTCGTGAGACTGGTCACCCTGGAGGGATGACCGAAGGGGGCATCAGAGGTTCCGGGGGTCGATGAATCGGATGCTGGACTACCAAAAGGGTGGGCCGTCTCAGCTCTGGGTGATGAGTCAGACCCTGAACCTGTCGTTGTAATCGCTTCTGCGAACCTTAGACTCCAGGTGATGCAAGCTACTTTACATGATCACTTGGAAGTCAAAAAATCAAAGAAAAGGGGGAAGAAAGCTGTATTTAAAACACCTATAAATTTACAACCTAAGCAAAACTCCTCTATTAAAAATCAGAGTCAGCCGACGCCAGTAGGCTCAGAGGGGATTTCAGAACCCAATAGCACTCTGATAAGAAAGGGAGAAGGGCAGTCACCGCCTTTCCTAGCTGGCTCTACTTCACGGAAAACAAGGGGCGCTAAAAAACAAAAAGCCCAACAAGGGGATTCCATAACAATAACGCCTTCTTTGAGGTCTTACTTTAAAGTGCTCCCTCAAATATTGGAGCTGACTAAAGGAGAATCTTCCCCAAGTAAGCCAATGGAGGTCATTCAAGATCCTATATCTCCTTCCTCTTCAGGGTTACGGGCTATGTCTCTGTTGGACCCGGCCTCGTGGCGTGGTCCCGAACCCTCCTACCCGACCCGACGGGGTCAGCCCCCACCCTTCGGGGTCCCTCCGGATTGTACTTTGCTACCCGAACCAGCCTACGCGACACGGCCCGCCCCGGCCTCGGCCCCAGCGAAGCCCCGACTTCGAGGCACCAAGATCCGGCCAGGGGGCACCAAGTGGCCACTCCACCGATCCCGGAGGAGGGGAGTTTCGATGGGACCCCCAGCCGTCCCCCAACGCCGGGTTTCGATCACCCTCCGGCCTCCCTGGGCGCTGGCGCCTCTCCCGCTGGGTGTCTGGCCTCTCCCATCCCGGCCCCTCCGCCCCCCAGGCGCAAGGGTCCGGACATCAAAGGGTTCCCGACCTATATCTGGGGCAGCCTCAAACCAGGACAGTAGTTGTATTCTGGAGTCGAGAGCCCTGCTGATCAGATCGCGGCTGACCCTACGGAGAAAGACTCATTACTTGGAACTTGGAACTCTGAGCCCTGCTGACGGCATTGCGGCTCCCCCCCTTTGCTGAGAAGACCCTCACGGAACATCGGAGCCCTGCTGACCTCGTCGCGGCTCGACCTTGCAGAAGTAAACCATCTGAGCCCTGCTGACCTCGTCGCGGCTCGACCTCACCGCAGCAATCCCCCGAGCCCTGCGGACGACGTCCCGGCTCCCGGAACCCCCCCGGCTCGAGGATTGAGATCTGGGCGCAGGGTGTTCCAGTACCAGGCTAATACTGAGACTGTCCCGCTACCCCATCCCTGCAAGACTTTGAGACTCTGTTGGATCCCTCGATCCACCTGTAAATATTACCCCAGAAATCTGCCTTGATTACCGATAAAGACTTATGAGCATTGATACCCTGGTTGTGTCCCTTTGTGGTGGTGGGGTTGCTTGGCTGATACGATCATAGGAGAAGGACCTTGCCCGGAGGCTTCTCAGCGGCGCTCGGCTACTCGCCTACGGAACGGTGGTCCTCGGGGTGGTCAGTCCGACACCATCGGGCTCCCGGAGGGCGCCCTTCTAACAGTCTCCCTTAGGGGCTCTTAGCCCTGAAAACTTGACACAATCAGGACAGGGGGAGATTGAGCTTTCTTCTCCGTCTTCGGACAGTGTTGTTGAATTACATCAGAACACAAATGGACCATGCGATTTAAAAATGCAGGAATACCAGCACATATCAGATGATCATCCGGAGTACTCTGTTGGAGAAATGCTTAGGGATTTATCCCAGGATATCAAGCAGGGCTTTCAAGCTTCTACAGCCAACCAAGTTGAAATTAGAAGTTTCTGTGAGACTCTTGGATCAAAAACTACATCTCCTAAGTACTAGAACGCTCTTATTAAACGATAACGTTACCAACCTTGCAGCTAACTTATAACTTGTTGAGGCTGAAATAAAATCCCTTAAATAAGCGAGACAGCATTATCTGAATGCCTAGAGTCCTTGGAAAACAATGCTAGGAGAAATAATCTCCGAATCCTTAATGTCCCCGAGGATAGAGAAGGAGGAGACCTTAAACAGTTTGTTGTTGCCCTGTTGAAAGAAGCCTTGGGTTCCGAGTTTTCAGATGAAACGATATTCAAAGATATCCAGCGAATATATAGAGATCCACTCCGTAGAAATTTGCAAAGGCAGAAGCCTAGAAGGATTCTAGTTAACTTCCAGACATATGCCCTTAAAGAACAAATTCTCACTTTAGCACTAAAGCAAAAATCTCTCACCGCTAAGGGTTTTACCTTCCAAATTAGATCGGACTTGTCTAGAACAACTCTCGAAAGGCAGTGGGAGCTGGGTAGAAGACTAGACGATTTTAGTAAATTGGGCGCAGTGGCTCAGCTGAAATTTCCCACAGCTTTAAAGATAATGTTTAACAACAAGATACACAATGTGAGGACAGTTGAGGCAGCGGACGAACTCTTGAAAGATTTAAGCAAGAGCTGATGCTTTAGACATTTTAATTACTTCAGATATCTTAATGACAATTAATATAGGTATTGCACGTATAATTATGCAGTTTAGGGTCACATACGGCCAGGTGCCGAATACCGGACAAGGTCCAGAGTCTTGGGGCAGGGGTTTTAAGGGAGGGTGGGGGGGTTGCTGGGTCACAGGGGATAGGGGTAGAGATAGGGGCACTTGGGAGAAACAGGGTGGGGTGTTGCAAGGGGAAAAAACCAAAACAAAAAATGTTCTCCTTCTCTTTGTCAAAGCCTTTTTCTTTGTAGTTTAAAAAAAAAAAAAAAAAGTGCGTGTTTGTATCATTGTTTCTTTTTTCGTTTTGAGGTTGACTGGGTTGGTGGGACTGTATACAAATTGGGCAGTCTTTATATGGTGTGGGTGGTTCTCTCATGAATAGTATTTATGTTCTCTCCTGGAACGTTAATGGTCTGCGCACTAACCCTAGAAAACATAGGATTTTTCAATATATACGAGATAGTAGTGCGGAGATCATCATCCTGCAGGAGACACATTTAATTGAGCACGAGCTATCTGCTTTACCCAAGAAGGCAAGATGGATTGACTTTGTAATTTGTACCACACAATCAGTAAACACAAGAGGGGTGGCAATTCTGGTTAAAAAAACTGCACTAGCAAGTCTTAGATCAACAACGGTGGACCCAGGTGGCAGATGGGTTATCACAGAACTCCAGTTAAATCGGTCTGAAAGTTACGATTGCGGCTATTATGGTCCGAATCAGGACGACCCCTCTTCTCTCAAAAATATGAGATCAGCCTTGTTGGCTTTCCCTGAACCAGTTATTCTAGCCGGGGATTTTAATATAGTATTAGATCCTTTAGTTGATAAATCCACAAACAATCGTGCAGTAACTTCGCACAAAACAAGTGCCTGTCTCATGGGTGTTATGAAGCAAATGGGGTACTTGGATATATGGAGGGTTAGGTCGGGTCCTAGACGAGAATATTCGTTTTGCAATTACAAATATAAACATCAATCTAGAATTGATCTTATACTTGTCAGTCAATCGTTGAAGAAGTTGGTAAAAACGTATCTTACCTTCCCTCCCATCTTTCCGACTATTAGGCAGTGAGCCTGGTTATTGAAAGAGCCGTGGTGCCTATGCTAAGGACGTGGTCTATGGACCGTTCACTATTGACATTGGATGATGTCTCACTTGCCCTCCAGAAAGAGACCGAAGGCTTTATGGTGAGGAATCTGGATACTGCTTCAGTGGTCAATGTATGGGAATCATTTAAAGCTTTCCTGAGAGGCAATATAATAAGTATTTCGGTCTATAAGAACAAAAAAATATAAGGAAGAAATCTCTGAGATAGAGACTAAAATTAAAGATACGCAATCACTGCTTGATTTACAAAACCCGCGCTCTCTTGAAGGGGTGCAAGCTAATTTACGTGATCTTAAGGGACAGCTCGAAACTGTACTGAGTTCACGTCTAATGCAAAGGTGGGAGGCTAGCAAAATAGCCCACTTTGAATATGGCGAAGGTGCAGGAAAACTTCTTGCTTGGAAAGTAAAATCTGACCAAGCAAGAAATTATATTAACTCTGTCTTCAAGGATGGTATATCCTATACTTCTGATGTGGATATCAGAGGGGTTTTTCCCTCTTTTTTTCAGGAAATTTATAGGGAGGATGGAGATATAGATCTCTCGAAAACTCAGTCCTGGTTAAGAAATATAAATCTCCCTGCACTAAACCCGGAACAACAAGAGGCGCTAGATCAACCGGTCACCCACGAGGAGGTGTATAGAGAAATAATGAGGCTAAAAAAGGGTAAGGCAGGAGGCCCGGACGGCCTTCCTTCTGAGATATATAGATGCATTGTTAAGGAGGCCGTCCCGGTTTTGACAACCCTATTTAACCAAATTCTGCAAGATGGAATGGCGCCCCCGCCCTCTTGGAATAATGCAACTATGACCTCAATACTAAAACCGGGAAAAGTGGCCACTAGTTGTGAATCATATAGGCCAATTTCTATATTAAATGCGGATTATAAAATCTACGCCTCAATAATGACTACCAGGCTTGGCAGGGTTGCAGGGGACCTTTTACACCCGGACCAAATGGGCTTTGTTGGGGGCCGTCACCTGTCAGATTTGACCTACGACTTGATTGGCGCTATAGATCTGGCCTCAACATGGTCTCTTCCACTTGCAGTGATGACCCTTGACGCAGCGAAGGCTTTCAACAGGGTCAATTGGTTGTTCCTGTCGGAGGCCTTGGCTAAGTTTAAGATCGGGAATAAGTTTAGGCGTTCTATTGCACTTCTATATAGTAAACCATCGGTAAACCTTCTCATAAACGGCTCCCTTCCAGAACCCTTTGAGATCTCTAGGGGCACGCATCAGGGTTGTCCCCTTTCCCCATTATTATTCAATCTATATATTGAACCTTTCGCCCAAACGTTGCGAGATGATCTTAGAGTATCTTCGTTCAAATATGGGGAATGGGAAAAAAAAGTGGCTCTATATGCCGATGATATCTTGATATTTACATCAGACTTGAATAGTGCCTTCCCCGCTGTTATTAAGTTGGCACAAGAATTTGGTACAGTCTCAGGCTACAAGGTCAATACATCTAAAACCGAAATAATGGCCTGGAATATGCAGACCCAGCACCAGCTCCCCCTTTTGAAAAGTAACATGAGAGATCTGGGTATTCACATTCTTCAAGACATAGATAAGATACCCACTTATAACTTAACACAGATTGCAAGAGAAACACGGAAGCTAATAAAAACTTGGGCTTTATTACCTTTGTCTATTCTGGGGCGAGTTAATTTAATTAAAATGTCTATTTTGCCTAGATTTACTTTTCTTTTTAATTCTATTCCTTTAATTTTTGACACTGTCGCACTGACTAAATTACAAAGTGAATTCAACACATTTGTATGGGCTTCCCGGCATTCCAGGATAGCCTGGAAGAAAATTAGAAGGCGTAGGGAGAAGGGAGGTCTGGCAGCTCCCGATTTACAGATGTATGCCTGGGCGTTTCAACTGTCCCACTCGCGTATGTTATTCAAGATACCTACTAGCAAGGGAGCGGGTATTATGTTATTGGCCATGCTGAGAGGGTCTGGTATCCCAGAGGACGGCTTCTTCTTTAAATACGGCGACCCTAAGTTCTTTAAAAAAGTTAGGTTGAAGGTACTACAGGGGCTGTTAAGAATGTGGGTCAAGCTAAGGGTTTCGCTGAAGTTGGGATATTTCTCTAGTCTTGCTCCAATCTGGGACTCTCCAGGGACTCCAGAATGTCTGTTAGACAGTCTATCTCTGCCCCTGAGGACGGCTGGAATTGAGAGGTGGGGAGATCTCTTTGTGGACGGTACATTAGTCCCTTGGGAGGTCCCCGGGGAGAAAGTAGGTACATCTCTTTCCAGTTTTAAATATCTGCAACTAACTAGTTGGGCTACCTCGGTTGAAGCTTCCCAAAATAAACATCTAACGGGGAGTGGCAATCAATTTGAGCATTTGATTATACAGAAATCTCCAGTAAAGAAAGAAGTTGCTTTTTGGTATTGGTGTATTATGGAAGAAGTGGACGGTATATTTCAATTGCCAACTTCACTCTGGGAGAGCTGCATCCCACAGCAAGATCTCCAGTCAATATGGTTAAATTCTTGCAAAATGCTGTGGGACATTGTAAAACCAGCTTGGCTCCGCAGGAACCACCTCACCACCTCTTCCCAATTCATAGAGCCTACTTTTCACCTCAGAGGCTAACAAAATTCTCAAATGGTCCACCTGTTTGCTGTGCGAGATGTGGGGAAGTCGCAGCATCGGATATTCATATGTTCTTGAACTGCCCTGTCCTTGCAGATTTTTGAGAAGGAGTGGGCAATATGCTTTCAAGGTCATTAGGGACACTCATTGTTATTAATTTACCAATGCTTATATTTGGTCTAGCAACAAATCTGGAAGGCCCATCTAAGAAACTCAAATTCTACTCGCTAGGAGAGAGATCTGCATGAAATGGAAAGACCCTTTACCACCTATATATCAAGACTGGCAGTCATCTCTATTGAGGGTTTCCAGGTTGGATCTCTCAAGGGCAGGAAACAAGAAGAAGCGAGACTTCTGGAAGCTTTTGAAATGGTACTAGGGTTTTTTGGTGTTTTTCTCCCCCAGTCCAAGGAATACACAGCCCTCTTTCTCTGGTATACCCCTTACCTTGCTTAAGGGTATGATTGAGATGTTCCGGCATTTTAAGCGGAGTTAAGGGCCTCCCAAGTGGGTATTGTTTCCAGATTTGTTTGATTGAGAAAACACCGGCAGGCTGTGTCTTTTCTAAGTACAATCCCGCAGATCCAGTGTACTGAGACGGTGGAATTTTCTCTTCATCATCAGTTTGGGCATACCTAAATGGGTTGAGAATGAGGAAAAAAAAGGAAGTAAACAGAAAAATTGCGTAAATAATACTCATCTGATGCATATGAAGGGATTATCTGTCTGCGCAATACGGACATGGAACTCGTAACCTAGAATGGTTATTGACTGAAGTGTGTAAGGTGCTTGACTCTCTGTGAAACATGTATATGGAAGTCACAAGCTCAAATCTTTAATAACAAAGGAGAAACATTGCGTCAAGGACTACTCTCCATCTGAAGCGGATTTTAAAGGGGAGCGAGATTTGTCTCTATGCTGGTCTTGAGTAAAGTTAGTTACTGACTGCAAAGCTGAGGTTGTATTTTCCGGGATACGATTCGATCTCTCAGACTGTCTACCACGTTGACGAACCTCACCCGAGATTCGACGTCTGCCATCTGTAACGGGATGGATCGAACAAGTCGTATTTGATGGCCATTTTTCGTAGCTGAGGCCGCATAGATAAGGCGGCTTTCCGTCGTTCATTAGTTTCTCAAGAGAAATCAGCTGTCATTCGGATTTCATGCCCCTCATAACTGTAGAAGCCTTGTGTGCGTGCCGCTGTCAATAATTGCCTAACCTGATCATGTCTCAAAAAGCAAGCAATGAGGGGTCTTGGACAAGTATCTAGGTCTTCACACGGAGGACCAAGACGGTGCGCACATTGAATTTCAAGCATTGGTTCAAAATGAATACCAACCAATTTGGGAATAACATCACACAAAAAGACTCTAGTATTCTGGCCTTCAATTTTCTCTGGAAAACCAAAAAAATGGATATTATCTCTCCTGCTGCGATCTTCCAAATCAACCAGTTTACTACGGAGAAACAATAGTTCTTGATCTCTGCTTTGTACTGAGTCAAGTTTATTTTCAACTACTTTCAAGCATTGATTCAGTCCTTCTGCTTTAGTATGAAATTGCACTATATCTGCTCTGATTGATTTGGCCTCTGATGCAACGGAAGAAATGTTCATAACCATTTCCGTTAAACGGCAACTAATGGTTGAAGTTTCCTGAAAAAGACGGTCAATAGCGTCTTCCGATATTGCAGTTGAAGTAGCGCGGGGTTGATTAGATGACGATGAGGCAGAGCTCTTCGCAGACATAGTGTTTGATTGCTTAAGTACGTCAGCAAAAGGTAGCTGTTTAGTAGACTTGTTCTCGTTCTTATTATTCAGCATTGCCTCTAATTGATTTGAAGTAATAAAGCACAATAATGGTAAAAACTTGGCAATAGCAATGAAGCAAATTGTATTTACTTAACGTTCTTTAACGGAGCATGAAGCTTATATATTTGTATTGGCACTTGTTAAGTGCAAACAACCCTGTATATGTTCCTTGCCAGCTGAGATTGTGAGGTATCATAATCAGAGTGAGAGGCATTAATTCTGTATTGGTGAAGCAAGCGGTGACTGAGGTTTTAGCTGAAAAAAGAAAAAGCTTCGGTTTCCAGGAGTTTACAGCTGACAAAATATCATGTACTCAGTATGCGTGAATTCCTTATGCAAATGACGTAACAGAGGCTCATTATATGGTTTGCAAGATCCAAGATAAATAGTACACAGCATAACGTAATAGTCCTTTTGCTTCACAGCACATAAAAAGTATTAGCAAGGTGTTATGAGGGCTTTTAACTACTGAGTCTCTGTACACAAGTGGTCGCACTAATTAGAGGAAAACCGCAATAAATTAGCACTTGTTGAGGCAGATATTTCAAGCGTTGAATATATTTCCAAATAGACTTCTTTTGCCCTTTTTACATTCAAAGGCTATTCATATATACATTTTAGCCAGTTTCATATAATGGAAAGAAAATGTCAGCTTTTAATTGATGGAGTCTAAAGACGTGCTGACAGGAACCAGAACACTTTTCACTCAGTCAAAGAAGCTAGCAATTATCCCATAATAATTGTTGCAATATAGAAGAGCCAAATGTAGTTATGCCTCTTAGTTAAGTTACCTTTAGGTTATAAGCGCTTCACAGCAATAAGGGTTCAAAGAAAGAAAATGTCTCATGACTGGAAATTCTTCTGTCTATAGTTTAAATACATTTCTTAGAGACATTTGGCAGCAAACTCTGGGCTACAATTGCTTACTGAAGAGATGTTTTTGCGTGCTGAAGTGAAAGCAGATAAAGCGATTGCTACATAAATCACGACACGTCGAGTCCGGCAGCTCTTTAAAGAGGGGAGCGTGGAGATTACGTGAGGCCCGGTGTTTCTCAGAATGTCACCAGGCCACACCGCCGCTCGTCTACTCAGACATTCTTTCAGCTGGAAAAAGTCCCAAAAAGAGTTTGCATATCAATAAAGAACGCACCACTCATGGCCATGATAGCCAACCTGCACAGTAGCATCGCGTTTGTAAATCTGAGCTCGCTGTAAGCAACGCTGCCTCCATAGGCAGCCATCCTCCCTCGTGGCCAGACCACGCCCAAATCTCACCAAAAACTCTTCTCTCCATGATCACGTTTAATTTTTTCAGTTGTATATTCTACAACAAGTTTGTGATAGGACTTTGAAAACCAGCTCACACAGGTAGGAAAATGCCAGGAAATTGGAATATACAGGTGAAAAGTGATAAACCGTTTAGCTCTGGTGGCGGCACACTGAATTTCCTAGTCGGAGATCCTGGATAGTGCCCCAATAATAGCCTAAGTAACACTAACACAGCAAACTAGTGCTATTTCTTTCAATATTGTCTCACATAAACATAGTAATTTCTTCTTTTAGGCACTGCAATAAATTTCTTCCCTGAACATTCATCCACTTCGCAGAATATCACACAAAAGTAGACGCTTAAGAATTCAGTTCACTATACATCTTCCACAATGTATGTAGAATGTCTATTGCCTATAAACTTTTCCAATACACTTCACAGATGCACAATCACCATATACATGCCAGCGCATATTAGAAAGGTACAGGTTGCAAACTATGTTACATTTTTTCCACAGTGATCACTTTGAGCATTATGCCCTTTTGGTAAGGGCTGAAGTACAATAAACACATAACTTAATGAACACCACTTCTGACTTCATATGCACAACACAACCTTATCTTCAACTTAAGCACAGTATGCAAACCATGAATGATCCCACACATAATCGAGGTAACACATTCAATGTCCTTATTGACCTGCAACAAACCTGTAGGACTCTTGTGATACCATGAAAGTTGGTAGGGTAACTCACTGGAAATCAGAGATGAAACTCTGCTGTGCCCTATAATGACAATGTACGATCTTCTATTGTGTGTCAACAATATAAATGTATACTTGCACTATGATCGTTTTGAGATTTTGGTCCTATTAAGATTAGAATTAACTCAAATAACAATGAATCTGTAGCTGATGTTAAGACAGAAAAATGACAGCAGAATTCTTGACTTGCAAAAGAACCGGACTTCAGGCTGGTGTGGGCAAAAGATACTAAATAAAGATTTTTGCGGTCATGTTTTCAGGTTGCTCAGACTGGTTTTTGACAACGTGTGTGTGAACAACAATAAATTAGTTTTAAAAATTAAATAAATACAAAATAATACCTCCGTCTGACTAATGGGTGGGGAAGTTGGAAAAATCAACCAACTGCAGTTTTCTTGACTTAGGTGAAAAATAGGGTATTACAAATAAATATTAAGAAAACATGATTGGCTTTACCAGTTAGAAATTAAATACAGGGGCAAAGGACGTTGGGCAGTAGGTACAAGGGGAATGTTGCAGCGGGTACTAGTGACAATGTTTTCTAAACTTGGCTCCTATGATAAAAAGAAATATTCCTCCCTGATCTACAGTAGCATATTACATGAAATGTAGTTTAACTATAGGGGGCGGTTTTAACTTCATACTGCGTTCCACTGATGACAGATCAGCAGACCTTCCAAACAGACCCAATGCTCCCCCCAACACTGGTACACGAAATACTAGACAAACTTTTTGGGACATATTTTCAGTGCACCACATAGGTGACAGACTACGCATTGTGTTTGAAAGTATACTAGCCACATATAAGAACAAACTCTTTTCTTGCCCATAGATCAGGCATTTTTTGATAGGTCCATATGGACCCATGTCCTTTCAGACCATGCACCAGATTTGGTCAATGCTGGACATGATTAAGACGGTTAGAGAAGGTTGAAGAAGCTGCTCCCAGAGGATCTATAGAAAACTGAGCAAATTTAGAGGAGAACTTCAACAATTATTATTACAAGAGTCAACCAGAAATCTGTTGTACATCAACACATAGAAATATTATTAAAAGAAATTACAAAGCTGACAGTATACTGTCTCAAAAGGAGGGTCATGGCGACAAGAAACTACAAAGATGTAACTGTAGAGGACAATGGCACACACCTCACTGACACTACAGGCATCATAAACACTTTCCAGGACCTCTGACCTCGGGTCTAGCCCGGCTCTCTCCCCAGCAGCTCTGCTGTGCCGTTGCCAGACCTCCGACCCCACCTGGGAGGTTCAAGGCTGCCGTCTGCCGCTGCCTTCAACCCGCTGCCTTCACTCCGCTCCTCTGTACTTCGCCTGCTGCCATAGTAGGATTCTTTTTTAGATTTTCACTTTATTTTTCACTTATTGTTGTTTTTATTACTGTGTTAAGTTTTGGTTTTGCCCGGTTTCCTCAGCCTCCGTTTTCCTACCGCTGCTGCCCCTGCGGCCCCGCCCCCCGAACGGTCCCCGCTCCTGCCTCCCAGTTGCACGTCCCTACCCCCTTCACTATTTAATGGCGGCCCGACCGCGACCAACGCCAGGGACCCTGCATCTCGACCTACCCACCGCTACAACACAGCTGCCCTCCACGCACTAAACTCCAGAAGACTCAGACTGCCAACAGGACATGCCAAACACGACCCACGGCCAGTTCTCCTGTCTCCACTGCCACCAGACCTTCACCACCAACCCGGCCCCCAACATCGCCGAAGCCAACCCTGGCGATGCCCTAAGATGCATCCTCCTCAACGTGCGCTCCGTGCACAAATACGCCGTGGAGATCTGGAACCTACTGGACTCTCTCGCCAGACATCGTCTTCTTCACGGAGACCTGGACCAACGCCTCCTCCGGCCCCAACATCAACACCGCCATCCCAGAAGGATACAAGATCCAGAAGAAGGACCGCCCCAACCACACAGGAGGGGGCTTCGCCATCACCCACGCCATAGCCTCACTGAACTACATACTCATCGGAGACCTGAACTTCCACCTCGACAACCCCAGTGACTCCAACTCCGCAACCCTTTGTGACAACTTCGCCAACATGGGACTTAAACAACTCGTCACCACACCGACCCACAGGGCAGGACACACCCTCGACCCCATCTTGGCAGCAGGGACCAACATCCACTTCAGCCACACAACGCAACCCCCATGGACCGACCACCACTGTGTACACTTCACTGTCGACAAACCCAAGGCACTCAAACCAGCCCCACGCCCACCACGAAGGAACTAGAACAAGGTCACCGACAAGCAACTCCGCTCCACCCTCACCCGAGACAACCAGACCTCGGCATCTGACACCAACGTCGCAGCCACAGAACTCCACACCTGGATCTCAAACTGCACAGACAAGCTCACCCTGCTACGCAACACTGACAGGAAAGCCGCCTGGTCCACCACGATCTCCAAGAAGCTGGACGCACCTGCAGACGCCTGGAAAAACACCAAGGAACCCAAAAACTACATCCCCTACAAAGACGCAATGATGGACTACCACAACCAAATCAGACCCACCAAAAGGACCTTCATCCACAACAAAATCCTCGCCAACTCCACCAACTCCAAGGAACTCTTCACTGTCATCCAGGAATTCACCACCCCTGCAGCGAAGACACAGACATCACCCCGTCCCAAGACCTCCGCAACAAGCTTGGAACCTACTTCCACCTCAAGATCAAAAACCTCTACTACAACTACGTCCATCCACCAGACGCCACAGCCGGCCACCCCTCAGACACACCAGCCAGCCCACCATCTCCACCTGGATGCCGATAACGGCCGTAGACACCGTCTCAACCATGAAAAGCATCCACTCAGGGGTCCCCACTGACCCCTGCCCCCCACACATCTACCACAGAGCCGCCATCGCACCCGAACTACAACTCGCCATCAACACCACCTTCGAAACAGGCACCTTGCCAGATGACAGGAAACGTGCAGAAGTCAGGCCACTGCTCAGGAAGCCCACAGCTGACCCCACCGACCTCAGGTACTACCGGCCCATCCCGCTCCTTCCCTACGTGGCCAAAGTTGCAGAGAAAACAGTCAACAGGGAACTGGTACGATTCATTGAAGACAACGTCGTCCTCTACCTGTCCAGTCCGGATTCCAAAGCAACCACAGCACCGAGACCGCCCTACTCGCTGCCACAGACGACATCCGCACCCTCCTGGACCAAGGCCACTCCGGAGCCCTCACCCTACTCAACCTATCAGCAGTCTTCGACACCGTCTCCCACTGCACACTCGTTGCCAGACTACACAACGCCGGCATACAAGGAACAGCCCTAGACTGGATCCGATCATTCCTCACCGGAAGAAGCCAAAGAATCAGACTGCCACCCTTCCTCTCCGATCCCAAGAAAATCACTTGCGGAGTCCCACAGGTGTCATCACTGAGCCCGACCCTCTTCAACGTCTACATGGCCCCCTCGCCGCCATCATCCGACAATACAGCCTCAACATCGTATCATACACTGACAACACCCAGCTCATCCTCTACCTCACCAAAGACCCCACCACCGCTAGACTCAACTTCCAGAAAGGGATGCAGGACGTCGTAGTGTGGATAACCAACAGCTGCCTAAAACTCAACGCCGAGAAAGCAGAAGTCCTCAGCCTTGGAACCACCCACTCAGCATGGGACAACACCTGGTGGTCGGCCGCCCACTGACTCCCTCGGACCACGTCAAAAACCTCGGCATCGTACTCAACTCATCCCTCACCATGAACCAACAGGTCAACGCAGTCACGTCCAGCTGCTTCAACACCCTCCGCATCCTCCGCAAGACTTTCAAGTGGATCCCCCCTGAGTCAAGGAAGACAGTCACCCACGTACTCATGTCCCTACTCCACAAACTCCAGACGATACAGAACACTGCCGCAAGACTCGTCCTCAGCATCCCCAGGCACAAACACATCAGCCAACACCTACGAAGGCTTCAATGGCTACCCGTGGAGAAAAGAGTCACTTTCAAAATCCTCACCCACGCCTACAAATGCCTGCACAACACCGGACCCTAACACCTCAACAACAGAATCTACTTCCACGTACCTGAAAGGAACGACAGAGCCAGAGCAGGTGGAAGATCCTTCTCCCGAACGAGCTCCGGCAGATATCAGACACGCCCACTCCCTGAACACCTTCAGGAAGTCTCTCAAGACCTGGCTCTTTGGCTAACAGATCTGCTGACCCCCACCCCTCCCCTGCACCTTGAGACCCTCACGGGTGAGTAGCGCGATTACAATACCCTGATTGATTGAATGATTGACCTCTACTACCAGTCACTATATTACTCAAAGGACCTCAAGCCAGACAATCAAGACCACTATTTAGATGACTTTTCCATTTCATTAGGAGACATAATTGACTTTACTTCACTTGAGTCTCAATTCAAGACTGAAGGGGTGAGGGAAACGATAAGGGGTTTATCAAACCATAAGGCCACACGCTCAAGCCTCAAAAGCTTTTCAGTCTTGTTTGATAAAGCATATCTGGACTTTTTGCTTTACCAAGGTCTAGAATTATTTCCTAGTCTCTGGTTTATATTACTCATTTACAAATCTATGGGTATTGCAGGACCTGCATTTCCTCGCCCCCAAATCATTATGTATATACCCACTAAAGATAACAATCGGCAAGGCAGGATCTTATATCAACATTTAAACTACTGGTTCACTGGAACCATGTTTCCAGGAAGACTGGTGTGATCACATTCCCCTCAACTCTGGACACCACTTATGCTCAACTCAACTTGATATCACAATGGGTCTCTTCCTCAATTTCTTCAACCAGCGAAAATACTTTCCTGTACTAGGCAGGCTCAAACTTGTAATCTGTTAAATCCATAAAACAGAAATGAAGATTCATGAGACTAAATTCAAATTAATTCATTCCCTTTATTCAAGTTTTTGTATCTCATAAAAAGCCCAGTACGTAATAAACACGACTCCATGCCTGGGATCCTTGATGCGGGATTCAAAAGATGGTACTCACATATCCTACCTTCCCTGTGAGATCTATTTTCTGACAGTAAGCTGCTCATGAGAGAATTTTTTTAAGTCACACAAGATCATGACTTTCACCTACTCCAGTTGTTACATTGGGCAGACACCAGTCAAATGAAGGAATCCATGGAGAGAAAAAGACATAAATAAATCTCAAGTCTCCAATTATAATCAGAAACTGTGCAGTAAACATAATAATGTGGACAGCAACAAATGAGCTCTCAAAATGGAGATTTTTTACAAGATGTGGCCTAAGAGTTCAAGCTGCCAATTCATCCATCTGTGTACTTTACAGGGAAACCACCTACAAAATTATGACGTGGTGCTGCTTAGGTCCAGTTTAACTGAAAGGGATGTTTAGATGTTCTGACACAAGTCTGAAGGGTTGTGCGGAAAAAGGCACCCTAGTTCCCATGTGGTGGTCATGTACATGTGTACACTCTAACTGGAAAGAGATCCTTTCCCACATCAAAGTTATCACAGGGATAACTCTACCACTCTACGACTGAATCACAAAGACTTGCTATTTAGGGGACCCAGGAGCGGACTGTATCTACCCACTCTCAACCCTGTTGGGTAAACTAATTACACTTTTGCTTATGGATGCACATTTGGAAGCTCCAAATCACCACTCCAATACACCTTTGGTGGGAAGAAGATTTGGAACACATATGCAATGTAAACATTTTCCTTACTGAAAGTCCAGAGGTTCTGAATGGGCTGGCTACAGTTCAGTATCCTTATGGAGGAGATTGTGTAATTGGGCTTGTCCCTGTTACTATGTCTGGCATATTACATCGATCAGCTCTGTGTGTCTATCCTCATATCTTGAGAACTCAAGAGACAGTGAACGTCCTCCTAGATTCCTGCAATATGTCTACATATTTTAGAGTTTCCTGTAATCTTTCTAATATCCACAACACCACTGTTTACCCGTATATAACTATAAAGATGATTCATGTATTATTATTCTTCATGCTCAAATTCTACATTTAAAAACATAACAGGTGCTTTGATCCTGAGAAGGAGAAGTAAAATAGTAAATAAAATTGCTCCAAAATTACAATAGTTAAAAAAAATCTCTTAAAATGTACTGCCCAAATGTACTGAAATCCAAATGCATTAAATAACAAAGGGACAATCGCTCTTCTCCATGACAACCTGAAACTCCTGCTCCTTACAAATATTCTTGGTAGTTAATGCATGATCAGTCCCATTAACTGAAAATTGACATTTTGTAAAGATGAAAAAACTCCTTTGTAAATGAAATCTTGGACTACCTACAGGAAGCAGTAACTATCAATCAATCAAAGACATTTATAGAGCGCACTACTTACCCGTAGGGTCTCAAGGCGCTGGGGGAAGGGGGGTGCCGTTACTGCTCGAACAGCCAGGTCTTCAGCTTCTTCCTGAAGGAGAGGTGGTCTTGGGTCAGGCGCAGGTCGGACGGGAGGGAGTTCCAGGTCTTGGCGGCCAGGTAGGAGAAGGATCTTCCTCCTGTAGTCGCTCTTCGGATGCGGGGGACGGCGGCGAGGGCGTGGTTGGCTGATCGGAGGTGGCGTTTGGGAGCGTAGAAGTTGATTCGGCTGTTGAGGTAGCTCGGGCCTTGGTCGTGTAGGGCTTTGTGTGCGTGGGTGAGGAGGCGGAAGGTGATTCTTTTGTTGACGGGGAGCCAGTGAAGGTCTCTCAGATGTCCGGAGATGTGGCTGGTTCGTGGGATGTCGAGGATGAGTCTGGCTGAGGCGTTCTGGATCCGCTGGAGTCTCTTCTGGAGCTTGGCGGTGGTACCGGCGTAGAGGGCGTATTGCCAGTAATTCTGGTCCATTGTAGACAACCACTTGAATGGTAATGATGGAATATCTCAATGTCATAATCTAGCAGACAATTGGTTTGCCTACTTCTGTTAATTATATGGCTGTAGTCTCCAATCGCTGAGGGACAGTTGCCAGAATCCAACCCCACAAACATCTGTACAAAATGATTTACCTACCCTCCCTCATATTACCCTGAACAAATGCTGTTGCGTAACAGAAAAAAGGGAATGTGCCTAAACCATCTTTGGTCCTCAAAAACTTTTTCGCTTTGATCTCCCAATCTAGGGCCCTTTGTTGTTTGTGTTAAAAACATTATAGAAAGGGAGTTTACGTAATCCTCCTTGCAACTAACAGTAATTGTCTTAATACACAAGAAGGGAGACCATGGGTTGCTAAGCAACTATAGAACAATCTTATTACTACAGGAGATTGACGAGCTTTTTGGGAAAGATTCAGTGGCTATGTTGCAGGCCCCTCTGTATGCTAATAATACAATCACTAATTGTCGTGCCAGGTTTCAATCTTTACTCCGTACAGTGGAGCAGGGGTTTCAGGTTGTGTTACATAAATATGAAATCTGTCACTCTGAAAAAAAGGTAGGAGCTTTATACCTTTCTTGATGTGAAGGTGGCTTTTGGTCATATAGACAGGTGCCTTCTTATTAAGGATGGATTGTGATCAGATACCTCCGGCCTCAATGACACAATCCTCCTCTTTACAATGATAATAAAACTGTCAACTATGATGGGCGAGGCAAGAAAAGAGAATATTTCACATTAAATAAGGAGGGTGCCCTTTGCCACTAATATTATTTAATATCTTTATAAATGGTCTGAGAGCAAATCCGAGTAAGTGCGGTGGGGGGGATTATCTAATGGGTAACAGGGTTCCGATTGCATGTTTGTTTTATGGAAGTTACAGAATACCCTGCACACGATTTCAGAATCTTTTGAGGTCTATTGGAATAAGAAGGGTCTACAAGTTAAAGTAGACAAATACAAAGTTATGATTGCAGACTCAAAACATGTACCAAGAAAATATGTTAGTATTAATATGATAGTAAAGATAACTGATGAATTAGATAAGCCTGTGGTTTTACCATAACTTTTTTTTGTCTGTGGAAAATAAAAAGTACAGCCATTTTGAGCAAATACAGGCATGTAACTATGGTACTAAAAGCAAACTTTGGGACATTATCCTTGAACAGCTTCATTAGAATTATGGTGGGTCGAGTCTGTGGCTGGTGTGGTATATGGTGCTGAAATATAGGTCTACCTAAATGTCGATCTTCTGGCTACAGACCAAGATATATTTGTTTCAGAAACTGTGCTACCTCCCTAGCTCCACTCCCATTAACTAGTTATAAATGCAACTGGGAAGTTACCAATTTAGACACAACACACTGTGGAGAGGGGGGACGGGGAGCTATTTAGGAAAAGAACAGGTCCAGTACCATTGCTCCCGAGAACTAACGTAGTATGCACTGAGGGATAGCTGTTCCTGAAGAGAAAAGGGATGGCAACCTATTCTGGTTTGCACATAGGTATAAAAGTTGTCTATCTCAAATGGAGTTGGGATGACTAGAATGAAGGGGAAATCCCTTCATTATCTTATACCTATGAGCAAACCAGAATCGTTACCAATTTAGCCAATGTTGCTATAAATAGACCCATTATTTTCATAACAAAGCTGTAGATGAATAAAAAAGCTAAGATTTATGAAGGATTGTGGCTGACTTATTTTAATTCTTAAAGTGGTTTCCCTCCGCTGGGCTGTACCTACATGGAAAGGCTATCCTCCCTAGGTTTAATTACTGTGTGGTCTTATCCAACCCTTGGCACGAGAAATATCGTACAACAATCCAAGGCAATATACTGGGATAAAACTAAAGGTGAAATTATAAATACCATCTGAACAAGTGTTTTTGCACAAGATACAAGAGTTCTAAGACACTGCCTGTTAAGAAGAAATATATAGAACAAAGTACAGCTAATACTCACAGTATTCCGACAGTAGGTCCTCTTCAACCACTGGCTTTCTATAGCCGGCTTCTTTCAGCCACTGGCTTGAGACTTTGTCAATCTAATCTTGACTCAGCCCAGTAGAGTAATCATCTCTCTCCTAATGCTTTTAGCCGTTTCAGGCTATCATTCAGCCTCCATTGAAGCATCTGCATTAAACTGGGTGAGGAACTACTTTATAACCACAGCCCTCTCTGCTGGCTCCCTTCTGTGTGTCTTGTGCAAAGGTCCTAATACTGCAAGACTTAAAGTATTACACCCAGACTGGATGGCTTGCCAATATATATATTTTTTATAATATTCACAAGACTAATTTGAAAGCCTGTTTATGAAAAACTATGCATAGCTGCGACTTGCCTTTACTTGTGGAGCTTCCATTAGTTCAGCTGCCCAACCACAACTGTGATTTACAGACCGTTTATTTTTCTTTTGACAATAAGCATTTCAGACGATGACTGAAGTGTGCCCATATTTTCTTTCAGACCTTTATTTGCCTCAGTTCATACAATCGGTTGAACCGTCATTTGTGGAGCGGGGTGTACAGGATAGATGTTTGCAACTATGTCTCTGTAAAGCTTGGGGTAAACTAAGCTATGCTCTTGTTTACCGACAAACCATTGTTAGAAAAAAATAGTTCTCGTAAATCAGCTACCATGTCTTGTACATTATAACCAATAATAATAATAGACATTTAATGATTGTTTTTAAAAAGGTTTGATGGAAATCTCTGCATTCTTCTGAATAAACTATGACCTTATAAAAGACTAATGTCATTTAAACAAAGTATCAAAACAAACACAAAGGCCCTTATACATAATGTGCACCCCAGCACAGAAGCAGCACCAAATGTTGCAAAGTTCTCCAAAACATTGATCGCAGCCGGACGTTTAAGCAGGAATACCATTTTGGGGGCGCTTATTTGTACTTTTTATCTTTAATGAACTAACAGAGAGTCCTTCTGACTGAAGTGCTGTACGTAGTTACAAAACCAGTATGTAGGAAAAGGCACATTGGATAAACAAGCATTGGCATAGCCAATAGGTCTCGCTTTTGGGACCTTCTAAGTATTTAGTTATGCAGCACAATATCCTTGGTGCAACCACATCAACTGTTGCGTGGCTAAACACTTATAAGGTCCCAAAGGCGAGACCTATTGGCTATGCCAATGCTTGGTGTGGTTGTGTGTGTGGTTGTGTGTATGTGTGTATGTGTATGTGTGTGTGTGTGTGGTTGTGTGTGTGGTTGTGTGTGTGGTTGTGTGTGTGGTTGTGTGTGTGGTTGTGTGTGTGGTTGTGTGTGTGGTTGTGTGCGTGGTTGTGTGCGTGGTTGTGTGCGTGGTTGTGTGCGTGGTTGTGTGCGTGGTTGTGTGCGTGGTTGTGTGTGTGGTTGTGTGCGTGGGTGTGGGTGCGGTTGTGGTTGTGGGTGCAGTTGTGGGTGAGGGTGTGGGTGCGGTTGTGGGTGTGTGGTTGTGGGTGTGTGTGTGGATGTGTGGTTGGGTGTGGTTGTGTGTGTGTGGTTGTGTGTGTGTGTGGTTGTGTGTGTGTGTGGTTGTGTGTGGTTGTGTGTGTGTGTGGGGTTGTGTGGTTGTGTGCGTGGTTGTGTGGTTGTGTGCGTGGTTGTGTGTGGTTGTGTGTGTGGTTGTGTGTGTGGTTGTGTTTGTGCGTGTGGGTGGTTGTGTGTATGGTTGTGTGTGTGTGGTTGTGTGTGGTTGTGTGTGTGTGGTTGTGTGTGTGTGGTTGTGTGTGTGGGGTTGTGTGTGTGGGGTTGTGTGTGTGGGGTTGTGTGTGTGGGGTTGTGTGTGTGGGGTTGTGTGTGGGGGGTTGTGTGTGTGGGGTTGTGTGTGTGGGGTTGTGTGTGTGGGGTTGTGTGTCTGTGGTTGTGTCTGTGGTTGTGTCTGTGGTTGTGTCTGTGGTTGTGTGTGTGGTTGTGTGTGTGGTTGTGTGTGTGTGGTTGTGTGTGTGTGGTTGTGTGTGTGTGGTTGTGTGTGTGTGGTTGTGTGTGTGGTGTTGTGTGTGTGTGGTTGTGTGTGTGACAGTAATACTAAAAGCATATCAAAATAAAGGAACACAAACATCGAGGTTGTGGAAAGAGAAAGCACACTGTAAGTCAAACGGGCGCAGCAAAGCAGTAACATAACAACATGTTCTTTGAGGTTTGATGTTCTTTGAACGAGAACATCAAAGGGGCGCCGCGAAAGTGATCGCGGGCAAAAGTGAAAGTGATCGCAGGCGCTTAATGAGCATGATGAGGTTTGCCATATGCTCCTAAGCGCGCGCCCGCGCACATGCACTGTAGCTCTAGGCTGGCCATGGTAGCATTTTTCGAGCCCTCACTAAAAGTCTCGCCAGACCAGCGCATGCGCTGGGTCAGGTGAGACCTAAAAAAGGAGAGTGCGCTGGTTAGCACATTAATCTTTGCCTTACAAGCAAGCAAATAGATGCCTATATTTCACACTCATCAACAGTAATTGTATATACAAATATGTATTTTTTTTATATTTAAGAACTAATGGAGTTTGGAAGTCATGGGAACCATGAAGTGGGGCAGGAGTTTCATTTTAAACTCAGAAAGGGAAAGGTGACTCTCAGATGGAATGGGAGGGCTTTCCAAAGATTCGAAAAAGCAGGTCTATGAAGTGCAACCTAAAGAGAGGGAATGGGGTTTAGGAAACTGTATTGATGCCAAGCTGTCATGTGTTCCCTATGTTGCCCATTGTTGTTTTCCTTATGTTAGGCTAACTATACACATTGTAGGCCGCACTTGCTTTGAACACGTTACAAAACATCGCGCTTACTTTTGTGCAACTGTGTTATTTTACAAATATACTGCACGTTAATGGGTAGTAAAGTTCTGCTGGGATTTAGTCAGGAACAGCACACACAAGGTCAAACAACATAGCTCTTTAATATTTTCTGTGGTCAGAGACTAGCAGCCACACAATAGAGAAATCCATGTGCTGTTTTTGAACACACGTTTTATCACAGAACCCAGGAAATGTTTTCAAAAAAACATAGAGACTTGCAGGAAGAGCAAAGTCCTGAGGCAGAGAGAATGTGCCAGCTGAGATGTAGAGCTACTATCTATGTATGCTAAGGTTTGGGGTTCACCACTAGTCCCAGAGATTGTTAGTCTACAATCACTTAGCTTCTGTAGTGAGGGTGGGTTTAGGAATATCTGTCAGCTAAGATGACAGGGCTTTATGTTGTATATGGTCTTTTAACCTCTTCAATGCCCATGACGAGCTGGTCTCGTCATGGGCCGCGGTTGCGCTGTGCCCATGACGAGACCAGCTCGTCATAAACCCCGCCCGCTAATGCAACGGCCGGCACAGGGCGGGGAAAGGGGCGGGCACTGAAGGGGTTAATCATGCTAATGACTTTACTGACCTGTATATGTTTTTTTTTATTGTGGCCCAGTTATTGCATACTAGAGAACAACAGTTTCAATAAATATTGTAAGATTCCTTTGTGTCTCGTTTTCTATTTTAATGTGGGCATGTAAGAGTGAGAGAACGAAAGTAACTGACCTGCTACCGCGATCCCCGAGAGGGCACAGAGTGTTATGTTCTGGGGTGCCAAATCACTTGCCTCTCTGGAAAGGTTAGGAGGACAAGTGAGGCACTATAAGCTAGTTGGATTCGGGCTCACAGTTACTGATGTGGTATGGTGACCCAGTCCCTACATACTGATGTTCTATGGCCCCAAGCATAGTTCTGTTCCTGAGCAGAATACATGCAATATGGCCCGCCAACACTTGGTCTGGTACTTATTTGCTGGCCAATGCTTGTGCGTGTCCACAATACCCTTACACCGTTGAACAGAGACGTCCGCGGTGTTTGGGATTACTCCTCCACAGTATTTAGGAAACACCTGACACTTTGGTTTTTCAAGCTTAAAAGGATAGAATCCTTTTTGTGTTGTACTTTGAATCCATTTCTATTTTTGAGATAACTGTGCAACCAGTAGCCATTCCAGCTAACTGCAGACCTGCAGTTTATGCACATTTAACACAACATGGACTTCCTAATGCAGAAGGTACTGTTACTTTTGTAGTAGGATCGGATGTGGCATACCACTTTTAGGTCTTTTAATCTTGGGTCACATTTCCAGCTATGGATGGAAATACGAATACATTCCATACATACACTGCACCTGCAGCGCCAAATCTATATAGACCATATGCACTAATTGAGATTCCTCTCACCTATTGAGGACACCAAAATTGGGTCCTTGGTACCCTACCACACAGATACACCTGTACGCTGGGGTCCCCTTAGTAACGATGGGGCGAAGTGGCCAGCATTAGCTGGATATACACCGTACCCTATTATGGCTAATCAAAATCTTGAGCAATCACGCTTTACACACTGCTCTAGTAACCTTATACAGGAGCTTAACTCAGTTCATTTTGCATGCCTTGTTGGCAGGTCCATCAAGGATTGGCCTACAAGGGCAAGCCCAGTTGCCTGCAGTGCATACCATAAGCCCTGTAATTGTTCATTGAATTATGAGCAAAAGACCCACTAATTGTAAAGAATTTCCAATTTGGATTGCCCTCCCCCCCAAAAAAAAGTCAACCAAATTGAAGCTGTGTTTTTCCTTACAGGGCCACAAACTTTGACTATTTGTTCACCCAATGGGATAGTTCCTGGTATTGGAGACTGCAACATCTGGGGACAGTTTTCACCGCTGTCTATACCATTTGCACGGCACTCCCTTGTTGTCCGTCTTACCCGAGTTACTCAAACAGCTATAGAATGATGATGGGGAAGCTGCTGCACTCGATTTGCGGATGAGATTAATGGGCAATTTTCCCGTTGTGTCTGTAATAAGTCTGTCAAATATTAAAGATGAAGCTGCATCTCTGGCTATATGCCAGCGACTAGCAGATGTTGCACAAGTGGACAGTGAACGCGAGTTGCCTATAATTACTCCTGATGCGTATACACCCTTAGGACACCATAATTTGGGAAACACACCTATAAAACCACATCTTGGCAAATCTAGTGCAAACAAGGAAACCAAACCACCCATGAGTTTGATAAAAAAAATTAGATAAATCTAAACAACCATAGAAAGGTAATCATCAGAAAGGTTCTACACACCCGGAGTCCTCAGAAAGGCGGTACGATTTTCGTGATCGTACCAAAATCAAGACTCTAGATAGGTATCAGGTTCCTGATGCATGTTCTCCTCAATTCTTTCAGGGATCATCTGAGAAGTAGTATGACAGGGAAGAGGACTGCAGACAAGAATAGTTTGTGAAAACGAAAAGGAAGACATGTCGCTCGTCTGGCAGGATGATGAAGAAGGAGGACAAACCTCCTCAGTATAAAGCCCCTTTTCAGAAAAAGAAATTTGTGGCTTTAACCGCAAAATATGCCACAGACACTGAGAACCCTCCTCCCGAACAGGACTTGGGCAGTGACTCTTGCGGAAAGCGCTGCAGAAATCACCGTAGTACGCCGGAATATCAAGGAGATTCTGGTAGCGAGAGCAAATGATATTTTTATCACGTTTGAGACAACGGATAAGTACATAGCTTCTCTGAATAAATTATATAATCTAGATATTCAAATCGAAAGTAACCTAAAGCACACCATTAAAGCAACATTCTGGGAAAATCTAACTTTGTCCTATGACATTCTTCTTGCAGAGGTTGACTGACCTCCACAGTTTGTACAGAAATCCCCTCAAGGAGAGGATGTTATATTTCCTTCCTTTTCTGCCCTTGTCCCTGAACAAGTCAAACAAGCTTACACAGCAGAATGGGCTCTTGCGCTGGCCTCTGCACTATATCGCAATCATATCGGCTTTATGTTATACCCTTATGACCAGCCCCTGAGTGAAACCAAAATACCCCATAAAACGGGATGAGAAGGCAGTTGTTAAAGAAATACTCACACAATTGCAGTACCAGGGAGTAATTGGACCCTGTGTATCTCAAATTAATAATCCTCTATTACCCGTTTTAAAACTGGGTCATTCTTAATCGCATAGTCTTAGACTACAGACATTTAAACAGTCACATTACACATTTGCAGTGCAAAACACACAAAGAACTGCACTCATTAACAGTATTGTCCGTAATAAATAAAAATACACATTCCACATTACAAATGCGTTTTTCAGCCACAATCTAGCGCCTGAAAGCCATTATTGGACCATTTTTAGCACGCTTGGATTTCAAATGAGATATGAAAAGCTCCCAATGGTCTATTAGAATAGCCCAGGATAATTTGCAGCATGCATGTCAATTCTACAAGATACTGACCCTGACACACTGTCCTACGTAAATTAAATCTACCTTACAGATGATGTATAAACCCACCACTTTGCCAAAGTAGATATCATTATATTGGGATTTGCTGAACTTGTCTATAAACTCCACTTAAAAAAAATCTAACATAGCTTTTCTGAGTGTCCTTTTCCTAGGATATGAACTTAAGCATGAGGGAAAGCCATGCTCCTTATTTTTTGGAGAAGTGTGCACAGTTGCAAACCTCCAAATACATTAAAGAAATTACAGTCCCTGCTAGGATTTCTTAATTTTGGCAGAACATACACTCCTAATCATGTGCAATGCATTAAATGTCTTTATGAATTTAGCCCCGATTCTTCCCACTACACTTTGGACATCAGAACATACAGACACACTCGGATCTTTACAATCTGATTTACTTGCTACACAACACTTACATACATGTTAGATTTCCTGGTTTTATATAGCGCACAGCTGCCCCAGCAAAGAGGCGTCCCGGCGCTTCTTGAACAAAGAAACCGGCATACAACAATTCAAAGAAAAGAACCAAGTCAGACCTAAGCACCCAATGTGAACAGATAGGTTTTGACGGCCTTCCTGAAAGTCAAAAGTTCGTCAATGGCACGGATATGGGCAGGAAGAGAATTCCACAGCTTGGCAGCAAGTACACTAAAAGAGCGGCCACCGGCCCGAGCCCTTTTAAAGCGTGGAACTATAGCCAAATGCATGCCTGAAGATCTTAGGGACCACGATGGTACTTTTGGTAAAATAAGCTGTTCGAGGATCGGCGGGGAAGAATATTTCAAGATCTTGAACGCGAGACAAAGAGACTTAAACTTAATTCTCTGAGAGACCGGGAGCCAATGAAGACCAAAAATAGTTCTTTTTGCTGAGCATGATCTAGGCAGGCCGACCAGGGCTCTAGCAGCAGCATTTTGAACATGTTGGAGTCTACAAAGTTCAGCCTGATTGGCTCCGAGCAAAAGAGAGCTTGCATAATCCAACCGAGACAGAATAGTAGCTTGTACAATAAGCTGTCTGGTTGGAGCATCAAAGAATTTAAAGATAGGTCTGAGTCTACGCAGAATCCCGAAGCAAGTGGCAGCAGTTTTCTTGGTATAAGAAACAAAACTAAGTTTGGAATCTAGCCAAATGCCGAGATTCTTTACCTCAGTGACAGGAAGGGGAGTAGGGCCAAGCTCAGATGGCCACCAACAATCTCCCCAGGCTTGACTCTGCTTGCCAACGATCAATACCTCGTTTTTTTTTGCATTTAATTGCAAGCAGTTATCTGTCAACCAGCGGGCCACAGACCTAATTCCCTCGCAGAACTTGGTGGCTTCTAGGTTGGAAGCCCCACTAATCGCAACTGCTAGCTGCGTGTCATCAGCATAAGACACCATAGTCAGATTACAACGCTTGATGACCGCAGCCAGCGGCTGGACATAGATATTAAAAAGTGTGGGGCTAAGGGCCGATCCCTATGGAACACCCTGAGTGATGGAATGGGGCTCAGACTGGAAGGGAGGGGTAACAACCCTAAAAGTCTGACCAGATAAAAACGATCGGAACCAGTCAAGTGCCACATGATCGACACCAGCCTCAACCAGGCGCTGTAATAAAATTGAGTGGGAGACGGTGTCGAACGCGGCACTGAGGTCTAAAAGTACTAGAGCCGCCGTTTGACCCGAGTCGACCAAAGTTCGCAGCTATTCAACCATAGAAAGAAGCGCGGTCTCAGTGCTATGGCCGGGTCGGAAACCATTCTGCGAAGGATCTAAAATATTGGCAGAGTGGATATGATTGCAAAGAATAGTATTAACATAGGCCTCGGTCAATTTCGCCACCCACGGAAGAAGGGAAATGGGGCGATAGTTCTCGAACTTTAAAGGATCAAGAGCGGTTTTCTTCAAGATAGGCATAACTTGTGCCTGTTTCCAACTGTCCGGAACGGAACCCGACTTCAAAGATAGATTAACAAGCTCGCAAAGCAAAGGGAAGCAGAGTGATGCCGATTCCCTGAATTGAGCAGGTCGAAGAGGATCCATAGGGGATCCCGACTTGACTTTCCCTGCGATCTTATGTGTCGATAAAACGAACCTGGTGATTCCGATTTTACTGGGTGCAATTGGATTTATATACATCACTTTTAATGAAGGTGAAACAGTGCGGACTGCATTTTAATCGCATTTATATTCCAATGCGGAGATGCATTATGCTTCAACTGAGAAAATACAGATGTGCAGATGGCTATACTTAAAGAATGGCTGCTTGCACAAGGGAAACACATTATTGTGGTTACTGTTGTGCCTGCCTTAGAGGCTGTCCCAAAATCTAGCATTCTAAACACTAAATCCCTCCATCCTAGATGGATACAGTGGACAACATCCTTAACAGCTGTTGATGTAGACTTCATCTTTGACCAGTCTGCACAGACGCAAGAATTTCTCCAGTATGAACAGGATTGTCCCATGCCATCATCCGTTTTGTCTCTGGATCAGTATAAATATATTATTTACACTGATGTTTCGGTCCAACCTGCTTTAGGTTTTAAGCAGCAATAGTCTGCGGCATGCATTACTGTTGCAGGTGTTATGCTGGATGGTCAATCCCAACCTCAAAAAACTCACACCTTAGATGATTGTCTTGCACAGTTGGCTTAACTTAAAGCTTTGCTTCTTGCACATGAACATGTGCATTGTTAGACCTGGTATCTTTGGCATGTTTTTCCCCTGGCTTTTTTGCTTCTGTCCTCCTGTTTTGGACTGTGTGCTGCATTTTGTTTTTGCTGGTTTTAGAACGCAGCGCACTTCACCACTGTTGGCCAGTGCTCAAGTGCAAGTGCTCCCTGTGTAAATTGTATCTGTAATTCGTTATCCATGATTGGCATATTTGATTTACTGGTAAATCCCTAGCAAAGTGCACTCTGCGTGTACAGAGCCTGTAAATCAATTGCTACTAGCGGGTCTGCAGCATTGATTGTACCACACACATGAGTTGCCTTGCAACCATGCCTCAGACCTGCCACTGCAGTGTCTGTGGGGGCAGTTTTAAACTGCCATGTCGACTTGGCAACCCAAATCTTCCCTTTGACTACATGTAAGGCACCCCCACGGTAGATCCAAGGTAGCCCCATGGGCAGAGTATTTGAAAGATGTGACATGTACTGGTGTGTTTTACATTTCCTGATAGTGAAATACTGCCAAACTCGTTTTTCACTATTGCAAGGGCTATCTCTCCCATAGGTTATCACTGGAGCTGCCTTGTAACATCTTACTAGTATAACTAGCAACAGGGAAGAGATAGAGATTTGGAGTTTGGGGTCCCTGAACTCACAAACTTAAAATACTTCTTTTAGCAAAATTTGTTTTTTAAAATGTGTTTGAAAGTGCCACTTTTAGAAAGTGGGCATTTTCTTGCTTTGCCCTTCTGTGCCTCTACCTGCCTGTGGAATCCACATCTGAGGGAGGGTGACCGTTGGGCTGTTTGTTCATTCACTCTAGACAATCACACAAAGAGAGCGGAGGTGTGCCCTGCATATCCTCACGGCCTATCACCAAGCTGATGTGCCTTCCTAAGGTAGAATGATGGGAGTTGTCACGGACACCTGAACAGGGATGTGCCTGTCCTCACACAAAAAAGTCTCTACCCCCCTGTAGTGGGCCTGGAGCCAAGAAATTAAAAGGCAGGGTCTTGTGCACTACAAATACTTTCCTTTGAATTTTCCCTACTTCAAAGGCAGAAACTGGTATAAGTACTGGAGCTGTGACACCCTAACTTCAGAACACTTCTGGACTAAGAGGACATTCTGCCAAGAAGAACAAGCTGGAGAAGCTGTCAGGAGGGACTACCACTTTCCTGTGTGCTTTGCTGCGTTGGCCTGCTGCTTCTGTCTTGGGCAGGAAAAAGGACTGGACTTTGCTTTCTACATGCTGCTTGCCAAGGTTGTCCAAGGGCTTGTGCGTGCTTGCCTCCTGTTAAGAAGTCTCAGGGCCATCAAACACTGCGTCTGCAGCCCCTGAACTCCTCTACTGGGAGTTCTGACCTGCCAAGAGGGGGCAATTCCAGCTCTGGGCCCTTGGAGGTGGCTGTGCTGCAAAGAAGCAAGAAAGGCTATGCATCAACTCAGCACCTATTTTTCCTGATGCAGCACCGCCGTGCAGTTGAAAAACCAAGACATCGCCTCAATGCGGCCGAAGAATCGACGCAGCACCTGCCGTGTGGCAGAAAGATTGCCGCAGCCTGAGTCTCGAGCACTGCCTCACCAACGTCTGTGGCACCCACTCCGACGCAGGCCCTGCTGTGCGGCTGAAGAAATTGAAACGTCACCTGCTTCGCGGCTGGAAAATAGTCGCAGAGGTGTCTGGATTTTTGATGCATCGTCCAGTGTGTCAAGTTCTTCATCGACTTTGCCAAGCAGTAAGGAACCGAGGTTGCGTGTCTATAGATCAATGCATCACCTCCCCTCACAGTAAGCAATGAATGCATCACCTACCTGGGAGTAAAGAACTGTTGCATCCCTTTCTTTTCCGGTACCTCACCTCACCTCCCCTGCACCCGTTTTAGTCTTTGATTTTAATGCACCCCAAGTACTTTGTAATAAAAGTGATGCATCCATAGTTTCCTATGGACTGAACTGTTTTGAATCTTTTAAAATTGATATTTTTACTTGTGTTTGTTGGATTTTGTTTTGATCTTGTTTCATTCACATAAATATTGGTTATTTTTCTAAACTGGTGTGGTGTCCATTTGTAGTGTTTTCACTGTGTGTATGTATATGTACAAATGCTTTACACATTGCCTCTGACATAGGCCTGACTGCTCATGCAAAGCTACCAAGGGGGTGAGCAAGGGTAATCTTAGTTGTGTGACTCCCCTACCCTGACTAGAATAAGGGTCCCTCCTTGGACAGAGTACAAACCTCTGCCAAATAGAGACCCCGATTTCTAACATGGATTCTGAATTTCCCACACCTATTGTGTGCGTTCGTATTACTGTGTACAGTCCTTTAATGATAATTTACATTATTGGAAACAGAATGGATTCAAAGATTCTAAATGGAATACAATCAACCAAAAGTTGCTTTGGGTTAAGGTGGCAGACCTCAAAGACAGGTTGCCAGAGACTCATGTAACACATACTTTGAGTCATTAGCATGTAGGAGCACAAGTTGTAGGGATTTCCTTGGCTGATGAAGCAGCTATAGCTGCAGTCGCCACAGCTACTGTTGCTTAAATCACTCAATCTAAAAACTCAGATAGATAATGATATCACCTTATGAGATTGAAATAACAGAACATAACATCGTATTTGGTGTTAATGCAAACAAAGGCAGCACACCTTTACCTAAAGGTTTTCCTTCCAAATATTCTTATCACTTGAATGAACAAAATATTCCTTTTGTTACAATTCCTGGGGTAGGTGATCATTTGATTCCCAACCAAGATCGCAAACCAGCTTTAGCGATAGCTGGGCATGAAGGTGTTGCTTCTGCACATGCTGGTGTGGCAGCCACAATATCCTTGCTAAAGCATCGGTACTGGTGGAACAGCTTATATCGGCAGGTCAAGAAATACATCCTGTGTTGTGAAATTCGTCAACAAATGAAAGCTTCCACCATGCCTTGTTCACTGCAGACACAAACTGATCTCCACCGTGCTTCGTCCACAGCAGAAGCACCTATTAATCTCCAACAAGCCTTTCGGTTGCATTTACTTGCATCGTTGTGGTCCACTGATATCAGACACTGCGCTTAAATTTATTTTAGTTGCAGTTAATTCTTGCTCTAGGTTCCTCTGGGTTTGGCAGCAGAATTCTGCGGACGCTCGAATCATTATTAAAGACATGCGAGTCTTTATCGGGACACATGCATGTAGTGGATTCCACTCTGACAAGGGCCCAGCTTTCGTGTCAAAAGTGTACCGGGATTCTATGGCATTCCTGGGTGTATAGGTGCATTATTCTTCTCCACAGCAGCCGAGGGCTATTCCGTTGTGGCGAGGATGAACCATGACTTAAAGCAGTCCTTATCAGCTAGAGTATTAGGGACTGGGTGTTCTTAGATTCATCACCTATATGGGGTTCAATGGGCTCTTAATAACCTCCCTAAAAGATCTCTGGGTGGGCGGACCCCATACGAAGTACTATTTGGCATCAATATGTATGTTCCAGACCATGATGGTCCAGACATAGTGGCAGCAGCCTCGACCTTTGATGTAGATAATCGTTGTGCTGTCTTAAAGAATCTACAGAATGTCAGTGACGCAAATTCAAATGAGCACTTGAAAACATCCCTCTCTTCGAGTGTGAAAGTACAGCAAGAACCTTCCGGCCGGATTACAGAAATTGGTGATCTCATTTGAGAAGGAGTGGCAATCAAGAGGAATTTAGACCATTGTACTGTGCACCAGTGACTGTCCTTGGAGCACAGGGCACAAGGACTGTTCTCCTGCCACCGCTTCCTGGTTCTAAAGACCATAGATTTGTCTCTATTGAACATGTCAAACTACGCCATGTGGCCGATTCTCAATAGTAGACCACGCGTGTCCGTGCTCCTACACAGGACATTTCTCTGCAGCTCGTGAGCAGCACCAACTCGGTTTCTCCCCAGCTGGGAGGGCTGTGGAGAATGAACCAGCAACACAACTGAAGTGAGTACCGTTCTTACTACTGCACCTTCTATAGCTGGTATCATATATACAGAAGCATGGTCAGTAAGCCCACCTCTTTTGAGTTTTTCTACTCCTGCAACTGAACCAGAAACTCCAGTTTTTCTACTAAATGCTTTTGGGTATTTAAAGATCAAGATGATTTTTCTACTAACAGTTCTTCTGTTTTAGTGATGTCTCCTACACGGATTTGTATTTTCTTTTCATGAAATGCACTTATCTAGTCACGCTTTGGATATCTGTTTGGCTAACACTTTCCTTTCTTTTTCTTTTTCTGTGGATTGGATTTGAGAGGTTTTCTTCCTGTTGATTAATGGCCACTACCTCCCAGAACGTTCTGCTACAAAACTGAGTGACAGTATGTTGCTCCCCACCCCATTCTTCTTCCCATAAACTGAAAAGAGACTTGTCCCTCATGAACATTTCAGCTGTACTTGTAACTGTGGAAGTGATTGGGATAAAGTTCCTTTAGACATAGTCAGTCCTACGGAGATCCTGCAGATACCATATGTGGTCAATGTTTTTATGGATGATGTAATAGTGCCTATGTTACAATCAGATGATTGGTCTGTTGAAACTGTAAACTCTAAGCTCTCAGAGTTTGAATATTATGTTTGTTTTCAAATTAGAGGACTAGTACCTTAATTCCGTTAATTATGCTGATCTTTTTTGTGTTCACCACTACATCTACAGTCATCATTTTCTACATTGTGCTAGTGTTCAACGTATAATTTTTAATTATACACAATGGGAACATTGTCCGATTCCCCCACAAGGGAGTTCCAAAACAAACAAAGATAAATTCACCTGTTTTACAGGTTATGACACTTCAGATCCAACATCATCTTATTTAAAATCTGTGTCATACTCTCATGCTCTGATATAAAGTTGTCATTCTCATGCTCTAAAATTGTTATATTTGCAACATAGCAGCTATGTTCTGTCAAAATCTCATTCTATACTATTGTTATGCTTATATCACAGCTGCTACTATTATTGATTGACTATGCCATACAGTGTATTGTTGTAGCACAGCCTCAGTGTGCACTGCCCTTGGCATGCTCGGTCTCATGGGTACACTCACGCCGAGTGCCCTCCTAGTTTTACACTGTTGTTCTACATGTCGTCACCACCTCCTCTTTCCTCCCGAGGCGGAGAGGCGGGCTAGTTGCTGACAATCAACAGCAACTCCAGCGTGCCGTTGGCGTTGGATGTACGATCTTGAGCGTAGCCTATTTAAACCACACCCAGCCACCGATCCACGCTTTGTGTCATTACTCCAGGAAAGGGACAGCTCTGGATCGGACCTCCGCAAGCCCTGGCTTCCCGGCGTTGCGTATGTTTCCACGGCACGGCCCCTGACAGCAAAGACCGACAATAGCTGCTCTCTTCATCATAGGAGCTACCTGCATTTAACCCTCTACCACGCAACAAGTTTTGTGTGTTTTGAGCCATTGCAACGTGTCCAACAACAACCACCCAGCACAACAAGGTAATGCGCAGATCTGTAAGCGCGATAGGTATTTTTCTTCAATGTGGGCGCTGGGTATTTTTCTTTGACTATCCTCCAGTGGTGCACGGTGGGCATTATTCAACAGTTACTTTTCTACAGTTTTGCGCTCTGGGCATTATTCATAAGTGGTGTTAACTGGTGATCATATGAAAGCTCACCACAACTCTTGTGGCTAGTGGGCGCAGGACTTATCTCTGGAAAGGCACAGTGCGTGCTACAAGAACAATACCCTGAACATTGACTGTGAAGGTGCAGGTCACACATGGTCTCCTTATTCGTTCATGTATGCAGAAATGAAGTAACTTCTGCCACCCACAGTTGTATTCCTCAGTCCAGAGATGTTTGTGCATAAGTGGTAATTTGTTTAGCCTCAGGTATATTCTATATAAATGCTTAAGTGCCAGAGTGTTAAAGAGTTGTTTGATTCTGTTGTATTTTTGTTACAGTATCCGCCCATGTCACATCTCCCAGACAGAAAGCCAGCAACACGCCACATCCTTAATACAGCTTTCCAGTTGCTCGCAGGTACTTTAAAAGACATCTAGGCAACCAGACACACTTCATGATGGGTGGGAGGTGGTCTAACATCACATAGGGTGAAGAGGAGTAATTCCCACTCACTCTACCTTAAGGGTCTTTAGCAGTAATTCAGTGATTTCCAGTACATCCAGACGACAGGTAGGGCACTAGGAGGTGGGTCCATATGGTCTCTGCAAAGTAATGGTGCACAGCGACAGGTAAGAGTGTACCACTGTACCTTGACAGAACGTGAGCCCAAGGCTTTCACGTAGCCCAGCCAAGATGGACCCACAGATTACACTACAGGATATTGCTACTATGCTAGCCACTATCCAGGCGAAAGACGCAACGCTCAAACAGAAGATGTCTTCTATTTGTGATGTTAGCAAAAAGGGACAGGCCACCAAAACCTGTTTTGAGATCTCCTGCTTTTCCCCATGTAGGGGGGGGGGGCCTTTGGCATCCACCGGGGCAGGTCCCCCGCCTCCTACACAAATCCAGGTGGTAACCCCAATGCCAGTCCCTTTAGCGCCACCAGAATGCCTTCATGGAGATAGTCAGAAGATTGGTATCTTCATGAATCAGTGTCACCTGCACTTTATGGCCCGACCAACTGCTTTTCCTAATGAGCGGGAGTCGTCTACTACTTGGGTGGTGATGCCTCGTTCTGGTCTATCCCGTTCGTGGAATGAGATGACCCTCTGTTGTATCATTTCAGACGATTTAAAGAGGCCATGAAAAAGCTCTTTGGCCGACATGAGTTCTTGGTAGCGGCCAAAAATGGCCTGCTGAACAACAAGCAGGGGGTAGTCAGACCTTTTGTACAACATTACTACCTTTAACAGACTGGTCCTAGAAGCAAATTGGCCCGACGACAAAATAGTTGCTCTCTTCTATCGATGCCTCAGGGACGAAATAAAAGATTTGCTTTTGCAGATTTTGGAACCACCTGATGATTGTACTGAATTCATCGACCTTGTGGTCAAACGTAACCACCAGCTTTCGGAGCGCAAGATGGAGAAAGGGAAGCACACTGATCATAAAGTGATTGTGTTTCAAGGCAGAAACAGAAGCAAGAAGCAGAACAAGACCTTTAGCAATATCACTGAACCAATGCAAATCAGCTCCATTTAAGGGCCATTGACTAAAGAAGAGAAAGATAACCGTCGAAAAAATATTCAGTGTCTGTACTGTGGCAAGGCAGGGCACTTGGTAAAATAGTGCCCCCCATGCCCTCAAAAGCCTAAAACATCAGCTGGAGTTTCAACTATAGTTATCCCACAGGCTAGAGAATTGTCGGAAAACTGAGTGGCTTGGTATATGACCTCATTATCCCACCCTTGCCTGGCATATCATCACTTAACTATTTCCATTCTGTTGCAATCCGGTCCTGGGCATATGGGGAAGAATGAGGCTCTACTCAACTCTGAGGCCACAGGAAATGTTATATATACTCAGTACACAGCCGTCTTGGGTATCACTGTCCTTCTCAAAGCAAAACCCGAAAAGGTAAAGGCTGTAGATGGCACAGAAGTATCTTTCTGACCTAGCTTAACACACACACAGAGACACTCTTGATGACTTGCGACAATACCCATAGAGAAAAGATTAATATCATTTCATTCATTTCATTTGAATCTTTATTTCGACGCATTAGCATCATAAAAGAACAATAAAAACATTTGTTATTCTTACGTTTTAACATTTGCTAGGTCAAAAAACGAAAAGAGTAAAAAGGGTCAAATAAGCTAACCTATTCGTATATATCCATCCGCGTACACAATATCTAATTTCATAAATCTTTATCAAACACATTTCGCCCGAGCGTAAATTTTACAAGGTTAAAAATACAATTAATAATAAATATAATTTAAAAATTATAAAAATAGTATTAAATCGGTAACCGCTAGGACATTTTTATATAAAAAAATTCATTAAAAACAACAACCACATGCTCCTAGTTGGACCACATGCTCCTAGTTGGATAATAAAACAACAATTGAATGTTTTGATATCATGGTTTTTTTTAAAAAAAATATCTAGTGATGTATTTCCTCATTTTCCTTTTTCTTTAAAAATGTAGACCCAACTTTATTCTAATAAAGTTAGCAGCGAGAAGAAATCTACTAACTCCAAAAACTATCACTTTTATTGATGCGCCACAGATCTGTATAATTCTTGGCCTCCCTTAGCTGGTGAAACATAACCCACACATCAACTGGCGTACCTGTATGGTGACCTTAAACTCAAGAATTTTGTGAGCAACATTGTTATGCGGCCACGTCACACAGGGACAATCCATGCCGAAGACATGGCAGAACTGACGTGGAGTGTTTCCGTGGTGGAAGGGTGACCAGCTGTCTATGCAGACTTGGCAGGCGTGTTAGATAAGAAAAAATCCAACACACTACCCTCTCACAGGGAGTTTGATTGTAGGATAGACTTTGTACCGGGAGCGAAATGACCATGCAGTCACATCTATGCGCTTACAGAGAAGGAAAACTATGGATGTATATCTGGCCAATGGTTTTATTCATCATTCAAAGTCACCTGTCTCATCACCCCTCTTTTTCGTGCCAAAGAATGGAGTGAATTCCGAACGTATCTAAACTACAGTTTGTTAAATGACATCACTGTCAAGAATAGGTATCCCCTGCCCCTAAATCCCGAACTATTGGACAAAGTCACACGAAAGAACATGTCCCGCTCTTAGACAGATATGTAAAGGCTGTGGGAAGGAGAACCATTTTGTGATGGTTTGCAAAGTGAAGGAAAAAGTAAATGTGTCACGTCGCGAAGGCAAAATGGCCACCAGAATGTTACAAAAGCAACGTTCAATGCACAACCACAGGGCCAAACGGTGACATCAGTTGAGACATATCAACACTGAACAAAGTCGATCGTCATCTAAATCATCATCAAACAGTACTTCTATATCAGTAGCAGGTGAAAGCGATGAAAATGATTGTGCATGTCGATGCTTACCTCAGAAAGTGTGTGCATGTTGGTTTGACTGCTTATGAAGAAAAACGTCTGTCAAACAAAGATCAACATGCCAAAGCACCAAAGTCATTCAAACATGGTCTGAAGATTACACTGAAAGTAAATGGTTGTTTGTCGATGCTTACCTCAGAAAGTGTGTGCATGTTGGTTTGACTGCTTATGAAGAAAAACGTCAGTCAAACAAAGATCAACATGCCAAAGCACCAAAGTCATTCAAACATGGTCTGAAGATTACACTGAAAGTAAATGGTTGTTTGATACCTTTTATTATAGACAGTGGTGCATCAATAAACATTATGTCTGAAGAGAAAAACAATGAACTATCTCAAGTGCCACAAATTAAGCCATTGAAAATCAAAGTATACACTTGGGCTGCATTAACGCCCTTAAAACGTCAAGGTTCATGTGTAGAGATAATCAAACACAAGAAAAGGAAGGTATAAACAGCCATCCATGTGCTTCCAGGCACGGCGTCAAGTGCCTGTATAATCAGTTTCAGCACAGTCGCTGATATGGGACTGATTTCCGTGAACTACAACATGAATGTTCACCACAAAATAGTAGGTCTGGTCCCTTCATTGTTTCAGGGTTTGGGAAAACTTGAGACTATGAAAGGAAATGTGCATATCCTTTTGCTAAGAGACAATAGATGAATTGCTTTTCATTTCCAAGAAGCTGTTGAAAAAGGAACTTGAAGCATTATTTATGCATGCCATTATTGAGTGTTCAACTGGTCAAACACCATGGGTTTCTCCCTACAAGACTTTGCCACTGTAAGTGCTCTGCTGAGAGACTTGTCAAAAAAGAAAGCTTCCTTTCATTGGTCACATGAATGTGAGAAAAGCATGAAAAGAATTAAACGAGCTATTGAGAAGGCTATGGAAATGGCGTACTTCAATCCTAAACATCATACAGATGTTGTTGCTGACGCAAACCCCGTCGGGTTAGGCACTTTCCTTGCACAGAACAGTGGACACTCAAATGCTTGAAGGCATATTGTAGCATATGCAAGCAGAAGTTTGTCTCAAACAGAAGATGCTTACTCACACCCTGAAAAAGAAAGCTTAGCTGTGGTATGGGCTTGTGAACATTTCCATTTCTTCCTGTACGGAAAGCCTTTTACGCTAGTAAAGTATCAAGCTTTACTGACTGTATTACATTGAAAGATGGGAACTATGATTACAAGAGTATAATTACACCATTGTGCATCATGCAGGGAAAGATCAGAACCCTGCTGACTACTTTTCCAGAGTACCCATACATGGTCACAGCACTCCCTCCAAGGCAGCGGAGGCCTATATCAATGTCATTATAAAATCAAACACACCAGCTGCTATTTCATTTGCCCAGATTATCACTGCCTCACGCCATGACAGTAAATGACACCCAATTGATGGATGGAATGCTAAACAAATCAAAATATTCACCCCCAGTCAAGAGATCTGGGTTAAATCCATCATTATTTTGCTCACCATGCCACCCTAGTTTAGACCTGGCCATATGCAAATCAGTCTTGACCCTGTGCCTTATGGGAACAATCCAGCCCGAACTGCCAAGCCAGGTCCTCCCTAGACCGGAAACAAGCATCTATGGACCAGTTTGGTGGTTTCACCCCTCATCAGCCAGGATAGCTTGAATCCAGTGGCACAGTGAGCCCGGGACCCACATCTGGGTATACATAAAAAGTGATAAATAAAAAAGTAAGTATTCATTTGTAATGTGACTTTTCTGTCTTTGTTCCCTTTAATTATCAGTCATGGATCATTCAGGCAGCCTTAGAATACAATTAAAAGTGCTTTCTATTTATTTTTGCTGTTCGAAGTATGCACAAATCGCAAGTGCTGAAAATACGGCTTTAGGTGACTGCTTATTTTTGTACCATCTGGGACAACAAAATAATGAGCAGGCAACCCTAATCACAAGACTGGAAGTTTGTTGCAGGATCAGCACATTATTTCCTCCACCCTCGATCCCTGATTAATGCATAATAGCAACAGTTTAACTTATAACTGAAACCCTACACCGCAGTCAATAACATGCTGAGTTACTTAAAGTGTCTGGGAATGCACCCTGCATTCGGACAACTCACTCCTTATTCTCGCCCTTCACTTTCACGCTCACCCTGAACTCACAGTGATCCCAATGCGCTCACACTGATCACCATTCACTCACACCATTCATCCGCTCACCCTGCACTCACAGTTTCACTCTGCACTTACAATGCACTTGCGCTGTTCACCCTGTACCTCACCCTGCAGTCACACGAGCACACTACTAATCCTGCCCTCATGTGACACTTCACTCACCTGTCCCCATCAGTGCTGAATCTGCAATCTCACTCACATGGGCACTCTTGCCACCCACACAGTGCAGAGGGTTAATGTGCCTGCTACAAAGAACGTGTACTATGCAGATCACAGAACTGAGTGTGAGTAAACTATGAGTAGTTCTATAAAAAAAATATATTTTTTTGCCAGAAAGGTGCTATAGAGAGATAAGGTGTATTGTTGGTGAGTAGTAGTGAGGGAATTTATGGAGAAGGTGGAAATGGGGGAGGGGTGGCGAAAAAGGCTGTTGCACCTTGTGCGACAAGTGCTAGGGCCAGCCCTCGCTGGGAGTGTTAGCCTCTACCCACCCCTCCCCCGAAGTTCGGGCAAGTTGCCCCCCTGCAAGGGACTGACCTATTTTAAATTATAACAACAAGCCTGTGCACACAGACAGTATCTACAGGTCAATACACTGTGTCTTATCTTGTTACAAAATGAAAGTACAGCATTACAAGCATATAGCAACTGCAATGATGAATAATCAGGAGTAGTATTTTCTCTTTTTTTTTATTTTTATTCCAGAACGGTTGCCCAGACGGTACATGTGTTGGCTGGGCAACCGTTCTGTGTTAAAAAGAAGAAAAGAGAAAATACTACTCCTGATTATTCATCATTACAGTAACTATATGCTTGTAATGCTGTACTTTCATTTTGTAACAAGATAAGACACAGTGTATTGACCCGTAGATACTGTCTAAATGTGCACAGGCTTGTTATTTTGTATGACCTTGGGTCAATCACTTAGGGGGTTCAGGGTTAACCCCCACCTGTGGCACCGTCCTACGTGGATTAAAGAAACACAATACGCACACTCGATGTGGGCGCCACTGCCTACCACATTTGTTTAAACCCTGTCTCTCTGTTTCCTATTTTACATTATGTTTATTTTAAAGGCGTTGACTCGAAATCACAGTAGAATATTTTGGCTCTACACTCGGTTATTAAAACATTCTACAAATGTAGTATGTGTCTTCCATTAGAGCCAGAAATTTAGACTTGGCGTACGTCACCCAACTTGCCCTTTAATTCCTAATATAATTTTCTAAACTTTCTTGCAGGTCGAGCGATAACGACGGGCAGGTTTTAACTCGTCGTCTTCAAATTCACTGAGTGACATGTCCTTTTATGCGTGACAAACCCCCAAAAATAATGCAGCAAAGACAAACATGTTTAGGTCTATAGACAGTGCATCTGGACAGACTGAAAAAGTCTGAGCTTGCAACTGTAAACAGACACACGCGGAAAGCAAGCGGGTACTCTGGGTCGCGCTTTCATAGCAGCTGTGCTCCTGTTTGGCAATGCGCACTTTAGCACTGAAAGAAAAGGCAAACTCACTCACCTCCAGGGTTTTCACTAAAATCTTTATGTACAGTTCCGAGATCCCCAGCGAGAAGCCAAACATGGACGGCACCATTATAAGAACTAACATCACTGCCACCCACACCGACAGCGCGTGCAGGATCACAGCCACGAAGGTCTCCATGGTGGCTCGCGCTCACAGGACGTCCCTGCACCACGAGAACCCGACCTCCCCGCCGACTCCACTAACGCCTCGCATTCAACGCGCAGCGAGTCTTCCCTGATCTTTGACTCTAGGGCAGAAAACAAAGTCGCAGAAGGAGAGCCGAGTTCCTCCTTTCCTGACACACCCCCATTTCCCCTCCCAGATAATAACTCGTGGCTGGCAACTTCAGTAAGTGGGTGGGGAGAAATCCAGCAACTCTTTCAAGCACTGACTAATGCTTTAAAAAATAATCACGGCATGCAAGTGTTGCAAGGAACTTTTTGGCAAGTGCAAAACCATGACTTTTAATCCGCGGAGGTCACGTGTGAGTGGTTTATCCAGACCAGTTTGTTGCGTGCTGGCACTTGCATGTTCAGATTCTCTCTATTTATAACTGAACTGCAAGTGAAGCCAGGACTGGACATAAACACAATCTCTGCTAAGAGGACCCACTCGATGACGCGTGTGGCACTGACACCTTTAGCCAACCCTCTCTTTTCATGCAGATTTTTGAGGAACAAGTTGCTGTTTTAAAAGTGAAACTACAAGTCCCAGAACACACTATGAGAATGACTTAAAAAGCTAGGGCATACTCCTTGATGTGCCACGAGTGTTTCGACAAATGCACAATTACAACTTTTTAACCCTTTTTTGAAAAACACGTGGGTAATTCTTAACTTTCCCCACAATATTCCAGGTCTAGGACTGGAGTTAAAATAGTGAATACGTTGCCTAGCCTATTTTAGGGAAAATTGTATATTTTCAACGCCTGAAGTTAGAACTAGTACATTTGAAATCCCAGTGCCCAGCATCAGACTCGCCTTATAGCGCTTTCAGGGAGTGCCCAGTGGGCTGGTCTGACAGACCTGTGAGTGGGACGGTTTTATGGTGAGCAGGGCCATTGATTTCCCGGTTATCACCATAAGAATTCTCCTGCAGCAAAAACAAATGTATGCAATCTCTTATACCGTGCAAAATACCCATACAGCGTTTCTTTTACAAGTTCAAAACCAACCTGATTTGCAAAGATAATGTCACTTTTTTAGCTATCTGGATTGCTAATGGAGGTCGCTTTTATTTTGATGCATGGGCCTATTTTTGTGTCCCAGTCCGACCTTGGCAGTGTCCACCAGCCCACCGCTGCACTGAAGGCACAACTCAAGACAAGAAACACACTTGGCAAGTATGAAGCAAACGGGTGAGGCTTTTATGTGAATATGTTTAAGGAGTAGCATGAGCATTTTGTTGTGAATTTTGTACGCACAAGGCAATATATATTTTAAGTAAGTATACAAAAATAATAATGGCGTAAGAGTAGCTTCAAGTGAGGACATATCTCACGTAACACGCTCAACCACCCTTTTCTTGCAAATAATATTTAACATTCAAGTACTTTATTTTTGCCCTTTAACATTACATGCAGTGACCTACCTGAAAGAAGTGTATGGGTATTCACCAAACATTTTGAGAGGGTAGTGTTTAAGCCTGGACTAAGGGTAAAGGGCATGGCTAGTGAGAGGTTCAGGGATAGGGCTAGGAGGCGGGACATTTAATGGAATTGACCAGATTTTCTAAGTTGTGCTGTGTGCTGTATCTAGAGCCTCCAGAGCCGTCTGCAACAAGAATGCCTAAGATGTTAGGTAGGGCCCCAATTCATGCCATCATTCTGAGCTATTTGCTAGGGCCTCAATTCATGCCATCATTTTGCACATATGCAGCCTGTTTGTTTATATAAGGGCACACATCACGAGGATTAGACCGCTTTCCACAGGTTAGGAGAATGTTCTCAACCAGGAACAAAGCGCTGTCCCTAACACGCCGCTGATCGTGTGGATACAAAACTCCTCCTAAAATATGGAAGGAAGACAACAATAAGGAATAAATGGAAATCAAATAAATGGTTCAAAAACATTGCCCCATTGTCCAAAAGCTCCAAATCTGGCCGCACTGTCCCAGGTCTTCTGAGATGGTGCTGGGTTCATCCGTAAGCCGTATCTGTGTAACCCTCTTGGTTGCTTCTGTGTTCTGGTTCAGACGGTACAGCTACCTCGCAAACTTTTGTTAGTTCCACCACTCCAGGACTCTCACAGAGAAGACAGATTCAACACCCACAGAGCTAGCAGCAACATTCTCGCCAGCAATTGCTGAGGTCTGTCACTGGTGTTTTATTTGTCTCAGCTGGGCCCTTAAACTTCTTAAATAATGATATGTTTTGAGTTATGATGGAGTAACCCATTTTTAGCAGATATCGCTGTCACTTTTACAGCTGTCACAGTCCTCGCTTGGGTACAAACCGAACTCTGCACATGCTCCTTTTGTCGCTCAAGAAGCAGCACCAAATCCCCCTCCTGTACACCTTTGATCTCTGCTTGCAGCTTGTCTGTGTCTTTTGCTTACTTGAAATATTTCACTTTATTTCTTGAGTACTCTCATGATGTTGAGTTACTAGTGTCTACGAAGGATGGTGTGATATTACCTCTACAGGATGAGGACCAAACAGTACTATCACTTCAGAGTTCCTTGTCAAAGCCTGAGGCATATATTGATACTCCCTGAGAAAGTTATATGTGACCCAAGCCCAAATCTCATTTTCCAGTTCTGATATGCAAATCACTTTGTTTAAAGTGCGCATCAAGCATTCAACCTCCCCGTTGACCTGGGGCAACCTCAGCATTATGTTTTTCAGTGTGTGACATTCAGCAACTGTATGTACTGACTCTGAAATGGGGGCCCATTATTGGTTTGAATTTCTTTGTGGAGGCTTTGTGTGCAACAAGTATTTTCTCCACCATGGGTGTTATCTCTTCAGCAGCTTTAGACTGGACAATCTCCACTTCCAGATATTTTGTGCGCTCATTCACCACTACCAATAGGTGTTGTGTTGCCCATCAGGCAAACTAGGGAAGTCTACACTTAGATGCACCCAAAGCGTGGCTGGTAACTCTTCGGACACTGTTGGGGCCAGTGAATCAGAAGATCCCATGGCCTGGCAGCAATAGGCAAGTCTTGGTACATATGACTCTGAACTGTGCTTTCCCCGTGCACAATATAGTGCAGCACACTTGGTTGCAGTAATGTATTGTGTGGAAAATTAGTAAATCTACCCATATGTGTTAAAAACATGCATAAAAGCTAGCTGCCTTAAACACCACATACCTTATTTAAAACATCCCTTTTGGAAACAGGCACTATAAGGTGACTGGGTTATCAATTTACCAAAAGGAGAGGAGAATGCACAACCAAGTGATTCTTAATATCTGTTTACTGTACTGTGGGACTGAATTGGAGTTTGGAAGACGGGTCACAAATGTGACGGATAATCCGTCCTCGGGTATAAATGCATCAAATCCTGTGGTACTTGTAATAAATTGTAGAAAGCTAGTCACTGATTGCACTATATACATTTTTTCAATTTCAGCAAACCACACCTTTTGCACAATGCCCTGATGCCCGTGGCACACGAGATCAGATACTTAAGGCACTGACAACTGGGGTATGACTACGTGTGTGGGGCAGTAAATCCTCATCAGTTACTGACAACTCCTCTCTCATATTGTAAGGTGCTTGTAACCATACGTTGGCCCGAGTGGTTCAATAAAAGAGGGTGATCAACAGGGCTCTCCGCCTGCTGGATACCACCTTGTACTTGGCAAGATTCAAATACTCATCTGTCCGGGTGGCCACTGTCAGTTCTTTGATCATTAATGGGCGGGTCATAGGTCCATTTATCACCACCCTTACATATTCTTGCATTTCGTCAGCTGGATTTTCTCCTGGCTTGATCGCTCTTAGGCGAATGGAGTGAGAGATCTGCTGGACTACCTTGGCCACGCTTATATACCACTTCCAAAGAATAATCCTGGAGCTGGAGTATCAATTTTTCAATTCAGGGAGGTAGCAAATGGAATCAGCAGCTTGTGATCTGTAGGCACTTGAAAGTGGCTACCATATATGAAAATGCTGACAGCCCTACTGTTTGAAAGGACTTGGCCCTTTCCGCAGGGTCATCCCCAAATTGTTTGCCTTCACCCTCCTGTTTTTTTTAACCCTTTTTGTTGGCTTTTAGGAGTCTGTGCACTTTACCACTGCTAATCAGTGCTAAAGTGCTTGCTCTGTGTCTCTTAAACATGGTAAAATTGGCTTACACCCAATTGGCACATTTAATTTACTTGTACATCCCTAGTAAAGTGGTACTACATGTACCCAGGGCATGTAAAATAAATGCTACTACTGGGCCTGCATCACTCATTGTGCCACCCACCTAAGTTGACTTTTAAACATGCCTCAGGTCTGCTATTGCAGCCTATTTATGCAACTGCCATTTTGGCCAGGTCAAATAAACCTTTTGCTAGGCCCTCACCACACAGAGGGATCAGTGCCATTAATTTAAAAAGTAGGACATAAACCTTTAAGTCAGTCCTACATGTCCCAGTAGCGAAAAACTCCTTAATTTGTTATATGGGGCCTGCATCTCCCATAGGATAACATTGGGTTACATTATTACATTTAAAAAGTGATAATTATCAATTAGGAGCAGATAGGAAAGTCGAGTTTGGTCTCTGAGGAATTGTAATTTACAAGCGTCTTTAATGATAAAGACAGATTTTAAGTCACGCTTTTGAAAATGCTACCTTTAGAGAGTTGGTATTTTCTTGTCCCAACCCTTGGGTGCCTAAAGCTTGTATCCTGGGACACATGACTATGTATAGCTGGCAGTTGGCCCTTGTGTATTACTGCCAGACAATGAGGCAAAGGGGGAATAGGTGCTGGTAGTATGGGCCACCTCTGTCAGGATGAGAGGGAGGAGCTGTCACCTACCACATGTGCATATCAGAAAGACTCTGCCTCAGCACACTGACAAAAGGTTTCACACAAGTCTTTTGTGCCTCCAGACAAGCTAGGAGCAGGGCAGGGAGGAAAGAAATTCCAGACACCTTTGGCAGTGGAAAACTCCAGAAGCTTCCCCCACTTCAAAGCTGGAACACTGATAAATAGTGGATCCTAAAACACAACTCTTCAGATCACGTCTGGACATGTGGACTCTGCCAGGAAGAAGGACTGCCCAGCTCTGAAGTCTAACCTGCTTGCTAGCCAAGGACTGCTTTGCTGCCCAAGGTCTGCTTTTGCTGCACCAGGACTCTTCTGCTGCTGTGAGCTGCCCTGTTGAGTACAGCCTGCTTATGTCGACCCAGGACTCCAAGGAATCTCCAAGTGTCAGTCAGTTAGCCCCCTGTTCAAAGCTACAGGAACATAACAGGCTTTTCAAAGTCGATGTATCTTGATGCACTGCGACTCAGCCTGCCATCAACTCCAGCACAATGCAGCTGGTGCTCACTGCTGACACATGTCCTTGGAAGCCCAGGCAGCTACTTCAAAGCTGGCGCCGCATGACGCTGACACTGGCCAGCGCAACACATCTCGTTCCCTGCACCGACGCACCACAGCGCAAGTGTCTGCCAGCCCCTCCGGATTTCTCAAAGATGATGCAGGACCTCGCATCACAAGCCTCATTGATGGTCATCGTCTCTGCCACTGACTGACTCATCTCGACGCCGGACCTTGCATACCAGCTCCTCGTTAACTGTTCCCTGAAGTGGGTCTGTGCCGCTGGAGTCAAGGAGTTCTTATCACAACGCCCAGGCTACAAGGTACTTTCAGCTGATTGAACTCAATCCTGTATCTGGCTCAAGTCAGCCTGAACTTGAGATTTGGACCCAGTCTCCCATGTCCATATAACCTCAGTTGACACTTTTTGCTTCATAGCTCTTGATTTCTACCAAACCTTTGAAATTACATCTCTCCGGGGCCACTAATCAGATTTTTGTCTTTTTGGTGTCAAATAATTCATTAATATATACTCTGTTTTTCTAAATTGGTGTGGGATGTTTCCTGTGTTGCGTATTCACTTTATTACTGTTTGAAGTGCAGCATACATATTTTACATATTGCCTCTAAATTAATCCTGACTGCTTTTGTGCAAAGCTACCAGAGGATCAAGCACAGGTTAATTTGGGGTTTGGTTGTGTTTCACTCTGGCTAGGATTTTGGACGCTGCTTGAGGCGGGTCTCGCCCCCCCTAAACCAGGAACTCAATTTAACATTGCTGTTCTGAGGGTAGATTCAGTACTTGTTGTTGTGCAGTGCCATACATTGATTCTGTGTAACACGAAATTACCAGAAAATAATATGATATCATGTCAAGTTTCTTTAAAATTCTCCTTGATTGGCTCTTTCGCTTTTTCCAAATTCACCCTCATTCTACTTCAATGTATTTGTCTGTGGCTGCACCTGCAAGGATGGAATTAAAGCTGGCCAACCTCCATAACTACACTGTGGTGGGCTTAAGGAGTTCTGTAATGAGAGGAGACTTCCTGCCAAAAGGAACACCAGGAAGCTGGAGCCCCAGAAGGCTCTGAGGGCCTCGGTGGAAGTTCATCAATCACTGGCAGACGCAGAGGATGACTAGGAGGGGGAGGAAGATGTGGAGGACCTGGACACAGGTACTAAAGTGCAGTATGCAAGGAAGGAGTATATTTCCTTCCTGAATTGGAAATCCCTTCCAGAGAAGAAAGCAGTGTTGCCTCCCAAGGTCTGTCCCTAGAGGAGCTGGCAGACAGGAAGACTTAAAGGTAGTTTAGGCTCCAGATGGCCAGACTTAAGATAGAGTAAAATAAACTGGTCATGGAGTTGAGGAGAATAGCCCATGAGCTAAGTCTAAGAGAGCTGGACTTCAGAAAAAGCAAGCAGAGCCCAACAGCAATAGTGGCAGCTTACCTGCATTGCCTTCTGGAGACGAGAGGGTCCACATTCCCAAGAATCTGGTGCCTAACTTTACTGTAGAGTATGTTGTGGATACGTGGTTTGAAGCCTATGAGGTTGCCTTGGAGATGCACAGGGTCTCTGAAGAGTATTGGGGACAGTTTATGGAGACACACAGGAAACAGCATTTACATCTTATGCGTGACAAAGCATGCGATTACAATGCAGTTGTTACAAAGACGGCGTTGTTACAATGCAAGCCATTACATCTTAAGTCGTTTCTACGTCTTGCTGTAGGGGGTGCGCTAAAATAAGGAATAGTATCATTTACTATTCCAACACCTTCTCTACTATTGCACACGCTCAAGTTGGAATAATAAATTATACTATTCCTAAATCCAGCGCGCCCCCTACAGCAAGTCGTAGAAACGACTTACGATGTAATGGTTTGCATTATAGCGGATGCGATGTAACATCGCATATTGGAGACACATACCTAATGAAGAGAGGGATGCCCTGCTGGCCCTGGGAAAGGGGGACCGGATGAGGTACCCCTTATCAGGAAGTATGGCCTCGTGCCAGAAAATTACAGGCAGAATCTGCCCCATCAGTCCTGGGTGGATTGTGTGAATTCTTTTGCAAGGCACTGGATGGTTGGGTGAAGGGCAGTGAATTGAAGGATTACCTAAGTCTGTCAACAGGGGTAGAGGAACACAGAAACCATACGTGATATTTATATTAGTCAAAAACCTTATTCTTATAACGCAAAAAGCATATATTATGCAACCACAATAGAGATCTGTTTTATAAAAAAGACAACACAGCACCTTCTTTCTTTTGAAAAAGATTATTTCATATCCTTAATCTTTTCTTTCATTCATAGATCTTCATTTCATTGTACATGTATAACAAAGTACAGCCTACGCGTTTCGTCCCAATCTCACGGGACTTCTTCAGGGCTGTTAAAAAATATACACATAAAAAATGTCTTTAGTAAAACAACAACACAAAATACATAACAAACATCAGTGATTACAAAAGAAACAAATTATCTTTACATTAAAAAGAACCCAAATGGGATGTAATCAACATGTCTTGAATTTAATTCCATAGACATGAGTAGAGCACGTATAATTTGTGAACAGTTTATTCAATGTAATCTTAATATTTCAATAGCACACTTTTATTGTTGTGTCAATCAATCCCCTCCTTCCTATGTATGTTGTAATTCACTGTATGAAAATTGTCTTTACTCTAATTAATCAATAGGAACCGTGGTGCATTACATATTCAATTGCCTCTATTTATAATGTTTAAGTCCCAACTGTGAGGCAAGTTCTCACAACAAGAAGTTCAAACTGTGACTACGGAAGGACCTCTCCTACCCTCCATTTCCTGTTGGATATAATCCCAAAGTTACAGTGTTGTCTCTGATTCAGTAGAGACTGAAACATGAAAACGCTTCATAAAATATGCACATTAATGCGAGTTCTAATAGAGTGCCAGAGATTATTCTGCCATAGGTGCACCACACTCACATAGCCTCTTAAATGTAAAGAGCGTAGAACACACCAACATTTAAGTATTAGTTGGTCCAATTCCTCAAACAAAATGTGAGGGACTGTCCGGGACTGTCTGGGACACAGCCAGGGACTTTGAGTAAGGACTGGGTAGAAAACGTACTGCGCCCAGAAAGAGTAGTACAGCACTGCCCAGGATCACACAAGGAGTCAGAGGAGAAAAAGGGATCCAAAGGTGAAGCCTATACAAGATGGCTAAGACTCAGAAAGGAAGGGCACTCACAAGACACTTTAGCATTCAGACTATCTACACCCAGGACAGACTTGCAAGACATATATATAATACAACATTAACAATAAAGGGGAGTGTGGGGTAAAGCACTCAGGAGCTCCACACGGTAAGACTGAAGCTGAGTAAGTTCCTCACCCACAATTGCTGTTACAGATACTGACTGCAAATATCCACATTTAGGATATGCATGCAAAGGCAGGGTCTGTGGAGCTTATACCTATGGTAATGTTATAAATGTAACTCAAAGACAATACTCACAGTGAACAAAAAACACCACCTAGGTAGTCAGCTGTGCCCACGGATCCTGGCGATCAAACAGGAACACGCAAGGCAGTAACAGCATGGGGGTAGAACTAAACACAAGCACAATAGACAAGGAGCTAGCAAGGAGGAGTGCTTAACAGGAAAGGAAGGAAATCACAGGGCACACTTGGCAGAAAGCAGGTAACAAACATACAAGGTAACAGAAGCAAGACAACAGAATAGAAAGACAGCAAACTAGAACTGGAACCAAGGAAATGGGAAGAAAGGCAGGGACAGGAAAAGGATATACAGAAGGGGAGGCTACAAGAGTATGCTAGAATAGTGCAGGTTAAGGAATCAAGAAAACAAAGTGTTTGGGCAGGAACAATAATTGAGCTAAGGCTCAGGAGTCAAGGTAGCACCGCAGGCAGTGCTGGTTCAGGAACAGGGAATTACTAAAGCCCAGGAGTCAAGGTAGCACTGCAGGCAGTGCTAGTTCAGGAACAGGGAATTTACTATAGCTCAGGAGTCAAGGGAGCACTGCAGGCAGCACTGGTTCAAGTGAACAGGACATAGCTACAGCTCAGGAAACAAGTAGTCAAGAGAGCACTGCAAGCAGTGCAAATCAGGAACAAGAAATAGCTGAAGCACAGGAACAAAGAATAACTATAGCTCAGGAACTCAGGAAACAAGGTAGCACTGCAGGCAGTGCTAATTCAGGTACAAAGAATAGCTATAGCTCAGGAACTCAGGAATCACTGGAAACAAGCATATCAAAAGCTCAGGAAACACTGGAAACCAGGATCGGTCTCACCGGAAAACAGCTACAATGACCAACACTGGGCTGAAGGGAGCTGGGGCTTAAAAGAACTCACAGTACTCATGTGCATCAGGCATGAGCAGGCTAGCAGCAGCCAGCCACAGGTGAGCTGAATTCCTCCACCCATCCTTGGCCTGCAGGGGTGGAGACAAAGCAGTGAGCAGGGGATTATAGGTAATGGAGTTTCCAGCATGAGCAGACTGGCTTTCACAAAACCCGGCATGGATTGAGAATGGATGTCAATTCCTAAATGATGTCCAAATGCCTGCAAGTCAGGATATGCATACAGGGGAGTGTCTGGAGGCGTATTAGAACACTGGAAAGCCCCACAATTCGGCCCCCTGGTGGTGGGCACGTGAGCACAGGGAGTGAATCGTGACACAAATAAAGCATCAGTCACTCCAAAGTTAATCAGATCTGTATATTAGACGTCGAAACAACAAGAGAGAAAAATAATACATTTTATCTTAGTATTGGATTTTTCTGTTATTTAAATATACTAGATGTCAAACGACCACCAAAACGCCCTTACCGATAAATACTTAATTCGCATCTACAGACCGCATCGACAAACGCTGTGTGCGCCACAGTATTTCATTCGTATTCACCAATCTAACGCACAATATAACTTGATTTCAGGGTTAATAAAACCATGGTCTCCGGTCTGGGAAAGAGATGGGAAGCAAACCGTTTATAGAATAGTGCAGTGAAACCACCAGGGCCTGGGGCGTTAGAAAGTTACGTTGGCTGATGGCCACCAGTATCTCCTGGCGGGAGATAGGCACTCCAAATTCTCGGTCGCAAGTGCTGAAAGGCGAAAAAGAGTGCAAAAATCAAGGTAAGCATGGCGCAGCTCCTGGGGTACTGAGAATGCAGTGTACAGTGAGTGATAAAAGGAGCGAAAGGCTTGGAGGGAATTTATCTGGAGTGGTGGTATGTACAGTACAGTCATCGCCCCTGATCTCCCCCAGGAGTTGTTCGGTTTGACAAGCCTGCAGTTTGTGGGCCAGTAAAACACCTGGTTCATTACACCACCCCCCCCCCCCCCCCCCGCTTGACGAACAGGGTTCCTATTCTAGCAAGGAGGTGTTGGCCTTCTAAGGTACTGAGTTCACCTCAAAACATCAAGACTGTCAAGACCTGCCTCCAGTATATGAGGGAGAGTATTTATGCTGTTGTTCGAGGTCAGCCAGGTCGGCAATTAGATTGGTCCCAGTGAGATCCCTCATGCGTTTAAGGTGCGTCTTCCTGGATGAAAGCTCCCCAGAACATTGCCTTCAGGGCGTCCCAAACTTCCTGCCTATCCACATCCCTGGTATTGTTGAGGGCTAGGTATTAAGTGAGGGTAGAGCTAATCCCACAACCTGGTCACAGAGGAGGGAATCGTTCAGGTGCTACGAGGCCCCAGAGAATGGGGAATGATTCCAGCGGATCGTTACCACCATGGGGCTGTGGTCAGAGAGAGTGAGAGGGAGTTGGTCCACCTCAAGGAGATTGCCCTTGAGTCTCCTGTCCAGGAGTACAAGGTTGATCCTCATGTATGTGCAGTGAACTGCAGAGTAGTTGGAGTAAATTGCTCGTTAAGGGGTACTGTGTGCGCCACACATCTAGAACGCTTATATCCATCAACCACGCACGACCCTCCGAAAACAGGACTGGGGTCCCACTGGGGCTATGCTACGATTTACCTTGTTGTGCACTGAAGACCAAATTAAGTTCATCACCCAATATCAGGGGGCCCACACGAAGTCTGTGATGGTTTGTAGTATGGAGCTTAGGAAAGACTCCTGGCCAGAGTTGGGGGTGTATATAGAGGCAATGCAAAGGGGCTGGTCATCCCGGGTGCTGTTAAGCACTACCCACCTGCCCTCTTTGTCTGATTTGTGGTCATGCTAAGTGAAATGGAGGGGTTGGGAGATAAGTATCGCTATGCCTGCCTTTTTAGCCTTGGATGAGGCATGATATTGGACCTGCAACTTGCTGGAGTAGAGTCTACGTGTGCTGACTCACAGGAGGAGAGTCTCTTGCAAAAGGCAAATGGACGCTCCAGTCACCTGGAGCTCTCCCAGGAGAGCGAGTCTTTTAGAGGGGTTATTAAGACCTCTGATGTTGTATGTGACCACCTGTAAAGTGAAGGAGTTAATAGAGGTAGAGGAGGATAAGGGTTGCTTGTCCTAGGGAGTTCCATGATGGGCTGGCAATTCAATGGAGCAGCAGAGAGTGCCGGTGTAATCGCAAACCCCTAACCAGTAGCATTATTACGGACTCTGCTATGGGTGGGGATGCAACCTCGAATTTCCCCGAGGGACCTTCACAGGTCAAAATATGAAGGTGGCATTTCCCTACTAAACAAGAGGAAATATTATTAGGCTGTACACGTCAGCAAGGTTAATGATTGGGCGGAAGCAGACTGGGATGACCTGACGTTTAAACGTGATAGGGCACAAATGGGGGAAAACAGCTATCTCCATGTACTGTGTGGAGGTAGATTACAGTAGCTGCGCTTCCCCTGCCAAGGAGGCGGGGCGGGTCCGAGAAGGGGAATGGGAGATTGGGGGTAGGGGGGGTCCGGGGATAAAATAAAAAAATACAATAAAAAGAATAAAACTTACCTTCACACCACCGCCGTATCCCGCCGCTTCACACTTTTCCTGGTTCTGGGCACAGGCTCCCAGAATGCATTGGGGCCAATCCTGATGCTGCTGGAAAGCAGCATCAGGATTGGCCTGAGCACCTGCAACTTGTGCTCCCAGGCAGACTGGGAGCCTGTGCCTGCTCTCTCCAGCCCCAGCAACACAGCTGGAGCTGGAGAAAGCTTCACTGCGCATGTGGTGATGTGGAAATTTAGCTCGCAAACTGAACATTATCTGCGCCATCTTGCCCCTCCCCAGCACCACGCGCAGCGAATGCACAGCCGCCATTTTAGGCACCCCACTCTCTCCCCGCTCACTCTCGACCGCCAGCGCTTTCCCCTGGCGCTGCAAGCATCCCCCGCGCGCCGGCCACCCCCGCTCTCTCATACAGGCCATAAACCCTCTCCTTCTGCGCGACCCTGCTACGGAACCACTTCCAACCGACAACCCATACATGGTCATGCCTCTCCTTTGATAACCCCCTTCCTCTGCGCCCCATTGTCTGAACTGGTCCCAGGCCATCACCTAGCCCTGCGGATGCAGTTTACTGCCCCTACTGTAAGGGAAACACCCCACATCAAAGGGATTACAGTAGATCAAAGCCCCTACCCCCTGAGACCCGGCCAGTTGCACACACCCCCGGGAATTAGCGGAATTCCCTGCTGCGCGATAGCCATCTCCCACTGCGGGTAGGGTGGGAACTTCTACTGTATCTATGTGTGGGATCGGATCTGAGCCGGGGCTTCAGGGGATGTTCTTTCAGGCATCAAGGGAATCTCAAGAATGTACTATATGTAATAAAGCAATAAACCAGTGTATAAGAGACCAGGTCTCAGAGATGCAGTTAGAGCACCTCGTGACGATACCTTGCTGTCTGATCTGATGTGTTCTGCTCCGACGGAATAAAACTTTTTTCCTGCCTTCCAGTCTCCGGCGCCTGCCTCTTTCATTGGTAAATTATCGAGTGGTATAAGAGGCGATTACCGCCGGGCAAATACTTGAAAGGTTATCGACTGAAACTGCCGCTACCATTTAACAATTGGCGTCCCAAACGTGGGGCCCATCAGCGACACGTGGATCCAGTGGGAGAGGTCCCGACGACAGAGTGAACGACTGCAACGATCGGGAGAGCTCCTGCCCAATAGACCCTCGTCTGGCAGCCGATCATCCGAACTTCACTGGTTCCGAGCAGACCTCTCTCGAGTGATCTACGGTCCTGACTGGGAACCATCAGGAGTGCCGCGGCAAATATGGAGAATAGAGGACGATCGGGCGCTGGAGGCGGAAGACGAGAAACTGTCCACGCGGTCCGGGTAAGGTCGTGAAATACGACAAAAGTGCGAAATAATTGATTGATTGTTTGAATACTAGTATTGCTCATTGATTGTGCTCATTGATTGTTCTCTTTGAGATATTCGCTGTCTACAAACGGGGAGGAGTAGAAATACTCTCTCTCTCTCCCTTTGCAGATAGTGAAGGGTAGGTAACGCAGACTTTTGTCCCCGTTGAAACCCGTCGTGCCTATCTTTATCTCCCCATTGATTGATTGTCCGAACATTGATTGTTTTGAAGAATAGTGCTTTTGAGATATTCTCTGTTTGCAAATAACGTAGAATAGGAATATTCTGTCTAGTCTTTGCAAATAGTGAAGGGTAGGTAACGCAGACTTTTGTCCCCGTTGAAACCCGTCGTGCCTATCTTTATCTCCCCATTGATTGATTGATTGATTGTCCGAACACTAGTTGTTCGATATTGGTTCTTTGGAGGTATTCTCTGCTTACAAATAACGAAGAATAGAGATATTCTGTCTAGTCTTTGCAAGCAGTGAAAAGATAGGTAGTGCTGACTTTTGTCCCCGTTGAAACCCGTCATGCCTATCTTCTCCCCACTGATTGGTAGTTGGTTCTGCCCGGACCGCTTATTAGAGGTGAACCATCCGGCTCCACTGGAAGGCACCCCTAATAAGGACATGTTCACTAAATATGGACTAGTCGCCGTAGCTTATAGCAAGCTGTGGCATAAATATACCAAGAAGGACCCCGAAAGTCAGTGGCCACTGATGGGATCCTTCGACGACCATAAGATAGAAGCGCTAGAAATAGCTCTGCGTAGCAATAAGACGACGCCTACTATGCTTGACAGTATCGGCATGTGGCGCAAAGAAGCAACGCAACGGAAAAAGAGGGAAGAAGTAAAAGCAGAAAAGGAATTACGAAAGGCAGCTCACCTTGCCGCTAAAAAGTTAGAAGAAGACATAAAAGAGAGAAGGGAAACTAAACTAAGACAGGAGCCCCAAACCTCAGGCCAGTACGCTGTTAGGACCCCTTCTTTGCTCTACCCTGAGTTGTCCTCCAAGCAGCGAACGAATGACGAATTACTGTTAGGTCCCCCGATCATTTACATGCCCCCTCCGTATGCACCCTCCCAATCAATAGTACAACACCCACAACCCCCGAACACGAGCGAAAGCAGTACAGGGGCCTCGGCCCTCACGGCCTCCGCGCCGGCTGAGCCTCTTGTGCCGAACCCAACGTCGACTACAACGTTAGACGACCATGAGATAGGAAAGAAAGAGTCCACCAGAATGAATCGATTAACTAAGGGTGAACGAACAGGAATCGACAAGATAGTAAAGGCACTGGTAGGATCCTTTTTGACCTTACAAAAACTAAAATAACGCTAGGAGTTAGCCCTTTGTGGGACATATGAAACCAAGGGAAGGAGTCAAGCTCACGGTCGAGACGACCACGAGGTAGCCCGACTCCATTACTCTCGCTACCTAAACATGTCTGCCCTACTGCCCACCCCGCCCAATAAGCATGACAAAATCCCGCACAAACGGAAGCCTGCTGACACCCACCATCGACGTCACCGAACTAGGGCTAGATCGCGCACAATTGGGCTATGTTATTTTTCCGATTGCACAGTCACCTCCTTGTGCTCGTCATCTGACTACAAATATGTACAAACACTCCAACGAAGTAATGTAGTTATAACATTTTAATAACTTATAGGATATAACAAACACACCAACAGGGTAAACAGGTTAAAACACGTTTTAAAACAACTATTTACATGACGGTCTGCTGCAACCTCCATCCCAAAGCCTTAACGTCCACGTGACACCGTCCTCGCCTCTCCTTCCTCGAAATTGCAACATTGGCCTGTTTTGGGCGGTCCCTCTTAGTTGACTTTGGGCTATAAAAACCATGCAAAAATCCATTGACATCAGTGGCGAGCGATTGTGCGAATAGGCCGGAGGCTATACGAAGCGCCGAAGTTCTGGCAACACCAAGGCGGAGCCCGCCACGCTGTGCGGACCTTCCCGTTTTCTTTCTTCTTTCTTCAATTATGGCTGCTGCCCTGGCGGGGGGAGGCGACGCGGACGGACCTCCCCCACCTCCCCAGGTGGAGGCTTGCCAGGCACCCCAACCACCTTTGACTCGCCGGCCAGCTAAGCTGCACCCCAACCGTCTTTAACTCTCCGGCCAGCTAAGCTGCACCCAACCGTCTTTCACTCACCGGCCAGCTAAGCTGCACCCAGCCATCTTTTTCATCGGCCTGCTGAATTTCACCCTGGCACGCCGTGCGGATCTTCCCATTTGCTTCTTCCTTCAATTATGGAGGGTGCCCTGGCGGGGGGAGGCGACGCGGACGGACCTCCCCCACCTCCCCAGGTGGAGGCTCGCCAGCAGATGAGGGCACCCCAAACCACACCTTTCACACGTCGGCCAGCTGAGTTGCGCCCTGCCACTTCATTCGCCGTTCGGCTGAGCCGGCACCCCTGCACGCGGCCGCCAGGCAACCACCCAAGCACCGGGTTCACCAGGACTGCCGCTAGCGCCCGACGTGAGGAGTGGGCCCCCGCAGCAAGGTAATCGGGGACCCACCCCGGTGGTGATACCATCCAAACTGCTGTCGTCACTGCTACTGGAATCACCCCGGTGGCAGCACCACCCGAACTGCTGCTGTTACTGCTGCTGGCTCCTCTCCGGTGACTGTACCGAAGAGCTGCTGCTACTGCTGCCCTTGAACTCCGGCGGTCGACCCCTCCGGTTCCAGGCCTGGCCCACCGTGAGACAATTCTGGACTCGAAAGCTTGTTTGCTAGGGCATGGGCCCCACCCTTGACAGAACGCTCCCCTCAGCCTTGCAGAATTGGTTGGAGTCATTTGACGTTCGACTCCTGCGGACTTCCGGTAAGGACAAAACCACCACCATTGCTCTTTTTGCCCCCGGGCGGCAGCCACCTTGCCTCCGCTTGATACAGTGAGACAGTAAAGCGTCGGCGGAAGAACCCGCCTGCTGCCCCGCCCTAAGAACAAACCGTGGCATTGCTACAAGGTTGCAGTGACGCAAAGTTGACGCTAACGAAAGTTCTCGAACTACCGAAAGGGATTCTGGTTCAACTGCTAATTCATGGAAAGACTTAGACTGTGCACTGGCCCGACCCCGCCCTAAGATGGCGCTGATGTAGGAGTGGCCTACAACTCCTTGTGGCGTTCCAGTCACGTGACATTTGTGTTAAAAAGAGATATATATATATGTATGCGATGCTTTCACACATGGCGGTGGGGGAGAGGGGGGAACCGATTTTTATGTTAATCCAGTGTTGCTCATGTTGCTCGACGCCTCTCACACCGTGGCCGGTCTGTTGCGGCTGTAGGCCCGTATTTCCATACTGACATTGTTTTAAATAAAGGGCTTCTTAAAAAGGAATTACGAACTCAGTGTCATGACTAATCATCTAGGTTGTTGAAGGTTTTTCTTTTGAATAAATGATTGTTACTCCTAAGCGAAAGCATACAGATAATACAGACACAATTTGCCTAAAAATCTTTTTGTTTAACGGAATTTGTACCCATCACGCCTGCCCTTTTTCCAAGAATTGTCAAATCAATAATGAACTATAACTTAAGGTATATGTCGCATGCAAGGTATGGTATCCTGCACCATAATACACGACCAATTGAAAAATACATGCACGACCAGGGAACGCGAATTTAGGAGATGAATGAACTAGAGCATCTTTGCCTCAAACTAAAAAATAATGGGTCCGTGGTATTACCCAACCCTGCGGCTAGCCTGGTACATGGTAGGTAGAACCTTTCGTGTCTGCGCGCGCTGGGGTATTTTGAATACTGCACCTCCCCTCCCCTCTTATTTCCCCTCTATAGGTCACGACGAAGTTCCGACTGAAGAGTGGAGTGGACATGGACCGCACCAAGTTCAATATCAGGGAAAACATAGACAAACGTTGTGAGATAGTGTGTAAAATTACAGACCACCATTGAGAACATGAAAAACTGTATGATATGATTGTGCGTGTGTACTACGATTATACGATATGAATGTGTAAGCATTTCATGTTCGGATCACTTGAAGAGAGCGTCATTGTATGATTGAAGTGTGCGTCCACCGATCAAAGGGAGGAGAATAAAGGGTCAGACAACCCATAAGATGAACTACAAAATACTGAAGGTACGCAGCATGCATAGGAATAGAGGACAGGAAAGGAGAGGTCCCCGTGCTCGACGCAGCCCTGAGTCTCCGTCTTGATGCATGTACTGTCACACCCTATCCGGCATTTGTGTGTACGTGATCACCGAATTTATGTCTTTTCCCCGCTTGTGTTTTCTTACATGGAACAGACCCATGCTACTCCACGTTGTGTGTGCACCAAGTGGCCTATTATCTTACCCATCTCTCTCTCTCTCTCGTTTTGTGTCGTATGTACGCCAGAATAGCCTACTTGATGCACACGTCTCTCTCTCTCTCTCTCTCTCTCTCTCTCTCTCTCTCTCTCTCTCTCTCTCTCTCTCTCTCTCTCTCTCTCTCTCTCTCTCTCTCTCTCTCTCTCTCTCTCTCTCTCTCTCTCTCACACTCTCTCCCCCTCCCTCGCAAAAGGCTCTTTCTTGCCCTCTTTCTTCTTGAATAAATTAACGACATACACCTCTTTGGTAAGTGTATAATTGGCCTGAACACAGTGGTGTTCGAACGAATTGATAGAAACAAAAACGACCATACTTTACCACGTTACTACCTCTCCTTTTTACAAACATTAAGCCTAATCGGCTGAGAAGGAAAGGACAGGTAAGACGACTGATGTCTCCCAATCTGACCCACAACACGGGGACTATATGTCAGTGGTTTTTGTTCTTAAAGGACACCATCTCCACCACCCAGAATTACCCCTGACCAATTGGCCCGGAATAGAATGTCTAAAGCACCCTGTTCTCCCAAAGATAACTCCAGCCCTATACTAGCCGTCTCAGAGTATCCCGAACGAAACAGCTGATGGCCCCTGTTTTAAACTGATAAAGGGTCACCTACTGTATGAAAAGGATACTCGTGAACGCATGACCATAGCACCTCGCACTTACGGGTATTACCAAACCTTGCATTATAGGGCGCAGAAACTGACACCTGGAAGGCCAGACGATGGACAGGGACACCCACAGAACCCTACACCACAGCAGTAATTAATAGATTAGTAACACGCACATTAACATCAGAGTTAATAGACACCAATCATATAGTAACAGATAAGAGCATTTCCGCAACTACTCAGTGGTTGGGAGAGAGAATGAAGTATGTAAATGTCTTCCCTGCCAAGATCTCTAAGACTTTCGTTTCTTATAACCTATTCAAGGATAACCTGCAGCCATCGGAAGAGAGGGGTCGGATGTGACGCACAGTCTGGCTGCGGATCATAAAACATCTATGACATCGACCAAGGGGGAAGCGACGAAGCAACAAGAGTGTGAGACGAGGCACCATTATCAGAACGATGAGCGCGAAGGGCTACATCGAGGCCCCTGCTCACTGACCAGCGTGCCTGAAGTCTTAACCCGTCGGGCCCGATTGATGGGCCCAGTGCTGAAAAGATTCTGCTCTCCTTGGTCCGCATTTTTGATCTGATCCCATGCCACCCCATTCTCTCTTCCTCTTTCATTTGGACTATGACTTTGACCTACTACCGAGGAACAAAAGGCCGGCACCCTGTCTCAAAAGTACCTGTGGTGAACTGTGTTAAGGAACAGGACTGTGATCAAAGAACAGTGAGTGGTCACACCCTGCCACGTGAAGAAATCGGATTTGAGCTGGACCTTAGTTCCACCGCCGGTGCTCAACAGTGCCAACGAAAGAAGAACAACAATGAGAGCTTACCAGTGATAGCTCTTTATAAACAAGGACACTGGAAAGAAGAACCCATGTCAAAGTTGAAAATCCTCTCCCAACCACCTTATTATATTAACTATCTTCTTATCAAGTTTTCATGATGTTGCATCAATCACTTCCGACTGTACACTGAGAAGTTAAGAAAATGTAACTTTGTATAGTAACATTCATACAACACCAGCCATGTACACAACTATACTGCAACTTTGAATGTACTTCCTCCTCGCCTGCTTCATCAAACTGTATGAGACAATGTACAAATGTGTCAGATTACTCCTGCCTACCCTAAAGACTCTGTATCTTTAAATGTGTGACGAACATTGACGATACTGTAACTGAAAGGCTAACAAAGGCGAATATTGGCCGGACAAGCTGGCGAGATATGTTAAAAGGGAGGACTGTGGAAATTTAGCTCGCAAACTGAACATTATCTGCGCCATCTTGCCCCTCCCCAGCACCACGCGCAGCGAATGCACAGCCGCCATTTTAGGCACCCCACTCTCTCCCCGCTCACTCTCGACCGCCAGCGCTTTCCCCTGGCGCTGCAAGCATCCCCCGCGCGCCGGCCACCCCCGCTCTCTCATACAGGCCATAAACCCTCTCCTTCTGCGCGACCCTGCTACGGAACCACTTCCAACCGACAACCCATACATGGTCATGCCTCTCCTTTGATAACCCCCTTCCTCTGCGCCCCATTGTCTGAACTGGTCCCAGGCCATCACCTAGCCCTGCGGATGCAGTTTACTGCCCCTACTGTAAGGGAAACACCCCACATCAAAGGGATTACAGTAGATCAAAGCCCCTACCCCCTGAGACCCGGCCAGTTGCACACACCCCCGGGAATTAGCGGAATTCCCTGCTGCGCGATAGCCATCTCCCACTGCGGGTAGGGTGGGAACTTCTACTGTATCTATGTGTGGGATCGGATCTGAGCCGGGGCTTCAGGGGATGTTCTTTCAGGCATCAAGGGAATCTCAAGAATGTACTATATGTAATAAAGCAATAAACCAGTGTATAAGAGACCAGGTCTCAGAGATGCAGTTAGAGCACCTCGTGACGATACCTTGCTGTCTGATCTGATGTGTTCTGCTCCGACGGAATAAAACTTTGTTTCCTGCCTTCCAGTCTCCGGCGCCTGCCTCTTTCATTGGTAAATTATCGAGTGGTATAAGAGGCGATTACCGCCGGGCAAATACTTGAAAGGTTATCGACTGAAACTGCCGCTACCATTTAACAGTGACAGCTGGCCAAACACCTCATGCGCAGTGAAGGGAGTGCCCTTCGTCGAGAACGGTAGTGGATACATGGAAGAACTGGAAGAACTTATCCAGGCAAATAGGTTGGTACCACTAACTGACTCCAAAAACACCTCTATGGGAGGGTACCAAACTTAGGCCCGTGGTGACTTTGCAAGGATTTTCTGATTGAGGTGCCATTGGCTTATCTACACTGGGGAATGTCTGGGATGCTAACAGGGTGGGCTCTTTTTCCTACTTAAGGCAAAAATATCAGATGTCGGAAACACAGTGGCTACATCATGGTTGGTTGCATCAAGCTCTCCATGAGTTTGTGTCATTAGTTGATGAAACACAGGAACTTTCCCTGTTAGAAAATAGACTCCAGGACTGGAGGGTAGACAAGAAACTGATCTCACTGATGTATGGTACAATAATGAGAAATACACAGGCGCCCCTATTGTTATTTACAAGGCAAATGGGAACAGGACCTGGGGGAGTTAGATGAGGAGGCTTTGGGGGAAGCATTGCGTTTCCCTGCTACTGTGGCAATAAAGGCAAGTTGCAGATTGATTCAGGTCAAGATCCCACATAGAGTGTACTATACATGCACTCTGCTCTGCGGGATTGGCAGAGCGGCTGTTGTGGACTGCCTAAGAGGCTGTGGTCCAGAGGGTACTTTACTATGCATGTTGTGGAACTGACCCTGCATTAGAACATTTTGGGAAGCTGTAGGAAAATCACTACAGGAAACGCAGGATTACCCTTGGAACTGATGCCAAAGATGGTACTCCTGGGGGTGTGGGACCCAACAGACCATTCACTATACCAAAAACAGTTGATAAACTTCAGCTGCATGGCTGACATGTGGGACATTGCACAGAACTGGAGCTCAGGACCTCCCCTTACATACAGAAACTGGGAGATTGGAATGGAATTCTGTAAAATTATGGAAAGGAAAATATGGGGGAGCTGGGACATGACGGGGGTAGAATAGAGGCTTAAATGGTATTCCTCTTATATAGGTGGTTGCGGTTCCGGCCATCTTTGTCTTTGGGGACTGCAAAAGTTGGAACATTGTCAGTGACTAGTGCTGAAGAGAATAGCAGATTTTGAAATAGAGGGTGCATTTGAGGGAAATGAGCCTAATCCTGGAAAGAGGGTGAATAAAAGAAAGGTGTCCTAATATATGTTTGTTGTATTTGTAGTAAATAAACTAATAAAATAAAAATAAAAACATTTTTAAGTACTTGAAATCAACATAACAAGAAGAACAAAACAACAAATTGTGGCGTGCCAGTCTCCGAGAGGTCCATTGGGTCATGTCACTATCCATGGTGAAACTTGAAGGAGTGGGTTTACTGGCTGTGTTGACCAAGAGCTGATTCCCAGTCTCCCCCGCCTGGCAGGAGGGTAAGGGAGTAGGAGCACCGCAGAAAGTTGTACCCAACCATCAATTACAAAGGGACAATCACTTAGTCACAAGCTTGCGTGGCATCGTTAGTGAAGTGACAGAGGTGTTCCATAAGCCGGGATCTACTGGATTCTATTTCATTGGGGCTAGGTCGGAGTTGTCCCACCCATCTTGAGACTGTTTGCCACCCAGATGCTGGTGTCTGGCCCCAGTGCCGGGTGCCCCCAACTCCACTAGCTCCATGGGTACCCCCACGACATTTCACCTCTGCTAGTGTGGCCGAGGAGTGGGCCTGGCCATTCCAGGTGAAGAGGAAGAAGAACAGATGGGCATAGTGATACTTGATGTTCTAGGCGACAAGGAAGTCTGTGACAGGTTTGAAGTAGAGCCTCTGGCCAGTGTGGTGGTAAAAGATCCTGCAAGAGGAGGAGTTGGGTGCCGTTGAAAAAGATGGGACCCCCTGTTGTCATGCCATGGAAATGATCAGTTCCTTGTCGGTGAAGCGGTGGATGTGGATGAGGAGTATTTGAAGAGTTCCATGTCTGGAACAGTAGTTGGTACTACCTTGATATGAATGTTATTACAATGCAATCTGATCTCCAAATCCTCACATTTCTCCTGTGGGATGAAACATCGATCCTCCAGCTGGGGAATCCGTTGTTGGATGGTCTCACCCTCTTCGTTGAGTTTATTGATGGTGATTTCGGTTTGGGACACTCTGTTGCTATATTGTCGATATCCCGTTGGAGGTCAGTCTTGTCTCCCTTGATCTCATCTCAGAGCTCCTGGAACAGCTGGAGGAGCGGTTCTCTGGTAACCTGCTGCGGCTGGCTGGTGAGTTGTAAGGTCCGCCTGTGCTGGTCAGGGGCAGTGAGTGCTCTCCCAAGGGGTGCTGTGCAAGCTGTTGGATGAATGCCTTAATAGTGGAATCTTTCTTGCCCTTGCCTCCGGCCCAGATTCAAGTAGTGGCAGCTGGTAGTGACAAAGTGTGGCAGTGTGCAGGCGGCCAAATCTCTCTCATGGTCAGGACGCGGAGGCCCCAAGAAGTCGCTGAGTGGTGTGTCGTCTAACATGTTGTCTAACATTCTGGGTGCGTGGTGTTCAGTGCAAGCAGGCCCCAAGGTCGCCTCAGGGGTGTGGGTTCACAAATCCCCGAGGCCACCTACTGAATGATATATTTTTTTTTTTTAAACCTTTTTTTATGCCAGTCTGGAACACAGCTATTCAGCCGACATCCCGGAGGTCCGGCAGCCCATTAAGTACAACACATGAAAGTGTCCACAGTTCTGGAACAGGAAAAACAAAGGTTCCTTTTTAAAACAAACCTAAAGAAAATAACACAAGCAAGGCAGTACACACAATGATCTCGTGCCAGTTCCCGGTGGGGGCGAGGCCCCATTCCCAAAGTCAGGGCAAAGCCACCGGCCGGGTGGATGAGGGAGAAGCAGAGGCGCTAACATTCAAGCATATAATCATCATAAAAATCCCAAGTTGGAAGTGAAGCTAGGGGGAAAGTTGCCCCTCTAACGGTTCAGAGACCGGGTACTGAATGGTTTTTAAGATGGTCTCACTGCCCCAAATGCTATACCAACTACAGAATTACTACTACACTATTCCCCCTATGTGGTTTCGACAGATAAATACAGTTTTGACTCAGTTCCTTTGAGGGGGAGCGTGCATTGCCCTTCGGATGTGCTTCCAGTCCGCATATTGTGGCAGTATTGCTGCACCCGATGTATGCTCCTATTATGCCGCGTCTCATCTATTAATCATCAATGGCTGGTGGTACAGTGTGCAAGATGACCCTGCATATGCGAAGGAGAGGTGGATGATGGGCGATACTTCCTTGCTTGACTTCCTTTATAGTGGGGTAGGGTTCCCTTCCCACTGCAACTCAAGCCATTTCACTTACATGGAGGCGCTCCCTCCAGTGGATGGGGTGGTGGGGAAGATTGACTCAGAGTACACCTCTGTGGGAGGGTACTGTTCTTCACCATGTGGCCCGCTGAGTGGGTTTCAAAAGTGGGATAACATAGGAATATCCACACTGGGAGACGTTATGCAGAGCACGGTATTGAAATTGTTTCAGGAGCTACAGAATGACTATTACTTACACCGTACCCAGTTTAAAAAAAATACCTACAGATGCGCCATTCCATATCGCCCTCTCTGCGAGATCTTCAAGACCTGCTGGAGTTCAACCCACTAGAGGGCAAACTCTTAATGGGTGATTTATGCACTCACAATATAAAGCATATCTACCAATCCCAGATCACACATAGCACCACCGCCCTGCCTGCACTTCAGGGGACATAGTTACTTTATAGGATGACTGTACGGAGGCCTTAGCGGCCCCACTTGGGGCAGCAATCTCATCCCGGCTTCACCTGATTCAGTAAAAATATCTCCACAGAACTTATTATACTAGATCTTGACTATGGTGCATGGTGTCATTCGCTCCTCCCTGTTCCTTTGCTTGCTGTGGGATTGAGGAGGGCACCTTCCTCCATACTGTCTGGAGTTGAGTGGGTTTAAAGCACTTTTGGCAGGGAGTGACATTCTGCCTTCGAGAGGTGCTTTCCTGGGAAATCCAATTAGACCCTAAATTACTCTTGCTTTATAGCATAAAGGAAATTGGAGGCAAGAGACACAAAAGACATTTATTATTTTTGGGTATCACACTGGTGAAAAGGGATATCGCCATATTGTAGAAGGCCACTACTACCCCCTTGGTGGGAACCTGGAGGAGGAGGGAGGATTACTGCATGTGACTAGAGGTCACAGTGTTTCAGGCGTGAGGATGTCCACAAAAACATTCAAAGATTAGGCAACAGTGGGCCGATTACAGAGGCATATCCCTGTCCCCAATACCCACCCTAGAGTCCCAACTTGAGGCTGAAATACAACATTTTAATGCAAGGCCTTGTGAATTTGCAGAAGAGTCCTGTTCTGCATCTAAATTATGATTTTATTGCTGAATTGTGGGGTATGTGGGGGTGGATGTGGACCAACTGTGCGTGTTGTAATGTTTTAGTTGTTTCTGAGAATTGCTGTATGATTTCTTATTTCTGTATGAAGGCCATTCCGGCCTGAGTATTCTGCTAAAATCCAATAAAATCTGTTATAAAGAAAAAAATACAATTTTGAAACAGCCACTTTTAGAAAGTTAAAAGAACAAATGACGTACTGAATGCTGAACAATGTAAACATTCACCCCCAGTCACAAGGATATGGGTTTAATCCATCGTTCTTTCCTCACCACGCCCCCCATTTTGGACCCAGCCATATGCAAATCAGTCTTGAGCTTGCCCCTCATGGTAACAGTCCAACCCAAACTGCCAAGCCAGGTCCTCCCTGGGCCGGAAATCAAGCATCCTGGGACCGGTTTCGGGGCATCACCCCTCATCAGCCAAGCTAGCTTGAATCAAGTGGCGCAGTGAGCACGGTACCCACATCTAGACATACCCTTCCCACTTAGGGCAACAAAAGCAGAAAGAATAAATGATGGATGGAATGTTGAACAATGCACACATTCACCCCCAGTCACAAGGATCTGGGTTTAATCTGTAGTTTTTGCCGTAATTTTATATTCAATCAATCAATCAATCAGTGACACTTATAAAGCGCGCTACATACCCGTAGGGTCTCAAGGCGCTGGGGGGGGGGAGCCGCTACTGCTCGAACAGCCAGGTCTTCAGCTTCTTCCTGAAGGAGAGGTGGTCTTGGGTCAGGCGCAGGTCGGTCGGGAGGGAGTTCCAGGTCTTGGCGGCCAGGTAGGAGAAGGACCTTCCTCCTGTAGTCGCTCTTCGGATGCGGGGGACGGCGGCGAGGGCGTGGTTGGCTGATCGGAGGTGGCGTTTGGGAGCGTAGAAGTTGATCCGGCTGTTGAGGTAGCTCGGGCCTTGGTCGTGTAGGGCTTTGTGTGCGTGGGTGAGGAGGCGGAAGGTGATTCTTTTGTTGACGGGGAGCCAGTGAAGGTCTCTCAGATGTCCGGAGATGTGGCTGGTTCGTGGGATGTCGAGGATGAGTCTGGCTGAGGCGTTCTGGATCCGCTGGAGTCTCTTCTGGAGCTTGGCGGTGGTACCGGCGTAGAGGGCGTTGCCGTAGTCCAGTCGGCTGGTGACGAGGGCCTGGGTGACGGTCTTCCTGGTCTCGGTGGGGATCCACCAGAAGATCTTCCGTAGCATGCGTAGGATGTTGAAGCATGCCGAGGAGACGTTGTTGACTTGCCTGGTCATGGAGAGGGAGGAGTCCAGGATGAAGCCCAGGTTGCGTGCATGGTCTGTCGGTTTGGGTGCGGTGCCCAGGGCGGGAGGCCACCAGGAGTCGTCCCAGGCGGAGGGAGAGGAGCCCAGGATGAGGACCTCCGTCTTGTCCGAGTTCAGTTTCAGGCGGCTGGTCGTCATCCACTCGGCTACCTCTTTCATCCCTTCGTGCAGGTTGGCTCTGGCGGCGGCGGGGTCGTTGGTCAGGGAGAGGATCAGCTGGGTGTCGTCGGCGTAGGAGATTATGCTGAGGTTGTGTTTGCGTACGATGGCCGCGAGGGGGCTCATGTAGACGTTGAAGAGGGTGGGGCTCAGAGATGATCCTTGGGGGACGCCGCAGATGACTTCGGTGGCCTCTGACTTGTACGGTGGTAGGCGGACTCTCTGTGTTCTCCCGTCGAGGAAGGAGATGATCCATTCCAGCGCCTTGTCCTGGATTCCGACGTTGCTGAGGCGCCGTACTAGGGTGCGGTGGCAGACCGTGTCGAATGCCGCGGAGAGGTCCAGGAGGATGAGGGCCGCTGTTTCTCCGTTGTCCATCAGGGCTCGGATGTCATCGGTGGCGGCGATGAGGGCGGTCTCGGTGCTGTGGTTGGCTCGGAAGCCGGACTGTGAGGGGTCGAGGGATCCGTTCGTCTCGAGGAAAGCGGCCATCTGCTTGTTGACGGTCTTCTCGATGACTTTGGCTGGAAACGGGAGGAGCGAGATGGGGCGGTAATTCTTGAGGTCGGTGGGGTCCGCTGTTGGTTTCTTGAGTAGAGCGCTGAGTTCGGCGTGTTTCCAGCTCTCGGGGAAGATGGTGGTGTCGAAGGATGTGTTGATGATGTCACGCAGGTGGGGTGCGATGACAGCGTCGGCCTTGTTGAAGACGTGGTGAGGGCAGGGGTCGGTCGGTGATCCGGAGTGGATGGAGTTCATCGTGCGGATGGTGTCTTCGGTGCTGATCGGGGTCCAGGCGTGGAGGGTGGTGGTGGGGGGTGGTTGTTCGGTCATGGTGTGCGTTGGTTGGTTGTTGAAGCTGTTGTGTATGTCCGCGATCTTGTTGTGGAAGTATGAAGCCAGGGAGTTGCAGAGGTCTTGCGATGGGGTGATGTCGTTGTTTCCTGCGCTGGGGTTGGAAAGCTCTTTGACGATGTTGAAGAGTTCCTTGCAGTTGTGTGCGTTGTTGTCCAACCGGTCCTTGAATGCTGTTTTCTTGGCGGCGCGGATCAGCTGGTGGTGTTTCCGGGTGGCAAGTTTGAAGGAGGTCCTGTTGTCCGGTGTCGGTTCCCTTCTCCAGACTTTCTCGAGGGCTCGGCAGTTCTTCTTGGAGCTCTTGAGTTCGTCGGTGAACCATGGGGCTTTCTTGCTGCCGGGTCTGCTGGGCGGGGTCCTCAGTGGGGCGAGTTCGTCCGCGCAGTTGCTGATCCACTTCGTGAGGTTGTCGGCGGCCTGGCTGGGGTTCGCTGAGCTGGCAGGAGGGTGCTGGCTCAGGGAGGTGGCGAGCTGGTCTGCTGTGATCTTGTTCCAGCTTCTGCGGGCGGCCTGTTGCTGGTGGTGGTGGGTCGTTGTTTTCTTGAAGGTGAAGTGGACGCAGCTGTGGTCCGTCCATTGAAGCTCTGTGGCGTGGCTGAAGTCGATGTCCTTGCTGGATGAGAAGACAGCGTCGAGTGTGTGTCCGGCGAGGTGGGTGGGGGTGGACACCAGTTGCTTGAGTCCCAGGTTGGCGAGGTTGTCGAGCAGGGTGCTGGTGTTGCGGTCGTTGTTGTTCTCCAGATGGAAGTTGAGGTCTCCCAGGAGGATGTAGTCAGCGGAGGGGAGGGCATGCGGGCTGACGAAGTCGGCGATGTCCTCGCTGAATTGTGTGCGTGGTCCAGGGGGTCGGTAGATCAGGGTGCCTCTGAGGGTGGTGTTCGGGTTGGTGTGGATCTGGAAATGCAGGTGTTCGGCGGTGGTCAGGGAGTTGTCGGTGCTGGTCGTGAGACGGATGGTGCTCCTGTGGATGATGGCGATGCCTCCTCCCATCTGGTTGGCGTTTCGGTCCCTCCGGACGATCTTGTAGCCCTCTGGGATGGCGATGGCGATGTCGGGAGCTGAGGAGGCGTTCATCCAGGTCTCCGTGAGGAAGGCAACGTCTGGAGCTGTGGTGTCGAGGAGGTTCCAGAGTTCGATGGCATGTCTGTGGACGGAGCGTGTGTTGATCAGGATGCACTTGAGGTGGGTGCTGCTGGTGTTCGGCTTGGTGGGTGCTGGTGCGAGGCAGGTCCGGATGCAGGTGAACTTGCAGGCGTGGCAGCTGAAGGGTCCGTGGGTACGTCGTGGAGAGGCTTGATGGCATTCTGGGAGTCGGCCGGTGTTGAGAGCGGTGAGGGTGGCGGCGGAGTACGTCAGGCGGGTCGGTCGGGGTCTTCGAGGTCCAGGGGTCCTGGCACTGGGCGTGGTCCAGGCGCGGACGGGCGTAGACGGGCTTACCTTTGGCGCGCCTTCGGCGCACAATCGGCGCGCCCGCTGCGCGTGACCGCTGCGCGTTCGCACGGTCGCCATTTAAGGCGAAGTGCGCGGGTGGGCGGAGCAGCTGGGAGGCGGGAGCGGGGAGGGTACAGAATAGAAAAGGGGCGGGGAAAAGCGGCGGTGGCGGGAAGGGAGGGTGGAGGGCGGCGAGGTAGGCGGACAACAAGGAAGGAAACCACAACACGGGGGAAATAAAAATTATACAGAACGGGCACAAATTCTCAACAAAACAAGGAAAAACAAGGAAAAAACCAAAGTTATGTCAAACAGGCACAAATGTTGGACAAAACAAGGGCAAAAACAACCGCAGCGGCGCCCGCCGGCAATCGGCAAAACGAGGCAGCAGCGAGGCAGAGGGCAGGCAAGGGGCACACGCAGCAGCTGGTGGCCGTGCGGCGCGGGGGTGTCCCACAAGTGGGTCACACTCACCTGCGTCGCACGGTCGCCATTTAAGGCCAAGTGCGCGGGTGGGCGGAGCAGCTGGGAGGCGGGAGCGGGGAGGGTACAGAATAGAAAAGGGGCGGGGAAAAGCGGCGGTGGCGGGAAGGGAGGGCGGAGGGCGGCGAGGTAGGCGGACAACAAGGAAGGAAACCACAACACGGGGGAAATAAAAATTATACAGAACGGGCACAAATTCTCAACAAAACAAGGAAAAACAAGGAAAAAACCAAAGTTATGTCAAACAGGCACAAATGTTGGACAAAACAAGGGCAAAAACAACCGCAGCGGCGCCCGCCGGCAATCGGCAAAACGAGGCAGCAGCGAGGCAGAGGGCAGGCAAGGGGCACACGCAGCAGCTGGTGGCCGTGCGGCGCGGGGGTGTCCCACAAGTGGGTCACACTCACCTGCGTCGCACGGTCGCCATTTAAGGCCAAGTGCGCGGGTGGGCGGAGCAGCTGGGAGGCGGGAGCGGGGAGGGTACAGAATAGAAAAGGGGCGGGGAAAAGCGGCGGTGGCGGGAAGGGAGGGCGGAGGGCGGCGAGGTAGGCGGACAACAAGGAAGGAAACCACAACACGGGGGAAATAAAAATTATACAGAACGGGCACAAATTCTCAACAAAACAAGGAAAAACAAGGAAAAAACCAAAGTTATGTCAAACAGGCACAAATGTTGGACAAAACAAGGGCAAAAACAACCGCAGCGGCGCCCGCCGGCAATCGGCAAAACGAGGCAGCAGCGAGGCAGAGGGCAGGCAAGGGGCACACGCAGCAGCTGGTGGCCGTGCGGCGCGGGGGTGTCCCACAAGTGGATATTGATCAAAAGCGTGTTGTGGGCTCTTGACTTCAAACTTGCTTGACTGCTTACTGTCTGGGAGAGCTACCTCAAAGAAACATTATCAAGATGGGAAAGAGAAAAGCTGCTCTAAGCCCCCAGGGGGAGAAAAGGAATAAGAGGCCAGGGACACACGGTGCAGAAAACTGTGTTGTAGCTGATATAAATAATCTGATTTAGGTGGAGACTATGCTGAGGGATAAGACCTTGCTAAGGATTGTGGGTAGCCATTGATTGGAGGAAATGGCAAAACATTTTGAAATAAAGAAGAGGGGTTCTCAAGCACAACAGTCTAATAAGCCCATCATGTCCAAGTGTAGCAAGCATCCCTTAACCAGCGATACGCTGATAGCTAGCCCCCCTGCATTGGTGCCACAGGTTGTTTGTAGCAACAGATACATACCACTCGAACCTACAGAATACTTTCCTTGTTCCAACAGCACATATTTTTCTCGAGAGACACAAACTGATTTTATGGTGCAATCATGCTCTGACGCTAATTTCGAGGTAACTGTCACTCAATTTTTGCAATTGCAGTCTGAAATTAAAGACCTAAAATCTATGGCTATCAAATTAATGGAAATTGTGGGCTAACTGAGCATTGGTAAACCTGGGCAAGCAGTAGGAGACCTGCAGGATTGTAATAATTCTTCCCACGCTCATACAATTTAATCGGTCTGGAAGATTTAAGCCTTCGCAAGGCTTGCCATCTGATCCAGTGCCCGGGTATCCAGCCATCATGCCTCTTATCCTGCTCCTCCCATCGACCCTGCGAATCTGCATAAAGAACAGGTCAGTATAGAAGGTAGGAGATTTTTGTCCGATGACAGCCCAAAGATGGGTGACACATAGGGATGGTAGTAGTAAGGAAGAAGATCTACACCACCCTGGTCACACAATTAAAATCACATGTGCCCCTAAGGCAAGCTTTCCCAAGCCCAATACACCAACTACTATCCATGATTTGCATAAATGCAAACCACTTCACCGTGTATGTGCCCCTGACGAGAGAGGCGTTTTTATGACTAAAGTTCCCAAACTGGAATCGAATCGAACCATCGATGAGGATGCAGAATCTGTAACCAATAAAGTAATACATAGGATCAGAAGTGTGTGCGGCACTGCTACTCTGTTATTTGCAACGACATAGTGAGTGTGAAGTTCTAGCCCCATCCAAGCATTAACTGAGACTATATTAAAATCACTTTAACTTGCGCCACCTTAGCAAGTTGGCTCTTATCTCTTACCCTCAGATCTGATCCTCCACCAGGCTTGGAAACCCAATTTAAACCTTTACCGCCTTCTTCAATAAACTCAAACTTAAAAAAAAAAAAAAAACCTTTACCGCCTACAGATCTTGTTCGAGGAGGCCCTATGGAAAGAGCGATTCTTCAACCACTGAGGGCAGCTTCAATTATCAATCCGATTGATCCGCCATCTAGTTCCCAGTGACTCTTGCCAAAAGGAAACATTTATTTATTTTATTTATAAAGTTGTATACAGCGCGAACATGACCCTAGCGGGTATCAGCGCGCTTTACAGGTGATGAGAAATAAGTAACGTGAGAAAAAGAGGTACAATCTGAGAAAAACAGCAAAGTGTAGAAAGTATACCTCAAAACATAAATTCAACAAGGCAAATAATATACATAAGGGAGGAACAGGAGTCCAGGAAATTGGAATGAGGGTAGCAATTTGTTCTTAAGAAGTGATATATCCCCAAAATTCTAATCGTCAGCAGCTAAGTCTAAGCTAAGTCTAAGCTATTAGATGACTCTCAACTTAGAATCGGCTCCACATGCAAATAAAAACTTCGGATTGGAGAATGAATTCCCTACTCATAACAACGAGCCTCTAGCTTTAAACAAAGATCTGCCCTCTGGCTCGTTTCATTATATTGACCTTGGCTTCTGTACACATTTCCAGGTATTACGACAAAAAAGTGAAAATAAGGTTTTCAAAGAGTTAATGCTATTTTTATTTTAAAGGAACAGGAATCTGAGAGGCTCACCGGTTCATGAAAGTAGCATTAAGAGCATGGACAGACACTGAAACATTCTTAGTACCCCAACGATGGACAAGTATCCAAATTTCAAAGATACACATGCACTTCTACAATAAATACATCCCTATACCGAGGAGAAATTGTGATTATTGTTATAGTAGCACATGATAGCATGTTTGTAGTTTTGAATGTTCCTATCGGGATACTCTATCTAAGTAAAGCAACCAGTAAGGCTGAATCAGCTCTTGAAGTGAAGCCAGAACTATATTTAAAAAACTCCAATAGCATATCTCCTTTTTGATAAAGGGTATTGTGTCATAAATTACTTTAAACTGATTTTGTAGGTCATGCAAATAAATCGTAGTAGTAGCTACTCAGAAACGGAAACAGTGTAAGCGCTGGTAGGCAGATTCATCATCTTCACTGTTAGACCCGGGATCCCTGGTTGGCTGAGGTAGGTACCTTAGGCCAAATAGGGACCCTCAGTTCCACATCAGGGAAAGGAAGGACATCTTCTGAGATAGCCCCCGCTCATCCCCTTGGTAGATTGGCACGAGCAGCCAGGCTTATCTTCAAGGCAAATGTGTAAAGTATTTGCAACCACGCTCACAGCAACCCAATGATGACACCACAAACGGACTGCATACGATTTTCATAAAAACTAGTAAAATACATTTTATATAAAATGATATACGATAAGACCACACGATCTATATTCAGCATATGAGTATTTGTAATATTCCTCCTGGCCGGTTGTTAGGCCAGTCAGCCCTTGTAAGTTCTGGCGATATTAATGAGCACTTCTAAACATTCCATTGTAGTCCTAATACAATGTTATGCAGTTTGTAATGCTAGAATCAGGCACTTTGCAATGGAAAAGTAATGCAATGTGTAACGCAACAATTAGGCACTGTGGAATGTAAAAATAATGCAATGTGAAACGCAACAATCAGGCACTTTGCAATGTAAGAGTAATGCAATTCGTAATGCAACAATCAGGCACTTTGCAATGTAAGAATAATCCAATGCGTAACGCAACAACTAGGTTCTTCGTTATGCAGAAATAATGCAATGCGCTAATCAGGTAGTTCGTTATGCAGAAAAAATGCAGTGCGTCATACGACAATCAGGTACTCTGTTATGCAGAAATAAGGTAATGCGTAATACACTCCAGCACCGATCATGGTGCCTTAGGCGGTCTCTCCGCCACTCGTGCTGACTCACAGTCAGCCTCAGTCAACAGTTGCCCCCAACACGGGTATGGTGTAACAAAAAGTGCAGCTTCGCACTCCGGCCCTGGTACTGCCACTCCCTTGGCCAGTACGGGCCACGACATGAGCCGAAGCAGAGGCTCGCGCTGAAGGAATGAGAGAGGCCGAGAACGTTTCCCCAAGCCCGCACCCCACCCCAGGCGTTGACACACGTTACCTGGGGGGTGCGACCTCACTCTCCTCTCCTGTTCCAGCGACTTGGGCCTCCGATGCAATCTTTGTGAATCCGGGGCAGTGGGACTCGGGCCCTCCCTCCACGAGGTTGGCTCGAGGTCCCGCTCTGGCAACGGCGGGCTCGGGCCGGTGGCTCAGCTCCTCCGGGGCTGCCGGTCCAGGCTGCTACTGCTATGAAGATCTTAGGCTGCCACAGGGCACACGGACACAGCATCGCTGAGACTCACTTGAGCTTCGGGTGCACGATCACAAAGCAACCCTCACAAAGGTCTCAGGCTGCACAAAGCACACGCACATAGCGTCGCGGAGACTCATTTGAACTCCGGGTGCACGATAACAAGGCAATCCTCACAAAGGTATAAGGCTGCACAAAGCACACGCACACAGCGTCGCTGAGACTCACTTGGACTCCGAGTGTGCACGTTAACAAGGCAATCCTCGCAAAGATCTCAGGCTCCACAAAGCACATGCACACAGCGTCGCTGAGACTCACTTGGACTCCAATGCACACGATCACAGGACGATCCTCAAAAAGGGTTCAGGCTGCAAAAAGCACACACACACACACACAGCATCGCTGAGACTCGCTCAGACTCCCGGGGCCCACGATCACAAGGGCACTCCTTACTGGGGTCTCAGGCTGCAAAAAGCACACGCACACAGCGTCGCTGAGACTCTCCTGGAAACGTTTGTGTTCCTGAGTTTCTGCAAAGGGGGGCCAGCTCACCTTGGGCCCTTGGGGATAAGTCACTTCAGGATACAGCACAGCAAAGTCCTTTCAAGCAGGGGGACACAGCACACAGCAAAGTCCCTTTAGCCTTTCCTTGGTTAAAACGGCAAACTGCAGGCCAGCCCCAGAACACACATCAAGGGTCAGTCCTTTCCTTCAGTCTCTTCAGTTGTTTCTTCCTTGGCAAAGGTTCCTCTTGACCACAAAGTAGCTCCAGTCTTGTTCAATCTTGATCAAGCCATTCTCCACAGTTTAGGGGCTTCAGCTCTCAAATTTATACCCCTAAATGGCTTTGAAGTCTTTGTGTTCAGGGGGCACTGACCCCTATTCAAACCAGTTATGGGTGCCTTCCTGCCAGTGACACCTTCTTTCTTTGATTAGTGGGGGTCTGGATTCTCAATAACTCAGCAGGAGATGGGAACATTGTTTTATGGCTCCAACCCAGGCCTCTTCACCTCTAAGGGCTCCTCCTCCCCCTACACTCCAGATGCAGGTCAGCCTGTTGCTGTCTCACCTCCTCCACGGGGTCGAGACATTCCCCAGATCCTATCACTTTCAAATCCAGACAGTCAATCCACAAACAGGCAGAGACACACAGAAATGTTCGAGCACAAAAACCCAGCCACTTTTAAAAGAGTGGCTTCTAAACACACAATGCAAAAACCACCCTCATAAAAAGATGTGTTATTACATTGTGAGTTCAGGCATACTAGACTTCACCTCTCCATCTTAAGCCTTTGGTAAGATAGGCTGGAAAACATATTACACAGCCTCCCCACTATGGGCAAGATGGCCTTTCAACAGTGAAAGGACATGGTACACACCTTAGTACATGTCCTACCTTTCACATGCACTGCACCCTGCCCAGGGGGTACCTTGGGCCTACCATAGGGGTGTCTGATGTGCATAGAAAGGGAAGGGTAAGGTCTGGCAAGTGGGTGCACTTGTCAGAACAAGATGGCAGTTTAACAAACTGCGTGCAGGCACTGCAATGGCAGGCCTGAGTTCCCTCTTTCAGGCTACTGATGTGGGTGACACAGTTAGTGCTGAAGGCCCACTAGTAGCATTTGCATTACCAGCCCTGGCACACATAGTGCACTTTATTAGGGACTTAACTAGTAAGGCAAACATACCAATCATGGACAACCAATTACCATTATACTTTATACAGGGAGCACTTGCACTTTGACACTGATCAGCAGTGGCAAAGTGCCCAAAGCATCTAAGTCGGCAACACCATGTCAGAAAAAAAGTCTAGGGGGAAAGCAAAAAGTTTAGGGAACTTTAGCCAAAAAGGGCCAAGTCCTACATTCACCCAATGATGCCAGAAAGAATGAACAAGGAAGTTTCCCACTGGGCGATAATAGGCTGCTTGCAAATAGGTACTGATCGAGTTATGCTTAAGAGCCTTTATCTATTACATTCTATAGGATTCACAACGGGCGATAGCTGCTTCGACACAGCTACACAGAAATGTAAATTCCCTTGCATGAGCCTTGAAGAGAACTTTAAAAACAGGTGTTAACTCTACAGTTCATGATCTCTGCATAAAATCAGTTTTGCCTGTAGATTTTCTTTGTTTTATATTGGTTTTATATCATATATTGTATATCATGGTATTATGTATAACCCTATAATTGCGTACCACGTTTTAGATATCAATAATGTACACAATGAACTAAAATAGTTCCCAAGTTTAACTCCTATCAGATTGCTTTAGAAATAAGGCACCACTCGCTCACTCCCAATCCCCTCCCCGCTCATCCGCTCTTGAATGTGCTTTTGTAGACCATCCGTAGGTCTGCCGACTAAAGCGAGTCTCATCGGTGCCAAGCACCACCTTCACTCAATCTTCCCCCTCCTGTAGGAATGCTACTGCTTGCAATGCTCCCTAGCCTTTATAGGTTATTTCCCTGGCAGATGGTTAGGTAAATGCTCTTCTTCCTATGTCACATTCAAAGTAAAGGTAACAGTTCTTGTTGAGGTAGTATGCACATGTGCTATATTTCTCGCTCTATTTAACATCTTGTAGGAAGGACGCAGCTTCTAGCTCAGTAGTGCAGAGCACAGCTGACCGTGACTGATATTGAATATCTTCTGTCTGTCGCCCGCTGTCCCCCTCAAGTGTGTGTCAACTCCTGTCTCCAAGCAATTCCTTCAGACAGGAGGATTGGTATCATGGTTTTAGTAATTGGAGATTCTTGACTGCGCTCTTTTCCAGAGAGGAGAAAGTACCACCATTTTCCTTGTGAAGGATTTGGGAATGTCTTCTTCCTCCTGTAGGCGAGGCATTGATGGTAAACCACAGAGGGAGAGCATACAGCAGAGTTGGGATTTGCCGTGTTCAAGGTGAAAGCTCTCAGGGCCTGATTCACAAAGGTAAACTTACACCTTGTGTACTTTTAGGATTGTTTGCTATTCACAAAGGGATTTATGAGTAGTATCTTTACGAGTGCGGAGTCTCCACACACAAAAAGATAGGTATTTCAAGGTACTGAGAGTCCACACTCATACAGATCATACTCATAACCAGTGGCGGCTCGCAAATGTAAACTTACACTTTTGTGTAATTGTTCGGTTGTTTGCTATTCACAAAGGGATTTATGAGCAGTGGTGGCTCGCTGAGGTAGTGTTGCCGGGCAGTGGGGCAGGGCAGTTCGGCGGGGGTTGTAAACTCAGGCATACGGAGGTACGGAGTTAAGTAAATATATAAAACAATTTACATTGTGCGCGCTGCAACGCCAACTCGGCGATGCAGCGCGCGCAATGTAAATTGTTTATTTATTTATTTATTTACTTAACTCCGTACCTCCACATGCCGGAGTTTACTACCCCCCAACCTGCCCCTCTCCCGCCCCACCCCACCGCCTCGCAGCACTCCCTCGGCGAGCCGCCACTGCTCATAAATCCCTTTGTGAATAGCAAACAATCGAACACTTACACAAAAGTGTAAGTTTACATTTGCGAATCAGGCCCCGAGTGTCAGAATAATGGATACACTGAGAAATTGAGGCTGCAGGACATACTCAGGGTTCTGATACTCACACAGGCCAATCAGAGGCCTTGCCCAGAAATATAGATTATGTTATAAGATTACAATAGAAATGTGCCTTTTTTATAACCCTAAATAACTAGAATTTCAACAGCAGGGAACTTTGTGCCTGATATACAAGGCTCTTTTGAATTTACAAACCTTGCGATTCGCAAAATCTCAGGGTTTGCAATGGGACTTTTTTCAATTTATAAAAACTTTTTTACTAGTTAGAAAAGTCTTTCCGACTCGTAAAAGGGCTTTTGCAACGCAGTCCTTTTACAAGCCAGAAAGATATGTATAAATGCTTTGTGGCTGCAACTGCAGTCGCAAATCATTCATCAGTTATCAACTCCCGAGTTGGGGTGGTAACTGATTCAAGCTGTCCCCATGTGATAGCCCTCTCTTTGGGAACAGTGTTGGGGCAGCCTCAGGAGGAGCAGGCTGAGATCCAGAGGACCACTGACTGCTGTCCCTGATGAATTCCTGAGCGATAAACATTATTGTGAAGACCCCTTAATGGACATGGGCTGCATTTAAAAATATATTTCCCATGTGAGAATATAAGGAAAGGAAGTTAGCTGCCCCTTGCCGGCCTCTATCCCTCCATTCAGAGCCAACCGCAAAAGCGTCACAAATTGATCTTCCTTATTAATTTTGATTAGGGAGTTTGTTTGTGACCCTTCAAATGAAAAACGTATGATGCCACCCTTTACCTTTAAGTTTATATATCACATCCTAATTCACTAACCAGTTCATGTGTACATCTTTGGTTTGTGAGCTAGAATTGTACTTCATACCATTTGTTGGAGAACCATCAAGTTTGTAGAACGTCGGCCCATTAGGAGGCCCGGGCGCAATTTCAGTTACTCCAGCATAATTTGCGAAATTGTGAAAAATTCACATTACGCTTGTTTGTCACGTCGTGTAAAATTATAGCACATAAACAACGCAAATGTCCAGAACGTTGTCGCTTGTGGTATTAAATCTTTGGTGCTATTTTTAACGCAAAATGCATCCTTGTATCCAAAATGTGACGTGGAAACACCTGTTGCAATGAAAGATAGCACTGAGTGCTAGATCTGCATTGTTTGTAATTTTCCCGAAATTTGTCATTATTTTACAAAACCAAATTACGCAAATATCATAAACCTATTCCTATTAGTTGAAACTAAGCTTATAGTTCAAGAAGATGACCTTTTCGCACCAATTAAGACCGCCTGGTTTAAAAACATAAACGTTTTTTCCCCAGGTAAGCACCACGGTCAGTGATCAGATTGCGTAATCACCTGTAGTGAGTACATCCCTTGTCTCATACTGCTACCACGTGTTCACGGACTTGTACTATCACACAATAGCATGTCTATTTATTGACTCGGAGAGCGCACATCACCCCAAGATGGGTGTCCTTCTAGTTCGACTTTTGCCTCTGAGGTCACAGATCCATCATAGACATTAGTATCACTGCAATGTACAAGGATTCAAACAAAGATTAATTAACATACTCTCCGCATTGACTGTAACTTTGGAATGGTTTATGAGTAAAGACTGTCTCAATATTATTTTTCACTTCTAATTTTGAACTGTGTGGGGCAATGACATTTACGTACACTGTGTGTTTTTTTCCCATGAGGTTAGGGAATGGAATTTTCCACTGACCAATATTATTGCAACGATATACTTGTAGTTACCTGTTCTGAAGAATGGCCGGTATATTTAAAATACAGACGCTGACCCCCAATCGCTATCTGTGTTTTAAATCTAAGAGATCCGCCTAACTGCTAATAAAACAATCTTGTTTGAAAGTTCATGAAGAGTCATCTTTACTGCACACAGGTGGCAGGGAAAACGAGCTGCAAACCACTGTAAATAGTGGATTTCCAGCTGGTTTTCTGAGGCTTTCAACTCCCGACGTCCATTAAGGGGTGTGTAAACACTGGGAGATCAGCGGCAGCCTTAGCAAGCTTTTGTTTTGTGTTTTGGAGGAGGTGGCTTGGGGGCAGGGTGGGGCAAAAGTTCCTCGTAGGTTCTTCTCGCAGGAGGGCTCGGCCCCTCCAAGGCCCCACCCCCATCTCACATGGTGAGATTCTATGGCAGGACGGAGGCGAGGATTATGCATATCTTTCCTCACTTTATTTGCATAGCAGTTCAAAGAAAACGTAACAACACAATCATTAAACAAAAGACTACACAACCCATGAACCATAGAGGGGGTAGTCTCCAAGGCAACTATAGTCCAATCAAGATCACAGTCCATCGAATATAATATTGTGATGTCCCTTCCGCTTCCTCTTTCTTCACTGCTCGTCTGTAAAGTGCATTCCTTACATTCTTGGCTTAATCTGACGTTGTCTTTATTTGTATAGCGGTTTATTGTGCACATTATTGGTATTTTTGCCTTGGTATTGTGTCATAATCCACGCGCAGCAGGCTCTTCGCCCGAGCGCGTTCTCCCCCTCCCAGTGTCTCACGCTGTGCACTCTGCGCACCGTGAGATCCTGTCAGGCGCGTCTGACCCAAGCAAGGCAGCTCCATCGAGCGCTCCCGCCGGTTTTGACGCACGTTTGGGAATCCGGTCACTTCTTAGTGCCCGCGTGATTCCCGACCAACCCTCGCCTGATTCTGACACCGCTACGCGGTGATTTCTCCACACTATCACTGTAGTGTCCTGGTGGTGGAAATTGGTACTGCGCCTCAGTTTATTATAACAGCTTCGGGGAAAGCCCAGCTGTTAGAGCACTGGCGAGGGGGCTGCCTTAAGGATTTTACAGGCGTTTTCTGTGCTCACACCCTCTACTTGCATGTCTTCTTCAGAAGACCATTTTTTCTCCTCCTACCAGGAAGTGGAGGAGGAATGGCCCCCCCAACATCTCTCTCCAGCAGTGGACCAGGCCCTTGTTGTATCTTTAGGCTGTCCGGTTTTAGGTTTAAACCTATAATAACTGATAAAACCCCACTGAAAGAGAAATAACCCTCATCAGTGAAAACATATAAACACTGAAAAAACACCTGCACAACCACAAACTAAATGCCATTCAAAGAAAGGAAAAAGGGAGTGAAAGAGTTGTCATTTTTTTCCTTCCTGAAGGGGCCAATTCAATGTAACTTTGTTATACAAGCTGGCAGTAAGAAAGTCTGGGCTAACATTATTCTGCTTGAGTTTTGTTGTTTAGGGATGCCACTAAAATATTGTTTCTTCTTCCTTTTGTTTTTTCCAGTTCTGTGGTCTTTGGTCTCAAGATGCAGAGTTTAGAAGCATGTTTTAGGTGTTGTTTAATTATTTTAAAAACTGTAGAGAATCAGGAAATATCAAAATCATATTTGATTCTTTCACTGATATGTAAAATGGCTGGTTTCATAAGAATCTTTTCCAATATGTGTTCTCAAATTTACCCACAGAGAATGGGTAAAAACCCTTAATACATCAGCCCCCAGTTTCTAGTGAGTCAGTATTGATAGTAGGCAAATTGCCAACACCTCAGGCTTTAAACATTCAATGCAAGGTATAGTGACAAGTATATGTGAAAAGAGCGCTATCACCAAGCATCTGGGATAGTGGTTAAAACATGACACAAGACTTTTGGAAACATGGAGCGCTGCAAAAAAGGTTCTTTCCAAGTTCAACAAAAGATTGGAATGATATTGTTTGTATTTGCAGTGATTCAGCTATGTAAATGAAAAAGTTGTGTGATGACCTGTCAAAATTGATGCCTGAGCTGAAGTGCTTCCCTGTAAGAGATCCTTGCCACTTGTTAGATGGTATGCTGAAAGCATCTTAACAATCTTCAGAGTTAATGAGGAATTCTGATGACTTTTTAGTCCATTCTGGTGCACTGTTTTCTTATGCACAGGAACTAAAACGCAAATATTTATCATTTTGTGCTTTGTGTGGCATCAACGAAAGAGTCATCCCATCTGTCTCCCTTAGCTGATGGTTCTCAGTCCAAGGGGCTATGAATCCTACATTATCCATGTGGCAACCGTTTACAGAATTGTTGCTGAGTGATGATGCCAAAGGCAAGAAATGTGAGGATTTTTGGTCACGTCACATATTGATAGTGATGTGAAAAAAACTACACTCTACTGCATTCTTAGATTTTTACAGGAAAACATAACTGCTGTAGTGGACATAATACAAACTAGAGTCTGAAAACACCCTTGTCTGCCAAGTGTTCAGCATAATTGGTGTAGATGTGAAACATCTCCTTGAGAGTAGGCTGGGCGACACATTTAGGGACTTTGGCACTGCAAAATGTTCCGTGTTAGAGTGCTTGCCACTTGGTAAGCAAAGCAATGATGAAGAGCAATTCAGGAACTTTTATTTTGCAATGTATGAGAAATGGCTTGCAATGATGCATAGGAATGTTCTTCACCACCAATGGCATTTGAAGTCAATGAAACCTCACTGTGGTACTCTGTTCTAGATCCCTTCTGTAAAGGGGAATTTCCTCAGTAGTTTCAAAAGTGCTGCTTCATTTTTGACCCCTTCATTAACTCTGAGAGCATAGGCGCCCAGATCAGCGAAATGCTGCAGAACCTGCCCTGAGAATTTCAAGGGCAGGTTTTGCAATCTTCAAGTGAACCAGTATTGGCATGGAAAGCTATGTCAGTGGCCGGAGTTAACAAATTGTGTACTGGCTGTTTTGGCGTTGCCCATCTCAAGTGCCAATGTTGAGAGGGCCTTTTCACAGAAGTTTACATGGGAAGGAAAGAGCGCGCACACATGACCAAAGACTCACTGAAGAAGTATTGTACGGTGTACTACAATAAGTTTAATTTTCAAAAATCTATTTGGACCTCATATACACTAAACTTACACTGTCTATATACTATGTGCTATCAGTGCAGAAAGCAAGCAATTATAAAGGCAACATTTTCCATAAACACTGGAAAAACACTGTTTCTGTAGTTTTTAATGGCGCGAAAATGTGTAACCACTGATAACCACTGTTTTTTAAAGGTATTGAAATCACTTGAAAACACTGAAAAAACCCCACCAGAATTTACCAAAAATAGAAACTGAAAACAGGAAAGCCTATGTATCTTGTTGAGAATGGACAACATCTCCGCGGTACAATACATCAATCACCTGGGAGGCCCTCGCTCTCGGGTTTTGGCCAACCTGGCAAAGGATTTCTGGCACTATTGCCTCCAGAGATAGATCTCTGTGACGGCGGAGTACCTTCCCGGACTGCAGAACACAGTTGCGGATTGGAACTCCAGGAACCTCTCCGATTACAGCGACGGGCAGCTAGATCGGGCAGTCTTCCCGGCTTTGATGGACAGATGGGGTCCTTGCAGTCTCGGCCTCTTTGCCTCACGTCTGAACCGTCAACTTCCATGGTTCGGGAGCTGGAGACCGGACCCGGAAGCTTCAGCGGTGGATGCTTTTCTCCAAGACTGGTTGAGGGAACACCCATATGCATTCCCCCCTTCATGATGATATCCAGAGTAGCGGCTCAAGTTCGCCGTCAGACAGCGTCCATAGTCTTGGTCACACCGATTTGGAGGGCACAAACTTGATTCCTGACATTGCTGGAACATTCGTGGGATTGTCCAATACGGTTGCCCTCATTCCCGTCCATGCTCAAGAATCCCCAAGGGGACCTTCATCCTCTTGTGCTCCAGGGGCACTTGCATCTCATGGCATGGAAGATTTCAGGCGACGCTGGAAAGACGAGCAACTTTCATCAGACGCTGCAAACCTCATCCAGCAGGCATGGGCATCAGGTACGGTCAAGAGGTATCGCTCGGCTTGGAGACGATGGCATTGTTGGTGTCTGGAGAGACACGTGGATCCCATGGGGGCAGGAGTTACACACATTCTGAATTTCTTAGCGCAGTTGTCCCATGAGGGTCTGGCTTATCGAACGATTAATTCCTTTCGCTCAGCCATCTCTGCAGGGCTTTGTGAGATTGACGGTAAACCTGCGGGCAAACATCCCTGGATTTGTAAGTTGATGCGAAGCATCCGGCTTTCTAGACCTCCTGGGGTGAATGTATGACATTGTTCTGCATTCTGTCCATCAATTGTTATTTTTGCATTTGTCACCCCGAGTGGGAAGGGTATGCTCAGACGTGAGTCCCTTGCTCTCCATGTCACTGGAATCAGGCTATCCTGGCTGATGAGGGCTGAAAGCCCGAAACCGGTCCTAGGATGCTTGTTTCCAGTCCAGGGAGGACCTGGCTTGGCAGTTCGGGCTGGACAGTTCCCATGGGGCACAGGGTCAAGACTGATTTGCATATGGCTGGGTTCAAACTGGAATGGCATGGTGAGCAAAAAAACGATGGATTTAGGCCCAGATCTCTCTACTGGGGTGAATGTATGACATTGTTCTGCATTCTGTCCATCAATTGTTATTTTTGCATTTGTCACCCCGAGTGGGAAGGGTATGCTCAGACGTGAGTCCCTTGCTCTCCATGTCACTGGAATCAGGCTATCCTGGCTGATGAGGGCTGAAAGCCCGAAACCGGTCCTAGGATGCTTGTTTCCAGTCCAGGGAGGACCTGGCTTGGCAGTTCGGGCTGGACAGTTCCCATGGGGCACAGGGTCAAGACTGATTTGCATATGGCTGGGTTCAAACTGGAATGGCATGGTGAGCAAAAAAACGATGGATTTAGGCCCAGATCTCTCTACTGGGGTGAATGTATGACATTGTTCTGCATTCTGTCCATCAATTGTTATTTTTACATTTGTCACCCCGAGTGGGAAGGGTATGCTCAGACGTGAGTCCCTTGCTCTCCATGTCACTGGAATCAGGCTATCCTGGCTGATGAGGGCTGAAAGCCCGAAACCGGTCCTAGGATGCTTGTTTCCAGTCCAGGGAGGACCTGGCTTGGCAGTTCGGGCTGGACAGTTCCCATGGGGCACAGGGTCAAGACTGATTTGCATATGGCTGGGTTCAAACTGGAATGGCATGGTGAGCAAAACAACGATGGATTTAGGCCCAGATCTCTCTACTGGGGTGAATGTATGACATTGTTCTGCATTCTGTCCATCAATTGTTATTTTTGCATTTGTCACCCCGAGTGGGAAGGGTATGCTCAGACGTGAGTCCCTTGCTCTCCATGTCACTGGAATCAGGCTATCCTGGCTGATGAGGGCTGAAAGCCCGAAACCGGTCCTAGGATGCTTGTTTCCAGTCCAGGGAGGACCTGGCTTGGCAGTTCGGGCTGGACAGTTCCCATGGGGCACAGGGTCAAGACTGATTTGCATATGGCTGGGTTCAAACTGGAATGGCATGGTGAGCAAAAAAACGATGGATTTAGGCCCAGATCTCTCTACTGGGGTGAATGTATGACATTGTTCTGCATTCTGTCCATCAATTGTTATTTTTGCATTTGTCACCCCGAGTGGGAAGGGTATGCTCAGACGTGAGTCCCTTGCTCTCCATGTCACTGGAATCAGGCTATCCTGGCTGATGAGGGCTGAAAGCCCGAAACCGGTCCTAGGATGCTTGTTTCCAGTCCAGGGAGGACCTGGCTTGGCAGTTCGGGCTGGACAGTTCCCATGGGGCACAGGGTCAAGACTGATTTGCATATGGCTGGGTTCAAACTGGAATGGCATGGTGAGCAAAAAAACGATGGATTTAGGCCCAGATCTCTCTACTGGGGTGAATGTATGACATTGTTCTGCATTCTGTCCATCAATTGTTATTTTTGCATATGCATCTAGCAGAGGCAGCAGCCGCCCTTCAGTGAAAAGGTGCAGTGAGTGTGGTGGAATAGAGTCCCTCATATGTATTGTAGTGTGGTGGATTTGTGCCCTGTGGAGAGCAGTGCAGCGTGGTGGAATAGAGTCCCTCATATGTAGTGTAGTTTGGTGGATTTGTGCCCTGTGGAGAGTGGAATAGAGTCCCTCATATGTAGTGTAGTGTGGTAGATTTGTGCCCTGTGGGGAGCAGTGCAGTGTGGTGGAATAGAGCCCCTCATATGTAGTGTAGTGTGGTGAATTTGTGCCCTGTGGGGAGTAGTGCAGTGTGGTGAGATAGAGACCCTCATATGTAGTGTAGTGTGGTGAATTTGTGCCCTGTGGGGAGTAGCGCAGTGTGGTGGAATAGAGTCCCTCATATGTAGTGTAGTGGATTTGTGCCCTGTGGGGAGCAGGGCAGTGTGGTGGAATAGAGTCCCTCATATGTAGTGTAGTGTGGTGGATTTGTGCCCTGTGGGGAGTAGCGCAGTGTGGTGGAATAGAGTCCCTCATATGTAGTGTAGTGGATTTGTGCCCTGTGGGTAGTAGTAGAGTGTGGTGGAATAGAGTCCCTCATATGTAGTGTAGTGTGGTGGATTTGTGCCCTGTGGGGAGCAGTGCAGTGCGGTGGAATAGAGTCTCTCATATGTAGTGTAGTTTGGTGGATTTTTTCCCTGTGGGGAGCAGTGCAGCATGGTGGAATAGAGTCCCTCATATGTAGTGTAGTGTGGTGGATTTTTTCCCTGTGGGGAGCAGTGCAGCATGGTGGAATAGAGTCCCTCATATCTAGTGTAGTGTGGTGGATTTGTGCCCTGTAGGGAGCAGTGCAGCGTGGTGGAATGGAGTCCCTTATGTGTAGTGTGGTGGATTTGTGCCCTGTGGGGAGCAGTGCAGTGTGGTGGAATAGAGTCCCTCGTATGTAGTGTAGTGTGGTGGATTTGTGCCCTGTGGGAAGCAGTGCAATATGGTGAAATAGAGTCCCTCATATGTTGTGTAGTGTGGTGGATTTGTGCCCTGTGGGGACCAGTGCAGTGTGGTGAAATAGAGTCCCTCATATGTAGTGTAGTGTGGTGAATTTGTGCAGAGTGGTGGAATAGTGTTGATATGATTGTGGTGGGCTCGTTTGCCTAGGATGCAGTGCACTGTTGAGGTTTAGTATCCCTCATCTAGCAGGTTAATGTCCCTAGGATGAAGGAACACTGTGGTGAGACAGTGTTACTACGGCATGGAGCACTGTGTTTGGTAACGGTCCTTAGGATACTGCATCGTGTGGTGGTTTAATATTCCTTGCAATGTATTGTAGTGTGGTAGGTTAGAGTTCCTAGTTTTACCTTTATATGTGCAGCTCTTTCTTCAACAATATTGGTGCACAGGCACTGAATTAGCTAAAAATAGGCATTCGAAGAAAGTTCTTTTCATCATACAGCAGTACTAAACACTACACAGGTCAATTTAAGGTACACGCCATTGGCAATGGTAATACCTTCTCCTTGTGCAAATACAACTGCCTGATTCCCTCTTCTTCAGTAAACCCACCCAAGGAAAGCCCCTAATGGCTGGTGCTCAGGGACAGATTGGTACTGCAGGCACTCTGGCATTGACCGAAGGGCCGATGTCTCAGTGCACTCTGTGGGCCATTTTCTTTCCCTTTCCCAGTCCATAGAGAGCACTGGATAGGGAGAGGAAAGCAGCCTCGCTGGGCAGCCATTCAGCGATTATCAGCTGTGGCCTCTCCTTGAACCCCTGCCCTGCCAAGCAAGCAATCACGCTGATGGTGGGCTGGGTAGTGGGTGATTGTGTGCCAGAATCGGCCTCCCTGGGGGCAGGAGTTGCTCAGACCAGCCATTTTCACCTCGGCCGCCCTGGGGCCCATGCAGCCCAGAAACAGTGTTTGCATTCGACACCTCGCCCACAGCCCTTCTCATTCAGGGCATAGTGAGCGAGGAAGAATGGGTATAGTTTGGGGGCCTGGTGATGTTGGGAACTCGCACCATATTCACCTCAGCCCCATGGATGGTCCAGCAACTGTGGTTTGTGATTTATCCACTCCCCTGCCAGGCTATTGCCCTTAGGCAGTGGAGGGCTGGGGAGGGCTGAGAAATTTAGTAATAGCAGGGACCTCGCTGTTGTTTGGGTGCTCCTGCGTTGGCGGGCTGGAGAATAATTTTGTAATTGAAAGGGGCCTCTCTGTTTTTCAGTTGCTCAACTTGTAGGCCATTGTCACCTTGCCCTGTGTCCTTCCCAAGAACAATATCCTCCCACTTTCATGCCTTGTGTGTGCATAGGCATATGTGGCCTAACAGCAGAGATGGGGAATTAGGTTTGAGTCCCAGAGTCTGCTCAACATCCTGTGATTCTGGGCAGACCACTTCATCTCCCAGGCCCTTAAATAAAAATCTGATCTGGGGGTGCGTGGTCTCGCCGAGCAGCAAGATGGCCCCTCGTTGACAGGGCTCTGCTGGCTGAGAAATAATCCGACCAACATCCTGCCTTAAAGTGGACCAGCGTCGCCGGCTGCCCGGGCCACAAGACTGCCCATCAGACGCTGCATCGGATTGAGCCCTTTGTCCTGCCTGCCGGACCCCTGGAAGTCACAATCCGAAAGATGAGCTGGGCCGGCCCGGCCACGAGGGAGAGGCACCGGCGCAAGGCACCGGTCTGGTCGGGCCCCTACGGTGACCTGGCACTTCGGCCAGAGGCTGAGGGCGCTGCGGTGCCTCTCTGTAGCCTGGACATAAGTGCTGCGGCAATCCCCTGCCCTGGGTTGAAGGCGGTGTGAGACTCTGCTCCTGGCGGCGGGCTGGATGGTGCCATTACCCACCGGACTTTACTGGCGACTGAACACCAGACAGCCAGATCCAGTAAGCTGTGTGCCGTGGCTAGACATTGAGCGGAGTGGACTGTAGCTGTGCACGGGTAATTTAATGAGGCGCAAGTGATCGGGCCGTTGGCCACGCCTTCGCGCCACCAGACGTTGACTGTCGTTTTTTGAGCCTGCTGGGCGGGGAGCGGCTGAGGCCTGCGATTCCGGGCCTGCTCCGGGCCCTGAGATCGATGCTGGAGCTGAATGTGGACATGCAGCCGACGAAGTGGTGAGAAGTGGAGTGGTGAGTGGCCCTGCATGACCGGCTGCATGCGGTTGTTGACTGAGGCCTAGTCTGCGCCCGCTAAGAAGTGTGAGACGGGCCTGCTGGGGGAATCCGCCTGAGGAGACGCAGCTTAATTACATGTGGGGTAGATTGAGATTTTAACTGCCACCCACACCCGCTCGGCCCTGCGTGACAGGCCGCAAAGGGATTCCTGCTGAAGAAATGCGGCCTAACCTGTATGCGGGGCTGACTGAGGCCTGAATCGCAGCCTGCGCCTGCTGAATACAGTGAGCTTGCCACTGGAGGTACCTGGCCGAGGAGACGCGGCCTAACCTTTTTGAGCAGCTGGTGTCGTTGGTGCGTCAGGTCTGAAAAACACGGCGTGCCTCCCTACCCACATCGGGCGTGATCGGCCGGCTACCCCGTCCCTCCGGCGGGGCCCCGTGTCGTCGCATTATTGTTCCCACGCATTCCTCCTGGCATTGGCCTGCTGCCAGCCTTGCCGGGCTGATGGACACATTGGTCTGGCCGTGACCGATCACCAGTGTTTGCTTCTGCACTAGACCCTCGCTAACGGTACCAGGCCACTGACCGGATTAGCACTACACCCTAATGTTTGACTTCCTGGAACTGTTATGAAACACCCCCTTGCGCCCGTCTGAACAGATAAGAGTGCGGAATATTGCACATCGTGCCGGTGCCACCTGCTGCTTTGGTGGGGCCCTGCCACTGTGTAACAACGATCTTATCTTGTTAACACAGGCCTCTACGCCTTCACAAATATGGGGAAATCGGACACCAAGCAATCCAACATAAAGAGCAGACACCAGCCCTGTTCACAAAGCAGTTCTTCGAGTACTCTACGGAGCCCTTCCTTCCTTGGTATTGAATTACTTGGAACCAGAACAAAGTTGGATGATTCTCCTTTCAAGTGTCCTTCTCATGCTGTTCCCCAGACACAGCTTTTGTGTAAAGTGATATTTCTCAAAGCAGGTAGCACTGGGGCAGTGGTATTGTCTCCAAATGGGAGGAGCCATAACACAGACTCAATGAAGTATGATGTTTCTGCACCTGTCAGTCATCAGCACAACTAAAGCAGGAATTCAAGTAATATGTCTTCAGGAAACCTGGTCAAGAAAACCTCTTTACATACCCAATTTTAAAACTCATGAAATCCGTGCAACCGTGAACCCTTTGGGCCATCCATTGAGTGGGCTGGTAACATAAGTCCACAGTAATACTAATTTGAATAGTTTCAGAAATCACACAAAAACAGATTGTTTGCTAACAATGGTCGTAGAGGGTCCCAGGTGAAAACAAATTCTAGTAGTAAATGTCTATCTTCCACCCTCAAGAGTGAACAGCAAGAAGGATTTGCAAACTGTTCTAGATGAATTGGAATTAACTCTTGATTAGAAGGCCTCAAATATAGTAATTGTAACTGTACTATTTGTCCAACGTCCCTCCACCACCGAGGAAGGCTTCCCAGATTTAGCCGTGAATATACCTGAACCAATTATGGGAAGCTGCTAGAAAAACCCAAGACCAAAATTCATGCAATGTGTGGACTCTTTATAGATCTAGCATGTTGTGCTCTAAACGGAAGATTCATGTCTGATCAACCGGCAAACCCTACCTTTAGCTCGGCAAATTCTCAAATCATTATTGGTTTCACTCTTTTAAACTGCACCTCTTTGTTTATGTGTCAAGATTATCAGATAATTTAAAGAAAGTGACCACAATCCACAGCAGATAACTTTGGCTTTTAATTATTATATCAAGAGACCATATGATCGGATTCTAGAGGGTATCAGTAATTCCACCAATCTAAGAGCAATTAAGTGGAATGCTTGTTTTAATTAGAGATTGACATTATTGAGTAAACAAAGCTTTATATATATCTTTTTTTAAACCATCTATTAACTGGATTTACGAATGGGAACATTTGTTATACAACATATTTTATTTCTTCTAACATTTGACAATTTTTGCAAAAAGAAATCATCAGAAAGTATTAAGAGGAATACTAAAGAACCCAGGATCTGGACCGAGAGACCTTGTGACAAAAAATTAAATGAGACGGTTTTGGCATGAAATCCAAGAGCTACTCGAGATCATAAGATATGGCCTGGGCAAAATTGCATCACTCTATCAAATCCCCTACTGGAGATGATTTTGGAACATGGTTGGATGGGGCACCAAATCCACAAAACCAGCAACAGATTTCTATGTACCTCATGAGGACTGGAAAAAGCACATGGGAAACTTATATGAGTGATGTAGCTCCAGTCCCTCTGACCCACCAAGTTATCATAACACTGACCTATGGATCACCAAGGAGGAAATAAAGGTGTTAATAAGGAAATCTCGCCCTTCGAGAGCTGCAGATCCAAAGGGGATACCTATTGATGTGATTAAAGGCGACCTTCTGCCCTGGAGCAAGCTAATATATGTTTTGTTCATGAAGATTTTGGAATCAGGAAACTTCCATCCCTCCTGGCGAGGGGCTATCCTACACCCACTGTACAAAAAAGGTTCAAAGCAGTGCCCAAGCAACTATTGTCTTATTGCTTTGTTGGACGCTGAAGGGAAGCTTTTTGCAAGGTTTTTATGTGATAGTTTATCATGATGAGTGGCCGATTTTAACTTAAGTCCCATGGAGTAATCTGGATTCAGGCAAGGATTCTCGACCGCTGACAATATCCTTGCGTTAAAACTACTGGTCGACAAAACCCTAAAAAGAAAGATCCATTTACATGCTTGTTACATTGATTATTCATCTGCGTTCGTTAAAGTTAATCGACAAAAACCCTGGGGGAAATTGCATAAATATGGGAACAGCCCCACCATCTTACATTTTTAATATCTCGCTATGATAAAACTTGGCTATAGTTTAGGCTATCAAAAATGTCTTGCCGCCAAAGATAACTACAGCCAAGAGATTGAAACAGGGATGCATTTTAGCGCCAATACTCTCTTCACTGTACATAGCGGATTTATCAATTCTTTTAAATGTTCCAGAGGTATTGCTCTCCAGGTTAGGAGGAAAATCAATTAGTTACTTGGCATATGCCTGTGACATTATCTTATTTTCATTGACCCTGTCGTGACTTCAATCACAGTTACACAATTTACAAAAAATTAATGTCGAAAATGACCTAAATATTAATCTTAGTAAAACAAAGATTATGATCTTTGGGCAAGCCTGGAAACATGTTAAATTAACAATCAAGGACAACACTTTGGAAGAAGTACCACCACATCATTACTTAGGCTTAACGGTTGATAACAGACCAAGCTGGATAGGTCACCTTTCCAACTTAAAAGCAATGGCCCAGACATTCTCACTTTAAGTTCAAATATTTATGAGAGCGCACAGAGGACATGTGGTCTGTGAGTCCTTAAGGGTGCTAGAAACAAAACTAGTACTCTGATTTGCAATGAGGTAGCCAACGACCAAGATGTGGGCCTGGGGCTGAACTTGGCTTCTGTTAATAAAACAATTGTGGAAAACAATTCACTGCCATCTGCAGATCTCATAAGAGGCGGTTAATCAGACAGTCTCTTTGGAAGAATACAAGAGCTGCACATTTACTGACATTGCAGAAATATCAGAATGCTCATTATATGAAGGAATCCTATTCTAGATTAAAACAAGAATATTTAGCATCTAATTTGAACCCAGGATGCAAACAAAAATACATGAGATTTCGCTTCCTGTTGATACCAATAGCTCAAATTGAGGGGTCTTGGAACACTAACTGTTTACCCTCAAAGGCCTGCCACTAGTGCAACTACAAAGAAAAGTCGATTGAGCGCTTACTTTGCTAGTGTCCTAACTTACTAGAGCTACTAAAGAAATATTTGAAAAAAGCATTTGATATAATTAATTGTAGATCTATCAAAGAGGCTGTTAAGTACTGCTTTTCCGCTACAGATTGTCAATTTATTGGGAAACTAACTACATTTTTAGATTATGCTTATTGTCATCTTAAGAAAGTGTGATCCAAATGCTGCTCTTATGGAATATTTGCAGATATGTTCGTGATTTTAATGTTTTTTCTCTATTGTGATGAGTACTTTAATATATTTTATACAATAAAGATTCATTTATTCATTCAAAGCAGGAATCAGGGACAGACAAAAGGACAGGCCTAACCTAGGAATTTACTCACTTTACACACCATGAACTTAAGTCATACCCTCACCCCTATCACCAACCACATAGCAGTTATCAGGAAGAACTAATTAGCAGCCCTCGATAACAAAGCACTCACAAAATTTCTAAAGGTAGCCCTGTCTCCATCCTCCTAATTTCAGTGGCTGGATCGCCACCGTCCAGCCAGGTGAATGCAGGCCGTACACTTCCACTGTCTGCAGAAGCTGTCTGTCGAGGGGCCAACTCCGCGTGAGACTCATTGAAAGAACATGGGGCAGGGTGGGAGAAGACTCAACGACCAAGTCCCTTTATGTCTCCTCAGCCTGAAGGATATCAGCGTTCCAGAAGGAGTCTGCAGGAAGAGGACACAGTATACTTTGAACAGGGCCCCTTTAATTGGAGGCAGGAACCTGAAGAGAAACAACGTCAGGATGACGTCGACGAGAGCTGGCCATTAGAGAGACGCTAGCAGGAGGAAGAGGAGGAACCTGGAAACGTTGGCGCGAGCTGGAGAGTCGAGGAACCAAAGGAGCAGAGGAGTCCGAGATGGAGAGACCGGACCTCGCTGCAATCCCTCTACATGAAATTGGTACCGACGAGAGAGCCAGAAGGCCTCCAGGAAGGTGTTGCGCCGGACCACGCTCCAGGAGGAGCGTGGCTTCAATAGGTACGAGAGCGCATTGCAGGGTGGGTGCGGAGGAAGCCTGTTGTGTATCGCTCTTCCCCATATCCCGCACATACCCCGGACTCCCTGCACTATCACCCGCCTAGGATTGTGTGTGGCTCTGCACAGGTGGTCCTTCACTCCTTTTTCTCTAATACATTTATTGATTTCTGAAATCATCACGGATGCCATATTCTTTCTTTCTTTTCTCCTTATACCCCTAATCATCGAATCCTTCATGAGTATCAAGACCCAGGTAAAGATAAGGAACATGCTAGGGGGCACCCTTGCTGTTGGACCAAGAGAAAAGAGGACAAGAAGAATCTATTCCCCAGAGATGAACTATCCCACAACCAGTCCCGAAATAGAACGGAGATAAGACATATTATACCCACCTATATAGACTGGACTAAAACCAGTAGACGAGACATTAAAATAATAAAGATTCGCCTTCAAATATCCATCTGTCTCCTCCACTCATTACCCGCTATTACATTGTCCTTATCCTCCATCTTCTGCTATGCCAGGTCAGGGGTATCTAAAATGGATTCTACTGTCATTAGCACTCAGGTTCACTCACACACATAGTTCTGCCACTCTCCATGTGCTATGCGCAAACATTCAACATATGCTTAGGATGCCTGCACATGTTTTGGGGCATACACTTGGAGCAGCTTAATATTGGCTCCACCCTCACACGTCACCTATTTATGTTGACTTGTGCAGATTGACACTTATTTGATTTCGTGTGGTCTAACATTCTAATAAACAAATGGGATTTCAAATGTATTTCTGAAATGTTCCATGCTAAAAACCTAATAGAATCATTTAATGTGTGCATACTAATGTTGAAGATTTTAATAAATATGTAGTTCTCATTCATAGCTATAAGAATTTTGTAAGAGATAACACAAATGTATATGTATTCATGATTAATATGCCACATAATATTCTATATATGTACTAATTGTGAATGTGCGTGCGCTTATATTCAAATGGCAAATGCACTTTAGCTGCTGTGCTAACCTAAAATAATGAAAGGTCTCTAGTTCCTGATTTTAAATGTTTATCTTTCATGAAGAATTGGCTTGCTTGTTTATTCTCTCCTCAGCAGGTGAGGATACAAGGCTTCTTTAGTTAGTGAAACGCATCGTTTATTTGTAGCAATAGTAAGATACGGGAGGAAACTTTTGGCAAGAAGATGTGTTAACGAAGTGGGAGACGAGTTCTCACGTCCAAGAAGGGATGTCCAAGGTCGATTGATTGTACCAAACTGAAGGCCTGGGAGAAGAGCTGAATGTTGCCAATATTGTATTGAGGAAATGGAAATGTACTGGAGAAGATGACGCTGGATACCTTGAATACTTTGTGTGATAATAGGTGTTGTATTGTTAGCTAGAGAGTACAGACCCTTAGGATTTTACGAGGTGCAGAAGTGTGGCTTCATGCCATACTTCCTATAGGCTTAGAGTACTTTACGCAAGACTCCATGATGCTAACACATGTTCCTTGCATACCTTAGATCAATTAGAATGTTTCTATTTAGGATAGAGCAGGATAAATTAGATTACTTTAGAACTACTAATGACTCTGCAGGAGGATTGAATCTTGCAGCTTAATCTTCAGATCCTCTTCCTCATCTTTTGTACTTCAGCCACAGTTTTCCTGGTGTGCTTCTTATTGTATAGGCTGAATTTCATTAGGAGATTCAGATATATTCTTGAGATAATATATTTTTATAATATGTTTCTGAGACTCATCTATATCAGTCTGTTTCCTGAGTTTCTAATAAAATCCTTTAACTCCATTTAGTAGTCTTGTCTTTATTGCAGGACTAGCTTTGTTTAAGTGTTATAGTCATTGAAAGTGATGCCAACTCCCTCTTACCGCTCATGCAACTAATAAAAGGTTCACCGACCGAAAAATCAACAAGTTTGGAGCTTTAGTAGATGGTAGCGGAGCAAGGATCGTGAGTTCTTGAAGTAGAGGGAGGTTGAAAAGTTATCCTAGACTAGGTCAAAGCCAAACCCCTGTCCCTAGAGTCTATACAATGATTTGAAGGTGATGGAGCAGGTAGAGAAAATTTGTGTATACCTCCTCTATTTTGCATGAGAAAACTAACTATATAATCTACTGATTATAATTTTACTAACTGAGTGCAATGTGAAACTAAATCAACCATTTACATACACCAATTACGCGCGGGAAACTGCTATTTGCATGGCAAAATAACTCTAATAACTAAAATCTGTACGCATATTAATAGTAGTACATGTGGTAATAGGAAATTGCATAATTTATGTTGCTTTTGTGACGTTTGCATTCTCGTGGAGGACCGTAAAGGTAAATATTATTGCTTTAAATGTCGCTATATGCTAGGAAAATACTAATACATAAAAGGATTAGTGAGAGATTAACATTAGAATCTTCATTTCTTTGTATTAATTATTCTTTTGTGTTTGTTTCACTTAAGTTGACATTCGGGCCTACCTAAATTTGGCGTCCAAAATGAAGTTCAGAAGTGGCCACCGTCTCGTGGGCGCGATGTCTACTGCGCAGACTCGGATGGCTCCGTGAACTTCCTGACAACATCGGCTCAACATATCCCTGATCAAGGAAAGGATCTTGGTGGACTGCCAAACTTCAGTCAGTAAAAACTGGTCTAAATGAACAATCAGAACATGCAGGCAAACCTTAAACATTGTTGCATAAGGGGAACATAAGTTACGGAAATGAACCAGCAAAATTCATGAGAACCTAATAGAATAAAAATTGGACGTTTTCCAATCAGCCAATCACAGCTCTTCGTCGCCTAAAATTGTTTCATGTTATCCCGAAATTTATTATAAAAAGAGTAGTAGAATAGGGAGGGGCCTGGCATTCGGCTGTTTCGATGACTGCACACCCTCTTTGACCCCACAGGCGATGAGAGATGCTTGCACGATTTCTGGTCCTTTGGAGAACTTTGGGACTGTAACGTGCTGAGCAAAGAACTTTGGACTTTGAGCTTTGGCCTGCTATATTTGGACAATTAACGGCTAAATTCGGTTATGCAGAGCCAAATGAATTAGAGAAAATCCTGATAGCAAGATTAGGTAAATATAAATGTCCTGCGATCTGTATTAATTGACTAAATTTCTAAACTTTGATTAATCATAAATGTTAAAGCTAATTGAAAATAATATTTAGATAAACAAATATTGAATAACAGAAATTACCAGTTTCTGGTTATTCAATTAAGAGAGTAAAGGATTCTGAGTTTTAAATGTATTTTAGCTGGTTCTAAAATCACCATCAACCAATCCAACTAATTGGTCCAGCGACCAAGTGGTGGAGTGCCTTGATGTTTAGGATTAGGAATCTACAGGTGACGAGTGCTAATGTATATTCTGTAAAATAACTTTTTCTTCCATATAGGTTATAAGGTACTCCCCACATGTCCAGCGCTTGAATTATTCATCCCTCCTGTGTGCAGACTTGTGAATGGAGACGTGTGAGTGTTGGTGTTATGGGCCCCACCAATGACTGCGTGTATGAGTTAGTTAGTGTGACGACGGGTCTGCGACGCAGGGAGGATAAGTGTGTGTATCTATATATTTTGCTCTTTCGCCCCGATCTCGCGCTGGATCAAAGGCTCAGCGAAGTTCCAGCGGTTTGGAAGAGAGTAGTGTAGGAAAGTGGGTTTCTGTTGCAGTAACCCCCCCACTTTTTGCCAGACTACTGATGCACTTTTTCTTGGTGTGCCCTGGGTCCCTGCCAATCAGGTTCCCAGGGCCTGTGTTCTTTCCCAAAAACTAACCCAATTGGCATCTCTGGCCACAGGTAAGCCCCTGGTAAATGGCACCACAGGTACCCAGGGCACTGTGACCAGGGAAGACCTCTAAGGGCTGCAGCACTTATTGTGCCACCTTTAGAGGCCCTGTACCCTGACACTCACACACTGCCTTTGCAGGCTGTGTGTCTTGGTGCAGAACAAAGTGAAGAGTCGACATGGCACACACCCCTGGGTGCCATGCCCACAAACCACTGCCCTGGCATACATCAGTCAGTGAGTGTTGGTGTTATGGGCCCCACCAATGACTGCATGTGTGAGTGAGTTAGTGTGATGACGGGTCTGCGACGCAGGGAGGATAAGTGTGTGTGTATATATATATTTTGCTCTTTCGCCCTGGTCTCCCGCTGGATCAGTTTTTCTGGTAGCAGAATGATGGTTTTATTGCATTGGTTTGGTGACTATTGCTTATAGATTTGATCACTGCTTATTGATTTCTTATTTTTGGATATTGATTATTGGTTGCGGATGTTTGGATGAGTATGGGTTTATGTATTAACACTCTATGTTGAGTCGCGTTGAGTTCTATGTTGTTTTTGAAGACTTCTGGGATGTAGGAAGTCAGATGCCTTGTGGCGAATGTAATGATTCCGTAGTAGGGCAGAGGTAAGCGCTGCTCTCGGGAAAGACGGAATTATTGTTGCCCTGTAGGTACACGGGGAAAACGTGTAACAAATGAAGTTGCACGACGCATTGTCTGGGTTCGATTTGGTAACATCGCCGTGTGTTACTGTTAGGGGACATTTCTGTGTGAAAGAGGTGTATGGGTAGCGAAGGCCACCTGTGAAATTTTGGTCTTAAGTACCAGGAGTCCACGTGAACTCTGATTACGCTTATCATTGGAAAGGTAATAGGTGTTTCCTAAGCTTGATAGAAGGATAAAGTAGATGCTACTTTATTAGCGAGTGTAATAATTCTGTAGTAGGGCAGATTGTAGCGCTGCTCTCGGGAAAGACAGAATTCTGTGTGAATGAACTACTTTTCCATATGAAAGTGTATGAATGAAATCGCATTCGACTCAACTGTGAAACTCTGGTTTTATTTCTCAGGAGCCGAGCTTCTCCAACTAGGTGTCTTATTTCCAGAGAAACGGTTAGTTAATGCTTGCTAGAAGGGTAAGGTAGAGGGAAGTGCTACTTTATCGACGGATGTAATGATTCCGTAGTAGGGCAGATTGTAGCGCTACTCTCGGGAAAGACGGAATTCTTGTGAAAAAGGTCAATACTATCCCTTTTGTTAGCAAAACAGATAATGGTGGCATTTTTACGTCTTTACTAACAGAATTTGAGTAAGGAAGTGTAAGAGAAAAGTTTGCCAATAAATTTTGTAAAGGAGGGGTCAGCAGAAGCAGGAGTAGCGAGAAAGCTGACGTCAGAAAGACCGTGCTAGGATTGGCCAGCTGTAGAGTGACAAAAACGCACAGGATTAGTGCGTTGGTGTGAGTCGCTCTGGGAGTGGAGAATTACAGGGTGACGTAGACGCTCCGGATTGGTGCGTTAGTGTAAGTCGCGCTATGATTGGATAAGACAACAGAATAGTCGTAGGAAAAATCTAGCGATACTAAGAAGAGAAAATTATGTATTACGATCCACTAGAAAAAGAGAAAAAGTCCTGGTTTTGAAAAATTAAGAGCTTTTTTAAAAAGGACAAACCGATTGTGACTAGAGAGGGACAATTGCTTCCTCAACCGAAATCGCCCGCATCCTTCATGGTTGCGAAATATGGATATCACACATGTATTTGGTTAGACAATTGGGCAAAGTATACTAAAGATGATGGAGTTTTAGCATTTCCAGAACATGGTTCGTTCAATTTAGCGGTATTGAGGAATTTAAGAGAAAGAATGATGAAACTAGAACCGAGACATAGACCTACTCAATTTGAAGCATTGACAGAATGGGAAGATGAGATGTATGACAGAGAACGGCAGCGGAGTGGCTGAAGGTACAAATATATGTTTGGTAGGTCGTATGGACAAGAGAATCATGATGATAGAATGAGGATATGGCGAAGTGCAAATATGGCTGATGGGATGTTCCCTATGAGAAGTGCTGAAGAGACTAGTAGTAGAAAATGTACAGAGAAAATAAATAATACAGGACCAGAAGGTTACAAGTATGGTGTGCATGAGTTGAAGGATGATGTTCTTGAGGACATGCTTTATAAAACTCCACCCCCGTACCAACAAAATTCCACAATATTGACACGAAGTGCCCCAGTAAAAGAATCACCACAGAATATAAAATGTAAGTCAATACCACATGAAGTAGGAAGAAATAATCCCTTTAGAGAAACAGAAAATATACAATCTGGTAAAATGGCTAATGAGAATTCAGCTGAATTAGCAAGGACTACCTTAGAATTAACTGAAAAGATTAGGGAATTGACTAAAGACATGGAAGCTGTAACTGTTCCTGTAACAATAGGACCTGTAATGCCTATTTTTGATAAACAAAAGGATAGTGAGAATTGTCTGACGATTCCTTACAACAGTAACAAAGAAAATGAAATGCAAAGAAGAGGTTCAAGAGAAAATCCATGGGGACAAGCGATAGGTATTTCTGAACAAAGTACTCCTAAAAACTTGACAGTAAACCAGAGTCTAGTGAATAGAGCAATAATGACGACAGCATCAGTACCAGGATCACCAAAAAGTTTAGAACAACACGAAATGAAATGATTCCTGTAGGTCCTACTTCTGATGAATTAAGTGAATGGTTAAGGAGTTTACAGCAAAAAGATGCTGAACCTCGATCTTTAGATGTGTCCAAATTAAAAATAGTATTAGAAGAATTAATAGTAGGAACCATTTCCACAGAAAAGTTAAAAGCTTATCAGGATGAAGAATTGATGTTTTTATGCAAAAGTATAACATGGAGAGCAAGAAATTTACACAAAAGACTCGAAGAAGTAGCCAGTGAAATGGGTATTGACTTTGAAAATGTAAAGTCATTGCAAAAACCATACAGAGTAGACTTTTCTGAAAAAGATATTGAAAATTTGAATACTGCAGGACGAACAACTTAGATTAAAGACTTAATTACTTTACTGAGAAAATGGGGCGATGTAGACAAATGGAAAAGTAGATGGTTTCGAAAACGAGCCGATGCAACGGACAAAACGTTTGCAGCTTATCCAGTAAGAGAAAAATAAAAGGTAGTGACTGAATGTCCTATCAGAGAGATTCCAGGTGGAGGCTATGTACATGTCCCCTGGACCAGATAAGATATATTATCATTCACCAATGACTTTCCTAGCTTGCGCGAGAAGCCGGTTGAGTGGTGCAGGTAGACAGGTTTGTAAAATTATCAAAAGTTCTATGGATTGATTTGAATAGTTTATCTGACATAATCGTACCAGCAGACCTATGGACTGAATGTAAAATTACAATAGGTTGGCCTACTCAAGAATGCCCTAGAGATCCAAAAATAGGTGCCCTTGATCCAGAAGTAATGATAAAATATGAGCAAGTAGTTACCTTTCTGAAAAATAAAGTGCCTCCTAAAGAAACTGATTGGGTAAAAATTGATAGAACTCATCAAGAAGTGAAAGAGTCTGTACACGCATACTATGAAAGGTTGATACTAGCTTTTAAGCAATACCGTGGTGATGACAATTTAAGTGAAAAGGATTTGAGTCATTTTGTATATCGATTTGTGTATGGCTTGCGTCCTGAAATAAGTGAAATGATTAAACAGCATACGGTAGATTGGCAAAATAAAAAGATAGATGAAGTACTGAGACATGCAAAATATTTTAGCGATGAGATTGAAGCAAAGCAGCGTAAATTAAAAGAAAAAGCCATGTGGGCTCAAGTAAAATTGGCAGAGAGACAAGAAGCTCAATTGATTGAACAAGCAAATGGTACGAACATGAGACAAAAACCCAACATTGGGAAAGGGAAAGGACAGATTAGTCTAGATGAAGCTAAAAAGAAATGGCCATGTCATAATTGTGGAAGAATAGGGCATTGGAGAACCGAGTGTAAATTTCCCCCAAGTGCTAATGGTGATAATGCATCATTGAATCCACAGGTGCAGAATGAGGTGAGTGGTCAACCGCAGCGACAGCAGCAGGTTGTTACCCAACAGTGTCAGGCGCCAAAACCACCTTTTCCACAGAGCGTAAATCCTCAGAAATACGGTAATGAGACAGGATTCTACAACGAAGAACAGGTAACTAAGCTGCCGCGTGCTAGTGCTGTTTCGCAGTATTGGCTAAAACGCGATGAGAGTGAGTCAGAAGAAAGCTATTGACGGTGCCAAGGGGAGGAAGAAGAGTGCGTACTTGGCGCAACTCTAGAAGTAGACCAGACAGGCCCTTTTGTGGATGGAAAGGTAAATGACGAAAACATTACTTTCCTAGTAGATACTGGTGCTACTCGTTCAACTGTTAGGTCAGCTGATGTTAAAAATCTTCCTCTCTCGGATGAAATGATCCAAGTAGTTGGAGTATCCAACAGACAGATAAAAACGTATCTCACTGAACCAGTTGAAGTTAACATAGGGAAATTTTCTAAAATGCACCGTTTTGTCGTGTGCGATTCAAGCCCTGTAAACTTGTTAGGGAGAGATTTGCTGTGCAAAATGAATTGCACAATATTCTGTACTCCTGATGGAATAGCTTTTGAGACTCCTGATGAGGAAGTACTGTACAAAATGACAATAGCTAATATGGAACCTGAAGTTACCGAGGCATTTGCTGTATTTGACCCCGAGGAATTGCCTCAAGAATTCAAAAAGACAGTAAAAACGGAGGTATGGGATTTCACAGGAGAAGATGTGGGATTAATGAAAAATGTAGATCCCGTAAAAATTGCTGTAAAAGAAGGAGTAAGTTACCCAAATATTCCACAGTACAAATTGACACCCGAGATAATTGCAGGAGTCACTCCTATAATAGAGAAAATGATTAAGCAGGGTATTTTGAGAGAAATAATGAGCAGTCCATGTAATTCACCAATTATGGGTCTGAAAAAGCCTAACTGAACTTTTAGAATAGTACAAGACCTGAGAAAAATAAATAAAATTATTGTATCATGTTGTCCCATTGTACCAAATCCATCTGTGATTTTGTATCAGATTCCTCATGATGTAGAATGGTACACAGTGATTGATTTGTGTCATGCTTTCTTTTCCATTCCATTGCACCCTGGCATCCAACAGATTTTTGCGTTTCGGTTTGACGAACATATTTTGGCATGGTGCCGAATCCCACAGGGGTATACAGAGAGTCCCTCGATATTTAATCAGATATTGAAAAAGTCCTTAGAAGATTTAAAAATGCCTGAAAGTTCAGTATTAGTCCAATATATCGATGACCTGCTTGTGGCATCGAGAACTCGAGAAGCTTGTCCCCATCCAAATTGCAATTCTGTCAGAAAGAAGTACAATATTTAGGCCACAAAATTGAAAAAGGATTGAGAAGAGTAACCAGAGATAGAATCAAGATAATAAAAGGAATGAGAGCCCCAATGACTCAAAGAGAAGTGAGAATGTTTCTTGGAATGGTTGGATATTTTCGTCAGTGGATAAGCAATTTCTCTTTGATTGCAAAACCTTTGGTACGCTTGACAAGGAGTGATGTAAAAGATCCCATTGAATTAAATAAAGAAGAGTTGCAGGCTTTTAAACAATTGAGAGATAGTGTGTGTGAAGCATCAGCACTTGGCATGCCATACTATGAGAAAGAATTTGAGCTCTACTGCAGCGATAGGAATGGATGTGCACTTTCTGTGTTAATACAAAAACACAGAAAATTGCGGAGACCGATTGCATATTTTTCAGCTATATTAGACCCTGTAGCTGTAGCATTGCCTGGTTGTTTGAAAGCTGTAGCAACTACTTGTAAGAGTCGGGAACAGAGTGAAGGAATTGTGATGGGATTTCCTGTGAGAGTGTTTGTACCTCATGATGTGGCAATCCTTTTAACATGGAGCCGCACTCAGTCCATGACGCATAGTCGACTGACTAAATACGAGAAAGTCATCCTAGGTGCAACAAATGTGAGCCTTGTGAGATGTCTGAATGTGATCCCTTCAACATTGGTACCTGATGCTGAGAATGTGGAAGTCAGAGATGACGTGGATCATGACTGTTTGGAAGGGCTTGATTTCTGTACCAAACCACGTCCTGATATAAAAGATGTACCTTTGACAGAAAGTGACTATGTGATGTTTGTGGATGGATCATGCTTGAGAACAGATGAGGGAAGTTTGAGTGCAGCGTATGCAGTATGTACCGTAGCAGCTGTACTGGAAGCATCTTGTCTGAAAGGAGTAAAATCAGCCCAGGTTGCTGAACTTTTTGCATTAACAAGAGCATGCAAGTTGGTAAAGAATGTGAGAGTGACTGTGATAACCGATAGCCAATATGGCTTCAGTATAGTGCATGATTTTGGGCAAATCTGGTCCCACAGAGGATTTTTGACATCGCGTGGAACTCCTATAAGGAATGCTGAAGTGGTTGGAAAATTGCTTGAGGCGATACAGCTGCCTAAGCAGTTAGCAGTGGTGAAATGTGCTGCACATTCTAAATCCAATGATTATATTTCAGCTGGCAATCAATTTCCCAACGATATGGCTCAGTATTACGCACGTAATCAGAACTCAGTCAATCGTGGGAGAGAAAATGAAATGAATTCATGTCCCTTGTTGTTTACTAACACTGTGAATACATGGGAAGAAGTGAGACAGTTGCAGGAAGAAGCAGGAGATGAGGAAATGAGACAGTGGGTTGAAGCAAGATGTGCACCATGGGAAACAGATCATGTGTGGGTTTATAGGGATAGAAGACCAGTCATGCCTGATAGCATGGTTTCTACCATGGCACAGATGTATCATGGACAAGCACATGTAGGGAGAGATGCTATGATCAGACTTTTCAAACAGACATGGTATAATGCCAAATTCAGACTTGTAGCTGAAAGCCTTTGTCAAAGATGCCTTATATGTCAGCAGTTCAATCCCGGAAGAAAAACAGTGGTAAGTCTGGGAATGATAGGACGAGAATGAGGGCCTTTCACCCGAATGCAGATTGACTTCATTGAAATGCCCCCCTGCAACAGGTTGAGGTATGTTCTAGTGATGGTTTGTCTATTATCGCGATGGGTGGAAGCATACCCAACTAGAAGGAGTGATGGAATCACAGTAGCCAAGCTACTATTAAGAGAATTCATTCCTAGATTTGGTTTTCCAGTAACGATTGAGTCAGATAGGGGAAAACATTTCCACAATGAAATCATGAAATTAATTTGTGAAGCATTGAATGTACAACAGAAACTACATTGTGCCTATCGCCCAGAGGCTTCTGATGTGGTGGAACAAGTAAATGGCACCATTAAAAACAGACTGGGAAAAATGTGTTTAGCCACAGGTTTGAAATGGCCTGATGTCTTGCCTCTGGTACTCATGACTATTAGATCTATTCCAGATAGCAATACAGGCTTAAGTCCCCATCAAATTGCGATGGGGAGAGCAATGCGACATGTTTTCATACCAGTCAACAAGCTATTGCCTATATCTGATGACTTAGTGTTGGATTATTGCAATGGGTTGGCTGATTCCGTTCATTCTGTGTTTCATCAGGTTGGATGGGATGCCACCACTCTTGAAAAGAAGCCAGCTCATGATCTGAGCCCAGGTGACTGGGTGAGAATAAAAGTGCATAGAAGAAGAAATTGTTTGGTCCTGCTGTGAGGTAAACCACGTCAGGTGATCCTGACCACGACGACAGCTGTAAAATGTGCAGGAGTGAAGAATTGGATTCATGCTAGTCACACCTTGCGAATTCCAAATCCAGTGGATAACAAAGAAGGAGAATACTTTGAAGAATCTGATACAAGTTCCGAATCAGATACCGAAGAAACAAGAGCAAGAGAAACCCATGAAAAGGGGGAGTTAGAACCAAGTCAAGCTATAGCACCAGAGAATCTTCCATCGAGAAGAAAATTGCAGATTTCTGACACCAGCTCAGAATCAGACACTGAACCAGCACAAGCACATAAGAGTGAAAATAAAAACAGGGAAGAGACTGTCAAAGACATTTTTGATTAAGAAGTTCCGTGTGAAAAATCAAGAGAAATTCCACCTGAAATAACAGAAGTAGATGGTAAGGTACCAGATACAGAAAGTGAGGGAAAGATTGTTGCGGAAGACCCCCGAGGAGATATAGGGAAACCAGGTAGAAGAAGGGACAGTTAGTCAGCAGGAAGATTGTGTGGAAGAACCACGAGGAGGGACAGAATTAGGTAAGAAAAAGGAAGTGGTGGAAAGAAAGACTGTTGAAAGTAAGAGTCGAGTTGGAACTGAATCAGAGGACAGTGATGAAGAAGTACCAGAAGGTCGAGTTCTGAGGAAAAGAGCATGGAGAACTGAGAGGAATGAAAAAGGAAGTAAGCATAAAAGGCCAGCAAAGGATGAGATTTGGCCAAACAAGATTAAGAGATTGAGATACAGATTGACACGAGTAAATTAATCTAGAGCTGAACAAGTGAATGAGGTGTCTAGCCAAGAGAAAACAAAAGAAATTGAACAGACCCCATCAGAAGAAAACAAGCGAACGAGAAGGCCCAGCCAGAAGTATAAGTCACCAGAATAGTCGTATGTGGCACATCCTGAAGTACGAGAAGAGGCAGATAGCCAAGGAGATCTAGAGGTGACTGTACCAGAAGTGGTTGAGGAAGACGAAGAATCGGAAATCCTGAGAGTTATCTTGTCCAACATCAGGGAAGAGACGGATGTTCAGGAAATTCTGAATCAAGATTGTGAAAGACAATCAAATGCCAAACTGAAGAGACAAAAGTGTTTTAAAGGGAGAAACTTGAAATTTACCGGAAAAGACATAAACTAAAAGAACCAAGTAGGTGCTTAGAGCCTTTCGTTAGACAAAACTAGTTGTGAAGTAGAAGAGGCTAAGTCAAAAGACACTGATCATTTTTCGAAATGGCAAACAAAGAAAGTAGAAAATCTAAATGTGTGTTCCGTAGAAGATGGTTCAAAATGTGTTGTTGTTGTACAGGATTACTAACGCTTCTGTGGAGTGCGTTGGCTTTAATGGTCTTATTTAAGGTTACATTAGAAACAATAGAAGGTCATAGTGAGAATAAAACTAATATAGAGAAGATTCAGGCGATTTATCCGACTAAAATAGATAAAAATTACTTACATAAAGATAGGTCCATTACTGATTTTTCTAACAATGTTTTCTCAAAATTATTGTATGAATATGTTAAGACAATGGATGTGAGAGACTGCTACGTATGTATGCAGTTGCCTGCATCAGTGTCTGAGGGAGTGACTTACCATCACCTTCCAGTGACATATGGAATAACATGTAGTGTATTAGCAAGTTTGTTTTACAAAGTAGGGAAACTAGAATATTATTTTTCAGATGTAGATAACATATTTTCACAAGTACATGTAGTCAATAAATTGAATAAAGTAAAACCTGCTAAAGTGTTAGGTGAATTGTTCTTAGAAACTAAAGAATTAACATTAGAGTCAGTCAGACAGTCAGAAAAACTTTATTCGATTGTAAACAACAATCATAAAAGTATACAATAGAGAAAAAAAAAACATTAAATCATAACAACTGCAATATAAAAGTTTCATATTATCCAAGAATTACAGAAAAATACATTATAAAATACATTATAAAATCATCCTTTTCCTGATAAATATCACTTTTTTCAAGTACAGGGTAATTGTTGCAACACAAAGATGATTGTCCAGGCGTTGAATATCATACATGGCACGGCGACATTGCCGATGCCCAATCACCCTTAAAAACGACAATAAAATAGTTCGTCTAACTTGATGATAAAATTTACAAAACAAAACAACATGCATGGTACTTTGGGGAGAAGATTCATCACAAGGACAGGGAGGCAATTCATAAGACCAATCGTTGATTGTGGGAAAACTAACCAATCTATGAAACAGTCCAAATCTAAAACGGGATAATAAAAATCTATCATAGTTACCCGGGACATGTATCAAGTAGGGTTGAATATTAAAAGATGTTAAAATTAATTGATGTTGTAAAACAGTGGGTTTTAAGACCTCCACAGCGCCTCTTGTTGATTCTAAAAAAGCCAGACCCTCTTTTTTAAACTCTTTCCGTGATATGGCTGAGATAGTAAGGGGATTTAAAAAATAATCCAGCTTATCCATATCAGTCAAAAACTTTCGTACATATCTCAGCCAAGGTATCCTCATGTATCCTTCTAACTTCAAGACATCTGACAATATATCTCTGTTAAGCTTAGGTTCTTCTTTTGACCACACCCTGTGCCATAATAGCACGGGTTCTAGGTTGATAAGGTCCGATATAAAGGAGAGTCCCAATTCTGCATGACAGTTATAGTTCGAGGAACTCTTGGGAACTGCGAGGATAAACTTCAGGAATGAGTTCTCAACTACCTGGAGCGGGATAGGATCCACAAACCCCCAAATCCCACTGCCATACATTGCACCAGATACACATTTAGCCTTGTAAATTTTTATTAATTCTGCAGGTGGTCTGGTGCCTAGTTTTCCCGAGAAGGACCTAAGGGCAGCAGTCGAGCGTATCATCGCCTGTTTTTTCGCTTCCATTGACTCACCCCATACGTCCTTCTGGGTAAACAAAATACCTAGGTAGGAGAATTGCTTGGTTAGAACCAACCGCTGTCCTTCAATAAAAATGGCCTTCTTAGATTTTACATTTCTACCACAGTGCATGATGAAAGTTTTTGCAATATTAACTCTTAAACCCAATTCTTTCATAAAGAGGGCAAAACTAGCCACCACGCGCTGTAGACCCACTTGCGTGCGAGACATTAGGACTGCATCGTCCGCGTACATTAATAGCGGGATTGGGCGACCAGCTACGTATGGGGGATCAAAACTCTTGTTGCACAAGGCTTTCTCCAAACCATTAATATACAAATTAAAAAGGAAAGGGGCTAGGACACAACCTTGCCTAACCCCACTCCTGATTGGGATTTTACCAGTGCATTCCCCTTTGCGACCATAACATACGCGAGCAAAAGCTCCACTATAAAAACATTTAAGAAAATAAATAATATTTTCTTCAACCCCAATTTGTTCCAATAACAACCATAATTTGGAATGAATCACACAATCAAAGGCGGCTGAAAGGTCAACAAAAGCCACAAACAAATTCTCCCTCTTAGTCCTAGTATACTTCCCAGTCAACATCAGGAAGTTTAAACCTTGTTCCACTGTTCCTAAACCAGAGCGGAAACCATATTGTAAATCAGATAAAATAGAGTTATCTTCAGCCCACAATAATAGGCGGTCCAGAATTATTCGCCCAGCTATTTTTGTAAAAGAATCTAAGAGGGAAATAGGTCTATAATAGCCCGGGTCATGTCTATCCCCTTTTTTATATATTGGGACAATTATGGACTCCACCCAAGTGGGCAATAATTCCGATGCACAACTGGCATTTAACACCTGTACCGGAAGGGGGACCCACAGAGGCATAGTTGACTTGAATACGTCTATGGGTACACCGTCTGGGCCAGGGGCCTTCCCGCCCTTACTTGCATATATTGCCTTTTCAACCTCTGGCAAAGAAAACTGCATATTTTTCAGAGATAAATAGTCAGAGGGATTACAAGGGGAGAGAGACATTCTATCTCCCTCATACACTCTAGAAAGGTGATTGATCCACTCGACCTCAGGAATAGCTATTTCCAGGGTCGGACAGGTCTCTTCTCTAAATAAAGGATTTCTAATGATCTTCCAGAAACCTGCACAATCGTTAGATATCGACGCTTGATGCAGCGATTCCCAGGATTCTTTCCTTAATTCATCTTTTCTATCTTTCACAGCGAGTGTGTACTCTTTCCTAGATCTACGAACGTCTTCTAAACACCTAGGTTGGTTATGCAATGCTTTCTTTAAAAGAGAGTATGCTTTAGTACATCTAGTATTAAACCAACCACCCCGCTGAACTTTATTATTTCTACGCTGTCTCGTTAGGGAAATTCTAATCTCGTTACAAATTGACAGGAAGGATGCGCGTATGTTTTCAGAAGTGGCATCCTCCGCCAGACACGTTGAAAAATCAGAGGAACAGTTTTTAATCACACTATTAAGCATATTATTTTGATCTACCTTATCCCATCTAAGCGTATAGCCATTTGTACTTCCAATTGCAAGATTTTCCCATGGTCTGTCTCTATCTGTACTATTTTTTGAGGCAGACCTCTTTGGGATAAAAATGGCTAAGCAAAGAGGAAAATGATCACTTAAAGCGATATCAGATACGTTAAAGGTGGCGATACTTTCAGCGTGCCTGTTTGTAATTAGAGCAAAATCAATAGTAAAGGTACAACCTCGCCCATTAAAAGTTGGAGGAAGAGGAAATGGTGTTGGGCAAACCTCGTTTATAAAACCCAAATCGAGTTGACCAATTAGTTCATTAAATTTTTCTCCCAGAGTAGAATGATTAAAGTGTGACTGATTCACTCCATCTTCTCGTCCCATACTACATCTATTATCTGCAGACATGTGGCAGAGAGTACAATTGAAATCTCCCAAAAGAAGTGTCATCATGGTAAATCCCCAAAAAAATTCTTGTGATAACATTACTTTGGCCACTTTCTTAAAAACAGTAGAGACTTCTCCAGGGGGGATGTTGTTGTATAGATTGAGCAAAGCAATCGGGGTAGCTAGATTTAAAACTATTATCAAAATCTGAAAATAGGGATCTTTAACTGGCTCCATTATCTTTATAAGATTTAGTTTATTAGATACGTAAGTCATCAGTCCCCCTTTAGCTCTTCCATGAGAGGTATCCACAGCTGGAGTATGGAACGTTTTAAACCCGTTTAAATGAACTGGGTCACTGGTCCAAGTTTCTTGTAAACAAATAAGGTCTTGTAATTAAATAAAGTCTTGCCAGAGTGGATTACCAATTTTGGATTTAATGCCAGCAATGTTCCATGAACATATGTTACAAGGCAGAGTACCAAATGGGGGACAGCCAGGAGGAACTGAAGAGGAATCTACCAACAAAGGCAGAGATCTACTCTCTCTCTTCTCCACTAGTCCTACCTCAGATACCACCAACCCCCGTGCGTTACCCTCAGTCTCTAATAAGCAACTGACTGGCCTCTTACCTCCCTTAATATTATCCGAAAGAACACTAATCAGCGTAGGCTCTGAGACAAAAATTGAAGTGTTTAGGGAAGAATAAATATGCTGTCAGTCATTATTATCTAGATCACTAAGAATATCAAACTGATTAGATGTTGGTATACTATATCTTTCTCCCTCAAGACACCCCTGCTTGGACAATTGGGAAGAAAAACCCCACAGCCCTTGCTGTCGTAAGGGGGAATAAAAGAAATCAAGGGGAACAATTTTAACATAATCAGTAGCTAAATGGCCAGTATAACATTTCTCAAGTATATCATTAACCAATAAGGGAGACCGAAACGATACAATCACACAGTCCCCTCTTAATGATTTAACTGTAGAACCAAGCCAACCAACTCTTCTAACCATCTTAAAATTTGCGAACAAAGCACTATTCTGCCCAAATTTAATAGACAAAAAATGAAGGGCCTTATTCCTCAGAGTTGTCCAATGCTCATAGGCATTAGGAGAGAGAGGTGGAACGTTTGCTAACACCACAGTGTAAGGTAGAGCCTCGGGGGGTAAATTCAACGTTGGTAAACTAGGTTTAATATTAACCTCCCTAGTGTCAGCACCAATACTTAGAGTAGTTACGTTTTTATTTGAAGTTGAAACAGAGGGACCTAATACACTAATTCCCACAGATTTTATGCCTCTTGAGCCACTTGATTCCTGCTGATCACAACTGCCAGATACCTCTGATACTTGTTTTGGATTACTTTTCGGATCAGGCAAAATTATTTGTGGTACAGCAGGGGGTAGGGTAAGTAGTACATTACCATGTGAGCTGTGTGAATTGCCCACAACTTGTTCTTCCATATTATTAACCCTAGTTTCAATGTTTGTTAATTTTTTCATGATGGGTACAAGAAGAGTAGTTAGCATGTTCTCCATTTTTCCCCAAAAGGACTCTCCTATTAACGAGTCCAAAGGGGCAGCTAGTGATTTATTATTATCCCTTTTCCCTTGTTCCACATTAGGTTTACTAGTGGTTTTGCTAGATTTATAGGATCTCTTTCCTTTAGCAGTAGATGATTGCAGCCCTTCTTTGTTATTATATTTTTGTTTACATTTAGCCTTCTGGCCTCTAGTTGTCATTTGGGGTGTATCATTATTGATACTTTGCACTGAACCAGTGATGGAAATTAGGCTTGAAGGTGAATCTAGTCCCACCTCTACTGTGGGATTTTCAGGCAAGGGTGGAAACTCAGGTAAGCTATTACGGGAAATATGTCCGGGGACAAAGATAACCTTGATCGTGTCGACGTAGAGTTTCCACCTGACTGTTGCTGAGGAATTACAGTTTTCCCTATTTCTTGTAATGTTCGAACCTCTGGGAGACCAATAAAAGATGGTACCATTAAAGAATCCTGAGAGTTGGTGGTAAGAATCGAAACATTATTAGTAGATAGAGGGGGGGCATACCTGCTGGAAGCGAAAGACGCCTTTCAGTACTTTCAATGGCAGATACAACCACCCCAATAGTTTTTTGAAGCATACGATCGATTGCTGTCAAGGTTGGTAGTGAAGTATTGGCAACATTTGTTTGCTTTGGATCATTATGGACCTGAGCGATCGTATGCTTTCCCATATCTAATATCAAGCAAAAACAACGATGACTATCTTAGTGAGAAAACAATACCATACACAAATATAACACCGAGGATACAAAAATAACATGAAATAAGACAAAATCCAAGAAAACAACGTTACATATAATATTAGCTACCGGAGCACAATCGGCTTATACGAGTTCAATGTCACCACCAAGAGATGGGGCCCAGCCCAGCCACGACCAGCCTCGGACGGCCACAGACGGCCCGCCCTTTGCCCGGGCTTAGCCCGGCGCCGCCCGCGAGCGTCCCGCGACGTGGAGGCAGCCTCCTTCTCTTAAGCGCCTCCAGGCATGAAGATTCGTATCAGCTGGGGAGCGCTAAGCCCACTGGGAGCTGTAGTCTCCCCCTGCGATGGCCGCGCGATGTCAGATAGCGGCAGCAGGGGAGACACACAGCGTCAGGGACCCAGGAGCGAGATGGCAGGTAAGACTGAACTACTCGTATTCCCTTCAAGGCAAAGACAGCATCTGAGTTGGGACCCGCTCCACCGAGGGAGCCTCCTTCTCTTAAGCGCCTCCGGGCGCGAAGATTCGTATCAGCTGGGGAGCGCTAAGCCCACTGGGAGCTGTAGTCTCCCCCTGCGATGGCCGCGCGATGTCAGATAGCGGCAGCAGGGGAGACACACAGCGTTAGGGACCCAGGAGCGAGATGGCAGGTAAGACTGAACTGCTCGTATTCCCTTCAAGGCAAAGACAGCATCTGAGTTGGGACCCGCTCCACCGAGGGAGCCTCCTTCTCTTAAGCGCCTCCGGGCGCGAAGATTCATATCAGCTGGGGAGCGCTAAGCCCACTGGGAGCTGTAGTCTCCCCCTGCGATGGCCGCGCGATGTCAGATAGCGGCAGCAGGGGAGACACACAGCGTCAGGGACCCAGGAGCGAGATTGCAGGTAAGACTGAACTGCTCGTATTCCCTTCAAGGCAAAGACAGCATCTGAGTTGGGACCGGCTCCACCGAGGGAGCCTCCTTCTCTTAAGCGCCTCCGGGCGCGAAGATTCGTATCAGCTGGGGAGCGCTAAGCCCACTGGGAGCTGTAGTCTCCCCCTGCGATGGCCGCGCGATGTCAGATAGCGGCAGCAGGGGAGACACACAGCGTCAGGGACCCAGGAGCGAGATGGCAGGTAAGACTGAACTGCTCGTATTCCCTTCAAGGCAAAGACAGCATCTGAGTTGGGACCCGCTCCACCGAGGGAGCCTCCTTCTCTTAAGCGCCTCCGGGCGCGAAGATTCGTATCAGCTGGGGAGCGCTAAGCCCACTGGGAGCTGTAGTCTCCCCCTGCGATGGCCGCGCGATGTCAGATAGCGGCAGAAGGGGAGACACACAGCGTCAGGGACCCAGGAGCGAGATGGCAGGTAAGACTGAACTGCTCGTATTCCCTTCAAGGCAAAGACAGCATCTGAGTTGGGACCCCCCATTAGAGTCAATATTTAGAAACAATCTAACTTGTAGTCTGAAAAGAGAGGAGAAGACTTTCTTAGATATGGTAGAAGACAGGAGACTAAAAATGCAAAAGAAGGTACCTGAGGGAAAAGAAGAAAAGACAGTTTGGGATGTTGAAAAAGAGAAACATTTGAAAGAAGAAGCTAGTCCAACAATGGCTTTAGATTGGCCACAGAAAGGGAAGTTGTGTATTAGAAGAAATCAAACGGCATATGATAACTATTTTGTGGGTATGTAACGCCCTGAACGTCTCAGGATCGTTTAACAGACACGACAATGAGGACGCAACCACTTGTGAAGGGTTAGTTCTTTTAATGAAGGCAAATAAAATACAAAGAACAAACAAATGTTATAGTCACTGGAATCCTCCAGGCTAAGTACGTTACCAGCTCACAGCACGGATGGTCCTAACCGTCCTCTGCATATACGCCGATCCCGGCGTATGCCAACAGAGGGCAGAAATGAAATGGCCGACAATGCCAATCGGTAGGCTGTGAGGGGCACGAAGAGTGTTGGGGAGAATCGAGGAGTCAGGGAAACACCCAGCCGGGGTCTCTACCTGAAGGGAGCAGCCGCTCAACCTCTTCCTCAGACTGCACCGGGACGCGGAGTCACCTCCTGGTGATGCGTCACCGATACCCCAATCACAAGCAAGAAGACTGAACCGAGAGCAGCCGCTCGATCGATCCTAAGGACTTCCGAGTCTGTAACGCGGCAAACACCTCCTGGTGTGCGTTACAGCTGGCAGTCCCTGTGTCTCTGGTCGGGCTGGGAGTTACGACTCCAACCAGCAAAAGCGCCACTGCGCTTGGACTCAGCCGAGTCAAAAAGCGAAGCTCAATGGTTGACCGGTAGAGCTTCCGGGTCCTTCACAGGTGACGATGGGGCAAGACACGGCCCAGGGAGTAACGACTCGACCTACCTCCGTTCTTGCCTTACTGGAGCACCACTCCTGAACACTGCTCTTCACGAAGCAGGTACCTCGGTGTAAACACAATATCCGACAGCCTTGTACCTCCCGGTTCCTCCCTTTATAGGGCGTGTTTTCCTTGAGTTATGTAACAGCTCTCCTGTTTACATAAGGGCGTGTTTCCCTTGAGTTATGTAACAGCTCTCCTGTTTACATAAGGGCGTGTTTCCCTTGAGTTATGTAACAGCTCTCCTGTTTACATAAGGGCGTGTTTCCCTTGAGTTATGTAACAGCTCTCCTGTTTACATAAGGGCGTGTTTCCCTTGTATGACAGGAATTCTTGACAGTACATCCTCCCTCTCAGCGGCTCCCCACGGGTCCAGCGCTGGCAGGAAAACGCCGATGGAACAAGGAGACCAAGCGCGGAGCATGAACCCCTTCAGCCGGTTCCCATGAATGCTCCTCCGGGCCATAGCCTTTCCACGCAACCAGGTACCACAGCTTCCCCCTGCGCCATTTGGACGCCCGTATGCCCGACACTTCATACTCCACCTCCGACTCCACGCATACCGGCCTAGGTGTCCCAGACGGCTTGGAGGGTGCTGGTTTGAGCAATGATACATGAAAGACAGGGTGTATCCGCAATGACTGGGACAAGCACACCTTCACGGTCACGGGACCCATACACTTGGTAATTCGATAGGGGCCCATGTACTTGGGATGGAACACACTGTTCTTTCGAAACCTCATGTTTCTTGTGGATATCCAGACGTAGTCTCCAGTGCGGTACAGTGGCCCGGGCCTTCTCTTCCTGTCTGCCGCAGCCTTGTATTTTCTCTTGGCCTCTATTAGGACAGCCCTTGAGCGCATCAACGTGTCTTTTATGTGTGCCACCCTGTCCGCTGTGGCGGGAATCCTGTCCTCTCTGAACGGATGTAGAAATGGCAAGAACCTGGGATGTTGGCCATAGTTGCTATAGAACGGAGATGACTGTGTGGAGCTGTGAGTGGCGTTGTTATAGGCTATCTCTGCAACCCATAGCAAGTCGACCCATTCTTCCCTGCCCTGGTCCACAAAACATCGCAGATACTGTTTGAGCGTTTGGTTCAGGCGCTCGGTTTGGCCGTCCGTTTGAGGGTGGTAGCTGGTGGACAGGGCGGTCTTAACATGCAGCGCAGTGCACCAAGTCTTCCAGAATTGCGCAGTAAACTGCGACCCCCGGTCCGACGCGATCACCCCAGGTAATCCATGCAGTCGTACCACATTCTTTAGGAGTAGTGACGCCAATTCCCCGGCCGTAGGGACTCTCTTGCAGGGGATGAAGTGCCCCATTTTCGTCAAGTAATCCACCACCACCAGTATTGCCGTCATCCCCATGTCTACCGGTAGGCCCACCACGAAGTCCAGTGATATGCTATCCCATGGTCTATCCGGGGTCGGAAGTGGATGTAAGAGCCCTTGGGTTCGGCCATGGTCGGCCTTCATGGTAGCACACGTAGGACACTCCTGTCCCCACCTCCTGACATCCACTCTCATGGTTGGCCACCAGAAATGCCGTCCCATGCTAGCCACCGTTTTTTCAAAGCCCAAATGACCTGCGCATGGAGAGTCATGGCACCAGATGAATGCTTGTTTCCTTAGCCTAGGCGTGGGTATCAATAGGCACCTGCCCTTCAGGGGTATCCCGTCCTTCAGCTGCCATTCTCTGTGACTGAGGAGCCACCTCCGCCATGCGAATGACCTGATCCCTCTCTTTATTCCCCTCAGGAAAGTATCCGGTTGGATAAACCCCAATACCATCCTCGGGGAAATGATTGAATGCTCGGTCGCAGGCAATGGTTCCTTAACTGCAGATTGACGGGACAGGGCGTCCGCCTTCCGGTTTTCCGTCCCCGGCCGATATGTGATGCGGAAGTTGAACCCCGCAAAGAAGATCATCCACCGCAGCTGTCTGGGAGAAAGGTGTCTTGTGGCCGTCATGAACTGTAGGTTCCGATGGTCCGTGTACACCGATACCACATGTCTTGCCCCCATCAACCAATGCCTCCATTCGGTGAAGGCGTCCTTGATTGCGAGAAGCTCCTTCTCCGCAATATGGTAGTTGCGTTCGGCGTCGTTGAGTTTGCGGGACATGTACGCAACGGGATGAAGCACCCCTGTGTCGTGGTTGCGTTGGGACAAGATAGCCCCCAGCGCCACATCCGATGCGTCCGCTTCCACCACGTAGGGGAGATCCGGATCGGGGTGAGCCAACACCGGCGCCTTACCAAAGGCGCTTTTCAGGGCCTCAAAGGCTTTGTTCGCTTCAGGGGACCAGACAAACTCCTTGGACTTCCTCAGTAGCTGTGTGATTGGAGCCACCAATCCTGAAAATCCATCTATAAACCGCCTGTAAAAGTTGGCGAAGCCAATGAAACTTTGGACGTCCTTCACGCTTTGGGGCACCGGCCATTCTTTCACCGCCTTGATCTTTCGTTCTGCCATCTCCTGTCCCTCTGGACTCAGCATCACTCCGAGGAATTCCACGGATGTGACGTGGAAGTCACACTTGCTGAGTTTACAAAACAGCATGTTTTCCCTCAGCTTTTGGAGCACAGCTTTGACGTGGTGTACGTGCTCCTCCACACTGGACGAATAGATGAGGATGTCGTCGATATATACGACCACGTAGATATCCAACTCCTCTCTGAATACCTCATTCAAAAAGTACTGAAAGGCTGCCGGGGCGTTGCACAGACCGAACGGCATGACGAGGTACTCAAAAAGGCCGAACCTGGTCTTAAAGGCGGTCTTCCACTCGTCTCCGTCCCTCATGCGCACCAGATGGTATGCCCCTTTCAAATCCAACTTGGTGTAGATACGAGCTTTCTTGACCTGTTCCAGAAGTACACTGATGAGAGGCAAGGGGTACCGATTTTTTATGGTTATCGCATTCAATGCCCTAAAGTCCACACAGGCTCTCAGCTCCCCATTAGCCTTCGGGATGAAGAAGAGTGGCGAGGCGGCCGGAGACTTGGACGGGCGGATGAATCCTAGCCTGAGGAGTTTATCCAGGTACCCCCGGAGATGCACGTTTTCAGGCTCCGTCAGGGCATACAGCCTGCCGCTGGGAACGCTGGCCCCTGGCACCAGGTCGATCTGGCAGTCAAACTGTCTATGTGGTGGTAGCACTTCCTCCTTCACCTCATCAAATACATCCTCAAAACTGTGATAAGCCTGGGGGAGAGCCACATCTTTTTCTGCCGCTGTAGCCACCGTCTGACTCCCGCTCTCATCTGCGTCAAGGGATTCCGTTCTTATTCCACAATGCAGGATGCAATACGGTGACGTCATTTCGATGCGATGTGTTGGCCAATCCACAAAGGGGTTGTGTTTCTGTAGCCACGGCAATCCCAATATGACGCCATATTGGGGCGCTCGGATGATGTTAAAATCGATTTGTTCCAAATGGTTCCTCCCATATCTCATCGGAAGGACCCCCGTGTGCTGTCCGATGGGCCCCGTCACCAATCGCCTTCCGTCTACCGCATAGACGTCTTCGGGTACTGCTTTGGGAAGAAGCACTAGCCCTAGCCTGCATGCCTCGTTGTGGTCCATAAACATGCCAGTGGCCCCTGAATCCACCATGGCCACAACGGGTATCCACTGGTCATGCACTCCCACGTGCACCGTGATAAACAGGTGTCGTTGTCCCTTAGTGACCGAGTTGGAAAGTGAAGGGATGGATGAGTGACTCCGAGATGCCCCTTCTCTGGTCTTGGAGTCCTCTAGTTTTCCGCCGGTATGTCCACCACGGCTGTTACCGACCGGTTGGCCCGATAACGTGACCGTCTTCGGTTTGGCAGGGCATTCACGTACGTAGTGGCCTTTTTTGCCACAATATAGGCACAATCCTTGTTTACGGCGTGACTCTTTCTCCGTGGCTGTGAGGCTCGCTCGTATTGCGCTGATGTCCATGGGTTCTCCCTTGGATGCGGTGGAAGTTTCAGGACTTCCCACCGTCACATAGGATGGAAGGGATTTTCCTTTTCTCCCATGATCCCCCTTTCTTTCACTTAGCCTATGTTCCAGCCGTAATACCAGGTTGATAAGGCCCTCACATGTCTTGGGTTGAGGGTCAATATGAGCCACGGCGTCCTTGAGCTCATCGCACAGCCCTTGATGGAAGAGCGCCGTCTGTTTAGCAACAGGCCACTTGGTTTCCGCAACCAGCCTTCGGAACGCGTTGAGATACTGCACCAGGTCGTTGGATCCCTGTCTCAACTCAAGCATTTCCCGGTCCGCCGTGTACGAGTCAGCCCTTCTGTCGAATACCTTCAGGAATTCCTTGCGAAAAGCACCCCAATCACATAAGAGGGGGTCGTCCCTGCTCACCAGAGGTACGGCCCATTGTGCCGCGTTTCCAGCCAAATAGGATATAAGGAAAGCCACACGAGCCTGACTCGTGGGGAACGCCTTTGGTTTGCACGATAAATGTAGCGCCACTTGTGTGAGGAATACCTGCACTGTGTTAGGATCCCCACTGTACCTCTCTGGTGTTGCCAAGGGGATGGCTACCGGCATTTCCACTACTACCGCAGGGGTCTGGTTCGTGAGGGAGGTGCTGGGCGTGAGCGGGTCCAATTGGATAGCATCCAGTCTGGCTTTTACATCGGCTGTTTCTTGCCTAGAGGCAGCCACTTCAACTTGCATGGCCGCTAAAGCAGCCAGCACATCATCAAGTGTTGCCATGTCTGTTATCGACCGGGAGACAGTTAGTGTTATTAAGGTCGGATATTTTGTAACGCCCTGAACGTCTCAGGATCGTTTAACAGACACGACAATGAGGACGCAACCACTTGTGAAGGGTTAGTTCTTTTAATGAAGGCAAATAAAATACAAAGAACAAACAAATGTTATAGTCACTGGAATCCTCCAGGCTAAGTACGTTACCAGCCCACAGCACGGATGGTCCTAACCGTCCTCTGCATATACGCCGATCCCGGCGTATGCCAACAGAGGGCAGAAATGAAATGGCCGACAATGCCAATCGGTAGGCTGTGAGGGGCACGAAGAGTGTTGGGGAGAATCGAGGAGTCAGGGAAACACCCAGCCGGGGTCTCTACCTGAAGGGAGCAGCCGCTCAACCTCTTCCTCAGACTGCACCGGGACGCGGAGTCACCTCCTGGTGATGCGTCACCGATACCCCAATCACAAGCAAGAAGACTGAACCGAGAGCAGCCGCTCGATCGATCCTAAGGACTTCCGAGTCTGTAACGCGGCAAACTGGTGTGCGTTACAGCTGGCAGTCCCTGTGTCTCTGGTCGGGCTGGGAGTTACGACTCCAACCAGCAAAAGCGCCACTGCGCTTGGACTCAGCCGAGTCAAAAAGCGAAGCTCAATGGTTGACCGGTAGAGCTTCCGGGTCCTTCACAGGTGACGATGGGGCAAGACACGGCCCAGGGAGTAACGACTCGACCTACCTCCGTTCTTGCCTTACTGGAGCACCACTCCTGAACACTGCTCTTCACGAAGCAGGTACGTCGGTGTAAACACAATATCCGACAGCCTTGTACCTCCCGGTTCCTCCCTTTATAGGGCGTGTTTTCCTTGAGTTATGTAACAGCTCTCCTGTTTACATAAGGGCGTGTTTCCCTTGAGTTATGTAACAGGGTACAAGTGATTGCCATGATACTTATAGAATCATGGGTGGATGGGGATTTAAAGGAGGAAATGATCCGATTTTTCCTGGAATATATTTTATCTGCGGGAACAGAGCATAATATCACTTACCTGACCATTGGTATGGCACATGTTATCTAGGCCTGGTTTTCCCAAAGATATTTCATGCGGGAAGAGGAAAAGATGGTGCACATGAGATAGTTAGACAACTAACACGTAGGAGAAGAGAATCTTGGTCAGAAATTGTAGGAGACATTTTCGGAGCACTGATACCAGCAGTTGGAATATCTCTGAATGCACACAAAATTAGAAAATTATCAACAGTAGTGGATCGCTTGTCAACAAGCACTGCTGGAGGATTTTTATTGGTAAATACCTAAATGGTTGGGATGCGTGCTATGGTAATGCAAAATCGACTTGCCCTTGATATAATTTTAGCAAAAGAGGGTGGAGTCTGTGGAATGCTGAAAGTTCAACATTGTTGTACCTACATTCCAGACGAAAGTCAAGATCTGAAGACATACATAAAGAATATAACTGATTTGCATGAGGAGATTGTTCTACTGGAGGTTGAAGGTATTTGGGAGAAGAATGGGAAAAAGTTTGCTACTATTAGAGACTTTCTACTAAAATTAGGTAGTACCTTTATAGGTAAGATCTTATTTCCACTAACGTGTGTGATACTTTTAGTATTAATTCTAAGATTAGGATGCTTATGTAGCAAGAAAGAAAATTTACGAATACACATAAAAAGAGAAACTGTAAAAAACAAAGAGAAAGAAAGAAAAGAAAGAGAATTTGAAGAGGTAGAATTAGATGTCACGATTCCACATATCCCTATCATCAGCATAGTGAGTAATCACCCCCGCACTCCCTTTCAGGTACGAATGCATGGGAGTGAATGGAATAAGGGGCCGCGACACTACAACTCCCAGAATGCCAAGGGACGGGACTTCTCCCAGCTGATTGGCAGCCACAGATTCAAACACCCTCATAAGCACCTCCTATACAGGAAGAAGGTGCTTGACAATCGTTTTGCTTTCCTGAGACGGGGCGGACGCTTTCCTTCCCGCGGAGAAATCCAGAAACACCGCCGCTGCAATTTCCTCGAGGTACCTCTCGGAACTCCGAAGCGACGTTCCTGAGACTTCGTTCCAGACTCACCGATCACCGAGGACTGCAGAGAATCCTTGACCGCGCACACGCAAGTACCTGCTCCCTGAGGGTGTGCGAAATCGAAATCCTAGTTAACTGTTTCCTTCGTGATATTCCAGCGACAGTTGTATTTCCCGCTCTGAGGTCGCGGAGAGCCCGTAAATCCTCAGAAAGAGACTCGCTTGGTGGAGGTTTCCAGAAGCAACCATCCTCCTCTGCTTCTTGATCCTTCTCTCCTTTTCCCTCATACTCCTGCATCCCCTGCCCAGGTGGTACAGACTTTCGTGCCCAGATCTGGGGCGGTTCCCCCTTCGTCCTCATTTGACCCTGCTGTGCACCTAACAGCTTTCTTCGAGGACACCGACTTTTAAGAAACATTTGCCAGGGATTAGGAGTTCCCAGTGGAGAGTGGACTGCTTTCCTTTCCTTTGTTGAAATCCGGAGAGATATTTTCAAGCTGTTACTTTCTGGATTTTGTAAGTGCCGTGGTGTCGACCATGGGAGGGGGAAGAGTATGAACGGTGAATGAAAGGCAGTATAGTAGTTTTATGCTTGTGTTCATTCTTCTCGTCCCCTCTGTAGGGTGCTCCCGCTATCCGGATCCGAGCACAGAGCAGCCTCAGACCAGACGTTCCCCAGGCAGTGACCTTTTTTATTTTATCCCCTTCCCTTCTTCCCCGGGGTGCTGGGTTCCATAGCTGCGTTTTAATTGCACTGTGGGGCTTATCATTTCGGAGAGCTGGGAGGACTCTCAGCACATCATCGTTCCTGCTGGCTGCGGTTAAAACGGTTAGTGGTGTCTAATTCTGTCTGTCATCACTAACCTTCGTGACATTAGAAGAGTGGAACGAGAATATGTATAAAAAGACAAGAGAAGAAGAGACAGGTGAAACCGTAATGAGATCTAACAAAATATTAACAGAACTGAATTAATTTCTATCTATAAAATTTTAGGTAGTGTGGTGATGTTAAAAATCACCAAAGGGGGGGATTGATGGAGCAGGTAGAGCAAAATGTTGTATACCCCCTCTATTTTGCATGAGAAAACTAACTATATAATCTACTGATTATAATTTTACTAACTGAGTGCAGTGTGAAACTAAATCAACCATTTGCATACACCAATTACACGTGGAAAACTGCTATTTGCATGGCAAAATAACTCTAATAACTAAAATCTGTACGCATATTAATAGTAGTACATGTGGTAATAGGAAATTGCATGATTTATGTTGATTTTGTGACGTTTGCATTCTCATGGAGGACCGTAAAGGTAAATATTATTGCTTTAAATTTCGCTATATGCTAGGAAAATACTAATACATAAAGGGATTAGTGAGGGATTAACATTAGAATCGTCATTTCTTTGTATTAATTATTCTTTTGTGTTTGTTTCGCTTAAGTTGACATTCGGGCCTACCTAAATTTGGCGTCCAAAATGGAGTTCAGAAGTGGCCACCGTCTCGTGGGCGCGATGTCTACTGCGCAGACTCGGATGGCTCCGTGAACTTCCTGACGACATCGGCTCACCATGTCCCTGGTCAAGGATAGGATCTTGGTGGACTGCCAAACTTCAGTCAGTAAAAACTGGTCTAAATGAACAATTGGAACATGCAAGCAAACCTTAAACATTGTTGCATAAGGGGAACATAAGTTACGGAAATGAACCAGCAAAATCCATGAGAACCTAATAGAATAAAAATCAGACGTTTTCCAATCAGCCAATCATAGCTCTTCGTCGCCTAAAATTGTTTCATGTTTTCCCGAAATGTATTATAAGAAGAGTAGTAGAATAGGGTGGGACCTGGCATTCGGCGGTTTCGATGACTGCACACCCTCTTTGACCCCACAGGCGATGAGAAATGCTTGCACGATTTCTGGTCCTTTGAAGAACTTTGGGACTGTAACGTGCTGAGCAAAGAACTTTGGACTTTGAGCTTTGGCCTGCTTTATTTGGACAATTAACGGCTAAATTTGCTGCATGCTGCGTGCCTTGGTGCAGAACAAAGTGAAGAGTCGACATGGCACACACCCCTGTGTGCCATGCCCACAAACCACTGCCCTGGCATACATCAGTCACCCCACTAGCTGGGTGCCCTATGCCTGTGGTGAGGGTACAGGTACATGAGCCTTGTACCCCTACAGTGCCCAAGTCCATTCATGGACACTGTAAGTGCGTTGCTGCCATTAAGAGTATATGGTGCTGGGAGTTTGTCATTACGAACTCCACAGCACCATAATGGCTACACTGAAGACTGGGAAGTTTGATATCAAACTTCTCAGCACATTAAACCTACACTGATGCCAGTGTGGGATTTAAAGTAAAATGCACAACAGAGGGCATCTTAGAGATGCCCCCTGAAACTCGACCAACTCCTAGTGACCTGACTGAGTGGCAGCTTAGGCTGCCACCATCAGCCATGTTTCTGGACCCCTGGGTCAAGAGCTTGCTGCTCTCGGGGGCCTGAAACAATGCACATCCTGGGACGAGGTGCCAAGCCTCCTCCCCCAGGATGGGCAGGGTTCACGAAGGAGAAGCTTCAAAGGCATACCGCCTTTGTGAGCCTATCCAGATCATTTGCTGCTTTCAGCAATTGGTCCCCACTGGTTCTACCCCCCACTTTGGGCGGGAGAACCAGTGGGGAAAACAAGTGAGGAATAGAGGTGTCCCCACCTCTGACAACTCCACCCTCAGGTGGGGGAGGCGAGGTGAAGCACAGCCTCGAGTCCCCGCCATCTTGAGGATGGGGGGACTCAGCCAACCAGGGACAGGCTCCTGCCCCCCTCCTACTGGAGAGTGGCAGAATAGGGGGTGTACCCACCCCAGGGAAGGGACCCATTGGTCCCTGCCCTTTACCTACCTGTAACGTCCCTAAATGTAGTATTTAGGGGGCACTCTGAACCTTCCTTCCTCAGATCCAGCCTACCTACAAGAAGAAAATAAGAAGAAGGACGAAGAGCCGTGTAGAGCTAACAAGAGGACGACGCCCACTGACTTGGCCCCAGCCCTACCGGCCTGTCTCCACTCGAACCTGCAAAATCCCGGCGTGTCCAGCAGCCAGCAACCTCACAAACCCCGGAGGACCTGCCTGCCTTCCCTTTCCAGACTGTTTCTCCCGTGAACACCGGATGTGTTTAAACTGCAACTTCTGGTGCCAGCCAGAGACCGCGAATCCAGCCCACTCTGCACCCTCCGAACCCGGCCCGAGCTCGGGTGGAGAAACACCACGAGGAGGTCCCCCCGGCGATCCTGACCCGAGATCCGGCGACCCCTGACCTGCCTCAAGACTCCAGACGACGCCTGCAGCCTCAATCCAGAGCCCCCCCCCCAACTAGAGCAGGTAAAAAAATCCGACATCAAAAAGCACCCCTGCACCCGACGCCCCACGGCCTTGTGTGCCCAAACCAACGGTGCCTGACCAACCCACAACATCCCAACTTACCCCTCGAAGTGGTGGTTGCACCCAGAAGATCCTCGTCCCCGAGCCTGCAGTGTTTCTTTGTCACTGAGGATCTCCATTGAAAACAACAGGGCACCCGACCTCAAAAGAGCACCCTGCACCCGGCCGCCCTAGTGCCGCTGAGGGTGCACCTTTGGTGCTACTTTGGTCCCCAACTTGCCCTGGACTTAACCCTAGGAGATTTTCTCCCATAACCCAGTGACCTGCTTGCCAGCAGCCACCAACCGGAGGCCCCCTATCCCCCATTGGATAACATTGGGCTCCAACACTCTGCACCCGGCCGCCCTAGTGCCGCTGAGGGTGCAACAACAGTGCATCACTGACCCTGGGAGACCCTTGAGTCTAACCCCTAGAACCTTAACTCCCACAGCCGATTACTTACCTGAGAACCGTTAACCGGTTTTCCCTCCATAGGATAACATTGACACTTTTTCTCTAAAAAGTTTCTAAGTGTGGAGTTTTGAAATCTAAACATATTCCTTAAAAATCGCGCAAATAACCAAAACGTGTTTACTCACCTGTTTGCAGGAAATGTCCCAGTTCTGAATCTAAGTATCCAGCACTGAGTTAGAAAAGTAACGTGAAAAGTAACTTACCTGCAATTTACTGTAAAAGCCGATTCATTTCAATGTACTGCTCCAAAAAGTTTCCGTGTGGAGTTTTGAAATCTGAAAATATTCTTTAAAAATCATGCGAATAACCAAAATGTAATTTCTTACTTGTTTCCAGGAAATGTCCCAGTGCTGAATCTAGGTATCCAGCACTGAGTTAGAAAAGTAACATAAAAAGTAACTTAAATGCAATTTACTGAAAAAGCCTATTCATTTCAATGCACTGTATTTGCTAAGTGTTGCATACTACTTCTCCCCTGTAACTCAAACAAAGTACAATTTCTATTGCATTTTCAAACTGTTCTATATCCAGTAACTTATTACTGAAAAGTATTGAATGCTTACATGTACCAGGCTTGCTTGGTTCTAAAAATAAACAACAGTATATTTTTATACAAACACAATTGGCCTGGAGTTCAGTTCTAGTGTGTGAATTCATTTGCTGACTGAGTGTGTACATCAAATGCTTAACACTGTCCTCTGATACTGCCTTACTGCTCGACCAAGCTACCACTATTAGAGAGTAAGGTTCTATCTATCTTTAACCTCTGCCTACCTTTGGGGACTCTTGGACTCTATACACACTGTACCTCACTTTGGTGCAGTATTAATAGAGCCAGTTTCTTACAAGTAGTTGCAGTGGAGGAGGAGTGTGTCGCAGTGGCTTGTACTTAGCTTGCAGGTCGTATGAGAAAGTGGAGAGGTGTGGCTCACTGGTTAGAGGCGGCAGACCTGTAAGCAGAGGACGGCCCGGGACCAGGGTTCGATTCCCGACGCGGCAGGGTCGTGGACCAGGGTCAGCGGGCTCGATAATTCTCGCCTCGGTGCCTACTCCAGTCAGGGACCACACTCGGCAACTCTGGGCATTAGCTTGCCTCATCTTCACAACGGCCCCCCCAGACCGCCGGGGATGCTTGGTCGCACCTTAGAGATACCCATTAGGGACCATCTCTCAGGGTGAGCCAGGACGGGTTCCCCAGCGGTCGAAGCGCGGAGATACTCCTCCGGGAGTCGATTCTAGCGCTCTATAAACCCACAATTAAATTAAATTAAATTATGATGTCTAGTGGAGTTGTTTTAATGTTGTATGAGTGTGGTAATAAGTTGAAGTTGTTATCGGGTCCGACATGACCTAAGATCCCGGTATGGTATTAAAAGGTGTAGAAAACACTGTATTGTAATTGTCTGCTAGAATTTAGTGTGGTTCGTCGTGAGACATGGTCGATGGCCCAATTGAGAAAGGGACTTCTCTTTGTGTGTGACAGTGAGGTAGGATCAGGGCTGTGAACCTATTGTGCAAAGGGAAGTTGTGCTGATAAGGGGGATTTTCCGCATCTGAGGTTTCATTTTGAATGTGTGTTACAATAGAAACATTTCTTGGGTGATTGTATCCTGTTGATTTCTTTAGTAAAGCAGACAATTGTTGATCGTTACAGGGGTTTGTGTGTGTTGGTGAAGAGAGAGTGTTCGTGCAAATTGTAAAAGACTGTGAGCCGCTGTGAGGAGTGAGATTGGTGTCACGGAGTACCATGCTGGGATTGATTGGTTGGTGTAAAGCTGTGCTTTTATTGGTTAGCGGCTTGGTACGAGAATTGTGGGGAAAAACATTGTTTTTGGATTGATAAATATTCTGATTTCTATTGCTAGCAAAGTGTCGGGAAAATGACATTTATAAAATATTACGTGAGTTGGTGAGGGGAGATGTGACAATACTCCTCTCAGAGGGAGAAGAGGCGCCACCTGAAGATACGGCAGATCATTCTATGGCGATAAATATAGGGCTTCACACATGTATTTGGATTAGTAAATGGCACAAGATCAAAGAAAAAGATGCACTGGTGTTTCAACGCTATGGTACATTTAATTTGAGAATCTTTGAAAATTTGAGAAGAATTGTATATGAGATGAAACCATCACCCAGACCTACACTGTGTGAAACGCTCAAAGCATGGGAGTGAGAAGTGCACGCCAGAGAAAAGGAGAAATATCAGGGTAGAGCTAGAAAGGCAGTGCACACATACGTGAATGCCAGATGAGATGCAGAACAGAAAAGAAGGAGAATGGGCATGATAGAGGGAGCAAAGTTATACCCTGCATTTACTGGCAAAGATAGTGTGACAGGGAGAAAGAAAGAGAAGAGGCAGGCCAAAAGGGTCTTCGACAGCTCTTAATGCTCCAGATGCTCTTACTGTTCCAGTTCCTATTGGTCCAGTGATTCCTATATACAATCCAAATCCAGCAGGAAATGTGAGACATAATTTGGCTCTTCCAGCTAAACCACAAGTTTTAGGGATTCCACCTATGAGTTCAGGAGCAGAGGGATTTGTTCCCTTAGTTCCAATATATGCAAGTTCCCCTTGCGGTGCGAGGGGAGACCCACCGATGAATCAAACTGAATTTGGACCTTTAAAGACATTCCTGGGATTACAAGACATTAATACAATTACATAGGAGCTGTCTACAAACGCAAATAGTAGTACACCTAGAGCAGTCGAATCTGAGTGTCCAAAAATTGGATGAGTGGTTGAAAACCTTTAATGAAGTGTCAAATGGAAGTGGAAGTACAGAGTTGAGTCGACACTGAAGGTAAATTTGGTGGATGTAGTCAAATTAAAACGAGCTGGATAAAATGATAAGTGCAAGTCTTGAATTAGCCTGAATAGATGTTTTACAGCCAAATGAACTTTTTCATGAGCAAGGACATTATTAGACGATCGAGGCAAGCTCATGATAAGATAATCGACCTTGCCAAAAAGTATGAAGTAGATTTGGCACGGACAAAGTCCTTACAAACGAGACACAGATGCTCCTACTCCGATCAGGATATAGAGAATATTATCGTACCAGGGTTGAAAATGCAAATTCGTGAGATGATGCAGAGAATTAAGATTTGGGATACACTAGATAAATGGGAGGAAAAGTGGTCAAGGAGGAAGGGTCCCAAAAGATCTATGAGGAACTGCCTCATTCGGGATAGAAGGGAGTTAGTACCACAAGTTTCCGCTTACGGGAAGTAACCAGCAGAGGTTGCGTTCATGTGCCTTGGAGTAGAAGTGATCTTGCATTATTCACAAATGACTTTCCGCAATTAAGAGAGAAGCCAGTGGAGTGGTAAAAACAGGCTGATTGATTGTAAAAATGTTGAAGGTATTGTGAACTGATTTGAATAGCTCACTCAACATTGTTGCTCCAAATGATTCGTGGTCTTCATGCAAAATAGCCACATAATGGCCTGCAAGAGAGCCAGAAAGAGAGGCTGTGACACATACCCAAGCAGCAATTGTAAAGTATGATCAGGTGATGACTTGATTTAAAGCTAAGTTGCCACCACAGTATATTGATTAGGTTAAGATTGATTGGACAACCCAAGGACCTAAAGAGACGGTTCATGCCTTTAATGAAAGATTGTCACAGGCTTTTAAATAGTATATCAGAATGGAAATGATGGAACCTAAGGATATGGGACAGTTTGTGTCCAGATTTGTCACAGCACTGAGATCTGAAATTAGTATGATGATTCAACAGCATTTGGTATGTTGACAGTATATAAGTCAACCGATGAGATGTAATGTTATGCCAAGTACTGCCATGATGAGATTGAGATGAAACAAAGAGGCTTAAGGAGAAGATGATAATTGTACAGATGAAAGCTGCTCAGGGTTAATCAGAATCAGCCCTTTACAAGAAACGTGGCACCTATGCAGGGTGTTTCTCAGCATGGAGCTTCTATGATGCAAGGTGGAGGAGATTTCCAGTCGCAGGGTAGAGGTCGAGGTATTCCTCTTAACCCGAGTACTGGGATTGATGTGGCCACCTTGAAAAAGTATGAATCATGACACTACCATAATAGATTGGGGCACTGGAAGCGAGAATGTCGTCTTAATCCAGCCAATAAAGGGCAAAATTAAGGGGTTGCAGAGCTTCAGAATAGTAACCCCATGCAATCGCAAAATGGACTGAGACCTCAACATCTCAAAGCGCCCCAAGATTCAATGATGCAAGTCCCACAAACACAGATGACACAACAGAATGCCAATAACCCTAGATTTAATTCAAATCAGATTTCAAACATGACTCCAAATTCTTTCCAAAACCAATATAGAGCTCAGCAGTTTCCTGTATTTGGGATGGCAGACGGATCTGGTTCTGATCAGTCCACCTAACTGTGCCTGAAAAGGTAGGAATATTGTGCACTTGGTGCAGTATTAGAGGTAGACCAGGGTGGCCCATTTGTCGGTGCTGAAGTAGCTGACTACCCTATCACATTCTTGATTGAGACTGGTGCTACTCGCTCTACTGTAAGAACCGTGAAGGTTCCAAACCTACCTCTCTTGGGAAGAAGAATCCAAGTTGTAGGAGTGGTGAATAAGGAGATGTCAAGTCCCTTGACAGAAGAGGTGCCTGTAAAAATAGGGTCCTTTTGCTGAAAATCATCAGTTTGTGGTGTGCGATTCGAGTCCTATGTGTCTTTTGGGACGTCACTTGTTGTGAAAGTTGAATTGCATACTTACTGCACACAAAGGGGCATAGAACTTCAGACAAATTATGAGGACATTGCTTTTAAGATAGCAAATCAGAATTTAGCTGTTACAATGTCCCAATGATGACAATTGATGAGTCGCCCGTAGATCTCAGAGACGGTGAGGATGGAAGTCTGGGATTTTGGTCTCATTAAAGGTGTTGGGCCTGTCCATATACAAGTAAAGTCCAATGCTGACTGTCCAATAACACCTCAGTACAATATAACCCCCGAAACGATTGCTGGTATCACTCTGGTGATTGACAATGGTATCACTCTGGTGATTAGGAACATGATTCAACAAGGGATCTTGAAAGCGATCATGGGGAGTCTTTGTAACTCACCCATTATAGGCCTTCAAAAGCTGAGCGGTAACTACCGCATCATGCAGGACCTGAAGAAAATCAACAGTATTGGGGTTCCTTGTTGTCCTGTGGTACCAAATCCAGCTGTGATATTATTTCAAATTCTATGTGAAGCTGAATGGTTCACTGTCATTGACCTTTGTCAGGCATTTTTCTCCACACGGTTGCACGAGATAACCAGTTAATCATCGCTTTCCGGTTCGGCAGTCGAGTTTTGGCATGGTGCTGATTTCCTCAAGGGTATACAGAAAATCCGTCCATCTTCAACCAGATCTTGAAAAAGAATCTGGAGTCTTTGATTATGCACTGCAATGAGTGTTGATACAATACATTGATGACCTACTGGTTGCTTCAAACATGAGAGAAGCCAGCAAGAGCGATACTATTGCCTTGATAAACCATTTGGCCAAGAATGGACATAAGGTGTCCCCAAATAAGTTGCAGCACTGTTTGCAAAGGTCCTGTATCTAGGACATCACATTTTGAGAGGTGCAAGGAAGGTGTCGCTGGAAAGAACCTCGGCAATCTTGCAGATGAATCCGCCGATGACTCATAAAGAAGTTAGGATGTTTTTCAGCATGCTGGGCTACTATTGACAGTGGATTCCCAACTTTTGCCTAGTGGCAAAACCTTTACAGAGGCTGACACACAAGGATGTGTGTGTCAGATTCAGTGCCCTGGGACAATGACTGTTTGGTTGCATTCCAAGAGGTTGAGAGAAAGCCTCTGTGGTGCCCTGGCACTAGGAATGCCTGATTACAATAAAGCTTTTTCGCTTTTCTGTAGTGAGAGGGATAGCTGAGCTCTCTCAGTGCTAACTCAAATTCACAGAGGTGCAACAAGGCCTGTTGCCTGTTTTTTGGCTACATTAGATCCTGCAGCTGCAGAATTGCCTGGATGTCTGTATTGAGAGGTGTGAGAACATTGTGATGGGTAATCATATGTTGCCTAGAACTCGTACACAACATGACGAATAGTCACCTCACTAAGTACGAGCAAGTTATTATTGCGACAGAAAACGTCACGTAAAACGTTGTGCTGTTTTGAATCCTGACACTCTATTGCCATTCCTAACTGTCATGTTGATTCTGAGGAAGTAGAACATGACTGTCTTGATGTTACTGAACAGTGCACCAAGACAAGACCAGAGATACAGGATGAGCCACTACCTGAATCTGACTTTGCACTGTGCTTGTGAGACAAAGAGGGAACTCTGAGAGCTGCTTATACATTCTCACTGTCTCAGGGGGAGTAGAAGATGACTGGTTACATGGAGTATTCTCCGCTCAGGTGGCTGAATTGATTGCCCTTACTAGAGCATGTTGTGTTTCAGACCAACTGAAGGTGTCAATCTTTAGCAATAGTAAGTACGGGTTTGGTGTGGTGCACGACTTCTAACGGTTATGGTCTCAAAGGGGTGTTCAAGATGTGATCAGGTTCCCGCATCCACAATGGAGAGCAAGTATGTAAGCCGTTTGAGGCTCTGAGGTTGCCTGCGCAAGTTGAGGTCGTGAAATGTTCCCCAGATTGCAAGGAAGATTATGTGACTGTTAGCAACATATATGCTGCTGAAGTTGCAAAATAATAGACTCATAACACTTGTACCTTTAATGGGGAGTATACCAATGAGTGAACCATGAGTGAACAGATGAAACCGATTACAACCTCTCACTAATAATTGCTAATACTTGGGAGGAGGTTAAGAGGTTGCATGAAGAACTGGCAGAACATAGAGTTTGGTGAAGGCAGGTAATGTAAAGAGAGATAACGGCATTTGGGTTTCAGGAGATGGAAGACCTGTGTTGCCTAACAATATGTTGCCACTATGGCTAGACATTATCATGGACCAATGCATGTGGGCAGATGCCAGGGTGGGGATGTTTCAGCAGACGTGGTTCAATCCTAAATTCAGATTGATAACAGAAGCTTTGTGTCATAGGTGTGTCATTTCTCAACAGATGAATGCAGAGAAAAGGACGGCAGTTACATTTAGTCTCATAGGGTGATCAGGAGGTCCCTTCAACAGGATACCGCTAGAATTTATTGAGATGCCTGTGTGCAATGGGTTGGGACACGACCTGGTGGTGGTGGTAACTCTTTCATATTGGGTTGAAGCATACCCAACTAGAAGAAATGACAGTATCACTGTAGTTAAGCTTTTCTGGAGGGTACTCATCCCTAGGTTTGGATTTGCGACTTCCCTGGAGTAAGACTGAAGAACTCAATTTAATAATGAGGTCCTGACAATGTTGTGTGTAGCATTGCAAGTGGAGCAGAGACTACATTGCAGTTACCGACCTGAAACTTCTGGCATTGTGGAAAAGGTCAATGGAATGCTGAAATCCGGATTGGCTAAAGTGTGTGCTTCGACATCTCTGAAACGGCTTGATGCTTTGCGACTTGTGTTGATGAGTCTTCGCAGTGTTCCTGATTGGAGATCAGGGCAGTCGCCCCACAAAATTATCATGGGGAGGGCTATAAAATTGCCAGCTTTACCTGCAAATGCTCTTGTTAATATCACAGATGACATGATTCTTGATTACTGCTAGGAATTGGCTGATATGGTGCGTTCTGTGTCTCACTAGGTTAAAAAAGCCACAGCCTCTCCTGTGTCCTGGTCAAAAAGCATGTGAAAAAGAGTTGCCTGGAACCTACCAAGTGATTCTTGTCACTGCAACTGCTGTGAAGTGCGTAGGTCTCCCCAACTGGATGCACGCTGCCCACACTCGCAGAGTTCAGTGTCCCCTTGATGAAATTGCAGCACTTCTCCCAGAAGTGCCAGTGGTGGTCGAGAGGCCAGGATAGCAGGTTAGTCAAGCTATAGGGGACCAGTCCGAGCCTGAAACAGCACCAGATTGGTCTGAGGGGGGCCTTGATGAGTCGGCAGGTGAAGCTGAAATTGGAGAAACCAGTCCAGTGGTGGTAAACAAGACAGAGCCATCCCCTCACGCGGGACCTATCGTTGTAGAACAGAGAGTGCAGCAAGGGAACGTTGGTCTAGAAGGCAGGAAAGAGGGAGACTGAATTTGCCCACTGAAAGTGAACTTCCAAAATGTCTTAGATGTTCCTGAAAAGTCTGAAGAATCTGATTTTAGTGGTGAAGAAGTTGGAACGCCAGCTTTGAGGTCATCAAAGAGATTGACAGTGCCTTGTAGGAGATATTCTTCTCCTGAGTGGACATACTTTGCTGCAAATGACAGAGAGAGAGAATGTGGAGAAATCTGGGAGAGTGTTGGAGATTACCTGACTCCTAGTACCAATTGCATCTAATGTTAGAATTCCTGTATCAACTAGAGTTAGCAATGTGAGGCATGTTATCCTGGATATGATTGACTTCCCTTTGTTGGATGCGAGAGAATTTCCTGTGGAACTGAACTAAGTCGTTCCCTTTTGGAAATAATTGTCAATGAACTGTTTGTCACTGCTTGATAGAGGAAAGAAGATTACATACGCCAGAGTAATGAAGAACTGTAGGGTTGCCTCTTAGAAGAACATGGAGAAGGGCTAGGGTAGTCTCACGAAGAATTTTGTAAATAAAGGCTGCAGTTCCATTGTTTGAACTTTGATTTTGCTTTTGCACTGGTGCAGATCGACAAAGAGGTATAATATGCCCTGTGAGGATAGGGTTAAATTGTCAGCTGAGAACACTGATATTCAATGTATTCTGATGAATGCTAGGTCCTTGATTAAGCACCATTTTGACTTTTCTGAGCTCTTAGCGGTATATCAAGCTGACCTTGGGTAGTTACGCGCTATACAAATGTAATTTTTCATTTCATTTCATTTCACCTGGTTTTCATTACGGAAACCAGGCTGATGATACTTCTGGCCCAGAGCTTATCGCAGCAGTTCCTAATGGCTATTCCATTTTTCACAGAGACAGACCTTGTAAAAGGGGAGGACGGTTGGTAGTTGCTTATCTTGACCGTTTGCCGGCTATCTTTATACCTGCTTCTGTACACAGATTCGAGGCATTGTTTTTCAATGTTAAATTTGTTAAGACTCAGTCGTTTAATGGACTCCTCATTAATCACTCTCCTGGGCCCAAGGCAGTTTTTTCTGATAACATCAGTCACCACTGGAATCACCTATTTTTAAATTTGAGTTTATGGTATTGGGCGATTTTAGTTTCCATCTGGAAAAAAAGCTGGATCCAGACATGGAGCGCATTAAAGATACTTTAACTTGTTTTGGTCTCTCCCAGATTGTTAGCGACCCCACACATAGCACGCAACATATGCTTGATGGGATCTTTACAAATAATCCGGGTATGGGAAGCCCGTTCATTCCTCCATTGGCTTGGTCAGATCACCACACAGTCCTCTTGGAAATGAGGCTTCAGGAAAAGCCTCTTTCTCTGTTATGTAATAAGAAGCCTTTAGGCTGAGCTTGGAACAAGGTACAAGCCACCGAATGAAACTCACATTTCTGCCCAGATGGCGGCGGATTATTCTAGTTGGTTAAATTCCACCCTCAATGTCATCGTCCTTGCCAAAGCCGGGACTAATAACATCAAGAAGTTGTCTCAACCGTGATTTGATGAGACACTTAGAGTATCTAAGCAAAGATGTCAGGGGCAGGAGCGAAAATTGTCTAGAACCTATGAGCTGAAAGAAAGAGAAAAGTACAAACTATGCATAGCAGAATACAAAAAGCTTTCTTTTGCTGACAAATCAGCATATTATTCGGACCAAATAAAATCAGCAAGAGACTCAAATAAAACTCTCTTTCAAACCACAAAAAAACTGACTTCGCCGTCAGCAAGTAACTCAGTGGCAAATAGCCAGACGTTTTGTGATTCATTAGCAGGTTTTTCCCATGAGAAAGTAATGAATATTTTAAATAAATTTACTGCTAATGGTTCTGGCTGCCATAACAATAATCGGTCACTTGAGATGATCTATGGAAATATAAGCTTTTGCCATTTTAAGGCTCCCACAATAGATCAACTAAAAACTGTTATCCAGAACACTAAATCCGGATCCCCCAGGACCCGTGTCCTCCAAACGTAGTGCATTTAGCATCATAGGCAGTAGCACCATATTTGACATAGATCTTTAATGTTATGTTCGAGACACAACTTTTTCCTACCCAATAGAAGTCGGCTTCAATTCTCCCACTATTAAAAAAAACAAGTTAAATGTGCTGGACCTGAATAATTGTCAACCAGTTTCTAGGCTCCCTCCATGTAAACTGGTGGAGAAAGTGATAAATGAGCAACTTGCTCATTTTATAGATACGAATCAGCTCCATGACAACACTCAATTTGGCTTTAGGCTTCACAGCACGGAATCAGTGCTGATAGCGGCCATCGAGGAAATGAGAGCAGCACTAGATGTGGGTGGAAATGCAGCCCTCATCCTGCTAGATCTATCAGCTAACTTTGAGACGAGACAGTCAACCATGATCTGCTGGTTGACCGAACCCATAGCCTTGGAATAGATGGCCCTGAGTTGGCACTGTTGAAATCATTTATCTCTGGACAACTTCAGCTGGCGTGCTTCGGAGATTTCACCTCACAACCCTAAACTTTGCCCTGTGCAGTTCTTGAAGGTTCATTGTTGAGCCCAACGCTATTCAACTTATATGTAACACCTTTGGCTGCGCTCATAAAATCATTTGATTTATCATTACCATCTTATGCTGATGATGCTCAGCTAGTGGTATCTCTCTCAAAAATGATGTCCATTCAAGTGATCTATTCAGGAATTGTATGAGAGCAGTAAGTAAATTGATTAACTGCAACTGTCTAAAACTTTACTCATCTAAGACAGAGGATATTCTTTTTGGGAACAACACTGCTTCTGGTCCCCTGCATGGTGGCCATCTGATTTGGGTTCACTTCCAGATCCCGTTACAAAGGTAAAATAACTTGGGATGCTGCTTGACAATGAACTGAAATATAAAAATCAAGTCAAAGAGACCTACGAAAACTTTTTGTGTGCCTGGCGCTTACCTGGGGGCGAAGTGGAGACACGCTGGCTGCTGATAGAGCGGGCAGACTGGACGCTTGTGTCCGGGCTCGTTGTTTCTCGCCGCCGCTGCCGCCACAGGAGTCCTTGCGGTAGCTAAGCGGACTTCATCTCCCACAATTACCGGCGATGTCACCGCCCCCTGACAACACCCGCTTCCACGCCCGGAGGCGCTTAAATCGAGGAGGCTCCCTCGGTGGAGCGGGAACCTACGAAAACTTTTTGTGTGCCTGGCGCTTACCTGGGGGCGAAGTGGAGACACGCTGGTTGCTGACAGAGCGGGCAGACTGGACGCTTGTGTCCGGGCTCGTTGTTTTTCGCCGCCGCTGCCGCCACAGGAGTCCTTGCGGTAGCTAAGCGGACTTCATCTCCCACAATTACCGGCGAGGTCACCGCCCCCTGACAACACCCGCTTCCACGCCCGGAGGCGCTTAAATCGAGGAGGCTCCCTCGGTGGAGCGGGAACCTACGAAAACTTTTTGTGTGCCTGGCGCTTACCTGGGGGCGAAGTGGAGACGCACTGGTTGCTGACAGAGCGGGCAGACTGGACGCTTGTGTCCGGGCTCGTTGTTTCTCGCCGCCGCTGCCGCCACAGGAGTCCTTGCGGTAGCTAAGCGGACTTCATCTCCCACAATTACCGGCGAGGTCACCACCCCCTGACAACACCCGCTTCCACGCCCGGAGGCGCTTAAATCGAGGAGGCTCCCTCGGTGGAGCGGGAACCTACGAAAACTTTTTGTGTGCCTGGCGCTAACCTGGGGGCGAAGTGGAGACGCGCTGGTTGCTGACAGAGCGGGCAGACTGGACGCTTGTGTCCGGGCTCGTTGTTTCTCGCCGCCGCTGCCGCCACAGGAGTCCTTGCGGTAGCTAAGCGGACTTCATCTCCCACAATTACCGGCGAGGTCACCGCCCCCTGACAACACCCGCTTCCACGCCCGGAGGCGCTTAAATCGAGGAGGCTTCCTCCGCGTCGTGGGACGCGCGCGGGCGGCGCCGGGCTAACCCCGGGCAAAGGGCGGGCCCTCTGTGGCCCTCAGAGGCCAGAGGAGGCTGGGCCGGGCCTTAGACTCTGTCCTTATTAAGCTGCCGGACTAAACGTAGCCGTGCACAGTGAGACTCCTCCTTCTATATTGTGTTTGAACTGAGTTTATTGTTTTGTATTTGTTTGTTTTTAAATTTGCTATCCCACCAGTTGATGGTGTGTAATAAGTAGCATATTCTGTAAGCTTTATTCTGGATTATTATATCCTTACTACCCTGCTACCATGTCGAAACGGAAGGCCCCTTCTGGGCCGCGTACCATGGATAATTATTTGGTGCAAGTGGTGAGCAAAATAAATACTGAAAGGGGGCAGTCACTAGGGATAAGCACATCTCCACCGCCGGCAACCCCTACCCAGTTCCTGTTAATCCTTTCACTACTGGGTGATAATAGTTGTATTAATGCTACCAATTTGGATGTTTCTGCAAGGGAACTGTCCGAGTTTGAGCAGGTTCCCCCCATTTTAGTGGATTTAGATGATCATACCGACAAGGTAGTACAATGCTCTCCGACACCAGTAGTGCGGCTAGTTAGAGCATGTAGAAAAACCCAAAACAAAAGGGGGGGGACACGTACTGTAAGGAAACGAGTAGCCTCACCATTAAAACACTCTGAAATAGACGAGGCTGCCAAGTCTAACGAAGCCAGATTAGATGCTGATTTGGCGAAGTACTTAGCGGATATTATCGACTTAAAGATCAGAGGTATCATACACCCACTTGTGTCAAAAATTGAACAACTAACTGCAGAAGTTGTTAGACTGGGCGGACTTCTTAAAAAGGCCATCGAAGAACCAGGAAGAGTAACTACTGCCACAACCAACAGTAAATGTAATACCCAGGACGTTCACTCTACGAAGATTATAGACAGTAGGGAGAATGTTATAGCTAACTCCATAGCCCCCAAAGTGCCAATTCGTAGTGACAGTCAGACAGCCACTATTACTAAAAATAGCGAGGGCTGGAAAGAAATAAGTAAAGGGCACGTTACTAACCTCCCGCCCGAATGTGCACCATACGTGGTAGTACTAACGAATGTACCGCCACTAGAAAGTGGGGGTCACCAAGAAACACATGACTCTTTAAAGAATAAAAGTATATCCTGGTTGAACAGGCAATGCGGTTTCCCGTTAAATTTTTCTGATCAAGTCCTGACTACCAGGAGAGTTAAATGGATAGGGAATTCTAGGAAAAGCTCAAGGGGGGATTGTGTGATTATAAACTTTAAACATCCACAACATGTTGCCACTGTCCTCCTAAGAGCTGCGTCTCTCCCGACCTCTGATGCTAATGTTTGTGCTCGATCGTTAGGTTTCTTTTACAGTCACCTTAATATTAATCACTGTGAGACTAAAGGAAACATTACCTATCCGGCTACCTATAGACCTCACCTTGGTATTCCAACTCAAAATAGATTTCATGCCCTTAGCTGCCTGGACTCTAATGATTGACTTATACAGGGGGGAGAGTTGCACTCAGAGAAGGCTAAAGGTATTGGCGTAGATGATTGTGTTAATAAAACTATAGCCTTGGCCACACGACCTATATCCTTTTTGACTAAGGTAGAGACTGTTGTTGAGGATCATGAGGATCTGTGTAATATAGGTCAGCCTATTGGGGGGGCCTCTGTTACTGGACCTGTAACTACGAATGCTACTAGAAGAGGCACATGTACTAGATTGGTCTGTTGGAACGTGGCCGGTTTAAAATCCAAGGGTAGTGATCCAGGCTGGAAAACTTTTATTTGCAAGTATGACATTTTATGTTTTCAGGAAACCTGGTGCAAAGGGGATGTTAATTATGAGGGATTTGTGTCCTATAATTTACCTGCACGGGGAGAGGGACCTGGTAGAGCCAAAGGAGGTTTACTTATACTTATATCGGTCCATCACCAGATAGTGGTAAAAAAGCATATACCAGTAGGTGATCTTGTACAGATGCTTTGGATCTCTGAAGGTAAAGGCCGCAATATCCTTTTGATTAACTATTACAATAATATCTTTGACGGCACCAGGAGTAAAATAGTAACAGACCTGGCCAATACCATTGATACTCTGAGCTTGGAATCTAACGTTGCATTTGATATTATCTGGTGTGGGGACTGTGGAAATGTGGATTTTCCTGGTCAGTTATGTCCCCTATCTTGGACCCCAACGGTTCTATATGCATGTTACAAGTACATGTATGTTCCCTCCAGTTCCAGTTTCTAAGACGCAAACATATGTGTGTCTACCGTCAACATGTTCTCTGTCAGATCCGCCATCAATGGGCTGGATATTCGATTCCTAAGTATAAAAGGCCACCGACTTTATATGGCCAAGTTACTCCATTTTTACAGTTCAGGCGAGTAGGCCCGATTCTGTCCTCAAAGCCTTTCCCTGCTCTCTGTCTCTGACAGCTTCAGCTTGAGCTCGCATCTGTATCCATGAACTTTGTCCTACTCCCTGTGCAGCTAACGGTGCCTGCCTCGGCTAGTTTTCGCCTGTCTGCCAAGAAGTTGTATTTCACCTTCGAATTATCTATTTTGCTCTTCAGCCGATGCATTCTTGCCTAGTAGTTTAAGTAAACATTCCTCCAGTTACCAAGCAAAAGGCCAGGCTTCTCTGTCTTCATGCAAGTGATTCATAGCCCTGTTGCTATGGAAAGTTTTCTGCCCCTCGCATCTCATATAGACACTTAGACGCTTGTACACGCACATAGTCAGTATAGAATAGATTCTGTCCGAGAGTCTCTTCCTTGTGGATAACATAGTTCTTTAAACATAGGATGTTAGATATGATTTGGGATTAGGATGACTTGACCCCAGACTTCTCGTCTCCACATGTAGAGCTAAATGTCAAGTCCCCTTCACCCCCTAGTTACACGTCAATTACACGTCATGCTGCTGCGCGCGCATCTATGCCAAGTATTATCTTATAGATCCACCTATGTCTGATAATGCAAGCCAATTATGTTTCTTTTATTCCTTATTACGCCTAGTTTCGATTATGTCACTGTTACGTCATTTTTCTTATCAAATGTTACGCCTTCTACATTCGTTTCATTGTAATGCACTTATTATAAAAATGTATGTCTGTTAATAAGTTATTGTACTTCACTTCCTGAACCCTCGTGGTGACGGAACCTGAGGGCCGCCACTCGAGTCGGCCATTTTGAATGGAATAAAGCCCATTAGAAAACCTCTTATACCACGGATTCTGCCTCTTGTTATTTTGAGCTATTTTACTTTATTTTAAGACTCCGTACGAAATTCAGTCAGGTAATATTTATTTTATTTACCACATAATGGCGCCCGAACAGGGACACTTTCTCATCTCACGCGCCGGCGGTGCGTTGCAGGCCCGGTCTCCTGCCACAGCTGGACGGACCATAAACGCGTACCAGCAGGATTTCCTGTAAGCTCCCTCCGGTCAAGCGGGGGCGACTGAGGCTGCGATCAACCCAGACGAGGCGGTGAGAAGTGCGAAGTATCCCGACCAGAGCCTAGCTGAGAGAGCAAGATCCGAGGTATACAGAGGCCCACCAGGTTTTCCGAAATTCCGACGTCCAGAGGGTCCGATGTCCGCAGTTATCGAGTCCTGTCCATTCTCTGAGGCCTTCCGTTTCAAGGAGCTACTCGGTGAGTACCATCGCCGGGGAGGCATGTTGACGTGCACATAGGTTGTGCCGGTCAAGACGGATTTGGGTACACAAATCCGGTCTGCACTGTTTAGCAGTGTATATGTACTGTTTAGCAGTATATCAAGTATTCCGAAGTATTCAGTTATTGTCAAGAATTCAGCGTGGTGATTAGTTAAGCAGACTGTCATCATTGTCGACCATTATTAAATGTTTAATGTTTAATGTTTAAAGTATTCAGAAAATGTCTTGCATATTGTGGTATGAATGACTGTTCATTGTTCACTGTTCATTATTGTGTTTCTCGTATTAAGTAAGTTCAAGAGTAAGTATCAGATCAGTTGTTAATATGCCGCTCTTCTCGAAGTTAAGACAGATTACCACCAGAAAAGGGGTGCTTGAAGAAGCAGTTCCTATTCCTCCTAGAGACACTCCAGGACATTTCATGTACCATAAACATGGCATAGATGCCATATTGTTTCTTGATCTATGGGTAGATTATACCAAGGGATTACCGGAAAGTCAAAGGTGGCCCATAGCGGGAACCTGGGATGCAGAGTGCATCATGAAAGTGGAGGAAGAGTTATGGAAAAGAAAGGTCAGACAGTCACAGAAAGACGCTATCGAGTTATGGCGTAAAGAATCTCATAGACGAACAGAAAAAGCACGTAGACAAGAAGAGAGGAGTAAAGAAAGTTCAAATAAAGTTCAAGAAAATCTATTAATTGAGGAAGGTATCCGAGTGAAATCAGAACAAGTAAATAGACAAAGTAATGCTCTTATGAATGGTATGTATCCCCTTCTAGCCGAAGGATTACCTAAGGCTGCTCCAGAGATACCAAAAGACTTGCCACCCCCATTATTTCCAATTAAGGTACATCCAAAAGGGCGTCCCAGAACCGCAGAAGACGTTTTCCTTTCCTCATATCTAGATGATGCAGCCCCCGAGTATGCTAACGCCACACCACATAGACCGTCTGGCGGAGGGGTTCAACGTCAGGATCAGGTATCTGTCCCCGTGCAACAGCAAGTCCCGACGCAAGTTTCGGCAAGCACATCTGTTTCCGCATCTGTTTCCGCAGTCGACTCTACAGGGGTATCGACACCCATAGTTGCTGTGTCACGTTCAACGAACCCTTTCACACCCGACGCCCCAGATGGGGCCACGGGAGGTGCTAGCAGTACTTTTACACCACCTAGAATAAATAAACTTGTCTTTCAAGAGTCAGCACATTCACGTACACCTAAGTTCGTAAGTGAACGTGCGCTTAAGGAACTCCTTGTAAATTGTAGATATGACCCGGTGGTTGGTAAAGAGGATGAAATGGTCCTGGCATCATTACGTATTAGGCGAGCCGCAGAGTATTTAGCAAGGTTACCAGGGATGACTACGCATCTGGATAACATATATCATTTTGTTCAAACAGGACGAGATCCAGGATGTATTAACAGAGCTATGGAATTCCAGAAAGTAGAAATACAGGGGGAACTGTTACGTTTCCTCATAAACTGTGTGATCAGAAATCAAGATCGTCCGGGGGTAGACATGAACGTAATGCTTACTCTTACAAGATGGAGTCAGAATATATCAGAAGGGAGACACGATAAGCAAAATTGTATAATAGCCATGTGCCGAAAAATCCGTAAAGAAATAGAACGTATTCATGCAGAAAGATTGGGAACAGACGAGTTTGAGCAAGATGAAGTGTCCGAATCAGGGGACTCTGCAAGACAGTCAGAGACCATAGCCTATGTAGGCAGAGGAAGATCCTGTGAAAATACTAGATGTTTTTCTGATCCCATACATTCTGTATGTCCAAATAACAGCAGAACGTATCCAACGCCTGTAATAAATCTGAAGTCTCCTGAACATTCGTTTCAAGCCGCAGATAAAATACTACGAGAACGAAGGGGTTACCACCTCCTCGATTCCATGGATGAGCAAGAATTAGCCAGATCAGCCGTTCACTGGATCGTTAGTCCTGAAAAATATGGTGATGAGACCGTAGCACACACGTTTCTCAATCTCAGTACAGATGAACAACGTTTAGCTGGAATCTATATGATTCAGCAACTCCTCATATTATATAAGAGCCAACATGCTGACCCTGGTCCTTTACCTGATATATTAACGGAACTACTTACGTACAGATGGAGAGGTTCTAGTAACAAGCTAATTAAAGAGATATTAGTGTCACGTAAGCAGTACGTCCTTTTTGTAAATCCAGATTCTCTCTCCCTGCCCCCCAGAGAAAGAGCACCGTACTACATGGATAGACAAAATCCTTTACGAGAAGTGCACCCAATAAAAGGCTAAGACAATGAGTTTCACCGTGTATTTGTTTACACACCCATATCAAAAATGGAATTATTAGAAATGAAGAAAGTAGTACCTAGCCATGATAAAGACCCAGCGGGTTTCCACCGAGAAATTAAAGACATGTTACTGATGGGAGAGTACACCTTTCCTGATATTATGACGATATTAAAGGTGCTTTTGCCTGCTGGCATTTATGAAAAACTGAAAGAAAAAGAGTGGGAAGTGGGAGACCAAAAGATAGACTGGACAGCATTAGCAGAGGAAGAAAGGGGCCGAACTGCAGGTTCGGGGCTCGGGGATAAAGTTAAACTATTACCAGGTTTACTAGTACAGGTACTGCCACGTTTATTAACTACAAAAAAGGAAGATTGGGGTGCAATCACAGCCTGCAAACAAAAGCAAGATGAAGACACAAGCGATTATTATGCTCGATTTGAAAAATGTTTTGGTATAAATAGTGGTATAAAAGCAAGTAGTGACTCATATCCACATTTATTTGTGACAAAATTAGTGGAAAATGCATTACCTCCAGTAAAGAATAGAATATTGAAATTCGAGAGTACCTGGCAAAGTAACACTCCGTCGCAAATGCTACAAATGTTACAGTATCATCACAATAGAATTAGGGATGAACAAGAACACGAGCATAGACGCATGAAGGATACAAAAATGAAAATGCTAGTTTCTCAGACAGTACCAGCAGATGGTCACAAAAAGAGTGTGACACATTCTGGTGATTCTGCAGTTCCTGTAAAAGGAACCTGCAATTACTGTAAACAACTGGGCCATCATGTACACGATTGTCCAGTCCTGAAACGTAATATAGCTACAGGCATTACAAAGGAGAGACCACGATTAAGTTAGACAAGATCAGAATGAACAAGGAGCTATGCTGCATGGACAGTCCGTGCCAGTTCAGCAACAGTCCATGCCAGCCTCACAGCAACCCATACAGTTTGTGCCAGCTGCACCACCGTTGCCTGCTACTGCCACACAAACCACAACACAACAAATGTATCAGACTGCACAGTATGAATACCCTGAGTATCAGCGTTACGCATGAACCAGCCTAGAGAGGGAAGTTGACTTACCGCTTATCGAGATTCCGGTAGATCAAGAAGGACCTTATGTACATAGTGAATTATTAGGTCAAGATAGAAAATTCTTACTCGATACAGGGGCAAGTCGAACAACCATAAAACGTAGTGAAGTTCCAGGGGCACCCCTCTCAGGCTCTCAAAATGTTTCCCTTGGTTTTTCGGGAAAACCTATTGTTAATGAAGTATCAAAGCCTCTACCACTTACGATAGGACCTTTGACACGAACTACAGATTTATTGCTTACTAAATCATGCCCAGAAAATCTGTTAGGAATTAAAACTCTGAAAGCACTAGGAGCCATAATATGTTGTTCTCCGGAAGGAGTAAGGTTGTTTTTACGTGATTTTAAAGGTCACTATGTGTCTAGAGACATGGATCCCCGACTACAGACTTTACCAGTACATCTATGGGCACAAGGCCCTACGGATGTTGGCTGCATGAACATTACACCCTATCGAGTCACACTGAAAGCAGGAGTGGTACTACCACGAATGCGACAATACAAGTTACCGCATGATGCTGTAGTGGCTTTGCTGAAAATCATTGATGAGCTAATTGCCCAGGGAGTAGTTGTAGAAACAGACTCCAATGTATGTAATTCACCGATAATTCCGATTCTTAAACGAACTGATCCTACTGCTCCACCAGTGTACCGATTGGTTATTGATTTGCGTGAACTAAACAAGTGTATTGTACCACAATTCCCTGTGGTCCCTGATATATCATCGTTATTGACAGCAATTGATTCCGAAGCAACATTCTTTACTGTAATTGATCTCAAGAATGCCTTTTTCAGCGTCCCAATAGATCCGGAAAGCCAATACTTGTTCGGATTCAGTTTAAATGGGCGCAGCTTTAAATTCTCACGCGCTCCCCAAGGATTTACAGAAAGCCCCAGCATCTACAGCCAAGCACTGAAACGAGAACTTGACAGTATCCACATGCCAGTCAATACAGCACTGCTTCAATATGTCGATGATCTGCTGATCACCGCGAGAAGCGAGCCAGAATGTGAAAAAGCTTCTCTGACAGTTTTACATTTCCTAGCCGACAAGGGGCACAAGGTGTCCCCTTCTAAGCTGCAATTCTGTGTTCAGCGAGTTATTTATCTTGGTCACTCGCTGTCCAAGGAGGGAAGGCAGCTTACACCAGATCGCATCCAGTTAATTGCTAACATGTCAATACCCCAGACACAAAAGGAGGTGCGGGCTTTTATAGGCCTCACTTCATATTGTAGACAGTGGATCCCTCAGTACGCATTTCTAGCAAAACCACTCATTCAGTTAACCACACAGGAGGCAGCCACATCGACTGTTCTCCCTTGGACTCAGGAACATACACAAGCTTTTGAAAGCCTAAAGGAAGCTTTATGTCAAGCACCTGTTTTAGCAACACCATGTTATAGCAAACATTTTACACTCTTTGTTACAGAACGCGAAGGTACTGCCTTATCAGTACTCACTCAGGATCAAGCAGGATCACGCAAGCCATGTGCTTATTTTTCCAGTACATTAGATCCCGTAGCTCAGGCTTTGCCTGCATGCCTGAAATCAGTGGCAGCGACAGCTTTAGCAATTAGACAAAGCGATGCCATAGTATTAGGACACCCATTGACAGTACAAGTACCACATGCAGTAGAGGTTCTTGTGAACCGAACACAAACACAACACTTGACCATAGCAAGACTTACTGGTTATGAACTGACATTGTTTCAACCACACATAGAGATCCGACGGTGTAATACATTGAATCCTGCTACACTATTACCTGTAATTGGAACAGACCCACTAGCTCATGATTGTGTTGAAATCATTGAAATAAAGACGAAACCTAGACAAGACTTGACAGACGTTCCATTGCTAGATCCAGACCTGACGTTATATGTAGATGGTTCGTGTATGAGGACAAGTACAGGAAATTTAGTTGCCGCATATGCAGTCACAACAGACACTGAAGTTATTGAGACAAATTGTATAGATACTTTGTCAGCCCAAGCAGCAGAACTTGTTGCTCTAACACAAGCCTGTATTCAAGCCGCGGACAAGAAAGTCAACATATATACTGATTCACGTTATGCATTTGGAGTCGTACATGACTTCGGAGTGCTTTGGCGGGAGAGGGGTTATTTAACTTCTCATGGAACACATATTCAACACGGGTCCCTCATTCATGCTCTGTTAGACGCGATTCATTTACCGACTGCAATATCAATTATGAAATGTAAAGCACACACGAAGGTTACTGATATCATTTCTCAAGGCAATGATTTAGCTGACAGAACAGCCAAACAGACTGCTCAGAATCGCACATCCGACATGACAAAGCCAATAGTTCAGACACCAACACAGTGTATGACAATTAAGGATCCCACACTTGATGTAATTGACATACAGACACATGCCACAGCAGAAGAAATAAAGAAGTGGACTGAACTAGGAGGGATCCAGACAGATCAAGGATGGATGACGAAAGAGAAATCTGTATGGTTTCTCCCTGATTCCATGGTTCAAGCCATTATAGCTACAGTTCACAGTCCAGCACATTTAGGAGAGAAGGCTATGCTAGACAGCATTCAGCACATTTGGTTCAACAAACATTTACGAGCAGCAGCTAAACAAAAAGTTCGTACCTGTATGATATGTTGTCAGTTTAATCCAGGAAAGAGTGTTCCCATAGAGCAGGGTGGATTTCAGCCTCCTGACCATCCTTTTGAAGTCCTCCAGATGGATTATATTCAGATGGAACGTTGTCGAGGATTCAAATATGTCCTCGTAGTTGTCTGCGCTCTCTCCCGTTGGACAGAGGCGTATCCCGTATCAGATTACACTGCCCCGACTACTGCCAAGCAGCTAGTTCGAGAATTCTTCCCACGGTACGGTTTACCACGTGTTGTATATTCAGATAACGGCCAGCCTTTCTCATCCGAATTAATGAAACATGTCTCACTTTTGTTGGGATATCAGTGGAAATTCCACTGTGTCCGACACCCCGAGGCAGCAGGTCTCGTGGAACGACATAATCAACTTTTAAAAATCAGATTGTCCAAAATATGTCAGGAAAAAGGTGTGGACTGGATAGTAGCCTTACCAGTTGCGCTATTCTACATGAGAATGGTAGCACACTCTCGAACAGGGCTATCCCCGTATGAGGTGATCTTTGGTAGACCACCGAATATGTGGGGGACGCCTATACCCCGTAAAATAACTGATGTTGACTGTAATATGCTGACAGATTACCTGGCTTCCTTGATGTCTGCACTACAATCTTCTCGTTCACAGGTGGTCGCAGCTTTTCCTGACAACACTGAGGTGAAACCCCATGACGTGGTCCCCGGGGACTTTGTCCTGGTTCGGAATTTTGATAGGAAAAGCCAATTGGAACCTAGGTGGAAGTTGCCTAAGCAGGTCCTGCTGACGACCAGAACAGCTGTGAAGATCGAAGGACGGAAAGGATGGGTGCATTCCACCCATATAAAAAAATTTCATGGACTACCTTCAGATATAGACACTGTGCCCTGCACTCCCTCACAGACTGATTCAAAACTTCCTTTTGTTGAACAAAATGACTCTCAGTGCTATAAACAGAAACTCAGGTCCAGATCTAAACTGTCGGACGATTTGATTGTTTAAGTCCTCTCCAAGGTGAAGCGGTTGAATCTGTCCCGACATGTATCCCTTAGGTCTGAATGATGCAGAGTCCAGAATCATAATGAAACGACATGCTTATTGTAAATTACTGCGTAACCACTGTATTGTGACATTATTAATTTTGTTTTTATTGAGTATTTTAGTAATTATTACGAGTATGATTTTGCACATATATCATCCTGTTTCTAAACGTGTTTTCAATATAACTGATGAACATTCTTTTAGTGACCTACCGCCACATGAGTTGTCCTATAGACTTGCGCTGCGCAATAACACATTCATTAGTATGTTACATCATTCCCATCAGACTAGTAATGCGACAAATTGTTGGGTGTGTGGCCGACTCCCTCCCTATCAGAATAACAAAGGAGTTCTGCCTTTCTTTCCACATCCGTTTACACGCAATGGCTCCTGTGGAGCATGGTTTAGTTTATTAAATTCCATAGACCCAGACACAGCAGTTTATCAACAACATTGGATATGGGGAAATCTAAATCTAGTTTTATTCAAAGTCTGTCACCCTAATAAGGAGGGTCACCCCAGTAGAACAGGAACTGATTTAGAAAATGAAGTGTATAAATTAGGTAATTTTACGCCTAATCTTATGATTTTGAATGTCAAATCCGAAGTTGAACTAATTCTGCCCACTATGTCAGTATTTCCAGTAAAGGGTGAATTATGTGTGAGAAAAGTTGGTTCCATACATATGGGCCATAGCCAATGCGTTACTACAGTAGAATATAGTGATCAAGGCAAATCTTCATTTAGAGCTTCTCGCCATTCCTACTTTATATGTGGTCAGACTGCATATATGCGTCTGCCTCTAGATTGGGATGGTACCTGTTACATAGCATTCCTTCTGCCACCTGTTTTCCTAGCTCCTCCTGATTATTATCGAAATGTTCATTTAGTACACAATAGAGAGCGAAGAGATCTCCCAGTTGTCGATTATACTGAGACGGCATGGGACAAGTATGTAGATTTCAATAAAGGTATCTTTCCCTATATAGGTACAATATCAAATAGTAAGCTGATACGCAGACTCACCAAGACTCTTGAAGCTGTAGTAAACGAGACTATAGCCGCCCTAGGCAATCTGACAGAGGAACAATCAGTGATGAGAATTGTTGTTCTCCAGAATCGTCTTGTCCTTGACGTCATCCTGGCCGATAGGGGCGGAGCTTGCAGGGTCATCGGATCCAGCTGCTGCATTTTCATACCAGAAAATTCGCCATCTGTATATAAAGCTATAACACGCCTTCATAAGATTGTAAGCCAGATACACGAGAATCCAGGCACTTGGACGTGGTCCGGGTGGTTTTGGAGTGTGATATCAGCCTGGGGATGGAGAGTTCTATCCTTCCTAGGTATTGGCCTTCTTATGCTTTTCAGTTGTTGCATATGTTTGCAATGTGGACCAGCGATTTGTGGTCTGTGTGCCACATCGTGTATTCCACATCAAGGTTTTCGCTCAAGATCCCGGAAGAAGAAGGAAGAAGAAATGATGCTCCATGAGCAAATCGATGGAATGATGAAGATTGATGTCTCGTGAAGGGCAAGAAGGGGACAAGGAGGGAATGTGGAAATGTGGATTTTCCTGGTCAGTTATGTCCCCTATCTTGGACCCCAACGGTTCTATATGCATGTTACAAGTACATGTATGTTCCCTCCAGTTCCAGTTTCTAAGACGCAAACATATGTGTGTCTACCGTCAACATGTTCTCTGTCAGATCCGCCATCAATGGGCTGGATATTCGATTCCTAAGTATAAAAGGCCACCGACTTTATATGGCCAAGTTACTCCATTTTTACAGTTCAGGCGAGTAGGCCCGATTCTGTCCTCAAAGCCTTTCCCTGCTCTCTGTCTCTGACAGCTTCAGCTTGAGCTCGCATCTGTATCCATGAACTTTGTCCTACTCCCTGTGCAGCTAACGGTGCCTGCCTCGGCTAGTTTTCGCCTGTCTGCCAAGAAGTTGTATTTCACCTTCGAATTATCTATTTTGCTCTTCAGCCGATGCATTCTTGCCTAGTAGTTTAAGTAAACATTCCTCCAGTTACCAAGCAAAAGGCCAGGCTTCTCTGTCTTCATGCAAGTGATTCATAGCCCTGTTGCTATGGAAAGTTTTCTGCCCCTCGCATCTCATATAGACACTTAGACGCTTGTACACGCACATAGTCAGTATAGAATAGATTCTGTCCGAGAGTCTCTTCCTTGTGGATAACATAGTTCTTTAAACATAGGATGTTAGATATGATTTGGGATTAGGATGACTTGACCCCAGACTTCTCGTCTCCACATGTAGAGCTAAATGTCAAGTCCCCTTCACCCCCTAGTTACACGTCAATTACACGTCATGCTGCTGCGCGCGCATCTATGCCAAGTATTATCTTATAGATCCACCTATGTCTGATAATGCAAGCCAATTATGTTTCTTTTATTCCTTATTACGCCTAGTTTCGATTATGTCACTGTTACGTCATTTTTCTTATCAAATGTTACGCCTTCTACATTCGTTTCATTGTAATGCACTTATTATAAAAATGTATGTCTGTTAATAAGTTATTGTACTTCACTTCCTGAACCCTCGTGGTGACGGAACCTGAGGGCCGCCACTCGAGTCGGCCATTTTGAATGGAATAAAGCCCATTAGAAAACCTCTTATACCACGGATTCTGCCTCTTGTTATTTTGAGCTATTTTACTTTATTTTAAGACTCCGTACGAAATTCAGTCAGGTAATATTTATTTTATTTACCACAGGACTTTAACACTACGTTATGTGAACTGTCACCGTTAAAGGTTTGTGGGGTTACTAATAATGCTGGATGTGAAGTACTGCACTTTGGTCATGATGCCTATGGGGAAACCTTGCATAAATTAATGGGTTGTCATGACCTGGAAATATTGGAATGCTGTAAGGATGGAAATGGCCTGCCCGTCCCAACATTCAAAAACTGGCGTACTGATTCAGTGATTGATCATGTGATAGTATCCTCCAGTATTATAGATTGCTTTGCCCCACCGGAAATTGAAATATCAGCTATAAGTGACCACAATTGTATAATTATGGCCACCACTTTGTGGGAGGATAGTGATGCAGAGGTGGGGATTACAATTGATAATGTAGAAGCTCATAGGGTTAACGGGGTAAGGCTCAGATGGGTAGGGGAAAAAGCCTCAGAACTGATTACATCTATAATAAAGGGGAATTTGGTAGACATTGTTTTTATCTTGGAAAACAGATTCGACCATGAGCGGGTCTTATCTTCTTTTAATGGAATCAACACTGCCATTGATGCAAAGTTTACTGGTCGTAACAGGGGTCGTTCAAGGATTGGGCCTGGTTGGTTTGACCACTCCTGTTCGACAGCTCTAACTAGCCTTAAGCAGGCCTTAGTAATGAAGCCCAGGGATAAAAACTTAGTAATAAATTTAAGGACAAATTATAAAAATGCTCTTAAAAATAGGAAGGGGGATTTACAGCAGCAAGCTTGGGACTCACTTAACCAAGCTGCAGAACTATCTAACTGCACACTGTTTTGGGCAACGGTTAACTCACCATTTCTTAAAAAGAGGCCAATGTACCCGAGTTAACAGCAAATGTCCCTAGCGAAGGGTGGATTACCCACTTTTCGATTATTTTTGACTCTGGTAAAATTACTGATGCTTGTTCATCAAATTGGCCTATTTTGCCACTTGATATCTCTGTTAGGGAGGTCGAAAGTGGCATCCGGGCGAGTAAGGGCGGGAAAGCCCAAGGCTCTAATGGGGTCCCGATTGACGTTTATAAAGCTGCACCTGAAGTCTGGGGACCCCTGTTGGCCGCCGTTTTTAATGCTGCTGTTTGTACTGAGTCCCCTCTAACCTGGGGGGAGTCTATTATTGTCCCAATTAATAAAAAAGGAAGCAGGTCTGATGCAAAGAATTATCGTCCTGTCTCTCTATTGGACTCCTCTATAAAGGTTATGAGTAGAGTTATGCTCGTAAGACTGGAGGAATGGGTGGAACAGGATTGCATTCTGGCTGACAGCCAGTACGGATTTAGGAAAGGCAGGGGTACGCTTGATCAATGTGTTAATTTAGAATTGTTGATCGGGAAGTACACTGATGCAAAACCAGGCCTTATGTACCTATGCTTCGCAGACTTAAGTAGCGCTTTCGGCATGGTGGCCCACTCAATTTTGTGGCCAACCTTGTTGAAAATGGGAGCACCAGAGGGTATAATATTCTTTCTTGCCAGGATGTACGAGAAATTACAAACCTGTGTGCGTTTCGGGAGTAAGGGAGAATGTACCCCAAACTTTAGCGTCAAACGTGGTATAAGACAGGGTTGTGTTTTAGCTCCTCTTTTATTTATTTTATTTATTAATGGAATTGATGCTATTTTAAAGGAAGTTAACGCAGATGCTCCCATAATCAACGGTGTTTCAGTGCCGGTGTTATTATACGCCGATGACACTGTTTTGTTATCTAGAACTTCCGTGGGACTGCAGCGGTTGATGGATAGTTTTGCGTCCTTTATTAAAGATAAGAAACTAGTTATTAACAAAGGAAAAACGCACACCATGATCTGTGGTTCAAAGAATTCAAAACATACTATTAAAGGATACTTTATTGATAATGTAAAGGTGCAACAGGTGGATAAATTTTGCTACCTAGGTATTACCTTTTCTTGTGATAAGAAGTGGATTTATGAATTTAATAATATACGCAATAAAATGGCTAGAAATGCCCACGGCATCTTTAGATTTGCCACCAAAATTGGGGACCGTAGGACCGGGGACATGCTTAAAATTTACCAGGCCAGATGTGTAACTATTGCACTATATGGGGCAGGAATTTGGGGCTACTGCTGTGCCCATAATTTGCAGCTGGAAGAAAACTTTTATGCTTGCCCACCTCGGCCTCTAACGTTCTGAGTCACCAGGAATTATCTGTCAACTACCTACTCGACTTTTTATCCCTTAGGCCTTTGATGATCTGGCGGTCTATCTGGCTGAAGGATGAGAAGTCCTTTACTAGGTCTATTATCCAGGACTGTTTGCGATTAGACAAATTTGTAGCAATACCCTGGATCAAATACATTATTGTATGTTTTTCAGATATTTTTAACCTGAATATTGTAAAAGATCCCAAAGTAGTTCTATTGATCCCCAAAACTGAGTTGAAAAGGGCTTTTCTGGATTTTGCAGAGAGAAAGAGGGCAGTTGCTGCCGGAACTCTGTCAACTGTTGTGTTTTATAATAGGTATCTATCAACGGAAGGATTTCCTGTCTATCTAACCTTGGTCACAAGGTCCTCGCATAAATTTGTGTTAACAAGACTCAGATTTGGAATGGTACACCATTTGGTGGCCCATCCGACAGCAAATAAACATCCATTTGGGCCTTGTAGATGCGATGGGACTTCAACACAAAGCACACTGCACTTTATCTTGTTCTGTAAACTGTACTCTAATTTTCGTATTGCTTTCCTTAAACCAATGTTTTTAAAATATGGAATACGTACAGTTGAGCATGCAATGAAATTAATATTTAACTTGCAATCTGCGGACATTTGTTTTTACACTGCAACTTTTTTAAACAAATGCATCAATTCCAGGAAAAGTATGTGTTTTTAACAGAGTGTGTAATTGTGTTTTAACATTTTAATCAGTTTTTATTTAATTTATTGTGATTCTTAATGTATTGTCAATGTTTACTGTAACTTGCCCTTTGTATTTTTATTTTTATTTATTTTTTTTAAGACTGTCCCGTGTGCTTTTATGGTCATTAATTTGTACCGAATAAAGCTTAATTGAATTGAAGTCAAAGAGGTTACTCCGTCTTCTTTTCTTGCACTTAGAGTGCTTAATAAAAAAAGGAAAAAGTTATACCTTTCGGTCCTTTAAAAACAGCAATCATTGCACTGGTTTTGGCCAGACTGGATTATTGCAACGGTCTCTACCTAGATCTGCCCAAGGGTTTTTTAAACAAACTTCAAACTCTTCCCTGATTTACATGCTGCTGCTGGAGTCTGGCAGCTAGGTGTTCCATAGCTATCGTGAATAGTAATGGCGAAAGTGGGCAACCCTGTCTCATACCCTGGGTGATCGGAAACGGGTCTGAGATCAACCCATTAAGTTGGACATGTGCTGTTGTGAGTGTGTTAGGAGTTGAATATATCGGGTGAAGGTAGGACTGAATCCCAATCGCTGGAGGAGTGGAAAGAAGTAGGCCCACTCTGGCAAACCGAATGCTACCGCAGAAAACTGAGGGTCAAGGTGGTGCATGACTGCAAAGATGGTACGGAGCTTGTGTGAAGTAGAGCAGCCAGGAATAATTCCAGACCAGTGCAGTCTTACTATGTCAGGTAACAGGGGTATTAGGCAGTTCGCTGGGATTTTGGCAAGGATCTTATTGTCTACATTAATCAGTCATAGTGGTCAGTAGGAGTCGCACTTGGAAGCTGGCTTGTCTGATTTAAGGAGTGATACGATGACGGCCTCTCTAAGCGCAGGGGGCAGACTACCTGCCTCCAGGGAGTCCTCAACCACAGCCAAAATGAGAGTGGCTAGCAAGGGTGCAAATTCCTTGTAGAAAGCAATATTATTGAGGCCGTCAAGGCCAGGTGCCTTGTCTCCGCGGAGTTAATTAATTGTCTGCAGAAGAAGACCTTTATTGTATGATTATTTAAAATCTTTTACAAGGGAAGCAACAAAAGTGCAAGTTAAAAGCATAAGATCTGATTAAAAAGACATGTGTAAAAAGCAGAAATACTATGCAGTGATTAAAAACAGTCCATTTAGTAGCAGCATATGCAGAATTTGGCGTATGGAGTGTGCAAAGTACAATTATCGGAGGTGCTTTGTATGATTATTTAAAATCTTTTACAAAGGAAGCAACAAAAGTGCAAGTTAAAAACATAAGATCTGATTAAAAAGACATGTGTAAAAAGCAGAAATACTATACAGTGATTAAACACAGTCCCGTTAGTAGCAGCATATGCAGAATTTGGCATATGGAGTGTGCAAAGTACAATTATTGGAGGTGCTTGGACATGGATTATTCAGCTGACTCTTCTCTGGCTGTTCGTATGAGCATTTCAGCAGCCGCGTAAAACTTCCCGATTAGTGCCAGTTCCATCGGGACAATAGTGGTGTAAATATGCCTTAAGGCCTCCTTACATGATCTCACGCTGTGTTGTATGAACATGGTTCTTAGGTACAAGCGTCTTGGAGAAAGCAAGACTGGGCAACAACAAATGACATGCTCTGCGGATTCTGTGTGATATTGGCACAGGCAGCAGCCGGAGCCACTTGGTGACCAGTTTTTCCAGTGGGCTCTGTAGTCTTGTATTGGCAGGGTTAAGAGCCTCACTCTCATAACATTTTGTAGGGCTTTTCTTCGAAGGCTGGCTTTTAAATAAGGCTGGCATGTGGTGCTTTCATGTGAGTTGGTGAGGCCTTCTGCACCATGGACCAATCTGATCCGTTCAAGGTCCTGTTGCCTCGAGATATTCTTTCCACACTTTTTTAGCAGGATCTTTACTCTACCCTTTGTTAAAGATATATCTGTAGGAGGTTCGATTGATGGACCCAGTGTTTGTTTGGCACTCAAGAGATACCTCGCCCAACGACTGTTATTGTCTGTGAAGACCACCTGCAACGCTGCCCTGATAGAGCCCGGACTTGCATTGGTCACGTTGTGTTGGAATTTGACTATATCTTTTTTACATTCAATATCCATTGCTGTAATATTGAACTCTAGTCTGATCAATGATCGCCTGGTTATATGGGGTAGCTTAAAGACTTTTCTATACCCCATTGTGTATAGACCCTCCAGTTTTTTAGTCAATAGACCAGGAAAGACAAGGTGGCCATAGCTGAGGGTTGGCAGTAGCTTTGCTTGCATGACACGTCGGATCCCCTCCGTTGAGTGACTTACAAGCTTTTGGTGTAGTCTGCACAAGCCGTATGTTAGTTTAGCTGCTTTTGCCTCCAATGCTTTAACCTGCAGAGCTGGTCTGCCGGTGTCTGCAAATTGTACTCCTAGATAAGTGTACTTGTTGGTCGTGCTTATCTTTAGAGGACCCAGCTGCCAAGCCAGTGTTTGTTTCTTTGGCTTGTGACCAAATATCAGCACTTTGGTCTTAGATGCATTGGCTACAAGCTTGTTTTCCATATTATAGTTGTGTAGCGTCTCTAGTGCCCTTTTCATGCCAATTCTTGTGTAGTCCAACAGGACAAGATCGTCTGCATACTGCATGATTGGCAAACTAAGGTGGCCCAATTTTGGGGGAAAGATGTTAGTTTTTAGCAATGCGTCTCCCAGATCAGCAGTGTATAAGTTAAACAGGGTGGGGGCGATCACGCAGCCCTGTTTTAACCCCCGGTTTCTGAAGATCCTGGCAGTTGCGCATGTGCTAGTGAGCTTTACTCGCACCCACGTGCCGGTATAAAGTGATATAATAGCCGCGAGCAGTTTCCGTGGTATGCCCCATTTAGCCAGTTTTGCCCACAGAATGCTTCGATCGACTCCATCAAAGGCTGCGCTATAGTCCACAAAACATGCATATAATGGTGGGGAGACGGATTAATTGTCTGCACTATTTCTTCTACGGTGATGGGAGCGTCAAGGTATTCCCGTTGTGCTCTATCCAGCCAGAGAAGCTGGATTGTATCTAATAATCTGTTATTGCAGTCTGGTTGTGCACCTAGGTGGCAGTGTATAACCGAGCATAGAAAGTGGACATCGTTTTTAGGAGACCTTTGGGGGCAGAATTTTCGTCCAGCAGCTCTACCACGTATCTGGATGCACGGGGCTGTCGAAGTAGGCCCACCAGTGTTTTGCCTGGGCGATCTCCCTCCCCATATCAGGGGGCTTGAGCGTCTCCATCTAAGTAGTTGGTTTCGCGAACTGCCTCACTAAAATATTCTGATATTTTTTCTTGTATGGCAGCCAGAATGGCCATGTCATTGGTTTGAAAGTATTCTGACTCTAGGCTGCGTATATCTTTCTCCAGGGTGGTCAGCTGTCCATGTATAACCCACAGGACGCCCGACTGTTTAGCAATGCACACACTGTGTATCACCGCCTTGAATGCCTCCCACATCATGGACGGGGAGCTTACAGAGCCATCATTATATGTGTAATACCTCGTCTCGGAACGCCACTTCCTGTAGCACCCCGAGGGATGACACAACGAGAGGGCTTGAGGGGGGGGGCGTGGCATCATTAATTCTAAGAGTAGTGGGGCATCATCTGATAACGTGCGGGGCAGGTGCATTACTTTAAATTCCCATGTTTTTACATCCCTAGATACAAGCCAATAATCCATTTTTGCCAAGCATTGTGGTGTGACATGGAGCAGAAACCCTTCCACATCTCAGTATGTGTCTGTCTCCAGACATCAGGCAAGTGATTGTCTTGATTGAGTGTAGTGAGCGCCAATGCTGCACCGGGGTACAGACACTGAGAGACCCCAAAACGATCCAACTGGTCATCCAATGCCATATTAAAATTCCCCCACCCCCAGAGTATGGCCCGGGACCGATGCCAACCACCAGTCTTCAAAGCTCAGAGACAAATTCAGAAGTGACTGTATTTAGTCCATAGACCCCAACTAGAAGTACAGCTGTGTAATGTGCCCACTAATATTACATTTCGGCCTTCTTTGTCTATAATGGCGCTGGTGAGGTGCCATAGGAGGCCTTTGCATAATAAAATGGCGACCCCTCTGGCATAGTTAGAGTACAGTGAAGCGTGTGTTTTGCTGCACCATCTAGCAGGCAACCCCGAAATGATCTTGACATCAACCAGTAGAGGTCTAGGTCTTCAGAATCGCCTCCTCTGAGGCACTTTGAAGACGGCTTCAAATGAGTCTCCTGCTCCACCTGTTGTTTAAGGGGTGTGCTCTCAAAGGTAGGTTGAGATTGGCGAGCGTCGTGTTTGCCCATCATGGCAACTTAGCGATCGCGAGAATGGCAGGCAGTCTGAAGGAGCACTTCGCAGCACCCCTCTGTCCAGCCCCAGTAGTTTCTCCAACAACACACTTGTGAGTCACGATATGTTGAATGTCCTTATACCAAGCCTCGCCACACCCCGGCTTTCCTTCCACCGAAGGCAGGAGCAGGCTCAGGGCCCAGCCTTGCCTGCAAGGGGTGCAGACGAGCTCAGGATCGGTAGCGCAGAAAGTGCGTGTTAGGATGTGTAATAGGCTGAGTTGGAAGGCGTAAATGACATTTCTGGACATATGGGAGGTAAGGCAGATGACACAATGCCAAGCTGGGAGGGTTGATGAGTCAACGACGCTACAATTCATCTGCAGGTAAGTGGCCCACTAGCGCCTGAGGGTAGTTTTACCTAAAGGCTCACTGCACGTGAAGTCTATAATTTCCCATGCCTGACAGTGGTGCCCCGCCACACCCCAGATGAATCTGTCCATCGAGGGGCACGAGCAGGACCAGAAGCCCATGAGATCCTGAGCAGTAGTATGTGGGGCAGTTTGGGTGTGTGTGATGTTTTTTGGCATTAAAAGGAACAAATAGGGGGAGGTATTCCAGAGTAACCCCTGATATTATAAACCAGTGGGCGTCGAGGCATGCCAAAGCCAGGCAGTGCACCAGCATGCCCAGTGGCACCTGACCGGAGGGCTGCGCGTAGCAGGAAATAGAAACGGTACTGCTGCACGCCCAGGACCAAGCAAGCAGGGGAGCAGCATACTCAAGGTTCCCTCAATGGCGATCTCAGGCCGCTGCCATGTGTAAAAGGGCCAGCTAATACGTCGAAGGGGCTTCTCCAAGCACAGTCCCGGTGCCCAGCCCCGAAGGCCCAGCAGTCTATTGCAGGATCGAGGTCCTCTGCCCGTGGCTGACAGACCGGTCCGGCCTGATCGCTCCAATGCCCCAGGCAGTAAGCACGTAACTGGAAACTAGTACACAGAAGTAAGGGCGATTATCAGTGCCCCCGTCAGCGACAGGCCTGTCCCGCGGGCCTGCGCTGTCACAACGCTCCGCCTGCATAGGACTCACCTGAAGTCCCCTGGCTCGGTCGCCCCACTCCAAAGCCAACTGACCACCACTCAGCCGCGGCTGCACAGTAGGAGTGCTGCTAATGACACTATGTGGGTTGGAAACAGTTTCAAGTCCACTGTGTCGCGGATTATCGAGGATTAAGAAAGCCATCTAGCAGAGCCTCTCTAGAGAGCGGCCATCTTGCAGCCCGGCTAGGCTTCGTCCCAGAGGGGATTACATGTTAAACGCATATACTAGATTGCTTTACGAATATGTTGACACCATAGATGCAAGGGATTGCTACATTTGTATGCAACTGCCTTCTTTAGTGGCTGAAGGCATAACGTACCTCCATATACCTTTAAAGTATTGTTTTTCCTGTAGTCCTTTATTGAGTCTTTTCTACAGACAGGGTCATTTCCAGTATCATTATTCGAATTATGATTTCGTTGTTTCAGACGTTCCTGTGTTTAAGCACTTCAATGAACATGCATATTCCCAAATAAGTGCCATGGTTCGAAGATACTTTGGGCCACATGCATCAACGAAAAAAACGGTCGCAAACAGGCAGATTCACAGAATCTGCCGCTTTGCGACTGGTATTTTTGCATTTGGGATGCATCAACCCAAATGCAAAAATCGCAATTTAAGTAATCACAAAATTTGCGAATACTTAAATGCAATGCATTAACCCCAAAAGAATTGCTATTTCGTAAATAGGAATCGCAAATTACCGTCAATCTCAAGTTGATGGTAATTTGCGATTTCTTTGAAAAATGCACTAAAGTCCCATGTTACACACACACATGCCCTTGGGGCATGTGTGTGCGCAACATGTGGTAAAATGAAAATTTCAGGGGTGCAACAGGGTGCCCTTTTGGCACACTTGCACCCTTGAAATGGCATGCACAATTTGCGAGTACCTATGGGCATGCAATTCCCATTAATTCCTATGGGCCTCTAGGCCCAAAGGAATGAATTGGAACCCATTCCTTCATTTAATTGCGATTCTATAATTGCGATTCCTTAAAAATAGCAATTAAAGAATCGCAATTGCCTATTTTGATGCATGTGCACCTTTGTCCCTATCAAAACATTAGATTCAGCGAATGCTCATAGACATAATTTAACTTGCTTGTTGACTGATGCTGAGAAAAAATATTTAGATTTAGTACAAGATATGTTTAAACCAGTATAAGCTAATGTCACTAGTTTAACGAGAATACCCAAATGGTCACAAAAGGAGATCGATCATAAAACTGAAGGAAGTACACAAGCATTCTCCTTAGACTGGCAGTATACAGGGAAACTATGTATACAGAACAAGACAAGTTGGATACATTGTTTCTAGAAAAGATGATTTTAAGATTCCTGGGGTTTATTTTATTTGTGGGCAAAATGCTTATTTGAAATTGCCCAAGAAATGACATGGCACGTGCTATATAGGAGTCGTTCTTTCCAAAATATTTAATGTATAGAATTTTGATCATCCTTTGGGGGAACTGAAAAATAGACCCAAAAGAGTAGGTAGTGCTGCAGAAATCGTAGGAGATATTTTTGGAGCAATAATCCCTAATGTAGGGGTGATACTTAACGACATTAAGATTAGAAAGTTGACTACTGTAGTTGATTAGCTGTCCACTAGTACGGATGCAGCTTGTTGCTTGTAGATACTGAAATGGATGCTATTAAGTCAATGGTTTTGCTGAACAGACTTGTGTTAGACATTCTTCTTGCAAAGGAGGGCATAGTCAGCTGAATGTTGAAAGTTCAACAGTGTTGTACTTAAATTCCTGACAACAGTAAGGACCTACAGAAGTATATCGAGTATATTACTGATTTACAAAGAGATGTGAGTGGTTTGACAGTGACAGATGCATGGGAAACAATTGGAAAGGACTTGACAATTTGGGAAATGGAATAGTAGGTTCTATCTTGAGAGAACAAGTTGACCTGAGTGTTGCTGTAGTCTGTTCGTGTCGGGATGTCCAGGTTCTCCAGACCCTTCCCATCTAACCATTGGGCGAGCCACTGGAGTTCTGCTAGCAGGTACGTTTCTAAGTCTGGGGACCCCAGTCCACCTCTTTCCGGGGATTTCTGCATTACTGTCAGTGATACCCTGTGGTTCCAAAACGAAATGCATGTTTTAAGGGTGCGCATTACCTGACCGAGGTTGCCTTCCATGAGGTCTATTTGTTCATGGAACACTTGTATGCCCCAGTATTTGAAGGAGCGAGGGGCTCGATTAATTTCCATTGGGAGTGTTAGCGGACAAGGGACTGAAGGCACAATGGCAAGACATGTGTTTTGGATGCATTCACTTGTAGTCCTGTCAGATTTGTGAATTCCCTCAGTATATTCATGGCATGAGGGACCCCCTGAGCACCCATTTTCAGGTATAGGAGTATGTAATCTGCATACAGAGAGATTATGAACTCCTTCCTGTCCAATATCAGCCCTAGTTTGAAATCCTTTAAGTTAGACTCTTATTGGTTTGCTATGAGGAAACCTCGAGTACAGGAGCTTCAGGGGCTCAAAACGAATGCCCAGGCAGCTGTTAACCAGTTTCCAGACTGTGCCCATACAAGATGTATGTATATTTATGTTGGAACTTAAATTGAGCAGACCCAGCTAGGAAGCATTGACTCCTTGTACAAGGTTATTTGTGAAGATCAATTGTTATAGTGTTGTAGTGAGAGGGAAGGGACATTTCAGTTCATAGTTATGATCTAAGGGACGTGCTGAACTAGGCATACCAGGTGCTTCTTGAACAGATGAGGTGTCAGTTACTTTTGGAAGTAGATGAATGAAAATACTAGCTATGCCTGAGGGTGGGTGTTGTTTCAGATCATTGTCCTCATAATAACCACTTGTTGTTGCTGTTATTTGTAAGGCTTGTTGTAGAGCCTTGCTTGTTGCTTTCTTCCATTGGTTACCAAACTGGGACCTCCTGTTCATTGAGCCCTCCCTCAAACTCACACATATGGCAAGGGTGGCACTATCCAAAATGGATACTATACTAATTTGTTAACCTCCCAGTGGTCACCCCCATTCCAGATCAGCTCTCTTGTCATCATGTCTAAGTCTCTAAACCATCTTGGAATCTCTTGTGAAAATGGTTGTGAATATTGCGCTTTGTGCAATAGTTGTAGTAGTGTCTTTTAAGGTGTATAAGAGTTGACCCCCAAATAATTCAAATAGGCACGCGCCACCTGATTGTCCATTCAGACCTGAACCTACTTGTCCTTCAGATGAGGAGCAAAGTGCAGAAGAACCTTCAACACTGCAGGCAGTTCCTTCCAATTTGACTCTCCTGCTTCTTCTCTGTGTGAAGGAGAAACCACCAACACCTCTACTGCTTAACACGCCATTCTAATGTTATCGCAGGTGCTTATCCATTACGCGAAATGTGAAACCGTATGCACCAGCTTTACCGTTTCAGGGCACACCCAGGGGTCGCGTGGTAACTACGGCAGTCAAATTACGCCATTGGTGGGAGGTGGAGATCCATGATCTGGGAGACTTGTACAGGAAGGGTGTTTTAACATCATTTGCCACCCTGATCACTGACGGTGGGTTGAACCCTGGCCAATTTATGTTACACCGCTTGCTACTAGCAGCCCTGATTACCCACTTGGGTGACATGGCAAATGAACCTCCGACACATCTAGCAATCCAATATCCGCACATCATGGGGTGAGGTAGGCATCTCACAAAATGGTTTGCTGCGTCCCTCAGACACCACACCGCAAAAACGTTGTCACCCCTGAGCGCACAATCCCCCTGCAATGAGAGACCTGTACACTACACCTCTATTGCAGAAGCAAAAGCCAAAGGGTGACCACCCGCTCTATTGACATGGAAATGGTGATAGCGAAGCGGCTGATCAACCAGAGGTGGAAATCCTCTGAACCCCCTTAGATGCTGGCCTAGTGACGCCCCCTCAAATATGGGCCAAAGCGGAAAGCATCACATTACGCCGGGAAAACACACTAGGCCTCCGCAAGATCCAATCGCGACAAACTGGGACACGATCATGAGCGATTTTTAGAGCGAACAATATACAAGCGCAGACACATTAAACCCCACTGACGCTGCAGAAGGCGAATCATAGGGGGTGCGCTGCCCCTGATGTAGGTATGGTTGGGGGCGGATGCAAGTGGCCGCACTCACGTTACACTCACTGCAGCCTTCTAAGCGTGCGCTAACTTGATACAGAAAGTAAGAAATGTGCAAACATATTGAGGTGGAGATCGGGGGTTGGTCCAGTTAAAATAAACCACCCATTTACTTTTTATTTGCCCCATTTATTACTGCTCACTTCCAAAGTTTGTAGACTAATTCACAACCACCAAGCCACAGACGCCTCACTGAGACACTATCATAGACCAGATCTAAGTACACAGTAGTAGAAGCAAGAATTGGAGGCATGTACAGATTTTATATGTACAAGTGATTAACATGTCCATAGTACTACTATACTCAGATCGATGCTATACAACTGTGAGTAATGAGATGTATATCCAGCAGAGGCAACCGCAAATGTATATACCATAGAGTGTGAATGTCTGCTTTGTTAATAAAAAAATGAATAAAACAGATTTTTAAAAAACATGTTTCAGAGCATGGAACCACATTTTTGTGCAACCTGGATGGTGAAGCTACAGGATAATTCTTAATGTATTTCCTACTAGCTCTAACATGTTCTTGAATCCTCAGCTTCAATTATTGTTTATTACTTCCCACTTAGATCTTATTACAGTCTGAAGCATATAATGTATATATTGTTGTGGGAAAGTAGAATCTGCTTTCATGGTTACCCCCTCTTTTTTTCTGGTGTCAGTATGATTGACTATTTCGACTGGGATCTTGCTAATCAGGACCTCAGTCAATGTGCTTCCTCTCTAAATTGTTGTACATCCACAAATGGGTACTGATGCACCCTTGTAACTCCCTAGTATATGGTACTAAGGTACCCAGGGCATAGGTACATCAGGGGTCTCCCATGGGCTGCAGCATGTATTGTGCCAACCATGAAAGACCACTCAAACTGTGACTACAGGGCTGCCATTGCACCCTTTGTGAGTTGGTGCTAGAACATCTCACAACAAATACATCTGAGGTCACTACAGTTAAACCATATAAGCCACCCCTCTGGCAGGCCTTTCGGTCCTGAAGACAGGGTGCTTGGTTATAAGTATGAGGGTGCATGAGCAGGACACCCCTACAAACCCCGGAGTCGATTCTCCAGACTTTGTAAGTGCAGTCAACCATTTTAATACATATAGTGGACTTCAGTCATTACAAGATGTCTAACTATATAGTGGCTGCACCGCACCCGGTCAGTCAGTCAAAATTTACTTTATTCAGTTAATTAAAACCATAAAAACATACTACATTTAAAATCACAATAAAAAAAATATTCCCCCCAAAAAATTACAAAGACATGATCATCACAGAATAAAACAGAATCTGGATTATTAAAATACACAAGAATAATTCATTAGATTAAAAACACACTAGTTGATAGCGGTCCTTCTCTTTTTCCGTATTCTGACTGCTGCAGTCAGAAAGCTAGCTATACTAAAAATTTCCAAAGCATTGTCAACATTTGCAAATATATAAAAGCAGATCTAGCTTGACTAAAACCTTTGTCTTTTAAAATGGGTAAAATACCTGGTCATGTTTGGTATAAAACATATTGGAATCATACCCCAACACCGATTCCAGTGTTGGAAGTATGATCCCATGTACTGGGGGACTCCCTTAGGGAATCCCCCTGTACTCCCGGTTACAGCCTGTCAGGGTCTGATAGCAAGCTCGTGCTGCAGCTGCCCACAGACACAATTCTGTCCTGCTGCTGCTGAGCCACGCTCAAGCAGGGGAAGGTAGAAGAATAGGTTTCGTGTCGTAGGGAGGTGTGACCACCTTCCAGACAGGACTTAGTATATTGGGCTGGGGTGGGGGTGCATGCCAGAACCACCAGACTACTTTGAAGTGCACATTTGGTGCCCTCCGTGCATACCCCATTTGGAATCAGGCACAGTAGCTCTTGACTCCCTCTCTGGCATGAAACTGGACACGGTACATGGGAGTATCCTCCCCTTTGTCCAGCCCCTCCTCTGGGAAGGAAACCTTAGTCGTTCCAACCCTTTCCCTAAGGGTACTTAAAGGCTTACCTGTGGGTGGCTCGTCAGAATCATCAGAGGACAAGACACAACCTAGGACACCACGCCATTCTTCGATCATCTGGATAATTGGACTTCACTAAACTTTGTTGGAACCGAGACTGCATCAAGGTAGACTCCTGCTGCTCCTGGTCTCGCTGTTCTGAAAGTCTTTTTCATTGTCTGAGTCTGTTCTTCTTCCAAGATCTTCAACAAACCTGTGGGCATCAAGGGCACCAGAATTAATCTCCCTTAGAGTGAAGTTGTCACTTCCCTACATCTGCAGGCATGGCAACAAAGCTGACCGGTCTGCTGCTCCTGATCTTCGAAAGACTCAGCAACACAGGTGGTGGTTTTGCAACTTCCTTGAGGCTTGACCTGGCCTCTCTGCAATTTTGAAGCCAATATCCCTCGTTAAAACCGGTGGGACCAAACCCCCGTTCACTGCGTCGACTTGAAACGGAAAGGCTTGTTGGCTATGCACTCCAGAGATCTTCGGGCTACAAGAAGCTTCACCCTCTAGCATCTCATCCTGTCAAGTAAAGCGTCTTCACTGAATGCTCTGCACTATGGGCCTTCCTTCTTGGTGAGCTGCTCGAGGTCCTCTTGCGACTCCTGGGCCTACGGCCTGTGGGTCCTCTTGAAGGTCTTCTTCTGCTCCAGTGGGCTGTTGTATTCCGCTTTAGGTGTCCGTATATAGGTTTTCCTGAAACACGTCCTTATATAGGCACAATTCGCATTGCCCTTATATAGGTATAAGATCCCAGTCCTTATTTAGGCATTAGCAATGCTATGAAAATACAGGCATGGTCACCTACATCCGTCCACCCCAAACGTCACAACGAGTTCTTAGAAACCAGACCCTTAAGCTCTTGGGAGTTCCCCTAGCACAGGATTATTGATTTCTCCAAGAAGCCATTTATTATGCATGAACCGCTATTCCTTAAGGGTTCATTCCTGATGTCTTCCTCTGTCCGACTTTACATCAATGCTAACATTCCAAGTCACCTACCAGGTATAAATATACCTTCCCTTGCCCAAGCAAGTAGGAGGAGACCTTGACTTTAGAGGAGCCCGTGTCCCGGCCTGACGCACTGACAAGAGACGCTGTCATCCCTGCTCGCAGAGAATCCAGCTTCCAGTGTTCTGACTCCCTTTGCGGGGTGTTAGAGTTCGAGATCCGGAAAAGAGATTCCCACCTCTCTCATTCTCAAGGTATAGAGTTGACTAGAACCTAGAGGGACTCTTGGTATACCAGACTTGGCATACCATACCATAGAATACCATACTATAGAATACATCACCTACTTCTTACCTTGTACTACACTTAGGTTAGGTACACTGGGGTAGAACTAGTTTGAAAAGCATCTTATGAGTACTCGCATTTTTAGCCTATGTTATTTATGTATATGAATATATGTGTCATAGCTAAAAGATAATGCTAGCGCAGTATTATTTCTTTCTACTGCTTACACTGTACATAATATATCTCGCATACTGTCTTACGATTTTAACAGCTTATATTTCTTACACGAGAAACAAGACTGTTCAATAAATCTTTTTTTTTAAATGCCAGTCTATTCTTTCTGTGTAACTCTGAAGAAACTAAGCTTGCTCGATTAGCTGAGTGAAACTGTTATCTGTTGTTTCCACGATTCTGAGTGTGTTCCGGTTCGAAACAAAGTTGGCATGTTTATGCGGTTGCCAGAAACTACTCCCTTCTTGTTTACAAGGAGTTTCTAGTGGCCTCTGAGTTAGCTGGCACAAAATAATTAAGGTTAATGTACTCAATAGGGGCATACTGACCTCAGTCCTATGCCAAATCTATAGGGTATATTATTCAAATGCGCAGAGCCTATTAGGGAAATAGGAACTACACTACAGGGCTCCCCTGCTTGCTCGGGCCTGCTCTGACTCGCCTGCTTGTGGTGAGTCCCTTGGACCTTGCCAGTCCCAATGTTGCTCCTTCATCGCTTTCAACGCCAAGGCTTGTTGATGCTCCTGCCTGACACCGACCCCTTAGTTCTCGACTTCTGATGTGGGACAGCTTGTGCACAGCTCTTGGTATTCCTCAGTGTCACCTGGTCCTCACAGCTACAGCAACAAGGTCACCATCATCACTTCTGAACCGTCCGTCATCGGTGGTCATTGCTCTTCCGTGCCTCCTGGTCACCTCCGAGTGGCATAGACACTGTCCCCTCTGCTTACAGGTTCTCCTCTTCCAGAATCCACCCTTGGATTCCACCGGACTTGGCACAGCCTTCGACAGCGGCATCTTTTCTGAAGTTCTCCATTGTGGTATACTGCGGTTTCTGAAGTCACTTCGCATCTATGCGCCCGGCTTCCCTGGTGTAGGTATCCTGGTTCCTGCGGTATCCACAAGTGGGGTGACTCTACAACCGTCTGTCTTCCATGGGGTTTCTTCAGGGTCCACTAGGAAAGGTCCTTCTTCAAAACTGCAATCGCAACTTTCCTGTTGACTTCTATTGAGTACGTGGCTGTTTCCACTCTGCACACAGACTCCGTGGGGTTCCTGGTGTCATAGATCCGGTCCGTGTGGCTGTGTTTGTATGGTCCACTTCCTGGTGGGCAAACTGTGGAGTTTACAGTCTAGTTTCCCCTAAAAGGAAGCAGACGCAGAGGTCACCACAAGGGCGCTTCCGGGTGAGACCGCATAAATACCAGCGGTGCTCAACCCGGGTTGCTTCTGATACAGATACTGACCTCGGCGGGAGTCGGAGTTATCGGAGCCTCTTCTCTCCACCAGGATTTGGCTCAACGAAGAAAGAAGCAGGTATTTCCTTGTCAGCATGAGTACAGGAGCGCTTGTGCAGAGTTCCTTGGCGTGGTGCGCGCAGGAGTGCGTTGCCACGAGACTAGTGCCTTTTTCACAGTAGAAGAGCATAAGTGCTTGCAGTCGTTGCTATGTGACAGCACGCACAGGAGCTTATTGCCTCTCAACTCTTTTGCCTTTCAAGGAGCACAGAAGCGCTTTCAATCTTTGCTGTGTGGTGGCACGAGCAGGAGTGCGTTGCCTCTCAACTCTTTTGCCTTTCAAGGAGCGCAGGAGCACTTTCAGTCATAGCTGTGTGGCGGCACGCGCAGAAGCGCATTGCCCCTCAAACTCATTTGCCTTCCAAGAAGCGCAGAAGCGCTTCCAGTTATTGCTATGTGGTGGCAAGCGCAGGAGAGCGTTGTCTTTCAGCACATTTTTGTCATAGCACAGGAGCGCTTATATACTTGATAAGGAGGACATGCACAAGGGTGCGTTGTCATTTGTCTTACTCATGATTCCAGCACAGGAGCGCTTACTTTTAGTTACCACTTTCCCCTTCTCAAGCCCGGTTCCTGCCACCATTTTCTGTCTTATGTCTGTTTTTATTCCCATTCTACCGGCATTGGTTGGAGCACGTCAGGTGGCAAGGGGAGGTGGCTATTAAAGAGCCACCCATACCTGACACAGGTGCTTGGCTTCATTGATCCAGGATTCCAGCCCCGAGAGGACGCAGGAGCGTGCCTCTTCATTTCTGACTCCCAGACCCCTATCTTGAGAGGACGCAGTAGCATGCCTCTCTTCCCCTCTATCAGGTCACCCGTGTGCGGCAGGAGCTGCAAAACATTTGCCGAACACAGCAGGAGGTGCGAGAACTTCCCAACACAGCAGGAGCCACAAAATATTTGCCGAACACGGCAGAAGCCGCAAGTCACTTTCTGAGGTGGCAGGAGCACCAAAAAATGTGCCTAACGCGGCAGGAGCCGCAATACATTTGCCGAACGCAGCAGAAGCCGCGAGTCATTTCCCAACGTGGCAGGAGCCACAAAACATTTGGCTAACGTGGCAGGAGCCGCAAAACATTTGCTGAACGCGGCAGAAGCCGCAAGTGAGATTCCCAACGCGGCAGGAGCCGCTTTCCCTGACGCCGACTGCAAGCGTGGTCGCTTGACCTCTCCCCTTTCTATGAGGCGCATGACAGGAGCCGGCAGCACCGCCTCCAACGCGAGTACAATTTAGCTTTTTTCTTTGCTTATGTTTCTCATTCCGGTATGAGCGCCAACAGGAGTTGTACGTGCTTTGTTCCGTACGTCATGTAACAAATCTCCCGAGGTGGAGCGTTCTTTTTGTTGGAACTCGTGTAGGGTGTGTACAGTAAGCTTCCTTCCTTTTTGTTTTCACCACTGTGCAAGAGCCCATTGCACTACAGTATATGGAGTTATTTTTCCTTTCCCAAGATCAACCATCCCTTCTGCGCAGTACCTATGGAGAATAACTAGGCCCTCTGGACCAGTACATCTTATTTCAACTGGATAGTGATATACGCTACCATGCTGTGTCAACCATGGTGAGAGTGTTTTCTTTTTCTTCTACAAACTTTTTAGGACAACGACTTTGACTAGAGTGTGCTTCCCGCATCTTTTGTTCTCACCTTTAAAGTTCTTCTATCGCTTCTGTCTTGCAGAACTGAAGTTGTTCCTACCTTCTTTGCGGCTACCCTACAGACGCTGTCTGCATATCCCTTCCGCCTGATCACGCCACGATCTGACATCACGCCTAGTGCCTTTCCTCCATTTCCCAGCACACCAGGGGTGATGTACTTCTCTTCCCTTTCCCCTTGGGACCAATCGCCCATACCGTGGTAGTCTGTATGGATGTTTGGTCCAGAAGGGAGAGGGGATGCTCTCTTCGTTCCTGCAGTACCTGGTTTTCAGGTGAGTGGGGGTTGTAACACTTTTCAATTGATTTAGGTGGAGTTCACACATGTTACTTTCTGCTTGCGCAGGAGCACCTACATTTCTGTTCTGTGTTCCTTTGGTGTGTGAGGTCACATACCACAACCTGTAAGAGTGACAAATCCCAGGTGACTATAGATGTTCCTCCTGACTGTTTACTAATGGTGTAAATGTATGAGTGCTTGTGATGCAGGGGGCAGTAATGATTTACTTTATGCTTTGTCCTTACAGGCAGTAGTTCGTAGAGGGGTTCTTTCGTCTGCATTGGGCATAACCAACCTGTCTGCCCACTAAAAGGACGAACCACCTCTTATCAGGCCTCCTTTCCCCGGTCTCCACCATCACCACCATCAGATTATATGCTAGGACAGGGGAGCGGTGGGAGACGGTGGAGGTTGTTCATGTCATCCCTGTGAGAACACTCCACAAGCAGAAGGTATGACTTGTGGGGTCCTGACACCTGGGTACTTACCTTTGGTGATTTTTTTTATCCCCAGCTCCTCTGAGTCTACTGGTCCAAGTCCCGACTTCAGTCGCAGCTCATACTCCACTTTTTTAGTAGAAAGTTTGATCTCCCCCTAGAGACCACTGTATTTTGTGCTTACTTACCTCTTTGCAATTGAAGTATTATTGTGTATTTGTGTTTATATCTCCAGGTAGGTGATATACCAATGTGCTAGTGAGTGTTGTGTAACAAATAGAACTACGTTTTATATATACACTGTGCAGTTCTTTTACATTAAACCTCCAATACATGATTAGATCTGGTAAAACAAGTTGCTTAACACTCCTTCAAGATAAGCCCGAAGGCTGCTCTCCACAGCTACCACTTAGAGAGCCTTCTATGGTTGTCTAAGACCACTACAATCACCATAAGGGTTGTCTGGATTAGAGGAAGGTGCTTCACTTAAATAAGTGTGCACCATATACTGATCCAGCCTCCTGTAGTTGCAATACAATTGATAAAGCTACTGATCATAGAGCTCTTTGAGGTATGGTAACAGAACTCTTTAACATTATTTTTACCCAAGCCCCACACAATGATTGCAACTGCCAGACATAAAAGCCTTTAGGCTTATTTGGGATCCAATTACTGTCCATATGACCCAGTTCAACCTTTCTCACATAGCTTGGACATAACAGGTCTCTTAATGTGACTCCCCTCCGACATATGACTTTAGGCCGGCAGGCTATGCCTCCATTAGGCATTGTTGGGCAATTTAAGATATGCCAATGTTTTCTCAATGCATTGTAAATGTGCCTACTGTGCAAATTGTACTCATTTATTAAGGCAACTTCACCATCACCACCTCATCCACCTTTCTTACACCTTGTGTAAAAGTTTGTTCCCGCCATGGTTTCACAGCTCTATTCTCAGCTTGTTACAAAAAAATTTCATGATAGCCTCAATCCCAAAAGTTTGATTTAATTTCATCTATCCTTATTCTGAAGGTGATTTCCTCACTATAATTTTGTCTTGCTCACACCATTACCCCAAAAGGGATTGACTCGATTGTTGTCCTGGGATTAGAGCTAGAAGCGTGTAAGACACTATTGCATGCAGTTTCCTTTTTAGAAATACCACTTTGGATAGTGTTATTATGGACCTATAGCATCAAGTCTAGAAAATCAATCGTATCCCTATGATATTTAAGGTTAGATGTATATTAAACCTGTTGTTATGAAAAAAAAACCTTTAGAAAGCTGTAGATCTGTTACGGTTACATTCCAAATCATAAGGACATTGTCTATCTATCCCTCCCAAAAACAATTATGCTATCTAACCATTGGTTAGCTTCTGGGTCCAAGGCATGCTCCTGCTCATAAAAAACACGATAAAAAGTGTTGCATAAGATAGAGCAAACCTAGAGCCCATTGCAATCCCCTTTTTCTGTTAGTACCATGTACCCTAATGTAAAAAGGCATTATTAGTACAAATGATATGGGCTATCTCAAGTATCATTTGTGTGTGGTTGTCACGCCTTAAAGGGGAGTGGTTTCGGTCCTCAAGGAAACGTAGGCACTCAAGTAGTTCGAGGGGGAAGGCTTTATTTGCCTATGGTCTGTTCAAACAAAATAAAAAACACAATGTCCGTATAAGGTCCAGTTGAAGAGTATTCCTCTTATTTTCACCAGTCCCAGAACAGAAAGGAGGAGAGCTCCAACGTCGAGACTCTGGATGGAGTTCCTGGCTGGCTCCAAAAGGTGAGGAAATCCCCAAAACACAAAAGAAACCAAGGGTCAGTGGGCGGTCTATGGAGAACCAAACTGTGGGGAGGGGAAGACAGAAGTGAGGGTAGCACCGTTTCTACTATACGGGTGGAAACCAGAGAGACGAAGAAAGCAACGGTGACCTCCCACCTTACTACCCGTTCCCTCCCGGTGCTTTAACGAGTCCCAGGACACGCTCACGTACCTGTTCCAGTCACATTCCTCCTGGAGAGTGGCAGCTTGTGGCGCGGTGTCAAACCCTGCCGACGCTTTCTCCTGGTGTCGGTGTTGTCGGGGCGGCCTCCGGTGCACGTCTGGGCAGTCGTTCTTCAGCGGGCTGCAGGTCCGGCGTTTTCTCCCTTCCCGCCACGTCCCTTGGCTTGTCCGCGGAACTCCAGATCGTTCCGGACTCTTCCCTCTTTAACGTGTCAGTGTTTCCCGATAGGGTCCACAGGGCTGGCGTCACGCATCCCGACTCCTTCTCCTGACGGCTTCCTGGTCTTTTAAAGGGACCGGCCTCGTCCTGCACCTGCATTGCCATGACATCGTAAACAAAGGGTTCCCAGTCCCGCTCCCCAAGCTCCTCCCGACAGTGGTCCATGTGGCTAGTACTGCGCTTGTAGAGGAAATACCTTTGTGCCTCCATACCCAACTCCAATTGAATACATGTATACAGGCTGGTGACATCTAAGGCTACAAACATAAAACTATTTTCCACCCATTCAAAGTCATTCAAGTTACCCAGTACATCTTTATAAGATAAGAGTACTCTTGATCAAACAGTAAACCACTCTCCCTCCAATCTGTAAGTTTTGCATTTACATATTTTTATTTAGAGGCATTGGGCTAGTATTCATTTTCTCATAGCATGAAGCGCCATCTAATTGTCTTTGGATCCCATTCATGTAAACATTATTGTCCATGACCACAATGTTGCCTTTTCTGCCTCACGTATGATAATGTCATTAACAACTCTTAATTTTTCCAGAGCCACTTTCCGCTGTTTACTGATATTGCAAACATGCTAAAATCCTTTACCCTTCTCTCCTCTCTCTCTATATATATGTGTATATCTATATATGTGTATATATATGTATATATATATATATATATATATATATATATGTTGCTAAGCCTTAAATTACACGCACACTCGAAGTAGAATGCTTATAAAGAAGCTAGTTTATTGCTCGAGAGTGTGCGTGTAATTTAAGGCTTAGTATAATAATTATTACCGGGGAGGGCATACCGGCAAACGCACCACCTGACGTCGGGCTCAATCCCGGAATGACCCGTTCTGCGAAGGAATATATATATATGTATATATATATATATATATACATCAAAGCTCAAAGTACCCTAACGTACAAGGAGCCCTCGGGCCTCAGCTGCACACCAGGAGCCTTGATAGGTAAGCACGCCTCCAACACAACAATTCCTTTCACTGTTCAAAACTGCCCTGGATGCCTGACGCGTTTCGAAGTGTCCCCACTTCTCTTCAGAGGCTTAGGCAGTTTGGAAAAAGCGCTTAGGGCACCACCCCCTTAATTGCATAGATGCACGCCCTGGATGGGCTTGTGGGATTTGTAGTGCCTCACGTTGCGCAAATGTTCAGCTGGCAACCTTTCAAGCCCACAGATGGGCCTTGCTGTGCGTGATTCGTGCAAGATCCATTAAGGGGGTGGTGCCCTAAGCGCTTTTTCCAAACTGCCAAAGCCTCTGAAGAGAAGTGGGGACACTTCAAAACGCGTCAGGCATCCAGGGCAGTTTTGAACAGTGAAAGGAATTGTTCTGTTGGAGGCGTGCTTACCTATCAAGGCTCCTTGTGTGCAGCTGAGGCCCGAGTGCTCCTTGTACGTTAGGGTACTTTGAGCTTTGATATTTACGTGGTGACCCTGCCGCGGGAGGAGCACCACCCTGAGAGAACCGGGGGCCATGCGGTCCTTAATAATGGGCCGATATCGTGGGGCAGCACCGTATGGATTTTGCACGAATCACGCACAGCGAGGCCCATCTGTGGGCTTGAAAGGTTGCCAGCTGAACATTTGCGCAACGTGAGGCACTACAAGTCTCACAAGCCCATCCAGGGCGTGAATCTATGCAATTAAGGGGGTGGTGCCCTAAGCGCTTTTTCCAAACTGCCAAAGCCTCTGAAGAGAAGTGGGGACACTTTGAAACGCGTCAGGCATCCAGGGCAGTTTTGAACAGTGAAAGGAATTGTTGTGTTGGAGGCGTGCTTACCTATCAAGGCTCCTTGTGTGCAGCTGAGGCCCGAGTGCTCCTTGTACGTTAGGGTACTTTGAGCTTTGATATTTACGCGGTGACCCTGCCGCGGGAGGAGCACCACCCTGAGAGAACCGGGGGCCATGCGGTCCTTAATAATGGGCCGATATCGTGGGGCAGCAGCGTATGGATTTTGCACGAATCACGCACAGCGAGGCCCATCTGTGGGCTTGAAAGGTTGCCAGCTGAACATTTGCGCAACGTGAGGCACTACAAGTCCCACAAGCCCATCCAGGGCGTGCATCTATGCAATTAAGGGGGTGGTGCCCTAAGCGCTTTTTCCAAACTGCCAAAGCCTCTGAAGAGAAGTGGGGACACTTCGAGAAGCGTCAGGCATCCAGGGCAGTTTTGAACAGTGAAAGGAATTGTTGTGTTGGAGGCGTGCTTACCTATCAAGGCTCCTTGTGTGCAGCTGAGGCCCGAGTGCTCCTTGTACGTTAGGGTACTTTGAGCTTTGATATATATGTACATATATATATATATATAATAAAATAATAATTCCAAAGTGACCTTTTGATAAAATTAATCTAAAACAGGATCATGTGAACCCTGTGGCATGAATTGGTACTTTGGCTTCAACCCGCTATTTATACTAGTGTCCGCCCGCATATATCTAAATCATGTATCAATTGCGTAATGCTACTATCATCAGAGGGTTCATCCAAGGATAGTAATGTTTGAATATCCTTTATATCAGCAATTGAGTATTCAGATGGTATTTGGCTATAAACAACATCAGATTATAATTCATTTTTACTAAAAAAACATTTTTAATTTAAGTTTTCTAATAAACCTAAATAAAATACCATGTACAACCACAGATTTACAGGCACCTGTTGGACAAATATTCAATCACTTTTCAAGAACCATCACTTCATTATCTGATTTTGGGAAGGACGGGCGGAAAGAGAAGCGAGGAGGCCTTATTGGTGTAATAATGGGGTGTTTTATTTCAACTGATGACTTGATATTTACAGGTGGTCGTTTTTCTAAAATAATATTGGAATGTACATCAGTAGGAATTATTTTCCTATGAAACGTAATGTAAGCAGAAGTTCCTTCACTTTTCCTCTTCTCTGTTCTCTTCTAGGCGCTCCTGTATCCTGGAGGGGGTCCCAAGAGGCTTGCAGAGGGGTACAACAACAAAATAAGGAGAGGTAAGTATGATTGTGGTGACTTGTAATAAACGTTCACCACACCCAAGTGGAGGAAATGGTGGCAGAATGAAAGAGAGGGAAGATTGAAGAACGGAAAAAAAAACAGTATACAAAACCAACTATGTAGCTTGTTGTCGTGTGCCCTGTTTTTAGGTTTTTCCACAACCTAATCATCAGCTTCCTTACATTCTCTCCTGTGCTCTTTATGGGGGAGGGAAGGGGTGACTCACAGCAGAGGAAAGATGTGATTAACCAAGTCCCATGACTTTTAGCAGTGAGGTTGTATGGTCTCTGTCGCTCAACCCACCACACGACCTCCCAACCTTTACACTCTTTTAGTATCACGTACCGCCTCTTGCTGCAATTCTCCAGAGTTGTGGTGGCTCCTGCGCGTCCTCTGGAGACCACTACTCTTCGCACAAAACGTCCAGAATTCCCTCGGCTTCGGCGTCTTTAGTGGTGGCGCCTTCCCTGGCAACGTCTTCTCCAGTGCCATCTTCCCCGACAGCGTCTCTTGGTGGTCTCCTTCTCAGTGGCTGTTTCCCCGATGGCAGCCTCCTTGGCTGCGTCTTCCTCCTTGCCACCCCTCATCTGCAACCCCGTCTCCCTTTCTCCTCCTCCTCTGATCACTGATTAGGCCTCCTGCTGCACACCCTCGCTTCTTCATTGGCCCGACCGCTGAGTTGAGGTGTCTCCATCCTGTGGAATCGAATGACAGTCCGTTCTCACTGTCTGATTCCTCTCCCCCCTCGTTGTCACCATCAGGACCCAGGAAGAATAGAGACCACGGACGTGAAGCTGGAGGTACGTCAAGGATCCGTGGGGGGGTTGGGGTGTCCTCTTACACCAATCAAGTTCTAGAGGCCAAATAGATGGCATTTCTTAACATGTTGATCATTTGCTGCATTTGTTTCAGCAAGGTTCACTATTCCAACTTCTCCTTGTAAATCATTCACTTAAATTGGCCCTTCTTTATTTGCTGTGCTGTCTAAACATCTTGTTGTATACTTTGTGTGTGTTTCCTGCCCCCCCTCTTCTGATTCTCCCTTTCTGACGGGTTCTTTTTTTTTCTGTTCTCCATCTTGTACCTTTCTATTTCTCGTAAAAAAGTAGAGGGATTCTTGTTAAGAGACCCATCAATACTAATACCCTCTCCCAAATCACTGTCAGTGGAGGACAACGACATATTGCTTGAACAGACCCTAATGTCCCTTACATTATCAGTTTGCACTATTCCTGTCTGTCAAGGGGGGGGGGGGGGGGGGGGAGTCAGAACTTCCACAGGAGCGAAGACCTAGTCCCCAAACTTTCAGAAAACAACTCCCAGAGAAAGACAGAATAACCTCCTCTTGAGTTATTGTCCGCTAAAAGTGAGGGGAATAACCAATGAGTGACCACCACTCTTCCCCTGAGGTTTGTAGCAGACAGCGTTGGTAGTTGATCGTTAGAATGCTGAAAGGAAATACAGGTGAGGTTTAAGATTGTTCAAATAGAAAGACACAAAGCGTTTATAACATTAATGCATGTCCACTCTCCCCCTGTAGTTCACTTACTGATAGCGTGTCTCGGTGGGGCACAAATTAAGTTTCCTCCTAAGAAGGTAGCCCAGATCACCAACCTTTTCTTTAGGTCTTGCAGGTCGGAGTTGATTAGCTTTTACGATAGACTCCAAGGCTGGACAAAGAAGGACTCGCTCACACTCACAATCATACACACTAGATGCAGGGGAATTGCGAAGGACCCTGAGGGTGTATCGGAAAGGGCTTAGGGACCAAGGGACATAAAATATCATGTCGAGTTGGCCGGCTCGATAGCGAGGTGAGCGGATCAATCACGAACACGATTGGGTAGAAAAAATAATGAGGGCAATTCTTGCTGGCCGGCTCTAAAGGGGAAGTGAAAGAGCGGAGCAGTCAGGAACTTGCCCTGAAACACAATGGCGGTACCGAGCTGGCCGGCTCCTCTCGAAAGTGCGGGGAGCGGAGCAATCACGGACGCCTTTAAATAAAGTTTTACCGTTTGTTCAACGGCTCCGGTCTTGCAAAGGGAGGCAACGGAGCAAACGCTCAAGGTTGGTTTACAGGAAGGGTGTGAAGCCGCGACGATCATTCGTGCCTGCGGACAAAATGCAGCGCTGACCGGCTCTGAGGGAGCAAGTGGGACTGGAACAGCTTCAGTCTCTATTTAGGACGCCTCAGGTGACTAATATCAAAAACGAAGCAGGAACAAGGCGTGGTCACCAGTCGAATGTCGGATCAGTAAGCTAAGCACTGATTCGTGTATGAGATGTCTTTTTATGAAAGTTAGGGGACGTCTCTAAAGTGCTTCATTGCTTGGTTGTCTAGGGATCCTCTAAAAAGTATGAGTTTCATGAACGAATAAGGGAGTGGAACATGCCTTAAGGTTTCAACTCGTCTTCAAGACGCCTTGTCAGGAATGGGAATTCTAACACTGTCTTGACATTAATATTATCATACTTACGAGAAAAGGAAAAGATTCTTCCTCTTTCATAATCTCTATCATCCCTCCTAATTTTTTTTAAACTTCTTTTTTTTCAGAAAAAAACGATGATTGGTAAACTCTTTTTGTTAACATTTCATAGTTCTTACCTATTGCATCAGGAAAATCTATTTCTTTAATCTCATTTTCCAACTGTATTATTTCTTCTCTAGATTTTTTTACTTTTCTTTCAGAGTTTTCCAGCAAGATGCTGATTATTTTATATCATGTCTCATGTAATCCTTCTTCCCATTTCTCCAAGAGATCTCTGTCCAGGTCCTCAAAATCAGGAAAAATTAGGATTCGTAAATCGTTAGGAATTCTTTTAATCTCAGTGTATTTTTTAAGGGTTGCTCCATTCCACTATTTGGTAAACTCTTGTTTTTTAAATCTCTCAAGTCTAACAAACCTTTCTTTTAATTCTTCTATTCTTTTAGGGATGCTTTGCTTAATAGCCATGTTAATTGTTTCTTTGGAGAATAAATCCCCCAACAAAGCTTCCTGTTCATCAAACTTCCCAATGCCCAACCAATGCAACAAATGATTCACAGTCGGTAACTAAGGCAACACAAAGAAATAACCAACCACACAATTTGAAAGGGAATTGTAGGAAAGTAGGATCTGCTTCTATGGTCAAAACCACTTTTTGCCTGGTGCTAAGCTGTATTTGATTAGTCTGACTGGGATCCTGCTAATCAGGACCCCAAGTCTATCTGCTTTCTCCCTAAATTGTTATGTTCAGTACTTAGGTACGCCCCAGATTGGATACTGAGGTGCCCTTATAAGTCCCTAGTATATGGTACCCATGTACCCAGGGCATAGGTAACTCAGAGGTCGTCCATGGGCGGAAGCATGTATTATGCCACCCACAAGAGACCATTCAAAATGGAACTACAGGCCTGCCATTGCAGCCTTTGTAAGTTGGTGCTTGCACCACTTACTAAAGATATAGGTTTCCTATATCTAGGGTCACTGCACTGAAAACCTATAAGTCAACCCTCTAGCAGGCCTTTACAATCCTGAAGGCAGGGTGCTTGGTTCTAAGTGAGAGGGTGCCCCTGCATGAGCAGGACACCCCTGCAGCCTACAGAGTCCATTCTCCCAGGTTGTCAGTGAAGCAGCCATATACTATATAGAGAGGCACTGCGTAATTACGCGATGACCATCTCGAAACTGGCTGCAACGAATTCTATCATGTTTGGTATCAAACGTGTTGGAATCATATCCACACACAATAAACAGTGTGTGAGGTATGATTCCAAGCACTGGAAGAGCCCTCCGTTAGGCTCTCAGTGTTCCCGGTACCAGCCTTCTTGACCCGGACAGCACAAAATGGTTGCTGCTGACCTTAGATACGATTCTGCCCTCCTGCAGCTGCTGAGTCAAGCTCGAGCTGGGGAAGGCAGAACAATAGGCATCCTGTCACAGGGAGGTGTGACCACCTCCCAAACAGGATTTCAGTGTATTGGGGTGGGGTGGGTGCACTTGCCAGCGCCACTCAGTCTGCATGAGGGGCACATTTGGTGTCCCTGTGCATAGTCCATTGGCTCCTGCTCTGGTGCGAAACTGGACAAAGAACATGTGAGTAACCTCTCCCCTGTCCAGACCCTCCCCTAGGAGGATCCCCATAATCTTCTCAACCCTTTCCCTAGGGTACTTAAGGGCTTACCTGGGTGTAGGTACCTAGATTTGTTGTGGGATCAAATTCAGATCAAACATCTAGGCACTCTGGACTTTGCTGGACTTCGTTTGGGCCTGACGCAGTCTCCCTTCCAGTCTGCTGCATCGTCTGTGCCTCTGCATCATACAGGAACCTTCCAAGGCCTGTGAAGCATCAAAGACACTGGAAGGAATCTTCCTTGGAGTGAAGGAGTCACTCCCCTGCATTCGTAGGCACCACAACTAAGTCGACTGGTCTGCTAATCCTGAGCTCCACCGGACTCAGTAAGGTTCTGCAACACAGGTGGTGGTTTTACACAGCTACCGAAGCCTGCCTTGCCCTCTCACCAAGTTTGAGGCCAGTATCCCCGTGGGGGTTACAATAACCGAACCCATGTCCACCGCGTCAACTTGCAGTTGCAAAGGCTTGTTGCCTTCCTTCCAAGAAGATCTTCGGGCTCCAAGTGGCCCCAACGTCGAGCACCTCCATTGACCAGAATCTTCAGCCACACCGCATCTTGTGCATCATGGCTTGCATCTTTTGGTGAGCTGCTTGAGGTCCTCTCGTGACTCCAGTGCCTCCGGCCTGAGGGTCCACTTGAGGGTCACACTTGTTTCTTTTGGGCTCCCCTGATTTTTTGAGGCCTGCCCTGACTCCCCTGCTTGTGGTGAGTCCCCTGGACCTTGCTGGTCCCGACGTTGCTCCTTCTTCGCTTCCTGAGTTGGTTGCATTGCCAAGGCTTGTTGGTACTCCCACCAGACACCGGCCCCTCAGCACTCGACATCCTTCGTGGGACAGCTTGTGCCTGGCTCCTGGGCCTCCTCAGCATTGCCTGTTCCTCACAGCTGCAGAGTCAAGGTCATCGTCACCCAGCCTGCAACACCTGACATCGGAGCGCATTCGTCTTCCAAGTCTCCTAGCCACTCCTGAGTGACATAGACTCCGTCCCCTCTGCTCGCAGGTACCTCTCATCTAAAATCCACCTTTGGAGTCCACCGGACACTTTCGTCTTCTTCAGCAGCGGCACTTTCCTAAAGTTCTCCACTGGGCTCGACAGCGGTTTCCGACACCACTTCACACGTATGCACCCGGCTTCCCTGGTGTAGGTAACGTGGGTACTAGGGTATCCATGGGTGGAGAGGCTCTCCAACCTTCTGTCTTCCACGACGTTTCTTCAGGGACCACTGGGAAGGATCCTTAATCTTTACAAATCGAACCGCGACTTACACGTAGAGTTGTACGGAGCCCGTGGTTGTGTTCCCACACTGCACACGCTCTCCATGGGGTCCCTATCTACTCACCTTGGGTGGTTCCTTGGGTCCCCAGCAATTCTACATCCTCTCAACATTGTCTTGACCCGAATCATGGTTCTTATACCACTTTCTCAGTATATGGTTTGGTCCCCCCCCCCTGGGGTCCACTGTGTGTTAAGTAATATTTACTGTGTTTCTTTGCTAAAGTATTGTGTGCATTGTGTTTATCTCCGTGTAGGAGATATTTGAATGTACAAGAGAGTATTATATAATAAATACATATTTTTATAAATACTTGGTGTGGTTCTTTTCACTTAATCTATACTATAAGATTGCATTCTGGTAATACAAGCTGCTTTACACTCCTTCTGGACTAAGCCTGAAGGCTACTCTCCACAGCTACTACTTAGAGAGCTGTCTAAGGTTGTCTAAAACCTCTTAAATCACCATAAGGGTTAGTGCAAGGCGCCCACTTACATTAGTGGACAACATATACCAGGCCAGCTTCTCACAGGAATGCACAAGTATGGGAGACCAGTCACCATATATTCCCTTACCGGAAATTAATTCCAGATTTCAAAATCCAATACCACATTACTCAGCACTCAAATAGATCAAGGAGTTTCCAATATCTGTTGCAATAGTCTGAATCAACCATAAATTACATAATGAGTCACAGTGGCATCTCCTGGGCAAGAAAAGTGTGGGTGAGGGACAGTGCGGGGGCAGAGCAGGGGGGAACACGGGGATAAAAAATTAAGAAATTGCACTTACTTGCGACGGCCACATCGATAGAATTCTGCTCGTCTCAACTACAGAAGTACATACATAGGCACCCAGGCTCCCCATCCAATCCAAAGGCTTCTCTCATGCTATTATCAAGCATGAGAGCAGTGCCTTGATTGGCCTGAGCGGGCTGATTTGACTCTCGCTCAGGCACAGGGAGTCTGTGCCATTTCTCCACCCCGCTGTGGAACACAGTTGGGTTGGAGAAACCTAAGTGTGGATGTTGGTTTGGCCGTCCTAAGACAGTTGGCCAAACCAACATGCACACTTGTAGCAGTGCCCACCACTCCTCCTCCCACAGTGTTAATCAGGATGGCTTGACCCCACCCTTGAATTGGCCTAGAAAGGGAAAATAAAATGATAACCTGCTTTATTATTTTATTTTTCCTTTTTTCTGCTGAGAACGCAATCTGGCGATGCTCCTCTGCCTTAACGGAGGACCTGCCTCCGATTAGTCATATCCAACATTTATCCTTATATGGAAAAGATACAAAATAGTCCAAAATATAAATCATAATCCACTCTTCCTTTTTCAATATTCTCTTTAGAATTTAAAATCCAGCTGTAGCCAAATCCAACGCGTTTCATACACTCACGATTTCTTCAGCGCTACAAAAACTAATGTCAACATTATCTTAATACCAGTAATAATACTGGTAAAGGAAACAGAGCTTCATTAAGCACTACAGTTGTTCCATATATAAATTCATACACTGCACTTGTTATTCCCTATAAATGGACATTCTTTATAATGCCCTTCATTATTTATGACACAATCAAATTACCCATCTGATATTAGGACAATGCCAAGACCACAAACAACCCTACGCCAAAACAATCTTATTTTTTTTTATTTATTTATTTATTTATTTTTTTAAACCTTTATTGACATGTCAATCAAGAACAAGTATGGGCCTACAACCCCCCGGGGCCGGCCGCTAAGCAATCAGAGCAACAAAGATCAAATGTAAACACAGGCAGCACCTCGGGGAGAAGAATCTTCATGCTAATACTGTGAACAGCGCAGGTAGGACACCAGGAGAAAAAAGGTTTTCATTTTACAATGGAACAAGACAGAAGGATCAGGTGCCGAACAATTTCCCAACAGCGATAAAAGGTATGCAGAGTAATAGACGTAAGCAATAAACAGCAATCTATTGGATCAATGGCGCAGACACAGGAAATTCAGGATGGGAAAGAATATCATAAACAGTTGCGCCTGCAGTCCCCCGCCCGAACTCCCAGAGAACACCCCGGAAATTGTGGCACACATGAAACGGCAACGAGTCATAACAAAGGAGGTGTATCACGCTGATCCCAGAAAAAGAAAAACAAGAGGAATCAGAGAGGAAAAAGGAGGCAATGGAAAAAGAGGTGAAAGACTAAAGATTCCCCTCCCCCAACCCCCCACCCTGCACCTCTGCAGATGAGTACGGCCCCCCCCCCAGCAGTGTGCCTGTCGCCCTAGAACCAGACCCGAAATATAGAAGAATAGGGAAAAAGAAATAGGAAAAGAACCCCACCAGACGGGGGGGTATAGAAAGTGTTAATAAACTGGAGGAGGGCCTTCAAAACATACCCCCGGCTTCTCCCTCCCGCACGGTAAGTTTTCCCCAAAGTAAACAATAAACAGCACAAAATCGATCGTATCAAAGAAAGATGGGGAGCATTATGCACCTATTATGCTAATAGCTATGCCATGAGAGCACGCAACCCCTGAGCCCGCCCGTCCACTAGATGACCACCCCTGAAGGATCAGCCTTATCCCTGACCACTCTTTGCAATTCTGCCCATGCCTACCCCTCGACCCAGCGCCATGTCCGATGTTCCAAGGTAGAGGAGTGTCCAAAAACGACCGAGAAGCGACGCACACAGGTGGGGTGGAAGTCTCTGAGCACCAACACAGTCCGCATCATGGAGGGACGGGCTTCCCAGTGCTGCCCCAGGATCTGCACTGCACTCGAGGTCCAGGAAGGCAGAAGCAGCCAAAGTAGACAATTGTTGCTGGAATTGTCCCCGGGTCGCCGGAGGCTGTGTACGGGACGAGGCCACCACCTCCCACTCAGGTCCAATACCTCCGGGACAGATCAGACCCTCAGCTAGCCGATCACACGGTAGCATATTGTCCGGAGTGTCCAGCTGTGCGCTAATCTCAGGGGTGGCCGCAACAGTGACCTCCTGTGCGCAGTGTGGGAAGTCCCTGTGTACCTGAGGACAGGCGGGCCGCCACTGTCCCAACGCTGATGCCACACCGTCGAGCTTACTCCCCAAGACCCCGACGCCATGAACCAAGGAGGAATGAAGAGCACCAAGGGCCTCGAGGAGGTCGCCGTACCCCAGCACAGCTCTCTGCGATCGCTCCGCCACACTCCCAAAAGTCACACACTCCCAATCCTGCTGCGACCCAGTGGACAGGATGGTAGGCCGCATCGCAACAAGATGGCCGCCAAGTATGCTCGACCCGTATTGGGGCCGGGACCCAGGGACAAGCGCCTCGAGGTCCACGTCGCTGGAGACAGGGTTCCGGGGGCAGGCAAAAAGTTATCCGTTGCGTGGTCACGGGCAACAGTCGTCCCCACCACGGACCAGCTCCCGCGAAAATCCGGGAGCGGCCCGCAAGGATCAGGGCGAGATACGGGCGGCGTCCGGGCAGCTCACCATCAAAGGCAGGGGCAATCACCGGAGGATCTGAGAATTGCACCCCCGGGCATGCACTCGGTCCGCTACGCTTGACAGTAGGAACGACCACGACGAAATGTAGGCCGAGTTTGGCACCGCTCCGGTGGACCGACTCCACCCAGTCACCACAGGCCGCTGTTGTTGAACTGCCACCCGGCCAAGGCGTCCACTCGAGGTCCTGGCTCCAGGGCTGCACGGGCCGCAAAGTTCAAATGCACATTTCTCCGGCGATACCGCAGCCAGAAACCTCGGAGTCACACGATCGGGTGCCACTCTCCTTCAGAAACACAATCGCATAGCACAGGCTGAGGATCTCGTGCAGGATATCCGTGCGGGATGCGGAGGTTCACGGAGCCGGGAGTCTACGCTGCCGTCCCGGTCGCCATCTTGGCTCCTCCCTTAACAATCTTATTATTGATCCACATTTTAAACAATAATTTTGCGCATACTAGTTTATTCATCATACACCACATATATCCATAAATATAATGCAAGCACAAGAGATGATGGACGGAGCGCTGAAACTTTAAACACTCACTCCCAGTCACAGATCTGGGTTGAATCCATCATCGTTCTTTTGCTCATTTCAGTTCAGACCCAGCCATATGCAAATCAGTCTTGACCCATGCCTCATGGGAACAGTCCAGCCCGAACTGCCAAGCCAGGTCTTCCCTGGACCGGAAACAAGTCAACCAGGGACCGGTTTCGGGGTAAAACCTCTCATCCACCATGCTAGATTGAATCCAGTGGCAAAGTGGGCAAGGGACCCACATCTGGGCATACTAGATACCCTGGCAACTTAGGGCGAACAAAGCAAACACAAGGAGATGATGGACAGAGTGCTGAAACTTTTCAGACACTCACCCCCAGACACAGATCTTGGTTGAATCCATCATCGTTCTTTAGCTCACTTCATCACCCCAGTGCAGACCCAGCCATATGCAAATCAGTCTAGACCCTGTGCCTCATGGGAACTGTCCACACCAAACTGCCAGGCCAGGTCTTCTCTGGACCGGAAATAAGCGTCCTGGGACCAGTTTTGGGGTAACACCCCTCAACAGCCAGGCTAGATAGAATCCAGTGGCAAAGTGAGCAAGGGACTCACGTCTGAGCATACCCTGCCAACTTAGGGCAAACAAAGTAAACACAAGGAGATCATGGGCGGAGCTCTGAAACTTTTCAGACACTCACTCACAGTCACAGATCTGGGTTGAATCCATCATTGTTCTTTAGCTCACTTTGCCACCTCAGTTCAGACCCAGCCATATGCAAATCAGTCTTGACGCTGTACCTCATGGGAACAGTCCAGCCCGAACTGCCAACCCAGGTCTTCCCTGGACCAAAAACAAGCATCCTGGGGCCAGTTTTGGGGTAACACCCCTCATCAGCCAGGCTAGATTGATTCCAGTGGCAAAGTGAGCAAGGGACCCACGTCTGGGCATACCCTGCCAACTTAGGGTGAACAAAGCAAACATAAGGAGATAATGGATGGAGCACTGAAACTTTTCAGACAGTCACCCCCAGTCTCCTTATGTTTGCTCCATAAATATAAGAACACCGGCTTCTCAGCATCCCGTTTGACATCCATCCAGCCACAGACAGTCCTTTTAGCTTTATTCTGATACTTCTCTTTATTCTTTGGTGTGCAGCCTGCTCACATGCATTCAAAGCCTCATACTGTGCTGGTCTAGTTTGGGGTTTCATGTTGTACAACACTCGTCTCAAATTCTTGATTATATACAGATCAAGGGAATATCGAGGAAATTGAAAGGTTACATCTTTCTGAGTGATCTTACTCCAGTGGTAAAGAAAAATGCATGTATGAAGCCCAATATTTATGGCTATGTAATGACCTGGTGTGCCTTTCGGAGGAGCTTCTTTGGCCTCATGGACAGGAACTCACATCACCTCTCATAAAATATCTTAATATCCTAAAACACTTATTTTTAACAGTGATTTCTCAACTGTCGAAGTGCACAGTCTCAATTTAATCAGTTGGTGATTCTCAATCGATCACCACCTCCCGGACCGGCACTACAAACCTTAGCTGACAAGTTAAACCAAAATGCACCTTATCTAACCAGGGACCGTAGACTATGGCAAGTCTGATAACTTCAACTCCTCAACAGCAAGTGCATATTCATTTACTAAAGTGAGCAATTGAATAAAGAAGCACCTTAGGATTCCATTCGGCTTCACAGCCTTTTCAGACCTCTAACAGAAACTACACAGCAAGCTTGACATACACAATGTGCGATGCACAACCCTATTTATACTCACTCGTCGAACACAGTAACCACCTTCAGAATCGCTGAAACACCGCCAATACTCCAAACTGGGCCATGGACTTTTGGAAAATGGGCTGGACTGGGGCACGTTTCAGATCTTCCTTGCAACTTTTTAGCTTAGTACACCTCAGTGGAAAACCATCCTCTTTCTGCTACCAATTGATGCAGTATGGCTCCTTGTATCTCAATGTTCTCGGGTAATCGTTATATAGGAGCTTCTGCTGGTCAAGACAGGTCAAGATCTGCTAAACTATTCTAGAAAACACACAATTAATACACAGCAGAAGGCTCTGGAAGCTCCTTTCCACCAGCTCCCTCTGGTCGTTCCGATCAGAAGGTGAGATTCTCTGGTAGCAGGGGGACTTCTCAAGTTCCCATCATCAAACAAGGAATGTGTAGCTGTGCAGTATTGAAGTAAGCAACAGTTCGGCCTGCCTGGTACAAAAGTCTCTTTCCTATCTTTGCAAGCTACATGTCCACAACCAAAATTGAATCAGGCACACTATATCTAACAGCTTGCCTGATTAAAGACTGAGGGGAACGCTGTGTGGTGGGACATTTATGCTGGCACAGTAAACCCACACAAAAATTGTGGAAAATGTGGGTTTTTTCAGCTAAATTTGAGGTTTGCATGGGATTCTGGGTAAAAATACGATGGGGGGTCCACGCAAGCCATACCTCGCTAGACTCCCCCGGGTGTGTGGGTTTGGTAGGTTTCCCTAGATGGCCGCTGGGCCCGGGGCCAAAAACCCATGTGACCCCCCTTGCAAAACCAAGTTGTTTTGTCATAGGTAATTCTGATGTCTCCTCAATACGTTTTAGGCCCTTGCCTGGCACGGGTCCTTAGGTCACCCACATTACTGAGGTACCATTTTTATCGGTAGACCTGGGGGCAGGCTGGATGGTAGGAAATTTGCGTCAGCCCGGTGACACCACAACCTTCCCACACAGAAATTTGAGAAAAAAAAGTGATTTTTCCAGCTAAATTTGAGGTTTGCAGGGGATTCTGGGTAGGAAAACTTTGGTGGGTCCATGCAAGCCATACCTCCCTAGACTCCCCCGGGTGTGTAGTTTTCAGAAATGTGTGGCTTTGGTAGGTTTCCCTAGATGGCCGCCGAGCCCGAGGCAAAAAACCCAGGTGCCCCCCTTGCAAAACCAGGTCATTTTGTGATAGGTAATTTTGATGCCTCCTCAATACGTTTTGGGCCCTTGCCTGTCGCGGGTACTTGGGCCACCCACACCAGTTTGGTACCATTTTTATCGGGATACCTGGGGGAATGCTAGGTGGTAGGAAATTTGTGTCAGCCCGGTAATCCCACAACTTTCCCACACAGAAATGTGAGAAAAAAGTGATTTTTTTCTGCTAAATTTGAGGTTTGCAGGGGACTCTGGGTAGGAAAACATTGGGGGGTCATGCAAGCCATACCTCCCTGGACTTCTCCGGGTGTCTAGTTTTCAGAAATGTGTGGGTTTGGTAGGTTTTTCTAGATGGCTGCTAAGCCTGGGGCCAAAAACCCAGTTGACCCCTTTGCAAAACCAGGTAATTTTGCGATAGGTCATTTTGATGACTTCTCAATACATTTTGTGCCCTTGCCTGTCACGGGTATTTGGGCCACCCACAGGAGTGAGGTACCATTTTAATCGGGAAACATGGGGGAGCGCTGGGTGGTAGGAAATTTGTGTCAACCCGGTGATCCCACAACTTTCCCACACAGAGTTTTGAAAAAAAAAGTGTTTTTTTTCTGCTAAATTTGAGGTTTGCAGGGGATTCTGGGTAGGAAAACATTGGGAGGTCCACGCAAGCCATACCTCCCTGGACTCCACGGGTGTCTAGTTTTCAGATATGTGTGCATTTGGTAAGTTTCCCTAGATGGTCGCGAGCCCGGGGCCATAAACCCAGGTGACCCCCCCTCGCAAAACAAGGTTTGTGATAGATAGGTGGGCACCTGTGTTTTTGGTCCCGGGTTTGCAGACTGCTAGGGGAACCGAAAAAACACAGACATTTCTAAAAACTAGACACCCATGGGAGACCAGGGAGGTGTGGCTTGCATTGATCCCCCAACATTTCCCTTCCAAAAAGTTGCTGCAAACCTCACATTTTGCTAAAAAGTCATATTTTCCTCTTTTATCTGTGTGGGAAATTTGTGGGATCACCGCACGGCACAAATGTCCTACTACCCAGCATTCCCCTCAGTCTCCCGATGAAAATTATACCTTCTATGGATGGGCCAAGTGCCTATGACATGGAAGGGCCAAAAACGTTTAGAAGTTGAGGGGGGTCCAAAAGGGCAGTTTCTTTATACGTTTTTAGGCTGACACTACTTTGAGCACCCACACAAGTGAGGTATCACTTTTCTCAGGAGACCAAGGGGAATGCTGGATAGTAGGAAATATGTGCCTGCGCGGTGACCCTACAACTTACCCACACAGAATGTGAGGAAAATGTGACTTTGTGAGTAAATTTGAGGTTTGCCGGGAATTCTGGGTAAGAAAACGCTGGTGGGTCCATGCAAGCAACATTGCCAGCCAATAGTCAGTACACGCACACCACCAACCCTGAACAACACCAGCCAATCGCCGTCCACGTGCACTGCCAGCCAAGCGCCATCCACACACACCGCCACCCAAGCGCCACCCACGCTCTCTACCAGCCAAGCGCCACCCCTGCACACCGCCAGCCAAGCACAGTCAGACTGGGAGCAGCAACCAGCAGTGGCAGATTGCTGCTCGAGCGGCCCTGGTGGGGGCGTGCTAGTAAAAAGCTCTGCTGCCTGCTTTTGTTACTGGGGCCCGATATTGCAGCACTGCTGCAGAACTAACCCCCAGTGACAAAACCACCCCCCTGGCCAGAAAGCCGCCTGCCCCTCCGACCCACTGAGGAAACGCCCGGTGCCCGTTATGGCCAATACGGCCATGCAGCCCAGCACCACCCATGCACACAGCCAGCCAAGCATCAGTCCACGTACACCACCAGCCAAGTGCTACTCCAGGCACACCACCAGGCAAGCACCAATCTAGACACACCGTCATCAATCTACACGGTGTGTGTAGATTGGTGCTTGCCTGGTGTTGTGCGTGGAGTGGCGCTTGGCTGGCGGTGTACATGGATGGTGCTTGGCTGCAGGGCCGGACTGGCCGTAGCAGGCACGGGTCGTTTCCCCGGTGGGCCGAAGGGGTGGGGCGGTTTTCTGTGGGGGGCAGATGCTAATGCCCCGATCTGCTTTCCAGGGTGGCAGAAAGCCTTTTTTGGCGGAGGGTACATTAGCATGCCCATTCTTGGCAGCTCCCACCCCTACATATAAAAAAAAACAAAATCTGTGGTGCATAGTGGGCTTCCTGTCCCCCAGGGGGCTGATTAGGGACTATTGTGCCCTTCTGCATCCATGGACGGGGTAGAAAAACTGGGTTTTTGCTGGGGGGTGGGGGCATTGGCATGCCCATCTCGGGCAGCCCCCACCGCTAAATAAAATAAGAAAAATAATACGTAGCATCTGGTGGGCTTTCTGCTACCCGAAGGAGGCAGATCGGGGGTTGTTGCCCCCATCTGCCTCCCAGGGGGAGGAAGAAAGACTGTAATATTTGGGGAGGGCATTGGCGTCCATCTCAGCAGCCCCACCCCTAAATCATTTTTTTTTATCCTTGGCTTCTAGTGGGCTTTCTGCCCCCCTAAAGGAGCAGATTGGGGGCTACTGCCTCCATCTGCCCCCCAGAGGGGCAGAAAGTCTAGAGTTTTGCTGGGGGCGGGGTGCCCAAGATGGGCATGCCAAAGCCCCTAAATCACATGTTTTTAAAAATCCCTGGCTTCTAGTGGGCTTTCTGCCCCCCACTGGACTTTTGCTAGGGGGTAGGGGTATTGGCATGCCCATCTTCGGCAGCCCTCACCCCTAAATCGAAGAAAAAAATGAATGCCTGGCTTCTAGTGGGCTTTCTGTTCCCCCCCCCCCCCCCGGGGAGGCAGATTGGGGGCTACTGCCATCATCTGCCCCCAAGGGGGGGCAGAAAGACTGGAATTCTGCTGGAGGGGGGGCATTGGCATGCCCATTTTGGGCAGCTCCTATCCCTAAATCAAATTAAAAAATAAATCAGTTTCTAGTGGGCTTTCTGCCCCCGGGGGCGCAGATTGGGGGCTACTGCCCCATTTGCCCCCCCGGGGGGGGGGGGGCAGAAAGACTGATTATGCCCACATTTACCTTGGGGGAGCAAAGACCCTTGCCCAAGGGGTCGCTGCCCCCTCCCTGGCGCCTAGTGGGTGGATCCCTGCTTGGGGATCGCCCTTCTGGGGCGAACCCCAAGCAGGGATCCACTAGGAAGGGGCATTCTCCCCTTTCCAACGGTACCTCTCCTGACTTTCTACGTGCTCAGGGGGCTGAGATAGCCACCTGAACATGTAGAGGGTGAAGCTGAAATGAGCCTATTGGCTCATTTCAGTATTAGATTCTGCGCAATGAGGTCAGCGCGACTTGCGCGCTGCTCTTCATTGCACAGAAACAAGAGAGACAGCCCCGGGAGCTGGAGAAGCCCTTTCCCAGCTCCCGAGGCTGTCGGGGGGAAAGGAAATCCCTCTGGTGCCCGTGCTGGAGCGGGTAATACAAAATTTTGTATACCCCCCCCCATTCTGCATGTTTATTTTAATCTGAATAATCAACTAATGGTAATACTATTAATATGTTTGAAGTGAAAACTCACCAATTATATTAACAAAAAGAATTACACGTGGGATTTGCATTTTGCATGGCTAAACTAATTGTATACTAATATATGTATGCATACTAATGGTAGAAAATTAGAATATTGCATGATATATGTTGCTTTTGTGATATAATTGTAAGTTGTACCAGATGACATCACTGGGTGAATATAAACGCTTTGAATGTTGCTATTATGCTAGATAAACACTTAAACATAGGGGAATTAGTGAGGGTTTAACATTTTATTAGCCGTTTCAATGTCTTAATTACGTTTTGTGTTTGTTTTGCTTAATTTGACCATTTGGGCCTTCGTAAAGATGGCCGACTGAGACGTACGACGTGACTGCTACTGTCCCACGAGGTTTTGAGTGAAGTGCGCATGCGCCACCGCCAGCAACAATGGCCTCGTCCTGACCCCAGGAGAGATGTACTCACCAAGGTCATACTGGGAGAGTTGCCAGGACCTCAACAATGAACTGTCTTTAAAACCGGAACCAGCAAGTGCGATGACTTAATCTTACGGACTATGTGAGAACTTCACCGAGTGACCCCAAATCCACCAATCAGGACTGTCTAAAACTCATTCTTGATACATTTTGACATTAAAATCATTATAAAAGACGGTAGAATAGTGAGTAAAAGAGCTCTTGTCGTTCGATTTGTCTTGCTGCGAATTTCCTGACGTTATGCTGACGGAGAGGACGGTGACACTGCTGGACAGCTGTTATCCTGAATCTTTGAGAGACTGAATTGCTGCCTGACATTGATGAATTTAAAGATTTTTCCACGACTTGACTGACTTAGAGGACGACTAATAGCCTGATTAGGTATATATGATGTTCTGTGGTTTGGATGATGAGTTCTAAAAATGTGCAATTTAATTAGATAAACTATGTTTTGATTAATTGACAAACGTGTTGTGTCGATTATTTGAAGAAATTAGATTAAGAAAAGAGTATAAGTAAATGAATTGAATTACTAAACCATAAAAACAACTAACTGATTCATCACCAAATGAGGGGAATATCACGAGGTTTGAAGTTAATAAAAGTATTCAGTGCGCATTAGGGTTTAGGTAAAAAGATATTCCTTTCATGTCAGCGTTTGGAAACTTATCCCTCTAGGGAAACAGATCAATGAAGTGTGAGTGTTGGTGTTATGGGCCCCAACAATAAATGTATTTGAGTGAATGTGTTATTGCGATATTTGGTCTGTGACGAAGGGGGAATTTGACATTCCACGCTGCAACAGTTTTTCTGGTAGCAGAATGATGGTTGTTATTGTTTTGGTTTGGTGAATATAGCTTGTAAATTGCTTATTGATTATTAGTAATTGATTGATATTGGTTTATGTATTAACACTCTATGTTGAGTCGCGTTGAGTTTTATGTTGTTTGCACGGCTTCTGGGATGTAGGAAGTCGGAAGTTTGTAACGGTTCCGTAGTAGATCAGAGGTAAGCGCTGCTGTCGGAAAAGACAGAATTGTTGTTGCCTTGTAGGTACACAGGGAGAAACGTGTAACGATTGAAGTTGCACGACGCATTGTCTGGGTTCGATTCGGTGACATCGTCGTGTGTTGCTATTAGAGACATTTTCTGTGTGAGAGAAGTGTGTATGATAGCGAAGGTCATCTGTGAAATTTTGGTCTTCGGTACCAGGAGTCCAAATGGCATTCCGATAACGCTTATCACTGGAAAGGTAACAGGTGTTCTCTGAGCTTGCTAGAAGGATAAAGTAGAGGGAAGTGCTACTTTGTTAACGTATGTCATAATTCTGTAGTAGGACAGACTGTTCGCTGTTCTCGGGAAAGACAGGATTCTGTGTGAATGTACTACATTTTTTCGTATGAAAGTGCGTGAATGTAAAGGCAATTGGGTTAATTGTGAAACTCTAGTTTTATTTCTCAGGAGCATTGGGTCTCCAACCATGTGTCTTAATTCTGGAGAAACGGTTAGCTAATGCTTGTTAGAAGGGTAAGGTAGAGGGATGTGCTACTTTATCAACGGAAGTAACGATTCCGTAGTAGGGCAGAGGTAAGCGCTGCTCTCGGGAAAGACGGAATTCTCGTGAGAAAGGTCTATTACTATTCCTTGGTTAGCGAAGCGGACAATGGTGGTGTTTTTGTGTTGTTACTAACAGAATTGTAAATTCGAAACAAAACTTACCGAGTGGATTTTGTAAAGGAGGGGTAGACAGGAGCAGGAGCTGCGGCAGCGGCTGTTGACGTCAGAACGACCACGCTGGGATTGGCCAGTCAGTCGGAAACGTAGAACGCTCCGGATAGGTGCGTTAGTGTACGCCACGCTAGGAGTGGAGAAGGATAGGGTGACGTAGACGCTCCATATTGGTGCGTTAGTGTGAGTCGTGTTGGAATTGGAGAATTGCAAAAGTGACATAAGCACTCCGGATTGGTGCGTTAGTGTGAGTCGCGCTGGGATTGGAGAATTGAAAAAAGTGACATAAACGCTCCGGATTGGTGCGTTAGTGTGAGTCGCGCTACGGTTAGACAGAATAGCAGTACAGTTGGAAGGAGAGACTAGCGATACACGGAAGAACAGGAAAATATATTACGATCCACCAGAAAAGGAGAAAAAGTCCTGGTTTAGTAGAATTAAAAAGTGATTTAAAAAGGACAAACCAATTGTAACTAGGGAAGGACAGTTACTTCCTCCACCGAAACCCCCCGCATCCTTTATGGTTGCGAAATATGAATATCACACCTGTATTTGGTTAGACAATTGGGTCAAGTATACTGAAAAAGATGGAGTGTTGGCTTTTCCAGAACATGGTTCATTTAATTTGGCAGTTTTGAGAAATTTAAGAGAGAAAATTATGAATTTAGAACCAAGACCTAGACCAACACAATTTGACAATTTGACAGAATGGGAAGATGAGATGCATGACCGAGAAAGACAGAGAAGTGGCGGAAGGTATAGGTACATGTTTGGTAGGTCAGACGGACATGAGACTCATGATGATCGAATGAGAAGGTGGCGGAATGTGAGTATGACTGAGGGTTTGTTTCCCGTAAGAGCTGCAGGAGAGAATGAAGGAAGAAAATGCTTAGAAAAGAGACATAATGTGGAATCAAGAGGGTATGGAGTAAATGAATCAGAGGATGATGTTCTTGATGACATGTTCTATAAAAATCCACCCCCATATCGGTCAGAAACAGAAATATTAACCCCAAGTGCCCCAATGAAAGAAACAGTACGAATCATAAAATCGGAACCAGAGTTCCAAGATTTTGGAAAAAACAATTCCATTAGAGAGGTAGAAAAGAAGTCCGGAGGTAAAATAAACGATGAAAATTCAGCCGAACTAGCAAAGACGACCCTAGAATTAACAGAGAAAATAAGAGAATTGACCAAAAATCTGGAAGCTGTAACAGTTCCAGTGACGATAGGTCCAGTAATGCCTATTTTTGATAAACAGAAAGATAGCGAACATTATTTGACGGTCACTTATAAAAGTAATAAACAGGTTGAACAACCAAAAATGAGTCAAAATGATAATCCATGGAGACAGACAATAAGTATGATTGAACCAAATGTTTCAAATAATCCGTTTGTAGGCCAGAACTGTGCAGAAAGGCGTATAACAACAGTGGAGTCCATATTAGAAACACAAAAGGATTTTGGACAAGGAAATGTAGAGAAGTCAGTAGGGCCATCTACAGAGGAATTAGGTGAATGGTTGAGAAGCTTGCAGAAGAAAGACAAAGAATCTCAGTCAATAGATGTGGCTAAACTACGAATGGTACTGGAAGAGTTAATAGTAGGAACTATCCCTACGGAGAAGTTAAAAACCTACCAAGATGAGGAGTTGTTATTTCTGTGTAAAAGCATAACGTGGAGAGCAAAAAGTCTCCATGAAAGATTAGGAGAAGTGGCAAATGAAATGGGTATAGATATTGAAAAGGTAAAAGCACTAAAGAAACCATATCTGGTAGATTTCACTGAAAAGGACATTGAAAATATGAATACCACAGGACGAATGAGTCAGATTAAGGAAATAATTATTTTGTTGAGAAAATGGGGAGATGTGGACAAATGGAAAAGTAGATGGTATCGAAAACGAGATGATGCTTCAGATAAAACCTTTTCAGCTTTCCCTCTTAGAGAAAAAGAGAAGGTCGTGACAGAATGCTCTATGAGAGAAATTCCAGGAGGAGGATATGTACATGTCCCATGGACTAGGCAAGATATTTTGTCATTTACAAATGACTTCCCTCGACTACGTGAAAAACCCGTCGAGTGGTATAGACAGGTGGACAGATTTGTAAAATTTTCCATAGTATTGTGGATTGATCTAAACAGCCTGGTTGACATAATAGTACCAGCAGATCTATGGAAAGAGTGCAAAATCATGATAGATTGGCCAACACAAGAATACCCAAGGGATCCAAAAACAGGGGCTCCAGACCCCGAGGTAATGAAGAAATACGAACAGGTTATTGCGTTTCTGAAAAACAAAGTACCTCCTAAAGAGACAGACTGGGTAAAAATTGACAGAACACATCAGGAAAGCAAAGAGTCAGTACACGCATATTATGAGAGGTTTATTTTGGCCTTTAAACAATTTAGTGGGGACGAAAATCTGAGTGAAAAGGATCTAAGTCATTTTGTATACAGGTTTGTATATGGTCTTTGTCCAGAAATTAGTGAGATGATAAAACAGCATACCGTAGGCTGGCAAAATAAGAAAATAGATGAAGGACTGAGACATGTTAAATATTTCAGTGATGAGATCGAAGCAAAACAGCGAAAATTGAAAGAAAAGGCTATGTGGGCACAAGTAAAGGTAGCGGAGAGACAGGAAGCTCAATTAGCAGAACAAGCGAATCATACAGGATCAAGACAAAAATGTAATCCTGGGAAAAGTAAAGGAAATATAGAAGAAGCTAAGAAGAAATTTCCGTGTCATAATTGCGGTAGGATAGGGCATTGGAAATCCGAGTGTAAATTTCCCCCGAGTACTAACGATGAAAATGCATCATTGAATCCACAGGTGCAGAATGGGGTGAGTGGTCAACCGCAGCGACAGCAGCAGGTTGTAACACAACAGAATCAGGTGCCAAAACCACCTTTTCCACAGAGCAATAATTCCCAGAAGTATAGTAAGGAAATGGGATTCTACAACGAAGAACAGGTAAACAAACTGCCGCGCGCTAGCGCTGCTTCGCAGTATTGGCTGCAACGCGATGAAAGTGATTCAGAAGAGGCTTATTGACGGTGCCGAAGGGAGGAAGAAGAGTGCGTACTTGGCGCAACTCTAGAAGTAGACCAGACAGGCCCATTTGTAGATGGAAAATTTAATAATGAAAATATTACTTTCTTAGTTGATACTGGTGCTACTCGATCAACTGTTAGATCAGCAGTTGCCAAGAATCTTCCTCTCTCGGATGAAACGATCCAAGTAGTTGGTGTATCCAACAGGCAGATTAAAACTTACCTTACAGAACCAGTGAAAGTTAGCATAGGGAAATTTTCTGAAATGCACCGCTTTGTCGTGTGCGACACTAGTCCTGTGAACTTGTTAGGTAGAGATTTGTTGTGCAAGATGAACTGCACTATATTTTGTACCCCAGATGGAATAGCATTTGAAACATGTGATGTGCTGTATAAAATGACAATGGCAAACAAGGAAAAGGAGGTTACTGAAACCTATGCTGTATTTAACCCTGACGAATTACCTAAAGAATGAAAACAATCTGTTAAAGCAGAAGTTTGGGATTTCACCGGAGAAGACGTAGAATTAATGAGAAATGTAGATCCAGTAAAAAGAAGGAGTAAGTTATCCAAATGTCCCTCAATATAAATTGACACCTGAAATAATCGAAGGAGTTACTCCTGTGATTGAAAAAATGATAAAACAAGGTATTTTGAGAGAAATAATGAGTAGTCCATGTAATTCACCAAAAATGGGACTGAAAAAGCCTAGTGGGAAGTTCAGGATAGTACAAGATCTGAGAAAGATAAACAAAATTGTTGTGTCATGCTGTCCCATTGTACCGAATCCATCTGTGATTTTATATCAGATTCCCCATGATGCAGAATAGTATACAGTGATTGATCTATGCCATGCTTTCTTTTCCATCCCATTGCACCACGACAGTCAGCAAATTTTTGCATTTTGTTTCGGTGAGCGTATTTTGGCTTGGTGCCGAATTCCACAGGGGTATACAGAAAGCCCCTCAATATTTAATCAGCTATTGAAGAAGTCCTTGGAAAATCTATAAATGCCAGAAAATTCAGTGTTAGTTCAATACATCGATGACCCACTTGTGGCATCGAAAACCCATGAAGCTTGTGAGGTAGACACAATAGCCTTGCTGAATCATTTGGCAGATGGAGGACTAAAAGTGTCACCATCGAAATTACAATTTTGTAAGGAGGAAGTACAATATTTAGGACTTAACATTGAAAAGGGACTGAGAAGAATAACAATAGACAGAATCAGGATCATAAAGAGAATGAGTCCACCTATGACCCAAAGAGAAGTGAGAATGTTTCTGGGAATGGTTGGATATTGTCGTCAATGGATCAACAATTTTTCGTTGATCGCAAAACCTTTGGTACGACTCACAAGAAGTGATGTGAAAGATCCCATTGATTTGAACAAAGAGGAATTGGCAGCATTCAAAAGATTGAGGGATGGGTTGTGTGAAGCACCTGCATTGGGTATGCCTTATTATGAGAAAGAATTTGAGTTGTATTGTAGTGAGGGAAATGGATGTGCACTCTCTGTTCTAGTACAGAAGCATGGAAAACTGAGGAGACCAATTGCATATTTTTCATCAATGTTGGACCCAGTAGCTGTAGCCCTACCTGGGTGTTTGAAAGCAGTAGCTGCTACATGTCGGAGTTTGGAACAGAGCAAGGGAATTGTGATGGGATATTCTGTGAAAGTGTTTGTACCTCATGATGTGGCGATCCTTTTAACAAGGAGTCGTACTCAGTATATGACAAATAGTCGGCTGACTAAGTATGAAAAGTTCATATTAGGTGTAACAAATGTAAGTCTTGTAAGGTGCTTGAATGTGAATCCTTCAACATTGTTGCCAGATGCAGAGAATGTTGAAGTAAGAGATGAAGCAGATCATGACTGTCTGGATGTACTTGATTTCTGTATGAAACCACGACCTGACATAAAAGATGAACCCTTACCAGAAAGTGATTTTGTTATGTTTGTTGATGGGTCTTGTTTGAGGACAGATGATGGAGTGTTAAGTGCAGCATATGCAGTAATGGAAGCATCCTATTTGAAAGGAGTAAAATCGGCCAAAGTAGCTGAACTTGTTGCTTTGACGAGAGCATGCAAGATTGGGGAAAGTGTGAGAGTGACTGTGATAACTGATAGCCAGTATGGCTATGGAGTTGTCCACGACTTCGGCCAGATATGGCTGCAGAGAGGATTCTTAACCTCAAGTGGAACTCCCATTAAGAATGCTGAAGTGGTTGGAAAGTTGCTTGAGGCGATACAGCTGCCTAGGCAATTGGCTGTTGTAAAGTGTGCTGCCCATAGTCGCAGTGGTGATTATATCGCTACTGGAAATAAATTTGCGAATGACATGGCGCAATACTGTGCACGAAATCAGAATTCAATCAATCGGGCTAAGGAAAAAGAGGTGATTTCTTGCTCTTTGATGTTTACTAACACTGTGGGAACATGGGAAGAAGTAAGACAATTGCAGGAAGAAGCAGGAGAGGAGGAAATAAAACAGTAGGTAAAAGCAGGATGTGCACCAAGAGAGAAAGATCATGTGTGGGTCTATCGAGATGGAAGACCAGTCATGCCTGATGTCTGCCATGGCACGGATGTATCATGGACAGGGACACATAGGGAGAGACACTATGATCAGGTCCTTTAAGCAAACCTGGTATAATGCAAAGTTCAGACATGTAGCAGAAAGTCTTTGTCAGAGATGCCTAATATGTCAGCAATACAATCCAGGAAGAAAGACAGTAGTGAGTCTAGGAACAATAGGTTGAGAAGGAGGGCCTTTTACCAGAATGCAAGTGGATTTCATTGAAAAGCCTTCCTGTAACAGGTTGAGGTATGTCTTGGTTATGGTCTGTCTATTTTCCAGATGGGTAGAGGCATTTCCAACAAGAAGAAATGATGGGATGACAGTGGCAAAGTTACTTTTGAGGGAATTTATCCCTAGATTTGGGTTCCCAGTGACAATTGAATCAGACCGAGGAGGACATTTTCATAATGAGATCATAAAACTGATTTGTGAAGCTCTGAATGTACGACAAAAACTACATTGTGCATACCGACCAGAGGCTTCTGGTGTGGTGGAACAGATGAATGGTACTATCAAAAACAGGATAGGGAAATGGCCTGATGTCTTGCCTCTAGTACTCATGACTATTAGATCAATTCCAGACAGAACTACAGGGTTAAGTCCTCATGAAATCATCATGGGACGAGCCATGCGCCACGTGTTTATACCAGCCAACAAGCTGATGACTATAACTGATGACATGGTGTTCGAATACTGTAAAAGCCTGGTTGACGCAGTTCATTCTTTGTTTCATCAGGTTGGAGCGGATGCCACCACCCTTGAAAAGAAGCCAGCCCATGATCTAAGCCCAGGGGACTGGGTAAGGATAAAAGTCCACAGAAGAAGAAACTGTTTGGTTCCCAGGTGGGGAAAACCAAGACAAGTCATCTTGACCACAACAACAGCTGTGAAGTGTGCTGGATTGAAGAACTGGATCCATGCAAGTCATACTTTGAGAATTCCAAATCCAGTAGACAGCACAGAAAAGGAGTATTTTAACGAATCAGAATCCAGTACTGAGTCAGATGACGGAGAGCCAAAATACAAAGAAAACCCTGAAAGGGGGGAAACAGAACCAAGTTTAACTTTTGTCCCCAGAAGTAATTCCCTGAGGAGAAGGTTACACATTTCTGATACCAGTTCAGACTCAGAGACAGAACAAAGAGCACAATCTTCCAGGAAAGAACAAGGAAAGAACAAAGAAAAGGACAGTGAAGAGACGATATAAGAGATTCATGAGAAGGAAGTGCCAGATGAAAGATTGAGAGAAATTCCACCTGAAACAACACATTTAGATGGACAGGTGCCAGATACAGAGAGAGAGGGAAAGATTATTGCGGAAGACCCCCAAGGAGGTGTAGGGAACTCCAACATTCAGTTAGAAGCAGGGACAAGTAGTCAGCAGGAAGATTGCGTGTCGGAGATTCGAGGAGGGACAGAAGTAGGGAAAACAAAAGAAGTGGTGGAAAAAGAAACTGTTGAGAATAAAAAGCAAGTTGAAACAGAGTCAGAGGAAAGCGAAGATGAGATACCTGAAGGTCGAGTTCTAAGAAAGAGAGCTTGGAGGACTGAAAAGAACGATAAAGGGAGTAAATTGAAAAGAACTGCAAAAGACGACGTTTGGCCGAATAAAATAAAAAGATTGAGATAGCGACTGACACGAGTAAATTCCCCAAGGGCTGAACAGGTGAATGAAGTGACGAGTCAGGAGAAATCAAAAGAAGAAGAAACAATTGTAGTTAAAGAAAGCAGAAGAACAAGGAAACCTAACCAGAAGTATAAATCACCGGAATGGACGTATGTGGCCCTGCCTGAAGTAAAAGAAGAGGCGGATAGCCAAGGAAATCCAGAGGTGGTTGTACCGGAAGTGGTTGAGGAAGACAAAGAATCGGAATTCCTGAGAGTTATCTTGTCCAATATTGGAGAAGAAGCGGATATTCAGGACATTCTGGTGCCGATCACGATCCTGTAAAAACCGGGTACGAACCGTCGGAAGGAGCATATTCTCCGTCCGACGCGTACCCGGTCGTAAAAATATACAAACATGGAAGTACGATTCGCACGGAAATACCATTTCCGTACGAATCGTACAAAACCCCGACCGACGAAAATGAACATACAAATGTGATCCGGGAAAGCGACGACGTGACGTCGGGACGCACGCAGCCTGCCATTCACGAACCAGGAATTACGATTCGCACCGACGTCATCCCGCACGGACAATATTTTCCGGCAGCCAAAAACTGCCGGGAAATCAGGACGACGCGAACAAGGAGTACCTGCACGCGACGGACAGACATGGACCCGAACCTACGTGTCATCCCGGCCCTCATAGCAGTCGACCTCCTCCACAGGTTACGATGCAGACGCCGCAGAAGGTCAGAACAACAAAGGGAGGGGGGAAAGGGGGGGGGGGCAGGACCAGGGGCAGGCCACAAAACCCCCACCAAAGTCACACAGCACACATGCCCTGGACATACCTGACCCCCAGGCCCTGGTCACTACGAGGGGGTGGGGGCGTGTCCAGCAAAGCCAGCGTCCGCCACAACAGAAGTGCTTGACGACGCGAACCGGCAACACCACAATACAGGTACGTCCCGTACCCACGCCTTAAGAACGTGGGTACGAGTCGTACCACACCCACACCTACGACACCCCAACAATGGCAGGACGGCTGTACCCACGTGGCAAAGGCCTGGGTACGGCCCGCACAAGCATTCCATAGCGTGGGTACGGATATGTACGGACCGTACCCCCACCCCCGTATGCATGGAGCGTACCCCCCACCCCAACAGTGTAAGTCTGACTCGTACCCTCACCCGCGTACGTATGGAGCGTACCCCCCAACAGTGTAAGTACGACCCGTACCCTCACCCGCGTACGTATGGAGCGTACCCCCCACCCCAACAGTGTAAGTACGACCCGTACCCTCACCCGCGTACGTATGGAGCGTACCCCCAACCCCAACAGTGTAAGTATGACCCGTACCCTCACCCGCGTACCTATGGAGCGTACCCCCCACCCCAACAGTGTAAGTACGACCCGTACCCTCACCCGCGTACGTATGGAGCGTACCCCCCACCCCAACAGTGTAAGTTCGACCCGTACCCTCACCCGCGTACATATGGAGCGTACCCCCACCCCAACAGTGTAAGTACGACCCGTACCCTCACCCGCGTACGTATGGAGCGTACCCCCCACCCCAACAGTGTAAGTACGACCCGTACCCTCACCCGCGTACGTATGGAGCGTACCCCCAACCCCAACAGTGTAAGTACGACCCGTACCCTCACCCGCGTACGTATGGAGCGTACCCCCCACCCCAACAGTGTAAGTACGACCCGTACCCTCACCCGCGTACGTATGGAGCGTACCCCCCACCCCAACAGTGTAAGTATGACCCGTACCCTCACCCGCGTACGTATGGAGCGTACCCCCCACCCCAACAGTGTAAGTACGACCCGTACCCTCACCCACGTATGCATGGAGCGTACCCCCATGCCAACAGTGTACGTACGGACCGTACCCCCACCTCGTATGCATGGAGCGAACCCACACCCGTGTATGTTCTAAGCGTACATATCCTGAAATAGGAGGGTTGGGTGCAGAGTCCTCCAGCAGTGCCCAGACACAGGAGGGGTGGGTGCCTAACACTCCCAGCAGTGCCCAGACACAGGAGGGGTGGGTGCAGAGTCCTCCCAGCAGTGCCCAGACACAGGAGGGGTGGGTGCAGAGTCCTCCAAGCAGTGCCCAGTCACAAGAGTGGTGTGTGCAGAGTCCTCCCAGCAGTGCCCAGTCACAAGAGCGGTGGGTGCCGAACAATCCCAGCAGTGCCCAGACACAGGAGGGGTGGGTGCAGAGTCCTCCCAGCAGTGCCCAGACACAGGAGGGGTGGGTGCAGAGTCCTCCAAGCAGTGCCCAGTCACAAGAGGGGTGTGTGCAGAGTCCTCCCAGCAGTTCCCAGACACAAGAGGGGTGGGTGCCTATCACTTCCAGCAGTGCCCAGACACAGGAGGGGTGGGTGCAGAGTCCTCTCAGCAGTGCCCAGACACAGGAGGGGTGGGTGCAGAGTCCTCCAAGCAGTGCCCAGTCACAAGAGGGGTGTGTGCAGAGTCCTCCCAGCAGTGCCCAGACACAGGAGGGGTGGGTGCCTATCACTTCCAGCAGTGCCCAGACACAGGAGGGGTGGGTGCAGAGTCCTCCCAGCAGTGCCCAGACACAGGAGGGGTGGGTGCAGAGTCCTCCAAGCAGTGCCCAGTCACAAGAGGGGTGTGTGCAGAGTCCTCCCAGCAGTGCCCAGACACAGGAGGGGTGGGTGCCTATCACTTCCAGCAGTGCCCGGACACAGGAGGGGTGGGTGCAGAGTCCTCCCAGCAGTGCCCAGACACAGGAGGGGTGGGTGCAGAGTCCTCCCAGCAGTGCCCAGACACAGGAGGGGTGGGTGCAGAGTCCTCCAAGCAGTGCCCAGTCACAAGAGGGGTGTGTGCAGAGTCCTCCCAGCAGTGCCCAGACACAGGAGGGGTGGGTGCCTATCACTTCCAGCAGTGCCCAGACACAGGAGGGGTGGGTGCAGAGTCCTCCCAGCAGTGCCCAGACACAGGAGGGGTGGGTGCAGAGTCCTCCCAGCAGTGCCCAGACACAGGAGGGGTGTGTGTAGAGTCCTCCCAGCAGTGCCCAGACACAGGAGGGGTGGGTGCCTATCACTTCCAGCAGTGCCCAGACGCAGGAGGGGTGTGTGCAGAGTCCTCCCAGCAGTGCCCAGACACAGGAGGGGTGGGTGCCTATCACTTCCAGCAGTGCCCAGACACAGGAGGGGTGGGTGCCTATCACTTCCAGCAGTGCCCAGACGCAGGAGGGGTGGGTGCAGAGTCCTCCCAGCAGTGCCCAGTCACAAGAGGGGTGGGTGGAGTGTCCTCCCAGCAGTGCCCAGTCACAAGAGGGGTGGGTGCAGAGTCCTCCCAGCAGTGCCCAGACACAGGAGGGGTTGGTGCAGAGTCCTCCCAGCAGTGCCCAGACACAGGAGGGGTGTGTGCAGAGTCCTCCCAGCAGTGTCCAGACACAGGAGGGGTGGGTGCAGAGTCCTCCCAGCAGTGCCCAGTCACAAGAGGGGTGTGTGCAGAGTCCTCCCAGCAGTGCCCAGACACAGGAGGGGTGGGTGCCTAACACTCACAGCAGTGCCCCTGCAAAGAAAAGGGTGGAGTACCCACAGATCCAATGCCCACAAATGTCAGTCAGGTGCACAAAGATCCTGCAGTACATGTACTACATGTGTGCGAGGCTGGGAATATACACATGCATAGCGCCAAAAAGAAAACATGTACACATGAAGTCATGGCAACAGTCTACATACACAAGTACAGTGACCACCAAGGACGCCACGAATGATGCAGGTGGAGACATCGCTCAGCATGCATGGCCCAAGTCTAACGAGTCCGTCACACACCCAGCCAATGTAGACACAGCTCAGCACCACATATTGGAAAGACCCTGCAGGGAAGAAGTCAGGTTACACAGAGGAAGGAACACACCTTGGGACGATGTCACCATGCAGTAACTGCTTACATGAACAAAGTTATGTAGCCAACAGCTTGTGATGGCACACAGATACCAGGATCCACCCTATGACCAGCACAAGACTACAATTCCCACACACCCAACACATAATCACCACCCAAAATAATGGGGCAGGTCGACCAACAGCAATACCAGACAGACAGTAGTGTACTAAGGAAAAATAAATTGTTTAATCAGCATCCATAAACTGTCTGTCCCTTGAAAGTTCAAAATGTACAATGCCCATAGGGCAATCCAAAGTTCAAATCCAGGTGGGGGACACAGTGGGACGCGTGTCCCCTAGCTTGCCTGCACAGTCAGACTCCTTCGTCTTCCAGAGCGGGGAGGGCATCATGTGGGGGGGAAGGACCAGGCACCGCAGGGACATGAGGGCGAAGGGTAGGCGTCGTGGGTGCAGGGATGGAGGACTCCACCACAGGGGGTGGGGCAGGGCCAAAGGCGGAGGCCAGGATGGCGCTGCACACCTTAGCAAGGTCCTTCAGCGACTCCCCTGCACCCGAAGGAACCACAGGCCCCAAGGAGGGGGGGGGGGCGGAGGGATGGGTTGCAGCGCCACTGGGGGAGGGTGTGGACGGGGGGGACTCAACCACCCTGACCGGGGACTCCCTTGACCGCTTGCGGGGTGGTGTCACTGTGGGGCTCAGGGACAGAGCGGCCATGAAGGAGTCTTTGCCGGATATGTGGCCAGGAGAGCTGAGGGGAGGGGATTTGGAGGTAGTGGATTTGGTGGAATGCGGACTCCCACTCTGGCTGCGTGGCTTACGTTTGCCCCCCGACCCAGTGGGTGTGCCTACTTCACCCTGTATGGTGCGTGCCAGGAGGTGTGCGTTTGTCCTTCCCTGCTGGTGTGGTGCCTGTGTCTGTTGTGGTGGGTGCATGTTGACGTCTGGGTGTACGTGGGACAGGCATGGGAGTGGGAAGTGTGGATGGGTCAGGGGTAGGGGGTTGGACGTAGCGCTGCAGGAGACCCACTGCTGCAGTCAGTGTCGAGTCAATGGACCTCAGCAAGTTGCGTTGGTCAGCCTGCGATGAGAAAATGCCCTCCAAGTATGCCTCCATGTTGTTCAGCACTTGGCTGTGGCCATGGAGGACATTAAGCATCGCAGCCTGACCAACCTGCAACTGCCGCTGGATGTCCACAGACTCGGCATTGGCGGCAGCAGTGGAGACAGGGGCAGGGGGTGCGGTGCCTGGCAGGAAGGAGACATGTGGTGACTGGGCACGCTGGGAAGGGACACGAGCAAGTGGGAGGCGGCTGATGGCAATGGAGGGGGCGGGGAGAGATGTTGTGCCGCTGTCAGCTGCTGGTGCAGCCTCCGCCCACTCGGAGAGATCATCCTCGGACCCGTCAGCTTCATATTCGGTCGTGCCAGTGGACAGGTCCTCGGCCTCACACTCCTCCGCCTCAGTTCCACTCGATGTGCCAGGCACGATGTCACCGCTGGCACTGGTGCTCGGTCCCTCCGCTCCGTCTGTGCTCATGTCTCCCTCCGTGTCCCCCGACGATGCTGTGGGCAAGGGGAAGAGACAGCAATTAATCATACACCTGTATACATATGTCACATGAGTCCAATCTACATAGGTTACAGTGTATAGCCTGAAAAGAAAGATCAGTAACATCTACAAAACAAGGTACAGATGTAGGGCATGCAACACACAGTTGGTTGACCCACCATGCCACTGAAAAACTATGGAGAGCATGACACAATAGCAAATGACATGAAATGGAGTTTGACAGAGGAGCCAGGCCCTGGGGACAATCCAGCACTGCATCTGCACCACACAGCGTTGCCGAAAATAGGGATGAGCAGGGACCATATCCATGAACTTGAGGCACATGCTGCATAGGTAATACTGAGAACATGCCCACCATGACTGGCTCACTGCACCTTGAGTGTATGTGCAGACAAACATCACACACTGGCCAGACCTAGCAAGGAGATATCAGGTTTTGACATGTAGGCTTTGCCCGCACCAACCACCCCCTACATGAGACAATTTGTTGAGACACAGGAAGCACTTACATCTCTTAGTCTGGGTGAAATACACATGGGCTGGATAAATTCAAGATTGGACACAAAATACCCAAGGTGCACCTGTCCAAATAATCATGTACAAATGGTCATCATCAGATGATTGTAACAAGACACACAGGCACTGGCCACCGTGAGTATGAACAAGGAAAATCAGGTCAGGCTGTACAGTGGACACTTGTACTACATTTTACGTCAATATACATGGTGCCAGGGGACAATGGCACAGAGCACAACCTATGCTGTAGACACTGAGAGTGTCCACGTTTTGTGATGACACACATGACACCTAGGAAAATATGCCCCAGGGGACAGTAGTGGCCACACAACTCCATGGTCCTGAATGGGAATGACTGCAACACACGCCACCATCCCTGCACTATGCGTATCGCACACTCATGCACATCATGTCACAGGCCACAACATAGTACATGCGTGCTGTAAGGCATGACACTTGAGAGACTAACTCCCATGTCTGGACTCAGCATCAGTGCCAACTGACATGGAACCCACAAGTACTGAACTGGACAGGGCACAGGCAAGGTCCCAAAACCTGTTACACACCACCCCCACACATGATGCTACAGGCATAGTTCACGTGGAGAAAGTGCCAGCCTAGATAACCTTGTGAAGGAGTGACTAAACACAGACCAGGGAACACATTGCAAGGAGGGGAAAGGAGGCAGGAGAGCACCGCTATACTGTGGGTAACTGGATCTGCACAGCACCTTTAAACCCTGGCAGTGTATCCATGCAACTGTGCACTAACAAATGCTGGTGACACACAACAAACACACATGTACCTACCCCCTTCCTGCTGCTGCTTCTCCTGTAAGCGCCTGTCCAAGTCTGGAAATACCACCGCCAGCACACGCTTGTGGATGTGGGTCAGACGGCGGCGCCCATGGTTCTTATGGGTCTCAGGTGAGTCCCCCAGCAGGACCCGTGCGATCCTCCGCGTCCAGCACCGGATATCCTGCCAGCGTTTCCTCACCTGGGCCAGGCGCCGCTTGCGACCCTCCGTCTTCCTCACGGCACTGACGGCGTTCATCCATATGTGCTTCTTGGCAGAGGCGCCTACCTGTGAGGATGAACAAGTGACACTACATCAATACACCTGGCACATGTCACAGAGACACATATTAGAACAAATTTGCTGTTTACAACAAGGCATAGTATGCATCCAACACATTGCACCTTTGTCATAGGGACATGATCCTCTGGGGAAGGGCAAAAGCAGTACGTGCCATTGAAAGTACACAGGTGGAATGAGGGCAACGACACAATCAATGATCCAGGCTCACACTGTGCATCACAAGCTACACCAGGATAATGTGCAGCACCTCTAAGCAGTCACATGCCACAGGCCACTGACGCTACCGCAGCAGAGTACACAGACACACACAGGCACAGGACATTCACCTGCCATTGCCAAATGCAGCGACAAACCTCACACTGCACATGTGCCACTAGACGGGGGGCTCACAGGTGTGGGGCTGGCTCTGCACGTCAGACACACAGCACTGCTCCCTGCTCACATCACATGGGCAAGGTATATCCATCCCTCATGCAGCCCGGGTGCCACACTCCACATATGCACCCACCCACATGACAGGGGACTTACACACACACCGATGTCCAGGGTACGAACACATCATGTGGACACTCTCAGCACAGGTACACAGAACTAACACACATCTGTGGGTACAGTCACCTGTCACACTGGGCTGACCACATAATAAAATGAGGACTGTAGAGGCTACATTCCCAGGAGGACAAGACAGGCAGAATGTGGCATGCACCATGCAGTGATTGTCACAGTAAACACAATGCAAGTGAGGACGGCAGACATGCAGCACAGCATGCACTGGCTGGGAGACATCAGGCATTCCCCCCCTGGGACCCCCCCTACAGTACATAGCATGTGTGTCACACCTGGACACAATGCCAGAAGTCACAGTCACAAACAAGGGACACAGTCTGTGCTAGTAGACTCTGCACTCACCTGATACCCTGGTCGCCCATACAGCAGGGGGTACTGTGGGAGGATCACATCCAGCAAAGCCAGGTTCTCCTCCAGGGTGAAAGGATGTGCCCTCTCCACAGACCTTGACATGGTTCCAGGGAATCAGTAGCAGCAGCTAGGTCGTAGAATCCAAAGATGTGCAGGCAAGTGTTCCCTCATGGGACCTGGCTGCCTTATATCTGCTTTGCTGGCCTGTTTTATGCACAGGAGTACAGAGTGATTGGTCACTCACATTTGCATCCTATGTTTCCTCCAATCCCTTCAAACCTAGCACAGTCAGTGGGTTCTTATTGTGTTTTTTTCTTGAGCATGATGTGAACTCCAGAACCACATTGCAACAAAGTAGATTCATTCAAACTGACTACTGCTGTGCACCTGCTGAAAAAAATTCAAACTTTAAACTTGGTCTCCATGACAACCAGCATGCATGTAGGCCTTTATACTTGTCCCTCATGTGTCCCCTATGTAATTTGGAGTTTCACACACAGGTACGGTGCGTACCGGGGCCCTAGGGCACCCCAAATGCATAGCAACAGCCCGTACAGGCGTGTGTACGGTCCGTATCACTATGGGTGTGCTCGCGTATGCGTACCCATAGTGATAGTGAGCGTACGCACGCGTGTACGGTCCGTACCACTATGGGTACGCATACGCGAGAACACCCATAGTGATAGTGAGCGTACAGGCGTGTGTACGGTCCGTACCACTATGGGTACGCATACGCGAGAACACCCATAGTGATAGTGAGCGTACAGGCGTGTGTAAGGTCCGTACCACAATGGGTACGCATACGCGAGAACACCCATAGTGATACGGACCGTACACACGCCTGTACGCTCACTATCACTATGGGTGTTCTCGCGTATGCGTACCCATAGTGGTACGGACCGTACACGCATGCGTACGCTCACTATCACTATGGGTACGCATACGCGAGCACACCCATAGTGATACAGACCGTACACTCGCCTGTACGCTCACTATCACTATGGGTGTTCTCGCGTATGCGTACCCATAGTGATACGGACCGTACACGCATGCGCACGCTCACTATCACTATGGGTACACATATGGCAGCACTCCCATAGTGATAGGGAACGTACACAGGCCCTCTGAGCGAATGTACGGTGCCTTTCACACATCACAGTGGTGACAGGCAGCACACAGGAAGGAATAGGGCTGACATACTTGTCCATGGATGGACATCAAGGCATTGTCTTGGCAGTACTACATGTGTGGGGCACAGGTGTGAAAGGCTGTGATGAGGCACATTACTCCTGAGTCGAGAAGGCACCAGATGTATGATGAGATGTGTACAGATGTTATGTGTGACGGTGCAATGTGTGCCAGGCATGCCCTTAACTCCTTTGACATGTGTGCATGTCGTACTGCACACTTGGGATGAGCGTCACTGGCATGGCACAGTCAACAACACACGGAAGTGTCCCCTGATGCCCGCTACAGGGGTTACCACACCAGACATGTGACTACCCACGGTGCACGATGTGTCTATGTCATGTATGTGTGGGGTGTTCCCATTAGCTTGATGTTGGTGCTCCCTCAAATGCATCAGCTGTTGCAGCAACCAACATGTGTCTGTGTGTAGATGGACATGGCACACTGTTACGCACACCAGGCCACATGTGGTATCGGATGTGAGGTGCGTATGTATGCATGGGACACGGAGTAGCGTAACAAGGACATGTCTGCATCCTCTCAATGAATGTGTGGTGAGTCATTACATGTACACCTTATTGGCAAGGTATGTGGGCTGTCCTAGTGTGATGTCATGTGACCTGTGGCTCTAGTGTTCCGCTACCAGTCTCTGAAATCGACATCCTACTTCCGCTGATGTGTTGATGTATGTCACTCCTGTGTTGCGTCTGGCTGTTCACTTACACTGGGACACAGCTAATCCCATGCCATGGCATGTGGAGGTTCACAATCTCCGTGTGTAGCTGGGTCTTGGTAGGAGTGTCACCTAGCAGCCATACGTGTCCAGGGCATGTGGCACATACCTGACTCCGTATGTCGCATATGTGTATTGACAGATTAACATGTGCTCAGTACAAACAAATTGTTGTTGTAGTGCACTCACTCTTCCTTGTCACTTCCAAATTACTGCAGAGCGCCGCCTCTTCCCCGAGCAATTCCGGACTTGGCTGACATGCGGGAGAATGACTGTATCCGGTGCTACCGCTTCCCCCAACCGTTGATTGAGGAGTTGACGGCGAGGCTGGCACCACACCTGCAACCGCTGCACAGGTATCCTACGGCACTGACACCCAAGCTGAAGGTAATGGCAGCCCTACATTTTCTTGCCACGGGTACCTTTCAATATACCATAGCTCATGTTGGTGGCATGTCCCAAAGCATGTTCAGCCGTGTGCTGCATGATTTCTTAGAGGCCATGTTGCTTCACCTGGATGAGTTCATCCATTTCCCAACTCCTGAACTGTTGACTGGGGTCAAGCGTGGATTCTATGCCCTGGGAGGGATGCCCCATGTCATTGGGTCCATAGATGGGACACATGTGGCTTTGGTACCACCACAGGCACAGGAGGTAGCGTACAGGAATCGCAAGCACTACCACTCCATTAATGCCCTTGTGGTGTGTCTGTTCAACATGGTGATTTCACATGTCTGTCCTCGTTTTCCAGGATCAGCACACGATGCCTACATCATGAGGCGTAGCAGGGTGCCTGAAATGATGACGCAGCTGCGCAACGAACGAGCATGTGTTGTTGGTGGGTACACTCTGTCTGTCCTGTATTTTTCGTAGACTTCCAGCACAACCGCTTCTCCTGTCCTACTTATGTCCATGTGGTTTCCATGTAGGGGACGCTGGCTATCCCAACATGCCATGGCTGATCACACCTCTCCGCAACCCCATCACGCCGGCCCAGTTCCGCTACAACACCGCCCATGGCCGGACAAGGCGAGTGATAGAGAGGACATTTGGCCTCCTGAAGAGCCGATTCAGATGCCTCCACAAGACCGGCGGCGCCCTCCCATATGCCCCGGCGAAGGTCTGCAAAATCTTCATGGTCTGCTGCATGCTGCACAACATGGCAGTTGAGAAAGCTGTGCCACTCATCCTGGATCAAGATGATCAGGACCATCCACCCGTGGAGGACGAAGGGCTTGGCAATGGGGCTAGTGATGTGGAGGATGTGGTTCCGCAAGAGGACATCCGGAGTCGGCTCATACGCGACTTCTTTGCTTAGTGGTGAGTACCAGTGTCTGTGTGTGCACGCATTGGTCCCCGTGTGGCATGTGTTGCGATGTGTGTGTCCATCTGCATGTATGGCACGTGAGTCAGAGGTGTGTGTGGATGTGTCACTGGAGTGATGGTGCCAGTGATGACTGTATTTCCCCAGTCATAATTGTGACCTAGCATGTTGTCATCCTTACATGTGTCGAGTACATGCACATGCAAGTGGCTGTGCTTTTTGTGGCTGACTTCTTGTGTGTCTCTCATCCCCAGGTACTTGCGCATGCCGTCTGCTGGTTGCATTGTTGTGGCACTGCTATTCCTCATGGACACGTCATTGTGTGCTGACTCAGCGTTACACGCACGGACAAGTTTGGAAGTCTCCTTAGGGTAAGGGATGCATCAGGGGTGTATTGGGTGTGGCAGTTGTTTACGATGTGTGCACACTGCCCCTGTCGATGTTTGGTTCCTCTGCAGACATGTCACATCACCATGGGACACATGACATGCAGCTGGGTACACCTGAATAGATGGTCAGACTTGTTGACAGTCATCTGTGATGGGATTGTGGATTGTGATGATGGCATCAATGTGTGTTACACTGCCCTCGGACACATACGGTTTGCATTGGCTTGACATGGTGTGGGACTTCCACATCAGAGGATCAATGGTGTATGGCAGCCTCTCCGTGAGCAGCAGGGGGTGTTTAGCTGTTAGCCGACACTTGTGTGCCAGTTCCATGGCTATCACGCATTTGTGCTGCAGAAGGGGGGTTCCAGTGTTGGACCCACATGTTACTCCACATGACCTGTTCATGTGTACTCCGAGTTGCCTCTGCATTCCCGAATACATGAATAATAAAGGTGTCCCTATGCCTCCAAGGTGCGTCTTCTCAGTCAATGCTGGTGTGTTGCCACGGTGCATCCGGCATGTCTGGCATGGTTTTCCGTGATAGTGGCTATGTGTCTATGTATAGAGTAGCAAGATGCTAGCTGTTTGTGTGGGATTAGACTGTGTATTGTGCATGATGTCCATGACTGTGTGGGTATTGTGACATGTGCCATCCCCATGCATCCAACGTTGTCCAGGCCACCATTCTCTGCATCCACCTGACTCAAGCTTGCAGGACATGGTTCTGCAACCTGTCCACACATACCTGGGTGCCCCACAGGACACTCCACATGATCCCTGACCTCTGCGCATGGCTGTCGCTGTACTCAATATGTCTGTCGGCACGGTTGTGCGGCCACTCCCTCAGCTGGTTGGGCCCATCACGGGTGTGTATGGTGCTCCATGTCTGTCTTGCCTAATACAATGTGACCCATGTGTGTCCTGTGCCAGACTCAGGCCCCAGGGTGTGGATGGTTGAAGTCAAATGAGAACTCAGGCATGGTTAGATTTTACAAGACACATGTAAGGTAATAATGCAAAATGTAGGCATCTTCTCTTTATGGTGTAACTTTTTATTTTTGTTGGGGTACGTGGGGGTGGGGGGGTATGACATGAGGGGCTTTCCGGGTGTGTGGAATCCAAAGTTCACTAGGGGAGTTGTTGTCCTTGCCATTGGGAATCCTCAGAGTCCATGTGTTAGACCCGGCCCTCGTAACATAGTCAGACCTGACCCCTGCACCTCACACCAGCCCCGAGCCCATGGCCTAGCCGATCCTTCCCACCAGAACACACACACCCGACACGGACTTCCCCCGTCCGTGGCCTTCCTCCTTCGGCCACCCCGGGCCCGCGTGCCCACTTCATGCACCAAGATGGCCGCTCTGCCCCAGCGCGACCCTAGCCTATAGGCGCCACTCCGGCTGGAGGACATCGCGCTCCCCTTGGGATGAGAAAGGGAGGAGCAGTTTCCATCACACCTCTACGCTTCCCTGGGAAGGTGGGTTTCGATCGACCCGCCGGCCTCCCCGAGGGCTGGCTCCACGCCTGCTGGGTGTCTGGGGCTCCTCCCGACCCGGCCCTGAAAGGATCAAAGGACAATGGCAGGAAACCCCCAACAAGCGACCCCCAGGTGACAAGACCCCTGCCTGCACAGACTCCGGACATCAAAGAGGAGTCGCCCTATAACAAGGGGTGCTCTGGGACTGTCCGGTAGATTCGCCTTGGAAACACCTGAGCCCTGCTGAGTGACTCGCGGCTCCCTGAAGATCGTCAGACCTCCGAACTTGTGCCTGAGCCCTGCTGAGTGACTCGCGGCTCCCTGAAGATCGTAAGACCTCCGAACTTGTGCTTGAGCCCTGCTGAGTGACTCGCGGCTCCCTGAAGATCGTAAGACCTCCGAACTCGTGCTCGAGCCCTGCTGAGTAACTCGCGGCTCCGACAGACTCTCTTGGTCCCGCCGGACCCCACGACGACAAGCGTATCCCCAGCTCGAGGATTGTGAGCTGTGCGCCGGGTACGCTCCTGCATTTGATCCATATCCCCAAAGACTGTCCCGCTACCTCCTACCCCCCCTCCAAGACTTGGTGAGCCCGCGCTCTACTTGTATATATTTTGCCTTGCTGATCATAAAGAGCCTACCACTCCGATCTGATAAAGATTTGCTCTTAAGAACTCCTCGTGTGGTGTCTCTCTGTCGTGTGGTGCCGAGTGTGCGATCCTAGATACGAGGTTCCTCCCCTGAGGAGTCTCCCGCCAGTGCCCGGCTACGATACCTCGAGGGTGGGTCTCAGGGTAGTCAGGGCCCCCTCCGGGCCCCTCTGAGGTCGCCTTCTAACATTGGTGGCAAGCGACGGGATTCGGGCCCATAATCTAGAGATCGTACCGTGAACGGCTGACGCACTACCGACAAAGATGGCAGAAGGAAACGCCGTGGTTCTCATAGAAAACGACGCCAGTACCGTGTTCCAGGTGGAACAGCTGGAAGAGTACACTCACAAAGAACTAAAGCAATTCTGTAAGGAACTCAGAATCGCTACCACTGGTCTCAACACCAAAGAAGATATGCAAAAGGCACTGAAAGCTTGGGTGGATTCTGGAGCCTCCCGCCCAGAAGGAGCGGGGGAGCCCCACGACGAATCTGGACCCTCCCAAGGAGAACGCAGCAGCAACCAGGTGCGAGGCTTCGTACCAGACGGGGGCCTATCCCCGGAGGAACTCGCAGACAGAGAAAAAAGTCGCCATCACGAGCTCGAATTAGCCAAACTCAAAATTGAGGGCGAGTTGAAATTAGCCGAGAAAAAGCTAGCAGTAGAACAGTTGCGAGTACAAGGAGAACTAGAAGAGAAGAAACTCCAACGAGAACACGAGGGAAGGAGACTTCAACTGGAACATGAACGCAGCCTGAAGGAAATAGAACTGAAAGCAAGAAGCGAAGAAGCGCGGCCCCCGGGGAACCGGGAGGCGGCCGCCCCGACGGAGCAGAAGGTCCACATCCCCAAAGATGTGGTCAAAGAATGTTACAAAAATGATGACATTCAGCAGTGGTTCCGGGCCTACGAGGTCGCCATGACCTCCCATCGGGTCCCGCAGAAGGATTGGGGGGCTGGGTTATGGGGACGATTGTTAGACCCGGCCCTCGTAACATAGTCAGACCTGACCCCTGCACCTCACACCAGCCCCGAGCCCACGGCCTAGCCGATCCTTCCCACCAGAACACACACACCCGACCCGGACTTCCCCCGTCCGTGGCCTTCCTCCTTCGGCAACCCCGGGCCCGCGTGCCCACTTCATGCACCAAGATGGCCGCCCGGCCCCAGCGCGACCCTAGCCTATAGGCGCCACTCCGGCTGGAGGACATCACGCTCCCCTTGGGACGAGAAAGGGAGGAGCAGTTTCCATCACACCTCTGCGCTTCCCTGGGAAGGTGGGTTTCGATCGACCCGCCGGCCTCCCCGAGGGCTGGCTCCACGCCTGCTGGGTGTCTGGGGCTCCTCCCGACCCGGCCCTGAAAGGATCAAAGGACAATGGCAGGAAACCCCCAACAAGCGACCCCCAGGTGACAAGACCCCTGCCTGCACAGACTCCGGACATCAAAGAGGAGTCGCCCTATAACAAGGGGTGCTCTGGGACTGTCCGGCAGATTCGCCTTGGAAACACCTGAGCCCTGCTGAGTGACTCGCGGCTCCCTGAAGATCGTAAGACCTCCGAACTTGTGCTTGAGCCCTGCTGAGTGACTCGCGGCTCCCTGAAGATCGTAAGACCTCCGAACTTGTGCTTGAGCCCTGCTGAGTGACTCGCGGCTCCCTGAAGATCGTAAGACCTCCGAACTCGTGCTTGAGCCCTGCTGAGTGACTCGCGACTCCCTGAAGATCGTAAGACCTCCGAACTTGTGCTCGAGCCCTGCTGAGTAACTCGCGGCTCCCACAGACTCTCTTGATCCCGCCGGACCCCACGACGACAAGCGTATCCCCCAGCTCGAGGATTGTGAGCTGTGCGCCGGGTACGCTCCTGCATTTGATCCATATCCCCAAAGACTGTCCCGCTACCTCCTACCCCCCCTCCAAGACTTGGTGAGCCCGCGCTCTACTTGTATATATTTTGCCTGGCTGATCATAAAGAGCCTACCACTCCGATCTGATAAAGATTTGCTCTTAAGAACTCCTCGTGTGGTGTCTCTCTGTCGTGTGGTGCCGAGTGTGCGATCCTAGATACGAGGTTCCTCCCCTGAGGAGTCTCCCGCCAGTGCCCGGCTACGATACCTCGAGGGTGGGTCTCAGGGTAGTCAGGGCCCCCTCCGGGCCCCTCTGAGGTCGCCTTCTAACATTGGTGGCAAGCGACGGGATTCGGGCCCATAATCTAGAGATCATACCGTGAACGGCTGACGCACTACCGACAAAGATGGCAGAAGGAAACGCCGTGGTTCTCATAGAAAACGACGCCAGTACCGTGTTCCAGGTGGAACAGCTGGAAGAGTACACTCACAAAGAACTAAAGCAATTCTGTAAGGAACTCAGAATCGCTACCACTGGTCTCAACACCAAAGAAGATATGCAAAAGGCACCGAAAGCTTGGGTGGATTCTGGAGCCTCCCGAGCGGGGGAGCCCCACGACGAAGCTGGACCCTCCCAAGGAGAATGCAGCAGCAACCAGGTGCGAGGCTTCGTACCAGACGGGGGCCTATCCCCGGAGGAACTCGCAGACAGAGAAAAAAGTCGCCATCACAAGCTCGAATTAGCCAAACTCAAAATTGAGGGCGAGTTGAAATTAGCCGAGAAAAAGCTAGCAGTAGAACAGTTGCGAGTACAAGGAGAACTAGAAGAGAAGAAACTCCAATGAGAACACGAGGGAAGGAGACGTCAACTGGAACATGAACGCAGCCTGAAGGAAATAGAACTGAAAGCAAGAAGCGAAGAAGCACGGCCCCCGGGGAACCGGGAGGCGGCCGCCCCGACGGAGCAGAAGGTCCACATCCCCAAGGATGTGGTCAAAGAATATTACAAAAATGATGACATTCAGCAGTGGTTCCGGGCCTACGAGGTCGCCATGACCTCCCATCGGGTCCCGCAGAAGGATTGGGGGGCTGGGTTATGGGGACGATTCCTGAGCGAAGGGAGAGACACCCTGCTCGACCTACCCACCTCCATGCAGACCTCCTATGAACACATGAAAGCGGCCCTCCTCACAAGGTACGGCCTCACCCCGGAGATGTACCGCCAGCGGTTCCGGGACTGCAGGAAGATCCCGGGTACCACGTGGGTGGAATATGTGAATTTCTTCAGCCGCGCCTTCGATGGGTGGATCAAGGGCAGCAAGGTAACCACCCTGGAAGAACTAACCGACCTTATGTTGTGGGAACACCTGGCTGCCAACTGCTTTGTGGAACTACGCCAGCATCTGCTCGACAGCAAGCTCACGGACCCAAGAAAGCTGGCTGTCGAGGCGGATCGCTGGACCAACACCCGGGTCTCCCGGGGCCCGGTAGGAGAGTACCCCCGAGCCAGCCAGGGACCACCCCGCCAGAGAGGGGGGGGAAACCAGGGAGGGCAGAGAGAGTCCCAGGCTAGTCCCCCGAAGTCCCAACCTCCACCTTTCCCGGCACCCCCACCAGCTGTATCCGGCCCCCCCCTTAGACGGGGGCACCGGGTAACCATCACTTGTTTCCGTTGCCAGAAGCCCGGGCATTACGCCAACGACCCTGAATGCCCCATGGCCCCACGCACCACCCAGGCAGCACCCCCTGGTAGACAGATAGCCAATGTAGCCCTGGGGGAGGAGGTTGAGGAGGCCGAGGAGTGGGAACCCGCCGCTATGGCCCTAGTATCCTTAGGAGATAGAGAGATGGTCCCTGGGAGCCTCCTGCCCTCTAACACAAAGAAATATGGGCAGCTCGTAACGATCAATGGCCACCAAGTAGAAGCCCTCCGTGACACCGGGGCCAGCATCACCGGTGTCCTCAGCCATTTAGTACACGAAGACCAGGTCCTCCCCAACGTATTTTGCCCTGTCATTTCAGCCGACAACACAGAAAGCCTATGTAAGGTAGCCCTGGTGCCCTTTGAGTGGGGAGGGGTGGTCGGTAAACTGAAGGTCGCAGTGAGAACCTCCCAGCCCGTCGACTGTCTCCTGGGGAACGACCTGGAAAGTTCCCCCTGGGGACAAGTTGAGCGCAAGACCCACCTAGGGATGATGGGCCTCCCTGAGTGGGTGTGCGCCACCACTCGATCCATGGCGGCTCGACTGACCCCCGGAGGGAAGTCGACAACGCCCCGACCCCTGAAGATAGGATGGTCCCGGACGAGGGTCCCCCCATCCCCCCACCAGAAGAGTCGATCGCCAGTGACGAACCCCCGCCTTCCGACTCCACCCCAGTCACCGAGTTAGGCGATCTGCCCGAATTAGCCCAGTGGCGCCACGAGGGGGGGGCCCCTCCCGAGAGGAGTTCTGCCGAGAGCAGGCTACCTGTCCCTCCCTGGTCGGGCCCCGGCAACAGGCAGAGGCCCAGGCCGCAGGCGACCAGACGGGGACGCACCGGGTGTATTGGGAGAATGACCTTTTGTACAGCGAACAGAAGTCGGTGGAGCTAGGGTCCGGCCGGGTGCTGGTGGTACCCCTACGCTTCCGAAACCTCCTCCTGGGCTTGGCCCACGACGTTCCCCTCGCAGGCCACTTGGGTCAGGACAAAACATACAGTCGCCTCGTGACTCACTTCTACTGGCCCAGAATGAAAGCGGATGTGGAAGCCCACTGCAAGTCCTGTCCCACGTGCCAGGCCAGTGGGAAGAGTGGAGGGAAGCGCAAGGCTCCCCTCCAACCCTTCCCTGTCGTCAGTACCCCCTTTGAGCGGGTCGGGATCGACATTGTAGGACCTCTGGAACCCCCAACTTCCCAGGGGCACCGGTTCATCCTCGTCCTGGTGGACCATGCCACCCGTTACCCTGAGGCCATCCCCCTGCGCACCGTCACGGCCCCTGTGGTGGGCCGGGCGTTGATGGGGATCTTCTCCCGCATGGGTTTTCCCCACGAGGTCGTGAGCGATCGCGGTACCAACTTTATCTCCCGATACATGAGGTCCTTATGGCAACAGTGCGGGGTGTCCTATAAGTTCACCACCCCGTACCACCCCCAAGGAAACGGCCTGGTAGAGCGGTTTAACCAGACTCTGAAGGGGATGATCGCGGGTCTGGAAGTGCCCCTCCGGCGTAAGTGGGACATCCTGCTCCCCTGCCTCCTATTCGCATACCGAGAAGTTCCCCAGAAATCCTTGGGTTTTAGCCCCTTTGAGTTACTCTACGGGCACCCCGTCAGGGGGCCCCTCAGCCTGGTCAAAGAAGAGTGGGAGGCGGCGCCCCGAGGCCCCCCCGAGATGTGTTCCGTTACGTCCTGACCCTCCGAAATCAGACTAGGAGATTCCGGGAGATGGCAGAGGCCAACCTGGAAGCGAGTCAGGAGGAGATGAAGCGCTGGTACGACCAGAACGCCGCGCTGGTCGAGTTTCAGCCGGGCCAGCTGGTGTGGGTCATGGCCCCCGTGAAACCCTGCGCTCTCCAGGATAAGTGGACCGGGCCCTTCAAAGTAGTTGAGCGGAAGAGCCCGGTCACGTACTTGGTAGACGTCCAGTCACCCCGGGACCCCCTCCGGGTCCGCCACGTGAACCGCCTCAAGCCCCACTTTGTGCGGACGGAGCTGAGCCTCCTACTGGCCACTGATGACGGGTCCGAAGAAGAGTCAGATCCTCTCCCTGATCTTCTGTGCACCAAGGAGAGGGACGGCTCCGTAGAGGGAGTGAACCTCTCTCCGTCTCTCACTCCCCAACAACGTGAGGATTGCCGCCAGCTCCTAGGGCAGTTTCCGGACCTTTTCTCCCTGGTCCCCAAGGTCACCGACTGGTGTGTCCATGATGTGGATACCGGGGACAGCCCACCAGTGAGACACCGAGCCTACCGAGTCCCTGATCGGGTCCGGTCCTGTATCCTAGCCGAAGTCTCCAAAATGTTGTCCCTAGGCGTGATCGAACCCTCCGACAGCCCCTGGGCCAGCCCCGTGGTCCTGGTCTCAAAAGCAGCTGCCCCTGGGGTCGCCCCGGAACTCCGCTTCTGCGTGGACTACCGGGGACTCAATGAAGTCACCCGAGCCGATGCCCACCCCATTCCCCGAGCCGACGAGCTCATTGACCGGCTCGGGGCTTGCCGGTTCCTCAGCACCTTCGATCTCACCTGCGGCTACTGGCAAATTGCGCTCACAGAGGGAGCCAAGGAGCGGTCCGCCTTCTCCACCCCGGATGGGCACTATCGCTTTCGCGTGATGCCCTTCGGGATGAAAAATGCCCCGGCCACCTTCCAGCGACTGGTAAATAGAGTCCTGGCCGGGCTGGAAAAATTCAGCGCTTCATATCTCGACGATATTGCAGTTTTTAGTTCCGAATGGAGTGAGCACCTCCAGCACCTCCGGAGGGTGCTAACCGCCCTACGCCAGGCGGGCCTCACCGTGAAAGCCAGCAAATGCCAGATTGGGCAAGGTTCGGTAACCTACCTGGGGCACCAGGTCGGGAGCGGGCAGGTCGCCCCTCTACAGCCCAAAATCAACGCCATCCTAGCCTGGGAACCCCCCACTACCCAAACAGAGGTCCGAGCCTTTCTGGGCCTCACGGGCTACTACCGGAGATTCATCCGGAATTACGGCAGCCTGGTCGGTCCCCTCACGGGACTCACGTCCAAGAAGCAGCCCAAGAAGGTGCAGTGGTCCCCTGCCTGCCAAGAGGCGTTCAATGCCCTGAAAACGGCCATGTGTACGGCCCCCGTCCTCCAGGCGCCCGACTACTCCAAAGAGTTTGTGGTACAAACTGATGCCTCTGAGCATGGCATCGGGGCAGTCCTCTCCCAGTTAAATGACCAGGGTCGAGACCAGCCCGTGGCCTTCCTCAGCCGAAGGCTGTTGCCCCGGGAACAGAGATGGAGTACCATCGAGCGCGAGGCGTTCGCCGTAGTCGGGGCCCTCAAGAAACTACGCCCTTACCTGTTCGGCACCCATTTCAGAGTCCAAACCGACCATCGCCCCTTGCGATGGCTCATGCAGATGCGAGGAGAAAACCCCAAGCTTCTGCGGTGGTCAATCTCCCTCCAGGGGATGGATTTCACCGTGGAACATCGCCCTGGTACGGACCACGCCAACGCCGATGGCCTCTCCCGATTCTTCCGCCTCAGCGAAGAGAACCCCCAAGAAGATGGGTAGTTCTCTCCGGCTTTCAGCTGGGGGGGGACGCGTGTTAGACCCGGCCCTCGTAACATAGTCAGACCTGACCCCTGCACCTCACACCAGCCCCGAGCCCACGGCCTAGCCGATCCTTCCCACCAGAACACACACACCCGACCCGGACTTCCCCGTCCGTGGCCTTCCTCCTTCGGCCACCCCGGGCCCGCGTGCCCACTTCATGCACCAAGATGGCCGCCCGGCCCCAGCGCGACCCTAGCCTATAGGCGCCACTCCGGCTGGAGGACATCGCGCTCCCCTTGGGATGAGAAAGGGAGGAGCAGTTTCCATCACACCTCTGCGCTTCCCTGGGAAGGTGGGTTTCGATCGACCCGCTGGCCTCCCCGAGGGCTGGCTCCACGCCTGCTGGGTGTCTGGGGCTCCTCCCGACCCGGCCCTGAAAGTATCAAAGGACAATGGCAGGAAACCCCCAACAAGCGACCCCCAGGTGACAAGACCCCTGCCTGCACAGACTCCGGACATCAAAGAGGAGTCGCCCTATAACAAGGGGTGCTCTGGGACTGTCCGGCAGATTCGCCTTGGAAACACCTGAGCCCTGCTGAGTGACTCGCGGCTCCCTGAAGATCGTCAGACCTCCGAACTTGTGCCTGAGCCCTGCTGAGTGACTCGCGGCTCCCTGAAGATCGTAAGACCTCCGAACTTGTGCTTGAGCCCTGCTGAGTGACTCGCGGCTCCCTGAAGATTGTAAGACCTCCGAACTCGTGCTCGAGCCCTGCTGAGTAACTCACGGCTCCCACAGACTCTCTTGGTCCCGCCGGACCCCACGACGACAAGCGTATCCCCCAGCTCGAGGATTGTGAGCTGTGCGCCGGGTACGCTCCTGCATTTGATCCATATCCCCAAAGACTGTCCCGCTACCTCCTACCCCCCCTCCAAGACTTGGTGAGCCCGCGCTCTACTTGTATATATTTTGCCTTGCTGATCACAAAGAGCCTACCACTCCGATCTGATAAAGATTTGCTCTTAAGAACTCCTCGTGTGGTGTCTCTCTGTCGTGTGGTGCCGAGTGTGCGATCCTAGATACGAGGTTCCTTCCCTGAGGAGTCTCCCGCCAGTGCCCGGCTACGATACCTGGAGGGTGGGTCTCAGGGTAGTCAGGGCCCCCTCCGGGCCCCTCTGAGGTCGCCTTCTAACACCATGCCACAGTCTTTGTCAACATTGGTCAGACAGTGACCAGCAAGTTCATGTGGCAGAGACTGTCTTTTGCTGCTGTGCTGCTGTTGGTCCAGTGGGCCAGGTGCCAGGCCAGGTGTCCTGGGAGATGGTGCTGTTGCGCTGACCCTCCCGGTCTTCTCCGTGGATGACCCGCCCTCCTGCGGGGACCCTCAGAAGCAGGCCGTGACGATGTTTGGGATGCTCCGTCGGATGTCTCCTCCTCCTCCTCATCCCTCCCTGTGGGTGGTGATGTTCTACGCCTGGTGGCACAGGGAGGGTTGCCCATGTTGTCGGCTATCCGACAGAGTGTACGGTGAATTCCCGTGAACACCGTCACGAGCTCAGCCTGTCTGTCCTCCATCCGCCCTTGGTGTCGCAGTAGACAGGCATGTTGCTCCGCATGTTGCTGGGCCTGCTGGGTCTTGATCTGCTCGAGGATGGACACAACCTGGGCCATGCCCGTGGTGTCCTGCCGGTATGTGTCCAGGATGTTTCTGACATGGGAATATACCGGTTCCGCAGCCAACCGGTCAGGCTCGCACCTCTGCCGTCCTCCACTCCCACCACCCCTGCCCACTTGCACCTGGCCTGCCCTTGTGGGCACATCGGGTCCCCGGGACCCCTGAGGGGTGGCATTGGCGTTGTCGCCTGCCTCCTCCTGGGTGCCCGGTACACCGTGTCCCTCCTGGCCAGCCTGGCTGCATTGTGGTGGTGGGGCAGGGATCCTGGGTGTCTCCTGGGATGTGGCAGGAGTGGGGGTGGTGGTTGGCCCAGTTGTACCTGACGCAGGTGCTGCAGGTGGTTGGACACCAGAGGGGCCAGGTTGGTCGGGGTCGGGTTCGTCCACAGAGTGGTGAGAGTCGTCGCTGCCGGTGGGTCCGTCATCCCGCAGAGCCGGGTCCTGTGAGTCTTCCCCCCCAGTGTTGGGGGATGATCCACGACGTTGACCTGTGTGTGAGAGAGACAATGTTAATTTTGTTCCATGCAACATCCATGTTTCATTCGTTTCTAAGTTGGCACATTTCCTCTGGGAATTTGGATATGTCTTGCATTCCACTCACAGTGCACTTGTGCATGGGTATGTCCCTTGGCCACAGCTTTTGCGACTTTACCTATGTGTGGCACAGTCTTACTTGCTGCGTCAATTGTGACTGCAATCAGCAGTGGAGTGAGCAGGTGTGGCGAGCCATGCATTGGCGCCTTCCGTGTTGCACTGTACGTGGGCACATGGAGTGGTTCCACACACTTAGATAATGCAGGTAGCTGGCGTTGTGCTCGTGCACAGGTTGAGACATGGCCCTGTGTTTTGCCATGGAGAAGAGGGGGGGTTCAGGCACTGGCACCCTTGTCTACATGCATGCAGTCTACCTGCTGACGAGCAGACATTCCCACACCCCCCCAAGGCTGAATTGGGCTCCCTGTGTGTCCCTTTCTCACTCCCTCTCTGTCCCCCTCTCCCTCCCTCTGTGTGTCAGCCTCCTCCCTCTCTCCGTCTCCCTGTGTCTCCCTCCCTCTCTGTCCCCCTCTCCCTCCCTCTGTGTGTCACCCTCTGTCACCTCAGCCCAGCTTCCTAGGCACACACTTTTTGCAGATCTTTGAATGGCCCTTGGCTTGTTGTTGTGAGTTTGTTTCTGATCTCCAGGCACCCATTGGGTGTAGTGTCTGTGTCTGCGCTGCTGCTGTGGTGGTGTGTGCTGCCACTCTTTCACAGTGTTGGCTGTTCATTAGCTGCTGTCATGTGCAAAAACGTGCCGTCACCCCCATGTGTTAATGCAAGGCGTCCGCCATTTGCTGGCAAGTCTTTCCTGTGTGGGGACACACTGTTTGTCTGGCTGTGACCTAGGCCATATGGGCAGGGGGCATTGTTGTCTGCTTCTGAGTTGCACTATGTGATTTTTGGGGCCCACACTCCCGCCATCCGGCTTACCGTGTCTTGTGTTGGTGTTTTCTGTGGCCTGTGACTTGGCATTGTCCAGCTGGGTGCATGGGACATGGTGGCGCCAGTGGCATGTGCGTGTTCATGGAGTGTGGTTGAGTCATGCGATAGCTTGGGGTGGTTGTGTGCCTGTTTGTGAGTTTGGTTGTGGATGACGTTCCCCCCATGTGAGGTGAGTTGTTTGTGTACTCACCCGGGTCTCGGAGTCCTTCTAATCCGTCCACTGACACCACCGGCAGTATGGCCATCACCCTCTCCTCCCAGGGATGGTAGTGTACGGGTCTGCGGGGCGGCCCTCCTCCAGTGACGTTGGCCTGGTTGTGGTCGTCGGTCATTTTGGCTCGGACCCTCCTCCGCAGATCGTACCACCTGGCTTGGCATTCATGCCTGGTCCTTCTGGTGGCCGCAACAGCATTGACAGCATCGACAATCCTCTGCCACATGGCTGTTTTTTCGGACATGCAGGTCTGTCTGACCAATGTTCCAAAGAGGTGTGGCTCGACTCTGAGGATTTCGACGACAAGGACCTCCAACTCTCGGCTAGTGAACTTTGGATTCTTGTTAGTGGGCATGGTGAGGGGTGTGGGTGTGGATGGTTGGGGGGAGGTGTGTGGATGGTTGTGGGTGTGTGGGTGTGGTTGTGCAGGTGTGTGTGTGAATGTGATGAAGGGGTGTTTGTGAAGGTGTGTGTGTGAAGGTGTGCAAGTGTAAGATGTAGTAAAGGTTCAAGTATGGTGCTGTAGGTTGTCTGTGGGGTCTGGCAGCAGTGAGTCTGTTGCAAAGGCTCATGGTTTGTGTCTGTGGGCCCTTTTTATTGGTCCATTGGTGGGTGTGGCTGTGTTTGAAGTTTGGGTGGGTGTGTTATAAGGAGTGGTTGTGTTTTGGGCCTCTGTTTGGGATTTTGGCAGTTGCAGGTCAGTGAATGTGTTGTTTTTGTGCTTGTTGGACATGTTTTGTGGCTTTGTGCCATTCGAATGGTGTATTCTTGTGTTGTTTTGCTTTGTCCTGGTTGTGTACGTGTGTTTTTAGCGTGTGTACGGTGTGTACTTCGGGAATTTTGTTGTACAGTGCTGTCCTTGTGTCTGGCTTGGTACGACATGTGCGATGTTGTGTGAAGGTGCTGGTGTTGGGGCCTGGGGTGCGCTCCGAACTTAGAATGTTGGGGTGGGGGTACGCTCCATACGTATGCGGGTGAGGGTACGGGTCATACATACACAGTTGGGGTGGGGGTACGGTCCGTACATACACGGTTGGGGTGGGGGTACGCTCCATACGTACACGGGTGAGGGTACGGGTCGTACATACACGGTTGGTGTGGGGGTACGCTCCATACGTACGCGGGTGAGGGTACGGGTCATACATACACGGTTGGGGTGGGGGTACGGTCCGTACATACACGTTGGGGTGGGGGTACGCTCCATACGTACGCGGGTGAGGGTACGGGTCGTACATACACGGTTGGGGTGGGGGTACGCTCCATACTTACGCGGGTGAGGGTACGGGTCATATATACACGGTTGGGGTGGGGGTACGGTCCGTACATACAGGGTTGGGGTGGGGGTACGCTCCATGCATACGCGGGTGAGGGTACGGGTCGTACATACACTGTTGGGGTGGGGGTACGCTCCATACGTACGCGGGTGAGGGTACGAGTCGTACATACACAGTTGGGGTGGGTGTACGCTCCATACATTCACGGGTGGGGGTACGTCTCGTACATACACGGGTGGGGATTCGACTCGTACATAGGAGGGCTGGGGGGAGTGTTGGGCACGTATGCGGGCACATGTCTCCATGGTTGCTATGGGAGTTCGGTGCGGACGGTGTTTTTTCCATACGGTTGTAACATCGGACGCACGGGATGGATCGTACTTCCGCGGTCGGACTTCACTTTTCACATTTGTGCGGTAAATCGTCCGAGGACGTGTCGGACACATTTTCCGACCCGAGGACGTGTGGGGAATAATTCCCAATGCGATTCGTATGGACTTTTTCCCATGCGAATCGTAGTTGGCAGTTTGTACGGCACTTGTACGATTCGTACGGTAAAAAGACCGGATACGAGTCGTACGGGGAATTTTTTTACAGGATCGTAATCGGCACCTCTGTATACCGAAAACAAAGGAAAAGTGAAAAATGATGAAATGACAAACTGAAATGAGACAAGAACCCAACTGAGAGAAAGACAATTAAAATATTGAAAAAGACAAAAACTGGTAGAACCAAGTAGGTGCTTAGAGCCTTGGGTTAGAAAAACTAGTTGTGAAGTAGAAGAGGCTAAGTCAAAAGACACGGTCCATTTTAGCAAAGATGGCGAACATAGATAGTAGCAAAGGTAGATGTACATTTTTGAGGAGATGGTATAAAATGTGTTGTTGTTGTACAGGATTATTAATGCTTCTATGGAGTATACTTGCTCTACTGATCTCATTTAAGGTTACTATAGATACATTAGAAGGACATAGTGAAAATGTTGGACCCGGCCTCGTAGAATGGCCCGACGTGCCCCCGCACCACCGAAACCTGGTACCTGCAGCCCCAAGCACACGGCCCAGCCGACCCTCCCCACCAGGACACACGCACCGACCCGGATATCCCCGTCCATGGCCTCTCCCCTTTCGGCCACCCCGGGCCCGCGTGCCCACTTCATGCACCAAGATTGCCGCCCGGCCCCAGCGCGACCCGGGCCTAGAGGCGCCACTCCGGCTGGAGGACATCACGCTTCCAGGGGATGAGAGAGGGAGGAGCAGTTTCTATCGCACCTCTGAACTCCCCTGGGACGATGGGTTTCGATCGGCCCTCCGGCCTCCCTGAGGGCTGGCTCCGTGCCTGCTGGGTGTCTGGGACTCCTCCCGACCCGGCCCTGAAAGGATCAAAAGACAATAGCAGGAAATCCCGACAAGCGACCCCCAGGTGACAAGACCCCTGCCTGCACAGACTCCGGACATCAAAGAGGGGTCGACCTATAACAAGGGGTGCTCTGGGTCTGTCCGCAGATTCGACGCTGGAACAACAAGAGCCTGCCGACGTGGTTGCGGCTCCTGAAACTTGGACCCTCCTGAGCCCTGCTGAGTGACTCGCGGCTCCCTGAAGATCGTAAAACCTCCGAACTTGTACCTGAGCCTGCTGAGTGACTCGCGGCTCCCTGAAGATCATAAGACCTCCGAACTTGTACCTGAGCCTGCTGAGTGACTCGCGGCTCCCTGAAGATCATAAGACCTCCGAACTTGTACCTGAGCCTGCTGAGTGACTCGCGGCTCCTTGAAGCTCGTAAGACCTCCGAACCTGTACCTGAGCCCGCTGAGTGACTCGCGGCTCCAACAGGCTCTCATGGTCCCGCCGGACCCCGACTACAACAACGTATCCCCCAGCTCGAGGATTGTGAGCTGTGCGCCGGATACGTCCCTGCCTTGAACCTTTACCAGAGACTGTCCCGCTACCCCCTACCCCTTCCGAGACTCATTGAGCCCGTGCTCACCTTGTACATATTTGCAGTGATAACCTACTTGATAAAGATTGATTTCTACGAATACCCGGTGTGGTCACTCTGTGTCGTGTGGTGCCAGAAGTACGATCCTAGATACGAGATTCTTCACCCTGGGGAGTCTCCCGCCAGTGCCCGGCTACGATACTTCGAGGGTGGGTCTCAGGGTAGTCAGAACCCCTTCCAGGCTCCTCTGAGGTCGCCATCTAACAGAAAACATAACTAATATAGGGAAGATTCAAAAGGTAGTTCTGACTAGAATAGATAAAAATTATTTACATAAAGACAGGTCTATAACAGATTTTTCTAATAATGTGTTTTCAAAATTGTTGTATGAATATGTAAAGGCAATGGACGTATGGGACTGCTACGTGTGTATGCAGTTACCTACCTCTGTATCGGAGGGAGTGACTTATCACCACCTTCCAGTAACTTATGGAATAACATGTAGTGTAATAGCTAGTTTATTTTATCAAACAGGTAAATTAGAGTATTATTTTTCAGATGTAGATACTATATTTTTACAAGTACCGTCAATTAACAAACTAAACAAGGTAAAACCTGCAGAGGTATTAGGTGAATTTTTCTTAGAGACTAAAGAACTAACATTAGAATATATATTTAGAAATAATTTGACTTGCAGTTTAAAGAAAGAGGAAAATAAATTTTTAGATATGGTTGAAGAAAGGAGATTAAAAATGCAAAGAAAGGCTTCAGAAGGAAAAGTGGAGAAGACAGTCTGGGATGTAGGGATGGAAAAACACTTGAAAGGGGAAACGAGTCCAACTATGGCTTTAGATTGGCCTTAGAAAGGGAAATTGTGTATTAGAAGGAATCAAACAGCATATGATAATTATTTTGTAGAGAATAGCGAATGCCACGATACATACCGAATCATGGGTGGATGGGGATTTAAAGGTGGAAAAGATCCCGTTTTTCCTGGATTATATTTCAATTGTTGGAACAGGGCATATTATTGTTTGCCAGACTATTGGTATGGCACATGTTATGTAGGCCTGGTTTTCCCAAAGATTTTTCATATGGATAGAGGAGAAGATGGTGTACATAGTTTAGGTAGTTATTTAGCACGTAGCAAGAGAGAATCTTGGACAGAAATTGTGGGTGACTTTTTTGAGAATTGATACCAGCAGTGGGAATATCTATGAATGCAAACAAAATTAGAAGACTTTCAACAGTAGTGGATCGCTTGTCAACAAGCACCACCGGAGGATTCTTATTGGTAAATACTGAAATGGTTGCCATGCGTGCTATGGTAATGCAAAATCGACTTGCCCTTGATATATTATTGGCAAAAGAGGGTGGAGTCTGTGGAATGCTGAAAGTTCAACATTGTTGTACTTACATTCCTGACGAAAGTAAAGATTTGAAAATTTATATTAAAAATATTACAGAATTGCATGACGAAGTTGCACCACTGGAGGTTGAAGGTGTTTGGGAAAAGATTGGAAAGAAATTATCAGCTATTAAAGATTTCGTAGTAAAACTAGGTAGTACATTTTTAGGTAAGATATTATTTCCATTAACATGTGTGATTTTCATAGTTTTAATAATTAGATTAGGGTGTATTTGTCATAAAAAGGATAAAAATCAGAAAAGGTTAAAAAGAGATAATTTAAGGAAAAGAGATAAGAAACAAGAAAGAGTATTTGAAGAAATAGAATTGCAGAAAATCAAGGAGAGCATGTATAAATCAGCAAAAAGAGAAGAAACAGGGGAAACTGAAATATGAATAAAAACCAGAAATCACTTTGATATTCCGTAAAAGGGATACAAAATTTTGTTGGTGTGGTGATATAATCACCAAAGGGGGGATTGCTGGAGTGGGTAGTACAAAATGTTGTATACCCCCCCCCATTCTGCATGTTTACATTGATCTGAATAATCAACTAATGGTAATACTGTTAATACTTTTGAAGTGAAAACTCACCAATTATATTAACCAAAAGAATTACACGTGGGATTTGCATTTTGCATGGCTAAACTAATTGTATACTAATATATGTACGCATACTAATGGTAGAAAATTTGAATATTGCATGATATATGTTGCTTTTGTGATATAATTGTAAGTTGCACCAGATGACATCACTGGGTGAATATAAACGCTTTGAATGTTGCTATTATGCTAGATAATTACTTACACATAGGGGAATTAGTGAGGGTTTAACATTTTATTAGCCATTTCAATCTTTTAATTACGTTTTGTGTTTGTTTTGCGTAAGTTGACCATTTGGGCCTTCGTAAAGATGGCCGACTGAGACGTACGACGTGACTGCTACTGTCCCACGAGGTTTTGAGTGAAGTGCGCATGTGCCACCGCCAACAACAATGGCCTCGTCCTGACCCCAGGAGAGATGTACCCACCAAGGTCATACTGGGAGAGTTGCCAGGACCTCAACAATGAACTGTCTTTAAAACCGGAACCAGCAAGTGTGATGACTTAATCTTACGGACTATGTGAGAACTTCACCGAGTGACCCCAAATCCACCAATCCGGACTGTCTAAAACTCATTCTTGATATATTTTGACATTAAAATCATTATAAAAGACGGTAGAATAGTGAGTTAAAGAGCTCTTGTCGTTCGATTTGTCTTGCTGCGAATTTCCTGACGTTATGCTGACGGAGAGCACGGTGACACTGCTGGACAGCTGTTATCCTGAATCTATGAGAGACTGAATTGCGGCCTGACTTTGATGAATTTAAAGATTTTTCCACGACTTGACTGACTTAGAGGACGACTAATAGCCATATTAGGTAAATATGATGTTCAACGGTTTGGACGATGATTTCTAAAAATTTGCAATTTAATTAGATAAACTATGTTTTGATTAATTGACAAACGTGTTGTGTCGATTATTTGAAGAAATTAGATTAAGAAAAGAGTATAAATAAATGAATTGAATTACTAAACCATAAAAACAACTAACTGATTCATCACCAAATGAGGGGAATATCACGATGTTTGAAGTTAATAAAAGTATTCAATGCGCATTAGGGTTTAGGTAAAAAGATATTCCTTTCATGTCAGCGTTTGGAAACTTATCCCTCTAGGGAAACAGATTAGTGAAGTGTGAGTGTTGGTGTTATGGGCCCCACAAATGAATGTATTTGAGTGAATGTGTTATTGCGATATTTGGTCTGTTACGAAGGGGGAATTTGACATTCCACGCTGCAACACCCACACCACAGGGATTTCCCCAGCACCCATGAGCACCGAGGTGCAGGACGGCTACTGGCCATCCTGCGCATGGAAGGGGTTAAGGAAATCCTTTCTATTGTGAACAGTCTGACTAAACGGACATCCACTCTTGGATTAGTGGAGGCTTCTAATAGCTACCACAATAAACTTTCTGAATATTTTGGTAATAAAATGAACAATACTTATCTCCACTTTAATAAGGGAGAGGAAACAATCAAGCCTCCCTCTCTTGACATAGGGATCAACCTCACACAATGGGCACACGCAGACCAATTGGTTCCGCTTGACGTAGATGCTATTTCCACCTTAATACGTCAAGTAAAATCTGGATCTCCGGATGATCCATTAAAACCTTACTACATTTTAAAACTTCAGGAGAGCATCACGCATATCTCTCTTAAATGTGCCAACCTCTTGCTGAGTACTGCAAAAGTACCAATATTATGGAAACACGTCAAGGTTATCCCTCTTCTAAAAAAGCCTCCGCTAGATGCCACTCAGCCAGAAAACTATCGGCCCATTTCCCTTCTGCCATTTCTTTCCAAGGCTATGGAGAACATGAATATAATCTCCTAGCCAAACTTTTTCGAACAAAATCAAATATTAGATGCCTCCCAAATGTGGTTCAGACCATCACACAACACGGAAACTGCTCTTTTAACAGTTACCAAAGCAGTTTGCAGCACTACAAGCACTGGCAAATCCCAGTCTCTGATACTTCTAGATTTAAGTGCGGCCTTCGGCACTGTCTCTCTTGCGATTCTACTATCTCGCCTCACTGAACTGGGAGTACAGGGCAAAGCCCTGACATGCTTCACCATTTTTGCCTCATCCCAAAAAGTACTGGTATATGGCATCCCCCTGGGTTCGGGGCTCAGCCCCACCCTTTTTAACATTTACCTTAGGCTCTGGTTAAGGTAGTAAAAACCTTCAGAATCTCACTACTGTTGTGTACTAATGACACTAAGCAGATTATGTCCCTGTCAACAAAGTCGACTAGCGGCTGTATCAACTTTAAAAACTGTTTAACAGGGGTTGCTGGATGGATGCATGACAACTGTTTAAAAGTTAATGCCAATAAAACGTAGATCCTCCTGTTGGGTAGGCATACCCATCTTTGGAGTAATCAATGGTGGCCGGAAATACTAGTACATCCTTTAAACATAAATCGGTGGTGAAAAAAATCTTGGGGTAGGGATGGCTAATTCTTTACCCTTTGAAACTCAAGTCAAGACTCTAGCAGATCACTGTTTTGGCATCCTAAGGAGCCTCAAGCGCATTTTAGGACTCTTTTCTCTGCAATTACACCAACTAATTGTACAATTCCTGGTTATCTCGCGCCTTGACTACTGCAAAGTCCCTTATCTGGGCTCAAAAAAATCTATTCTGAATCAATTGCAAGTTGTTCAAAATGCTGTCACCAGACTTTTTTCCCCTCCCTAAACTCCTCTCTGTTTCCCAACTTTTGGGCAAGCGACCCTAGCTACCGTTTGAAAAACGCACTAAGTTCAAGGCACATGTATCTCCCACAAAATCCTATACAAGCAAAGAGCACCCAGCCTAGCTACCATGATGCAATTCTACAGTACCTACAGATGACTTCTCTCCGCTGATTTAAACCTGGCTCACATCCCCAGTCACATCAGAGTCAGAATGGGAGGCTGCTTCTTTCGTGTCTTAGCACTGACTTTATGGAACTCTATGCCACGCAACCTCAGAAATATTCAAAATCACTTACTATTCTGGAAACAGCTGAAGACCTGGTTGTTCTCCAGCTATGTTAAGGATCTAACTTCCCTGCTGTTGTTTTGAGTCTCCTGTGAGCAGCATCGAGAGGCTCCTTCCAGGGCAGCCATGCGCTTTAGAAATCATTTTAACATAATCTAATTCGATTATACGTGTGGCTTCGAATACAGGTAGAGTGACCTACTGTTATTTGATTAATACAGTGTACACAGATTAACATTGTTATCATTTAAATGTAGGCATGCATGAAGTGCTAATTTGCGCAGCACCACTTGCGAGTAAATCAGAGCACAGCCCTGACACATCACCATATGTTACACATTTCGAAACGGACCTTAGGATGCCCGTTGTATCTGCAGTGGATGCTGGCTGCACCAGTTCCTCACATGGAATGCACAGGGTAAATGTCTTCTGTTTTTTTACCCTCCCATGAGAATAAACATTGCTCCAAGTGGCAGTGCTAGGTGCTTTCTGCAGGTAGTGTTTAAAAGGCGGGCAGGTTCTAAAACAGAGACTGTTTGTGACTGGCCCGATTACTTTCACGGCCTCGTTGACCAGAGTTCCCGTCCTGGGACAGGCCTTGTGTCACTGCGCCCTATAATCCAAGGACAACACCGGGACAGCATGGGATGCGCCTGGGGAGGGGGAAAACATGGAGCTGAAGCTGCAGCACCGTAGTTCTATGTCAGGACCTGAGGCTCCAATTATGCTTCTCATTTCTTTACTAGGAAATGCTCAGCAGCCAATCATATACAGTAAAAGAAATAACACTACAATACCCATGAACACACTGGGTATCACCTGATAACCATAGAGAATCCCCTATAAAGGTCCATAAGAGAATACCAAATCCTCTTTCCTTGCTGCTCCGCAGCCAGTTAAGTGCTTTACCTTTCATTTGCCATATTGCCTTGTTCTTTTGCCTTGCATTGCATACATTTGCTTTATTACGCTGTGTTTTATTCATGCTGTTGCCTGTACCTGTATGTGTGCGTCATAGGCGCCGCTCTGTTTATTTGCATTGGTGCTGTTTTTGTCGATTTCGCCATTTTATCCGTGCGGCGCCCGTCGCGTTTTCCGATCTCTGTTTCAGCCGATACTTTGGTCATTCTGTGTTTGTTGCAGGGAGCGTGTGTTCGCCTCCCGTCTTTGTGGAGCGGGAGTGCGGGGCTCAAGGACTACGCGAGTCTCTCGCGTAGTCCTTTTTCGCACAAATGCGTGGCGGCCATTTTATTTGTTTACATTTCTTGCGCACATCGCAAGTTTAGCACGGGAGCAGCGCTTCCTTTGCTCATTGCCCATAGCCTGTTCCAATCCCCATTTTACGCCCATCTGCATAAAATCTTCAGTTTGGGCTGCATAATCAAGCATAGGCTTTGCCTAGAGTGGTGTCCTTGTTGGCAAGCCCTCCCTCCGCATTCAATTGGCTAACTATTCAGGTTGCTGTGTACCTGTATTTTTTGTTGGCTTGCCTTAGGGGTTTTGCCACTCCCCCCGTCTTTGCCTTTGGCTTTCTTGAATTGCAGTGTTTTGTTCCTTCCTCTTGTGGGCATTAATTTACACTTTAGTGTGTGGCTATGGCTGAATATTACGATGAGGAAGAGTATTATTATGATGACGGGGCCTCTGGCTCCATGGAGCAGGATTTGGCGGAAGCTCTTGATGTGGGTGTTCAACACTCCATGAATAAAGCGCTGGTCCGCGCTATTGAGCCCTTAAAACGTCACCTGTCTAATTATGCTTTGCAGCAGGGCTGGCTACCTACGTCTTCTGGGCGTTCTTCCTCAAAGTCTACCAAAGTTGTCAATCCTCACAAGTCAGACTTTGTTCAATTAGCCAAGACTCTCTCTAATGACCATTCCTATGGTCAGTCTTCTACGGAGGCTCGGGCCTCTCAGTCTCATCGGACGGACGATGATGACGCTTCTTCTCCAAGGTCTTCGGACCATGAAGCCTCTCCTCCTCCTGCTAAGAAGACTCGTAAAGAGCATTTTGTAGACGCGCCTACGCATCCCCAAATCCTTACTTTTGACCCTTCTGACATTGTGCACCCTAATTCTTCTTCTTGGCTTCCGTCTGCGGAAGTGGCGGAATATGTCCAATCACATATTCGTCAACCGTTCGACAAAGAGGTGCGGACACGTCTTCGGTCTGAATGTCCTCAGCCGGATTTACCTGATAAATTGGCTGACACTCCAGAAGTTGATCCAACCATGGTTACTTACCTTAAAAAATACACTAAAGATCCCAAAAAGGGTATTGGCAGGGCATGGTGCTCTTGTCAGGATAAGTTATTAGATTTACTGGGTCCCCTCACAAAAATTTTGGATTTGGGTTTTCGGGCTAAGGAGTTTTCCACCGCCATTGACCCAGATGAGTTAATTGGTTGGTCTCAGAGGGCCATTTGTCAATTGGGAAACGCTAATTGTGCCATGTCATGTGAGCGTCGCCGCTCTATTCTTTTGAAGTTGGACCCAAACCTAGCAGAATTGTCCACTTCTGAGTCTGGCCCTTTGGCTCAGGGTTTGTTGTTTGGTCATCCTTTTCTTAAAGAGTTGACTAAATTTGTTGCCACGTTTAGTGGACTAGATAAAGCTCAGTCCTCTCTTAGGCGTGCTTTTTGGGCGGGCCGGACGATATAGTGGACGATCGTTCGCCCGTGGTTCTACACAAAACACCCAGAGTAGCTATCAGTCCCATTGTGGAGGTCATCAGGACTCCGGTTATAACAACAGATCCTCCTTCTATCCTTCTCGCAAAGGCCGAAACCAATTCCGGAAGGGACGCTATGGTGGAAACCAAGGAGGACCTCACGATTCCTCAGATTCAGGTGAGTCTGATCTCAGCTTCAGAAGTTTTGTTGGGGGGCAGAATTCAGTTTTTCTCCCCAGCTGGCAACTGATCTCGAGCGATGCATGGGTGTTGGAAACTGTCAAGGGTTACAAGATAGAGTTCTTCAGCTGTCCGATTCAGCCTCATCCTCCTTCGCCCCTGTTTTTTTCCCTTCAAGATCAAGCTGTCATTTCCGCGGAAACAGACTCTCTTCTACGGAAAGGGGCCATAGTTCAGACCACCTGTCATCCTCAGGGTTTCTCCAGCAACGTCTTTCTGGTTCAGAAAAAAGGGGGTGGTTCCAGACTAGTTCTCAACCTCCGTGACTTCAACGGTTGGGTTGTTTATCGCCACTTCAAGATGGAGGGTATCCATCTTCTTCGGGACCTTCTTCAGGAAGGGGACTGGATGGTCCGTCACGATCTGAAGGATGCGTATTTGTCGATTCCCATTTACGGTCCCCATCGTCGGTTTCTGCAGTTCCAATGGCAGGGAGTCTGGTTCGAGAACAAAGTTCTCCCTTTCGGCCTCTCGTCAGCACCCTGGTGCTTCACAAAACTTCTGAGGCCTGTTGTGGAATCTCTGCGGGCCCGGGGTGTTCGTCTGATAATTTATCTGGACGATGTTCTCATCATGGCTCATTGCCCTCGTCTGTTAATGACTCATTTGGAGTGGTCCATAGATCTTTTACAGTCTCTCGGATTTCTGGTGAATCCTCAGAAGTCGGTTTTCATTCCGTCTCAATCGATGGAATTCCTGGGATTTCTTGTCAATTCCCTCACTTGCCAACACCTCTTGCCCAATCAGAAGATCAGATCTATCAAGAGGGAGTTGAGTTTGGTTTTACACAGACAGGTTGTATCATTGAGGTCTGTAGCTCGGATAGTCGGTCTGTTAGCTTTCTCGATACAAGCCATATTTCCGGGTCCTCTTCATTACCGTGCACTTCAGCGGCTCAAGATCTGCCATCTCCTGAAAGGCCTCCGGTATTCCGATCAAATTCCTCTTTCGGAGGAGGCGAGGTGGGAGATGTTATGGTGGTTAGAACACATGGAGTCTTGGAATGGTCGAGCCCTGTTCAGAGTGTCTCCGGAGGTGGTGATAGAGTCCGACGCCAGTCGGTGGGGATGGGGAGCCTGTTGCGGTCAGATAACCAAGGGATAACCACGGGAGGCCGGTGGTCTCAGGACGAGTTGTCTCTCCATATCAATTGTCTGGAGCTTCTGGCAGGGTCGTTTGCGATTCATTGTCTGCCCCCACGCATGACGAACTGTTGCATACTTCTCCGCATGGACAATGTGTCAGCGGTTCGGTATGTCAACAAATTGGGAGGGACGAGGTCCGGATTTCTGGCACTTTTGTCTTCAGAGAAACCTCACAGTGATTGCGGAGTACCTTCCGGGGTGCAACAATTTGATTGCAGACTGGAATTCTTGACACCTCCGAGATTTCAGCGATCGGAGGCTTCATCCTCGTGTATTCCGGTCATTAACTCGCTTATGGGGTCCGTGCCAGATCGATCTGTTTGCCTCTCGCCTCAACAGGCAACTTCCAATGTTTTTCAGTTGGCGCCCGGATCCGGAGGCTCTGGCCACGGATGCGTTTCTGCAGGACTGGCCGTCTCATCTGTGTTATGCCTTTCCCCCGCTTGTAATGATCCCCAGGGTCTTGGCACGCACGAAGCATTATCAGTCGGAATTGATTCTGATCACTCCTCTTTGGAGGGCTCAGGCTTGGTTTCCGGTTCTTCTGGAGATGATTTGTGCAATGCCTCTCCTTCTTCCATGGCGTTGGAATCTGTTGCTGGACCCTCTCAACAACCCGCATCCATTGATAGAGTCAGGTCACCTCCTTCTAGTGGCATGGCGGGTTTCGGGGATCGCTGGCACATCCCAAGCCTTTCGCAAGATGCTACCAGATTTATCAGCGAGGCTTCTCCCAACACACACAAACGTTATGCCGCAGCTTGGAAACGATTGTGTAGTTCGTGCGATCAACGGGAGGTGGATCCCGCTTCCGCAGATGTCTCTTTGATTTTGAATTTTCTTCCATCTATTGCTTTTTCCGGTCCCGCTTATAGAACGGTTAATAATTTTCGATCTGCCATTTCGGCAGCCTATGTCACTATCAATGGCAAACCTGCTGGTGAGCACCCATTGGTTTGTTAATTACTCAGGGGCATCCGGTTGGTAAAACTACCTTGTCCGAAGTATGTGGATTTATGGGATGTTTCTACTGTTTTGCGATTCTTAGAGGCTTGGCCCTCCAATGATTCTCTCTCCCGCAAACAGCTTTCAGCAAAACTGACTATGTTATTATGCTTGGTTTCTTGTAAACGCGTTTCTGATATTCGTGCTCTGGATCTGGCAGGTCGCAGGTTTTCACCTGAAGGTGTCACTTTTGCTATATCCAGACACACCAAGTGTAATTCTACCTCGGTTACTTACCCGAGTTTTCCCAATAATCCAAAACTTTGTGTAGTGCGATGTATTAAGGATTATGAGGTAAGTACTGCTCAATTTCGACAAGATATGCATGGTCAATTGCTGATTGCTCTGCAAAAACCTTTTTGCCCTGTGACCCCTGCTACATTAGCAAGATGGGTGAGATGGCTCATGTGTGAGGCAGGTATTGATGTTACAAAATTTGGTGCCCATTCAGCTCGTGGAGCAATGGCTTCCAAAGCTTTTTCTATGGGAGTGAGTTTGATAGACATTATGAAAGCAGCTGATTAGTCAACTGATTCTATGTTTAAAACTTTTTATTATAAACCAATTGTGGATATTGCATCTGTTGTGGTGGCGCAGCTTTGAACAAGTATAATCGGAGCCTCCGGTCCTGACATAGAATTCAAAATTTGCGAACATACGTGACAAGAATTTTCAATTCTATTAAGGACACGGATGTGAGGATTATCCCACCCATTTTTCCTGTATTTCATATGGTTGTTTACATTCTCTGCTTTTATTGCATCTTTATATTGATGTATTCCTTGTTTTCTTCCCTCCCTGTTACTGTATTTTTTCTGCCATGTAGGAATGGTATATTACAACTCTATGTCTCTTTTCAGGTTCTGATCCTAAGTGAGGCGCGTTGCTCTGCCTCCATGGAATGTCTTTTGGATACCTGCAGGTTCCGGTTTTTGTGTCCGATCCAAGCATCAAGTCTGCTGTTCCGACCCGTTGGTCTGCTGTCTCAGTGATCGGGCTGCATTGTTTTTTTTTTCACGTTCTTCATAAATGTTGGACTGTGTTTCTTCACTTAACTGTTCTACTTACCAAAGAAACAGGATGTGGTATTCTCTTATGGACCTTTTATAGGGGATTCTCTATGGTTATCGGGTGATACCCAGTGTGTTCATGGGTATTGTAGTGTTATTTCTTTTACTGTATATGATTGGCTGCTGAGCATTTCCTAGTAAAGAAATGAGAAGCATAATCCTCGCCTCCGTGTCCTTAATAGAATTGAACATTCTTGTCACGTATGTTTGCAAATTTTGAATTCTGAGCAGACATTATCAAGTCCAGAGCAGCTGGTGGGTCCTGAGCCTCATCGTTATTGCTGAGTCCCATGTTGCACAGGACTTACTGAGCCAAAGGATGACACAGACACCTAGTTGAGTTGGAATCTCCAGCGAAGACGTGTACCTAACACATTATACAAGCACGATCACATGAGAAGTAGTGCCTGTGAAGGATGGGTGTGGGCAAAGTGTGATTGTCAACACTCCAGGCGATGTGCTGTGATGTGAGGCGTTCTGCTGAATAATACAATACAGACTGTCCAAACTGAAATTACATTTTATTATTCTCTTATGTGTAATTTATTCCACTTTTTTTTATTTTTAGACTGCACTTTTAATGTTGTTTCGTTTATTTAGAGAATCAATGTTTCTAGTCATTTATGTGTACTGCCTGCTAGTGTGCACCAAGATTCATTATCTTTTTCGAAAAAAAATTGTAGCACTATCCTGATTTTTTTTTTTAATTTCTTGCAAAATGAATCATGCAATCCATGGCAACGTTCTCCTCCCTATAAAAAGATTTCAAACCAGTGGCGCTACAATGCTATAAAAACAAGCATTCACACAGCCAATAGTTCTGGTCTTAGTAAGCTGGCGCGATGGTTAGTTTCTGTTTTTTACTACAAGAATATGTCACAAAAAGAAATAAAACACTATATATTTTTGCATTGAAAAAATTACAATTTGAAAGAAAAAAAATCGTGTTGTGGCCATTTCAACAAGTTTTTTTTCTCCATATAAAGCCGTTCTGTTCGCATTTTATTTGTATTATTTGGGAAAGATACAAGGAGAAATCGACACTCATCCAAGCACTCAAGCCCCAGGGTACTACAATGTCAATTAAACACTATAAAAAGGAGACACAAAATAAATCACCATTTAACCAGGTACACAAAGTGCAGGCAAAATTAATATCCATTATTTAAAGTTCATATACAAATATATATTAAGTCACCCGTGACAAAATTTTGTTGAATGTGAACAATGCGCACAGATTTCGTGGAGTTACTATATGGAAAGAAAGCCAATGGCTAAAATGGAATGACCCACTGCCCCTTACTCTAATTGGGGAAGCAACATGTAAACAATTTAACAGACCAACTGATGAAGCCCGCTGACCAAAAGTCCCTGTATATAAGCATACTAATTTTTTAAAAACAAATTCTAACCGAAACAAAGCCAGACTTAAAAATAAGGCTTGGCTTCGTGTCAACGCAAAATGATCCTCAGCAGTTCTAGTAAGCTGAGTCTATGCACGTGGTAATTAATGTCATTTAGCGCACTCCCCCAGAGAATGGGCAATTTGGTAGCCTTCCGTATTGCAGGCGTCCTGGTGAGCGCTTCTACTGCCATTTGTCTGTCAGGCGCCGCCCTGCTGCTCTGACTTGCCCGCCCCTACCAGGACTGGTGCGACCTGCGAATGCCAGCGCACCTCTTCCACAGCCGACCAGGGACCCGAATGATAGCCGCACGTAGGAAACCTTAGCAGGATGTACAGGCAGAGCACCCACGTCTTTCCATAGCCGCTGAAAGATGACGGAAGGGGAGACCACCAGCGCCGTGGTCTCTGGGTTCGTGTTTGGCGCCTTCGCGTTCCAGCATTTTAACTCCAGAAGCGACACAGTAAGTAACAAACTGATGCTGTTGGGTTAGTGCATAGCTCCTTAAAACTATGTGTGTGGTGGGACCGCATGTTGCGTGCCCTCACCCAGAGGAAGTCCCCTTTCTCATTTAAGCTTCACACACTGTGTACTGTCCTCGCTGCCTTCCGTGTTTTGAGTTTGCAAAAATGTAGTAAATAACCTCTTGTTAAGAGACATAAAAAAAGGACTAGTACACGTTGTCAAGACGGCGACCATCTTGCAAGGATAGGGCTTCGATCCCATTATAGAGACTGCGACTATTCCTGTCGTGAGACATGGCGTAGACAATTGTATTATTGTCGCTGTTTTCATTTACTTGCACAGTAGGTCCCAGAGTTATAATACGGTCTGGAGATACGGCATACCGATTTTTCTTTTAAAATGTTCTTAATACAGTGTTTTTAAATAGACTAAGGATTGCTAGCTGGCTGTTAAGAGTGTGATATAATTGCGAACTTTTGTTACCAAAAACTTGTAGGATATTTCAGGGTTTAAAAGTACACTGCTGCCGTCATCTATCACACGATTTTAAGCGTAGCTGCCAAAGTTTCAGTCTGCTTATGTGTGATATTTTCATAATTTCAGTGTAATTACGAGTGCCATTCAACGACTATTAGTGACACTTTATCGCGAGCAAAAATCAAGGAAAGAAGACGAGGGAAACATATAAATATCAGAAAATACACCCATTTGAGCAAATAAAAACTCTAAGAAGAAATTAAAACTGCTGCAAAGCACCAGAAATGTAAGGGCAATAACTGTCCCTTACTCAGTACTTGCCATATTTTTTTTTTGGGGGGGGGGGGAGAGGAAGAGTACCAGTACGTCTCACTACTTCGACCATACATTTATTTGGAGAGCACCGGTACTTCTCAAGAGCAAACATGTACTCTAAAGAGTGACATGGCTGCCAAGTTTTCAGTTTGCTGATAAGTGTGACACTCATCATTTTAGTGTGTGCTTGTGTGACATTTCAGTATATGTGTGACTCTTTGAGTGACACTTTATCTCAGCTAAACCTCAGATGTGCATGTAATCCATTTGATTTTGAAAACAAAGGAGGAATTGTTGCCCTCCACTGTGTAGCTTGGACAGACCCCTGCCATAAATAATGCCACAGACAGAGCGATGACACGTCTTCCACACAGTGTTCCAACCACACGCAACCTTACAAAACAGTTACACACAACAAACATTCATGCTCAACACAAGCTTTTCAATAACATAGCTATGCTTCTTGCTGTTCTTAGCAGTTTTCGTTATTCTCCCAGCACTGTCTGCCTTTTGTTAAAATTACAAGAGCCAAAATATAAATAAATAAACGGTCTTGTATGTGACCCGTGGAAACGACTATTAAGGGGCTGGAGAATGAGGCCTTGTGAATTCTAAGTTGTCAGCAATACGAATATATGCTTATTTCCATTTGTTCTCTCGAAGCAATCAGTGGGACGCCATGAATAGCGCCTGATCTCTTAAAGTCGGGGAAGGATTTTTATGTTGCACGTTTTTTATCCAGAGTTCTATTAGAAAAAAACAAATCTAGTGCCAAACAGGAAGCTTTTCTCTTTTGACAGCAAAAGCATCTGAAGATGTAGGCAAATATAAATTACAGAGCACAACCACTAGCGTGTGTCACATCTGACTAAGTAGTCAGTACGGTTTTAATAAACCCAAAAACAAGTACAAAAGGTTGATAGAATAAGCAACAAATGTCAATAGCAATTTAGTAAACAAGATGGAAGATCCATTGAAGTCTTGATGTAGATGACTCGAAGTACAGGTTGGAAGAGCAGACAGCTGACTCGTGTTAGTACGCCTTTTTCAAGGCTCACAAAGATTCTACCGCAGTATCTCAAAATATTCTTCTGAGAGACTCCCTGAGGTTTTCTAGGGATCCCGAGTAAACTAGGATCAATCAATTGACGCCAGGGAGGGAGACGGAGGACGGAGGGAGACGGAGGACGGAGAGAGACGGAGGAGGGAGAGAGACGGAGGAGGGAGGGAGACAGAGGAGGGAGGGAGACAGAGGAGGGAGTGAGGGAGATAGAGGGAGAGAGAGAGAGATATGTGTATGCTGTGTCCGGTGGCTCAGTGGACGAAGGCATCCGCTGCAGGGACCTGTGTTCCACCTCATGGTCGCAGTTTTTTTTTTGTTGATCTAGCCCCGCCCCCTCCCCAAATGACCCCGCCCCCAAGGTGCGGCCCTCGGCCACGAACCACACTGTAAATTTGGCCCCCAAGAGAAAGTTTGTGAGTACCCCTGTTCTAGCTGAACTTAAGTAAAAATTGTTGTAGACTCGTAATTATAATTCCAAGGTCCCATCATGGGTGAGAGACCCGAACGTTTTCATCCTACTCCGCGCGGCGCGTCCTCCAGAAGTGGCGTCCTCGATTCCTGAAGGAGATTCTACCTGTTGATAGAAGATTTGGTACACAGATCAACACTTAAACAGTCAGAAAAGCCTGTATAAACGAAACTGGGTGGGCTTGCTCATGTCATGAGACTACTGAACACGTGGGAGCACCATTCAACTCAAACAATGCCTTCCCTATGTGTTCTGAGGCTCATAATACCTACTCAAGAATTGATACGTTTTCACCATCAGCACCCATGCATCCTTTTTGTGGTGTGATATATACATGATCATTCCTGAGCCGAGTCCGGTTGCTTAGTGGGCTAGTGTATCCACTGTAGGGGCCAGTGTTTGATCTCTTGGTCACAGGTTCAAATCCCGGCAGGTCCACTCAGCCTTTCATCCTTCTGAGGTCGATTAAAATCAGTACCATTGAGTTGGGAAAAAATAAACATCTGTTATTCAGCGCCAAGATACCCTTGGGTGAACGTGCGCTTTCCAAATACATGTTATGTTATTCCCCCTGACAATGGTGCTATCACCCCCTGAAAGGAAGCATGTGAAACTGGTAACTGGGCACATGATGCATTTCCAGCCAGTCTTCAGTGAAAGCTATCAAATTGGCCAAAGTACACTACTATGAAGAAAATATGGAATTATTGCTTAGCACCATAACGGAAAGGGAGACATGATAATGGACTCAGGAAGGAAAGTGAAAGGAAAAAATAATGTGATATCCTCGAGGGAGACAGAGATTGGAATTGAAAGCAGTCATGAGGAACCCCAGCATAACAGTGCTTTCCAAACTTTTTAGAACCATGACCCACATTTTAGAAAGAAAAACATTTGCAATCCACCTAGCTTTAATGGCCTTGAGGCGAGTGAGTATTATTATTTTTTTTATATATAACTAAAGCATTTTGTGGCAGCTCACTGGCATTTACAGACAGCACATTTTCTATTGAAATAGCCTCGAAAGTTCCATAGACAGTTTTACTGATAAACTATATTGCTCATAAATCATAATGTGTGGAAATCGAGTTTCAGTTAATATTTATCATTTGTGCATCACCAAATAAAGTATCTTTTATTTTGATCCTATTAAAATCCTTGCTTCCATCACACTTCAGAATTACAAAAAAGTGTGCTTAATTTTTGTTTTCCTAACTTCTGAATGTGTACAGTTCATTTACAGGTATTTACTTTTTGTTGTGTGTTACAAAAAATGACATCATACAGCTTGTCTATTCCCACTCTGTGTACCACAGCAAGACTGTCACATAATTCACTTTACTTTTCTTTCTCTGACTGCAAAGTGAGAGGAGTTTGTAAACACCAATGTGTTGAAAAAACATTAGCAGAAAATTGTCAAAAGACATAGCCTGATATGTGACCTCTGTCTTTGAAGTGCAGCAAGTGTGACAAATTAAATACAGAGTTTAAAAGTATCTTTATTTTTCCCTCCCAAAATCGGCTTGCAACCCACTAGTGGGTCGCGACCCTCAGTTTAGGAAACACTGAAGTAGAACGATTGGAGAAACAATTGCAAGCAAAAAAGGAGGAATACAAAATTAAATTTTTTGAAAGACACCACACCCACTGTCTGAGAAAGTAAACCAGCATTGGCATAGCCAATACGTCTCGCCTTTGGGACCTTATAAGTGTTTAGCCATGCAACAGTTGCATAACTAAATACTTATAAGGTCCCAAAAGCGAGACCTATTGGCTATGCAAAGCGGCCATGCGGCCGTGAAAGTGAAAGTGATCGAGATCACGATCAAAGCGGCCGCCAAGGTAATCGCGGTAAAGCGCGGCGCGCGCGCCCGCGCACATGCACTGTAGCTCTAGGCTGGCCTGGTAGCACTTTTTGGAGCCCTCTCAATAAGTCTCGCCAGACCAGCGCATGCGCTTGGTCAGGCGAGACCTAAAAAGGCTGTATGAGGCAGGGAACAAAAAAGGAAAGTGGCTAGCCTTTCTGAGTAGGGGGGAAGAAAGCTCATGTTCATTTGGTTAGGTCTTCAGGAGTAACAAGCATTGGCATAGCCAATAGGTCTCGCCTTTGGAACCCTATAAGTGTTTAGTGAGAGCTATTGGCTTTGCCAGTGTGTTTAAGCGATGATGTAGAGCAGTGTGGCTGCTGTACAGTATGTTATAAATTTATAATAAGTGTTATAACATTTTTTGTTACCTTAGATATGATTAAGATATTATGTATAACTGAGCGACTGTATGAATAAAAATAAAAAAAATGAACATAAAAATTGCCATAACGCTTTCCTGGGGGTTAGTGTGTTACACAGCGATGCTTTCCAGGCTCGGCTCGTGCTGTAGCTATTGGGATCAAGTTAGCTCTCCCACATCTACAACAATCCTGTGATTGTGTTGTGCTTTTGAAGTGGGGTAGGTAAACATTGCACATACGATCGTCTTGGATACTTACATATTTATTTATATGTTCTTGTAAAATCGGTATGTGAAGAAAATATTTGTGGAAGAACTTCCGAACATGTTAATTGTTTAACCAAAATGGGTATATAAATAAAGAAATGAATAAACGCATTGCCAAGCTTTGCCGATGTTTTTTTTTTTTTTTTAATGACGTGGTTGGGGGAGGTGAGAGGTCAGCAAACAACGATGGGAGGGTGGGGGGAAATTGAAAATGACGGGAGGGTGGGGGTGATTGAAAACGACTATGGAGGGGTGGGGGTGATTAAAAACAACAATGGGAGGGTGGGTGTCAGAACAGGCTGCCCTGCACTGAAGGGAGTGAGGAGCTGTTCATCACTGAAACGACAAGTGTTGAACAAAAGGTGCCTGCAGATGGTCCTCTACAGAAATGGGAGCGTGGGGCTGGCTGTGCATCACAGCAGAAAGTAGTTTCAGAGGAAGCTGTGTGCAGAGAGCAGACACCTTGTATGTCAAAGGAAAAAATGTGCAAAAGGTGGGCTGCATTGGATATCTGAGGAAGAAGAATGCAGAACGTGGCCTACACTGAATTCCGGGAAGGCTAGTGAAGAACCTGTGTAAGCACTTATGGGAGAAGCGGCGCCGTGCATCACAGCAGCAAGTAGCTTCAGAGAAAGGCGCATGCAGAGGGTGGCTACCTTGAGGTTGAGAGAAACAAGCGCACAAATGGTGGCCAGCTTTGGATGGCAGAGGAAGGAGCATGCAAAAAGTGTCTAGCAACCGGTGTGAGACAAAGGCACGAGAAGGAGGTCCCCTTCAGTGAAAGATAGAGTGTATGGCTGCGCATCAAAGCAGCAAGAGTACTATAAGAGCAGAAGGTGGCCGGTAGGTGTCACAGGAACGCACATGCAGAATCTAGCTTTAAGTGGGTTTCAGACGAAGCCAGGCAACCATAAATGGAGGGCAAAACTGTGCATTATAGCAGCGAGTAGATTCAAAGGAAGACGCGTGCAGAAGGTAGCCTGCTTTGGGAGTCAGAGGAAGGTGTGTGCAGGAGGTCTCCTGCAGTGAACAGAGCGCGTGGGCAGAAGCGGGTGCGAGGAAAACGTGCACACGATGTCTGGTAGTAAGGGTATCAAGGGGCTATGCGCCACTGCATTAAATAGAGTCAGAGGAAAGTATAGGCAGAAGGAGGCCAGCATTAAGTGTCAGAGGAAGGCAGGCGGTAAAGGTGTTCGAAAGTGAAGGATCGCAGCGCTGTGAATCGGCAGTGAGTAGTGTCAGAGCAACGCCTGTGCCAGACGTGGCTACACTGAGTGGTAAAGGACGAAGCATGCAAGAGGAGTCCAGCGTCGAGTGTCTGAGGAAGACACGTGCAGGAGGCCGCCAGTAGTGGGTGCCAGAGGAAAGATACTGCAGAAGGAAGAAGCACGGTGCTGTGGGTTACACCATCAAGTAGCGTCAGAGGAATGTACGTGCAAATCGTGGCCGCACTCACCTAAAGATACATCATGTCAGACGCGAGCCTCTGTGTCAGCAGGGACGGACCCCTTGCAGGCTGGCTGCGTATACTGCATGCAAGAAGAGGAATCAGCGCGAGAGTTCAGAACATCAGTACCAGCAGAGTCCCCCTGCTTCATGCAGGACACACTACAACCAAGATGAGGGTTTCACGCGGGAGCTATGCCACACGGAGCAGCTGTCTCCACAGGACTGAATATTGGATGGACCCAAAAGGAGTAAGACAGGGGAGAGCCCCCTATGCTTAGGGCCCTGCACACTGAAGACAAAGACAAGCATTTCATCGTAATGATCGGGTCGTAGAGAAAAGGAAACTGGACAGAAAACAGCGTCCCACGAGTGCTGTGCTATGTGCGCGCGCTGTAGGGGTGCCCGCGAGTAGTGCTCGCGCGCTGCAAGCAAGAAAAAAACAAGGAATGCAGCTGCCACTCTGCGCGCTGCTGCTCGCTCCCGTAAGCAAAACGCTGTGGGAGTAAACCTTTGCTAGAGAGGTGGGACATGCACCCGCCTTTAGCCATTTGCGTGCTTTCATTCTTGAAAGACACAGGCAAAAGCCAATCTAATGTGTGGGAAGAGTCAGACCCCCACGGAGAAGTTTAGAGTGCTCACAAGAAGCCTCCCATATAGTAGCGCATGCGCACTGTGCTAGGCTTGCCCTAAAAATGGGCAATGGACATTTTTGTTTCACTTTTGCAATCGTTTTACAACTCCATATTGACCTGCACTACAGTTGATTTGAATGGCTTTACCTCAGATTACAGAGTTCCGCACTTGAATGTGGAGCTTACATTGCTACTGAAAGAAAATGTTACTGTAGAAAAGTGCATGTCAGCGCTATTGCGGTTTAATCCCATAAGTCACCTGGACCTAAAGGTCTTCCCATGGAATTTTACAAGAAATCGGTAGCAGACCAATGCTAGATAAGTTTGAAGTATCAAAAAACCATGGAATGCTACTAAATCATTAGCCCTGATTTATAAAGAGGGTAAAATGAGTGATGAATGTTCCTCCTGTAAGTCTAGCTCATTGATTAAACAGAAACTAAAATATGAGCTGAATTTCTAGAGATTTCTAGAGATTAGGTACATTGTCCCCAGTCAGGTATATCTTTACCAATCCGGATTCATGTCGTTTAGAAACATCAGGTAACCTACGTAGACTGGATAACAACATTTTGAATGCTGGAAGGCTTCAATCAGGAGCTGATTGCGGTGTTCTCATTGGCTACTGATAAGGCATTCATTTCTATAGATTGGCCCTTTTTGTGCCTCATATATTGAAAAGATGGGGTTTGGGCCTTCTTTTTTTGCCATGACTGAAATTACTATATTAATGCACCATTAGATAAAGTAACCAGTATGAAGTTAAGGATTTTTCCCTAATCACAATGGAACCAGACAGGGATGTCCACTTTTTTCTGTCTTATTTGCAGTAATTGTAGAACTGTTTGAATCAGTACCCAACAGCACCTTTGTCAGGGGTTGCAAATGGAGTAAAGAAAAGGATAGGTTTCTTTTAATGCAAATGATGTACTGGCTCACATAGTTAACCAGAATAGCTCCCTGGCGGTAATCGATATTTAAAATCTACTAGAGAGGCTATAAAATTCATATTAATTGGTCAAAGGCGTACTGTTCCTCTTTAGGTCTTTAATGTCGTCACCAAGGATTTCCATGCATTTCAAAAATAAACATGAGCTTTTCAGATACATCTAGATATCGACGGATGCTGTTAAATTTTATTAAGGTAACTTGGACCGAGTGTTATGTGCTTCTAACATAGTGGTTTCACTTTGAAAGAGGGCTTCCCTTTCGGTGATGGGCTGCACAGCCGTATTCTAAATTATTACACTTCACAAGCTTCTGTGTGTCTTATAAAACACTGTATATGGCATGCTTGACAAGTTCTTTAAAAAATCTGTACGATTTAGTGAGATCCCTATGTTGGAAATACAGTGTTGTCAAGAGTGCATTGCAGACACTTTACAGAACCTCTTTTGAGGGTGGGATAGTTCTTCCAATAGTTAAAATGGGTGTTAGTCTCACAAGACAAACCAGTTTACCAAATTGATAGGTATGCTGTAGGCAAAAGAGAACACGCATATGCTATAAGGAGACACACTGGAAAAAACATATCATTGAACATGCGTTCGGTGGTAAATACTTTCAGGGAGCCAGTGTCCAAGACAATGGTGGCGATTCCGATCCGTTAAAAATATTCCCCGTACGAATCGTATCCGGATTTTTTTACGTACGAATCGTACAAGTCCCGTACAAACTGGCAAGTACGATTCGTATGTTAAAAAATCCATACAAATTGCATTGGGAAAATTCACCGACACGTCCTCGGGTCGGAAAAAGTGTCCGACACGTCCCCGGACAGTTTTACGTACGAATCGGTAAACTGAAGTCTGAGCGCGCAAGTACGATCTGTCCCGTCCGTCCGAATGCACAACCGTATGGAAAAAACACCGTACGGAGCGAACTCCCATAGCAACCATGGAGACGTCCATACATGTGCCCGCATACGCGCCGAACACCCCCCCAGCCCACCCCCCCCCCCAAGTACGCGCCGTACACCCAGCCCCCCCATGTACGCGCCGTACCCCCAGCCCCCCAATGTACGTGCCGTACCCCCACCCCGTAGGTACGGAGCGTACCCCCACCCATGCATGTACGGTGCGTACCCCCACCCCCGTATGTACGGTGCGTACCCCCAGCGCTATACATACGGGGTTGGGGGTACACACCGTACATGCGGGGGGTACGCACCGTACATACGGGGGTGGGGGTACGCTCCGTACCTACGGGGGTGGGGTGGGGGTACGGTGCATACAGGTACGGGGCTGTGGTACAGAGGTAGGGTACGGCGCATACACGTATGGGTGCTGGGGTACGGTGCGTACATGGGGGGCTGGGGGTACGGTGCGGATGTGTAGGGATGGGGGTACGGTGTGTACCGGGCCCCCTTTTCGTCGTGCATCGCGGCGTACTTAGCTTTTTCGGCACTTTTTGGGTCCCGTAAAAATATTGCCGGGCGAAGTGCTGTGGGTACGAATCGTACTTGCTGATCCGTAAAACGCTGCCCGACTCCGTGCGAATGTCGCGTACGCGGTGTCCCGGATCCGAATTGTGAGTATATTTTAGCCGGTCGGTGTTTTTTACGATTCGTATGGATATGGTGTTTCTGTACGAATCCCCACCGAGACCAGGAAGACCGTCACCCAGGCCCTCGTCACCAGCCGACTGGACTACGGCAACGCCCTCTACGCCGGTACCACCGCCAAGCTCCAGAAGAGACTCCATCGGATCCAGAACGCCTCAGCCAGACTCATCCTCGACATCCCACGAACCAGCCACATCACCGGACATCTGAGAGACCTTCACTGGCTCCCCGTCAACAAAAGAATCACCTTCCGCCTCCTCACCCACGCACACAAAGCCCTACACAACCAAGGCCCGAGCTACCTCAACAGCCGGATCAACTTCTACGCTCCCAAACGCCACCTCCGATCAGCCAACCACGCCCTCGCCGCCGTCCCCCCGCATCCGAAGAGCGACTACAGGAGGAAGATCCTTCTCCTACCTGGCCGCCAAGACCTGGAACTCCCTCCCGACCGACCTGCGCCTGACCCAAGACCACCTCTCCTTCAGGAAGAAGCTGAAGACCTGGCTGTTCGAGCAGTAGCGGCACCCCCCCCCCCCCACCCCCAGCGCCTTGAGACCCTACGGGTATGTAGCGCGCTCTATAAGTGTCACTGATTGATTGATTGATTGTACTTGCGGGTTTGGAAGGTGTTTTTCCCGGGTACGAGTCGGACGGAGAAAACGCTCCATCCGACGGTTCGTACCCGGTTTTTCCAGGATCGGAATCGGCCCCAATGTGTCAAGGAGACCAGCTATGTTAGAAACCCTGGGCTAGATGTACAAAGATCAGAATAGCGATTTCCTAATAGCAATATTTTCAAATCGCAATTAGGAAATTGCTATTCCTAATGTATGCAACTCTTTTAAGTTTCATTAGTGATTAGTAGTGGGTCGCAATTAGACCTACCGTATGAATATTAATGAGGTAGGTCACAATTAATTTGCAAATTGTGCATGCCATTTAACTTCTGTATTAAGAAGGGACGCCCTTAACACTCCCCTTTCAAATACCGAATCTCAAAACCCAAATTACGATTCAGTAACAAGTTACCGAATTGCAATTTTGGCTTTGTACTTCCAAAAAAGCATTTTTGGGATCGTACAAGACCTGATTATGCAGAAACTACATCCAGCCCTGTGTGTTTGGGTGGTGGTGGGGGGGGGGGGGGGTTGTTCAATAGCCGGTATAGTAATATGGCTGAAGCTGTTAGGTCATCAGTCCAGTGATCGGCGTCACAAGGGCTAGACTTATTTATAAGATACTAAATTAGAAATAAGTGCCTTTAAAATGGTTTACTTCAAACTGACAGTTGATCAAAGAGTTTCATAAAAAGGCAGTGGTAGCACCTCTAGGTTTTGCTAGTTTTTAGAAAGATTTGAGAGCCTTAGTTTTACCTGGCTAGTGGAGAAGAGGTCAGGGTCGAACACTTGATTTCAGAGTCAGATAGGATTGCAGTAAAAAAAGCTCTCGGAGGGACTCAGCCATTCATGAGTTTTTAGCTTGACAAGTGGTTGGACGCTATCTATAGTTAAAAGTAGGCCATGGCGAAATGTAAATTACACAAATGTAATTTGCATAATTTCCGGAATTTTGCATTACGCTTCTTACTTGAAATTACTCAAATTATGGCACTTCGCATAATTATGCACCATTTGCAGCAAAATTTACTGCGCGTGCCACAATTCCCGTTAACAATTTACAGTGAGTGGGGCGTTTTGTGCAAAGGTGCAGGAAAAACAGAAGGGGAGTGACTGTTGTTCGCCTTGCATTCTTGCTCCAAAAATGGACCCATTGTGTGCCAAAATATAGCACGAAATGACAGATTTGCAGTTTGCTGTCATTTCAAATAATTCACCAAAAGCATATTACATGAATTTTACAAATTTATTCAGGAGAGAAACACCCACGACCGTGGACGTCCGACACGGTATGCAGTCATAATATCGAGTTTTAAATATCGATATACCAAAATATCGATTTTTAAATCTCGATATGACAGAATATCGAGCTGCAAGAATATAAACAAGAATATCGACATGCAGGTAAGAAATATCGTTTTACTTAATATTAATATTTTTATAAATATTTATGTAATTAATATTTTATATTAACTGTGTTAAAATGTTATTAATTAGGTATTAATTATTAATTAATTGGAAATTATGTTAATTGTGTAATTGTTTTAGGAGCGGGTTGTGGGTTGATAGGGGATTAGGGTTGTAAGTAATTTAATTATAAATAATGAATTAATATTTGAATTTAATATTTATGTAATTAATATGTTATATTGTTAATTGTGTTAATGTTATTAATTAGTTATTAATTGGATATTAATAATAATTGGTAAATATGTTAATTGTGTACTTTTTTTAGGAGCGGGTTGTGGGTTGATAGGGGAGTAGGGTGGGAAGTAATTTAATTTTAATAAAAGTTGTATTAATTTTTATATTTAATATTTATTTAAAGTTATTTTATAATGTTAATTGTGTGAACTCATTTACTTTTGATGGTTTTTAAATTGCTTGTTAATTGTTATTAGTTAATTAATTATGTTAATTGTATACTATTTAACAATATTGGTGGTGTCGTTTATAGGGGCATATGGTGGGAGGAAAATTACTTTTGAAAAATTAATTATTTGGTAATTTATATTAACTATTTTGCAGGAGTGGGAATAATAAATGATTCCCCTCCGCTATCCAACACTTTCCCTACTGTTACACATGGTGGAGTGGGAATAGTAAATTATTCCCACCCACTATCCAACACTTTCCCTTCTGTTGCACTCGCTGGAGTAGGAATATTAATATTTAGTCACCCGCTATTCAATACTTTCCCTACTGTTGCACTCACTGGAGTGGGAATAGTAATTTTTACTCCCCCCCCCGCCCCCCCTCGCTATCCAACACTTTCCCTACTATTGCATTCGCTGGAGTGGGAATATACATTTTTACCTCCCCGCTATCCCACACTTTCTCTACTGTTGCACTCACTGGAGTGGGAATAATAATTTGTATCCATTCGCTATCCAACACGTTCCCTACTGTTGCATTCGCTGGAGTGGGAATAGTAATTTTTACCTCCCCGCTATCCAACACTTTCCCTACTGGTGCACTCGCTGGAGTGGGAATAGTAATTTTTACCCACCCGCTATCCAACACTTTCCCTACTGTTGCACTTGCTGGAGTGGGAATAGTAATTGTTACTCACCCGCTATCCAACACTTTCCCTACTGTTGCACTTGCTGGAGTGGGAATAATAAATGATTCCCCTCCGCTATCCAACACTTTCCCTACTGTTACACATGGTGGAGTGGGAATAGTAAATTATTCCCACCCACTATCCAACACTTTCCCTTCTGTTGCACTCGCTGGAGTAGGAATATTAATATTTAGTCACCCGCTATTCAATACTTTCCCTACTGTTGCACTCACTGGAGTGGGAATAGTAATTTTTACTCCCCCCCCCCCCCTCGCTATCCAACACTTTCCCTACTATTGCATTCGCTGGAGTGGGAATATAAATTTTTACCTCCCCGCTATCCAACACGTTCCCTACTGTTGCATTCGCTGGAGTGGGAATAGTAATTTTTACCTCCCCGCTATCCAACACTTTCCCTACTGGTGCACTCGCTGGAGTGGGAATAGTAATTTTTACCCACCCGCTATCCAACACTTTCCCTACTGTTGCACTTGCTGGAGTGGGAATAGTAATTTTTACCCACCCGCTATCCAACACTTTCCCTACTGTTGCACTTGCTGGAGCGGGAATAGTAATTGTTACTCACCCGCTATCCAACACTTTCCCTACTGTTACACTTGTTGGAGTGGGAATATACATTTTTACCTTCCCGCTATCCCACACTTTCTCTACTGTTGCACTCACTGGAGTGGGAATAATAAGTTGTATCCATTCGCTATCCAACACGTTCCCTACTGTTGCACTCGCTGGAGTGGGAATAGTAATTTTTACCCACCCGCTATCTATCACTTTTACTACTCGTGCGCTCAGTGGAGTGGGAATAGTAATTTTTACCCACCCTCTATCCAACACTTTCCCGACTGTTGGAATTACTGGAGTGGGAATAGTAATTTTAACCCCTCTGCTATCCAACACTTTCCCTACTGTTAAACTCCGTGGAGTGGGAATAGTAAATTATTCCCCTCCGCTATCCAACACTTTCCCTACTGTTGCACTCTCTGGAGTGGGAATAGTAATTTTATCCCCTACGCTATCCAACATTTTATTTACTGTTCTAGTTAATGTAGTTAAAATATTTTTTTACAAATAATTATTACTTTTACATATTTTTATTTATTATATATATTATTTTTATATTTACATGACAGGTTTAATATATATATTTATGTATTTATAATTTGTATTATGTTTCTAACATTTTATAATTAAATAAAATAATTATTTATTATTATTATTAAGTTAAAATATATATTTTTAAAATATGTATGTTTATTTTTTTAATGTTACATTTATTATTGATCATATTTAACATTCTTAAATATTTCTAACTATGTTTTTATAAATTGTATTTAGTTAATTTTATAATATTTTTAAGACATTTAAAAAAAACTATATTTTATACAACGATATTTTGAACAACGATATTTTGGTGTCGATATTTTTGTACTTTGTAAAGATAGGATTTCGATATTCTAGTCATCGATATTATAGACGCGATAATCTTGTGGGTCGATATTCGGTCCGTCGATATTTTGTCAGTGATCCCAGTCCGACACCTGTAGATCTCCGCCACAACTGAACGTTGCTGGGAGACCCACAATTGACGATCCGCCACCGAGCTTGGAACGTAAATCAAACCATAACCTGTTTGTCCCCAAGGAGGCTGCATGTGCCTGCCTCGCGGGGAGTGAGGCAAGCATTATATTACAAGCAATTTTTTACTGGTAAAACTTTACGTGAAAGTGCTCAGTCTGTATCTGTTGGAACCGTTTGGGCCTGCTTCTAACGAGAGGCCCAGTATGGTAAGATAATCCGTGTGAAGAAGCCTTTCAGAACAACAAGAAGCTATTACTCTTCGAGTGCCCTATCAGTATTGGACAGAAATCAAGTTATAGATTGATCCTACTGTTATTGATGAGGCTTGGTCCCAGGAGAAGCCGAATGCTCTGCAATGTAGTAAACATTTATTTGGTGAAAACCTGTTCTCTATCTGCCAAATGGTTTGCACATTTTCATTTAAGACATGGTAACACATTATTCATTTTTGGAGCTGGTCAGTACGACCCCTATTGCAGAGCAGACATTTTACGAAATTGTTATGTTCAAGTTATTATTATTATTTTGAGTTTTATTTAGCAGTATATTGACACGAAGATATCCGAGCGCTTTACATGTTAAGTGATAACGTTTACAGGAGGCACACAAGGAGATTCATAAGAGTCATAGTTGAGCAATACAGCATTAAGTGGCTATAAAGTCACACAAAGGTATCTGAGTTGCTCTGTAACACAGGTTAGGATAGCAGCACATAAGTGCTAACCAAATGGTCAACTCCAGAGGCATCTTGAGGCATAGGGAAGGTGGGCAATTGCCCAAGGTCCCACCTTCTAAGGGACTCCTTGATAAATGCAATGGGACAGTTGGAATTCTTGTCATAATAATGCTGCTGGTAAGCAAAAAAAACACATATTATGTTTCTAATTTTAAAGCCGAGCATGCTTAACAGAAACTTAGTGACCTATTTACCAAGGATTTACGCCAGGGAAAAGTTTCACAAAGGGTGCAAGCCAGCATTAATTCTGGCAAGGGTATTTTTCTTCTAGTTTAAAAGTTATCTTGAACTGCTAAGGTGGCCTTTTCTCCGTGCATGTAGCGCTTTGTACCACTTTGCAACAAGGGAATGTAACTCGAGTGTAACTTGGGTAGATTAGCACATGAGCCCGTTGTTTCTAATGTAAGTCTGATTTACTAAGCCAGCCATACCAGGCTTTGCGTCAAAATAGAGCCTCCTTGAAGCAGGTGCTAATATGGTGAAACCTCTTTATTTCTGTAAAATATCTACACATTGCATTTGTGCTGCACTGTACAGCACATATACAATGTGTGTAATGTTGACGAATTTCTCTAGGCATACAGTTTGTTATTGGAAGGATAAACTTCCTGTACAAATCCTATGCCAGACAACATTAACACATCTCTGCATCATGGTGCAAAGACTGTGCATGGTGCTATGCAAATGTTTTGTGTGCCAACGCAAAGGTAGTGAGCTATATGACTCTGCACTGCTTTCTCATTCTTGTAAAACGCAGTGCAGCTACTTTGGCTGTTGTGCTGCGTTGCACACAAAACAATCTGCCCCTTGGTTTGCATGCCTGGGTTGTCTAGCCCTGACCCTAACACTCTCAAGCATCTGGTGACAATTAAATTGAAAAATAATCTTTCTGTTTCATTTCTCCCTTTTTACTTCGCCTCTCTTTTTCTACCTAAACCCCCTCTCTTAACTTTTCTGTCTGTACTTCTCTATCTACTTTAAGTGTCTCGCTCTTGCTCAGCTCTCTTTACTTCACTTTTATCTTTTTACCTCACCTCTCTCTCAGTATACCCAATATACATCACTCAAAATTAATCTTTCTCTACCCCACTCTCATGACCTCGCCCTTTTCTCTATAACGTTCGGTGCCTACATCCATATCTATCAATCTCGAGTCCCTCTCTCTACTTAACTCAATTCTCTCTCTACCACACCCCTCTCTGCACTTTTTCCATCTTACCTCTGTCTCTCATCTACTTCTCACACATCCTTATCTTGCCTCTCTATCACTCTTTCCATGTTTCCTCTATCTTACTTCCCTCTACCTCTCTTTCAGCCCTTTCTCTGCCGCACCACTCCCCCTCACCGCTCTATCTTATTTCTCTCTCTAACTCATATTTACCTTACTATCTCACCTCTTGTTATCACACTGCTATATCTGACACTACCTAACCTCTCAGTTTACTTCATAATTACTTCATCACCTCCCATCTCCACCACCTTTCTCTTTACTGCCTCTGTTGCCTTTTCTTCACCTCTCAAAATATCTTTCTTCTTTCTGGCTATCTCTATTTCTCTAACTCTACCCCTTTTTTAGGTCTCGCCTGACCCACCGCATGCGCTGGTCTGCCGAGACTTTTTTAGGTCTCGCCTGACCCAGCGCATGCGCTGGACTGCCAAGACTTTTTGTGAGGGCTCAAAAAATGCTACCATGGCCAGCCTAGAACGACAGTGCATGTGCCCAGGCGCGCGCTTATGAGCAGAGGCTGGCAAACCTCGTCATGCTCATTAAGCGCCCGCGATCACTTTCACTTTCGCCCGCGATCACTTTCGCGGCGCCCCTTTGATGTTCTCGTTCAAAGAACATCAAACATCAAAGAACATGTTGTTGTGTTAATGCTTTGCTGCACCCGTTTGACTTACAATGTGCTTTCTCTTTCCACAAACTCGATGTTTGTGTTCCTTTATTTTGAGATGCTTTTAGTATTACTGTCACACGCACAACCACACATCCAACCACACACACAACCACACAACCAAACACACACAACCACACACACAACCACACAACCACACACACACACACAACCACACACACACACAACCACACACACAACCACACACACACAACCACACACCCACACAACCACACACACAACCACACCCAACCACCACACACACACACACCCACACCCACACACACAACCACACACACAACCACACACACAACCATACACGCAACCACACCCAACCGCACACACACAACCACACACAACCACACATCCACACACACAACCGCACCCACAACCGCACCCACATCCAAACACACACAACCGCACCCACAACCGCACCCACATCCAAACACACACACATACACACAACCACACACACACACACAACCACACCAAGCATTGGCATAGCCAATAGGTCTCGCCTTTGGGTCCTTATAAGTGTTCAGCTATGCAACAGTTGATGTGGTTGCACCAAGGATATTGTGCTGCATAACTAAATACTTAGAAGGTCCCAAAAGCGAGACCTATTGGCTATGTCAATGTTTGTCTCTGTCTTCAACTATGTCTCTCTCTCACTGCCTTTTTCGCTCACACAGACACACATTTCTCTGTGAACCTCCTTTTCCATTTCAATTCACTCCCATCCCCTCAACTATCTATCTCATCCTTTTTCTTTATAGATCTCTGTACCTCATCATCTCTTCCTTTTTTTTCTCTCTCACAATTCTTTACTTCACCTACCATTCTACCTCACCTCGTGTGCTCTTTCACCTGTCTCTCAACGTCTTGATTTTACTCTATGCATTTCTTTTTCTACCCGTCACCCTGCTATCTACCTTTCTCTCTTCCCCACAAGTCTCTTTATGTGATCACGTCTCATTTTACTCTCTCTACTTTGCATTTCTTTGGGTTTTTTTCTCGAGGTTTGCTGTCTTTAATCTACCTTATGCTGTCTTTGCCTATCACATTTTTTCTCATTCTCTCTGTACCCCACTCATTGGAGTACTGTACCCTTTACATCTCTGTACATTTCCTTCTCCATATCTCTGTCTCTCTCTACGGAACTCTAAAGCCATACCTATATCTCTGACTCTTTCTGTACCTACATCTTAATTGTTCTACCTCTCCTTATCTTTCCGCCCGGCTACCTCACCTTTCTCTATTGACTTTATTTCTCTCTGTATCTTACCTATCTTTCTGCAAAATCCCTTTCTCTGCCTCCCTCTACTTTACTTCACCCTGCTTTATGTTCTCTGTCAATGTTTTGTATCCTGCACTATCTCATTTTTCTTACTCCTCATGGTCACAGGTAACTGTCTAACCAGAGAAGGGCACATATAAATAGAAGAATATGGACAAGGCTAGAGAAAATAAATTAGGAGACAGCTATTGGATTATAAGCAATGTAATGGTGATAATCCACAGAGCACTGCTTTGATTTTCCCTGTTGTAACAGGAATGCCAGTAGTGAAAGGAGATATATATGTTATTACACATGCACAAGTAAAGCTATATTTTGAAGCAGTATATTCATATTTCTTACTTTAATATCATGCACTACTCCACTAAACATCGTATAAGTCACCCATGTTTTTATTTCAATGGTTATAACAAGCTAGTTAGACATTGAACTCAACGTAAAATATTCTTGTTTCGAGTAAAAAATCTAGATCCTAACTAAAAAATATATGGCTATATCTATGCCTGTTTAAGTTTTCTTTTGGTACTATTTGTCTAGCAGGCACAAGGCAACTTGAGCTTTTGGCTGTTTTTTTTTTTTTAACAACAGATTTTTATTGTCAATTGCACAATATACGCAGGGCTCTGTACCCCAGAGGCCACTGCAGCATCAAGGTACACAGTAATAGGAATGCAAAGGACATTTTTGTTTTTTAAGGAAACAAAACAAACACATTCTTTGAACTTGAATGTATTCTCAGATATCTACACCCCCTCCCCCCCCCCCAAGTTGCGCAATTCCCACTGATGACCACTCACCCGCCAATACTCAAGGACCAATGGGAGTAAAGAAAATGACGGCCTACCCGATCTGGTGGAGGACCATCCCACTCTGAGCACACACACACCCCCGGCAGCCCCCCACCCCCCAGATATCAGACCCAACCACTCTAGCCCTGCCCTCATCCCACTAGGAGATCCACCGTCGCTGTTGGAGGCTCCAGCCACAGGCCCCTATAGTCCGCCCACCGCTTCCATATTTTATGATGCTTACGCGGACAGCCCCGGGCCACAAAGATGGGCTGTTCCAGCCCCATGCAGAAATCTAGGCCATTTTTCCAAGCGGCCACCGAGGGAGCCGGCAAATCCTTCCACATCCTGGCAATGTCGCGTTTCGCCAATGTAAGGCCCAGCTGCATAAGGTGCCGTTTATAGATATTGCCCCCGATGCCATCCATTACATGCAGCAGTGCGAGCTGTGGCGTACGCGGGAGCAACCACCCCACGACCTCAGACAGACAAGAGAAGACCCCCCTCCAGAAGCAGTCCAGCGACGAACAATGCCAGACTGTATGCAGGAATGTGCCCTCCGCCCTACCACACCTGAGGCATTCCGGGGAGGCAACCAGGCCCGCCCGATACAGTCGCACCCGAGTATAGTAGACCCGGTGAAGGTACTTGAATTGGATGAGGCGGAGGCGCATCGCAATGGCCGCTCCCCGAGGGGCGGCCAGGGCCTCCCTCCAATCCTCCTCCTTCAGCGTACCCACATCCTCCTCCCACACCCTCCGTAGCTTGTCCAATGGAGGCACACTGTGGGTGACCAGGGACTGATGTATCCGCAAAATCTTTTTGGTTGCGAGATCACCCATGAAGACCTTCGCCTCCAACGGGCTAAACTCTGGAATGGAGGCGAGACCCTCCAGGCTGAGGGAGAGCGCATGACGGAGCTGGAGGTACAAGTAGAACTGTGACCGGGGGATGCCAAATTCTTCCTGCATATCCCGGAACGATTTAAGGGACCCATTCCGCATCATGTCGCTCAGGGTGGAAATGCCGATGGCATCCCATCTGCTAAAATCTTGTAGCGCCGGCAGCCGTCCATTGTGCCACAAAGGGGTTTCCCCCGTCAGTGTATTCCATCACCCCATTCTTCTTAGAGACTGCCGCCAGATCTGGAAGACCACCCTGGACACCGGCGGTAGCGCATTCCGCAGCGTCGCCGAGTAGAGGATTGTGTGAAGAGTGTAACGCCCCATTAGGTGCCTTTCCAGTGCATAAGCCGGGTCCCCTCTGTCTCCATACCACCACTCGTTGAGGACCAACAGGTGCGAGGCCTGATAGTATGAAAGCATATCTGAGGTCGCCAGCCCTCCACAGTAGGTGGAGAGAAAGCACGTGCGCAACGCCACCCGCACTGCCCCCTGCCCCCATAGAAACCGGCCCAGCACTGAATTCACCAGTCGGAACCAGCGAGGCGCGATCGGGTACGGGTGATTCTGTAATTAATAGAGCAAGCGGGGGAGCGCAACCATCTTAAAGATTGACGATCTACCATATATAGTCAGCGGCATACGGGACCAAGTCGTAATATCTGCACGGACGCGCTCCCACACCGGTGCCAAGTTCCGCTCCCACGATATCTCCAGCACCTCCGACAGGAAAACTCCCAGGTATTTAAGTCCTCCGTCCGCTACCTGTAGCGCAGATGCCCACGTGCCCACCCGAGTACCCAAGACCCACAGTGTGGACTTGCGGGGGTTCATATACAGCCCGGACGTTTCCCCGAAAATTAGCATTATCTCCAGTATGCGTGGTCCCGACCTATCCAATGCTGTTAAAAAGAATAGGACATCATCGGCATATAATGCTATCCTGTCCGATAGGCCAGGGGCCCACTCAAACCCCTTCAACTGTGCATCTATACGCACCCACGCCGCCAACGGCTCCATGGCGTGGGCGAATAAATAGGGCGACAGGGGGCACCCCTGTCTAGTACCCCGACGAATGGGGAAGCCAGCCGAGACCGCCCCCGCCACGCGGACCGAGGCTGTCAGTTCGGTATACAAGAGCATCACATACAACAGGAACTGAGGGCTGAGATTAATCCGGTGAAGGAGGGCAAACATATAAACCCAGCTTAGAGAATCAAATGCCCTGTCCATGTCCGCTAGTAAGAGCGCCGCCGGCTCCCCCATCCCTCGGACCGCCGCCAGTGCTGCATGTGCCCGCCTTATGTTCCGTCGCCCTATGAGGCATGAATCCGGCCTGGTCCGGGTGGACCAAAGTCGAGATATGAGGCAGGAGGCGATTAGCCTGGGCCTTGGCCTCGACATTGAGGAGGGAAATGGGGCGATATGAAGCATGTTGTTCCGGAGGCCGACCAGGCTTGTGGAACACCACCACCTCTGCATGTCGCCAGTCCTGTGGGAGCTGACCGGCCTCTCTGGCCTCCTCCACCGCCGCCCGATAATAAGATGCTAGTTGTAAATTGTATTGACGATGAAACTCGCTTGGGAACCCATTGGGTCCCGGTGCCTTCCCCGAATTGAGCTCCCCTAGGGCCTTACTCAGTTCCTCCTCCGAGAGGGGGAGTTCCAACTGTCTAATGCCTAAAAGTGGATACTTTGTAATCTGACTGGGTTGGTCAAGCTGTTTGATACAGGCAGTAGTTCAGTGATGAAAGGACTGAAGATAATTGAACGGTGTGATTACAAATGTTGTCCATCAGAATTTGGATAGTTGATACCAGACAGAAGTGTCAGTGGTGTCACTTCTAGTTAAACACATACGTCTTGAAGCATAATTAATGATATATTAATTTTCTTTTGACAGGAAGGATTTCTCTTAGGAGATGTGAAAGGTGAAGCCAAAAACAGTATCACCGACTCTCAGATGGACGATGTTGAAGTTGTGTACACAATTGGTAAGTGTCCATTATTATAAGCAGTTCATATTTACTAAATATTTTGTATTAAAATTGTATGTGATTCAGTACTCTAACATTCAGCTTCCTGACATTTCTCCCTATTTTGAAACTGCAGTACCATCTTAGTTATCTCAGACCCTCTGTGTGTGCAGTATGCCACACTGATCTGGGCTAGGCTTGTGTTGCACATTGTGCATCAGATAATAATTCTTTCAACATTGCGGTCGTATGATGCCTTGATTTTTCTGCATTCTCTGTTTTTTGAGGAGTTTTCTTCTTTCCTTTTTAGATCTCGCGCCTAGCGTTGCAGTGCTCAGCACTGCTCGCGCAGCGAGACTTCATGTAGGGGCTTTCAGAAATCGCTTCAGATGCTCGCACGCTGCGTGTGTGCTTTTACTTTTGCCCCAGGCTATTGGCCTTTGCATGCGTCTTTTTAACAAAGACAGCACGCAATTGGCCAAAGGCGGGCGCATTGCTCCGCCCATGGCCTATTGGTGTCGATTACCCGCAGGCCCGATGTCTGTTTGCAATTATCGTGCACAGAGGCGTGCACGATAATAGGAAACATGTCTCGGTGTGGCACGCGCACCACTCGTTTAAAAAGTTATCGCCTACTTCCTTGTTTACTCTCATTAATGCTACAGTGGCAGATGCAATCACAACACAGTGTGCTGTTTACATTAAAAAAAGGAACGTGAATGAGCAGATAACGTCTGTGCATTATTTACTGAACACTGCATCTTTCAGGAAACGTAAGGTTTTTTGGACTCTGAGGCTGCGTTAATGTGTGTACATTCTACGGGCTTACTCTAGTTGAGCTCTGCCAGAGTCACCCTTGAAGATCGGTGATGACACAGAGTGTGAATCCAGAAAAAACATGAAAGAATCTCTTGTGAAGGACTGCAACTACCAGAATGCTATGGGAACCAATAACGGACAGACTGATCCAGTCAAAAGCTGGACAAAATCGGCATTCCATAAAATCTGTTAGGCGAGATTTGTTTTTAGCTGATTATTCTAAAACCGGTCTTTCACGCAGTTTATACCCTGGTAAACGTTTCCTTCCTCCATTATGGGCACTTGTCGGCTTGTAAACACGGTATATCTTCGTACACCTCCGTCTGAACACTTTCTATTATCGGTTATGGAGGTTTCACTCTAAAGCCAGCGGCTGCCAGTTTAAGCCACAGCCATTGTGTTGAGCTCTCTAATACCCGCATGCTTGCGGTGACTCAGAAAGGAATGCGCCACCACAACACTTGGAGCGCCCGCGGTTGAGCTCTTAATTGCAGAACGTTCCCTTGTTCCTGAGCCCTGCTTGCTTTTAAGTGACAAGTTGCACTTTCTTCACGGACGGGAGTCATGTTTTTTTACCTTTAATCTGCAGCGTCAGATTCTTCACCCACAGATCTAGAGCTTAAGGCAGCTCAGCTCACGAGACCAGGGTCACACCGCGCACTTCTACATACAGAGAACAGTCATTTTATATTATTAATTAACTGCGCAACAAGGCTTAGTATGGTCAAAGTTCCACCTCACTTGCAAACAAACGGCTCCACCTTCCTCACCGGTTCTTGAGTACAGGGCTCCACCATGGGAGAATGTTGCAAGCCCAATGATGACATTCAAGTGACCCTACATGCACCCCGGTTGGGTTTTACAGTGCTTTCTGCTATTCTCCCGAAGCTCCCACTGGCCACAGACTGATACTGGCCTCACATGCGGCAAACAAGCAAATGTGGTAAACAGACAATGGTACTAATACCACACAAACCATTCTAGTAGAGGCTCCATTACAAGGGTCCCCACAGTGCTGTGTGGGAACTGCATGCCAGGCAAAACAAGCATTTGCAATGCAATAGGTCTCGCAGTTACGCACGTTTGAGCTACTGACATTGTAAATGGCTATGCCTTTTATTTTGGTATTGGTTTTTAAAACATAAATAAGAGGCATTGTCATTTACAATGCCAATAGCTTAAGCTCGCATAAATGCGAGACCTATTGCATTGTAAACTAGTTCCTGACATACACGTTGAGTTCACAGACTGCAAATGTCTTGTGTTTGTGTCTACTTTTTCGACCATGTAGGTTGCTTTATACATTTGGGCAGTGGTTAGACACAGCCGTGTTGCTCGTCAAAAAGAATCGCTCTAAAATGAGGAGCTGCCCCTCTGGATTAGTCTGATGAATGAATAGACTTAATTGTGCAAAAGAAATGGGAGCACTTATATAGAAGGCGAGATTGTGAAACTCCTTATAGCAGCTTTAGCCACTCTATTTAGTTGCCTAGGTGTGTGAAAATCAAGATCTTTAAGATACTTGACATACCTGGTAGGTAGAAAAACTGTTGTCAATCGGCTATGATGCTGAGAAAAACTGAGTGCGCCGGAAAAGCGAGCGGCATGGGGATGGGCAGGAGGGAATAGTGGAACATAGAGACAGAAAAGAAGGAGGAGAAGAAACAATCACACAGTAGGAAATGTTGTTGAAGGGGCTCTGGAGATGGAAGCTAGTTTGGGGCACTAAAAAGGGGATCTCAAGCGTGGAAGTAGGTGAGAGATGAGAAACTGGGACAAGGAATGGCATGGAGGAGATTGATGAGGAGCATTCGGGAGAAAGTGGGTGAATGGAAGGATGGTTAGGACAAGTAAAGCAGGGGGGTTGGGAATCGACGGGGAGCTCTCTCCGTGTAATTTGAGGGGGTGATAGAGATCTCCCTCCAGGAAAATGAGGTGAAAAAAGGTAGTTGAAATCCACGAGGTGTGAAAATTGTTTTACCACACTTCAGCAGATGAATGAACCCCAGAACCCGTCCATTGGTAACATATCAACACCAGCATCTGTCCTTTGCTGGGGAGAGAGAGATATCTGTGATGTTGAAAATGGTGTTTAGTACCAGAAACCAGCTATGTTCCCTCACCCGTAGAAGAGGATGGATTCTAGGTACATTGCCATTAAGGCCCTCAGCAAACAAAACAATTACGTCCAGGATGTGGCTATCATTAAGTGTGGCTCGAGACTTGTTTTAGAAATTGTCCAGGTTTAAAATCACAGTGAGGAGTCTGGTGCATACGTTAGTTTGCATCTTACAGTTGCCCTATACCGGTTGTGGAATTCCTGTTGCCCTGCACCCATGGCGTAGTTTCTGGAGTCAAAAACAACAAGTTGCCTTGGTTTTTGTATCCACTGGACATGGTGATAACGCCTGCTGTATAAACCCTTCAGCACACAATTTGCATGGTGTGGGAAAGAGGATTGTCTGCTGAGAAGACTCAATATGCTTCCAAATGTATTAGATGTTCAAAACTGTATATGTGGTTCATTATTGCAAAGCCTTTACTATCAGGATTGGGTCCTTGTAGGAAATACATTGAGCTGGGAGCTCACATTGATTAATTGACATTGATTCCAATACAAAACACTTGCACGTTTGAAAAATGTAACAAGATTTGGCTTTTTATAATGCTTCCAGAATGCTCCTTGGTGATATGCAAATACATACAGGAGAATGAAAGAATGATTGATGATTTTTATCAAAATGAAATGTACCGAAATAATTATGTTTAAAAGTAACAAAAGTATCAAGCAGGTTTTCTAAACCATCGTGCAATTTTAATGCACATAATTAAATACAATTTCTATAAATCTTCAATTAATGAAACCTGTTTGATGCATATTAGGAGTAATAAAAAATAATGGAGAATCAGTGTGAAACCATTAAGGGAAACATTATGGCAACTCGTAAAAACAATAAATTAGGACCCCGTTCTTAAAGAAAGCCACAAAGGTGCACCTGCACCTCGGTGACCTTGAACTGGGGCAGATTTATGACTTTGAGGAATTCACAAGAGGTTACAGAAGTAGGCCTGGAGACCATACTCCTAGATAATTGTTACGAATTCCATTTTCGGTGAGCAAATACACACACATGCATACTTTTTTTTCTTGTCTTGCCAGTTGACAAATATTTTCTCCCAAAGAAAAATACCTTTCTTTATACCCCCACCATAGGTTTGGGGGGGCTCATGGGGCAGGCCCTGCTGGACTGTTCCTAACTTGAAAAATGTTTCACTTCTACCATTGTCAATGTTTTCCAAGATTGTAATGGATTGGAGAAGAGTTGGTTAATACCGTTGTGCATTTAAGTTTGTGGGTTTGCTCAAACTCACAGGGCAGTCCAGCCTTTAGATTTCCTCATATGAAAATCGTAATAAGAGTAAAGGGAAACAACCTTTACAATGCAGTCATTACATCGCACTACCTTTACATAGCAGTCATTACATCGCAACATCCTTTACATCGCATTTCATTACAATGCAGCCATTACATCGCATGTCACTACATCGCATGTCATTACAACGCATGTCACTACAACGCAGGCATTACATCACAAGTCATTACAATGCATACAATTACAACGCATAGGACCCTTCCACTATCCAACACTTACCCTACTGTTGCACTCACTGGAGTTAGAATAGTCATTTTTACCCCAACACTATCCAACACTTACCCTACTGTTGCACTCAATCAATCAATCAACATTTGTAGAGCACGCTACTCACCCGTGAGTGTCTCATGGCGCTGGGGGGGGGGGGAGCTGCTCCTGTTCGAACAACCAGGTCTTGAGGAGTCTCCTGAAGGGCAGCAGGTCTTGGGTCGGTCGCAGGTGGATGGGGAGGGTGTTCCATGTTTTGGCGGCGAGGTGAGAGAAGGATCTGCCACCGGAGGTCGTTGGGTGGATGCGTGGGACGGTGGCGAGGGCAAGGTCAGCGGAGCGCAGATGGCGGTTGTGAGTGTAGAAGGTGAGTCGTTTGTTGAGGTATTCTGGTCCTGCGTCGTGGAGTGCTTTGTGAGTGTGGGTGAGGAGCTTGAAGGTGATCCTCTTGTTGATTGGGAGCCAGTGCAGGTCCCTCAGGTGGGCGGTGATGTGGCTGTGGTAGTGGATGTCGAGGATGAGGCGTGCAGAGGCGTTCTGTATACGTTGAAGTCTCTTCTGGAGTTTAGCCGTGGTTCCCGCGTAGAGGGCATTGCCGTAGTCCAGCCTGCTGGTGACGAGGGCCTGGGTGACCGGCCTTCTGGTTCCAATTGGGATCCATCTGTAGATCTTGCGAAGAATGCGGAGGGTTTTGAAGCAGGAGGAGGAGACGGTGTTGACTTGCTGGGTCATTGACAGAGATGAGTCCAGGATGAACCCCAGGTTGCGTGCGTGGTTTGTGGGTGTTGGCGCAGCTCCCAGCGAGGCTGCCCACCAGGAGTCATCCCAGGCGGAGGGGGGGAGCCATGGATGAGGACCTCCTGTCTTGTCCGAGTTCAGTTTCAGGCGACTGCTCTTCATCCATTTGGTGATGGCCTTCATTCCTTCGTGGAAGTTGGTTTTGGCGGTGGCGGGGTCTTTGGTGAGGGAGAGGATCAGCTGGGTGTTATCGGCGTATGAGATTATGTTGAGGTTGTGCGATTGGATGAATGTTGGCGAGCGGTGTCATGTAGACGTTGAAGAGGGTCGGGCTGAGGGGTCCTTTGGGTCTGCCTTGGGTTTCTTGAGTAGGGCGTTGATCTCTGCGTGTTTCCAGCTTTCCGGGAAGGTGGCGGTCTCGAATGAGCTGTTGAAGATCTTTCGGAGTTGGGGTGCGATGATGGAGCTTGCTTTGTTGAAGATGTGGTGGGGGCAGGGGTCTGACGGTGATCCGAAGTGGATGGTGTTCATGGTTTTGATGGTGTCTTCATCGTTGACGTGGTTCCAGGAGATCAGGAGGCCGGTGTTACTGGGGGGCGGTGAGTCTAAGGTGTCGGCCTCACTGGAGTTAGAATAGTAATTTTTACCCCTACACTATCCAACACTTACCCTACTGTTGCACTCACTGGAGTTAGAATAGTAATTATTACCCCTATACTATCCAACACTTACCTTAAATGCGATGTAATGGTATGCATTGTAATGGTATGCGTTGTAAAGGTATAATGCGATGTAATGGAATGCGTTGTAAAGGTAGTTTCTGAAAATGCGATATAATGGCATGCGATGTAAAAGCATGCATTGTAAAGGATGTTGCGAAGTAAAAAACTACGTTGTAAAGGCATGCATTGTAAATGTATGCGTTGTAACATCATACATTCAGAGTAAATCCTTTTATTAGTGCAAAACCAGAATTTGCACCTGTAAGCCATGTTTTTTCGTGCATAAATAGCCTTGAGAATCAGGCCCTCAATGTTTTGACTGCGATAAGACCTTAACGAGTTTGTGTCAGTCAGTCAGTCAAACCACTTTAATCGATTAATTAAAATCATAAAAGTACATCACAAAAATTCATACTAATAGTTTGATACATCGTAATAATACAATATGATAAGAAGACATCATAAAAATCATCCAGACAAGTACATGTAACACTAAAAACATATTCCAAGCCGGGCGTCATATTTTTTCCTTGACCGCACCGCGGCAACCAAGAAGTTAGCAATGTTAAAAATATTCCATGGGCAGTCTAGTAATTGCAAGTACATCAATGCAGGTATAACTTGAAAGAATCCTCTCCCTTGCAACAAGGGCAAAATGTACTTCTTTCTGCTTTCAGCATAAAATTTACAGAGTAAGATAAAGTGCGCAGTGTCTTGAATTGAGCAGCCATCACAGTTACAAAAAGCAGCATCTTCTGGTTTACTCCAGCCTTGAAAGGACCCTAAAATGAAGTGAATCAGGTTAAAACGAAATCTGGCCAACAGCCAGCGATGATAATGTTTCGTAACCAACTTCAGGTAAGGCTCAATCTGGGGAGAGGTTATTAATGAAAAATGAGCCCTTACCGACAGTTTTTTAAGTTCCTCACCCTCCCGCTCTTGGGACCTTAAATTCAGAAACTGGACTTTAACCCAGCCAATATCCCCCTTAGTAATCACTTCTGGGTTCTCGTAAATCTCCGGGCGCCCTAGCTTATAAAACATTTTCCTGATGTACAAGAGCCAAGGGATATCAGCCACTCTGTCTAGTCCAATGCAGTCTTTTAAAATCAATCTGTTAAGAGAAAGTTCTGGGTTCAACCATGTTTTCAGCCAAAATATAAGAGGGGCCAAACTTATACGATCAGACACATAATCCATCCCCAATTCTTGGTGTATTGAAAAGGTTGGGGATGATTGGGGGATGGAGATCAGTGAACGAAAAAATGTGTTTTCTACCATCTGGACTCCCTCCGCTTTTCTATACCCCCAAATTGCAGCACCATAAATCGCTAAAGCTAAACATTTCGCCCTATAGATGGCAAGAACTGCGTCACATGGTTTACCACCCAAACGTCGGGCAAAACTTAAAATTGCGGAAGAAGCTCTACCTACGCTGTTCTTTTTTGCTATAAGCTGTGGAGCCCACAAACATCTGTCATCAAATAAAACCCCCAGGTAGGTGAATACCTTTACTCTCGTGACCTCCACTCCTTTACAATAAAAGTGTTTCACTTTTTTTTTTCCGTATGCCCAGGGACATAACCTGTGATTTGGAGCTATTCACCACTAGGTCCAATGAGCTCATGAACTCCCCGAAGGAGTTCAGTAGTCTCTGTAATCCCAGAGGGGTACGAGCCAATAGGACAGCATCGTCTGCGTATAGGAGAGCAGGGAGGGTACTGTTCCCTATACGCGGAGTGTCCAAGCTGGCCTTACCTAAGGTTAAGTCTAACCTGTTGATATATAAGGTAAAAAGTAAGGGGGCCAGGATGCATCCTTGTCGGACCCCTCTGACCGATTTAAAGTGGCGTGTGCATTTACCCTCCTGGGAAACCCTAACTGCAGCGTGCAAATCTTTGTGCAATTCCGCTAAGAAGTGAACCAGACAAGGATCAACCCCCAGGTCCAACAGGATCATCCACAGCTTCGATCTGTTCACCAGATCGAAGGCCGTGGATAGATCCATAAATGCAAGATATATGGATCCTTTGGTGGCTTTCGTATACTTGTTAATTAACAAGTACAGGTTGAGGCACTGGTCCATAGTACCCCTACCTGATCTAAAACCGAATTGCACCTCAGATAAAATCCCTCTCTCTGTCACCCAGTCTGAGATTTTGTTCAGGATCACTTTGCCCCAAATTTTGACTGCAGAGTCAATTAATGAGATGGGCCGGTAACATCTCGGGTCACCCCTCTCTCCCTTTTTAAAAATCGGTATAATAATTGATTTAGACCAAGACTCTGGGAACCCATTCACAACGCTAGCATTAAAGATGTTACTCCAGAGCTCAATGTCCCCTTTATAGAGATCCAACGGGACACCATCAGGCCCTGGGGCCTTATTAGAGGCAGAGTCTTTAATGGCCTTCCCTACGTCATTCTTGTTAAATGTTAAATGGTTTAGGGGGGAGTAAGATTCAGGGACCTTAAAAATGTCAAAAATCTAATTACTTGCATAAATACCTTCAAAGTGGGTCAACCACTCCCCCTCTGGGATGTTAATGTCGAGTGGGGCGTTTTCCTTCCCTGTTAAGAGTGGGCTGTTGACTATACTCCAGAACTTTGCGCTATCCTTGAGGACCTCAACTGAGGTTAGGGCATCCCAGGCCTCCTACTTTAATTCGTTTTTTCGACCCTGGATAATAGATTTATAATCTTTCCTAAGGGTGGCTATTAGGGCCTTATCCCGGGGTATCTTTTTTAAGGCAGTTAATAAATTTTGATGAGCCCTGGAACAGCTAGTATCAAACCACTTTTTCTCCTGTAAGGGACGCGGTTTGCTAGTGATGGTTAGGTCTGAAGAAACCTGCTCACAGATAGAACCAAAGGCGGAAATTAACTCTCCGCCCGCGGTAGAAGGGTCCATACACTTCCTAAACTCGTCTCTTGATTTCACATATAAGTTCTCCATAAAATCCTCCGGAACTACCTTGGCCCACTTTAAATTCCTTCCTTAGTCACAGGAGGCCACGGAAATAGAGGGAACTGGGGCCAATGGGACCTCCTTAGGACAGAAACTCTTATCTAATACTAAGATCACAGGATTGTGATCACTAAATGGTGAACGAAAAACATAGTACCTATGAACCAACCTTAAGAGAGCAGGGGATAGGAAAATATAATCAATAATTGAATCACTGTCCCTTGCTTCAAATGTTGCTATCCGTTCCCTCTTAGTTAAAAAACATGGCTCAAAAAGATCCGCCAGTTGAAGGAGCTCTTCAAGGGCTTCACCCTTGGAAGAATGTTCTAAGTGTGGTGGGACAGAGTGGGGAGGGCCATGAGGATCAACAATCTTACAATTAAAATCACAAAGATGAATATTAAAATCACCCATAAAAATAATTTGTACAAAAGTGGTTTGACGAGCATTATACAAATCTAAAAATTTTGATAGAAAAATAAAGTGCTCATTCTCCGGTACACAATCCCCCGCATTATACAAATTTATAAACAATATTTTAGATTGAGACTCAGTAATGAATTCCACCATTTGACAGTTATGGGAGGCTGCATCTAACTGCGAAATCTTGGCCTTGAGTTTAATAGAAAAAAGAAACAACATCCCTCCCTTTGCTCTGCCTGCTGCCGATGGCAAGGCAGGCAGAAAATAAGATTTAAAACCATCAATCCACAGGTTATTTTCCCTAGCCCAGGTCTCCTGTAGAGCTATAATATCAAAACCTGCAACAAGCTTTAACCAATTTGCATCATCTTGTTTCGAGCGTAACCCAGCTACATTCCAACTCATGAGCCTTATAAAGACTCCAGGGTCCCCTAAGTTAACTAATTCATTTCCAATACTGCAAGGTTTGGGGACAGAGAGACCTAGTCAATCATTTACATCCAACTGGGATAAGGGTAAAACCTGTTGGATGTAACAGTAACATCTAAAGGCCTATCTATCCTGTTATTTCTGGGGTTAACCTTGGAAAAAACTTTAGGGGAACACCAGGGCGCAGCCTCTTCGCTAAGTGCAGCACAGGGGACAAATGCCGGTGGGGTCTCCGAACGTATTGCAGGTCGGTAACTCCCACCTGCTTTAGAAAATCTATGGGGCGATGGATAAAAAAAGCTTAGAGGGACGGCCCTAATGTTACCAACCTCCCCAGCCATATCTGAAGCATCCCATAACATACGTGTTGCTACATAGGGGTTATTAAAATTAACCACCACACAGTCCCCATTGACTTTTTTCTTGGTGCCTCCTATCCATCCAACTCGCCTAGCTGTTAGGATATAGCGTGAAATGTTAGCATCGCCCGAACAATTCTGATCACACCATTTCCTGGTGACCGACAATAGTGCTTCGGTTGATTCAATCTTACCGTGCACTAATGGCGGGACACTAACCAGAATAACCACTAACTGGTCGGCCTCTGGGGGGAGATTAATGCAAGGTTGAGTTAAGGTGTTAGATGGAATATGCCTGCTAACATCTTTAACCTGAGGCCTAAAAGGGACTGAAGAACTAGTCTGCCTAGTCGGATACGCCTCCGAGTCCATTACTTCTACTGTTGTTGTTTTGGGGCTTGGCTTGGGCGATACAGCAACGCTCGCAATCCTAGATGGACCCCCCAATGACCTACTAATTGCACCATCTGCTGAGGAATAAACCGGTCTAGAAGAGGTGCTATTTAGAGGGGGATAGCGGGCCTTGTTTATAGCTGAGAGGGTGGAATCAATCTGGGCACATTTCTCTAGTAAACTAGCAACACACAGGTTCAGAGTGTCAACAATATCTTTAGCCATACTGGTAAGGGTCTCCTCAAGCCGGCTAGAAAAAATGTTCTCCACCATATCCCGGACCGAAGAGTAGAAAGAGTCAATAGTCACTGGGCTAGTGTCCGGTAAGGTACTTATAGATATAGGGTCCCGCTTGTTTGGCTTTTTACTCATTCTCTCTGTGCCCTTAGATTGAGATTTTGATAATCTTTTTTTTGCAGGGACCTGATGAGGGGTAAGTTGAGAAATAATCGTTGGTAGAGCCGGGACCATCTCTTCACCCGCAGGACTGTGTTGGTCCGGTACCTGGGCTGGAGGACCAACAATAACAACAGGCTCAAGTGGGACAGGATGTTTCCCTGTGGGCTGCAAGGAGGCAGTTTGTTGTGCTACGATGGAATCAAGTCCAAGTTCTCGCTCAGCCAGCGCGATTTCTGAACTTAAAACCCCCACTGCTGAAGTTAAATATGATATGATAGTGGCCGACTTTCTAGGGACTTTAGCTTTGGGCCCCCCCCTGGTCCTGTGTAGTATGAAGTTTCCGCTTACCCATTCTTAGTCCTTGAACTCGACTGGAAAGAGAAGTGGCCCGGCCTGGCCCCTTCTGGCCCCTGACGGCCACAGACGGCCCGCCCTTTGCCCGGGCTTCGCCCGGCGCCGCCCGCGTGTGCCCCGCGGGGCGTGAGGCGCGAGGTAGGTTTAAAGGTCCGGTGCAGTGGGGAGGGGCCGCTGGTGTTGACGCTGCCCCTCTGCCTCCTGGTGCCTGTAGTCCTCTGTGCGCTGATGTGGTGAGTAAAACACCCCCTTGCTGGCACCTACGGCGCTGCGCGTCCCGCGAACCGGGAGGCGCGAGGTAGATTTAAAGGTCCGGTGCAGGGGGAAGGGGCCGCTGGTGTTGACGCTGCCCCTCTGCCTCCTGGTGCCTGTAGTCTTCCGTGCGCTGATGTGGTGAGTAAAACACCCCCTTGCTGGCACCTACGGCGCTGCGTGTCATTCTAATATACAAGTCAACCATTGACCTAGTGCTTGCTTCATGCTCATTGTTATAATCAACAAAGGAACTCGGATAGTAAGATGAAGTGAGATCAAGTTCTTTTCCCAAGAAATGCACAATGTGTTCGAGAGGAGAAAGTCATACTGGCAATGGTCTTGTTAATTCTCATTTAGCAACCTAGGAGCTGGACTTCAAATACAATGTAGATTTATTTTTACAGTAACGTTTTGTGAAATTGAGTAAATGCTTAGATGTTAATTTGCCAAAGCGGTGCACAAGATGCTTCCCCATAAAGTAAAGTAAGAAAGAGAGCATTGGTACAGTTACAAAAATTGTATATCCTGAGCTCTGCTATAATCAAAACTTCAGCATAAAAAAACATTGGTATACCCAGAGCCCCACTGTGATCGAAAATCTACCTTTAACACAGAGCACGTTCATAAACCGAGTTTGCGAATATTCAGATATTTGACAGAAATCGAACACTAATAGCCTCAGCGTTTCAAATGAACAGAAATGTGGCATAATCAAAGCCTTGCTAGCATTCAAATCTTGATATAACATGCGACCTGGCATATTCAGAGCTCTGAAATAAGAATTCTGACGTAATTTTTCACCTCCATGCATGGCATGATATGGGACAAGTCGATTTATGAAGTATTCTGTCCCCTGAACAGCTAAATATTGTTTTTAATTGTGTTTTCCTGCCGAAGTCTTAGATAGCATTGGAGCTTAAATTGTATTTTTTTTTAAGTAACAATTAGGTATTCAGGTTTCATTTTGTTGCTGGTTTAGCGGGCCTTAAACAAAGTACCTTTCTCAGGTATGATTTTACCAGGTGAGAATTTTATATTCTAGGCTCTAAAATGCAGGTGAGGATGTTTTCTGTTCAAAAAGACTGTAGCAGTCTTTACAAAGGATGTCATCTGCATATTTAGCACCTGCTTGTTTATTTTTCCTGATCTTATTAAGCCTTCGGGAGGTTTTTGTGTGAAGTCCAAAAACGTGTGTTGTGAGGAAATTTTAATTCATAAACTGGTAATAAAACGCCATATGGGATGGGGTTCCTATTTGTAGATGTTTAACTCCAGACCTGGCGTTGATCAATAAACATTTTTTGTGACTCGGCAGCATGGTTCTGTGCTGGTAGATACTCAGAGTGTTCAGCGCATGCCCCTTGTGAACGGCAGGAGTATTGGCAAGGGTGGCCTGGCAAGGATACTAAATTAATGTTAATAGAGTTTTTGATCATGCTGATTTTGATATGTGAATGTTACATTCAGAGTTCTAGCTGTGACATAAATAGCGGAGGGAGGGATTGTGGGTTCATTTATAATGGGAATTGGGACAGGTGACATTGAAAGATGTGAAGGGGGGCCTGAGCTATGAATATCCAGCAATTGAGCTACGAGTAGTGCTTAGAGAATTTTGAAACGTACAGTGGACTTTTGTGATTTTGTGTTTTTCCACAAAGCCATTCTGCTCAGTAATAATTGTGCGGTAGTAGTACATGTACTACTTTATGACAAAATGTTTGAGCCATATTAATGTATCTAGCTGCCGTATTAAGAGGTTTAATGAGAGGAAGGTTTTTCTGGTAAAGCAATGTATGAAAAAGGTGTGGGGGTGGGTTTAACTGTAATCCTTGGAACCTGGTTAGCACTAATGCATGAGAAATTACGGGTTTCTATGGATTCATTTGGTGAATGTTCTGGATTACTTGAAAGTAGTAGCAGGCACTAGAAGTATGGAATTTCTATTGCCCCACGCCAAGTGCATATTGTTTGTGGTCATGCACAACACGTTTGTATGTTTATATTTTCTACTGGACAAGTAGGCCCAACCACATGCAGCACACGCTTTTTGGCTGCCTAATTACGGTATCATAGTATGAATATGTGAAAGAGGATTGTCTACAACTATGACTCATTTTAAATCCACAAAGCCTTCACTATTGGCACAAATGCTGTAAGGAAATGCCGTAAGCTCAACTAACATTACCTGCAGTGGTTCCAGTATACATATGTGTGCACATTTTCACAATGTAAAAATTTGAAGCTGTTAATAATAATCCCTGATTATATGCAATTATGTGTATGAGGATGAAAACAAAACAAACTCGAATCTTGGAGGGAAAAAAAACTTTCCTAAAATATTGTGCTGCCTTAAACAGTTTCTTTGAAGTATCATTTATCATCACGTTTGTGATGCATGTCAATGTTTAAAACGAAAATTAGTAATGGAAAAACAGTGTAAAGTAATGTGGGCAACATGAAAATTATTTAGGGGCCAGATTCTTAAAGAAAGTCACAAACGTGCACCCGGAGGTACACATCCTTGCATTGGTGGAGATTTAAGACTATTAGAAATTCACAAAAGTTTATAGAAGTAGGTCTGGAAACCGTACCTCTAGAAAACCATTTAGTGAATTCCATTCTTTCATGAACAAATATACAGATGTTTATTTGTTAATGTGAAAATATGTTGAGACATTACAAATTCACTTTCATTACATCCTCTTTTTCCCACCCTGGAAAAAGTTTTGTTCATGCCCTTAGGATTAATTTCCAACATTTTTCAGTGCTTTAAGTGGGATGAAAACGGTTCAGGGCTCTCTAAAAGGGGCGTAGCTAATATAGTATGGCTAGGAATCCTCTGCAAGAAGTGTGGCCCATGTTATTAATGGATAAAACTTTTAAAGTAAAATCCTGTGCTTTACACAGCTTGGCACCTGGATAGTATTTGGGTTTCTCCTTGTTAGTTTTCTGTTATTGCATCCAAACATGACACAGCACAACCAATACAAGTACATAAAACAAGCCAGAACTATTGACTTTGCTAATATTTATTAGTTGTATCAGATACATGAATAACCATGATTTTGTTGCAACTAGTTAGAGGTGAAAATGTTTAGCTTCTAAAAACATGAGACTGAATTAAACTTTACCAAGGTCTCTGGAAAGGTAGTGATGTCTCAAACACTTGCGTTCACCCCTTCGCAACACTTTCTTCTGCTCTCTTTTAGTTAGCTCTTTCTGCCACGTGTGCCCTTTTTAGGTCGAGCCTAGCGTAGGGCGCATGCACTGAGACCTCTTGGAATCCCTCCGGACTTTTCACACGCTTGTGCATGTGTTTTTTTTCTGCATTATTTCAATAGGTCTTTGCGTGTGTCTTTCTAAAAAGACAGCACGCAATTGGGCAAAGGCGGCTGCATGTCCCACCTTTCCCAGTGAATGTATCCGCCCACGGCCTACGGCTTGCGGTTATGAGCAGGAGCGCAATCTGTTCGGGGTCATGTCGCCATCTGTTTTTAATTAGCGCGTTCGCCACGCTGCCGTGCTCACTTGCCCCCGCTTCTCTCTCGCGCCATTCTTTTTAACCAACCCTTGTGTCACATGCACACGCACAGCCCTGCTAATGCTGTGTTTGCAGTGAGAAACTTGTGCATTCGCTGTCATGCTAGGCCCATTGCTGTTGACTTGTAGAAGGAGGAAGGCAGCAGAATCATGTTTTGACAGTGGCGGCTGAGGCAGAGGTAGCGAGGCCTCTGCTTACACACACGGCTCCTGATTTTCTCTACTGTGCTCGCTTTCTGATTTGGTACTGGCATTATATAATGCAATCTTAACTTTAAGGCAAACACCTTATTAATCTTATGTTTGACCTCACAACCGCAGGTTTGAACCCCAGCGCGTCTGCTCAGCCTTTCATCCTACTAGAGGCCGACGGACAAATTAACATTAATTTGGTTGGCAATAAACATCTGTTACTCTGCACCAAGATGCAGCATACTCCAGCCCCGTCTTCACTTGCACACTGGGATAACTCACTTTCGTCTCCTTTCAATTTGGCTCCTGATTTTCTATACTGTGCTCGCTTTCTGATTTGGTGCTGGCATTATATAATAGGAGCCAGTAGCGGCGGCGTGCAGGCTGCCATCTGTTTTGGGTCAGGTTTCATTTCCAGACCTTGCCGCTTTCATTAGAAGGTGTGTCCCCTCCACCCCACCTCCACAAGAGTGCGCTTTAATTTTCTCTGAAACACAAAGGAACAGAAACAAAATCAATTACGGTGACATATTACTTTTCAGCGGAATCGTCAGCACCGTCGAATGAGCAGGCCTTGGCCAACAAGCCTACCCTGGAAGGCAACAAGCAGCTGCTACAGTAGTTAAAGCTCCTTAAAGACCACTCATGTCTTGAGGAGAAAGGGAACGACACTCGTGGGGTTTCAGTAAATAGCTACATTGTGATGCTTAACCATTTGTTGACCGGATGATCATGCTTTTGGTTAAACAAAACAGAAGAACGTTAGCAATCAGCATTTGACCCTAACTGTTGTGGAGAAAAACCAAACATCTACAGCAGGTAGGCACAGCGTAACTCTCGGGAGTGCATCTTTTCGCTCCCCTAACTCAGAAATCTGCAAGCACTTATCCTTTCATTCCTTTTTTTTTTTGCATTATGTAGCGCAAATGAAGGTATCAAAGCACTTTACATAAGTACTAGTTCCATTACAGAAATCTGCCCAGTGGGTGATAATGTGCTGCATGACTATTCACTTATAAGGTCCCAAAGGTGAGACCTATTGGCTATGCCAATGCTTGTTCTTCCTGCATCTTTTTGAGATCCCCAGTCTGCATATCTTGGACTTTCCCACAATTCCACTTACCATATAATCAACCATTGTTCTGTAAAAAGTCCCAAGGACCGGGTGTGCCCATAGTCTGCATACCTTTATGATCCACTGACCTTCACTGTCAGTCCTTGCACCTCAACTGCAAAGTTCCCCATTGTGTACCTTCATAAACACCTTCATAAACATCCACCCACAACCTGAACCTACTCAGACACCTGGAGGCGACTCAGTTCAAAGCATGCACTATCCAAGAGTCCTATGTTGCATGAAAAAAAACTACGGGATCAAAGCATCTTGAAAAAAGACAGTAGTCTTGGGGAATACAAGATGAAGACAAATCTGTGAAATGTAAACGGGGATTCCATCAGCTACATCCGCACTCAAAGTCCAGCGAACTCGGAGACTGTTGGTTATATTGTTGCCTCTGGAAGACCAGAAGGGACCAGGAGGAGTCAGTCTCTTATCTAACTGAAACTGGATCTGAGATTGATGCTGCACCTGCACTACTCCTTTTCAGTTGGAAACGAGCTGATGGAAAAATATCTCAATTCCACTTTTATGTCACTTTGCTTGCGAGCACATAAGCCATGGTCTGTAAATGATGTGTTTTACGCTAGGATGAGGATCCAGAACCACCTCTGGAGATTTACTGGGAGAGATTCTACTTTTATCACCTGGCACAAGAAAACTGTTATCTGTTGAGTTCTAAAGCAGATTTTTGGGGTGCCCGCATTTTATACACAGATAGTTCAAAAACCCAGTGGAATTCACTATAAATAAACGAGGAAAACAGCAACCCATAAATATGACCTTCAACAGGAAACCATAAATGACCTTTCATCTCCGATCTACTTCCTTTGTCCTTTTCTGTGTTTTTTCTCCGACTCGGACTGTTATTTACTCTAGTATTTTACCAACAACCTGAGTTTGTCCTGCTCACTTAGGACCTAATCACAAAGAAAGCAAAAGTCGGAAATGTGTTTTATAGAATTTACTCATATGTTTGTGGCTAAAAAAGTGATTCAGAAGAAATCAAAAAGAAGAGCAGGAAATCTGTGCCAGTAGTAGACTGGCGCACTCAGCGGTGTAAATTGTGCACATTTGGAAATATGTGTTTTTGGATGCTGTTTATGTCTGAAACATTCTGGCAACAAGAAAGAACATAACAATGCTAGAAATCTTGAGCCCTAATAACATAGTGTATTTTCCTTTCAGATATACAGAAGCATCTCCCATGCCATCTGCTCTTAAGGTCAGTAAATCTATCTTAAAATACTGAAGCTAAAGAAAGATTTTTTGTTTGGAAATCAGTCACTTTTTAAAATCCTATTTTTAAATTATTTTAAATCGCACATTTCTTAATTTCTTTGTATGTCTTCATTTGAAATTATTCAGTCTAACATGACAGTTATACACTACACCAAGAGAACGAATGGCCCACATACATGAAGGAAGCATCATTCCTTAACATTACAGAATACTGCATACAGTTCAAGCATTAGTCCATACAAACCTCCCAGCTCCATATGTTCATTCCTGTGATTACACATCTATGCCTTAGAGGTTGAGTCCAATTTTTAGATCTTTATATCAAGGCCCTCTTCCTCCTTTCGTCCTATATTGACTCATTCATTATCTAGTTCAGAATTATCCAAGACCTAGTTGATCATAGCGGCACATTTACTAAGGTTCCCTTCCTCCCTTTCATCCATCCTAATCCCTTTTAATCAAAGTTCTTCTCCCAGAGTCCACTCCATCGTATCTTTAATCGATTTCAACACATTGGGTCCCCTATTTGATAACCAGTGTATTGCTATATGGCATTTCGCAAGCAGTAGGCCTAGTGTTTCAATTTTTTTGTTGCATTCTCTCCTGTTGTGTTATAAAGTGCACAACATGCAGCAATGTATTGAAGTTTGGAGGTTGACAGTTGTCACTTGTATACGTCGTGTCACCACCTCTTCCCTGTACCCCGCTAGTGTTCTGCATGTCCAAGTCATATGAAGGAATGAGGCCTTTTGTTCAGCACGTTTTGGACAGGTTGAGGGTCAAATGGAGTATATTCTACGTACTTAAGCGGGTGCCAGATATGTACTATGAAGCAAGTAACACATTTCTAAACGGATGCTAGTTAAAAGAAGACTGAAGGTTTTGTGAAGGTTTTTAGAGTTCAATTTTCTTGCAAGTGCCAGAATTTAGATAATAGTAAAATTTAGACATAGGTATGCATAATGGTGGCCATACTGATGCAATAAAGAAGAGCAAATTTACATTTTCAAACATAAACATGTCAGTTGGAACAATATCTGGTCCCGCTGTCCCTAATCTATGTAGGGAAATCCTATTCCATGCTTTAATTACAAATATAATCTGAATTGGTTTTAAAGAAATGTGGAATCTACAAAGACTGCTCAAGCAGGAAGGCTATTCTGTGGTGTGATGTTCTTCTCGGTATCAAATAATTTAACGTGGAAGTAACTGACAGAAATACCATTAATAGGTGGTCATGCATTCCTTATTTTCTCCTGGTAAAAAACAAGCCCCCTGCCAAATTGTAATACAACCCATTTATGTGTGCTAACAGAAAAATCACATCTGATCTGTTCATTTTCTGTTATTGAAACAACGGTGTGCTTCTTCTCCTCCTGCATCTATCTCATCTCGTGTGTTAGACCACCCGTGCACCATTTTCAATTCTGTTTTGTATTTTTGATGCATGCTGTCTGATATTAAACAGTCTTCGAAATGTGACATGGTGTAGTCTTGTACAGTATATACATTATTACTGTACACCTACATTGTATGCCATTTTTAAACAAGATACTACACACCCTGTTTTACATGCAACAACAGACGAGTCTACTCCTGTTTCATTGCATGACTCCTGGTGTTAAGTAGCAGACCATTCAGTTAATTGTTCACAAATACATGTTTCGTGGCTGAATGCCACATTATAGGATCCCTACATTAAACTTGCATCTGTCCATCGGCTTACCAGATTTTCCAAGGCTGTCCAGATCACTTTGTAAAATGGATCTTCCCAGTCTGGTCTGTACTAACCCATGATTTAATACTGTCAACCAGTTACATCCCTTTTGAATTCCAGAGGCAGACACAGGCATGGTGCTTAAAGAGAAGTGAAGTGAGGGCACCCTCTATCTTTCTCCTTGTCAGCCTATTGTTATAACTTTGTATGAGGTCAACCTGGTTTTGGTAGAGGGTTATCCTTAATCCTTGAAAAGAGTCCATAGGGTCAGATGTATAGTTAATGGGTCCAAAGTTTTCTAGTAGAGGTCACCAATGGTTCCAGGAAAACAAAAACTACACCAGAACAAGTGGAATTTCCTGCAGGGGGTGTTTACACACTAAGTTAACTCTGTGAGGGTGGTTTTCTTCAATGCTAGTGTCAGGAAAACCTTTGGTCGACATCCATTCTAAGTCCATATTTTCATCATTTTAGGGAGATGGTAAGGGGCATAGAAGAAATGTTAGAGATTATAGAAGTTCTCAAGTAACAAGTGGGTTGCTATGAAACCTTTTGAGGTCATATTGCATTTGAAGAGCATAAAAAAGTAGCCATCCTTCAAGAAATGAAAGAAGGGGTGAAAGCAAAAGACTATGCAGGGGTTAATGCAGATCAACGAGACCAGCAGCCCAAAAATAGAACCATGGTTAACACTGGGAGGAGAGGTTAAGAAGAAACAGAGTATGAATAAAGTTCAGGAACAATCAACTGCAAACCCAAAGATAAGTTCCAAATATCAAAAAGAACAGTGTGATCTTTTCAGACCAAGGCTGAAGAGAAGGTAGAGCATGAAAAGGGCAGGTTACATAGCTGTTAGAATTCAGAAAGGAGAGCTATTGCTCTGTGGTTGGCATGAGTGGAAGACATACTGGAATTGCCACAGCAGGGAAACAGTCATCACATCGCATGCAAAACAACTCATGCGATTGCAACACGGGCGTTATAATGACTGCGTTGTTACATCGCAGTGCCATTACAACGACTTGCTCTAGGGGGGCGCTCTAAACTAAGGAATAGTTTAATTTACTATTACAACACCTTCCCTACTGTTCACCCTAGTAAATTATGCTCATGGGAACAGAGGTGGTAAGAGTCAGACAAAACCTGTCAGAATCAGTTTTCTGTTGACGAGTTAACTGAGCCCCTCCCTGATCCCCCAAATCAGTACTCACATTCACACATATTGGTGTTTTGTATTATATATGTATATTTGATTACATACATATATGCTATTTGTCTACAAAATATGTGAATAAGAATGATTTTTAATATGACAAACCGCTCCGGAAGTTATGTGCGCATGAGAGCTAAAGTGGTTAGATGCAGCCTGATCGAACTTCTTCACATATTCCTAATCAGCTGCTTTAATTCACAAAGTAATACTGGTTTTTTTAGTTTGACTCATGTAAAGAACCTTCACATACCTTGTTAAGGTATCCGCTCTAAAGATCTTATTTCAGCATTCCCAAAGGAAGTGGTCTCTTTGTCTCAGCACACCCTAGTCTTTGGTATCTTACAGACCTTTACCTTTCTCCTATATGGTACTTTGTAGAGCGAGGGGCTATCAACCTGAGCTAGGGTGCGCTTTTGCTACACAAGACGGTAAGCAATGCTTCTGTTCTCCTATATGGTACTTTGTAGAGCGAGGGGGTATCAATCTGAGATAGGGTGCGCTTTTGCTTCACAAGACGGTAAGTAATGCTTCTGTTCAGATTATAGGAGGTGCACAGATGTCTACTGAGACGATATAGCCTCTACTTCCATCCAGAGGGAACTTGCAAGGTCATTTCTTGTCATATTCAAATTTCAGCCGCTGTGAAAAAACTTCAGAGAACAGAATTTTTTTTTCTCCAACTTGAGCTTCAGAAAACATGTCAGTTAAACACAGATTTTATTAATTTACACAAATTGAACGGCCCTTGTTACAAAACAAGCAGGCCTATTTTCTAGGCCTTATGCTTCCCTCACGCACACCAGTTACATTAAATGCACGAACAGGGACCCGTTGACATATAGCTATATTTGGGTCATAGGCAACACTATAAATAAGCATAAGGACCTTAAAATGGAAGTCATTGGTTTCTAAAAATTGCTTATTGAGAGATACTGAACTGTACAGGAATGGGTTTTGAATTGAGCAGAGTGTTTTTTTCTGTGTGTTTTTTTAAAAGTATCTTTATTGGCATTTTGCAGTTTTTATAATATTGTTCGCATACGGAAACAAACAATCTTGAGTTTGGACAATTCAGTGGCAGCAACAATACAGCACTGAAATGTATCTTTCAGCGTCCATAATAGTGGTCAACACAACAGAGATTCTTTTCGACAGTATACAGTGCGTTGGACCTGTCAGGGATGTTGCATAGCCATTACACCAGCAGAAATCTGTCACCTCCAGATTTAGACCAGAGTCCTCAGTACATGCTTCACAATAGTTTGTGCACAATAATATACAGTATGAGAGTGCCCACCAACAGATCAAGATACTAACATAATATCGTTGATTTACAAAAAGCTACTTCCAGTGTCCTATGACATTTTCAACAAAATGTACCAACTAGAGACCCTTTAACCCAATTTAAACATAAGAAAAAGGAAAGGAAGAAGCAAAAAAAAAGAAGGACCTTGTGCATAGGGGGTAAATATACTGTAAACATCCATACAAGCGTGGGATGTGGGCACTATATAATGAAGTAACACAGGAGAAGGCAAGCAATACAACACGGAGCGGGGGTCCACAGCTGCAGAGAAAGCAGTCTTGTTTCAGCCATTAGCGGCCAGCAAGCAATCCCCCATACGCTATTCTGGACAACAGGGAGTACCAGTTCCCCAAATTCACCCAAGATGCAGTAGGTAGTGCAGTCTAAGTCCCCTCTGGTTGTTGCTCCGGGACTGGATCTGAGTCTGAACCTCTGTCACCTGTCCCCTGCCCCTCAGGATTCTCCCAGGTCGCCAGCACTTCTCTCCACTGTCCTGCCATGGGGAGCTTCCTTATACCTTTAGATTCCTCCCAGCTGAGTGCTCTACTCTCCGCCCCAGCCCACATAATGACATCTCTATGCCATGTCTCAAGTTGTGGTCCCCTATTAGACTTCCATTCCATGACAATGCGGCGTTTTGCCAGTCCCAACGCCAGGTCTATAAGCCTATTCCCTACTTTGCGCTTCGGTGGCCTGGGAAAAAGACCCAGAATGCACGTCTGTAGTGTGAGAGGTAATTCTCTGCCCAGTACTGCTGCTAGCTTACCAAGCACCGCCTCCCAGAAAGGCCTCAGAGCTCCACAGTCCTAAACCTTATGGCTGAAGTATGCGTCTGGGTGGGAGCATCGGGGACAGGAACAAACCTCCCCGCCATATGTCACATTGAGACGGTGCGGAGTCATGTTAGCCATATGTGTGTAGTTAAACTGTATATATTTAAGCCGCGAATTGTGGGAAATTTTCTTGGGGTAGTGCAAAACCCTCTGCCACTCCGCATCCATCAAAACCCTGCCCCCAATCTCATCCCACTTGGCACGTAGCCGAACCAAGGGACGCACCAAAGCCTCCTGAAGGGCCAAATAAAACCACTTCATTAAATGCCCCACTGTCCCAAGCGTGAACAAGGCATGAAGAACCGGGTGTGTCTCTGGTTAGTTTCTACCAGTACCCCATAACTGCGCAAAAGTACGAGTCAGGGCCTCATAATGCAGGAATTGGCCCGGTGGCAGACGGCAATCCTCCATAAGATTGTCAAACAGGATTAGGGACTTGTTTCAGAAACAGTCCCCAACAGTATCCAGGCCTGCATCCGACCAAGAGGCCAGCTGCTCAGTTGTAAAAACAGACTGGGGTTGCCATGTGGAAGACCCACAAGAGGTAGCAGTGGGGTATAACTAGCGGCCTTTCGTCTCTTACCCTGGCATCTCCGCCAGGCTTTAAAGGCTGTCCGCTGCAGCAAAGAACAGAACGGGGTGGGCGTCTGCGGCTTCAGCAATTTTGACACTACGAGACTAGGGCGGAGATCTGGGAGGGACAAGAATGTACCGTCTTCGTTCACCTCCTCTATCCATTGCACCAACCACTACAGTTGACCAGCTAACATAATATTCAAAATTCGGCACTCCTAACCCACCCTCAGCAACGGGACGTTGTAAGGGATACCCTGGGGCGTCCATCACCCCACACCAGGTCCCATAACCAAGCATTAAGGGGGCGAAACCAACCACTAGGCATAAGGACTGGGAAGTTGACAAAGAAATACAACAAGATTGGGAGCATAACCATTATTGTTAACGAGACCCGGGACATTACCGGTAATTGCAATGTGTGCCAGAATCAAACACATGCATGTAACGAACGCAGCGCTCTACCGAGGTTCCCTTCTTTCAAATCATCAAGCGAATGAAAAATATGAATACCCAGGTACTGGAATGTATTCTGGGCCCATACAACATCAGCCATCAAGGTGTCCGGTCTAGGGAAGGGGCCTGCCACCGGAAACAGATACGTCTTTGCTCTATTAACCGACAGACCCGATAGACCTGCGAAGTCGTCCAATCTTTGCAAGGCCGTCGGTGTGCCCACTATGGCGTCCGACAGGAACAACAAAAGGTCATCCGCAGAGCCCAGTCCAATCCCATCGCCACCCTGGCGGAGTGGCTCAGCAAGGGGTTCAATCGCCAAGGCGAAGAGGAGGGGGGACTGAGGGCATCCCTGCTGAGTCCCCCAATACATCTGGTACTCCCTGGCTATTAGTCTACCCGTTTGGACCCTGGCAGTGGGCGGCACCCAACGAACCCATTCGTCTCCCAACCCCATATGCCTCGTGACCTCGACAAGGTATCCCCACCCCACCGTATCGAAAGCCTTCTCCAGGTCGACGGAAAGCACCACGGTCTGGAGACGAAGCGGCGTGGTAAAGAGTGGAGTAAAGCCTACGAAGATTGTATGAGGTGTTACGGGCGGGGATAAACCCATTCTGATCTGGGTGTATTAATGCCTGCATGTGCGGGACCAGTCTACCAGCCAGCACCTTGGTCAGAATCTTAAAATCCAAATTAAGCTAGAAGAGGGGCCTATAGTCCTTAACCCCCACATTTGGTGACTTGGTTTTCGGGAGGGGGATTACTAAAGCGTTCCGAGTGGTGTCGGATAATTCCCCAGCCTCATAACTGAACCAGATGTGGTGCAAGTAGAACTGAGAAAGGCTGGTAAAACTCAGCTGGGAGACCATCCGGTCCCGGCTTCTTGCCAGGTGCTAACGCATGGATGGCGGCCTTAATTTCTTGGAGGGTGATAGGGTCCCCCAATTCCTCTCGATCCTCGTCCTCCAACACCCGGAGTGGCAGAGGTTCCAAAAACTCCCTCATCACTGTACAAAGAGCCACAGTCAGGGCTGCATATAGGCGTTCATAAAATGTTAAAAAGGAATCATTAATCGCCTCAGGGCTATACAGTACCTCACCAGTATCCAATCCAATTTGAATGATGGGGGAGCCACCCAGTTCAGGCCTAATTATCCTAGCTAAAAGACGGCCTGCCTTCCCTTCCTCTCTCTGTACTTTATCGAGATACTCGTTATAGGTACAAAAACACAAAATCCCAAGGGCCTCATTATACTTTACTCGCGCCTCCTGTAACGCCAAGCGAGCCGCGACTCCCATACCCTGGATGCTTTCTAAACTGTGGATGTTCCCTTCTAGATCAAGTAGTTCCCGATGGAGTTCCCTGTAATTCCAGTCGCCTGTCCCAGGCAGTGGCCCAGCACCACCGCCTTGAACGCCTCCCATTCCACCTGAACAGAGGATGCAGTATTGGTATTAGTAATATGTTTCGAAAAAAGTGCATATAATGAGGTACAAAACGGTTCGTCATCCAGCATTGCCGGATTAAGCCTCCAGGTGAGGGACTGGGGGGCACCGTCCCAAGGGCTGATGAGTCATTATTAACGGGCTATGGTCCGATAATGTACGGCCCAGGTACTCCGTATGCGCAATGGTGCTATTTAAGGCAGGGGAACACAGAAACATATCAGGACGCAGATGCAATTGGTGTACCAAGGAGAAAAAGGAAAATTTCCTGTGGGTATCATGTTGCAGTCTCCATGTGTCTTCAAGTCCCCAATGTACGATCCAAGCACGGAACCCCAAAGCAGTTCGACGCACTGGGGACCCCATTAGGGGAGGATGCGACCGATTCTTTGCCACATCCACAACACAATTAAAGTCTCCCCCAAGGACCAGATCGCCCCGCAGACCACCCGCCAGTACAGCAGAAAATGAATCCAGAAAGCTAACCTGGTCCTGGTTAGCAGCATAAACATTGCCACGGGTAACCTCGCGCCCTGCCAGTCTCCCAGCAACTAGAGCATATTGGCTCTCCCCGTCTAGCCACGTTCTCTCAACTGCAAAAGGAACCCCTGGCTTCCCCCAAATCAACACCCCTTGGCAAAAGCCGAATTGTTGGTCCCAAAGACCTGGCCCCTCCAACGACGTTTCAGTTTCCCAGCTTCCTCACTATTTAAGTGGGTTTCCTGTAAGTACGCTATATGGATGTCTCTGTGCCGCAAGTATGAATAAATACTGTGCTGCTTTGCCATGGACCCCATCCCTCTAACGTTCCACGTTAGAAACCGTATGACACTCTGAGCTCCTGCCATTCCTGTCGGGTCATACCATGTAACATTCCTGAGAACAGGCCCACCCCCACACCCTCACCTTGCACATAACGTCCCATCCCACTGCACACATACCAGGTCATAAAAACAACAACCAAAAGACCCATATGGTGGTCAACTCCCCGACCCCAGAGCAGTCCAACAACGGTCGGCCGCCCAAACATCCCGTGAAACAGTGTGTACCAAGTGAGGCCTTAGCCCAGTTTGGCGCTCAATGGGGGTTGGCTAGACAAAAAAGGGTAAAAGTAAGAGAAGGGGAGCACTCGCACCAAGGAGAGCGCACCAGCCCCTCATATGAAAGGGCTGCTCTGGGTCAAAAATGAGCGTCTGTCAGACGGCGACCCTCTAAGTAACACAGCCGCCCTAGCTTACCAGTCACCTCAAATAATATCATCTCCAGTGTTAGGCGTCACCACAGGCATCTTCACGCTGCCACTGTGGGAGGTGTCTGTGTCGACGCCATCTGTCTCTCTGGTAGACTGGCCACTGCTTCCGAGGCTGAATTCTGACTCCCCGTTAGTTCCGCCACTGCCTGCAGCGCCTCGGCCCTCTCCTTTTCGGTTTGTGATGGGGACGGTTTCTTGGAGGACCCCCTACGAGGCCGCCTTCTCGGGCGCTTTCCAAGTTCCACAGGTCTCCGCCCGGCCCCTCCAGAGCCCCCAGCCCCAGGATTCTCGTCTTTGTAGGTCTCCAACCAATCCCACGCGTCTCTAGGGCAATCAAAATAATGAGTGGTTCCCTCCAACGGGATACGGAGCCGGGCCGGAAACATCAGAGAGTATTGCAGGCCTTCATCTCTCAACGCTCTCTTGACTTCTGAGTAGGATGCCCGTTTCCTCTGTATTTCCAGCGTGTAGTCAGGGAAGAGAGAGACCGTACTATTGCCCACAGTAAAGGGGCCAACAGCTCTCGCCTTTTGCAGAAGAAGATCTCTGTCGCGGCAGTGGAGCAGACGGGCCACCGCGGAACGCGGGGGACTCCCAGGGGCCAATGGCCTGGCCGGCACTCTATGGGCTCTCTCTAGCGTGTAGAAAGAGGAGAGGCCCTCCGGCGCTACTACAGTCCTAAGCCAGTTCTCCAGGAAGGACACTATGTCGCCACCCTCGGACCCTTCTGGAAGGCCCAGGACATGAATGTTGTTCCTTCTGTTGCGTCCTTCGGCATCCTCTGTTCTGCGTTCCAACTGGTTCACTCTGTCCGTGAGAGCCCCCATTTGCTGCTCCATCACCTTGTGGGCCGGTGTAAGCTCCGCTACATTGGAATCGGTCTCTTTGACCCTCTCTGCCAACTTTTTATGTTCTTCCCGCAGAAGGCCAAGTCCCACCGCCACAGTACTGATATCCTGGTGGAGAGTCGCTTTCTTATCCGCTATGGCCTCTAAGATTTTATTTAGTTGCTGCTGGTCTGAGTCATCTGGGCCAGATTGTAACCGCTCCTGTGCACCGTCCTCCAGCTCCGGAGGGGCACCAGTCTGGCGACCTCTAAGCTTGCCCATGCAGGATCAGGGATACCCATCATCAACAGTCATGGAGATCCGGGATAGCTAAGGCTACCCTCTGCAATGGAGCTTGCACCTCAGTCCACCTGGTCGGCACCCTCTGTTCCCACACTCCCAGGAGCCGCCAGCGAGGCCTCGTTGCACGTGTATATAAACCCCAGGCTTCCATGCTATCGAGGGGTCGTGTCATGCCCACTCCAGCGCCTATCAGCAGACCACAGAATCACCTCACGCACCTCAGGGAGTGACTATGTACCTCCTATACAAGCCGTTTCAGCAATGCGGGTCTTGGGAAGCTCGATGGCGCACCCTGCGCATTGCTGTCGATGTCGTCGCCCGGGGGCCCAGGTTCGCGTGCCTCAGGCCCAGCCAGGGAGCTCCCAGCACGGGCGACAGCCCAGTCACACCTCCATAACCCGGCTGTGTTGTCTGGCTCACCTCACGGGCACGCACCAGCGTACGGTCCAAGGCTGTGCAACAGTGTCTCCAGGCCGATCCAGTGCCGCCCGCCTCACCAGTCTCGTTAAGAGGCACTATGGCGCAGCTCCAGACGGACTCGCCCTGTTCTCTTGCACTCTCGCCACTATATCTGCCAGCTGCTACAATCCACGGTTGGGGGGCCTCCCCTATAGCTGGTGCCACTTCAAGGCTCGACTCCCCAAGGGGCCCCTCCCAATGTTTACGCCGCTAGGCCTTACGCAATTTTCAGGCGTCAATGAGCCGATCCCAGACAGGGCCGCAGGCTCACGTGTATCTCTCCCGGGCTCTCAGCCGTTACCACGTACTCGAGAGGCAGTCTAGCTCTGACAATGGCACTCCCGCACCCAAGCACCGTCAGACGATGTCCAGGCCATTGTGTTCTGCCGGCCTGCACTTCAATGAGGGCCTGCCTATGCCGCACCAGCAAAGCTCGGGACTCGCCCCCGATCACAGCTTCCGTACCGTGCACGGGGACCTCCACCTCACCTCCCGCCACTGTTCTTCAAAATGTCCTGCGATGTGTGGAGGCAGTGAAGGTCGCCCCTTTATCTCTGTGTTCCTCGTGGCTGCCACTGAACTGGCCTCTGCCTCGCTCCCCACGCAGCAGTGCACTGTGTCCGACTGCAGCCGCCAACAGACACCAATCGTCTCCTGGGCACACCCCTCGGTTCACGGACCCCTGGGGGGTAGGTGAGATGTTTCCAGCACACCCCGGCTGCCTGTTTCAGAAGGATTAAGTGCGGGCTGGTGCAGAGCCTTCAGCTCACACGTCCGCCATGATCCGCAGCTAAGCCCCCCTCTTGAAGTGAGCAGAGTTATCAGTGGTGCTGGTGTGAGCAACAAGGTTAAATCGAGGGCTGCCTCATTCATACAAGTTTAACCACACCACTCAGGGGCTTGGCTTTTGGAGTAATAGAGCGAGTTTGCACCTCTTAAGTTCAAGAGAAGCCCTCACCTGCTTCTAGGTGAATTCCTGCTCCAAACTCTTGTGCAGAACATATCACTACTGTATTTAAAACACACAAAAGGTGATGGGAGGATGCTTGCAATAGGTCTAACCACTGGCAATCACCTACACTCAGGATAGCATACTAATCCATCATTCTTTTGCCCACCATGCCACCTCCGAGTAGACTGCCTCTTGAGTAGAAAATTCATATAAGCAGCAGCAAAATCAAACCGAGTAGCTGTGCCTTCTGGTGCACCCTGTGGGCTATTCGTGCTGATTTTTTAGCACAGAACATACGCCTCTGGTGTTAAATCACAGCGTGACGTACCTATTTCCGCCTGTTGGCGAACTCTGTTGAATCTCGCATTTTTTTTGTAGCTCCGTGGAGTCCAATTCCGCAAGTTCCGCCCATCCCTTCAAAATAAGAGGGAGATTCCATGTCATTTTTAGTGTATTTGGGACCTGTATTTCTTAGGTCTTTAATGTACCAATAAACCTTATGGGACTTTCCTCGTATGAAGGAGAGCAGTGGTTTTTCCAATTTAAAAGAGCATGAGGTAAGTAATCACCAATGTTTGTTGAGAATTTTGTTTACATGATTAGAATGAATCCCATAGGTGGTTAGACAGACTAAGCGTTTTTATCTGATTTGTTTTGAAAAGTTTGTAGCAATTTTTCTCTTTGGTTATTTGAAGCTCTTTGCTCTGTCAATCATTTTTGCAGAGTATTCTTTTTCCCAAAGTTTCTTTGTTGGGAACCCTGCATAGTCTTTGAAGTCGTGTTTATGGGTGCAATTCCTTCTCAATCTCAGGTATGCCCTACAGGAATTTAGGATTGAAACTATCATACTTGAGGAGATTGTTGCAGTCTGTTGATTTATTAAAAAAAAAACTGCACTTCAGGGAGTTCTCAGCAGTTTTGAATTTAAGATCCATAAATGAGATCTGTTTTTGAATCACTTTCATGGTGAACATTATATATTTATTGCTGACATTAACCCACTCAGTAAATGCATGGGTTTGCTCCTCACTCCCTGTCCAGATTATAAATACATCATCAATTTCCACAAGTTGATATTGTCCACAAAAGGGTGTGAGTGTGTCAAAATCTGTGTTCTTTCAAATATGTGGACCTAAAAACAAGATTGATAGATAGATATATTTTTATTGTTTCAAGTTATTTAAAGACATCCCAATATAAAACATCGTTCTTCTTAAAAACAAAAAAACTGTGCAAAAACATAATATAGCTTGTTCAATTCCTACTTTATCATCCTATGGCAGCCATGATCAGCCGGCCAATCGCACTGCCGCAGAACGAATGCAATAAAATCCATGATCCACTAAAGTGCAGTGTGCCATGTTCTACAGCTATGTGGTTAGGGCACACTTCAAACCCAGGGCTGGGCGCTGTGTTGGGGTCAAATGAGGGTCTGGTGGGATGACCTACAATGGGCCAGGCAGATGAAAAGGATTAATTAAAACATCTTCTGAAGCCCTAACAGATTCAATGTTATCCTCTGAGGTAACATTCATGCAATTGGAATAGCCAGTGAAATTAGGTGGCGACGGGAACTAGACCCGTATACGAGAGGTTTGCTAGGCATCTGGGGCCCATGGAAATCTTCTTTGGCCAACAAATGACTTGTAAGATCAAGGCTTTTGTAGGAGACAGATGGTTGTTGGTAAAAGTGCGTTGTGCAATAAGAAGTGACAGGCGTCTGCAACGCATCTGGTGACTAAAGTGCAATTGTAACCTTAGATTGAGTAAAGTGCCACTGCAACCGGATGGGCAAAATTCTTTATGACTGAACTCTACTGGTCAGATTCTTTTAAGGTAAAAGTCAGGCAATGCAAAACCGCTCTGAGCAGATTGAACTTAGGAACGTGACAGGCAAAATAAGATGTGGCGGGCATCACTGCCCCTGGCCAGAAACTGGAGTTTATGATTTTAATAAAATAAAGCACTGCTGCAGCGTCATGTGGAAACTCCATTTTGGCTGTGCTCCAAGTGTCTATTTGTGTAGATAAAAAAGAGACCGGAGATCAAAGACTGGTCCAACTAGAATGGGTCTGCATGGACCGCAGGCAGAGCTATTGCTGCCCACCTGCTTGCCAGAGATGTGGAGACTTCATGGAAAAAGAGAAGTCTCTAAAAATTCTCTGGCTTAGCAGCTCTCTGCCAGTAGATTCAGTAGCTTTAGTGCTTCTCTAAGGAATTTCACACATCTTACTGATAGTTGCACATCCACACCACTCAGACATGCAGCGATGGCTGTGTTGCATTGTCTTATGCAGAGTTTATAGAACAACCGTTTCAGCCAATAGCATCTTAAATTCTTTAATGCTGGATACATGCATATCACGTGGGTCAGACTTTCCTTCTTGTAATTGCATAAACGGCAGTTGTGATCCGTTGATCTGTTTAAACAACCACATTTGTGGCTTTTTAGGGGAATTAAACCACATCTCATTCTCGAGATCTTTTTTAATGGCCAATTTCATGGGGCTGGCTAGATACAATGCTTATCGTTGATCTTGATGCAAAGTCTCACAAATACTGACGGGGGCTTTTTGCGAAAGCTCTTGTTTGTCATTGATTACAGATTGCATCTTTACCGTTTTAACCAACAATTTTGCAGTATGGTTCAGAGTTAAAGTGGGTTTAAAGATGTTTGGTGCATCAAAAGCTTCCATTGCCTCCCTCATGTAGGGTTCCCATATGAATTTTATATCTTGGACCTCGCCCTATCATTTCTTTAAGGGACCCCGGCGAGGCAGCCATCAGCTTCATATTGTATCCCAATAATTGGGCCTTCAATACATTAGATTGTTTATAGAGACCAAATTCTAGTCGTATCTGTGAAGATGGTGCATCATCCATAAGATTGAATAGACGTCTATAATATCTTGCTTGAGCCTTGTCCAGCCAGGAAGGGATGTGATCTTTAAAAATCAATGAGCCATACGTGAGCTTTGGCATGAATTTGGCATTTTTATTTTTTTTATTACTTTACAGATGCCCGTTAGATCAGGACCGCTCATCTTGGAGGCCAGTTTTTTAAAGCTCATTGACAAATCAGATTCCCATAGACTGGACATATGTGTGACATGGGAACCACGCTGGTTAAAGTAGATGCCCAGATATTTGAGGATTGTCACTTGTTCCAGAGACACATAGTTCATCAAGAAATTAAATTTGGCAGGACGTCTTTTGCTGACACCATAACAATGATTTTGGTTTTGGCATGATTGACTTTGTTTGTTTTCCACACAATACAGAGCAAGTGCTGCCAGAGATCGCTGCAGCCCTACCGCTCTGTGATTGAATAGTAAAGTATCATCAGTGTACTGACGGCACTGTATGTGGGAGCAGGCAAATTTAGGGGGAAAAGCACGTGCAGACGTCAAGAGCTTTGTTTATGTCCACGAACTAAAGATTGAACAGTGAAGCAGGGATACAGCTTTGTTTTACTCTTAAAATGGTCCTGATTTTATGGGTTGTGACTCTATTAGATGTAATTTTTACCTTTACTCTTGTTCCCATCTATAGACGTCTGATGGCTCTTAGTAGATTTTCCGAGATACCCTAGTTAGATGGCTTCTGTCAAAGTCTCCCTCTGTTCACTTTATCGAAAATGGTTTTGAAATTGATCGTGGCGACATAAAATGGGGGGCCTTTTTGATGTTAGCAGCATTGATCATAGAGAAGATGATTAGATTATATTCGGTGCAATGCCCGCACCTAAAACCTGATTGAGTAATGAGTTTCAGGGCCTTAGTTGTGGACCATTCCTCTAACTTTATTTAAGATTTTTCATCAAGTAGGGCGATGAGCCTGAAGGTAGATGGATTATCGCATGCACCTTTTCTGTGAATAAAGTGAACATGGCACCTCTCCAGCTGTCTGACACTGCATTGCCCCAAAAGCAGTTTTTAAAGAGCAGGATAAGCAGGGATGCCCAATCTTCTAGGGCAGATTTAAATATTCTCGTAAGAAAGCCATTCGGGATTGGGGCTCCAGCAGCTCAGAAAGAGGACAGTACACATTTAATTGAGTCTTGACACTACAAAAATTCACCCTAGTGCAGCAGAATTTTATTGCAACGGTCGACTAATTCTTTCGATGGTGTGTTCAGACAACAGTCTTTTTGCCAGTGTTGTACGGGTTGAAAATGTAGTCCAACCACTTGGCGGCCAAGACGGCAAGCAAGATTTTTTTGAGTATTTTGGCACAATATTTTCTTGACAAGGTTCCAAAATTTGGTAGGACTTTTTGTTTTTAAGCCCTCATGAAGTTCAATTCATGCCAATTTTTCGTTGGCCCGAGAGATTTCCCAGACTTTGGATAATTAGTCCTTCCTAGCCTTCTGGACCTATAAACGAGCTACACCTGGGGCAAAGGTGCTGCCTATTAACGTGCCATGGACATGTAAATAATAATCTGAAAGAAACACGTTAGTTACAGATTCCTTACCTTAGAATTACCCTCAGGCTTCAGACTGGATTCAGAAAGTTTTTTCGTCAGCAATACCTCTGCGCGTCGGAAGGTGGCGTCGGTAGGCTCCGAGTTCATCGTCGGCTTTGGGGTCGCCGGGATGTAATCGTGGCAGCTACTTAGACGCCGCCCTCGCGCGTTGATGTCAGTTCTTTCTTTTTCCGCACCAGCCAGCGCAGATCTGGGAAGAGTGGTACCTCAGTCATTTTTTGACTGTTTTTCTCGACTTTTGTTGACATCTTGTTACGAGTCTCCGACTCCGAACAGGTGCACGAGGGATGCCTGGTTTCAAGGCCTGCGGTCCCTGTAACCGACTTATGTCGGTGACGGATCCGCACCGCGTGTGCCTCTTTTGCCTGGAACGCGACCATGACCCCAAGTCGTGCTCCGACTGTTGTTGACGCTGAAGGCTTTGCAGAGCAGTCCCGAAAACTGCTTGAACGACGGCAGTCGGCACCGCACTGTTTGAGGTCCGGGTCGATAGGGAGGTCGAGTGACCGGTCGCAGAGCCACCATCAGTCCGGCTCGAAGTCATCGAAGTCTTCGCACTCGGGGTCGGGTAAGTCAAAGCATAAGAAGAAGTCGAAGCAGCATCGTCGCTCTTCGCCTTCTCCTCGTTGGTCGGCTGACTCGACTAGGCGCGCAGGTGGTGCCACGCGTGCGGAGCCTGACGGGTCGACTTCGAGCTTCCCTCCCTTTCCGGGACCCGGAGCGACCCCACCCAGCTTCATACGTTCTACGAAGCGATGCATGCCATCTTTGGGTGGACCGACCCCGCCGGGGCGCCTTCGGGCCCCACGGACTCAGTTGGGGGGAGGCCTAGGTCTTCGCTGCCAGCGGCTCCGGCCCACCTTTGATCCAGGCTTGGATCCGGATCGGCACAGGTTGACCTTATTATGCCTCCACCGGTGCTGCTTCTGACGGCACTACTAACGTGCCCGACGCCGGTCGGCCTCGCGGCCGGCGTCGACCCCAGCCTCCTTTCTGATGTGGACACGGCGCCAGACCGGCATCGATCGATGCCGGATCCGGCACGGGTGGGGTTTTCGTGCCCCTGTTCACTTCTGGGCCCCTTTCCAGCTTGGTTCTGAACAGGAATGGAGAGCAGAACTGAGGGATGCCAGTGGTCTTGACACTTCACCGGACCTTGGCACATTGTCTCCACCTACCGTGGCTACGGAGGTGGGAGCGTAATATGCTGTGGTGTTGCGTAGGGCGGCTGAGGCTCTCAACCTCAAGCTTCCTACGGTGGCGGTCAGGACGAACCTCCTGACTGAGGTGCTTCAACCGGCGGCGAGCTCTTTGGAGACCCTGCTTCCGTTTAATGAGGCCCTCACTGACATCCTTTTGGGCACCTGGTCCAGGCCCAACGTGGGGCTCCCATGAACAGGATGATGGCCTGACGCCACCGCCCATCTCCGGGCGACCCCACTTTCCTCTCCCAGCACCCCACCCCGGAGAGCTTGGTGGTCCAAGCCTCCATCTGCAAGAGCGCCTTACCTACCGCTCCACCGGAAAGGAATCCAAGAAGCTGGACCATCTTGGGAAGTAGATTTTCTCTTTCGCCAGTTTAGGGCTGCGGTCCGTAAACACGCATGCCCCTTGGGCCGTTATTCACACTCCGTGTGGGATACGGTGGTGCAAGTGCTGCCTCAGTGTCCGGAGGAGGCCCGGACAGTGCTCTCCCAGGCTATCGCCGCCAGGAGAGATGCAGCGAAGTTTACAATCCATTGTGGGTTGGACACCGCCGACTCTCTGGGCAGGACTATTATTATTAACATCGGTAGCGTTTCGTCGCTACACCTGTATGAGGTCCACTGGATTTTCATGGGATGTCCAGAACACCTTGATGGACATGCCCTTTGATGGCCGTCGCCTCTTTGGCGACAAAGCAGACAACGCCCTAGAGTGCTTCAAGGACACGCGGGCTACGGGCAAGTCCTTGGACCTCTCCTCCTGTCCAGCGCAGTCTGCTTTTCGCCCCTTTCGTGGCTACAGAAGGGGTGCCCTGCTACGTCCCACCCAGGGCCACAGACCACAGCAAGTTACCCAGCCTTCGCACGGCCGGGGACGTGGGAACCAGCATCGTGGTTCCAGGGGCCAGTGGACGGGCAGCCTCCAAACCCTCCTTAGTCCGACCTTTCAGGCCCATCAAACACCATTTGGCGGCAGGATTCGCCATCACCTCCCCCACTGGCGCACCATCACTTCGGACAGGTGGGTTTTGCAGATATTCCGAAGGGGCTACTCCCTCCCCTTTGAGACTACCCCTCCAGCCATGGCACCTCATTACCACCGCATGTCGGAGGATCATCTGGCACTTCTCCAGCAGTAAGTTACGACTCTCTTGGCCAAGGGAGCCATCAAGTGCGTTCCTGTCCCAGAAGTAGGTTGTGGTTGCTACTCCCACTACTTTCTGGTTCCCAAGAAGGACAAGGGTCTGCGTCCTATCTTGGATCTCGGGGACGTCAATCGCTTCCTCCGGAAGGAGAAGTTAAAAATGTTGACGCTTGCTCAAGTCTTGTCTGCCCTCGACCCGCAAGACTGGATGGTAGCGTTGGACTTTCAGGACGCTTATTTTCACATCCCCGTCCTGCCGGCCCACCGGCGTTACCTGTGGTTCACGGTAGGCCACAAGCATTTTCAGTTTACCGTGCTCCCCTTTGGCCTTACCAGCGCCCCTCGGGTGTTTACGAAAGTGATGGCGGTGGTCGCAGCTCATCTGCGCAGATCAGTGGTTGCAGTCTTCCCCTATCTCGATGACTGGCTGTTGAAGGTGGGCTCGCCCCAGGAAGTCGTCTCCCACCTCCAGACTACGGCCGGCCTCCTGCATCTGCTGGGGTTCTCCATCAATGTGCCGAAGTCGCACCTGATTCACTCTCAGAAACTCCTCTTTATCGGAGCAGTTCTGGACACGGCGCAGTTTCGGGTCTATCCTGCCAAACAGAGAGTCCGGGACATTCGGGCTATGATTCCGATCTTTCAGCCCTTGTCCCGGGTTTCAGTCAGACTGACCCTGAGGCTGCTGGGCCTCATGGCCTCCTGTATTCTGCTGACCAATCATGCCAGGTGGCATATGCAGGCTCTACAGTGCATCGGGGGAATCTGTCAGACTACGTTCAGATCTCGGAGGGCACTGCTCAACAACTTCAGTGGTGGCTCACGAACCAGGATTGGGTCAGTGGCAGATCCCTCTCCCTTCCCCAACCCAACCACACTATGGTGACGGATGCCTCCATTCTGGGGTGGGGCGGCAACATGGGAAAGGCGGAGATGAGAGGCCTCTGGTCTCCGGCAGAGTCCAAGCTTCACATCAACCTTCTGCAGCTCCGTGCAATTCGTCTTGCACTGAAGGCATTCCTTCCCTCTGTCTGGGGAAGAGTAGTGTAGGTGTTCACAGACAACACCACCGCCATGTGGTATTGCAACAAACATGGCGGGGTGGGGTCGTGTACTCTGTCGGGAGGCCCTTCGCCTTTGGACATGGCTGGAACATCAAGGCATTTCCTTGGTGGTTCAACATCTGGCAGGTTCTCTGAACGCCAGGGCGGACGAACTCAGCCGCAGGTGCATGATGGATCACGAATGGAGTCTTCACTCGGAGGTGGTGCAAGGTCTCTTTCTACAGTGGGGAGAGCCTTGGTTAGATCTATTCACCACCGAAGAGAACGCGCAATGTCAGCAATTCTGCGATTGGAATTTCCAAGGCGGCACTCGCTCGGCGAGACTTATCGTCGCGAGTGGAGTTGCGGTCTGTTGTACGCCTTTCTGCCTATACCACTTATGCCCAGAGTGCTGAAGAGGATCAGGCGCGACCGGGCCCAAGTCATTCTTATGGCTCCAGATTGGGCGAGAAGAGTCTGGTATCCCGAGCTGCTCAACATGGCCATCGATCCTCCGATCCGACTGCCTCTTCGGGAGGATCTTCTGTCGCAGCAGCAGAGGACGGTCCTCCACCCAAACCTGTCCAGTCTCCACCTCCTTGCGTCGAGATTGAGCAGTGGCAGTTGACGTCTTTCGACCTGCCTCCTGAAGTTTGTGACGTAATCTTGGCAGCCAGGCGTCCCTCCACAAAGACTGTATGCGTCTGCAGGTGGCACAAATTTGTGGCATGGTTGACAGCAAAGGCTGTGGATACCCTTTCTGCCCCTCTCTCTGAAGTCCTCTTGTCCCTTCTCTCTTTGGCCCAGCAGGGCTCTGCTCTGGGCACTATCAAGGGCTACCTTTCAGCCATCTCTGCCTTCCTTCGGGTGCCAGATCAGCCTTCTCTTTTCAAGTCTCCGGTAGTTAACTGTTTCTTGAAAGGCTTAACGCATCTCTTTCCTCCAATTCCTTTCATTATGCCTCAGTTGGACTTGAATCTTGTACTAACTTACTTAATGTGCGCTCCCTTTGAGCCATTTCATAACTGTCCTTGACGTCTCTTGACTCTTAAGACTGCTTTCCTGGTAGCCATCACTTCTGCTAGAAGGGTGAGTGAGCTCCAGGCTCTTTCCTCAAAGCCTCCTTTCCTGTCTGTTCACCTAGACAGGGTGGTTCTCCGGACCCGTCCATCCTTTCTTCCTAAGGTGGTCACTGCCTTCCACATCGGGCAGACCATTACTTTGCCCACCTTCTTTCCGCTTCCTCATCCTTCAAAGGAAGAAGAGAGGCTCCACCGTCTGGACCCAATACGTGCGCTCTACTTCTATCTGGATCGCACGAAACAGTAACCGGTGGATGATCAACTTTTTGTTGGCTACGTGGGTGCAAAGAAGGGCCGGGCCGTACATAAGCGCACCATTTCTTGATGGGTCGTGTTGTGTATTAAGGTTTGTTACTCTCTGGCTACAAAGGAGCCTCCAGTGGGGCTACGCGCTCACTCTACCAGGGCGACAGCAATCACTACTGCCTTGTGAAGAGGAGTGCATCTAAATTACATCTGTCAGGCGGCCACTTGCGCATCGCTGCACACGTTTACCAAACATTACTGCCTGGACAGCCAAGTCCAGAGAGACGGCTTCTTTGGCCGTTCTGTTCTCCAGGACTTTCTGGTGTGATCTGGGTTCGCAGACCCACCACCGGGGTTGGTATTATTGGGGTATCTATTCTAAGGTAAGGAATCTATAATTAACGTGTTTCTTTCAGATGCACAAGTTACTTACCTTTGGTAACAATATATCTGTAAGAAACATTAGTTAGTTATAGATTCCTTACCGCCCCACCCATCCTCCCCGTTCTGCGAACTGATTTCTAGGGTTAAGGACATCCTTTCAGGGCCCTAGTTTTGTGCACCAATAGTCAGTGTCTAGCATGGCTCTGCAATTCTGGCGCGGAAAGTGTACAAAACTGATGTCAGCGCGCGACGGCGGAGTCTAAGTAGCTGCCGCAACGTCATCCCGGCGACCACGACGCCGACGACGACGAACGTGGAGCAGACTGACGCTACCTTCCGACGCACAGATGTACTGCTGACGAAAAAACTTTCCGGATCCAGTCTGACGCCTGGGGGTAATTCTAAGGTAAGAAATCTATAACTAATGTTTCTTACGGATATATCATTACCGAAGGTAAGTAACTTGTGCATCGTTCTCAAACCTGAAGTGATTCCTGGTGGCGTATACAATCAAAAATGAAATTCACTGGGGTGATATACACCCACACTGCTTCGGACAAAAGATCGTGCAGTACCTTTGAGGATTCATCCTGTGGAATTCATGTGTAAAGTGCTTCAACATCTACAGTCAATAGAAGCTGGGTATCAGGGTTGTAAGATAACTCCTCCAGGATGTTGAATATATCCTTGGTGTCTTTTATGTATGAAGGCTTAGTGGCCACTAATGGCCTTAGAAAATGGTCAGCGAATTCTGGCAAAGGTTCAAGAACTGAAACAATCCTAACAACAATTGGTCTCACGAGGAGTGAAAGGGGGATTTGTCCCTGTGTGTACTTTAGGCAGGATGAAGGAATGTGGCACTTTTGGTTTTGTTTCATAGTGGAATTCAGTCTCTTGTTTGCTCAGCCAATTGTTTTCCTCAGCCAGCCTGGTTCACCATAAACCGACTGTACTCCATAATATACTGTGTTGTCTCTTCTAGTTCCTTGTAATTTCTTCTGTCTCCTAAATGTTGTAGGCATTTATCCCTATACATGTCTACAGGCATCACTACAATCGCTCCCCCTTTGTCAGGGGAGCTTCATCACATTTGTTAGTAAGTTTGATCATTCTGACAGCGTTTGTTGTTCCGCTCTGTTAATGTTATGAAAGGCATGTATATTTTTATCAACTGATCAATGTCTTGTGCTATTGCACTCTCAAATGCCAATATTTCATGCGACATAATGTTTGTGGGAGGGGTAAATTGAGATTTCTTCTTTAACCCTGTGTTAGTCTCTTTTTCTTTGAATGGTTTGTTGTTAAAGAAAACCTTCCGTCTACATTCCTGGAGGATTTTGTCCTTTTCTTTTTGGAGTTCAAAGATGTCCTGCCTTGATGTAGGGACAATCCCTTTATTTAGGAATTCAAGCTGTATGCCAGAGAAGGTGTGATCATGTAGCTTAATCACAGCTTCAGCTACTTGCTCGTTCCTGGTTGTGGTGGATTATCCACTTGTTAATGACGTGGTAGTTGGTCTCTTTTCCTCCCCTTTCTTCTTCCACTTCGTCTGCCTAAAAAGGAGTGGGGGCCTAGTACTAAGGAAAATTCTCAAATGGTGGTGGTTGTGAATGGCTGGGAAAGGGATTCCATCCATAGTACGGTAGTTGATATTGTGAAGCGCCGTACGGGGTGTTGGAAGAATTTTCCCCTTCTGTATTGCCTCTCCCTAGACCTTGGTCTAGAGAGTAATCTGTGTAACTGGAGTCAGATTCCGAAGAAAACGAGATGTTTGACGAACTTTCAGAGCTTTCTGGCTGTTGTCGTTGATAGTCTGGTTTGGCCTAAGGGAATGTGCCTTTGAGTGAAATTATTTTTCAAGTCCATCGGAAATTTCTGTATTTTAGAGGTTGTTAAAATGTCTTTAAATTATACTATAGTTTTATTAGTTTTGTCGACTTTATCTTGAAAATGTTGAATCGTGTCGTTAAAGCTGTTTCACTGATTATGATTTTCAACAGTAATTCATCAGAGAGTCTATTTGCTGTGTCTGGTCCCACAGTCCGCTCTTACCAGGCAATAGAGCAAATAAATCCTTCTTTCTTTTTTGGCCCATTTATCCTGTAATCCTCCCAACAATCACTGTGATTGAAACCCCTCCCTTGATCCACACTGCCTCTCTCCACCTTGTTCCAAACAGGAGAGCATCTTTTTGTGAGTCCGCTCTATATTTGAGCAGTGTCACTAGCATTTTCTTACAGACTAATGCCAAAAGTATAAATTGGGTGGCGTGACTAGGCAAGATGGCGGAGTGGACACGATCCACATCAGCTCCGGAGCTCCAAGACTGCAAAACACCGCCAGTACAAGATTAGAGGACCGAACCTCACCTAATCCGGTCCAGTTAGGAAACGTGAGATGGAAGACTGCCGGGAGACACCAATTCCATGCAGTAGTAGCAATTGAGCGCGGAATCCGTTGCAAGGCCGGGAGCGCGGAGCGGACTGAAGATGGCGCCGAAAACCGCAGCCAGGGATGAGTCGGAGATGGCCTGAATAGGCACCGACGCAGTGGGACCCGGTAAGACAGCTGAGGAGTCTGGAACAGCTTGCCAGACTACGCCTGGGGGCAAGCAGGAGCCGGTCGCGGCTCATTGCCACAGTGTTATTGCTCCTGGAGGCAGAAAGGAGCTTGCGGTAACAACACGGACGTGAGGCAGACTGAGGCACCCCAGCCGCAGCTGCGTCTCTCAGAGGGGAGCGGGGTTAGAGACAGCGGAGGCATGGAGAGCGGAGGCAGCCCAGGGGAGGCACCCTGCGCTACAATCTGATCCTGTGGTGCAGGGGACGCTGAGCCTTGAAAGAGACTGCAACTGGGAGACCGCGCCTGACCCTAAAATAGCGCCCGACCTGGGGATGCTTTTGGTGACGAAATGAAGGCATTGGCACTTTCGCGATATCTGGCTGGGGGAGCAACACCTGAAGAGCCACACTTTTGAAGTACTCCTCTCCTGGCACTAGGAGATAACACCCCGAAACTTCGTGCTGGAACGCACAGAACCACACCAAGTGCCTGACCTTAAGATGGTCACCACTGCCTGACCTCCACCACCGGCGTGGTTCCAGCTCGACGAATAGCCACCACACAACAGCATCCAATGGGTTACTAACCAGAGGGGAGACTCACAGCCCAGCAGAAGAGGACGCATCTCGTATCCCTTATGCCACCAAAAAAAGCGTCAAACAAGGTCTCCAATTATTTTGCAACAACGGAGAAAGGCCAATCCCACGACGAAGGGCTGCAGGTGCAAAAGATGGCATTTACCAGAGAAGACCTAGTGGCCTTCCTTAGAGAACTTTGCCTGGAGATTAAGCAGGACCTACGGTCCTCCATAGACCAATTGAAGGGAAACAATTAGACCGCGATGCCATTACAACGTGGTCGTTACAATGACTGCATTGTTACCACGCAATGCCATTACTACGCAAGTAGTTACATAGACTTGCAGTAGATGGTGCGCTAATATAAGGAATAGTATAGCTTACTTTTCCAACACCTTCCCTTCTGTTGCGTAGGCTGGAGTTGGAATAGTACATTATATATTCCTACTGTTAGCGCGCCATCTACTGCAAGTCGATGTAATGACTTGCGTAGTAATGGCATTGCGTGGTAACAACGCGGTCGTTGTAACAACCGCATTGTGAAGGCACGCGTTGTAATGACTGGCGTAGTAACAAGTCATATTCCCGATTGAAGGCGGACCGCTCCGACTGCATGGCAACGCTACAGCAGGATGTGGATGCCATAGGGTCCAGAGTTCTGGAAGTGGAAGAACGGGCACAAGAATTGAACATCCGCACTTCTAAGATGCAGGACAGACAGCAAGATCTCCAGTCGCAACTCCTCCAGGTGCTCCTGAAGACGGAGGATTTAGAAAATAGGTCTCGAAGGGAGAACATTCGAATACGAGACTTGGAGAAGGGCGCGGAGGGGCCTGATCTAGAGGCCTTTGTGGAGGGCCTCTTTGCTGAGATCCTGAGCCCGCACCAGATGACGCTCAATATCGATAGGGTTCACCGAGTGGGGAAACCTGCAGACAGGTGGACACACCCGCGATGTGCTCGTTAAGATGCACTTCTACAAGACGAAAGAAGCGATCTTGAGCGCTGCAAGAAAAAAGGAAGATACCTCTTTCCTGTGATACAAGTGTACGCTCTTTTAGGATCTGGCACCTTCCACACTGGCACGCAGACAACAACTACGTCCAATTACAACTAAACATCGAGAAGATAATGTGCGCTACCGATGGACCTTCCCCTTTGGACTCGCTTTCGAGCTTAACAATAAACCACATCACATCTCGGATTTGACGGAGGGCCTTCGCATTCTAGGTCTTCCGATTCCCGAAGATGAAGGTAGCTCAGACCCTATGAAAAGAGCAGGGGCAACACAAAGACCTGCCCGACCATGGTGCATGATCTCAAAAGGCTAAGTCAGCCAAAAATGAGGACACTAATGGGATGATCGATCCACAAGAAGGGAGTCATCCAGACTGATTATTGGGCAGCACTGCTCCAGGACGCTCACCTTAGGGGACGCATTTGTGCTGAGAGTGCCCACGCTCACCCACTGGGAAAGACTAGATGTTATTGATATTTTACTCTATACACATAGCAAGCGGCAGCCGGGGGTCCAGACCCTGTCCGTATCACCCGGTACCATACTGTTCATCTTCAAGAAGAGACACACTGAGAGCCTGTTGGCTAACAGTGTAAAGTTTCAAGGGGGTTTTGGGGTTCTTATTTTCTGGGGGAGGGGACCTGGTGGTGGGGTGGAGGGGCAGTCGGTCCCTTCACTTGTAAGGGGAATGCAGACACTCTATCTGAAACCGCTCAAGGTACAGGGGACCCCAGGGGCGGGGGGACAAGAGGAAAGGCATAGATCAAGGGGGGGATGACATGAGAGACAGCAGGAATAGAAATTTTTACAAATGGTCTCAATAAAACGTAAAAGGTCTAAACCCGCCAAAAAATCTGGAAGTACCTCAATGATCACCAGTTTGAGGGAGTGGGGTTGCAGGAAACGCACCTCAAAAAGACCGAAGAGCTACGGCTCCATCATAAAAGTTATCCCTAAATTTACTGATCGTCTACCAACACTAAGCAGAATGGAGTTGCCCTCCTCTTTCGCAGTTCGGAAAAGTTCCAAATGGAAGCCATAAAGGCAGACCTGTAAGGGAGAGTAATTATGGTAAAGGGGAAATTGATAGGCAGACTTTGTGCTTTTATTCCTACATACGCCCTCAACACTGTACAAGCACTGTTTTTGACTTCCCCTCTGGACTTGATAAGCAAGTTCGCAGAAGGCCCCGTAGTTCTCCTGGGAGACTTTAATCTGACTTGGCATGCTGAACTGGATAGTACCCACCCCCATAGGGCTGCTTTTAACAATTTCACCAAGGGGATTAAACAGAAAATACAGGCCCTGGGCCTAAGAGATGCATGGCGCACCCTATATCCCACCACTAAAGACTACACCTTCTTTTCACACGTACACCAGTCTTACTCCAGGATAGATTATATTTTTATAAGTCAATCTCTGCTGGGCCCATTACAGGAGGCGCAGATACTCCCAATTATGATTTCAGATCATAGCCTAGTGACCATTAACCTGGCTTGGGAGTGCAATAAGCCAGGAACCCTGAGATGGTACTTTCCGATTTCGATCACCAGGGACAAAACCCTTCGAGATGAGTTAAGGGCCGCCATCTCTAAATACTTTGAACTAAATCAACCACAGGCCACATCCCCCCCAGAATAATTGGGACGCGTTCAAAGCGGTCCTTCAGGGCAAATGCATCCAACTTAATGCTGCTTTGAATAAGCAGAGGGCTAAGGAAAGAGTGGAGAGAGAGAACACAAGAAAACACCATCCCTGGTATTGCAGCGACAACTTAGCGCACTGAAGGTTAAAATTAAACCAATTTACAACAGTAGGGCTGAATATACGCTACTAAAGCTCAGGCAGATATCCTATGCCCAGGGGGACAAGGTGGGGTCCCACCTAGCGAGACAGCTTCGCGAAAAAAGGGAGCGTGAGTACATAGGGTGGATTCAGGATAGAGACTGTCTCATAACCCACTAGAATGAAGCAAAAGCCCGCATCTTCAGTAGATTTTATGGGGACCTCTACACAGACACACTTCCAGATAAAGCTTTGCAACAACAATACCTAGAATCTTTGGAACTTCCCCGCATCCCGTCCGCGGAGAATGACCGGTTAAATGGGACGATCACAGCCAAGGAAGTAGGGAAGGCTATCGCGAAGCTCAAACTTCACAAAGCCCCAGGTCCGGATGGTCTGACCGCACGCTTTTTAAGATTTTTTGCGCCGGAGCTTATCACCCACCTCACCATGTTATTCAACGTGATAGCAGAGGATTCCACTGTTTCGACCTCTATGGCTGAGGCAGTGATCACCATTCTCCCTAAACCAGGGAAAAATCCCCAAAGTTGTGCCTCTTATAGGCCCATTGTGTTGCTAAATTTAGACTCAAAGATCTTTTCGGCAATTTTGGTCACTGGATAGAAGACTTCATGCCCGCACTAATCCACCCTGATCAATCAGGCTTCATAAAGAAAAGGCAAACACATGATAATATTCGGAGTACAATATACCTGATTGAAAAAGTCTCTAAATTCCAACTTCCGGTGATTTTGGTGGGATTAGACGCTGAAAAAGCCTTCAACAGGGTGGATTGGTCGTTTCTTTTCCTTACTATGCAAAAGTTCGGCTTTGGGGATTCCTTAACATGGTCAGGGCCAACTATAAACATCCGTACTCAAGAGGGCTGGTCAACGGATACCCGTCACACCCATTTGCACTTAGCAGAGACACGAGACAGGGCTGCTCGCTCTCCCCTCTCCTATTTGCCCTTAGTATCAAACCCCTGGCTGTCCAATTTAGAGCTCATACAGAGATCAAAGGAAAACGCTTTGGGGTTACAGAACACAAGGCGTCATTCTTTGCGGATGATATTTTGATGACGCACACGGATCTGGGCCCTTCGCTACAGGCAGTACAGGCACAACTAGGGAAATTTGAAGGTGTGGCAGGTTTCAAAGTCAATCTGTCGAAATCCTCCATACTAAATCTCGCGCTCCCCGAAGGTGAGGCGACGCAGCTCCGAGGACAGACCTCTCTACAATGGGCTAAACGATCTCTTCTATTTCTATACTTAGGCATTCAGCTCACTCCAAGGATAGAATATCTATATAGGGTCAATTACCCCTTGTTGATGTCTCAACTCCAGCAGGACCTTAAGCGCTGGAAACCACTGTACATCCCCTGGCCCGGATGGATAAATGCTGTCAAAATGACAGTACTACCAACATTTCTTTACTTCTTTCAGGCGCTCCCAGTTGACTTAGTCCGTGACTTGTTACCCAGAGTGCGCACCCTTATCCCTAAATTGATATGGCAGGGTGGAAGGCCACGCCTCCCGTTCCACTTGTTACGGCGCTCCAAAAAGGAAAGGGGGTAGCGCTACCAGATTTCTCACTATATTACCATGCAGCACAGTTAAGAGTGGTGGTAGAATGGTCCATGAAGGAGTCCGATAAACATTGGCTCCACATGGACAGATCGATCTGGGATATCCTCTGGAAACAGAAAAAAGATAGGCCAGTGAACGCATACCTCAGCACCCCGACACAAACCACCCTCAAAGTTTGGGATGAGGTCACGAAAAAGGAGGGATGGATATCTTTCCCTTCCCCGACTTTCCACCACCTTTGAGAGAAGGCCCTTTTGATCGGTGGTGGGAAGGGGGTTGTTTGATGGTCTCAGACATGTCCCACAATTTTGATGTGCTCACATTTGGGAGCTGTCAAAGGGAGTTCCAGGTCCCAAAAGGGGAACATTTCCATTACCTACAAATCAAAGAATGGGTATCCCAGCCACAGATGAGGGACGCCACTACTAGAGAACATACACCGATAGAACAGCTGGTACAGAAGGCGAGCACCATAAAAGGGGCAATCTCCTCACTGTATGCTATGTTATTATCGATAGCACATGCACCACGAGCACGATACATGCGTTTTTGGGAGTGAGTGATCGGGAGAGATATTACAGTGGAGGAATGGAAGCATATATGGGGGGAACTAGCCAAGAACAACCACTCAGTGGCCTTGAAGGAGGTCCATTACAAGACACTTTTTGACTGGTAAAAAGATCTTCCCAGACATTTCCGCTCTCTGTTGGCGAGGCTGCGGCCTGCAGGGGGACTTTCGCCACATATGGTGAGATTGCCCCGCTATCCGTACTTTTTGGGAGGAAATCCTATCTCACATTAAAGACATACTTGGTTACCCCATTCCGACATCTATAGAGGGAACTCTCCTGGGCTTCAGGGATCCTGCTCTAGAACACCAGACAAAAGCAGACAAGGCAATAATGTGGGCGTGCTTACGGGCGGCCAAAATAACAATAGCAGCAGCCTGGAAAAAGAAGGAAGCGCCAGCTATATTGTTGTGGCACTCCCGGCTCTGGAGAATTATCACCATGGAAAGATTAGCCGATATTTTTAGAGACTAGTACAAGTACTTTGAATACAAGTGGGGTCCGTTTGTAGCCTTTCTGTCTCGTGGCTTACCATCGGCGGTTTGCCCACCTTTCATACGAGCCATGCAGCTATTCCAGTTCTAAATATGTCTTAAGTGGAGACTCGTGCCATGTCGCGCGGAATAGCAGTGTCTTAAAGGGGAATAGATGATAGGTTAAACCTCCCTTCTTTTAGACGCACTTCTGAAGGTCCGACAGTTGGTTTCAGAGGTACCACCACCAGAGGGGTTTGTTTGTTGTCATAGTTTGGGGAACATCCCTAATGTTTGATCCAATAAAACAGACATGACTTGTAACACGGGAAACTGACTCATACTAGCTGCGGTTAACTGACTCCTACTAGACAAGACTCATACAGACAAGAGAAACTGGACTCATACTAGTTGCGGGTATATATACGAGGTCCTGTGTACTCTCCTGTGTACCATGTGATATTTGAATGTCCTGTTGAAGAAAAAGACCTTTGACAAAAGTATAAATTGCAGCTCTAGCACAGATTCAGCCCTGAGATTCGTCTAAGAAGAGGGTTACTGCATCATCCCCAGTATTGAACCCAGAGGCGCTGCTCCCTTTCATCTGAGCTCAAAGAGATGGTGAAAAAGACCGGACTGAGGGAAGCACTGGGAATAGTGGCCTGGAGCTGGGAGCTTGGGACAGTTGCATAGGAGAACGGGAATGAGTGCCGCAAGCCAACTCCACACCTCCATTTTCATCAGTATTGTTTTAATACTTTATCCTGTACCTCTTGAAACATGCAAAACAATGTAAAGGCGTCCGTATTTTTTACCTATGCCTTATTTTAAACTCTTAATTTACTTAGAAGTGAAGACTATATGTCTCTTTTCCTAGAGTTTTGTACACAACATTACATCCCTTTTAACACATGACTTCCCTATCAAAGGAAAAATTCCATATGTCCCCTTCCTTGGGGGTCTTATTGCTTTTTTTTTCATAAACATATTTTATTGATTTTATGGAGATCAATGCAAGATTACTATACGATAAAGGACATGAATAATGACATTTGTGAGTAGACAGAAGTGACATTCCACTGCATATCCAGTATTGTAGGATAACATTTTGAACAGAAACAACATCAAGAACCGCATCATACCAAGCTGGAATCTGCGCTTAATCTTGTGCCTACGTCTCATGATATATGTGTCCCCATTGTGGGTGTAGAGTAACCGTGAATGGTGACAGAATTAACAGTTTGCAATAAGAACAAGCATTGGCATAGCCAATAGGTCTCGCCTTTGGGACCTTATAAGTGTTTAGTTATCCAGCACAATATACTTGGTGCAACAACATCAACTGTTGCATGGCTAAACACTTATAAAGTCCCAAAGGCGAGACCTATTGGCTATGCCAATGCTTGTTTAATCCATGACAGTGATCTGAGGAAGTTCAAAGGTAATATTCCGCTATAGTTCACATTGCATTGGGAGGAAGTTTAACTAAAAGGGGAGTAAGAAAAAGGTACATTTATTCTGACTAGTGTTGACAATCCAGAAAAGTACCTTCAGCGGCTTTAGCTGGTTAAGACTTAGAAATATCTGCATAATTCCCAACCCCTCTAGGATGTGGTTATACTGCCCATTCAAGCCCTAGTTTTATTTAGGAACAATTGCGTGGTTACGTTGCGTTCTGGATATGTCTCCTTAAGAGGGCACCAGTAAGCTTTTCCTTCATGGAACTAACATTCAATAAAATTATATTTTACACGTTAATACTGGAAAACTTTCTGTTACCCCAGAATGCATATGTCTTCACAGACAATCTTCGAATATTTGAAAGTAAGGCAAAGCTGATATACGCGTTCATTTTCTATGACAAATCATATTTGTTTACACTACAACAAACTCCTAATTGAGTCCAAATGATTTCTGGAGTTTTAAAAAGAATCTGGTTTTGTACACGAGACCAAAAAAGATTAAAAATCAATTTAGTGTTCAGCGTAGTGTAGATGTGCTGCTTCATTGCAACACCCGAAAATAAAAGACACAGACAAATGAGTAATTTCTTTTCATGAAAATTTAAATCCAGGCTTGTCTCTCATTTCATGAACCAGCCGTGCTGAATGAAACGTATTTCAAAGAGGACTGAAGTTGTTCGTAACCACGAAGTGAAATTTAAATTTTTCTGGATAGCCATACAACATTTGCATATAAAAAGTGCAAGTGACGAGCTATACGGAAGGGCACTTGACTATTTGTCCATTTTGAAAATGTAACTTGAGTTTGGGAAAAGGGACACGTTTTTTCAATCTAATTATGTTTTTTTTATAGAGCTTGAACGTGGCTTCGGAAAGCAGTGGTGAAAGGGGCGTGGCAGGGGAAGGGGATTACATGGTTGGCTCAAATTTATTTTGCTAAAACTGGCGCCCTAGATCACGCTAAAATAAATGATTTATTGCCTCCAGCAAATTTTTGCCGGTCTTTGGATCGAAATACAAAAATAGAACAATTTTTTTCAGGGGGAAAGCGGATATATATTTTCCTAAATTTGAAATAAACTGTACTCAAACCTGACGCTCTTTTGATCTCTGGCCGGGGTCAGACCAATCAGGCGCGGGCGCGAGGCCTTGGGTGAGTGATTGCTGGCGCTTTATGGTGACGTTGACAGCCTACAAACATTTCGCTGCCTTATGGCCATATATCAGCCCCTTTTCAATGTCCTAACGTGCTGCACTTCGGGGGCACTCCACGGCCCCGCGTCTAAATATACGATTGGCAGATTTGATTAACAAGCATTGTTAAATGCATTAGGTTTCGCCTATTAATTATTAATATGCTGTTGCAAGTTGTAAGTTATTCCTTGGTGAGTAGTTGTGCAATTTAAGTCACTGAAACTTCGTTAAAGTGTTATTATTTGAGCTGTTGTGGTGTTTATCACAGGTAGATGTAAAGTTTTCTTTTATGCACCACGAGTATGTAATGTATTTTAGTGTGCAGATGTGCTACCCGGCCTATACCACGAGTAGATATCGTTTGTTGAAGTGTTTGCAAGACCAGGCTTACCTCGCGCTCCGGTATAACCACCAACAGAGTCTAACTTTTACCACCAAAGGTAGAGTTGGGCTGTAGCAGTCTGTGCCCTAAGGGAATCAAGAGCTGGTTTACCATGCACCCACGTTCATGTGTGAGATGTTCCGGTGCACACCAGTGGCAGAAGTGAACTAATTCCGTGTGCGCCATGTAAGACATGAGGTGTACTAGTGTGAACACTACCAAACGCGGGCGTTCTTGTTTGTGCTAATGGCAGATTTAAGGTGTTCTAGCGTGAACCACTTCTGATTTTAGAACTGTTTTAGTGTGCACCGCTTATAGATGTAAAATGCTACATAGTGCAACACTGACAGACCTGAAGTGTTCTAGCACGCAAGGCGGGAAGATGTGAGTTTCTTTAGCACACACCGACTCACACGTTAGGCTTTTTATGTAGATCACAGGCAGACGTAAGGTATTCCAGGGTGGGCATCACTGTTGTGCCACACATGACGTGTCGTACACATGCGTTGTGCGGGTGCAAACCCCGGACAGATGTGTCTACGGGGCAGGGATGGGAGCTGTCTAATGGATTCCTGCCAGCCCTAAAAAACAATCCTGCAATTACCTTACCTCAGTTGTAATAAAATTGCACAGCTGTTGTACTGGGTGTGTTTATGTAGTTCGTGAAATCTGCATCTTAACCAGCAATGTCAGCTCGACCCCTCAGGGCCAACGCTGTGCCCCTGTATTCCCTACCTGGGAACCCCTTGTGCGCACCGTGCCTTCAGAGACAGCCCGTGGTGAATCAATTGAGAGAAACAATTGCTGCACTAATTAATATTCCTGCTACTGGGCTCTGCATGCCTGTCAAACCGATTCTGAAATATCACGTGATTTTTTAGTGACTGAACGGGGGTCTCCTGAATGCATGAAAAGGAACTCTCTTAGACCTCATTAACAACTAAGAGACAGCAAAAGAGAAAAAAAAGTGAGACTGGAGAGGGCGTAGTATGGAAAGCTTGTTTGTGACCAAGAACGGAAGAGGTGCAAGAATTACAGAGTGTGATAGAAACCGAGAGAAATTGAAACAAGAACCAGGAGGAAAGATAGACCCTGTACAAGAGAGTGATGGACACTGCCAAGAGAGACAAGACAGTTGTTGGGAGAAGGAGGATCCTGCGCGGCCGCGTGGAAATGAAAGCGATCGCGGACGCGTGAAAGTGAAAGCGATCGCGCTAAGGCCACGCTATTTAAAAGCACGCCGCCATGTGCGCGCACGTGTGCGACGGGAAGACAAAATGGCATGGGACTGTCCACTTTCCCACGGACACGCACAGGCTGTCTGCATTGGACAGATGGCGAGAGCAGCCATCTTTGTCCATGCAGACGCGTGCATGAGCCCACGGCGGAGAATAGATTCCAAAAGGTCTCTGACGAGACAGCGCATGCGCTGCTTTCGCCAGGCGAGACCTAAAAAGGTACCCCCTAAGTTATTGTAGGTCCAAGAGGAGGGCGAAATAGCAGATTCTGAGAGAGAGAGCCTCTTACATAACCTATATTGCTTTCAAATATGGCCTCCTAGGGCTCAATAACCAAACAAAACCCCCAAATCAGTCAGACATCAAAACTTATTCAGAAAATATATTTTATTATTGATATTCTTCATATCAATGTTCACAAGGATATGAGAGGCAACATAAAACAAAATTCACTGTGTTAATACAGTTGAGAACTGATTGTTTTTTTTTTTTTTTTTTTTTTTTTTAAAAACCTTTATTTGTACATAGTAAAAGAACAAATACGGGCCTACAACCATCAGGCCGGCCACAATACGGTTGAGCACAGAGACAAACAATACATCCCCTGTGCGTCAAGGTCAAGATTAGCAACGATTCAGGATTCATACACTGGAGGGATCCTTGACACCGGGGGAAGGAGAAGTGAAGGTTAATTTTAAGGTTTTCAAAAAAATTTTTTTTTTATCGAGAAAAAAGTCAGTAAAGGATAGAAACAAGGAGATTCGAGTCCGCGAGTCGGCTTCATACACTGGAGAGCAGCAGCATCATTAAAACAGCCATAGAAAATCTCATACAGTAAGGCGATGCAATTAGATAACAGGATCATCACAGTAGTCAATACGCACCCCCTAAAAGCCGCCCCCACTCCATCCACCCCACACCCGGACCCCGAATCGAAACAAGTATAGCGCAGAGACATGAAAGAAAGAGGCCCATAGAACTAAAAAGAAACAGTAAATTACCCCCCCACCCTACACCAATGCGGAGGCTATGGCCTACCCCCCCCCCAGCATAGTGCCTGTCGCCCAATGAACCCGAAATATAGACGAGAGAGAAAGTAGGAATAGAGTAAAGAAACTAAGAGAAGAAAGAAGAAAGGAGGCGGGGAGGAGCCCACGTATCCTCAGGAGCGCCCGACACCACCGGCCAATCAAGCCTCCACACACTGAAACCCCACTACACCCAAAGGCGGTCGTGTGAAGATAGCATGTAACACCACGGAAATGAAGGCAGACAGATCGCGACGAGTGCGCACAACATAAGTAGACAATTCCAGTCCCAGTCCAGCCCGGCCGTGAAGCCATGATGATGGAAAGTAATCTAGCCCTGGCCCGATCGCGGGCGTACGATTAGACCCGCCCCCTCGTGAATGCCCCGCATCCCGAACAGACAAAGACAATATGGCCACTTGGGAGAAGATGGAGAAGTAGAGTCACAAAATGGCCGCCGATCATCTATTGAGGTCCCCTTGCACACCATATAAAATCCAGACCTGGCTTGTAAAGTACATGAGTTCCACATAAAAGGAGCCGTAGGCCACCGTGAACGGTTCCTCGAGGTCGCCAGGTGTAGTTCAGCTGGAAACTCCTGCGGGCACGGTGAGGCAGGCAACAACAAAGCAGGCAGCAATGACCGGGGAAACAAAGTATCTGCCATTGAGCAGGAGAGCGATTGATCCTGAGCGCCGGGAAAGCCAAATGCAGACACCAGTGTAGCACCGTTATACCCAGTCGTTGCTTCCCCGCAGGAGGACCACAGCACTGGCAGACTCACGTCTTGTTGATCACAAACGGGGCGCTCACGGCCCGCAGCAGACAGTGTAGAGTCGAACCGCTCACTCAGCGTTTGCAAGCCGACACACAATTGCAGACGAAAGTCCCGCAGGGCAGCCAGAACGGAGCCGTATGTCAGCGGAAGCTGCGTCCCCACAACGGCAGCAATCCGGGACGGCACTGGGGAGCTGGAGTCTGGTAGAGGGAGGGCGAAGCGGGCAGCGGGCGAGACCGGAGCATCACCCCCCAGCAGCGAGCAGGCAATCAGCGCCATGTTTTACCGTAGAACAGTACCGTGGCCAGGGGGGGGATCGTGACAAGGAGGCAATTCCCAACAGGTCTGCGCCGCAACAGGTGAAAGCCAGCAGTCTCTTCCCCTCCCTCGGGCTCTCTTTGCAGCCGACTAGACCATAGAAGAAGGGGGTCTGCAGCCTTCCACAGCGTGGTCCACAGAGCGGGGTAGGAGACCCGCCACACCGGGGCTTACCCTCTAGCTCCAGCCCGTCAGGTGCAGGGTACAGGAGGTGTCCGGGCGTCTCTCTCCCGGCTCTTCTGGCGACCGTACGTGGCGTGAGGCGGGATCGGGACCTCGGGCTCAGATTTGCACCAGCGGGTCCGGTGACTGCGACGCTTCCAGGGGGCCGGCCGAGGCCACAGTAGAGCAAGGGTCCAGGGCGGGGAACAAAGGCACCAAAAACTCCGGCATCCGGGCGGGCTAAGACTTCGGGAAAGCGGCGGCGCAGTCAGCGCGTCGTCGCACGCGTTGCACCTCGAAAATCGGCAAGGATAGGAATCAGGATGATAGTCCGAGGCCAAGGGCCGACGGAGCCGGGCGCTCAAGCGACTGCTCCGGTCGCCATCTTGGCTCCTCCCCCCGAGAACTGATTGTTGAGTCCACACATAGGTTGAGAGATTCAAGTGTTCTTTATTCCAAAATTCGGTACAACCATATTCACAGCCAACGCGTTTCGCCCAAACATGGGCTTCTTCAAGGCACGAATTATAAAACGAGGATGCACAAAGGTGTTCTCAGAAGTGTTAAGAGGATAGCTTAACGTAGAAAAATTCTTGCTAGAGAGTAGTATGTGAGCAATGAGAATGCGTCTGGCAAAGTACGTCAAGAACTGTAATTCCCAAGTACTCCTGGCTATTCAAATTTCAAGAATCTAATTTCAAGGACTGTCCAAAGAAGGCATGTAGCGCCGTAATCGCCGTCGTGTTGGGACAACACAGTTCTTGACGTACTTTGCCAGACGCATTCTCATTGCTCACATACTACTCTCTAGGGTGAATAAAAGGGGGGAAAGAGGACAGCCCTGGCGAGTACCTTGATTTATTGGGAAATGACTTGATATTGTGCCAGATATCCGTACGGCAGCCGTTAAGTCGGTGTATAGCAGCCTTATCAGAGTTATAAGACGGGGACCCATATTTAAATGTCTCAGCAAGATGATCATATAAATCCAGCTTACCAAATCGAAGGCCTTGTCCATGTCGATGAGGAGAAGGGTGGCCGGATCGTCCAGTTGGTCAACAGCCGCAATGGCATTGTGGAGTCTGTGGAGGGTCTTATTGCTTTTAATGCTCCATCTTTTTACACTGTGTTGACATAGTTTCTCCTTTACTAATTTATTTTCTTCCAACAATAATTACTGTTATTGAAGTCCTTCTTAGGCCTGGCTTAACAGCACAGCTATTGTAAGACTTAACTGATCACCAAAAAAGAGCTTTAAGAAGCAGTCCATGAGAGTGGCTTAGGTTCCGCCCACATGTTGCTGGTTCCTCTTTAGAAAGCTTTTGATTGGGTAGAAGGTGTGTACCTGCATTAAAAACAGTGGTTGTGTTGCACTTTTTGCCTTGTTGGAAACCTTAACTCCGTAGAACAGACCTAAGTTGATTATGTTAACAAGCCAGTGACCAAGGCTACATACCTGATCAGTTAATTGGCAAAGGGTATGTCAGATGCCATAAGTCTGATCTATTTATTATGAAGAGTTAAAGCAAAGGCAGAAAGCCTGACCTGTTTTTGTGAAAAGCATAGGTTAAAGCCAATAGGCCTTTCAGGGTGGATTATTATTATACTTTAAGGCCAATAGACCAGTATTTTGATGCTAAGATGCCCACTCTGACATACCCAGGAGGTTGACAGTTTGCACTATGAGAATCCTTGTTAGGTTTTCTTAATAGAGGCTGTACAGTTTTTGCCAACTGTAATTTTATGCATATTCGTAATATGAATGTGTGCGCTATGCCCTACACAGTATACTTGAGTTTGATATGATAAGCCAATGACAAAGGTTATAAGTGTTATAGGTTGAATGGGAAAAAATGTCTCGGATGTCATAGGTCTGATCTGTTTATTTAAAAAGTTATAACAAAGGAAGTAGTACTTCATTTATTGTGAATAGCAAATTTTAAACCAAAAAGGCATTAAAGAGGGACTTGTCACTACAATGTTGTAAAGCCTCTTGACAGATATTTTGTTACGTGGTAATGTCACAAATTACCATAGTAGACAATCTCCCTCTGACAAACAGTCGTAATAGTGGATATGCACTTTTAGAATCTTTGCTAGACCATCTTAGAAGGTGTTGCATATTGTTTTTCCAACTGCAAGTGTCTGCATATTTATTATTTCATTCATAGTATTTTATCTCTGTGTTCATATTAAAGTAGTTTATAGATCTGGCTAGACAGATTCAACTGTCTAGCAGGCTCTTGTAAGAAAACACATTCGAGTGTCATTCACATTCTGTTTCCAGCTCTGAAAACATATAGCAAGAGGCACTGGATCAGAACACTTCAGAGTTTCGCTCTATTACCCTTTGAGTGACAGTATTTTCACTTAATCATTTGCCCACCTATCTGAAAAGGATTGTGTTCCAGTACTAGGGCTGATGGGAGAGACCTTCGGGTTTCTATTCTGCATGTCCCATTTCATTGATTTCCTTCTTTCAATTCTATTTTTTTTAAAGTTTCCAACTGCGCCACTAGGCTACTCCCTTATCTTAAATCTCTTCTGCAGGACTGAAACAGGTACCGATCTTGGAATGGTGATGACTATGTTGTATTATTGTTCCAAGATAGCTCCATGCTAGAAGTAACATGACAACCATCTTGAATTGGTACAACAGTGATACAGTATGCACAATACTACTGCCAAGATACCCTCTGTGTGCGTTGTTTACTGAATATGGTATTGTTGTATTACTATTCCAAGATGGCTGACTCATTCCTTCTAAATTTTCAACCATATTGGAACTTTAAGGCAATGGCCCTGCACTATACCATTGCAAGATGGCCCTATGCTGGTATGTTTTATTTTGTACTTATTTGTATTGCACTACGTTTACTCTGCAACTTTTTTTTTGTTCTACCTTCGCTCTTTTTTAATGTATCTTACATGTTTGTGTATGTGTTTTATTGTAGTTGGGTAAATTGTCTAATGCACAAGTGAGTCAGTGGGTGAATGCAAGAGGAAGTAACAGAGTTAATGTATGATTAGTTAGTTATTGAGTGAGCACCAGTGACTGAGAAGACACATTCAGTTAGAAGTCATGACTATTGTCATTAACAGTGTTTTTTGTTTTAATGTTTGCACAATACTATTAATTCACGGATACTCACTTTTTATGTCGAGCATTCGAGACCTCTTTTATATACTTTAATATATACTTTAGTATATTCTCATATGTGTATGTACTTGGTGGGCTGTGGAGATAAGCCCTAGGACTTGTCTGCTTCCGCTTAGGGACTTTCTTTTCTGTTCAACTGCCCCTATTTAACTGTCTTGATGGAAAATGACCAGCAGAGGTCAGTAAAATACCAGAGTTGCTTTCTGCTGAAAGGCAATATTTCTCTCCATGTGTTCCCATACCTGGCATGTCACACAGTTTGGTGCTTACTTTCCCTCCATGTGAAAGATCAGTAGATGTTTCAGCACTCAGGCCCCAAAGGCGAGACCGAATGCATTGCAAATGCTTGTTTCTTTTTGTACTTTATGTGGCAATATTCACTTTATTTGTGCTTCTCATCTAACAAGCTGGTATTCTTTTTGCAGTTTTTACAATTCGGCGGGAGACATTGATGAGAAGGCACTGAAGAAAATACTGTCTGGTCACAGAAAGGTAAGGCTTGGGTGCTGCTTTACCTCCTTTACCTTACCAAGAGTAGCTCTCCTTGTTAGAGTAGTTTTCTTGAACATTTCTCTATGCCTTAACTTTTTTTTTAAGTCCATTATTAAGTTTTCTCCCAAATTCTTCTGCAAAATTCTTGCTCTTGAAAGCTTTTTTCAGGCGGCTCTCTTAGATACTCAGTCTTCATTTTGTTTTTTTTTACACTTTTTGATTTTTTTACACTTTAGCATGGAAACTTTTGGATATTTATCTTCTGCAGTCTTATTTCAAAGCATGTAAAAGTCCTTCATATAGTCACGACCCAACTTTTCTTTAAACTCCAATTATGGACCCACATGTGATGGACAGTATGCTATGCATGGAACACAGTAATAGCACTGCATGTATACAGCAGGTGTCCTAACGTTTCACTCCTTAACAGTAACTCAAAAAGCTTTCCTAATGGACAGCAGGATATTGTTCCTACCTTGTGCTAAAAAAAGTCAAGTATCATGGATATCAAAGTCAAATATTTTCACAACACTCGCAACACAACCCATCTTTAGCACCGGTTTGCAGGAAAATACTGCCTTGCCATAATTTGTTATGCCAAACTGTTTCCTGCTGAGTGATCTTTGACTTTGTAACCCCTTACAAAGTCACTATGTAAGATGGGTTCTGAACTTGTTGATTGTAGAACAAAGTTGGGTAACATTAGCGTATGGAATGTGACATTAAAGTACTGGTCTTCAAAAAATGTGATTCCTTTATCAATGCTACACCTTATCATTTTCTTACATTTAGGATGAAACATTTAATATTTTGTGAGCAAGCAAATATCCCTAAGAATATTGAAAGAAGAGCGAAAACAGAGGAAATATCATTAAAGTAAAGCCCACACATCACATTTTATTTTATCATATTTTCCCCTATCAGCCAGTATATTGAATGGACAATTTATTGTAAGCGAGGAATGTTGAAGGTATAAAGGGGTTTTCTGTGATAATTTTTGTCCAAACAAGAAAACGTATGTGGCCATGCACATTGTAAAAATAATATAGGAATTCAGAGAAGCTTTTGAAATGCAGTTTGAGTATTCTCTTTGCCACAGCTTCCGCTCCTTGGACATTCATTTGCAACATCACGTTGGCCTTGCTCCACAGTTTGAAAACCAGTCTTTTACAGATATACCCCCATGTGTTAAACCCCTGGCGAGATCTACTACTGTAATACCCCTTGACAACACAAATCTAATGAACATGGTAAATGTGACCCAAAATGTAGGGTTAACAATGAGAAATAGGTGGTGACTTTTGCCTCGCTACAGCAGACCTACGACTTAGCGCAAACCGAGTACTATAGATATGTGCAGGTCAGGCATTCACTCCTGTCCAACATCCCACCCGGCACGGTGCTTCCTGAGCCCTCTCCCCTTGAAGACAGGCTGCTCGACGGTCATTTGCCCGAAAAAGCTATCTCCCTCACCTATAAAAAACTCATCAACCACACTCCAGACCCCTTGTTGGCACTTAGGAGGAAGTGGGAGGCCGACGGTCTGGAGATTGAAGATGACGAGTGGAGGGAGGCCTTATCATCCCCCAAAGAAGTAGCGATATCAGCTAAGCTGCGACTGATACAACTAAAAATACTCCACAGAGTCTACATCTCGGGTACACGCCTAGTATTGATGGGTAGGAGCGCAGATGGGCTATGTAGGAGGCAGTGTGGGGAGGTGGGGACGTATCTTCACATCATTTGGGAGTGCCCGGCAATACAGGCATACTGGCAGCGGGTGCATGCATGTATACGTATGGTATGGAAGGTTGACCTGCGGCCCGAGGTTAAGAGATGCCTCTTGAACATCTGGAAGCCCACGGACCTACCAGCAATGGGCAAACTATGGGCTACGCTCGGACAGGTGATCGCAAAGCGTAATATAGCACGCATGTGCTGCAGGAGAAAACAGTCTATGTGGCCCGGGGGTGTCCTCGGAAATGGGTGGCAGTTTGGTCAAACTGGAATGAATATCGTGGGCGCTTGTGTGAACCCCCTGCAATTCCCTCACTTGACGAACCCTTAACGCAGTGAAGACCCTTGTAAAATCAGTAAACTATATGCTATAGTATCTTAAGTGCAATGTGTGTATACTGGGCTGCAACTGCTGCAATATACGTAAATGTGATATGTATCGCAATGACCAACAAGTTATGAATGAAAAAAGAATGTTTAATAAAAATAAAAAAACAATGAGAAATAGATTTACCCCCCCCTCACAGACCTTGAGGCCTGTGATTGACTAACGATGCGTGGCTTAAATCAAATTCCGCAAGGCCAATTATTGAAGGGGCAATCGTCTCCTCAGCAAGGGAAAGAGAGTACCATTCCCCCTTGTAGAGAGAGTTAAAAAACTGTTGTAAAAATAGCATCCTGGAACTTAGCAGGTTTGGGCAAAAAACTGAATAATTTATCATGGTTGGCATTGTGGCAAAACCATGATATTGTATGTTTCCAGGAGACTTGGGCCCAGGAAAACATTTATAAAGATGGGTATCTGATAGAGACTACCAGCCGCAGATTCCTTAACGTAGAATTATCCCCAGGCGTGAGACTGGACCTGGAAAACTTTCTTGCCCAGCATCTCTGCGCGCCGGGGGCAACTCCGCCCTGACGTCCTCCGCAGGCGTGACGTCAGCGAGGTCACATAAGCCCCACCCCGACGCGCTGACGTCAGTTTTCTTCATTTCCGCGTGCAACGCGGATCCGGATCGTGTTCCTGGCCTGTTTCAGGCCTTCTTTTTCCTCTTTTGACCGTTTTTCTTGGGAACAGTGTGCGAATGCCTTTGGGCTTCAAGACGTGCTTATCTTGCGCGCGCCAGATGTCGGCAACGGATCCTCACCCCATCTGCATGTGGTGTTTGGGGGAGCACCACGACTCCTCAGACTGTGAGGCGTGTCAGCAAATGAAGCCGAAGTCCCGGCGGGAGCGCCGGAAGAAACTCCTTTCGGCACGCATGTCCGGGTTGTCGTCGTCGCCGCGTCTGTCCCCCACGGATGCCTTCAAGAACCGCTGCCTCCGTCTCCGACATCGTCCTTCTCCCAGGCCGCAAGGGCATCGCTCACCTGTTGGTAAGTGTTGCAGTTAGTCCCCGAGGCCCGGTCCCCGGCCTGTTGGGGGCGTGGGTTCTCCGCGGGTGGTGCGGCCCTGCACGTCGCCACCCTATCCGCCGTTCCCCGGCGCGGGGGCGACCAGAGCCCAGATGGAGGCCTAAGCGGCGGCCTTGCAGGCCTCTTTGGCTCTTCTTCCTTCTCCTTCCCTTCCTGGGACGTTTGCGAATCCCTTGCCGCGTGCGGGGACTTCTGCGGTGTCGCTGGCGGCTCTCACGCCAACAGGTTCGGATCCAGGTTCAGAGGATGTGGTGCCGTCGGGGTGCGGCCCTTCGGGGTTCCCTCCTTCAGACCACGGCGCCTCTGCCTCGCCGCAAACCCCCGCGGGGGTCCCTGTGGTGTCACGGGAGGTTGCCGGGGCTCGGGCGTGTCCTCGAGTCCCCCTCGGTCCTCTGGGCAGGCAGTGGCCTTGTCCAAGGCCGAGGTGATGCCGCTCAGGCGCCGGCGGCTGCTGGCCCTTGCGGCGCCGCAAGGGCCGGCTAGGGGTCAGGGCGTGTCCCCGGGCCCCCCGTCCCTTCACGCAGGCGGCTGCCTCGTCGGAGGACGAGTCAACGCCTTTTCGGCACCGTTCCTTAGCTGCCCCGACTCCAACCCAGCCTTGGGCTCCTGCGCCACGCGTTGTGACGGAGGTTGTTCCGGCGTCTCCTTCAACGCCGGTCGACGTTGACCTAACACCGGTCGCAGACTCTACGGCGTCGGGTCGTTAATTCGTCATCGGATGCCCCCTCCTCCCCAGAGGTTTGGCGGTTGTTGGCTTCATCTTCTCCGGAGACGGGTCGCTGCGTCGTGGCTTTTTCCCCGGCGTCTTCTAAGGACGGCTCTTCGCCGTTGCCGCATCCGCAGTCTTCGCCGGAGGCTCCCCAGGTTCCCCATTCCTCGGTCCCCCTTCTCGGGCTTGGCCTTTCCTTCCTCCGATTGGACTGGGGGACGGCCGCCTTAGCTTGCAGCCGTCGTCCACAGAGGAACTGCTTTTCCCGGCGGTGGGAATCTTGCGCATGGGCGATCCAGCTGGCCATTACCCCACAAATCATCTTCTGGAGGTCCTCCATCAGGGTTCTGGTGGTCGGGAGCTGCTTCTTCCCTTCGAGGTTTCGCTTCACACTTCTCTTTTGGGGGTGGCCCGCCACGGGGCACCCGGTACCCCGCAACTTCTGCACCGCCACCGTCCTGCACCGCATGATCCTGTCTGTCTTTCCCTCCACCAGGGGCCCTCTTTTACAGACTGCCTTTCCCTCCCTGCCATCGGTGTTGTCTCCCCCGTCACGGGAGGCCCGCTGGTTAGATTCCTGGGGGTGCAATATCTTCGCCTCTACCATTGAGCCTTTGCGGGCCCTTAACACACTTTGTGTATTGGCTAGGGCCACTTTTTTTTTTTTTTTTTTAATTTCTTTTTATTGAACAATCACAGAAATGGTCATTGCATACAAAAGGTAGGTGTGAATATCTGTGTTACATTGTCGTCGTCAGACAGAAGTGTCATACAGTAAATCTCGGAACAGTACTAAAGTTATCACATTCTACTCACATACATAGATCATGGCGTTGTTGGTTCGTCAAGGGAGGGGACAGATGGGGGTTGACACACATTTCCTCGATAGTCATTGCATTTAGTCCAGAGCGCTATCCATTATCGGGGACAGCCTCGAGCTACATATACTGTTTTCTCCCGTATCATACACCAATCCATGTCCTCTTGCCATGCGTTGAGTGTTGGTGACGTTGCAGCTCCCCAGAGGCGAGCGATGTTTCGCTTAGCCACCATCTGCCCCAGTGTTACCCAGGTTTTACCCTTCGCATTTAAGTCCGTGGGCTCCCAAATATTCAGGAGACATCTTTTGGCCTCAATTCAAATTTCCGTCCCCCATACCGTGCTCATACATCTAAGGACTTTTTTCCTGTAATGTTGGATTAACGGACACTCCCAGAGTATGTGCAGGAAAGTCCCCTCAAGACCACATTGCCTCCTACATGCCCCGTCTGTGCTCCTGCCCATCAACAACAGTCTGTGCCCAGAAAGGTACACCCGATGGAGAATCTTTAACTGAATCAGCCTTATCTTCGCTGAAAGGGCAACTTCATTAGGGGAAGAGAGTGCATCCTGCCATTCCTCATCGTCTATTTCTAGACCATCCCTCCCCCATTTTTCCCTCAGTGTCCTAAGGGGATCAGGAGTCTGATGTATGAGCTTTTTATTTTTAAGGGATATGGATTTCTCTGGCAGGTGTCCGTCTAGCAGTCTATCTTCGAGGGGAGAGGACTCTGGAAGTACTGAACTTGCTGGGATGTTTGCCTGAAGGGAGTGCCGAACTTGTGCATATCGAAAAAATTCCGAGTCAGCCATCTCATGTGTCTGCTGTAGTGAGGCAAATGTCACCATTCCGCGCGGTCCCCAGAGGTCTCCTATGCGTGAGAGCCCAATTAGATCCCACTTGTCGAACCCCTTGGTACGACCCAGTGCACCCAGGCACTCGGAATCCCAGAGCGGAGTTGCAAGTGTAGGTTTATTTGCCCACCCCGAGCTGCGGTTTACCGTGTGCCAGAGTTGAACCGAGTGCCCCGTAAGAGTATATTTGCTGGGCTTGGAGTATAACGCCCTTGTGAAATCACCTCCCTGGAGAATCCACTTGTCAATGCAAAATGCGGTGTCATCACCACTGTAGTATGTACATTGGTTAATAGCTGAGAGGTGTGCCGTCCAATAATATTTTTTGATATCAGGGAGAGCAATTCCCCCATCTTACCAACCGAGTGTTAGTTTGTGGAGCGAGATACGTGGTTTCCCGTCCCACAATAGGTCCCTTTGCGTAGTTTCAATATCTTTAAAAAACCTCGGTGGGAACAGGTCTGGGTTGTTCTGGAGGGCATAAAGGAAACGTGGCAGTGCCATCATTTTAAAGAGTGCTGCCCGTCCTAGGAGAGACAACGGGAGCGTTTTCCAGGTAGCGGTGTCCCGCTTGAATCTCTGCAAGGGTGGGAGGAGGTTCCGTTCATAGTGTGTCCTGGCATCAGTGGAGATGAAAATGCAGAGGTATTTGAATCCTTCTGCTACTGTCAGAATCGGGCAGTCCTTTGGCATGGAGAGAGGTTTTCCATGTAGGACGTATAATAATGATTTGCTCCAGTTAATGGTGTAACCGGAGTTTCTCCCAAAGCTAGTGAATATGTCTAGAACTACCCGTAATTACTTTTGGGGGGAGATGAGATAGAAGAGGATGTCGTCTGTGTATAGGGAGTTCCGGTCTTCCCACCCTTCGGTCTATTTAAAACTCCGGATAGAAGAGTCTCTTCATATCCAGGCTGCGAGCGGCTCAAGGGACAGTGTGAAGAGCAGGGACGAGAGCGGACAGCTCTGCCTCGTTCCTCTACCGAGCGTGAACACTTCCGAGGTTTTGTTGTTTACTATCACTTGGGCCAATGGTTCCGTATAGAGGAGTCGCACCCAGCCGATGAAATTAGGGCCAAAGCCCAACTTTTTTATGACCGCCATCAGGTATGCCCATTCAAGTGTGTCGAACGCCATTGTTGCGTCTAAAGAAACTACTATTGCATCTTCCTGGATAGTCCCAACACTCCGTGAAGTCGATGTAGGTTAAGAGCAGCATTGCGGTGCGGCATAAATCCCGATTGGTCCGGGTGGACTAGTTTACCTATTACTGGCCTGAGTCTTTGCTAAAAGCTTCGCGAGTATCTTGGGCTCAGTGTTCAGTAAAAAAATCGGTCTGTACGAAGCACAGTCGTCTCTAGGTTTCCCCGCCTTAGGAATGGCAACCAGCGTAGCGATACGCTGGTCTTGTGGCAGCACTCCCACCTTTCTGCTGTCTTCGAACATATACTTCAAAAAAGGTGCCAATCTGTCGGGTTTGAGCTTGTACAGCTCAATAGGTGGACCATTCGGGTCCAAGGCTTTACCTGGCCGGAGATCCCTAATTGCCGTAGCCAGCTCATCGTTGGTGAGTGCACTCTCCAATGCCTCTCGATTGGTGTCCGAAAGAGTGGGCAGACGGATGTCTGCCAGTAAGTTGGAAGAGGCTTTCTCCGGTAGTTCCGAGCCCCTTCGATACACTCGCTCAAAGTGCTCAGCGAACTCACGAACTATGTTGTGGGGTTCTGTAAGAACTGCACCGGAACTGCTTTTTAGCTGCGATACTAGTCTCTGTGCCTTTTCTTGTTTGTCTAGCCAGGCTATCCGTTTACCCACTTTGTCCCCTAGGTCATACAAGCTCTGTCCCGGTCTCTTGCAAGGGTTTTGGCAGCGTCAGTCGCTATTGCTTTGTATTCGGCCACCTTTATTTGTATTTGGTGAAGAGCAGCTTGATTATCGCTGTCTTTTGCTACCCCCTCAAGATGAAGGAGGTCATCTTCAATAGCGACCAGCTGTTTTTCTCTTTCCTTACGCAGCCCTGCGATTGCCGAAAGGGTGTGCCCCCTAATTACTGTGTTAAACGCTTCCCATAGGGTGGTAGGGGAAGCCACTGTACCTTTGTTTTCTTGGAAATAGTGCTCAATTTCCTGGGTAATAGTGGTTCTGGCCTCCGGACTGCATAGGTGCCAAGGATTTATAGGTGCTATACAGCCTGCCCTCTTCTCCCCTATCGTGAGGTGAACCCACAGGGGGGAGTGATCAGAAATGCCCCGTGTTTGATGTCCTGAGTGATCGTGTTTAAGTGAAGAGGCATGAGAATATAGTCTAATCTGGAGAGGGTGTGATGTGATCCCGAGAAAAATGTGTACTGCTGGAGTGTTTGGGTAGCGCCGCCTCCAAAGGTCTGTGAGGCCAAAAGCTTCGATGAAGTTAGAATGTCTGTTTTGCCCAGCACTGATGTCTCGTGGCGGGTGCCAGTCTAGGAGACCCGATACAACTGAGTTGAAGTCCGCCCCAATTATGAGTTGTCCCTCCGGAAGGGAGAGTAGGAGCGTCCCAAGATCTTTGTATGACTGTGTTTGGAGACCTGGTGGTATATAAACCATTAACAATGTGAGTGTAAGCCCTTCCCGTTGTCCCGAGACCGCTGTGAAGCGCCCCAGTGGGTCAGTCAAGTGTGCTTAATACTTAGTAGGAGGGTACGCCTGATGAGGATGCCCACCCCCCTGGACCCAGATGTAAAGCCGGAGTGTGCAACCATTTTCTATCTCCATCTATTTAGTGCCTTGCAGCTGTTTCCGATTAAGCGTGTCTCCTGGAGTAGAGAGACATCCGGGTGGTGGCGCTTTATGTATTGGAGGACAATGCTTCTTTTGATCTTGTCTCCCAACCCGTTGACGTTCCAACTCAAAAGCTTTAAGCTTTTATCCCACTTCGTACTGATTGTGACAATATACAGTTCTATACAACCTGCGAGATTTGCAACACCACCAGATCGCAGTATTTAGTTTTTTGCATGACCAGAGCGCCTTCCCTCCGTGCCCTCCCCCCCATCCCCAACAATGAAAATAGAAAACACATTTAACCCTCGAACCCCCCAACACCAGCCCCCCCCTCCTTGCTACCCTGCCGCGTAGGTTCAAAACTACCCACATCCCCAACTAGCAGAGTGCCTATCGCTCTAGAAACTAGTCAACAGTGACGAGGGGCAGTGAGCTAGTGCCAACTCTGGCCGCCAGAGGCCCACCCCCTTACTCTTCAATGCTTGTCAGGTTTGGGACTACGATATATTTGGGACCCATTCCACACAACACGTCTCTCGCCCCTTGTCCTGCGAGGAACATAGTTCACATTTATGACATACGGCCTATTTAATAGTCCGGCATAAAGAGTCTATTTCGTGCAGTGTCTCTGGCCGTAGGTCCATCCCCAGCTGTGCCGGGAGAAGCTATGTTTCAAGGCTCCACAGTCTTACCGACCAACGCCTCATGGGACACCACCCACTCATGCTAATAGCAAGAACAATTATACATTACAGTTTGTCGAGGTAGTCTCATCCATTCCAGTGCAGGAGGCAGAGTCAGTCAGTCTCTCTGGGTCGCCAACTTGCTCAGGATGCTGGATCTTGATCTCCAGGAACGCTGGCTTCGTCTGTCTGAGTCCGATCTTCCATCAGTTGACCCCGGCGATCACGCGTGGGTCTCTCTCCAGTTGCCCTTCTCCGCTGCTGCCACCCCCCACGCAACTTTCCCATCCAGCCAGTCCTGTACCTCTGGCGGGGTGGTGAAGAAGAGCGCTTTGCCGTCCGCTATGACTTTTAGTTTCACCGGGAAGAAAATCATATATTTGATACCTCGTTGACGAAGGGCCGCCTTGACTCCGTCAAATGCGCGTCGGTCTTGTTGGACTTTAAGCGTAAAATCCGGGAAGAATCGTATCGTAGAATTTTCGTAAGGCAGATCTCCCTGAACTCGAGCTGCCTGAAATATTGCGTCGCGGTCCCTATAGTTGAGGATTTTTGCGATTATAGTCCTAGGGGCCGCTTCGGTTTTAGGTGGTTGAGGATTAGGTCTTCAAGGAAAAGGTCAACGCACGGCCCTTCCGTTCCTTCTGGGACTCCAACCACTCGAATGTTGTTGCGACGGGCCCTCCCTTCCTGATCTTCGAGCTTCAGAGCCATTTGACGGTGTTGGTGAACCAGTGTGCTGACCGGTTATTCGAGCTTTTTCATGGAGGTTTGGAGGTCCAGGATATTAGCTTCATTAGTTTTGACTCTATCCGCAGTTTTATTCATATCAGCTCTCAGCAAGTTCATTTCAATGGAGACTTTATCGAATTTTGTTTCAAGAGTGGTCCCCAGCCCCTGGATGGCTGTCATTATGGATGTGAGAGATGGTTCAGTGGTATCTGTCTGGTCACTTGGAGCTCCCTCGTCTTGTGAGGTAGACTTCAGGACAATATATTTGTCAAGTTTATTGGCTTGCACAGTCGTGGCACCCTTTGGCTTCATTGTGCTTGGTTACTTATACAGGCCACACTGCAAAAGGATTATTCCTCTCCCCATGGTATTGTGTCACTCCTCCGAGAAACTGCAGTGCGTATGGGCAATAACCCCCTACGACCGCCGTCCGCTGCAGGTGTCTCAATGCATACACGAGGCAGGGGCAGGGCCCTCCCCCCGGGCCCCCAGGGGTCTTCTCACCTCCCTACCAGGCGATGGTCTTTGTTCCCCCTTCCGGTGGTTGTTGGCCTCCCTTCACCTGGGCAGACAGTAGGGCCAAAGTCACTGTGTAGGAGTAGAGCCACACAGCGCCTGCCACACTCACAGGTCCTGACGAGCATAGGCTGTGGCCGCTGCTTGACGCGCTGGCCCAATGTCCACAATTAAAGGAAAGAGGGTGATCTGCTGCCTCCAGTATGGCGCCCCCTCCACCCACGGTAACACAAAACGTGGGTCACACACCTGCCTTAGGGTACGCCCGGTAAGGTCATAGCCCCCGTCTCAGGGCAGGCCCCATCCACCACGAGAGGAGACGGGAGCTCTTCACTGAAATGCCTCAATGCCGCAGCGCATCTCTTATCGTGCCGCCCGCCCGGTCCACTCCGCCTCGGGACGCGGCAGTGCGCCAGGCCGTGGTGGGGTCCAGAAAAGGCAATGCTCACCTTTGTTAGCGTGATGGCGCAGAGGCCGCGTCACTGTAGGGCTAAGGGCGGTCGTCCCCGCCCAGCGTTCACACTGGAGGATAGGCCTCCCAGAAGCCCGGATTTATTTGGGGATTTAGGGCTCTGCTCCGGCGGAGCTCGTTCGTCAGGCAACCATCGCCGTTGGCGCCAAGCCACGCCCCCTCCCCCCCAGGGCCACTGCTTGCTTGTGGGATTCGGCGGAGTCCCTTATCTCTGCAGCTTCTCAGGAAGATGCCTGTGTTGATTTGAGGCACCATGTGTTGGATGGCCGGGAGCTGGCGGCATTTATTCTTCACTTGGCTCTGGACATTTCGGAGGTGCTTGGTCGTACCATGGCTTCTTCAGTGGCCCTTCGTCGCAATGACTGGCTACGGGATAGTGTGTTCCTGGAGAACGTTAGGGAACAGCTGGTTGACCTTCCCATTGATGGCGCTCTCTTGTTCCACGCCCTGCGGATTCTGCCATTCAGAGGTTTCTTGCGGGGCTTCGTCGTCCTCCTCCTCCTCCTCCTCCTTCTCCTCCCCCCTCAGTGACCTGTAAGTCGGTCTGTGTTTTGGGAGGTGCTCTTCCGTTGTTTTCCTGGGGCCTTGTAGCGAGTAGCCCCAGTTGTGTGTTCTGTGTGGTTGATGTGCCTTCAGGTCCTTCTGTTAGGACTTTGGTGCTGTTGGCTGCTGGTCCGGCCCTTTTTTGACTTGTGGTTGTGGCTGTTGGTATGTGTAGGCCCGGAGATTAGGCCTTCTGTGTATTCTTTATTGGCTGATTGACAAGCCGTCTGCGGTTTTCTCCGCAGGTCTTCTGTTTGTCCTCTGCTGTGGAAACTTTTTCCTAAGAGGGTTCCCATGTTCTTGGGACGTAACATGCCCTATGTGGGGTAATGGTAGCTATTATATAGCTCTCTCATGTGCTGGGGAGGTGTGGTCGTCCTTCGGGCTTCTGCTCTCCGTTGCGTCATGTTATGTCGCAGGTGCGATCTTCTTGCTGAAGGTTTTGGGGTGGCTTGCATTGCGCCCCAGTCCGTCCTTCTCCTGGATCGCTGTGTTGCTAACCTAGTCTGGCCTGCTGTCTGCGGCATCGAGTTGTAGCACTTTTGCACTTCTGTCCGCCTTGGTTCTCTGTCTGGTGTTCCGGGGGGGACTGGCTTCCCTGGTTTTTGTGTTCTGGTGGACGGCTTGGTCCGTCCCCGTCTCTCTTTCTTTCTGCCTGGTTCCACTTCATTTGTGGGTCAGTGTGTGCCGGCCCCTCCCTTGGGGTGTGTCTTGGCCCTTCTTGGCCCTTCCTGGCCTCTGCCTTCGGCTGGCGTCTAGCTTGTCCTGGGTGCACCGGTCCATGGTGTTGTCTGCTGCTGCTGCGCATGCCAGTGCAGGCCTGTTTGTTCTACTACACCATTGTGGCCTTTGATGTATTCTCTTGTGCCTTTCTTCTTCCGTCTGCACTTTTGGCGCTGGAGCCGCCCCTGCCTAGTCCGCTGCTTGCGGCGGGGGGGTGTTCAGCTCTTTTCTGTCACTGTGCATGTGTTTCTTCAGGTGGGCCCTGCCTCCGGTTCTACCTCTTCTCCCTAGGGGTTGAGGTGGTCCTTGTGTTCCTTGAGGCTTTTCGGGCGCTGTCTGCCCCTGCAGGGTGTTGGGCAGTTCTCCCTTGGTGAGGCTTAGGATATCCTGGCCTTTCCCTTCTTGTCCCTGTGACTTGTCCCCTGCTGGGGCCCTGTGTCTCTCCTGGTGGGGAGGCTCTCTCGCAGGCCCTCCTCGCTTCTGGGTATGGCCAGGGTATCTATTCTACGTTAAGGAATCTGCTGCTAGTTGTCTCTATCAGATGTACAAGTTACTTACCTTCGGTAACGATGTATCTGGTAAAGACGATTCTTGCCGCAGATTACTTCACGACCCGCCCTTCCTCCCCGTTCTGCGAGGATCGTCTGCTTGGGTTTCTGCAGTCTCCTCCCTCTGGGTAACTTGTTTCTGTGGGTGTCCTCTTCGTTTTCTTTCGGTCAGGCATCCCTCCAGCTGGTTTCTCTCCAGCGTGAGGGCCTACTTTTGCTCTTTCCCTCTGTTGTTAGAGTTTCTGATCCCCACTCGGTCTTCTTCGTTGGGGGTTCTAGTGCCTGTCCTTTGACCTCCTACTCCTTCAGAGGTTATGGCCCTCCTTGGCACTGTAGTCTGCGGATGGATTACCTGACCTCCTACTCCTTTCAGGAGGTATGGCCATCCCTGGCAGTGTAGTCTGGAGATGGATTTCTGTTGCTCCTCTGTTCTGTACACAAAAAGATAATCACAGTGGAAACATATTTAAAGGAATAAAAAGCATACATTTGTTAGTGATTCGAACAGATTTAAAGACAACACCTATTTTATGCATGTATGACCATAATTTAATCGATTATCCAAAGATTCAGTCAGAAGGAAGATCAGCAATTCAAATCAGGGCCAGATACATCACAATGTCAACATATTTAAATACATATTGGTGTAAGATTCGTGATAAGTGCAAGATATTTGGGGTAAGTGCAGGACGTTGTGAGGGAGGAAGGTTGCGTAAAATAGGAACATCCACAGTTTGTTGAAGAGCCTAACCTGCCACTTAAATGGCAACAAAACTTAAATCAAACAACACAAAATTAGAAAGCAGTTGTACAATCACTGACAATCTCCTGTGTTGATCGAAGACAGAAGTAAGTCGACGTTTCGACCCCTGTTAGAACCAGCAAATTGGTTTGCTTGGAGTCGGGGTCTTCATCAGGACCAAGGGAATGGGCTTACACCAGCATCTGCAGCATGAATCAAGCTGGAAAAATGGGGGGAGGGCCAATTAGTGCTCCAAAGGGTGTAGTATTCCACCACTCGGTAAGTGAGTCTAGGGACGGCTGAATGAATCAGCATGAACAAAGATCCATAAATGTACAAAGCTCAAGGGCCGCGTCGAGCAGTCTGACAGCTAGCAGGGGTCGAAACGTCGACTTACTTCTGTCTTCGATCAACACAGGAGATTGTCAGTGATTGTACAACTGCTTTCTAATTTTGTGTTGTTTGATTTAAGTTTTGTTGCCATTTAAGTGGCAGGTTAGGCTCTTCAACAAACTGTGGTTGTTCCTATTTTACGCAACCTTCCTCCCTCACAACGTCCTGCACTTACCCCAAATATCTTGCACTTATCACGAATCTTACACCAATATGTATTTAAATATGTTGACATTGTGATGTATCTGGCCCTGATTTGAATTGCTGATCTTCCTTCTGACTGAATCTTTGGATAATCGATTAAATTATGGTCATACATGCATAAAATAGGTGTTGTCTTTAAATCTGTTCGAATCACTAACAAATGTATGCTTTTTATTCCTTTAAATATGTTTCCACTGTGATTATCTTTTTGTGTACCTACTTATACCCGAGTCCAGTGGTCTACCGGGTTACCCCATTGATACATAACTCGCTCCTCTGTTCTGGGCTTGTGGCCCTTCCCTTTGTGGTTGCAGACTCTCTCTCTCTTTCTGTCACGGTGCTTTCACATGCTTGTGCCTCCGGGATGGCTCTCGCGTTTGCTTGCAAGGTGATTTCACGGAGTGGTGCTTTGCGCTTTTCTTGCTATGGCTTCGCTGCTCCAGCCTTCTGGTGCTTTACTGCCACCTGGTGCTTTCGCCTTGGCTTGCACAGTTGTTCCTCGGAGTGGTGCTCTGCTCTTTTCCTGCTTGGGCCTGCTGTTGTCGCCTTCTGGTGCCTTGGTGCCACCTGGTGATGTTTCTCACCTTTTGTTTCTCTCTATGTGGTTTCTCTGGTTGTTTCGCACACTGTTCCCATGCTCTCCTCAGTTTTGTTGTGATGGCTCCGCGTTGTGGCGCGGAAAAGTTCTCCGAAGCAAACTGACGTCAGTGCGCCGGGGTGGGGTTTATGTGACCTCGCTGACGCATGCCTGCGGAGGACGTTGGGGCGGAGTCACGTGGTACCGCCCTCCGTCGCGCAGAGATGATGGGCAAGAAAGTTTTCTGGGTCCAGTCTCACGCCTGGGGATAATTCTACGTTAAGGAATCTGCGGCTAGAATAATCTCTACCAGATACATCGTTACCGAAAGTAAGTAACTTATACTTCCATCCTATCAAACAAACGCTGTCCCATCTCCAGCAGGGAGAGCAAGTGGAGGCTTGCTAACTCTAATAGCAAACACATTGTGTACTAAAATTAAAAAAATTGTGTCCCCAATCCCACACTTTCATCTATTATTAATAGAGGGGGATAGCGATCAGGATTGGCTATTAATACATTTCTATAATAATAACTTTAGAGACCCTCAAACAGTGGTGAGCTCTTTAGAAATTGGATTAAGAAAAGTTAGCATAAGGAAGCGGAAGAAAGATGTAAATATAGTGTTGTTGGGAGATTTTAACGTCCAGCCATGGAAGCTCAAATCAAATAAGATTTGCAGTCTTGAAGATATACAGGGCGAACATTTATTCACTTTACATATCATGAGTATGGAAACTGTTTAAATAGACTCCTCCATACAAGGAATCTGGAAATGATAAACGAGTTGGACATAACAAATGGCGAATTCCATAAGACTTTCAATAGAAAGGATTATGATTCAACCATAGATTATATTATAGTGTCAGGCCCAATGCGGGGTAGGATTGCCCAACTAGCAATACAATTCACTGCTTTTAGTGACCATACTATCCTCTCCACTTCTTTAATGATAAATCTAAGGGGGGAAAATTCAGATAAAAAAATCGAGAAACCTTCCTTAGTCTGAAAAAATGGCTACCAACTGAAGTGGGCACAAATAGATAAGTTGTAAGTAATACCACAATTCTTAGTTGAGAATATGGCGCAATGCTTCCCTTTTGCCCTCTTCTTTTGAGACCTTACTGAAAAAAGTAAAACTAGCCCTGACAAGTACTAAAACTCCCATCAAAAACACAGGAGAAAGGGTGGTTTGATCGAGCTTGCTCAAAAGCTCCAAGGAACTTGCATAAGACCCTAAAAGAACAACCAAAAGACAGGGATCAGATCAAGCTGTTTCGTAAGGCATATGTGGTGGCCAGAAAGGATAGAGAAAAGGCTATAAGAGAAGCAGCATGGGAACAATGGGAGATAGCGGCTGCCTCCGAGAATTCCAAAGACTTATGGAGAGTGATCAACGCTCCTTACTTAAAAAAAAAACAGTGACCCATCTCTAGATACACATGTAAGCGAAGATCAACGGATAGGCCATTTTGAAGAGATTTTTGACTCAAATAACATTTCTGGGTCTAATGGTCCTGATCTTGAAAGACCAATAAATGAATATCTGACCTTTTCAGTACAGGAGGTTATTAGGGGTCTGGGTAAGTGTACTAGTGGAAAGGCTCCAGGCCCCGATGGTGTCCCCATAGATTTCTTTCTCGATCACCAGGACTTATGGGCCCCTCTAATAACTTATGTTTTTTATGAAATTGTGAAAACCACCCCACTAGCCTCATGGAGCACTAGCACTATTGTTCCTATATTTAAAAAGGGCGACAAACAAAACTACAGACCCATTTCATTATTGGATACAACAGGGAAGCTAATGGACCCCTACTATTAAATAGGTTAGAAAAGTGGGCAAAGGAGAATAAGATCATGATGCAGGCGCAATTTGGTTTTCAGGCTGGTAGAGGCACTATAGACCAGTGCCTCATCCTAGCTATGATAACTGATAAATATACCAGAGCAAAACAATGGCAGATCTTTTTGGGTTTTTTGGACCTAAGTTCTGCTTTTGATTGCGTAAACCATTCTTGCTTGTGGTAGACAATGGAGGGAATGGGGGTGGGCCCAGAACTCACCCGTTTTAATCGGCAGCTGTATACAAATACGACTGCCAGTGTCCGGTATGGGAAGCATGAGGAGAGCACCTGGTCTTTCAAGATCGCAAGGGGCGTTAGGCAGGGGTGTGTTCTCTCCCCCTTGCTCTTTTCTTTATACGCAAACAGGATTGGTGCCTCATTGACTGAAGATATATTAGCTGTGCCCACTTTTGACTCCCAAACTATACAGATTCTCGCATATGCGGATGATGTGGTATTAATAGCTCGTACGGGGGTGGCTCTTCAATGACTGATAACTGCATTTGCTTCCCATATGGCTTCAGTGGGTCTAAAAGTAAATGAAGCAAAGTCTTTTGTTCTTATAGTAGGTACTCCTGTGGTAAAGAGATTGCAATCTTTTGCACTAGGCCCAAGGAGTCTAGAGGGGATTTACTCTTTTTCATATCTAGGGGTCCATTTTGACAAAAAATAGTCCTGGGCTAATATGGTGGAAAATAGAGCTCTGGGGATGGAAAGGAGCATGGAAGCTATAAATTATTTTGCTAGCAGACTGGGCACAAAACCACTACCCGTTATAAAGTCAATATACCAGGCAAAGACACTCTCTGCAGCCACATACGGGGCAGGTATATGGGGAATGGTCCCGGCATTGCAACTCCAAAATCTAGAGGACCAATGTTTCAAGAAAGTACTTTCGCTCCCCAGATCGTGTTCGAACTACATTTGCCATACGGAAGGAGGACTACCGTATATAACAGATATTATCAAGATCACCCGATACTTTTGTGGCACTCAATAGGGCGCAGAGGTACTGTAGATTTAATGCAGCTTATAATTAAAAATGGTATTGCTTTGGAAAATGCATGTACATTTCCTTCGCTTCAGTATGTGAGGGTAAACCTAGCTGCATTAGGTTTAGAGGAATTGTTCACTAGTCCTAACTTGTGTAGAGTAACATCGAAGTACAAACTGAAGGAAATTTTATTCTCAAAGGTGGCATATGAGCGCCAGGAAGGAAATTGGCAGAAGAAATCTGTGATGCTATATCTCCAACTACCACCTATAATTGTGGGGTATTTCTCCTACTTATATAACATTAGAAATAGACAACACGGATTTATTTTGCTGAGATTCCGCCTAAACTTAATTACACTGATTTTAGGTTATCATTCAAGAAGGTATAGGAGCTCTGACCTGTCGGCATGCCTATGTGATAGGGGGTCGGTGTAGTCAGACCTTCATATCTTTTTTTTCTGTGGGCTCTACAAGAAGGAAAGAGATAGATTTATCCTCCCAATCCTAAAGAAGCTAAAGTTTAGACAATGCTGCCTGGCATTATTGTATATAAAACTACTCGAGGATCCAAATACCTGTTTTGCGACAGCCTCTTTCTTGCTAGCCTGTCTAAGAATAAGGAAAACTATGGCTCTCACTGCACATGAAACATGTTAAACTAGTTAATATTAATGGCTAATTATATATGGGCTATTTTATGACCTTAGGTGAATGATTGTCACATTGTTTTTATTATTGAAATTGTTTGTTTAAATATCTTTAAGTGGTTTTTAAAGGACTTAGATGATGTTGTGAATATTTAACTTGACTAATTAATTTGTCAGATTCTAACGAAATTCCATTTATTTAATTCAATATGGTTTTAAATGTATCTATATCCTTTTGTACTTTTATGATCTGTAGATTATAAAACAGACCGAATAAAGTAATTCTAAGTCTAAGAAAACCTTTCTGTTAAATTATTAAAATTGACAACTGCACTACAACCGGTGCTCATAGACCCCTTCAAAACTGCCCACCCTCCACACTAGATACTTATCTTTATGTATCACACTTTGTCTGCTTTAGATTCGTTTACATTCAAAAGTGCTATGGTTGTTGTATCCCTTTCATAATAAATCGTAACATTACATCTATGACCCTTTGTTGATTTATTTTTTTCATATTCATTTGCAAATTTTTTGTAGGATGTGATAGGTTGGTATAAATTCAGACGGAACTCAGATCAGACGATGACATACAGGGAGAGGCTTCTTCACGTGAACTTGGAAGAACACCTAGCAAACCAGGGGCTCGTCTTTCTGTTATTGACTTCCAGCAAAACCACAGAGAGCAGCTCCACACACAAGCTGGAATATGCCCTACACAAACCTCAGGGTGGGTGAGTACTGAACCTCCTGATCACAGATATTTTATGGGGAGATATTTATACTCATTGGTGACAGTCTCACTGCCACATTCCTTTTCCTTTTGAGTGCTGCGCAGCTAACTAAAAATATCCAAACAAATATACCAAAGAGAATCGAGACAATGGAAAGTAAAGGTTGTTTTCCAAAGTCAATTACTTGTATCTAGTTACGAAAATTCTCTAGGAAGCAGTGACGCTGCATCCTTATTCAGTGAAACAAAATACTCAGTAAAGTGACTGAGGCACGGGAAGTGGTTTCAGAACAAGATCTTTGTTTTCCTGTTTTGTGGCATGCACAAAAGTGACCTGCGATGCACAACGTATCTCATTCTTCTAGTCAGCGCAAAAAAACCAGATCCATCCACATCGTGGAATACACAGTAGCATATATAAAAAGACCCTACAATAGCACAGTGTCCTCATCAGGAGAATTAAATCAAGATCCGTAATTCGGACACAGTACTAACCCTGTACTAGTGATTTCTAATTGATTACTTGCAGGTTGAAACAACCCAATATCAAATGTACATTTTTACCTAAGTGCAGAAAATACTCCTTGTATATAAATAAAGCTCATTCTGTTTCCAAGAGCAGTGCCGCCTTTGCTCAGATAGCGCCCTGGACAGAACCAAATTTAGCACCCATTAATCCCCTGCTTTTCATCCCAGTTGTGGCCTGTAACTTGAAATGTACAAGGATCAAACCATTATCGCCATTAATTTAGGAAATATGCGTTTCCTTTGCATCCTGGTGCTTGAAGTCCTGTATTTATAGTGAGGAGAAACAAAACTGCAATAGGATTCAAAGAGAAACATTAGAATTTAATACCGCTAGTCGAGTAGCACAGTAGTTTCCTATTTGTCAACATGATGTGACCAGAAAGATGTAAGATGTTTCATGTTTAGAAAACCATAATTAAAAGTTAGCATTAAGTGGCTGGCTGTCCCCTGTCCTGTCTGTTTCTTCCTTGCTGCTACTAGGTAAAATGTGCCAACGTGGTGGGCCAATTGTTTAAAGGTCAGACCTCAGTTGATTACACAAACTCGCTCCCTGCTCCCCACTGTCACTTGTATCACCGACTGCAGAGGATTTTAATGGGGCGCATGCAACGTGTAGAAGAAAAAAAGAATAATTAAACGCAGTTTGGGCTGAATTACTAGAGCCGTTTCAGAGCGAGACTGCTCCATGACCTGCATGCCGACATCTCCTTGCGCCCCCATAGGTTTACTCCAGTGGTGGTCTTAATTCTATGGATAGTGACTCTATTAGGTTTTACTTTCACTTTTACCCAATTACCGAATAGTGTTTTAATCCCCTTCCTTACAAACTGGCTTAACAGAGTGAATATCAGTTGGTTAATGTCAGAAGGGAATAAAAGGCCAGTTCATGAAAAAGTTTCTGTCAATGTTCTAAAACAAAACCTTTCCCTCTCCTAAAGCAACAGAATTGCAAAACAGATTTTTGAAACACTTGTACATTTACAGAATTGGATTAAAGTTTATCAAAACTCAGAAAGAAATATGTCACAATTCAGTAGCTTGCAAGGAAACTATTCTTTAAATAGAAACCAATTCAGAAAAAATCATTTTTGCTTGATCTGTCATTTCTTCTACTTTAAAACAAATGCATGGTTACGATGCCTCTGATTTATCCTTATTCTACATCTCAGTCGCTGTCAAAAATATCTCCATTATTATTTCAGACAGAGGGTTAGAAATGTGATTTCTGCAATGATTGGATAAAAAGCTTTGGCTAAGTTATTTCCAAATCTGCAGAATTTCCAACTGCATTTTTAGGCGAACAGCATTAAAGTATTGTGCACCCAACCTTTAGCCAATGTATTACATAAAACACTACATCCACTAATCCAAATTCTATTTATAACAAATTAACATTTTACACAATGCATAGTTGTTTCAGATATACATGGCATATACGAGCAGCCCTGCTCGAGTATAGGATAAACCAATTCGGCAGTAAGACCCCTTTTCAAGTGGTATAATACACACTGTTAAACTGGAAGGCTGGCTATGACAGTGTAACAATGACAATTATTTGGGGGCGTGGGCAAGCAAGATGGCTGACAGGACACGTTCCTGAGCGGCTCTGTGGCTGCCCCGCTAAAATCCTGCAATATCCTCAGAGTGCAGTGGCCTGCCTATGCCACTGTTTACGGGATTGCCTCCCGCTTATGCCCCGCTGCGACAGAGGTCGATTTCGGAGTGCCGCAGCCTCGCTGGCGACAGAACTTCACCGACTGTGGTCCAGGAGGCTTGGAAGCCGGTGTAGGCCAGACCCGTGAACCGTGCCGCCATTTACCCTCCCTATACGGCGCAGTTGCTCCCCTGTGTGCTGGGCCTGCGGCATAAGTTCGATGAGATGCCGGGCTTCCGCTCAAAGCAGGCCACGTATGCGACGGATTGTGGCAGCCCGCCTAGATTCTCACTTCGGGATTGGAGCTAATGCTCCGGGGGGAGTTTGCTTCCCAGCGTAATTTTAACAGGCATATGCTGGTACGTTAGGGGAACAACTGTTAACTGTTTTTATGGAGGCACAGATTCTTGGTACTTTGCCGCCCTCTATGCGGGAAGGAATCCTTAGCCTTATGTTGAAACCGGGCGGAGATCCTGAGGACCCCCTCCTCCTATAAGCCCATCATTATGATCAACACAGATGTTAAGATTCTTTGTAAGTTACTGGCGAAACAATTAGAAGGAGTCGTTGGTCCATCAAGATCAGTGGAGCTTTATGCCTGCACGTAGCACAACCTTTAACTTACGACGCTTGACCCATGTATTACATGAGACCATGTAATCAGACGAGGACCTTGCCCTCTTGTCATTAGACATCGAGAAGGCATTTGATACTGTCAGGTAGAGCTATCTCATGAGGGTGCTGCAGGAAATGGGTCTTGGGCCGGTCTTTAAGCTTTGGATACAACTGTTATTTACGCAGCCTGTGGCCTGCGTTAGAATGAGAGGTGAGATCTCTGAGATGTGGTTGATTGAGCGGGGCACCTGATAGGGAAGCCTCATATCACCACTTGTATTTGTCTTAGCCACAGAGACTATGGCCATCTGGCTCTGCTAGGAGCAGGAGCAATGGGGTATACGTGTAGTTGGAAAGATTCATATTATCTGTTTACATGCAGATTATGCGTTGGTATATGTTCGATCCCCGACGGAGGCAGTTCCGGTATTGATGCAGAGCCTGGAGGATTTTGGATTGGTTTCAGGCCTGCAAATAAATCCTAATAAAACACTGTTTTCCCTGGGCCAAATGGCACTATCACCACAAGACCAATTGACAGACTTGGGCATCCAATGGGAAATTGAGGGATTTCGATACATATGCATTATGGTTACTAGGACAGCAGTGGAACACCGGCACCTTAATGTGGATCGCGTGGTGAGGGGACTCCCTTAATCGACTGAGTTCTGGAATACGCTCCCCTTGTCGGTTATGGGGAGGGCAGCAGCGGCAAAGATTGTCTTCCTTCCACAGTGTTTATATTTAGTAGAAAATGTGCTATTTCCTCTGCAGGAGTCCATTTCCTGAACTCTAGATAGTCTCCTTATCTTGTTAGTATGATCAGGGAAACGTTGTAGGTTTGCTCTCTGTCTTGAAAAGGGATATGGAGGATGGTGGCTTAGCTATTCAAGACATTTTCCTTTACTATTATGCGGCCCATCTCCAGCCTGCCGCTAGCGGGCTCACGGTTGGGGACAATGGGGAGAAGCCACTCCTCCAAGACATGGTAGAGGGGACAACGTTGCCACGCCTTTTGATGCAGGGGGCGAGCAGAGGGACCCGTGCCCTACTTAATCTGACACACAGTAGAACTGTGGGAAACCACAGTAAAACAGACACTACATAGAGCCCCCTTTGACACGGAGTTACCCATGTGGGACTAGGAGCCCTTCAACTCTATTGACCGGGATCTGTCCATGGACAGGTGGAGGGTGGGCGGGGTGCAGTTTGGCGGGGAATCCATACCCAGGGGAAACTTTTATCACATTCCAGGAGCCACAGGATACATTCGAAGTGGGGCAGGGACAATTCTTACAATTTGCTAAATTAGATAATACGGTGAAGGACCTCTGGAGTACATACCCAGCAGTGCCACCACCATCGCACACACTTGGGGGATAATTCCGATGGGGAGAGGGTAGACATCTCATTTCCCACTGAGGTCCAAACTAATAAAGATCATAAGGCAAGAGTCGCATGGGAGACGGAATTAGGAGGGCCTCTGGAAGATGGGATTGGAATCATGCATGTAATCTAGTAAAAAAAGGTGTCCTCCAATAATCGGTTTAAACTAATCCATTTTAACTGTTTACACCGTACTTACGTGACACCAGCCTGGCTCAATGGCATTGACCTGATTAGAGGGGCATTTTGCCCGCGCTGCGGGGATGACAGGGCCACTTTCTTACATCTTGCATGGCACTGTGTAGAGGTCTATAAACTCTGGGAAATGGTGGTATGCCGTGACTCTGACGTAGTGGACATTGTTGTCCCCCTGATCCTTAGTGCCTGTCTGTTGAGAAGGTATCAGGAGTCCCAACGGGCGCAAGACGTCATATAAACTTCTTGAATTGACATTGCTTCTTGTGAAAAGAACGATAGCAATAGGATGGATGGGTCCAAGACCCCCAAGTGAGAGTTTATGGGTAAAAGATGTGTTGGAATGGGGTATTACTGAGGAACATCATATGAAGCTCTCTCGCACAGACAACAAAGTTGCTGAGAATTTTGAGGCATGGGGTGCAATGTTGATCCACCTTTAATGAATATGTTGCAGCAGATACGGACTCGGATGGGGAAGATAGAGCTGAATGGGACATTGAACCTCACCATATTTGCGTGAACAGAAGCTGTTGTGTACCTCGGTTTGAGTCCATAGTGCAAAAAAGAGCCGGAGAGATTATTCCAATATACTGGAGGGATGATTGTGTACCTACATTCTTTGATTATAACAATGGCACTCGTTACTATGTACTTTATGTTGTATTAAAATATATAAAATGTAAAAATAAAGGTTTTAAAAAGAACAATGAAAATTATTTGCCCATAAATTTCACATGATTTCAATTTTGCTTTCAGAGTTTGTCAGAGAATTCCTTTGGTGGTTTCCAATTTGGGCATGTCAGAACAGCATGGCTATAGGACCGAGTTGGGATCTTGCATCTCTGTTGGCTTTTGCAAAGCAATAAAAAAGCACCGGTAAGAAGTCTGATTCCCTTTGTGTTAATGTTAAACTTCAATTTGAAGCTAAGCAAAGTTTCACAATGACATGTAATCTTTAGATTCAATGCGTTGAATGGGGGGGGAAATTGTTCAATATAACCAAACTGAATGTGGTACGGGATGCGGCTAAGGAAGACTATAGGGTTTGGCAAAGAAACAGGATATTGAAAGGTATTTTCAGTTTTTTGTTCACCAATATGCATGCTCATACAATTCAGTTTGTCCTGTGTGTGCATTGTATTATGTTTCTTTTTTTACACGAGCAAAGAGAGCAGTGTAATTTAGTCTTTAAATTTCACCGCAACACAGAGGCTCCCATATTTAGCATCCCTCATGCCTGTTTCATGTCTCCCCACTCCTTAGCTAAAAGGCTCCACTGCTGTGCATCTTTCATTCCTCTCTGCTTCCCCTCTTCACTTCAGCGATCGATTCTCCTGCTCAGCATTTCCCGATCTTTCTGCCGGTCACCATTCCGGGTACAGAATATTCTGTACTTAGCTAGATTGTGCCATCCCAGGCACTAGTAGGTCGTCAATATTATAGTTTCTACTTGCTGTTACTGGTAGACTTGCAAAAAACAAAACCTCAAGTCAACAGAATTTAAAGTTGTATCTAGAACCCACATTATAGCTGATTTTACTATCTATCAGAGACTTTCAAAATCTTGAAATTCTACCAATACGCTGTTTAGGCCTATGTTATGAAATACAGTGGGATGACCCCGCATACTGTCAGTTGTGGGTAATGGATAATTTAGCAGTATTTCAGTTGGTCGGGAAGTCTCTATTAATGACCAACTAGACAGGGAGGTTGAACTGAGAATTCACTTGGGAGAAAGAAGGCCGTGTTCCGTTTCAAGGCTCTGCTACTAGACCCCAATCTGGAGGACTAGCGGCGTACCTGCTTTTGATGTGTATAGTTGGATTTCCACTGGATTCTGTCAAGGGATAGTGGCACAGCAGTGGGGAGTGACCCTGTTGTGCCCCCAGGTAACTTTGCTGGACAGACCCCTGAAGGAGAGGGCTTCATGGGCTCCTGCCACTGCATACACATACCTAAGAAGAGGCTGCCGGCCTGGGTGGCTGGAAAGGGCTGATGGCGCTGCTGTGGTGCTTATGTAACCATGGATCAGGACCAGGACTAGGCAGGAGTGCATGAAGGCGCCTAGAGGCTGAACAAGGCTGAAGTCATTCTCCAAGTGTGTAGAGCTGAAGGAAAAGAGCAGCACTTGTCTTAGCTGTGGTGAGTCTGCTTTGTCCCTGGCCTAGTGGCCCCATAGCTGCCTTTCCTGGGGGGATTCCCTGAGGCACGTATTTATGCTATTAGTTAAATCATCTGACAAACCCAAGAAGCAGAATATTTTGCACTGTCTTAACCCCTTCGGTGCTCATGACGGAACGGTTCCGTCATGAGCCACGGTTGAGCTGTGCTCATGACGGAACCGTTCCGTCATGACCACGCCCGCGCAAGATTCCGTCAGCACAGCGGCGGAATCTGCGCAGCATAGAAGGGGTTAATCCTTTCTAGACCCCCATAGGAGGGATTGTTTAACCCCTTCAGTGCCACGCCCTTTCCCCCTCCTGTGCCGGGCGTTGCACTAGTGGGTGGGGTTCATGACGAGATAGTCTCGTCATGGGCACAGCGCAACCGTGCTCCATGACGAGACTATCTCGTCATGGGCACTGAAGAGGTTAACTTTGTACATATTTGTCATTTTATGCTTACGATTTATCGGAGTATGTATTAAAGTACTTTTTGTTGGGCTACCTCTCTTCAAGTGGGCCCCCCGTAGCATATCCAGGGTTCACCTTTTCACTCTTGGAGCTCTTCGACTTGTGTTGTGGAGGGCGAGCATTAGAGACAGGAAGCTTGGTTGTCTCCCATCTTAGAGTACCTACCATACCTGAAGGATGTCTGTGCTGCTGAAGGGCACAGCCAGTGTCTTTCTCAGCAAGAAGAGGGAATACCTTTTCAAATGAGAGCCTGAGTGCCGAGTTCTGGAAATTAGTAACCGAGTGACTGTTTCAGAAGATTAATACCATTAGAAGTTATTAAAGCTACCAAAATATTTCCTTAATGTTATTAATTCTTATAGCTTTACTTAAAGAATAACATTTCTTTGAGATTATTATTATTGCACATCATACACATGCTGCCTAAACTAGATGTATGACCTACGCCATCCACATAGCATAAGCCATGCATGCTAGACTTTGCTATCCCCTGAAAGTCAGCTATTCAGTGAGCCCATAGGTCTGTCAGATGGATGCATTTTCAGTGGCAGCAAGAATACTTGTTAAGAGAATTGTCTCTGTGTCCTTAATGTGTGCCAGCAGTAGGGAATGCACTTTTATACTCTGCTTATAGTAGCCACCAAAAAACATTTATTTAGATGCTTTTCCAAGCCCAGCATGAGATGGCTAAAAAGCACTGTTTCTGAATCTAGGATAGCATCAAGCTGCTATATTATTGTTACAGGGATGTATGACGGAACCACACATGCCATTACCATGCATGCCTTTGCAACGCACCCATTAACACGCGAATGCCTTTATCGCGCAAATGTTTAGCATGCATATGCCTTTACCACGCATGCCTTTACAACAAAAATTTAAGTATTTTGCAGGTAAGTATAAAGCCACCACCTCCCTGGGGCTATAAATAAATTGACTGGGTGCACAGACCCCTCCATGCCCCGGGGACCACCACCACCTCCCTGGGGGTTTCTTTTTTAATGGGGGGGCAGTGCGTTCCGGGCCATTCCTGGCCCTGGGGACCACTACCTCCCTGGGGCCTCCCGTGCAAACCGAAGGAGGGGGGCCATGCAGCCCCCCTTCTGGAGCCATACGTGGCCCTGGGGACCACAACTCCCCTGGGCCAGCTCCTGCTACGTCCCGGGGTGCCCACCCCTGGGACATAGTGGTTGCTTTTGCTTGGCGTGAGCTTTGACAGCTCCTGCGAAGCAAAAGCAAACATTCCAGTTCTAGCTGGCGAGAGCTCTCTAAATGCTCCTGCCCACTGGAAGCGGAGGTTTCATCTCTTTCCCTGCCTGCGACATGCGGCCAGGGAAAGTAATGAAACGATTGCTCCTGCCTTTCCAGCAGCCCCTTCCATGCAGCAGCAATGCTGCCTCCCGCAGGAAGCAGAAAACCAGCTGGGACAGTGGGGGTCTTTAATCTCCCCGCACGGTTCCAGAGAAAAGAGATCAGAAAGAGGCAGAATAAAGGTCAGAAACTAGCAGAAAGAGGCAGAATAAAGGTGAGAAACAAGCAGAAAGAGGCAAAATAATCGGCAACAAGCAGAAAGAGGCAAAATAAAGGTGAGAAACTAGCAGAAAGAGGCAGAATAAAGGTAAGAAACGAGCAGCAAAATGGCAAAATAAAAGTGAGAAACCAGCAGAAAGAGGCAAAATGGAGGTTCGAATCAGCACCAAGAGGCAAAATGAAGGCCAGCAACGAGCAGAAAGGTGCAAAATAAAGGTCAGCAATGAGCAGAAAGGTGCAAAATAAAGGTGAGAAACTAGCAGTAAGAGGCAGAATAAAAGTCAGAGACGAGCAGCAAAAGGCAAAGTAAAGGTGAGAAAAAGCAGCAATAGGAAAAACAATGATCAGCAACAAGCAGAAAGAAGTAAAATAAAGGGGAGAAACTAGTAGAAAGAGATAGAATAAAGGTGAGAAACGAGCTGAAAGAGGCAAAATATAGGTGAGAAACGAGCAGAAAGAGGCAAAGTAGAGGTTCAGAACCAGCACTAAGAGGCAAAATAAAGGTTAAAAACTAGCAGAATGAGGCAAAATAAAGGTCAGCAAGGAGTTGAAAGAAGCAAAACAAAGGTGAGAAACGAGCAGAAAGAGGCAGAATAAAGGGGAGAAACTAGCAGAAAGAGGCAAAATAACAGTGAAAAACGAGTAGAAAGAGGCAAAATCGAGGTCAGAAAAGAGCAGCAAGAGGTAGAATAAAGGTCAGAAACGAGCAGGAGGCAGAACAAAGGTCAGAAGGGAGCATAAAGAGGTGCTGTAAAGGTGGGAAGGGTGCCAAAAGAGGCAGAATAGAGGTCAGAAACCAGTAGCAAGAGGCAGAATAAAGGTCACAGAAGAGCAGAAAGAGGCAAAACAAAGGTCCGGAGCGAGCAGAAAGAAGCAAAATAACATGCAAAAGGAGCAGAAAGAGGCAAAATAGAGGTCAGAAACAAGCACTAAGAGGCAAAATAAAGGTTAAAAACTAGCAGAACGAGGCAAAATAAAGGTCACCAAGGAGTTGAAAGAAGCAAAACAAAGGTGAGAAACGAGCAGAAAGAGGCAGAATAAAGGGGAGAAACTAGCAGAAAGAGGCAAAATAACAGTGAAAAATGAGCAGAAAGAGGCAAAATAGAGGTCAGAAAAGAGCAGCAAGCGGTAGAATAAAGGTCAGAAACGAGCAGGAGGCAGACAAAAGGTCAGAAGGGAGCATAAAGAGGTGCTGTAAAGGTGGGAAGGGTGCCAAAAGAGGCAGAATAGAGGTCAGAAACCAGTAGCAAGAGGCAGAATAAAGGTCACAGAAGAGCAGAAAGAGGCAAAATAACATACAAAAGGAGCAGAAAGAGGCAAAATAGAGATCAGAAACGAGCAGCAAGAGCCAGAATAAAGGCCAGTAGTGAGTAAAAAAGGCGAAATAGAGAGAAGGAGTAAGGAGAGAAGAGGCCGAAAAACCGAGCAGGAAACAAGCAGAGTGTAGCGGATTGCAGGCAAGCTAGGCAGGAGGACTGTCACAGGGAAAGCTGGCATGAGGGCCTACTCCCACTCATGCACCCACTCACAGACCCACTCAGACTCACATATCCACCGACACACTCAAGCACCCACTCACAGATCCATTGAGAGACTTGCTCACACACCCACTCATGCTTCCACTCACAGGCCCAATCAGACACACATACACACACTTAGACCCACTGAGACACTCATGCACCCACTGACTGAATGCCTCAGACACTGACTGATCCACTCAGAGATTCGCACACCTACTCAAGACCCACTCAGGTACTCATGCACCCACCCACTCGGAGACTCATGCACTCATTCAGATCACCCTCACACACCCACTCTCAGACCTTCAAAGACACTCAAGCACCTACTCACAGACCCAGTCAGTGACTCACACAGCCCCTCACAGACCCACTCAGACATTCAAGCATCCAGTCACTGAACCACCCACACACTCATTCACTCTCTCACAGACCCACTCAGAGACTCATGCACTAACTCAGACTACCCTCCCACTCATAGACCCACTTAGACATCCACAGATCTACTCAGACATTCACACACCTACTGACACACCCACTCAGACACTGACACACCAACTCATATACACACTCAGACACTTACACCCACTCACAGACTTACTGAGACAACTCATGCACTCACTCACACACTCACTGTCTAAGGTTACATTTAGGAAATACAATTTAAAAAAAACCTTAGAAATTCACTTTAAAAAACAAAGGTTACCAGGACATTATAGTTAGGAAATAGCATTAAAAAAACCTCAGAAATTCACTGAAAAAACAATGGTTACATGGACATTATAGTTAGGCTCAGATTTCACTTGTACAAAACCAGTGAAATTCAGCATCTATAGTTAGCTGAGCTAACTATAACTTACTCCCCGCAATACATGGCTTATGACCTCACATATTACATCACTGATGACTTTACTGATGACATCCCTGATGACTCCATCCAGAGAAGCACTCACACACCCACTCACACCCCTATACAACCTCTCATACACCCACTCACATCCCCATTTATAGACCCATACAAGTACTCACACAAACACTCACTCACTCATCCATAGAGCCACTTGTACACCCACTCACTCACTCATACAGCTACTCACGCACCCTTACAGCTACTCATTCAACCAGTCACTTACTCATACAGTCACTCACCCAGCCACACACTCACCCATGCAGCTACTCACGCACCCACATATTTACCTATACAGCCACTCACACCCACCCTCTCACTCACCCATACAGCCTCTCAACACAGCTACTCGCTCACCCATACCAGCACTCACATAATTACTCTCACTACTGCTTACATACCCATTCACACATCCGTACAAGCACTCACAAATCCACTTGACCATACATCCATTGACACATACACTTACTCTACAATACAGTAACTCACACACACCAACTCTTTTAACCAATCACCCACTCAAACAGACTCTCACTCACCCATACAGCCACTTCCACAGCCAGTCACTCAACCATACAGCCACTTACTCACCCACCCATACAGCCACTCACTCACCCACACAGGTATTCACACACCTACATATACACCCACTCACACACATACATACACAAAGTCACACACTATTTCTAACATATATTATGTATCACTGATTAGTAATACACAAAGTACTGTTTTAACTTTTGTAGTGCCTTAGTATATATGTTTAACACTCATAAACTTTTAGAAAACACTCACTTACTGAATGTCATCAGTGATGTCATATGAAATGTCATCAGTGATGTCACTGACCACCATGAGTGATGTAATATGTGAGGTCATAAGCAGTGCATTGAGGGGGCGTAAGTTATAGTTAGCTCAGCTAACTATAACTTCTGAATTTCTCTGGTTTTGTATGAGTGAAATGTGAGCCTAACTAGAACGTCCCTGTAACCTTTTGGGTTTTGTCAGTGACAATATATATACGTGTGTGTGTGTATATATATATGCATATATATTAAAACTTATTGACCCCAAACCTAAACTCAACCACCCCTAAACCCTAAACATACCCTTACCACCCAATACCTCTACCCACCTAAACCCTAAAAAATTACCCTTGCCACCTAAATGCCCTTATCCACCATAAACCCTAAACCAGTTACCCACCCTAAAAATACCCTTGCCACCCAAATAACTTTACCTACCCTGAAAATAGTCTTGCCAACCAAATACCCTCACCCACCCTCAACCCTAAAAAACAACCGAATACCCGTATCGACTCTACACCCTAAAAATACCTTTACCATCCAAATACCCTTACCCTAAACCCTAAAAATACCCTTGCAGCCCCAATAAACTTTACCCACCCTAAATATACCCTTACCACCAAAATACCCTCACCCACCATAATCTTTAGAAATACTCTTACCACCCAAATATCCTTACCCTTTCCTAAACCCTAAAATGACCCTTGCCTCCCAAATACTATTAATCACCCATGCCACCCAAATACCCTTATCAACCAAATACCCCTACCTAGCTTACATGATAAAAACACTCTTGCCACCCATATAACCTTACCCACCGTAAACCCTAAAAATACCCTTTATCCACCCTAAAAATACCCTTCTCACCCAAACACCCACTCCCACACTAAACCCTAAAAATACCCTTACCCCAGAATACCCTTACCCACCCTAAACCCCTAAAAACACTCTTACCACCCAAATACCCCTACCCATCATTAACCCTAAAAACAGGAAAGAGCCTTTACAACGTGGGACAAGCAACGCGTGCTGTTTCCACGCAAGCGTAACCATGCTTGCCAGAACCACGCATCTGCCTTAACCACGTGCATGCATAGCTAAGGCAGATAGCTGTGTCGTGTTCAGATGGTCGGGGAGAAGAGGAAGTGTTGTAACAGGAAGCTCCGGACACGGGCAGGCAATTGGGGTTGGGCCGGGTTTGTGGGGGTAGTATTTAAGGGTGGAGATTGGTTTTAAGGCCCAGGGTGGTAGGAGGGGGGATCGGTCGTTTTTGGAAGGGGGCAGGGTTTTAGGGCTCAGAGTGTGGAGAGGTGGGGTCGGGTAGTTTTAAGGGCTGGGGCAGTGTTTGGGGGGTTTTAGGGCTGGGGTCGGGTTTAGGCCTCAGGGCAGGGGGAGGGGGAGGGGTAGTTTCAAGGGCTATGGCTGGGTTTGGGGTATGTAGGAAAGTGGCTCTGTATATACTGTTCCCAAATAGGTACAGTGTGTGCAGAGTCCACAGCCCCCAGAGGTTTGACAGAGCCTAAAGTTAGATATAACCTTACTCTCTAAAGTGGTAGCTTGTTCGAGCAGTAAGGCAGTATCAGAGGACAGTGTGAAGCATTTGTTGTACACACTCAGTCAGCAAATGGTCTCACACTCTCAAGAACTGACCTCTAGGCCAATGGTTTGTATATAAAAATATATGGTTGTTTTATTTTAGAACCAACAATAGGTATCAAAATATACTTTCTCAGAATGAGATGCTTTAGTTAAATACTTTGCAAGAGGCAATTGACTTGGAATGCAATAGTTACAGTTTGTTGCAATGGGCAACACAATTTCAAACACAATAATACATTGAGCTCAATGGGAATTTTAAGTTATATGCAATTGATTAGTTTCAGGATTACTTTTCTAACTCCAGGACTGGATCCTAGATTCAGTCCTGGGACAGTTCTCGGAAACAAGTGAGTAAATACATTTTAGTTACTGTTGTGATTTTTAAGCAATATTTTTCTATTTTAAAAGTTGACACAGAAATGTTTTCTAATCAAATTACCAATGTTATCCTATGGGAGGAAATTCACTTAGCAGGTAAGTAGGCTTATGGTTACTTTTTCTAGGTCAGTGTTGGATCCTGGATCCAGCACGAGGGTACCACCTGTAAGCAGTTGAGAAACTGCGTTTAAGTTATACAGGCGATTTTTAACGAATAATTATGAGTTTGCAAAATCGACACTTCGAAGAAATTTCACAGAAAAACAGTCAATGGTTTCCTATGAAGGAAAATTCAAACTACGGGTAAAGTATGTTCTCGTTACTTTTGTAATCCAGTACTGGGCTCCTAGGCTCAGTACTGGGGCATCTATATAAAACAGGTAAGTAATTACGTTTTCACAGTTGGTATGATTTTTAAAGAATATTTGTAGTTTGCAAAAATCGACATTTCGAAGAAATTTCACAGAAAAACAGTCAATGGTTTCCTATGGGAGAAAATTGAGTTAGTGGTAAGTATGGTCGTAAATACTTTTCAGGGTCAGTGCTGGGCACCAAGATCCAGCACTGGGATCTCTCTTAATAGCAGGTGAGTATTTCCGTTTTCGTTACTCGGTTGATTTTAGGTGAATATTTTAAAGTTTAGAAACTCCACACACAAGAAATTTCAAGAGAAACCAGTCAATGTTACCCTAAGAAAAGTGAGTTATCGGCTTTTGGGTAAGTACTCGACTGGCAGAGTTAAGGTTCTGGGCATAGACTCAGGGGTCTCCCAGGGTCAGGTAAGTACAGTTGTTACACCCTCAGCGGCACAGGGGCAGCCGGGTGCAGAGTGAGTTAGGCCCAATGTTATCCTATGGGAGGCAGGGGGCCCTTGGTTGGTGGCTGCTGACTAGCAGGCTACGCTGCTGTGGGAGCTGGGCTCCTGGTCACTTCCCCAGGGCAAATGGGGAAGTAGGTAGGAGTAGAAGTTGCACTGCCAGGGCCACTCAGGCGGCTGGGTGCGGGGTGCTTTTGAGCCTTCGGGCGCTCAATGGATTGCAATGGAAAAGCTCAAGGACGAACAAAGGCTGCAAACTCGGGGACGAAGATTCTTCAGGTGTGACCACCACTTCGAGAGGTAAGTTGGGTAGTTGGAGGATAGGTAGGTACCCAGGAGTCGGGCACAGAGGGCCGCAGGGCGCCGGGTGCAGGGGTGCCTTTTGGTGTCTGGAAATCTTACCCTCTGTTGATCGCGTTTGGGGGTCCCTGGTTCTGAGGCTGCAGGCTTCGTCAGGAGCGTCGAGGTGGGTCCTTGGGTGCCGGATTCGGGGTCACAGTCGCCGGGGGGACGTCCTCTGGGTCTTTGTCCACTCCCACACAGGCCAGGCTTGGCGGGTGCAGAGTGTGCAGGGTTCGTGGTTCCGGGCTGATGGCAGGGGTTAGATACTTGCTTTGAGCAGAGCCACTGCTCGTGGGAGTCCCAGATGCTCAGAGTCACAAGGTAGCCAGGTCCTCCGGGGTTTGTGAGGTTGCTGGCCACAGGAGGTGCCGGGATTTAGCAGGAGCAGGTTCGAGGGTCGACAGGCTGGTAGGGCTGGAGCCAAAGCAGTTGGTGTCTTCCTCTTCTTAGCAGCTGCACGGTAGGTCTTCTCTCTTCTTGATCTTCTTTGCTGTTTTGGAATCTGGAACCTGAGGAAGGAAGGTTCAGGGTGCCCCTAAATACTAAATTTAGGGGCGTTACAGGTAGGTAAAGGGCTGGGACCACTGGGTCCCTGTCCTGTGGTGGGTACACCCCCTATCCTGCCACTCTCCTGTGGGAGGGGGGCAGTGGCCTCGTCCTGATTGGGCAGGGCTCCCCATCTTCAAGATGGCGAGAGCCCGGGGATGGGTTTCACCTCGCCTCCCCCACCTGAGGGGTGGGGTTGGTAGAGGCTGGCACACCCCCTGTCCTTCCTTGGGGTTTCCGGCCAGTCTCCCCGGCAGAGTGGGGGTTTAGAACTGGTAGGGGCCAGTTGCTGAGTACAGCAAGTGGCCTGGAGAAGCTCACAAAGGCGGCATGCCTTTGAAGCTTCTCCTGCCCATCCTGGGGGAGGAGACCTAGCACCTCGCCCAGGATATGTATTGTTGCAGGCCCAGAAGAGTGAATGGCTCTCTACCCAGGGGTCCAGCAACATGTCTGCTGTGTGGCAGCCTAGGCAGCCCCTCAGACAAGACGTGGATTGTAGGTTAGGTTCAGGGGGCATCTCCAAGATGCCCTCTGTCGTGCATTGTACATTAAATCCCACACTGGCATCAGTGCAGGTTTAATGTGCTGAGAAGTTTGATACCAAACTTCTCAGTCTTCAGTGTTGCCATCATGGTGCTGTGGAGTTCGTGTTTGACAAGCTCCCAGCACCATATACTCTTAAATGGCAGCACTGCACTTACAGTGCCCAGGAATGGACCTGGGTACTGTAGGGGCACAGGGTTCATGCCCCTGTGCCCACACCACTGGCATAGGGCACCCAGCTAGAGGGGGGGCTGATGTATGCCAGAGCAGTGTAGGTTGTGGGCATGGCACACAGGGATGTGTGCCATGTCGACTCTCTGTTTTGTCCTGTACCCAGACACTCAGCCTGCAAGGGCAGTGTGTTTGTGTTAGGGTACAGGCCCTCTAAGGGTTGCACAATAAGTGCTGCAGCCCTCAGAGGCCTTTCCTGGTCACAAGGCCATGGGTACCTAGGGTACCATTTACCAGGGGCTGACATGTGGCCAGGGTTTGCCAATTTGGGTTTTAGGGAAGGAACATAGGCCCTGGGCACCTGATAGGCAGGAGTCCAGGGCACACTCAGTCAAAGTACATTCAGCAATTCAACAAAAAGTGGGGGATTACCATGCAAGAAAGATGGCATTTTCTCACAGGGGTAGTTTTTAGGGCCAATGTCAATGTCAATGTCAGAGATTTTTGTATAGCGCACAATTCACCAAAGGTCTCATGGCGCTAGCAACCAAGACAAAGAAATCGGGAATGACTGAAAGTGCTCATGCAAGAACATTTATTGGGAAAAAAGCCAAGTTTTCAGCTTTCTACGGAAAAGAAAATGATCATGTATAGAGAGCAGATCCAAAGGAAGTTTGTTCCAAAGCAAAGGGGCTAGGTATGAAAAGGAACGACCACCATTGCGGACTGTCCGGATGCGAGGTTGAACAAGGAGAGGTTTGGAGCTGGACCGCAGGGGGCGTCCAGGAACATACCATTGGAGTTTTTTTGCCAGGTAAAGTGGACCAGTGCCATGCATTATCTTATGCGTGAGACTTAGAAGTTTGAAACGCCCTCTTTGGCGGATCGAAAGCCAGTGCAAAGTTTTTAAGGTAGGAGCAGAGGGGGTGCGGGAAGGATGATTCAGAACAAGTCTTGCGGCCGTGTTCTGAAGGATTTGAAGTTTGGAAATTAAATCCTGGTTGAGTGCGGTGAAAAGGGCATTGCCATAGTCCAAGCGGCTAACTATAAGACCCTGGACCAAGGGTTTTCTTGCTTCAATGGGTAGCCATTTAAAGATCTTGCGTAACATACGCATTATCCCAAAACATGTCCCAAGCACTTGATTTATATGGGTCTTCAAGGATAAAGAATTGTCAATCACAATGCCTAAGTTACGGACTGCGGACTTGGGGGAGGGACAAGTGCCCAATTCTGATGGCCACCAAGCGCTGGTCCAGAGCTGTTCGGCTTTCCCAAATAAGATAACTTCAGTCTTCCCGCCGTTCAGTTGGAGCTTATTTAGACTCATCCATTCATTTACACGAATCAAGCAGCTCTTAAAGCGGGTCTGGACATCAGACTGGTCGGGGTCACAGGTCACTAGCAGCTGGGTATCATCGGCATAGGAAAGTGTGTCAAAACCATATGACCTGATGATATCAGCTAAAGGTGTTAAATATACATTAAACAGCATGGGGCTGAGAATAGAGCCCTGCTACAGGATATGAACAGGAAACGATCCCATCCACGGAGACCGCAGTGAATCGGTCTGTCAGATAGCTGTCGAACCAGTCAAGGGCCCTCCCTCTGACACCAATCTCCCACAGACGATGTTTGAGAATACTATGGGAGATGGTGTCGAATGCTGCAGATAAATCCAAGAGGACCAGGATAGCAGATTCTCGACGGTTCAAGGCCAGTCTGATGTTATCCACTACTTCAATAACGGCGGTCTCCGTGCTATGGGCCGCACGAAAGCCGGATTGGGAGGGATCAAGGAGCTTATGAGTTTCAAGATAAGCCGTGAGACGTTTGTTAACTAAAAACTCCAATACCTTCCCAAAAAAGGGAAGTAAAGAAATTGGACGATAGTTTGCGGGTACACTAGGGTCGGCAAGGGGCTTTTTGAGGATAGGCTTAACCTGTGCTGATTTCCACCTATGCGGAAATGTAGCTTGGTTCAGTGACAGATTGAAAACAGTAGTTAAGATATCCACAAATAAGGGTAACATTTTAGCACAGGAACGGGGGGGGAAGGGATCGGCTGGGGTGCCGGATTTAATCCGTCCTAAGCAATCACTGACTTCAGTTTTTGTTATGGGATCGAACTCAGTTAATAAGGGGACTTTGTTTAATTCTAGCGGAGGACTGGATTCACTCAAGTTAGTATTGTAACAGCCAAAATCTTCTGCCTGAGGGGGGAATGAGGCATAAATTGTTTTAATTTTATTGTCAAAGAATAAAGCAATAGAGTCAACCCATTCTTGGGTGGGCGTAAAAGAAAGTTGCTCGACCTGGGGAGCAGTAAATTCCTTCAATATTTTATATAGCTCTTTACTCGAATGAGCTGCATTGTTAATACGCTGGGTGAGATAAATCTTTTTTGCTGATTTAATATTGTTCATATATATCGAATGGAGGATTGTATATTTCCTACGGTGTTTGTCGGTTTTAGATTTTCTCCATTGACGTTCAGCGGCGCGACATTGTTGCTTATCCGCTTTTAATGCATCAGTAAACCATGGTGAGGCTTTGCTTTTTTCTAGGACGCTTGAGAGAGGAAGAACTTTATCAAGGGTTGTCAAAATGGAGGTTTCTACATTACTGACAACGGAGTCGATGGCGTCGACTTTCTCACCCTGTAGTAGAGGCCCGAAATGCGATAGGAAGGTGTCCGTGGAGAGTTTGCGCCATGGTCGTATCCACGTGCAATTTTTTAAACTGTTGTTACAATGCATAGTTATGGGCATACTAAATTTGAGAATAGAATGATCAGTCCATAATACCGGGCATGGAGATTTAATAATTAGTTTGGAAGAATTAGTAAATATCAAATCTAAGGTGTGGCCCGCAGAGTGGGTTGGTCCGGTCACCCTCTGTGTCAATCCTAATGTAAGCATTGCCTCAATAAGGTGGGCTGAGTCAGGGTTCTGTGCCACTTCCGCATGGTAGTTAAAATCGCCTAGAAGGATGAAATTGTCAGCTGCTAGCACATGGGGTACAATAAATTCAAGCAGCTGATTTACAAAATGCATTTTGGAGCCCGGGGGTCTATATATCAATGCCCCATTCCAGGATTCTGCACCAGGGGTATCTACTGTTAAAATCAAAATCTCTAATTGAATAGAGGAGAGTGATTCTAGTACTCGGATTGCAGCGGGGGCCACCGTTGCTACAGCAATACCACCGCCTCTTCCTGACTCTCTGTCAAGTCGAGTCAGATGATATTGTGACGGAAACGCGGTGGCTATGCTTGCTGTAGAGAAACCATGGAGCCAAGTCTCGGTAATGAAACAAATCCCAGGTTTCTCGTCATTTAAAAGACTCCAGAGCTCGATCGCATGTTTGGGAATAGACCTAGCATTTAGGTATAGGGCCGACAGCGAATTCGAGACAATTTTAGTGGCATTCGCGCGAGGGATATCATGGGCTTGAGAGCAGATGTTAGTCCTTTCTTTACTATTGGTTACGACAGGAGGTTTCTCATGAGCCACAGAAAGGGGTTGATGTGCTCTAGGTGTAGAAAACCTTAAAGGGTTTAGCAAATGAAGCTCCTGACATGAATAGCGCAACATATTGACAGACTAGAACTTACAGCTTTGTGCAGAGGTGCTGGGTATCTGGCGAATGGCGACGATCAGGCGCGGACGGGCGCAGACGGGCTTGCCATTGGCGCGCCGCCGGCGCGCCGCTGCGCGCTTCCGCTCCCTGACCCGCGTTAAAAAGGCAGAGTGGGCGGGGCGTGTGGGAACTAGAGTGCTAACCAGAGGCACTGAGCTAGAAGGAACTTGGGATCGCCCGTCGCCACAGAGCGTCCCTGAAATAGCCTCACGTCCCTCCGCATCAACCGGCACAAGCCGTGGCGGAACGGGGACCGGCTAATTAAAACAAGCGGAAGAGTACAAAAGTGCAAAACAGAGCAAGCATCAAATAAAATATATTAAAAACAGTACAACACAATTATCAGTACAGAATGTTTAAAAATGACATAACACAGCAAGCGCTGCGAGGTCTCTAAAATCAGATTCACAGACAGTGCAGATTGGCAATTTAAAAATAGCGGAGAATATTGTTGAGCAAAGACGAACAGTCACAGACCTGAAAACAGTGTCTTGTGGCTGCGCGCGTCCGCGCCCTGACCCGCGTTAAAAAGGCAGAGTGGGCGGGGCGTGTGGGAACTAGAGTGCTAACCAGAGGCACTGAGCTAGAAGGAACTTGGGATCGCCCGTCGCCACAGAGCGTCCCGGAAATAGCCTCACGTCCCTCCGCATCAACCGGCACAAGCCGTGGCGGAACGGGGACCGGCTAATTAAACCAAGCGGAAGAGTACAAAAGTGCAAAACAGAGCAAGCATCAAATAAAATATATTAAAAACAGTACAACACAATTATCAGTACAGAATGTTTAAAAATGACATAACACAGCAAGCGCTGCGAGGTCTCTAAAATCAGATTCACAGACAGTGCAGATTGGCAATTTAAAAATAGCGGAGAATATTGTTGAGCAAAGACGAACAGTCACAGACCTGAAAACAGTGTCTTGTGTCAGGGTGGGCATTAGTTGTAAGACTCAGGGCAGAGTGTGATGTAGTTTATTGGGGGGCAGGGATTTTGGCCTCAGGCAGTTTTAAGGATTGTGCGGGGGTACGTTTTAGGGCTCAGGGTGGGGGACTGGGGTCGGGGTCGTTGGTAGGGGGAGGGTTTTAGGCCTCCTGGGGAAGGGAAGGGGTAGTTTTAAAGGCTGGGCGGGGTAGGTTTTAGGCCTCAGGGCAGGGGAGCGAGGCAGGGAAATTGGATTTTAGGGCTTGAGGATGGGAGGGTGGTCGGGTAGAGGTAATCTTTACCATGCATATCCCTTTACCAATCATGCGTTTACTACGAAATTGCGTGGTAAAAGCATGTGTTGTTTAGGCGCATTGATGGTTAGGATGGCTTTGTAGAGACGCCTGTGGTTCAGCCATGCTTCTGTCATGCAACCATAAAAATACCCTTGCCACCAAAATACCCTTACCCACCATATACCTTAACCCCTTCGGTGCTCATGACGGAACGGTTCCGTCATGAGCCACGGTTGAGCTGTGCTCATGACGGAACCGTTCCGTCATGACCACGCCCGCGCAAGATTCCGTCAGCACAGCGGCGGAATCTGCGCAGCATGGAAGGGGTTAAGAGTTACCCACCATAAACACACCCTTACCCACCTAAATCCAAAAAATACCCTTACCACAGAAATACCCTTACCCGTCCTAAAAACACCCTACTGACCAAAATACCCCTACCCACCCTAAACCCTAAAAACTCCCTGGCCACCCAAATACATTTATCCACCCTAAAAACACCCTTACCACCAAAATACTCTTACCCACCATAATCCCTAAAACACGGTTAACCACCCTAAACCCTAAATATACCCTTGCCACCCAAATACCTTTACCCACCCTAAAAATACCCTTACCACCCAAATACCCTTACCCACACTAAATATACCCTTGCCACCCAAATAACTTTACCTACCCTAAAAATAGCCTTGCCACCCAAATACCCTCACCCACCCTCAACCATAAAAACACCCTTACCAACCAAATACCCATGACTCTACACCCTAAAAATACCTTTACCATCCAAATACCCTTACCCATCCTAATCCCCCAAAACACCCTTACAACCCAAATACACTTACCTACCCTGAACCCAAAACACCCTTACCACCCAAATACCCCTACCCACCCTAAAAACACCATTGCCTCCCAAATACCCTTACCCACCTTAAAAATACCCTTGCCACCCAAATACCCTTAGCCGCCCTTAACCCTAAAGACACCCTTACCTCCCAAATACCCTTACCCACCTTAAAAATACCCTTGCCACCCAAATACCTTTACCCAACCTAAACACTAAATATACCCTTGCCACCCAAATAACCATACCCACCTTAAACCCTAAAAACACCCTTGCCTCCCAAATACCCTTACCACTTTAAAAATACCCTTGCCACCCAAATACCTTTACCCACCCTAAACACTGTATATACCCTTGCCACCCAAATACCCATACCCACCTTAAACCCTAAAATTACCCTTGCGACCCAAATGCTTTTCCCCACCCTAAAAATAGCCTTGCTACCCAAATTCCCTCTCCTACCCTAAAAATGTCCTTACCCTAATATATATACTTACCAGCGACCTACGTTCCCTTTAAGGCACACGCACGCGCAAGCACCTTCCCCGATGTCACCGCGCACTCCCGGTTGTGGAGCGCGCACAACGATTCCAGGACGTCCCGGGGGAGAGGCGCCGGCCGCGCCGCCGCTTTAAGAAGCGAGCGGCGCGAAAACCAGGCACTTTTTTCTGCGGTGCCGGCGAGGAGACGTGGAGAGTGCAGGTAAGGGGGCTTGGGGGCTTGAGGGCTTCTGGCGGCTTGGGGGGGGGCTTGTTGCGGCTTGTGACGTCTAGTCGCGGCTTGGGGGGGGATGTGTGGCTGCAGAGCGCGGGGCTGATTGTGGCCTTTTGTTTATGTATTGATGGTAATCACAGCCCGTGAAGGGGCTCTGATTACCATCAATACTTAAACAAAAGGCCTCAATCGTCCCCGCGCTTTACTAACAAAACAGTAGAGTCGGTTTAAAATAACAGCATGTACCAAAGTACACGCTGTGTTTTTAAACTGGCTCTACTCTTTTGTTAGTAAAGCGCGGTGCGGGGACGATTGTGCCAGCCTGCTGCCAGCGCCATGTCTGTTCCAAAAAATGTATGTCTCATTGACGTGTCATGTTTTATACATGGGAGTCAAGGAAGGGACAGCAGTGATGCAGCAGGAAAAAAAAAGCAGTGGGACAGTAGTAAGTGGGGGCGGAGGGGTAGACGGACAAATGGGGAGGTGTAGGGCAGGTTTCAATTATCTCATGTAGCACAGAGGGTTAATATACCTGCTGCAAAGAACGCTTACCATGTATTTTATGTGCATAGGTCAGTTGGTTACTGCTTTTGTCACATAGATTCTCTTGTTACCCAACATTTCCCCACCCAATTAACAGTGCTCAAGTTAAGAATATTTATTAAAATCTTATGATGGTACCACCGTTTAAGTCTTGTGCTTTTCTAAACTTGAAGTGTACTTGCCTGTGTAACCAATTCATGTCATGGCGTGTTTATCCAATTTGGAAACTGCCCTTAAGACACTTATTGTGGCACTGTATGTGTGAAAATGCACCATCTTTTCACTTATTAAAGTAAACGTTCTGAGTGACATTTGGCGCCGCGCACACGTGCGGTGTGATTCCTGGCGCACATAGCCATGGTTGCAGCGCACAGAGACCCTCCACTGCCGCACACAGAGGAAAGAAATTAGAGGGAACATTGCCAGCGACATACATTTTTCTTGTAAAGGCATGCATGGCAAATGGTATATGCGTGGTAAAAATGTGCATGTTAAAGACATGCTGTGGTAATGGATGCGTGGTAAAGGTATTGCGTGTAATGACTACATTCTAAATGCTGTTTCCCGCAGTGAGGAGCAAAGCTGCCTTTACAATTGTCTTTTGACTTGTCCATTGGATGCTATACTTATGTATGTAAAACATGGTGTTCAAATAAGGATTTTGCCAGATTGTTTCTGTTCTCTATCCCAGCTTGCTTTTCCAAAGGGGAAATTGGCCCTGAAGTAAAATAATGTTAAAATGTGTTTTATATGGATAATTGTATTACCTTTGAACATTTTCACAGTGTTATGCTATCATCCCAGAACTAAATAATTGAATATGGTTTCCTAAATACGGTGGTTCCTGATTAGTGGGCTAAAGGGATCACGGGCAACAGGATTAGGGACATTCTCTTTTCAGTAGTACGTCTGAGCAATTTTCCACCTCATATGAATGATTTTATTTTTTCATTAAGGATATAGAAAATGTCAGCCGTTAATTAATATCTGCAAAAAAATTAAGCATTCCATGGAATGGAGGCAGAAACTGCGCAGTTTCTGCCAGAGAAGTGTGAGCCTCAGAGAGTATTCTGTGCAGTGGGTGGAAGAGATATTAGACCTGAGAAAGCAGGACTGCACAGCAGGTTCATTCTGTTGATGCTCTAGTCTAATTGTGGTCTTTTATAGACAACTGAGTGACAAAATATGTTCTTGGTGCAGTACTGCTACTTACTATTACTGCATTAACAAAACACGTGATGCTGAGTTTGGTGCAAGGTGCAACCGTTTAAAGCTCCTTGTGCATCCTCTTCTGTGGTTTGTTTGTGGAACTGGCCAATTTTAATTCCAGTCTAATTATCCTTTCTTAATCATATCCATCTTCATCTCAGGCTTAACTGTAATATTTGTTCCTTTTTACTATTAACACGATAAGATTGTCCTTATTTTGTCATTTTACAACCTTGTCAACTGTTTTAAAACTCCAGAGTGTTTCTTTTTTGTTACATTCCATCATTTATGTAAGCCCTATTGGAATAAAGTGATGTGAATTTTTGTTAGTCTAAAGTAAGCAATGATATGCATGGTAAAGATTTTGTTTGCTTTTTGTCCCCAGGTTGGATTTTTTTAATGAAGATGACACTTTGAAGGAAGTTCATAAGATCAATGATATGTATGGCACACTGAATGAGGAGCTTAAGGTAAAGATGAAAGCTTCTGAATTCTTCCGAATGTCCAATGTGGGTGATGTCATTGTGTTGCTCATATGTGCTCTATTTCATCTGAAGGTATGTTGTTTCTCACTAAGTGCACTCTCCGGTATCTGTGGCTGCCAATGAGGGATCTTCTGTTGAGAAGAACAGTGAGAGATATTCAATAAAGCATCTTCTTTTTGCATAGCTAGTGTTCTCCTTCCCACAAGGTATGCGGTGAGCAGGTCTTGATGCAGGGGCCAGCGTAGGATGGCCAGAATTTACTACACAAAAACTAGGCGGCGCCTACCCCGTTTCTACCATCGGATGGAAGACTTAGTGGTTCCACCTTAGAACTTAGTGACTGACTCTTGCAGGATGTTTACTGGCTCCCCAGACCATATTCCCACCCTTTTTGCCTTGGAGACACTAGCCTTAGTGACATGTTCCAACAGAAGGTGCCTAACTCAAATGTGAACGGCCCCCTACCAGAAGTAGGCACAAGCAGCACTGTGGGTAACCCTAACGGGGTCTGAGGGTGTGCCTTGCCGTACGGATTATAATATCAAAACACACAAAGTAACTGCAAAAGGACTAACACCCATAGCTATAGTCTCCTGGAACGTTGCCGGTTTAAAACAAAAACGTGAGGATCCTGATTGTCACAGCTACATAGACAGATGCGATAGCTGTCTTTTCTCAGGAGTCATGGTTACTATTTCCCCCCCCCCCCCAATTCAAGCTGGGATATAAAACATACTATAAGAACGCTATCTCATCACAGAGAGGGTGATCATCGGGGGACTTGTAATATGGATTAAAATAACTCTAGGAATGCGATCCAATGTTCGTATTATAGACTCACCAGATTTACTGGCAGTATACTTAGATGTAAATACTCATAACAATGAAAAACTGTATCTATTTAATGTTTATAATAGACCAATCAGGCAAAATACAAATTCTGAGATTTTTTATATACTAGGCAGTTCCCTGGTCCATGTGGACCCCGGTGATAACATGATCTTATGTGGGGACTTTAATTGTGCCTATGAGCCACTAAATGGCCTAGAAAGTTTAATAGAGGAAGAGGGTGTGGCTATGGGGTTGCCTCAACTAGAGGCTGGGTCACCAAAACCATGCACCAATGTTGCATTACAGATAATGCTGCTCACCATCAAACACCATCTAAGGGCATGTGTTTAATAAAGGGGATGAAAAAGCCTCTGTTAATACATTTAAACGTGGTAGCTCGCAGTCAAGAATAGATTACATTATGCATAGCTGGAACAGGATAGTGAGCTTCAGAATAGAGGCGAGGGAGGACAGTGACCACCAGCCACTTTGCTTGGAAATAATAGGCCAGATAGCAAGGGACGATCTACCTGATACTTGCATGCAAAACATATTCCCCCTAATAGGGAACAACCATAGATCTATTAAGTGGCCCAGGGTTACAGGTGGCATAGAGCTAATGACAAGTATCTATAACACCTTTGCAGAGGTAGTGGTTGACCACATAGAGACAAGTGAAATTTCTGTAATACCAATGCATACTCTCCTAGTTGCAAAGTTAGAGCCCCTTCTTACTAAAAACACTGGGAAGAAATTGAAGCCCAATTCTAAGATGGGCTTAAAATCAAATCTCTGGTATACATGAGAGTGCAGAGGAACCAAGAAAAGCCCACTTGAAAATCTAAAGCAGGTAAATGCCGACTCGATAAGGAAGGCTAGGGATACTCACAGGAGAACATTGGTTACTGCCGGGAAGAATTGAGAGGAGAACAGTTGGTTGGGCATCCTTCTGGCAGCAAAAACCAATGATTCAGCAGAGTTCTGGAAAATAATTGCATGTGGGGGTAAGTACCAAGTAGTGAGAATCGAGCATTATTTGGATCCGACAGTTTGGACCAAGTATTTTACTAACTTGTATTCAAACTTCTAGACCACTTCAGCTGAAGACGGTTCGCCTGCTAGTAACGAGGGAGACAGAGAAGTGATCATTTTCTCACTGAAAGAAACCGAACATGCTATAGACACCATCAAGCAGGGAAAAGCACCAGGACTAGACAAACTCCCCAGAGACCGATTCAAACGCAATAAAAAGGTTTGGGTCACGTATGTTAATCTACTTTGTAATGCATTAGCAGCAGGCGCACCAATACCGGCAACGTAGAAAGGGGCTGAAATTGTCTTTATTCACATAAAAGGTAGCAAACAGAAACCTGAGAATTATAGGCCAATCAGCCTGATAGATGTGCTTCAAAAGATCTACGCCAGAAAATTATTGAACAGGCTCGATGACTGGATAAAAACTAACAATACAATGTCCCCGTACCAGGCAGGATTTAGATCATGCGCAAGCACAATGGATCAAGTCTAAAGACTCCTATGCATCATCTGGAAATACGTCAAAGTGAAGGGGGGCCACATCTATGTAGCATTTGTAGATTTGAGCGCGGCCTTCGACCTCGTACCTAGATGCTTACTGTGGGACTCATTAAAAAACAAGAAGCTCCCCCTAGCTTGTTAACACAGATAACAAGCATTGGCATAGCCAATAGGTCTCGGCTGGGTCAGGCGAGACCTAAAAAAACAGGCTCGCGGAGAACATCAAAGCGAAAGTGATCGTGATCAAACATCAACGCGGCCGTGAAAGTGAGGCGCGCGGGCCGACGCACATGCACTGTAGCTCTAGGCTACAGTGGTAGCACTTTTTTGAGCCCTCACAAAAAGTCTTACCAGACCAGCGCATGCGCTGGGTCAGGCGAGACCTAAAAAAAAGTTTATGTGGCACACGGAGTTAGCATGTGGTAAAAAATTATAAGGGGTAGAAACACAGATTGCACATTACTGTGCACGTGTCACTAACGGGCACACCCGTGGTGGCCATATTGTAGTAGTTCAACTCCCCAGACTGCAGTTGCTGGCAGGACATCCCTCAGCCCCACATGGTTAAGTCAGAACAGCATTGGAAAATTGCCGTCAAATAGGTGTAATAAAGGAGATGAAACTGCTACCAGAAAGGTTAAGGACAGCCTCAACAGAATGGGTCTCGTTACAGCTCGAGTGGGAGCCAGTCAAGGGCATATTTACAGAATGGGCCCAGGAGCCCTGGAAACCTCGTGTGTTATTGTGCCACAAAAAAGAACACCTCAATTTGAGGCCGCGAGCAGCCGCGGAGAATGGGATGCTGTGGGTGGCGAAAGAGGCCCAATTATAAAGCAGCCAGGCAAATGGCACACTGCGTCCAGCGAGGATAAAATGCTATCATTTAGAAAATATACGCTGCTATAAATAATGTCCACGCCTACGATTATTTGTTGGAGGCAAGGATGAAGTCTGCAAGCGCCGGGCCACTCGGTGCGTCGTTTCAAAGGGGAAACGCTCGGCTTCTTTTATGACAGACTCCGTGGCTCCGTCTGCATTGTTCGGGGCAGGAACTATGTGACATGCTTTTCTACGGCAGCATTGTGAAAAGGGACCGCATGCAAACGCCCTTAATTTAGCTTTCTTTTGAATAGACAATGGGCTTTCCTTTGTGAGCTGCGGTGAGAGTACTTGGAAATGCTGAAGCGTTCTCATGAGCTGGGGCTGCAGAAGGGCTTTCACCAAGTAGTAAAGAACCAGAAAGATTTGTTTCTGCTCTGTGTTGCGAGGTTTGATCGAAAATTCTTACAATGTTATCAGTGGGACTACATTTTTCCGAGCATGCCAGCCAAATGCTCAGACAGAAGCAAGAGGTGCTCTAAGCGGTTGAGTCCTAGCAACAAAAAAAAAACAAGCATTGGCCGCGCGGCCGTGAAATTAACGCCACGCGGCCATGAAAGAGAAAGTGAGCCACACGGGTAACATGGAAGGGGGGGGGGGCGGCGAGTGCTAAAGCAACACAGGGAAGGCTGGCATATGGTGAGCACTTTCGCGGCCGCTTTGATGTTCTCAGTGGCCGCGCGGCTCACTGAGAACATCAAAGCGGCCGCGAAAGTGATCAGCAGGCTGACAAATGGTGCGTGCGCCTGGCGCACATGCACTGTAGTTGGGGGCCTGAAAAGCACTAGTTTGCACTTCCAAATCCCGCTTTCTAAAGCTCTCGCCAGAGCAGCGCTAAAGCGCTGGCTCAGGCGAGACCTAAAAAGGCTGCACAATGATAATTATGCGAGAGTCTGTTGGGGCATGAAAGGGAAACTCATGAAACTAATCTCAATAGATAAGAGGAGTGAGACAAGGATGCATACCCGCTCCCACCCTGTTCTCGCTTTATATCAACGACGTGGTAAACCATCTACAAAAAGCTGAAAATGACCCCCCCCCCCCCCCCCCCCCCAAAGCTGAATGGGAACCTGGTTCCGGCGCTGCTGTTTGCAGACGATACTATCCTGATCTCGCAGACTCCAAAGTGTTTACAAAACTTGATGGATGATTTTAATAGATACTGCCATTCAAAATGCCTAGAAATAAATATTAGTAAAACTAAGTACATGGCCATAAATCCACACAAGGGCTTCAGAAATAATTTTAAGTTGAATAACCAGAAAATAGAAGAAGCCCCGAATTTTACTTACTTGGGTATACTACTCAATTCTAAATAATCATGGAAGCAGCAGGTAAATCATTCAGCATTACGGCTAGCCCAGGGGGCGAGGGCCGTCCTTAAGAAGTACAGTTTGTCCTCAAGCAAACTCATGACACCAGCCCTTGAGCTATATAAATGTAAGGTCCAGGCGGAAGCACTGTATGGATCAGAGCTATGGGGCATTGGCGACACTAAACAATTAACAACTGGGGAAAACAAGTTTGCGAGGAGACTAATGGGGCTGCCCTCATCCACACCACTTATCCCAATATTCCATGATTTAAGCATGAGGCGCATAGGGCAAATTGCAACACTCTAACCACTGCTTTATTGGATACGCTTGTGGACAACACCAGAATTAGTGGCAAATTGAAAAGGTGCAAGAGAACTGTTGGCTATTGATACATGTCTCACCTTACCTTGGTTAAGATTTGTAAAGAAATGGCTAATAGAGTTAGGCCTCAGTTCATACTGGACAGAGCCGCATAGCCTAACATCTAGTTGCAAAGACATACTAAGGTGAACGTATTGGCTACATACCCTGAATGCACTTTATTGCGACCCAAGATCGGGAAGGTTAACACCTCAGTTCCTTAATATTAAACCAAACCCGAGCTTTGAAGAATTTCTTGATTAAAATACAAGCTTACTTAGCAAGAACTCTGTATCTGGAGCTAAGGTATAACATCTTACAGACCAAGAGCCATACAGCAAATTGGGGGGGAAAGGGAGACCGTCCCTGCACTTTATGATCTACACGAACTTTAGGGTCCACAGAAAATACAGCACATGTCCTATTCTTCTGCCCGTCATATGGCAGGGCAAGGATGAAATGCATTTGACCGTTGTGCAACCAATTGGGATTTAGGAAGCACCAAGAGGCACCGAGGGTACTAACAACTAGCACCGCACATAATATTTGCCCTATCCCGATAATTGTTTGTAGTGGGACTAACAAGAAGCAAAATGGGGCTAAAGCTGTGATGTCGTAACAACCAATGTACCCATAATTGGGAAAGTACTTCGAATTGAATTAAATAACCAGATTTTTCCTCTTTTACTGTATCATACAAAGTTTTTAGCTAATTTTAAAAAGAGAAGTCATCGGGCGGATGTAATGAAATGTCTAGTGACTGGTTTAAATTGTTTTACTCAAAGATTGAGGATTATTTTACTGAGAATATTTATATATACTGCTTGATGCATTTTAGATTGTATTGTGAATGTTTGTACTATTGTGATACTTTTATGACCCTTGGCTGAAATAAAGTATTTACAACAACTACTAAACAAAAACTAGAAGGCGCCAGACATAAAAGTAGAACTAAAAGTTTGTAACCGTCCCTCACATGGCCCTAGAAAGACTACAGTGACACATGCCACTAAAGTAGATGACAGTTGCTGTTTATGAAATGTTCAGATAAGCAGGGAAAAAAGGATGTTTATTAAAAAATGCAAATGATTCCTTCGTAGCACACCCTCTATCTACAGGGGCATAGTTTTATATATATTTTAAAAAAGCATATATATATATATATATATATATATATATATATATATATATATATATATATATACACACACACACACACACACACACACACACACACACACACACACACACACACATATAAATACATACATACATATAAAAACATGACTCCAAATTTGTTAGAAAGGTAGTAGATTTGGTTACTCAGATCACGCTTTCAGTTATTTGGTGTAAATCCGTTCAGTAGTTGTCGAGAAATTAAAGGAAATCCAAATTTGGATATCTACAATTATGACGACTCCGTGGATAATGGCGAGGTCGTGCAGAGATCTGCAGAGCTCTGATTGGCTGCCAACACTTCAACCAGGAACCCAAAACAAAAGTTGAAAAAAAGAAAAGGGGGCAGGGTAGGAGTAAATACCCTGACCCCCTAAACTTGGTTATGGAGTCCCAGAGGAACTCCGGCTGGCCAAAAAGCATTTTTTAAAACAAAATATTGCCACGGAAATTGCAAATTCACGGCAAAACGTTTTTAAAAAAACCATGCACAGGCTCCTGCGCTTATTTTGTAGAGGGCCCTGGGTGGGCCAGGTCCCGGGGGCATTTTATAAAAAAAAACAAAAAAAAAAAAAAAAAGGAGGGGAGCACACGCGCCCCCCTCCAGAGCCTCTTTGAGGCCCAGAGACCACCAACTCACTGAAGCTTTATTTAAATATTGGAAGGGGGGCACACGGACACCCCTCCCTAGGCTCAAATGAGTCCCGGGGACAACCACCTTTGTGGGGCTTTAATTTGAAATGGAAGAGGGCCGCGTGCCCCGGGACCACCACCTCCCTGAGGTTTTAGGAAAATAAGAGGGGGGGAGCCACGCAGACATCCTTCCATTGGCTGCAAGAGCACTGGGTACCAGCACCTCCTCAGCTTTCTTTATGTTCTCAGCCCCATAGACCACCAACTCCCCAGAGCAGGCCATTGAAATTGAAAGAAGGGAGTCGCGCAGCCCCCCTCCTCGAGCCTTTAATGACCCTGGGGACTGCCACTCCCCAGGACTGGCTCCTGCTATCTCCCGAGGTGCCCACACCCAGGACATAGCTGTTTGCTGTGACCTGGCGGGAGCTTTGATAGCTTTAAACACTGCTCTTCCAGCAAGCTGGAGCTGTCAAAGTCTTAGATAAAGGCTCGGATTTCACTTGTACAAAACCGTAGAATTTCAGCAGTTATAGTTTTGCAGCGTGAATCTTTCTGGATTCACTATTCATTATTCCGCGATCTTGTGGTTGGGTCCGGATTCGTAGTCTTTTCTTTTTTTTTTTTTTGCAGCCCAGGTGGGCGGCGACGACCACCATTTGGTGCACCTTCCGTGACGTCGTCGTGCTTCCTGCGGAAGTCCCACCTTTGGGGCGCCATCTTCAGATTCTTTTTTCCGCCGTTGGGTCTGGATCGTCATCGAGAAGCTCCAGAGTTACAAACCGAAGAAAGAAGAAAGAAAAGCGAGTTTCGTCGACAAATACATCGGAGTTTTCACAGGAAAGGAGGTTATTTCATCAGGAGCGCGAAGAAAGGAGGTTCAGCGCCCTTTTTTCTTCGACGACCTTGGAGAATGCGCACTCAGAGGCCCTGAGCGCAATGGACAAGACGCCATTCAAGTTCTGCCCAAAGTGCCACCACAAGTTCGCGCAGAAGGACCAGCATCCGGTCTGCAACCTCTGCCTACCGGTCGAACACCAGAGTAAGGACTGCAACGCCTGCTCAGCCTTCGCGCCGAAGACGCTCAGGGTGAGAGATCGGCAGAGAAGAGCCAACGCCAGCATGGATGGCAAGGGTAAGGCCCCGTCGCTCTACGATCTGGGCCTCTCCTCGGATGACGAGGACAACGTCGCCGGGACAGCCGAAAACTTCACGGTCGTAGAGACCGACAAGAAAAAAGAAGACGAGGTAAGAGAATCGTCGAGCGAAAAACAGAAAGTACCTCGAAAACACGAGGGTGACTCGAGAAAATCAGAGTCTAAGTCCACGAAGGGAGCCCCGGCGCCGAAAATTTCGACGACCAAAGGGGGAACCATGGACAAGAGGCCGAACGGATCCTTAGAGAAGGACCCCCTGGTGCCGAAAGACGCCGACAGGCAAGGGTCGTCGAAGACAACCCAGGGAACGGCCCGATCGACACTGAAAGAACGGTCGACGTCGACGCAAGTTTCGACGAAAAGATGCGCTGTCGACGCCGAAAGCATCTCCGAGATGGAGAAAAAGAAGAGGCGGCTCGAGGCCGAGATGGAGAACATCCTTCAAAGGAAGAAGGAGTTCGACGCCAAGATGAAGGAATTGAAGATTCCAACGGTTTCATCGGCGGACGTCGTCGAGGTCGAGGATGAATTCGACACCGAGGGACTGATGAGGGATCTCGAAGAGTAAGACGAGACCTATTATGAAGAGGAAGCCGAGGAAGAAGACCAACAGTCGGTCTACGGCTCGGCACCATCGACCAGCCACGAGATCGAATGGCAGGATCTCAACACCGAGAACCCGGAGGAGTCCGTGGACACGTACCCTTCGAGGCCTTCGCCACCCGACGACATCGGGGTGTACAATATGGTGGTCAGGAGCGCAGCGACAGCCTTCGGCGTCAAACTCGACGAAGAGAAGCCGAAAGCCGATTTTCTCGTCGAGACCCTGCTCCCCATCCAGACGAGGAGCCAGTTCCTCCCCATGCTTCAAAGCGTGATGAATCAGGGGAGAGAAGCCTTCAAGGAACCAGCGACCTGCCGGTCGATCACACCCAGGACTGAGAAGAAGTATAAGCACTCTTCCCTGGACCCCCCTTACATCAAAGGTAGCGTGACCGCAGACTCCATCATAGCTTCCACGGCCAGGAGAAGGGCCAACGTACCAGCAACCTCGGGCCCACCACCTGATAAAGAGAGCAGGAGGATAGACCTCACAGGAAGAAAGGTCGAGAGGAACGCCGCTATGCACTGGCGCATGGCGAATTCCAATGCTCTCCTCAATAGACACCAGTACCAGCACTGGGACGAGATGGGGGAGCTAGTAAAGCATCTCCCCGAAGAATACCGCCAGAGAGCCTCACACCTAGTAGATGAAGGCAAAAACATCGCCAACTCCTGCATAAAGACGGCGTTGGACAGGGCAGAGACTTCAGCAAGACTCATGGCCATAGGGGTCACCGAGAGAAGGCATGCATGGTTAAGAATCTCGGGATTCAAACCGGTGGTGCAGAACAACATCCTTAGCACCCCCTTCAACGGAGAGACACTGTTCGGAGCAACAGTTGACGAGAAGCTCACCCAGCTAAAAAGAGATAACGAAACGGCGAGGTCCATGGGGGCCCTACAGCAGAGGGGAATGAGGCGAGCCAACCCCTCAAGGAGACCCTACGGTAGGGGAGGAAACCAGCAGGGCCCGTCGCACCAGACGTTCCAGCAGGGTCAGCAGGGTGAAGGTCACGGACAGGGTCAACAGAAGCAAAACTGGCAGTACCAGCCCCGGGGCCAGTCCTTTCGCGGGAGAGGGAACGGACGTGGCCAGAGAAGGAGAGGGGGGGAGCAGCCCTCAGCAAAGTGACTCTGCACGCAGGAGGACGCCTACCCTCGACATGCCCCCAGGGGTGAGGCGCGAAACAGTAACATCGAGGGGGAGAGAAGGATCAGAAGCCTACGAGCATACAACACCAGTAGGCGGAAGGCTGAGGCTCTACCTTCACGAGTGGCAGCGTATAACCACAGACAAGTGGATACTGAACACCATGCAGTACGGGTACTGCGTAGATTTGGAAAGGAAACCGCCAAACAGGAAGCCAAGGGGAAGGCAAAGATCGGGTCAAGAACTGACCCTACTCAGAGAAGAAACACGGAAGCTTCTAGAAAAGGGAGCCATAGAGCCAGTGCCGTTCAGAGAACGCAACAAGGGGGTCTACTCAAACTACTTCGTGGTCCCGAAGGTAGACGGGAGCCTCAGACCCATCCTAGACCTGCGATACCTAAACAAGTTCGTCAGAACGCAAAGGTTCAAGATGACTTCGCTGCAGGAGGTGCTGCCCCAAATAAGACACGGAGACTTCATGGTCACCGTGGACCTCAAGGATGCCTACCTGCACATCCCAGTAAACAGAAGACACAAGGGACTTCTAAGGTTCAACATCGACCAGGAACACTACCAGTTCACAACCCTGGCATTCGGATTAAAATCAGCGCCAAGGGTTTTTACAAAATGCCTGTCGGCGGTCGCGGCCCACCTACGAAAGCAGGGGATACACGTCTACCCCTACTTAGACGACTGGCTGGTCAAGGCAAACTCGCGCGAAAAGTGCGAGAGGCACGCAAAACGCGTAACAGACACTCTCACGAACCTGGGGTTCTCGATTCACTGGGGGAAGTCGTCGATGGAACCGGAGCAGGTGAAGATTTTCCTGGGGGCAAAAATCAACTCCCTGAGCAGTACAGTGGTGCCCAGCGACAGGAGGACAGATGCCCTACTGAAGGAGACGCGGCTCTACCAGAAGGGGCGAGCTCTGACAGTGAGGTCGGTGAGCAAGTTGATGGGGATGATGGCGTCGTGTATCCAGCTGGTGCCGAATGTACGCCTGCACATGAGACCATTCCAGGAATGGCTACAACAGCAATGGTCACAAGCAAACGGAAGTTGGGAGGATCTAGTGGTTGTTACGCACGCAGTGCAGGAGGAGATAACTTGGTGGAACAGAGACAACATGACAGCAGGGAGAAGCCTGACACCACCAAACCCAACAATGACCATTACCACGGACGCATCGCAAAAGGGATGGGGAGCACACATGGACAACCTCAGAGTGAGGGGTCTGTGGGCTCCAGCAGATGCGGTTTGCCATATCAATTATCTCGAGTTGAAGACAATCCTACTAGCCCTGAAGGCATTCCAGAGGCACCTGTACAACCAGAGGGTGTTGGTTCAAACAGAAAACACCACGGCAATGTTCTACATCAACAAACAGGGGGGGACACAGTCGTTCCCTCTCTCCTCTCTGGCTCAGGAGATTTGGAGATGGGCCATACCTCTCAGGATAGATCTACTGGCAATTCACCTACCGGGGAAGGACAATGTGGAGGCAGACTGGCTAAGCAGGCAGACCTCGGCATCTCACGAGTGGGAGCTCAATGGCCAGGAAACGGAGAAGCTTTTCCGGAGATGGGGAACTCCCACAATAGACCTATTTGCAACACGCCAAAATGCAAAATGCCAAAGCTTCGCGTCCAGGGAACCAGATCAGCAATCCCAGGGGAATGCCCTATGGATAAGCTGGTCGAGGACATTTGCCTACGCCTTTCCACCGATACCCCTGTTGCACAGAGTGCTCAACAAGTGCAGAACCAGCAACATGACTCTAATCCTAGTGGCTCCGCAGTGGGCGAGGCAGACATGGTTCTCACAAATTCAAGAAATGGCGCAAGGCAATCCGTACAGGTTCGAGAGGAGAAAAGACCTGCTCTCAGTGCAAAACGGGGAGGTCCTGCACCCAGAGCCAGAGACCCTCAACCTGGCAGCATGGCTCCTGAAGACCTAGAGTTCGCACACCTAAGGTTGCCTCAGAGCACTATGCGAGTGCTACGGGAGGCAAGGAAACCAACTACAAGAAAATGCTACAACGCAAAATGGAAGAGATTCACGGTGTGGTGCAGGAAAAAAGGCCTGCAAAACAAAATGACAAGAGACTCAACTGTGCTGAGGTACCTCACACACATTCTAAAAAGTAACCTCTGCTTGAACTCCCTAAGGGTACACCTAGCAGCGATCGTTGCCTACACCAGAGGTGAGAAGGGTGGAAGTTTCTTCACCTCGCAGGTGGTGAAGAGATTCATGGAGGGAGTCAAAAGAATGGCCCCCCCAAAAAGGTTGCCGCCGCCGGCATGGAATTTAAACGTGGTTCTGACGGAGCTCATGAAGGCGCCGTTTGAACCCATTCACAAAGCCACTCTGCAAATGTTGACGATTAAAACTGCCTTTCTAGTGGCCATAACCTCACTACGCAGGGTGAGCGAGCTTCATGCACTAACGCTACAGGAACCCTACATTCAAATTCACAAAGACAGGGTAGTCCTGAGGACGGACCCACACTTCATGCCCAAGGTGGTGTCGGCGTTCCACATGAATCAGAGTATCCAGATACCAAGTTTCTTCCAAAACCCGACTACAAATGCAGAAAAGGCCCTGCACACCCTCGATGCCAGAAGAGCGGTGATGCACTACATTGAGAGAACCAAGGAACTCAGGAAGTCGAAGCAGCTGTTTGTGTCCTTTGCTACTAGCTTCATGGGTAGGCCAGTGACTAAGGGCACCATCGCTAGGTGGATTGCCCTCACTATTCAATTCTGTCACAAACAGGCTGGACAGGAGCTAGCGGAGGGGCCCCAGGCTCACTCCACAAGGAAGAAGGGGGCCACCGTTGCCTTCCTGGCAAACACGCCCATCCAGGACATTTGTCTCGCTGCAACTTGGGCATCTGTGCACACGTTCACGAAACACTACTGCGTGGACATTCAGATGAATAAGGAGGCACAGGTCGGACAGAAGGTGCTCCAACACATTTTCAACGACCAACGCTCATCTTCCACCCAGCCACCACAAAATTAGGAAAACCGCTACAAAGTCTATGCACAGCATAGTGAATCCAGAAAGATTCACGCTGCAAAACGAAAAGTTTCTTACCTGTCGGTGTAGTTTTGCAGCTTGAAGATCTTTCTGGATTCACTAGCGAACCCACCCACCTCCGCCAGGAAGATGAGGCTGGAGGAAGAGGGGGTGAAATGGAAAAGATCAAAAAAATGGAAACGTACAGAAAAATGGACAAGAAGGATTAAGCAATCGCCTAGGGTTAAAAAAAAAAAAAGGGGGAAAAAAGAACCCGAAGATGGCGCCCCAAAGGTGGGACTTCCGCAGGAAGCACGACGACGTCACGGAAGGTGCACCAAATGGTGGTCGTCGCCGCCCACCTGGGCTACAAAAAAAAAAAAAAAACAAAGAAAAGACTACGAATCCGGACCCAACCACAAGATCGCAGAATAATGCACAGCATAGTGAATCCAGAAAGATCTTCAAGCTGCAAAACTACACCGACAGGTAAGAAACTTTTCGTTACCTGAGCTAACTATAACTTACGTCCCTGCAATACACTGCTTATGACCTCGCATATTACATCACTCATGCCATGGTCAGTGACATCACTGATGATATCACTGATGACTTAAGTGATTGTGAGTGTTTTCTAAATGTTTGAGTGTTAAACATATATACTAAGGTATCACAAAAGTTAAATGAGTTTATTTTGTGTACTACTAATGAGTGATTCTATTTTAAATGATTATGTTACTTGGCATGTAGAGCTGTAGATCCACATGCTTTGCATACTTCTGCCATCTAGTGTTGGGTCTGGATGTTTGCAAGTTGTTTATCTTCGAATACGTCTTTACAGTTACAAGGTAAGGTGACTCCTCGTTTTGGTGATAGTGAGCATGGGCATCGACACAATTGTTAGATTGTTTTCCCACAAGAGGGTGAGAATGGAGTAAGTGAGTGTAGTAAGAGATGCCCATGCGTAGATAATGTAAATAAAGAGAACTGCAACACCTACAGGTGCCCGGGGAGGTGGGTGGGAGCATGCGAATCTACACTCTACATTCCAAGAACAGATGCCTACTGGGTAAGTAACATAATCCGTTCGAGGCATGTGTGCTGTAGATGCACATGCTTTGCATAGACTATTTTATAGTATTCTCCCAAAGCTGTGGTTGACCAGTAAATGTTGCAGTTGTCTTAAAGTGTTTTTAGCACTGCCTGTCCTACATTGGCTTGTTGGCTTGCTAGTACATCCACACAGTAATGTTTGGTAAATGTGTGTGGTGTAGACCATTTTGCTGCTTTACAAATGTCAGCTATAGGAATGTTACCTAAAAAGGCTATAGGTGCCCCTATTTTGCGAGTGTAATGCGCTCTAGGGGTGTATAGATAAAGTTATTTTAGCTTTTGCGTAGCAAGTTTGAATGCATTTAACAATCCATCTTGAAATGCCAGATTTAGAAATAGAATTGCCTTTGTGAGGTGATGTAAATGAAACAAACATTTGTTTTGTTTTATGAAAATCTTTTGTTTTTTCAATATAATACAATAAAGCTCTTTTGACATCAAGTGTATGAAGAGCTTGTTCTGCTACTGAATCATGTTGAGGAAAGAACACAGCTAAATCAACTGAATGGTTAATGTGGAAAGCAGAAACTACTTTGGGAAGGAATCTGGGATTTGTGCGAAGAACTACCCCATCCTTGTGGAGCTGAAAGAAGGGTTCTTCTAAAGTTAAGGTAGTGATTGCAATAAGGAATGCAACATTCCAAGAGAGAAATTGTAAGGGACACTTATGTAGTGGTTCAAAGCTGGACCCATAAGTCTTGTAAGTACAACACTAAGATTCCACACTGGTGCCAGAGGAATTCTTGGTGGAATAACTCTTTTTAAGCCCTCCATAAATGCTTTGATGACAGGAACTTTGAACAAAGACAAATGTCTGTTTTGCAAATGAGCACCTACTGCTGCAAGGTGCAATCTAATAGATGTGTAAGCTAGACCACATTGCAGTAACAGACAATGTTCTGAACAGAAGCATCTAGAGGTATAATTTTGTTGTTATTACAGTAAACAACAAATCGTTTCCATTTTGCTGCATAGCAAGCTCTGGTAGTAGGTTTTCTTGCTTTTCCCAGAATAGTTATACAGCCTGGTGGTAAATGTAAATATCCAAACTCTATGACTTTAGGAGCCAAATCGCTAAGTTGAGCTCCTTGGGATGTGGATGCTTGATTTCTCCATGGTTGTGAGTGAGGACATTGGAGGTGAAATGTAGCTTTTGATGTGGAATTACCGAGAGCTCTAACAGGGTGGTGTACCACGGTTGACGGGCCCATGTGGGAGCTATCAAAATCAGTTTGAGTGATGTTCGCCCAAGTTTCCGAACCAGAAACGGAAAGAGTGGGAGAGGCGAAAAGCATAGGCAAATATCCCTGACCAATTCATCCATAGAGCATTGTCTTTGGAGAGAGGGTGTGGGAACCTGGCGGCGAAGTTTGGGCATTGTGCGTTGTCTTCTCTGGCGAACAGATCTATTTGTGGGTATCCCCATTGTTGAAAATATGGAAGGAGAACTTGGGGATGAAGTTTCCAATTGTGTATTTGCGTTCTCCTTTTGTTGAGGAGGTTGGCAATTTGATTGTTCACTCCCTAGAGGTGTTCTGCCAGAAGGTGAATCTTGTGATGGATTGCTCGTTTCCAAATTGTCTGAGACAGGCGTGACAGTTAGAGAGAGTGTGTCCCCCCCCCTGTTTTTGTACATAGTGCATTGCTGTCATGTTGTTTGTGCTAACTAGGACAACTTTGCCTTTGGGATGAGACTGAAAAGCTTTCAGTACTAGAAACACTGCTAGAAACTCTAGATAGTTGTTGTGTAGACATCTGTGTTTGTTGTCTCAGAGACCTTGGCTTGTATAATGATAGAGATGTTCCCCCCCCCTAACTGGTGAGATATGTGTCTGCTGGTAGCACAACTTGTCGAAATGAAAGACCACCCTTTTGATACATTTTGTGGGTTCCACTACTGCAGAGAGCGATGTGTGCAGCTGTCTGCCAACTCTAGATCTGTTAATTGATCTTGCGACTGATTCTACTGACGTGCTAAGCATTCTTGTAATGGACACATGTCTAGTCTTGAATGCGGTACTATTGGAATGCATGATGTCATCAGTCCCAGGAGGTGCATGAAAGTTCTGGCTGGCAAGTTATGGTTGGTTTGGAACTGCAGCAGTAGAGTTTGGATACTGAAACTTCTGGCTGGTTGAGAGTGGCTCCCAGATAAGATTGTATCTTTGAAGACTGTATGTGAGACTTTTGAATGTTGACCGTGAAACCCAGTTGGTGGAGTAGGTGTAGAGTGGTCTGAGTTTTTTGTAGACACTTTTGGTGTTTGTTGCCTTTGATGAGCCAGTCGTCTAGGTAGGGGGAAGACATTAATTTGTTGCCTTCTGAGATGAGCTTCTATCACTGCTAGGCATTTTGTAAATACCCTGGGAGCAGTAGTTACTCCGTACGGAAGTACTTTGAACTGATAATGTTTGCCTGCTATCACAAATCTGAGATATTTGCGATGAGCTGGATGAATGGGAATGTGAAAATATGAATCTTTTAAGTCCAGTGTGGACAAAAAATCGCCTTGCTGTAGAAGTGAAAAAATCTGTTGAAGCGTTACCATACGGAAATGTTCTGACAGTATGTAGTGGTTTAACTCTCTGAGATCCAAAATAGGTCTTAAGGAACCGTCTTTTTTGGGAATCTGAAAATAAAGACAGTAAACCCCTGAACCTCAGTACTGAAATGGAACTAGTTTTTTGGCTCCCTTTTGTAAGAGAGATTGCACTCCTTGTTTGAGTAACTGCAGATGGTCTGAACAATTTGTGAATGCAAGGTTGAATGTATGATAGATTGGAGGTGATCTCCAGCCAATAACCATGTTGTATAAGGTCTAGCACCCATTTGTCGGTTGTTATAGAATGCCAAATGGGGAAAACCTGTTGAATTCTTCCCCGATAGTTGTTGATAGACTGTGGGGGGGGGGCAAGTCACTGTTTACTAGGGGAAGGGGTGTTAGGTGATGTGGCGCCTTTACCCCTTGCCTTTGGAATTGTTTCTCTATATCCTCCTCTGTAGAAACCTCTAGAGGGAGTGGATTGATAGTTGCCTTTGTAAGAGAAAGGAGCCTCTATTGGAAGGGGACTGGAGCGCTCCCATAAATTTTGCCACCTCAGTGTCCTTTTTAGGTCTCTCCTGGTGAGCGCAGCGCGAAAGCGCTGTCGCCAGCGAGATCTATTGTTGCTGACTTGCCTCGGAAGTGGGACAGGAGATGGGCACGCACAGGCTTTTGGCGGATTGGAGCTGGTGCACAGGCACGTACAGCCACGTGGTGTGCACATCTCCTGTCCCCCTTCCGTCCTAGCAAGCCTCCTGCAGCGTTACTTTCACTTTCCCTCCCCCTCCCAACCCCCCCCCCCGCACCCCCCCTCGGCTCCACGGAGACCGCTTTTCACATTGGTCTCTGTAATAAAAGCACGCGTCAATGGCTGCTGAAAGTGTCAAACGTAACAGGGATCAATGACGAGGCTATGTTAGCCTCCCGTTGCCGGCCCGTCAACGCACGCCGAAGTAAGTGCTCCTCTCTGGCAATCACAGCACACCTTGGCAGCATTCACAAGTACCCACAACACCCCTGATCAGCAGCAGCATATCTGGGGTTCTTACCTCAGAGTCCTCTCTAAACCGCACAAGAGCAGCTAGGAATTCCAACTCAGCTGCCATGTGTCCTCGCCTTGGGCGCCCAGGTGGCCCCCTCCCTGGGCCGTACGAGCTGCACAGCACCCATTCGAGTACGGGAAAATCTGCATGCGCCACCACTGGGCACGCGCTGCAGGCCACCCCGATGTGCACGCTCACGGCGCGCCTACAATGCGCGCATGGCGCTCCCCCACTTTCCCTTGTTCAATACTGTAGTTCGATAGCCTTGTTTCCTGAATCTGTGAAACACCTCTTTCCCCAAACGTTCCTTTCACCTTCCTTTCCCGTCAAGTTGTTCGATGAATTTGTTGTTGCCACTGTGCTTAGAAGCATTTTTCATGCCATTAAGCGCTATGTCGATAAATACTTAAGTAAATAATTACTTTAGCGACCAAAGTGACAGAAAATGTATGACATTAACATCTAACACAGAAACTTGCAATTGCATGCAGGAAATAAACCTCTGTATATATCTGTGATGCTGTTATTCTTTTGTCGAAGAAGGACATAGCTTGAGAAGTGCCGAGTCATAAACCCTTGCAACAATACGTGGCTGCTCTTGTGGAAAGGGGTTGCCAGCACCAGAATTGTAAGCACGGTTCATCAGTAAGGAACATTCAGGCAGTATGTGACAGAGGCAGCTGTTACTTGTGGAATGCCACATGTCTCTTTAATGCCAAACGACTGAAAGGAGGGTTTTGTGCTCAAGAATGCAGGAAATGTCGCAGTTCTGCAGCGCGTAAAAAGACACTTAACCAGTTTTCACTCTTTCAAACTTGTGACATTATTCAATACTACCAAGGGCTTGCTCTGGGCGTGCGAATTATCACTGACCAGTGGCAAAATAAATAATGAAAGATGTATGCCCTTACGTTATCTGCCTGGCCAGTGGCAGCCCTGCTTCCTGTCGCTTAAAAGCACTGTAATATTAGGCTATTATCTTCTGTTTTTGCTCACAGTTATCAAAACACATTATGATAACTGATTTTGTAGAGCACACTGCTCCACAGATACAACGTTTCAGCCGTATGTGCTACCCAACCACGGACGTGATGAACGAAACTGTTTTACAGTTGCAAAGTCTGTGATGTGCAAAGTTGGAAATATCTTTGCGATTTGCATAGCACACATCAGTGGGAGCAGTACGTTTTCTACATTAGCCACAGTACAAAGGTGAGGTAGGGTCGCAAAGAAGTCCCTGTGCAAGAAACAGCAAATGCTTTGAGACTCGACATTTGTTCATCGGGCCTCAAAAGTCTTAGGGCCTGTTGCATGAAGGATCCGGTGGCAAAGTGGATTTACGTACTAATCTGAAAAATTTACATTTAGTAGAATTTACAGAAATCCGGTGAATGAGGAAGGATTCCCTCTGTGAATCTTACTGAGTAGCTGTGAATGCAGTGCTGGAGGCCTACGAGGAACAACAGACAGCCATTGACAACATTCTGTAAAGGCAGTCACTGTCCCTTATTGGGACGGAGCTGCAATCAAAATATAAACAAGCATTTGCAATGCAATAGGTCTCGCAGTTGTGCGAGTTTGAGCTGTTGGCATTATAAATGACAATGCCTTTTATTTACGTGTTGGTTTTTGAAACATAAATAAAAGGCATTGTCATTTACCATGCCAATAGCTTAAACTCTCGCAAATGCGAGACCTATTGCATTGCAAATGCTTGTTCATCTTTTCTAAGGATTGGTCGACTACAGGACCAAAGAGATGTTCCTTATCAAAGGGGGTGTTCAGGCTTAAACCCAGAGATCCTAAGCCATGCAAGCCTTCTAAGGAGAATGCTGGTATTGATGTCTCTAGCTGCAGTGTCAGCTGCGTCTAAAGCACATCTTATTGAGGAGTGACAGATGAGTTTTCCCATTCAACTAACTGCTTTGCCTTATTTTTGTGTTCGCCTGGGAGATATTGGATCAGTCGCTCCATCACATCCCAGTGTGCCCTATTGTACCTAGCTAGCAGGCCCTGTGTGTTTGCGATGCAGCAGTGGTTAGTGGCTTGAACAGCTACTCATTTTTCAGAGGCATCTATAAATTTGGATCCTTTTTCCAGGGGAGATGCATCCCCAGAGGTTTGCAAGTTTGCTCTATTGCGAGCATTAGACACTACTAGGGAGTCAAGAGGTAATTGTCCCTTATTAAAAACAGGATCCCATGGTAAGGGTTTATATTTTTTATCCACCTTGGAGTTAAAATACGTGCTCTATCAGGGTCTCTAAAGACATCATCAGCATGCCTCATCATGCCTTTAAGCATAGGGAGTGTTTGACTTGACCTGGGTGTGGACTCAAGTGTTTCAAATAAAAAGTCCTCTTCTAATGTTTCTTTATGTAATGGCACCCCATGATACTCTGCCACTCTAGCAATGAGCTGTTGATAAGCCATATTATTGTCTGGTGGTGATGGCTTTACTGGGTAAAGGTCTGGCTCATTGTCTACTGGAGGGTCAATGGTGTAATCATTTCATGGGTCTGCAGGCAAATGAGTATCACCATCACCATGATCCGGGGAACCACCTTTACAACGCAACTTTTACAACGCTATGCTATTACAACGCATTTTTTACAACGCAAAAACTTTTACAACGCATGCTTTTACAACGCGTGCCATTATATGGTAAGTACTGTTACAACGCATATACCTTTACAACGCATTATGTGAAAATGCCTTTACAACGCATTCATTTACAATGCATGGCTTTACAACGCAAGATGTTATATGGTAAGTACTTTTACAACGCATATACTATTACAACGCATTTTTTTTTCTTTGTGTTTCCATTTAAATAAATATTTATCTTGTTTAATTATTTTTAAAAAAGCATTTGTAATTTGACAAAAGTTATTTGTTTTTCAAAATATTAATACTAGAGTATTTTGTCTAGTAGAAATGTTTGGATGTATAGTAGTTAAATTAATACTTGAGTATTTTAATTATTTATAATAAAGCAATATTAATTTTTAAAAAGTGAGTAGTTAATTAAAATATTAAGGCTTGAGTATTTTGTCTAGTAGTAATGTTTGGTTGGATAGCAGTTAAATTAATACTTGAGTATTTTAATATTTATACTTGGCCATTTAGTTTAGTAGGAATGTTTTGTTGGATTGTTAAAAAACTAAAAGATTTTTAAAATATTAAAAGATGATACTTAATAATTACCAAATTTAAGAGTTGAGTATTTTTCTAAATTGAATGTGTTTTTAAAAAAAAATAATGGAGTATTTAATATTATAATTTAAATAAATATGAGTGAGTACCTAATTTAAAATACTAGAGTATTTTTATCACATATGAAAAGACTAGAGTATTTATAAGTACAAAAGACAGTGCCCTTTTTTAAAGTAATGGAAGAGTATTTTTGGTTTAATTATTATAAAAATAATATAATTTTATTTTTAACATAAAAAAAAATAATATAAAAATTAAAAGAGTAATATATTTACAAATTTATCATTAATAAAGTTTTAAAATTAGAAAAAACATTTATAACTTACTTTTTGTAATAAATTCCCACGCTTTTCCATTGTAGTCTATGAGCGTCTTTGTCCTTCATTTATTTTGGCAGCCTTAGAATATACAACCCGCGGAACAAGAAAAGAAGGTACAGAAAGTGAAGTAAGAGAAAGTTTTGAAGGGAAAAGAAAATAGAGTCAAGGTAAGGAACATATTTAGTTAATTTACATTTATTTAATTACAATATTGGTGTTTAGAAAAATTAATTTAAAATAATGACAGTAAACAATTTTTGATTTCACATTTTTATTTGTTTTAAAAATCATGAAAAAAATAAGCATATTTTTAATAAATTTTTCAAAGTAAGTTTGATTTTTATTACAAAATATATATATTTTTTTTACAGATATTAACATTTATTTACAGTAGAATTAAAAAAAGTAGTCCGCCATAAATTGAGATGCACGCGATGACGTAAGGACGTGAGCGTCGACGTAATGCGCCATTTTGCAGAGCATCGGAGGAGGAAGCAGCAGGAAGCTGATCTGCGTCCAGGTAGGAAATGTTTTCAGTTGATATTATAGATTAAACATTTAAAAGGGATACATATATAGTAAGGAAAGAATAAGGGGAGGTTGCTGGAAAACTAATAGATGTCTTAAATGTTGTTAAACATGTCCACATTAATGTCATTAATACATGACTATGTCGGGTCGCTTAAAGTAAGTTAGTTATTTAAAAAAAGTATGTAACTCTTACAAAATTAAAAGTTACTGTTCAGACAGGTGATTTGTTTATTTACGAAGTAAAATACGTACTGTCGAACTTCATTTCTAAGTTCAAAAATTGTGCGTACTTGTAAATTTTGTAAATGAAAAACTGAAATACAAATGATGATTCAGCTGCAAAGTGCATTTCGGAATATGGTTTGATTTGTATATTATACATCTGTTTGAAATTTGGTGATTGGTTTTGACGGGATTTAAATTGGATTTTTTCGGTAATTTGAGAAAATGGAGTTCCGATAATGAAAAGTGGTTCAAATTCGATGGAACAGTTAATTTGTACTAATTGGTTTATTTTGGTGGAAATGAAGATTTGTATTAAATAAAAAATAAAACCCGATTTGTTTGTTTGAAAAAAATTTGTATGCCAATTGAATTTTAAAAATTACTATAATTTAAAGCAAAGCAGGAAAGTAAGTACATTCATTGTTTTAAAAAGAAAGAATGTTAGATAGATTTTCCAGGTAGTCTATAGCCACACACAACGAAAACTGTTGCAGAATTGCCAATAGTCTCTCAGACATTTCCCTTGTTTTGACTGTTACTCGTGGGTTTAGACTACCTGCGAGTGTTTGTGCTATTCTCATTTCTTGGAAACTTTGCTCCTTCTTCAAAGTTTCCAAAAATGAGTAGAAGTTAGGATGTGGTTTTCCAATTGTATGATTGAAGGAGTTATGCCACCCCTCAATGGCATTGTTTGTTTTGGCCTCTCCCTCTAAACAACTCGTGTAGCAGTTCCACCACTCCACATGGAATCGTGGCTTCCTCCTGCGACCCGATCTGCTTAGGTGTCCAATCCATGTGTCCTCAAAATAATTTAGAATGGGTGCCAATTTATCCTCGTTACTCGTATAATAAACAGATTCTATAATTGCAGTGTAGTACTCGTCCACACTATCGGGAGGAACAAAACAAAGTGCAGTTAATTTTTTAAGTTCAAACTGTAGTTTGCTATCCCGAGAATATTCTGCAACTAGGGATGTTTTCTGTAGTTTACGCCAAAATGCCTGCGAAAAATGGAAGAAACATCCCTGAATTTGGGTATCCGTGTACGTTTTGGTGATCACATTGATCATGCTCAATTCGAAATCAATAATTATTTTTCGAGGACTTGCAGATGTTTTGCTTTTAATCACTGATAAAAGTTCAGTGTATGTTGCAGAAGTCTTATCAGGTAGCAAACTATACACTAAGGGAATTACACTATTGTTAATTTTAGCATGTATAGTGTAAATTTGAGTGAAAGGATGGGGTGTACTTTTAAACGTCCCATCCATCATCCAAATTTCACTACTTTCTAACTTAGCAAGGTTACGTGGGGTACTAAAAATTAGAATACGTTTCTGAGGGTTTTCGTTGTCATGCAGAAGGAAAGGTTCATCAGAAAAAGAAATAGAAAGATCATGAGGTATTCTAATGTCAGAGAATGTATGTGGTGTAGACAATTGAATATTACTTGCCTGCTTTTGTCTCTGAATAATTCTTCTCAAATTGGGTATTATAGGCATGTTACTAGCAACATGACTGGGGACATGCTGTGCAACCTCCCTTAAAATTGATCCTGTAGAATCATTGGAGGTGCTTGCAATTGCTTTCATCTCATTTATTGTCTCTCTGATTTCTACATCCATTGCAGAGGCAGAGTGGTTATGTTCAGTGGTTTTCACAACCAAATTATCAACAGTAACCGCTCTGCCACTGCAATGGGTAGTGTAGTATTGCACGCACCTCCAATGATTTCTAGTTAAACTTATTCTTTCCTTACTATATATGTATCCACCATGGTTTAACAAATTTTTGCCCTTCCTGGATTTAAGGTAGTTGGCTGCTCCAAGGCTAGACATTATCTGAAAAAAGGAGAAAAGTTAAAAAAATTAGCATGATATAATTTACGATTTTTTGACAACATAACTTTTACTCTATCCATTATTTTGCCTACTGATGCACCTTCATGGAGTAAAAATAGTAAATTGTTACCCCTACACTATCCAACACTTTCCCTACTGATGCACCTTTTTGGAGTTAGAATAGGAAATTGATACCCCTACACTATCCAACACTTTCCCTACTGATGCACCTTCCTGGAGTTAGAATAGTAAATAGATACCCCTGCACTATCCAACACTTTCCCTACTGCTGCACCTTCCTGGAGTTAGAATAGTAAATTGATACCCCTACACTATCCAACACTTTCCCTACTGATTCACCTTCCTGGAGTTAGAATAGTAAATTGATACCCCTACACTATCCAACACTTTCCCTACTGATGCACCTTCCTGGAGTTAGAATAGTAAATTGATACCCCTACACTATCCAACACTTTCCCTACTGCTGCACCTTCCTGGAGTTAGAATAGTAAATTGATACCCCTACACTATCCAACATTTTCCCTACTGATGCACATTCCTGGAGTTAGAATAGTAAATTGATACCCCTACACTATCCAACACTTTCCCTACTGATGCACCTTCCTGGAGTTAGAATAGTAAATTGATACCCCTACACTATCCAACATTTTCCCTACTGATGCACCTTCCTGGAGTTAGAATAGTAAATCGATACCCCTACACTATCCAACACTTTCCCTACTGCTGCACCTTCCTGGAGTTAGAATAGTAAATTGATACCCCTACACTATCCAACACTTTCCCTACTGCAGCACCTTCCTGGAGTTAGAATAGTAAATTGATACCCCTACACTATCCAACACTTTCCCTACTGATGCACCTTCCTGGAGTTAGAATAGTAAATTGATACCCCTACACTCTCCAACACTTTCCCTACTGATGCACCTTCCTGGAGTTAGAATAGTAAATTGATACCCCTACACTATCCAACATTTTCCCTACTGATGCACCTTCCTGGAGTTAGAATAGTAAATTGATACCCCTACACTATCCAACACTTTCCCTACTGCTGCACCTTCCTGGAGTTAGAATAGTAAATTGATACCCCTACACTATCCAACACTTTCCCTACTGATGCACCTTCCTGGAGTTAGAATAGTAAATTGTTACCCCTACACTATCCAACACTTTCACTACTGATGCACCTTCTTGGAGTTAGAATAGGAAATTGATACCCCTACACTATCCAACACTTTCCCTACTGATGCACCTTCCTGGAGTTAGAATAGTAAATAGATACCCCTGCACTATCCAACACTTTCCCTACTGCTGCACCTTCCTGGAGTTAGAATAGTAAATTGATACCCCTACACTATCCAACACTTTCCCTACTGATTCACCTTCCTGGAGTTAGAATAGTAAATTGATACCCCTACACTATCCAACACTTTCCCTACTGATGCACCTTCCTGGAGTTAGAATAGTAAATTGATACCCCTACACTATCCAACACTTTCCCTACTGCTGCACCTTCCTGGAGTTAGAATAGTAAATTGATACCCCTACACTATCCAACATTTTCCCTACTGATGCACCTTCCTGGAGTTAGAATAGTAAATTGATACCCCTACACTATCCAACACTTTCCCTACTGATGCACCTTCCTGGAGTTAGAATAGTAAATTGATACCCCTACACTATCCAACATTTTCCCTACTGATGCACCTTCCTGGAGTTAGAATAGTAAATCGATACCCCTACACTATCCAACACTTTCCCTACTGCTGCACCTTCCTGGAGTTAGAATAGTAAATTGATACCCCTACACTATCCAACACTTTCCCTACTGCAGCACCTTCCTGGAGTTAGAATAGTAAATTGATACCCCTACACTATCCAACACTTTCCCTACTGATGCACCTTCCTGGAGTTAGAATAGTAAATTGATACCCCTACACTCTCCAACACTTTCCCTACTGATGCACCTTCCTGGAGTTAGAATAGTAAATTGATATCCCTACACTATCCAACACTTTCCCTACTGCTGCACCTTCCTGGAGTTAGAATAGTAAATTGATACCCCTACACTATCCAACACTTTCCCTACTGCAGCACCTTCCTGGAGTTAGAATAGTAAATTGATACCCCTACACTATCCAACACTTTCCCTACTGATGCACCTTCCTGGAGTTAGAATAGTAAATTGATACCCCTACACTCTCCAACACTTTCCCTACTGATGCACCTTCCTGGAGTTAGAATAGTAAATTGATACCCCTACACTATCCAACACTTTCCCTACTGATGCACCTTCCTGGAGTTAGAATAGTAAATTGATACCCCTACACTCTCCAACACTTTCCCTACTGATGCACCTTCCTGGAGTTAGGATAGTAAATTGATACCCCTACACTATCCAACACTTTCCCTACTGATGCACCTTCATGGAGTTAGAATAGTAAATTGATACCCCTACACTATCCAACACTTTCCCTACTGCTGCACCTTCCTGGATTTTGAATAGTTAATTGTTACCTCTAAAGCATGGTACATTTAAAAATCTGCTGCACCTTACAATGTTGCTTGAAATTACCTTTTTCTTTTGAAATTGCTTTTCTTGCTGACTCTTGTTCAGTGGTATTGGTGTGTAGGCTTGTGTAGACACTTACAAGGTGATTTGTTGTGGAATCGATAAATAAATGTCTGGAAAAGTGAAAAAAGAAAAAAATTTGGAAACAGAACGATGTTGAGAAATGTGTTTTTTAAAAATTTCCTTTAAAAATCGCACATGTGATATAAGTTGCAGCACATAACAATTTCCGTAATGCTAAACCATCCTTTAGACATAAAATATAATTCTGAAATGGGGAAATGTAATCATAACTGCATTTTTTTTTTTTTTGAAAACTTTAGCAATGTCATAGTTAGTGTAGTATTTTTAAGGTTAAGAATCCGTGCTGACAATAAATACCTTGTTTCGTAGAACTCGCTTTTCTGGATGAGGTGGCTGAAGATGATTTCCTTTGTTGGCTCAAGATTTTAGTTGTGATTTAAAGTTGTTTTCTTTGGGAAAAAAAAAAGAGGAAAAAAAAATAATTAACGGTGGTTACAAATGTTGAAACTGAGTATCTTTAAAATTATACTGACATACAATATAACTAGTACTACATGACTGTCCTAATCAATGCACCTTACTGCTGTAGAAATAGAGATATGTATCCCTACACTACACAGAAATATCCCTAATGTTGCTCCTTCCTAGAGTAGAAATAGTATATTGTTTCTCTAAACTATCCATTAGTTTTCAAATTTGGTCCGTTAGAGGAGGAATAATTGCAAAAGGAAGGATTAATAATGTATAGTACTAAAAAAATGGAAAAGGTTACATACCTTTTCCAGTGGTTTTTTTGTTATCGTCCCTTTAACCTTATGCTTGTAGGAGGTTGAAATTTTTTGGGGGAAAAGATGTTCTCTGGTGGAAAAAAAAGAAAAATAATTGTTCCTTTGTCAACGTTGGTTAGAAAAAAAAAAAAAAAATAACACACTTTGGTAATATGAAAAAGGAGTATGAGTAACAATTGGTGAGAGTAAACATACTAGACATTTGATGCATTTTTCAACTAAAACATAACAGGTAATTTCGAAACTGTTACTAAATTAGTAAAAAGCAGAACATTCATGGACTTGGAATACAAATATTTGCCCTAGTAATATGAAACGCTGTTGCAGATGTGGTAACTAACTGAAGTCTTATTAGAAATTGTTACTCCAGCATCATGGTAATTTATCGTTTACTATGTGGTGAGATTGAGTAATAAAAAAAAAACACCTTTGCCAAACATGACTTTAGAAAATTTATAAAAATAAATTTTACAAGTAAAACCATTATACATAAATAACATTTACCTGAACAATTGAGTTTGACAATCGTTAACGTGGTGAGGATGCCAAAATAGGTGCAGCTAATGAGGAATGTCAAAATCTTCCGATTTTCTGGTTGTGGAAAACAAAAAACTTCTTTTAATTTTGAGTTTAATTTTGTTGATAATATATTGAAACATTAGATTTGTAAAGTTTTTATTATTAATTAAAATTATATTTTTTTTGGGTTATGAAAATATATTTTTCTAAAAACTAACGTTTAGAAATATATTAATAACTTACTAGTAGTTGTTCTGCTGTTATGCTTTCACGAGTGAATTCTGTGCTCTCTCTGAGGAGGTCGCAGTGCAGGTGACAGAGGGTCAGCTTATTACGTCTGCTCTCTCTGCTAGTTGATAATCAACTGAGTGCAAAATGGTGTCTCCCTTGTATTTATAAGTTTTACTCTGTGTCACTATTAATTTTTTAAAAAACTGCGTTCGATGTGTTTTTTTTAATGCTTTGTTTTACTGTGGAAAATGATAATTTACAAAATGCTTTTTAACAAATATTGTTTTCATTCATTTGCTCCGTTTTGGCATCCATTTTGGAACATGTCTTTTGGTATTGTTTACATAGAAACTGTGGTAGGACAAGTTTTACAAGTGAGATGGGTAAAATGGCGCCTATGTGTATGTGTGTTATGTTTCAGTTGGTTTACTTACTTTGCGATCTAATCATGTTAAAAATGTGTTTGTTCTGTTATTTATTGTTTCGTTATTTTTTAAAAGCTTAGTAATGTGTGAAAACGGATATTTTGGGGAATTTTGAGTATTAATGTTAATACTCGAGTATTAATTTTAATACCCGAGTATTAATTTGGTAATGCGTTTCAGGCGGTTTACGTACAGTTATTCCCCACGTTTTAATACACTTCCCCACCCTAAAACCCCTAATTTCCCTGCATCCCGTGCCAGATTTTATTGTACTTTTAATTAAAAAAAAAAAAATATCGCGTTGTAATGGTATGCGTTGTAATATACTTCGTTGTAACAGCTGTTTTCAGTATTTATATAGGTTTGGCGTTGTAAGAGAATTCGTTGTAAAGTAATGCGTTGTAGTAGTACTAGCGTTGTAAAAAATGCGTTGTAAAGGTATGCGTTGTAATAGCATGCGTTGTAACGTCATACATCCCCATGATCCACATCTGGATCTGTATGTGGAGATCCCTGAGGTGTTCTATGTAAGGGGTCTTCAATTAACTGTGGGGAAGATGAAGAGGGTTGTGGGACAGGATAAACAGGGCCAGTAGCCATGTCTTGTTTCCTTTTAAAGGGAATCTTATCAGTAGTGTCGTCTGTAGGAAGCTTGTGTTTTGCTGGAGTTTTAGCCAAAATATGTCTAGTATCAGGATTAATACAAATCTTTTTCTGTTTCGGATCCAATTCGGCCTTAAAGACGTCTAAAATTGGTTCTTGAGGCTCGGGAACACTGTCCTTAGATTTTGGTGTCAAAATTGACTTGTCTTTGGTAGTGGACCGTTTCGGCTCCGAAGCGTGTTTGTGTTTTGGGGCGGAGGGTTTCGGCTCCGAAGAATGTTTGTGTTTCGAAGCGGAGGGTATTGCCTCCGAACCAGATGTGTCCCTGACGCCCAATGATTTTGGATCCAAAGGTAATTTTGGTTGACTCGGTCCCAAACCGGAAGCCTTGACGATTTGTTTTGGTGCCGAGCCGAGAGGCGGGGCGTCGGAAACATTGTCTCGGTGCCAACCTTGGCCAGAAGGTAGAGGTGGTGCCGTAGCCTTATAACATGTGGAATAGAATTTAGGGGGCAAGGGGTCTTCGGTGCACATGGCACCCTGTCTCGGAGGCACATCTTCGGACTCCAGATCAATCTCGAGCTCTGATTCGGACTCTGGAACGGAGAGGGCCTCTTCTTCTGCGGCGGATGCTTCAAGCTCTTCTTGGTCAGATTCTTCTCCAAAGAAATCCGGAGTGGGTTGGATGCTTTGTTGCTGCATCTCACGTCGTCGAGCCCGATGATCACGTACAGTCTTCTTGGACTGAACCAACTTACAAGCGTAGCAGTCTTCATCCTTGTGCTCCGGAGAGAGGCACAAGTTACAAACTTGATGTAGGTCGGTGCGAGGGTACTTAGCATGGCACCCCAGACGGAATTGTAATGAGTCCGTGCCATCTGCAGAAGGCTGGACCGACACGTCTAGGCCTGACGGACGCCCACTAGGTTTTTGATCGGAAATGCCGAGTTTGTTTAACGACTCGATACGCGGAGAACATGGAACGCGTATGGAAACAATACTGTCGATGGTAGAGTGGATTGCGCACCGAGGTGAACCCGAAGAACGGTTTTCGAACCGGAGCGCAGAAATACACATCTAAACCCGATGGCTGAAAAAAACAATCTAACAATGCCCATGCGCACTGTCACCAAAAGGAGGAGTCACCTTACCTCATGACTGGAAAGACTTCTTCGAAGAAAAACGACTTGTAAACATTCAGACCTAACACTAGATGGCAGGAGTATGAAAAGCATGCTATCTATAGCACACATGCCTCGAAGACATAGGTCATGTGAGTGTCTGTGTAACTGTGTATCTCCATGTGTGAATGAGTGTGTGTGTGTGTGTGTGTGTGGCTGTATGGGTTAATTATTGGAAGTGTGTGTGGCTGTTTGAGCGAATAAGTGGGTGTGTGAGTTGCTGTGTAGGTAAGTGGCTGTGTGAGTGTCTGTATGGGTGAGTGAGTGGGTATGTGAGAGACTGTATAGATGAGTGAGTGGTTGTGCAAGTTTTTGTATGGGTGTGTCAGTGGCTGTATGAATAAGTGAGTGACTGTATGGGTGAGTGGGTGTATAAGTGGCAGTAAATGGTGAATTAGACAGTGCATGTGTTGCTGAATGGGTAAATGTGCAGGTGCATGAGTGTCTGAATGGGTGAGCGTGAGGGTACATGTGTGGCTGTATGGGTGAGTGAATGGTTTTGTAAGTGGGTGTATGGGCGAGTGAGTGTCTGTATGGGTGAGTGAGTGTGAGAGAGGTTATGTGGTTGTCTCGGTGATTTTTAGGTGGCTGAGTACATGTGTTAGTATCTGTACTGCCGACAATCCTTCACCACCCTCCGCACCCTGACAGCCTCTGCCCCCACACCAGACGCCAGCACCCTGAAGCCCTGAGGTGCATCCTTCTCAATGTGCGCTCCTTGCACACACACGTTGTGGAGATCTGGGACCTCCTCGACATCCTCTCGCCAAAGGTCTCCTTTACAAGAACCTGCACGAACCCCACCTCTGCCCCAGACATCGCCACTGCTATCCCCGAAGAATACAAGATACAGAGGAAGGACCGCGCCAACCACCCAGTAGGAGGACTCGCCATCGCACACAAGAGCTCCCTCTGACTCACCACCTCCAGCACGAACAACTCCCTGCCCATCGCTGAACACCTCCATTTCCAGATCCAGACCAGCCCCAGAATGACCCTATGAGGCACCCTCGCCTACAGACCTCACGGACCTCGAACTGTGTTCACCACCATCATCACCGACCTCATTGCGCCCCATGCTATCGCCACCACAGACTACATACTCATCGGAGAGCTCAACTTCCACCTCGACAGCCTTAATGATCCCAACTCCGCCACCGTCCTGGACAACCTTGACAACCTCGGACTGAAACAGCTCGTCACCACCCGTACCCACAAGGCAGGACATTCCCGCAACCCCATCTTTGCAGGAGATAACAACATCCACTTCAGCCACATCACACAACAGCCCTTGATCGACCACCACTGTATACACTTCCACGTCGACAAACCCACCGCCCCTAAACCTGCACACCGCCCTCTGCGAAAGAACTTGAGCAAGGCCACCGAGGATCACCTCAACTCCACCCTCAACCGCGAAGCTCCCTCAACCTCGACCGACGCCAACTCCGAATCCAAATAACTTCACAGATGAATCACCAACTGCACAGATGAGCTTGCCCCCTCCGCAACCCTAACAAATAGCGGCCCAGGAAGGCCACCTGGTTCACCACCGACCTGAAAGAAACCATACGCACCTGCAGACTTCTCGAGAAGAATTGGAGAAACAGCAAAACTCCGGAAGACCGCTCCACATACAAGAACGCCATGACAGAATACCACCAACTCATCAGATCCACCAAGAGGACTTTCAACCGAAACAAAATCCACGCCAATGCCAGCAACTTTAAAGAACTCTTAAACATCATTCAGGAATTCACCAAGCCCCCCAGCGAAACCACGGTCGTCACACCCTCCCAGGACCTCTGCAACAAACTAGGCTCCTACTTACACTGGAAATTAGGATCCCTCTAGGACTTCAACTAACAGAACACGGACACTGAACCCACTCCTATCCCCAGCAACACAGCCAGCCTACCATCTACTCCTGGACCCCAGTCACCACCGAAGATACCGCATCGACCATGAAAGGCATTCACTCAGGTGCCCCCAAAGACCCCTGCCCTCTGCACAGCTTCCACAGAGCTGCCGCCGCCTTTGCACCGGAGCTATTACGCACCATCAACATCTCCTTCAAAACTGGCACATTCCCCAATGACTGGAAATGCACAGAAGTCAAGCCCCTCCTCGAGAAGCCCTCAGCAGACCGGAAGGACCTCAAGAACTACCAACCCATCTCTCTCTCCCCTTTCGTGGCCAAAGTCACTAAAAAGATCGTCAATGCCCAACTAACGGAATTCATCATAGAGAACTCCATCCTTGACCCCTCCCAATCCGGATTCCACAGCAACCAGAGCACTGAGTCCACCCTACTCACCGCTACAGACAACATCCGCACTTTCCTTGACCAAGGCCACACCGCGACCCTGATCCTGCTCGACCTCTCTGCAGCCTTCGACACCGTCTCCCGCCGCACTCTCACCACCAGAATCCGCATACAGGGAACCACCCTCAACTGGCTATCGGCAGAACCCAAAGAATCAGACTTCCACCCTTTCTCTCTGAATCCACAGAGATCAGCTGCGGAGTACCCCAAGGATTGTCGCTCAGCCCTACACTCTTCAACATCTACATGGCCCCCCTCGCCGCCATCATCAGACAGCACGAACTCAGCATAGTATCCTACGCTGACGACACCCAGCTCATCCTCTCCCTCACTATGGCCCCCTCACCATCAGACTCAGCTTCCAGGAAGGAATGAAGGATGTTGCATCATGGATGAGCAGCAGCTGCCTGAAGCTCAACTCGGAGAAGACAGACGTCCTCGTCCTCGGACCCTCTCCCTCTGCGTGGGACAATACCTGGTGGCCCATCGCCCTCGGCAGCCCCCCCACCCCCATTAGCCACACCCGGAACCTCAGCATCATAATCGATTACTCCCTCTCCATGACCCGACAGATCAACACCATTGCCTCCACCTGCTTCAACACCCTCCACATCCTTCGCAAGACCTTCAAATGGATCCCCCCAAATCAAGAAAGACTGTCACCCATGCACTCATAACCAGCAGATTGGACTACGGAAACACCCTCTATGCCGGAATCAACAAATCTCTGCTTTGCAACCTCTAGAGCATACAGAACACCTCAGCCAGACTCGTCCTCGGCATTCCTCGACAGGAACACATCACCCAATACCAGCACCTCCACTGGCTCCCTGTCGAGAAGAGAGTAACCTTCAAGATACTCACCCACATTTACAAAGGCCTCCACAACACTGGACCCCACTATCTCAACAAAAGAATCGCCTTCCACGCATCCAAGGGAAACCTCTGATCCACCACCGTCGCAGAAACCCCACGCATCTGCAGAGCCAAAATGGGTGCAAGAGCCTTCTCCTACATCGCGGCAAAGACCTGGAATGAGCTCCCAATCAACATCAGACACGTCCCCACTCTTCACTTCTTCAGGAAGACCCTAAAGACCTGGATCTTTGACTGACCGGAGCTGCCCGCCCCTGTGCCTTGAGACCCTTACGGGTTAGTAGCGCGCTTCACAATTCCCTGATTGATTGATTGATTTGAATACTTGAGTAGGTGTGTGAGTATCTGTATGGGTAAGTGCCTGGTTGTGTGAGTACCTGTACGAGTGAGTGGGTGTGTGAGTTGCTCTATGCATGAGTTGGTGCATGAGTATTTGTAAGGGTTTGTGAATGGGTAAGTGAATGGTTGCGTGAGTGGGTATATGAGATGTGCATGGGTGTATGAGTGGTTCTGTGGATGATGTCATCATTGATGTCTTTGAGATGTCATCAGTGATGTCACTGACCATGTCATGAGTGATGTAATATGTGAGTACATAAGCAGTGCCTTGCGGGGGCATAAGTTATAGTTAGCTCAGGTAACTATAACTTCTGAATTACTATGGTTTTGTGCAAGTGCAATCTAAGCCTAACAATAACGTCCCTGTCACATTTGTTTTTTTCTGTGAATTTCTAATTTTTAAAATGTTTTTTCCTAACTGTAACCTTTGAGAGTGAGTGCATGAGTGTCTCTGTGTGAGTGGGTGCGTAAGTGTCTGAGTTGTTCTGGGAGTGGGTGCATAAGTGCCTGAGTGGGTTCTGCTCGTTTTCTGCCTTTTTTTCTGCTCACTTATGACCTATATTTTTCCCCTTTCTGCTAGGCCTGGACAGAGCTCACAGAGCTTCACGTCGCAGAATCCCACGGAGTTACAGAAAAACTCTGCCAAGGTCCGCTGAGTTCCATTAGCGGGCGGATTATTGCTCCTCCAACCCTAATTAAGTTCCCTTGGTTGCTGGGAGTAGTTAGGGGCCAAGGACCCCTCCTGTTACCACCAGTCCCCCACAGCAAGACTGCTGAGACCTAGTCTGAGGCCCCGTCCCCTTTCTCAACCACTAGGCAAACGGCCTTCTGGTGCAACACTGGTTGCGGGATGAAATCACCTTCGCTGCTGAGGGTCGTTGTGGGCCTCTTTCTGCTAGTTTATGACTACTATATTGGCTCTTTCTGCTAGTTTCTCACCTTTACTTTGCCTTACTGCTTGTTGCTGATCTCTATTTTGCTCTTTCTGCTTATTTCCCACTTTATTTTGCCTCTTGCTGCTTGTTTCTGTCCTTTAATTTACCTCTTTCTGCTTGTTTCTGATTTCGATTTTGCCTTTTTCTGCTAGTTTTCATCCTTTATTTTGGCTCTTTTTTCTAAATTCTGATCTTTATTTTGCCTCTTTCTGCTCGTTTCACACCTTTAGTTTGCCTTTCTGCTAATTTCTGACCTTTTATTCTGCCTCTTACTGCTCAATTCACACCTTTATTCTGCCTCTTTCTGCTTGTTTCTCATCTTTACCATGCCTCTTTCTGCTTGTTTCTAACCTTTATTCTGCCTCTTTCTGCTCGTTTCTCACCTTTATTTAGCCTCTTTCTGCTAGTTTCTGACCTCTATTCTGGCTCTTTCTGCTCAATTCACACCTTTATTCTGCCTCTTTCTGCTTGTTTCTCATCTTTACCATGCCTCTTTCTGCTTGTTTCTAACCTTTATTCTGCCTCTTTCTGCTCGTTTCTCACCTTTATTTAGCCTCTTGCTCCTCATTTCTGACCTCTAATCTGCATCTTTCTGCTTGTTTCGCACCTTTGTTAATGCCTCTTTCGGCTTGTTGCTGACCTTTATTCTGCCTCTTTCTGACCTGTATTCTGCCTCTTTCTGCTAGTTTCTCTCCTTTATTTTGCCTCTTTCTTCTAGTTTCTCACCTTTATTCAGCCTCTTGCTACTAGTTTCTCATCTTTGTTCTGCCTCTTTCCTCCTCTTTTCCCCCAGGACCGTGGGGGAGCCTCAAAGCCCCCGCATTTCTAGCTGGCTCCCCGCCTCCTGTGGAAGCTGGCATTGCTCTCACAGACAGGAAGCTGCGAAACATGCAGCTCCTTATGAGAGCAATCCTTTAGTCTGTTTCCCTACCTGCTTCACAGCGGGCAGGTAAACAGACAAAAACTCTGCTCTCCACAAGCGGGATCGGTTTCACAGCTCTTGCTTTTTGAGAGCAGAGCTCGTGTTTGCTCCGGCTTGTTGTAAGCTGTCAAAGCTCCTGCCAAGTCAAAGCAAATAGCTATGTCTTGGGGGTGGGAACTCCGGGACATAGCAGGAGCAATCCCAGGTGAGTGCTGTTCCCCAGGACCAATATTGGCTCCAGTAGGGGGGCTGCATGGCCTTCCCTCTCTTTGATCAGCTCGGGACAGCCCCGGTGAGGTGGTGGTCCCTGGGGCTATATATGGCCCGGGAGGGGAGGCCACCAGGCCCTCTATTTCTTATGTGATTTAGCCCTGGGGAGGTGGTCACAGAGGCAGGGGAATCCACATGGCCCCCTCATTCCTTTTATATTTAGCCCTGGGCAGGTGGTGGTCCGTGGGACTTCTAGGAAGCCCAGGAGGGGGGGTCCATACGCCCCCCTCCTTCTATAAAAGTAAAGCCCTTGGGTAGTGGAGGTCCCCAGGGCTTCAACAAAGCCCAGGAAGGGGAGGGGGTCTGCGCAGCCACCACCATTTATCAAGATAAAGCCCTGGGGAGGTGGTAGTCCTCGGGCTCAAAGAACCTTATGAGGGGGGCCCCATGCACCCCACCCCTTTTAAAAACAATGCCCCCGGGACCTGGCCCACCTGGGGCTCATTTCAAAACAAGCACGGGATGCTGCCCATTGTTTTTTTTCTCTCAGTATTGCTGCGAATCCACGGTTCCACCTGCAAATTCATGGCAAGGTGGGACCCCACCACCACATCTAGGGGTGCTCCCCTTTTTTTTCTATTTTAATGGGTTTTTTTGTTGCACTCGGCCCAAGCCGAGTCCCAAGATTGCTGCCAACACTTCCTGGTTGAAGTGTTGGCAGCCAATCACATTACAGCACAAGACTGTTAGATCCGCGCCTTTATTTGGTTTCTGTTATCATGTCAAACTACTAAACAAATTCACACCAAAGTACCAAAAGGCACTGCTCTGGACCAAGATCTACCTTTCTGACAAATTTGGTGTCATTCTGTCTAGGTTCAAATGGGGGACCCATGAATCTGGTAAGGACAATATTTAGATTCCATACCGGACATGGTGGAGCTCTGGGTGGAATTATTACTTTAAGTCCTTCCATAAATGCTTTGATAGTGGGTACTCTAAACAAAGACAAGTGTTGTCTGTTTTGGAGATAAGCTGCTATTGCAGTGAGATGTAGTCTTATGGATGTATATGCTAGGTTACATTGTTGTAGGTGCAAGAGATAACAGATAATGTTTTGAATAGAAGCATCTAGTGCATTGATTTTGTTATTTGTACTGTAAATTACAAATAGTTTCCACTTTGCGGCGTAGCTTGCTCTGGTGGTAGGACGTCTAGCCTCTTTAATGTTGTTCATACAGTCTGGCGAGAGATTGAGGTAGCCAAACTCTAAGACTTCAGGTGCGAGATCGCAAGGTTTGAGTTGACTGGGATCTGGATGCCTTATCTCTCCATGGCTCTGAGTGAGAAGCTTGGGTGAGAGGCATAGCTTTTGATAAGGAACTACGGATAGTTCCAAGATGGTTGTGAACCATGGTTGTCGTGCCCATGTTGGAGCAACCAGGATCATTGTGAGGGAATGCTGTTTGAGTTTCCAAACCACTAACGGAATGAGCGGGAGAGGCGGAAAAAGCGTAAGCAAATTTGCCTGACCAGTTCATCCATGGCGCATTGTCTTTGGACAATGGGTGTGGATACCTGGGCGCGAAGCTTGGGCATTTTGTGTTTTGGTGTGTGGTGAACAGATCTATTTCTGGGTGGCCCCACATGTGAAAGAATGGAAGAAGAACTTGAGGATGAAGTTCCCATTCGTGAATCTGCTGTCTTTGACGACTGAGCAGATCTGCAATATGATTGTGTACTCCTGGGAGGTGTTCTGCAAGGAGATATATGTTTTGCAGAATGGCCCATCTCCATATGCTTTGAGCTAGGTGTGAAAGCTGTAGAGAGTGTGTGTCCCCCCTGTTTCTGTATGTAGTACATTGTTGTCATGTTGTCTGTATGGACCAGGACAGCTTTGCCTACCAGATGGAGTTGAAAAGGATTTTAATGCCAGAAGAATTGCCAGTAATTCCAGGTAATGTATGTGGAATTGTTTTTGTTGAGGGGTCCATATGCCCTGAATGGTATAGTTTTGAAGATGAGCTCCCCAGCCGGTGAGCGATGTGTCTGCTGTTAGCACTAACTGTGGAAAAGGTCGAGGAACGGCCGCCCTTTGGAAAGGTTTTGTGTGTTCCACGACTACAAAGAGCGATGTGTGCGGCTGTCCACCAACACCAGATCTGTTAGCTGACCTTGAGCCTGGTTCCACTGACGTACTAAACACTCTTGTAAGGGACGCATTTGGAGTCTTGCATAAGGGACGATGAGAATGCAAGAGACTATCCCGATTAACTGCATGAACACTAAAGCTGGTAATGAGTGTTGAGGCTGAAATTGTGATATTGGAGCTTGCATGTTGCGTATCCTGAGTGAGTTGGGGGTATGCTAAAGCTTTTGAAGTGTTTATTGTAGCTCCTAGATATTGTTGTGTGCTGGACGGTTGGAGGTTGGACTTGGTGCGGTTCACCGTGAAGCTCAAGTCGTAAAGCAGCTGGATTGTTTTGTGTGTGTGTTGCACACAGCTGTTGTGTGACTTAGCTTTTATGAAACAGTTGTCAAGATAAGGGAACACATGAATATGTTGTCTTCGTAAGTGAGCTGCCACTACTGCGAGGCACTTTGTGAAGACTCTGGGTGCTGAAGGTCAACCCGAACTGGAGGACTTTGAACTGGTTGTGTTGACCGTCTACCACGAACCTGAGATATTTCCTGTGAGCGGGGTGAAAGCGAATATGAAAGTAGGCATCCTTTAAATCCAGAGTGGAGAGAAAGTCGCCTTGTTGAAGCAGTGGTAGCACCTGTTGGAGAGTGCCCATGTAGAAGTGGTCAGTCTGAATGTAAAGGTATAATGGTCTGAGGTCTGTACAAACTGTCACTGGCCCCTCCCGCACATTATGGCCCTTCCTAGTAACTATTCTCTTAAGCAGTCAGGTGGTAGCTGCCCCTATTAAATATCTGCTCTTAAATGCAAGGTCTTTGATTGAACACAGTACGGAATGCTGCCTTTTAATTGAAGAACATAATATCATGATGGCATTTATAACGGAGGCATGGACGGATAATACCTCAGAACCCGACATCGTCAAAGCCTCGCCCACTGACTTTATGTGCCACATGTTGGACAGACCTTCAAGAAGGGGTGGAGGGCTGGCAGATATCTATCACAACAGCCTTGAGCCCACATTCCCGATAGCTTCTAATCCATCATGTGAAGCCCTGTCACTTAGCATGCGACTCTCCCCTCAAGATATATTCAAAGCTATGCTTATCTACCGCCCCGCAGGCCCCAGAGGTGCTGTCCTTGACTATTGGCACTCTTTTGGAGGAGGGGCTGTGTGCGAACTCCTTCACTATCATGGGGGACTTCAATTTTTATCTGGAGGATCCTTCAGATCTGGACAATATGAGATTGAAGCAAATAATGAGCGGAGGGGAACTCGGGCAACGGGTAGATGGCCCTACACATGTTGTGGGGCATACCTTGGATGGCATATTTTCTAACAATACCAGCCTCTCTCTGTCGGAAATATTGCCACTCCCTTGGACGGATCATGCCGCCATCATTTTTACTCTTTCACAGACGCCACACAACCGATTTAAATCTAAGCCCAAGGAGTTACACGGGCTTGGAAAAACATCGATAACACTGATATGGGTAATTTTCTGAAATTAACTACCCCAAATCTCCCAACTAGTGTGGATAAGGCCACGGCGGCTTACTCGAAATGGATTGAGACCGCATGCGGCAAATTTGCCCCGGCTAAATTGTATACCCCTTAGCGAGCCCAGCACTCAGCACCTTGGTTCTCCGCGAACCTGCAAAAGCACAAAACGGACTGCAAGAGGCTGGAGAGCGCATGGAGGAAAGGGTACAATAATAGAAACAAAGAAGCTTATAAAGAAAGCCTCACTATCTATAAAAAGTTACTCCTAAAAACAAAAAAAGCATATTTCGCGAAGCAGATAAGAGACCAAATCCTCCTCTAGAGAATTGTTTATAACTATCACTAACCTTACGAACCCCGCTAAATCGAATATTCACAGTAGTCCAGCACAGTGTGAATCGTTAACTTCCACCTTGTTAAGAAAGAAGGAGGCTATCTACTCATCCTTCATCAACCCTCAAGGAGAGGTGGGTGATGTGGCAGCCAGCACTATGGCGGTGGCCATAATCTTTTCACATACGTTAGAGGGTTTTAAACCACTTGAGACTCAGGAGGTAATTAAACTTTTGTTGGCGTCTCGGTCCAGGTCTCCCCTGGACCCTTGTCCAGTGTCGGTGATCAAAAGCATCCCAGAGGTCATCGCTTCCACTGTTTAACACCATCATTGTGTCAGGTCAATGCCCTAACACCTGGAAATTAGCCTCAATACTTCCGCTGATTAAAAAAACGAATCTGGACAAAAATGATCCTAACAACTACAGACCCATATCACAACTTCCGCTGCTGGCTAAAATGATAGAGAAGGTCATCAATGTGCAACTTAGCACGTTGTTTCTGAGCACCAACGCGCTTGATCCCACACAGTACGGCTATCGTGCAGGACACAGCACGGAGCTAGCTCTTATTAAAGTCATTGAGGAGGTTAGAGAAGCAGTGGATCATGGAGGTGTGGCGATACTGTTTATGTTAGACCTGTCAGCGGCATTCGATACGGTCCATCACAATGTTTTGATGGACCGATTATCGATTGCGGGGGTTCAGGGCAGGGCCTGGAGCCTCCTGAAATCATTCCTGGCCGATAGAACACAAACGGTGGATCTGGGAAGGGATAGATCTAAGCCTTTTTCCCTCCCGTGCGGGGTGCCTCAGGGGTACTCCCTCAGCCCCACGCTTTGCAATATATATGTCAGTCGGCTGGCAGCATTGATAAGATCCTTCAGGCTTCAACTAACATCCTATGCGGACGACACACAAATTGTGCTGCCCTTACAACGAGGTAAAGAAGCGGAAATGGCTTCAAGATGCCATGACTGCCTGAAAGACATATCTGGCTGGATGGCCTCCAATTGCCTGAAACTTAATGCAGACAAACCGAGGTCATTATATTTGGGATTAACCCCAACCTCTGGACACTGGACCTGTGGCCTGAAGAAATGGGCAAGCCTCCAGCTCCCATGGCTAAAGCCAAGAACCTGGGAGTGATTATGGACAATAAACTTGCCTTTGGAGATCAGGACAGCGGAGTTGTTTCTACGAGCTTTTTCCTCCTTAGAATCCTGAGGAAAATAACAATTTTCCTACCAGAGCACAGCTTTAGGACAGCAGTCTCAGCCCTCATTTTGTCACGGCTGGATTATTGTAACAGTCTGTACCTGAACATTAAAAAAAAAAATCTGTACAGACTCCAGCTAGTGCAAAATGCGGCGGCTAGGCTGCTAACTGGCACACCAAGGTTTGTCTCAGTCAGATATGGACTTCGTCAACTGCATTGGCTCCCAGTAACAAAACGTGCACAATTCAAAGCACTGTATATGGTTTTTAAGTCTTTGATGCGCAGTGGTCCTGAATATCTGAGCAGACGCTTCAAATGATATGTCCCCAGAAGAGTGGTGCGCTCCTCGGAAGGAAAACAAGTGATTGTTCCCCGAGTGAAAAAATCCAACTGGGGCGTCAGCAGCTTTTCCTTCTGTGCCGCGAAAGCCTGGAACAACTTGCCAGTGCATCTTAGGAATGCTACTGAGCTCCTTTCTTTTAGGAAGGGGCTGAAGACATGACTCTTCTCTGAATAAGCCACTATACCCATGGAACCAGTGAAACAGTGCTCAGCGCCGGGACACCTTTGGGTATAAGCACGCTTTAAAAGCTCTAATAACATAACATAACAGGTCCAAATTTGGCCTGAGAGAGCCATCCTTTTTTGGAATTAGAAAATATAGGGAGTAAACCCCTGTGCCTTGATGAGGCAAAGGGACTGATTCTGTTGCATATTTTTGTAACAGAGAGAGAACCTCTTGTTTTAGAAGAGTCAGATGTTCCGAGGACATTGGACGTTGTCTGGAAGGGATGTTTGGGAAAGTGGAGATGAGTTCCAGGCAATAACCATACTGGATAATTTGTCTTGCCCACCTGTCTGTTCTGATGGAATTCCAGACAGGTAGGAACTGTGAGAGACATCCCTCGACAGGAGTGGAATGATCGGGGGGAAGTGAAGGGAAGTCACTGCTTGGTGGTAGGGGAGCTGCGTGTGTTGTTACCACGGCCTCTTCCCTTATTGTTGTTACCCCTGTATCCTCCTCGAAAATATCCTCTGGAGGAGGTAGTTTGATTGGGACTTTTATATGATGAAGAGGGATGTTCTGAGCCAGTAGTTTTGGAGCCAGCCCTTTAAAAGGAGTGACGAAAAGAGCTTCTAGGGGAAGACAATTGCAAGGCCCCCATGGACTTGGCAGTTTCAGTATCCTTTTTCATCTTTTCTAAAGATGTATCGACAGTGGGCCCAGAAAGGCTGTTTAAGAATAATAGATTGCACCTCTTGCTTGAATCTGGTTATCGGCAGCCAAGCATGCCTACGTAGTAAAACGCTGGTATTAATAGCGCAAGATGCTGTATCAGCCGCATCGAGGACACATTTTATAGATGTGTTGGTTATTAGTTTACCCTCCTGCATAAGGTCATTAGCTTTGTTTTTATATTGCTCAGGAAGATGTTGCATAAGCTTTTCAAGCTCATCATAGTGAGCTCTGTCATATCTGGCTAACAAAGCTTGGACGTTGGCAATCCGCCAATGATTTCCAGCCTGTGACGCAATTAGTTTGCCAGATGCGTCTATGAGTTTTGATTCCTTATCAGGAGGAGGGGCGTCGCCTGTGCTCTGTGAATTAGCCCTCTTGCGTGCATTACACACTACAAGAGAATCTAAAGGGACCTGACCTCTGATGTACACTGGGTCATTGGGAGCTGCATTATATTTTTTGTCCACCCTAGAGTTGAAGATCCTGGCTCTGACAGGGTCTTTAAACAATTCTGGCGCATGTTTTAGCATGCCTTTTAGCATTGGCAGGGTGTGTGTAGATTTTTGTGAGGGTGCAAATGTTTCTAATAAGAAGTCTTCTTCTAAGGGATCAGAGTGTAATTGCACCCCGTGGTATTGGGCTGCCCTATTAATTAGTTGCGCAAACCCAATATTATCATCTGGTGGTGATGGCCTAGAGGGGTAGAGCTCCGGGTCATTGTGGGGATCTGGATCAGTATTGTAGTCATCTCAAGGGTCTGTATCAAGTGGGATATTATGTGTGTCATCATCCCTATCTAGATCTCCGTTCCCATCCCCATCGGTACAATCATCTTCATCATCCTGTGGTTGAAAATGTATGTTGTGGGGAGTGTGCTTGAGAAATTAACAGATTGGGATCAGCTGGAGAGGGAGGTAGAGAAGTATTAGTGCCCATTTCCTTCCGTTTAATTGGTATTTCAGATTCTTCTGAATGGTCCAGTTTCCTCTTTTTAGGAGGCTTGGCGGTAACATGACCGGTTTCTGGGTCAATGTGGAGTGTTTTTTGCTTTGGATCCGAAAAATCTGGCACAGACTGCTTGGGTACAATGTCCTTTTTCGGCACCGAAGGCTTAAGGTCAGAATGTTCCTTTGACTTTGTCTCTGAAGCTTTCTGCGGGGTCTTGGACTTTGGTGTAGGACTTTGTAGCTCCGAGACCGTTTTCAGCTCCAAAGGTTTTGGTTTAACCTGTTTTGGCTCCTAAGGCTTGTCCGTTGTTTGTTTCGATGCCAAGGGTTTTGGCGTCGAGGTTGTTTTCGGTGCCAACGAAGAAAGGTGTGGCATAGGTTTAGTTTTGGGCTTTGGTGCCGAAGGTGACTTGTCGGCACCGGAATGGAGTTGGTTCGAGCCCGAGCCGGAAGGCTTTCCTTTCGGTTTTATAGCCGGGCCCGAGGGTGGGGCGTCTGAAATGTGTTGCTGGTGTCGACCTGAGCCCGAGAACGGAGGTGTTACCGGAGCCTTTTGTTTGGGATTTGTTAGGAGAGGGTTCTCGGTACTCCCGGACCGTGAGCCGGGGTGACTGTCTGGTCCTCGATGTCGTCAGCCTCTGAGACGTAGATCTCTCCTTAATCAGCTTGTTGTTCTGGATGGACATTAGGATCTGCTCCGAAGATGTCCAGAACCAAGCTGCTTCCGCTGGACATTTTGTGACGTCGAGCCCGATGGACACGGATGGTTTTCTTTGACCTGAAAGATGCACAGGCCTTACAGTTCTTGTTTTCGTGTTCCAGGGAGAGGCAGAGATTACAAACCTCGTGTAAGTCCGTGTGGGAACATAGCACCACACGCGGGGCATTTTTTAAAAGGAGTCCTTTCCATTGACTGCTGGCGTGGTCGGCGCGGAGAGGCCCAAAGGCCCGCGTCGAAGATCTAGGTCGAGGATTTTGTATTTTCCGAAGATGAACATCGAAAGGGAAATGCGATCGAATCAATACCCTCGAGTGTGAGGAATTGCGCGTCGAAGGGGGGTTCGAGAACGACACCGACCCGGAGTGCAGCAAATCACACGGCGGTAAAAAACTATCTGGAGATGGAGTCGATGCCCATGCGCACTATAACCCTAAGGTGGAGTCACCAATCTCGTGACTACAAAGACTTCTTCGGAGACAAAAACAAAGTGCAAACATCCGAGCCAAACACCAAATGGCGATCTATGCAAGTATATACTCTACAGCTCATATGCCTCGAAGAGTCTATTCTTCAGATTTAATACAGCAGCAGCACAAAGACTGAGTAAAACTCTGCAATTTCTTTATTTTTTTTCTGGCAAGCTTTAATGCTTGCATACTTATTATTCCAGCACATTTTACCCCAATTGCATATAATCCTTGTACCACAGTTTTTAGGAGGAGATTTTGTGCCTATGGAGAAAGGGATCCCAATGGCGAAGCACTTCAGTTTATTTTAGAAGAAGATGGGTACTCCAGCTGCTCACCTGATTCATTAAAGAAAGCACTCTTCAGGCTTGTCTTTCCTAATTTATAAAGAGTCATTGCAAATAGTACGAAATTGGATGTAAACAGTATTAGGTGCTTTCTACATATCGTTGAATGCTTGGTCAAATTTCTAGAATGCCCTGAACACTGTATGATTGTTTTCTGAACTTGTCTAAAGCTGATCTCCACAGTAGCAAACGCAAGCTTTGGACAGGTCAAGATAGGCACCCATTGACAGTTATCTAAAAACCAAACCTGGATTTAAGCAACAGAAGGAGGCAGAAGGAAATACATAAAGTTTAACATTTTTCTTTAAAATAGTGTAGAGATGTTTTCATTAAGAAGATTAAAATAGTTTACAATGACGATGCCGAAAGCAATGTAAACTGGCAACACTAGGTGGACATTAAGTATCTGTTCACACTAGCTAGCATACCAAATCAACACAGCGATTTTGAGGATTTCCAACTTGACAATGGGGAGTACTCAAAAAATCATATGCGTGTATAAAGTTTCAGTACTGGAGAATCCACAAAGTATTGTCCAAATATAAACCCACCAAAGATTTCTAGTATTTACTAGACAACTTGGGATTGCCTTTCATATTACTGTTGAAATCGGCACAATATGTAAAGATTTCTGTAACTTGGGTGAGAGAAAGTGTCAATGCTTGATGTTGTAAACCTAATCTCCCACAGGAACCCGACTCCTTTTCCAATCATAAATAACCCAAAGCTTGTCTATGTACCCTTTGCGTTTGCCTTCTTGGTCAGCACCATGCTTTAAAACGGAGTAAACTACACACACTGTTCAAATGAGCTGAACATTTAAGGACTGTAATGTAGAGCCAAATAAAAGTCATGAAAACATTTGTTTAGTTATCAGTGAGCAAAAACACGCCAATGTCAGCAGGCACCCCGGATGCTCACTAACCTCATAGGCCGAATACAGCAGGAGCGATCCACGACGCTAGAGTCCACTCTCCCCAAGAACGGTGCTACTGATGAGGACTCTTAGAAACCCTAAGCAACACCACCCCAGGGGAAAAAGGAGGGGGGAAGGATAACAGGGGACGGGCTGCGGCGACTACACGGAACTTGCTCTCAGGGCACCCACTCCTGTAGAGAGAGAGAAGGACAGGTTGAGTCACCGGTTCCCATACCTCGGGGAATAACACCAGTACAGCAGAGTTGATATCCCCAGCACACACACACACACAGACGGTTGTCCGTGTAGCCCAATCAGTCTCACCCAGAGCTAGGTACTCACGGCTCAGCAGGTATTGGCGAGGAGGTGGAGGGAGTCCGTTCCGGTCGTAGATACCAAGGGAAGGGAGGCGGGGCCGCTCTCCGAGCCTTTCAAACGGCTCCAAGCGCAGTAACAACACACGGAAGGAGCTTACTGGTGATGCGTAGTCCGGGCGCTCTCCGAGCCTTTCAAACGGCTCCAAGCGGAGGAGGGAGAAGGGTCTTGGGGGAGATAGGAAGCTTCCGAGGTGGAGAGAGACTCAAGTCAGGTCTCTAGTCACGGCGGGGTCCACTGGTATAGCGCGCTTCTGTGAAGCCAGAGAGGAAGTGCGGGTCAGGTAGAGCGCACTCGAGCGCTAAGGGCTTCTTTGCCGGAATCAGCGGGGTAAGGTCAGGTCCGGGCTCTAGAAGCAGGGAAGCTCTGGCGATCGGAACCGCGAGGTTCGTGCCTCGCCAAACGCCAGGTGGAACTTGATTGTCAAGCCCCCGGCCTTCCGTGTACGAGGCTTTTGTACTGCCTCCGGAAGTGCGCTCGCGCGTTCGCTAGGGCCGATGGGTATTGTAGTTTCATACCCATCGGCTCCCTGGCGCCGCGCGGAGCGTCACGGTCTTGGATCAATGTCGACGCCTGATAGAACCCCCCGGCAAGGGCCGGCGTCTCGACGGGCCTCCGGGTTTTGCAGGATGAGCCGTGTGGAAGCGTCGTAGCAGCACAGGGCACTGCAGATTGACCAGAGGCTCCCAGGACCTCTCCTCGGGCCCATAACCCTTCCAATCGATCAAGTAGTGTAGTCTACCTCTGATGTACCTGGAATCTAATACCCCTTTAACTTCGTACTCTTCCCCTTCATCTAAAAGTAGGGGCTGTGGTTTAGGGGGTAGTCTCGTGTGAGGGAGGCAGGGTTTGAGCAGAGAGACGTGGAACACCGGGTGTATGTGCCACGCAGGTGGGAGTGTCAATTTCATGGCCACAGGGTTCACTACTTTTATAATAGGGTACGGGCCCACGTACTTTGGTTTCAGGCGGGTGTTCCCCTTGATTCGGAGGTGTTTTGTATCTAACCACACCTTGTCTCCTACTGCATAGGCCGACTCAGGGGTTCTTCTTTTGTTCGCGTAGTGCTTGTCTCGTTCTTGTGCGGTTTCCAGTTGTTTCTTTGCCGTCTGTAATACCTTTTTCAGGTGCGAGTGATGTTCTTGGATTGACGGGTGTTTAGTTTGTGCAGGCCATTCAAAGGGCAACATGTTTGGATGGTATCCTGTTAAACAGAAGAAGGGGGAGCATCCCAGCGATGAGTGCTCGGCATTATTGTAGGCGAATTCCGCCATCCATAGGAGGGTACTCCATTCTTCTTCGTGGAGCAATGTAAACCAGCGGAGGTATTGCTCTAACGTCTGGTTCAGCCTCTCCGTCTTGCCGTCCGTTTGAGGGTGGTAGCTAGTGGCGAGACGGGCGTCCACCTTCATAACTTGACACAAGGCCTTCCAGAATCGTGACGTGAACTGCGTTCCCCTGTCAGTAATGAGAACCGCGGGGATTCCATGGCTCCGTACGATATGTTGTAAGAACTGCTGGGCTAGTTCCGCCGCTGAAGGGAGTTTCTCCATGGCCATGAAATGCCCCATTTTTGTCAAGTGGTCTATGACAACCAGGATGGTAGTCATTCCTCTACTAGGGGGCATGTCCACTATAAAATCCATAGACAGAGTGTGCCACGGAACTGGGGGGATCGGAATAGGTCGGAGCAATCCGCTCGGTCGTTGGTGCTGAGACTTCCCTTGTGTGTATATAGCACATCCCGCTACGTAGGCCGCCGTGTCCGTAGATAATGTAGGCCACCAAAAATGGCGCTTCATTGCCATCGTGGTTTTCAGTACTCCCAGATGACCTCCTAAGGTGGAGTCGTGAACCCATTTCAAGGCTTGTTGCTGTAGGGAAGGAGTTGGCAGATATAAGCGTTCGTCTTGATATAAGAGACGCTGTTTGGAAGACCGGTGTAACGGATCTTCAGCTATCCATCCTACCTCATCGGTTCCTGCGGTTTGGTTTTGCACTTCTTCCACGAAGTTGGGTGTAATGGCGGCCGCCGTCTGCACATCAGGGAATGATGTTGGCTTCAAGATAAGAGGGTTGTCTGTGGTGGACGCGGGGCTCGTAACGAAGGGCTGTTGGGGCCTGGACAGCGCATCAGCCTTTCCGTTCTGTGGCCCGGGACGATATTTGATCACGAAGTCGTAATCAGAGAAAAACAACGACCAGCGTAGTTGTCTGGGTGTCAGGGCTCTGGCGGTTTTTAAGAATAGGAGATTCCGATGGTCCGTATAGATTTCTACGGTGTGTCTTGCGCCGAGCAAATGATGACGCCACTCTTCACACCCTTTTTTTATGGCCAGAAGCTCTTTATCCATTATGCTGTAGTTTACCTCACAGGGAGATAGTTTCTTGGAAAAGAACGCTACGGGGTGCAACTGTCCGGTTTCCGGATGTCTCTGTGATAGAATGCCTCCTATAGCATACTGGGAGGCGTCGGTTTCGACCATAAAGGGACGTGTGGCGTCTGGATGTCGGAGCACCGGGGAGGTGGTGAAGCAGATCTTCAATGTCTGAAAGGCTTGTTCCGCTGCGGTGGTCCACTGGAAGGAGGCACCTTTCCGTAGGAGAAGGGTTAACGGTTGTATAATGCCAGAAAAGTTCTTTATAAAGCGGCGATAAAAATTTGCGAAGCCCAAGAAACTTTGTAGGGATTTCACATTGGTAGGTGATTCCCACTGGGTAATAGCCCGCGTTTTCTTATCGTCCATACACAATCCGTCGGGACCGATGACGTACCCCAAGAAGTCCACCTCAGAAACGTGGAACAAACACTTCTCCAGTTTGGCGAATAGCGCATACTTTTGTAGACGCTCCAGCACCGCCGCCACGTGCTTCACATGTTCTTCTATGGACGCAGAGTACACCAAGATGTCATCGATGTACACGATGCATGATACGTCCAAGAGGCCCCTCAGTACTTCATCCATGAAGTACTGGAACGCGGCGGGGGCGTTGCACAGGCCAAAGGGCATCACCGTATATTCGAACAAGCCGAATTTGGTCCGGAAGGCGGTTTTCCACTCATCGCCGCGTCTTACTCGCACCAAATGGTAGGCTCCCCGGAGGTCCAGTTTGGTGAATATGGTTGCGGTTTTCAGTTGGTCTAGAAGAACAGGGATCAACGGCAAGGGATATCGGTTCTTTATAGTGATCTTGTTGATTGCCTTGTAGTCAATGCAGGCCCGTAAACCGCCTTCTTTCTTCGGAATGAAGAAGATCGGAGAGGAGGCAGGGGAGGAAGACGGGCGTATGAACCCAGAGGAAAGCATGTCGTCGAGATAACTCCGGAGATACAAGGTTTCTGCTTCGGTTAGGGCGTAGATTCTACTACAGGGTATGCTGGCTCCAGCCTCTAGCTCGATGACGCAATCATACTCTCTGTGCAGGGGTAATCTCTTTGCCTCTTGCGTGTCGAAGACAGTCTTATATTGTTCGTATTCCCTTGGTAGCTTGGTGATTGGACTTACCCCTTGTTGATTGCCTGTGCTAACCAGGAACCTCGCGGAACTGCCACCATGAGGCGAGGTCCTGACTTGCTCTGCGGTGCAGTGTTCTTGGCAAAACGACGAATTCAGTCACAGTGCGTGCAGTCCACCTTACCAAGGGATCATGGAGAGTCAGCCACGGCATTCCTAGTATGAGCTTGAAATGGGGTGCGTCGATTAGGTCAAATCGTATCCGTTCGAAGTGGTTCAACCCTATTTGCATGAAGAGGGGCTTCGTGTGAGAACACACGGGACCCGAGGTCAGAGCCGATCCGTCCACTGCCTTCACCTTCTCTGGGGTATCCTTTTGATCGCAGGGTATATGCAAGTCCTTAGCGTATTGTTGATCTATAAAATTACCGGTGGCGCCAGAATCCAATAGGGCGTGGACAACCACAGATATGTCCTGAGGCAAGTTCAGCAAGACGCACACATTCATGTGGGCGACTGAGGGTTGAATCGTGTTCGCTGCAGCCGGGAAGACCTCATCACTTCTAGGCCCCAAACAAGCGGTCCTCATCTTATTTGGGTTCGTCAGTTTCCCAGAACCTCGGACGTGTAATCCAATACGGACACGGTCTTAAGCCCCGGGCTTCCTGCAGTTGCGTTCTTGGCTCGCCTTCTGCAGTCTTTGATGAAGTGGCCTGGTTTACCGCAATACAAGCAGAGTTTCTGAGTTCTCCTTTTCTCTCTTTCTGCTTGACTCAGGGGTCCTCGGATTCCGTCGATCTGCATGGGCTCAATTCCGTCCCCTTGGGATGGTCTGTCCTCCGGAACCATGCGAGGCCGGATGGGTATACAGCTGGTATCGCTGCGATTCTTGTCCCCTTTTCTCTCTTGAAGCCGGTGATCTAACTGGACGGTTAAATCAATCAATTCATCGCAAGTGGCCGGCAGTTGTACCACTTGGGCCAGAACGTCCTTGAGTTCGCTTCGCAACCCTTGGTAGAATAAGGTAATTCTCTTTTCCATCGGCCAGTCCGTTTCAACCAAGAGCCGGTTGAAGGAGGTGATGTAAGTCAGTAGGTCCTGCGACCCTTGTTTCAGGGTAAGGAGTTCTTTATCCAACGACATTTGATGTGCCTTGCGATCAAACAGCCTTCGCATCTCCACACAGAAGGCTGGGAAGTTGTACAGAACAGGATCGTCCCGTTCGATCAGAGGGAAGGACCAGCTAGCCGCGTTGCCTCCTAAATAAGACAGGACAAAGGCAGTTTTTGCCTGGTCATTCGGAAAGACAGTCGGTTTGCACAAGAAATGGAGCCTACATTGGCCCATAAAGATGCCATACTTCTTTGGGTCCCCAAAGAATCGTTCAGGTGGGGCAAGGGGCAGTTGCATGGGCTGAAGGATATGAACCGGGGGAGAACCAGATGAGTGAGATGTAAAGGATGCGTGATGCGGGAAGACCCCGGGGCTTGGTGATCCCCCGCCGGAAGCCTGGGTACCCCCATCCGCTACCTGTGGTTGAGTTTTCACGGGCGGAGGCAGAGTCCAGTCTCTAATATAGGAACCCCCTTTTTTCTCAGCTGGTGGTTGACGGCTACCTCTCTTCTCATGGTGCCCATCTCATTCTTAAGCTCTAGATTCTCCACCCTAACGGCGTCTACTTCTACTCTAAGCGCGTTCAAGGTCTCCAGCATGGAGGCCAGGACGGTAGCGGTATCCATCGCTCAGGCTGTATTGATCCGTGGGCTTGACAATCTGTCAGCAGGCACCCCGGATGCTCACTAACCTTATAGGCCGAATACAGCAGGAGCGATCCACGACGCTAGAGTCCACTCTCCCCAAGAACGGTGCTACTGATGAGGACTCTTAGAAACCCTCGATAAGCAACACCACCCCAGGGGAAAAAGGAGGGGGGAAGGATAACAGGGGACGGGCTGCGGCGACTACACGGAACTTGCTCTCAGGGCACCCACTCCTGTAGAGAGAGAGAAGGACAGGTTGAGTCACCGGTTCCCATACCTCGGGGAATAACACCAGTACAGCAGAGTTGATATCCCCAGCACACACACACACAGACGGTTGTCCGTGTCGCCCAATCAGTCTCACCCAGAGCTAGGTACTCACGGCTCAGCAGGTATTGGCGAGGAGGTGGAGGGAGTCCGTTCCGGTCGTAGATATCAAGGGAAGGGAGGCGGGGCCGCTCTCCGAGCCTTTCAAACGGCTCCAAGCGCAGTAACAACACACGGAAGGAGCTTACTGGTGATGCGTAGTCCGGGCGCTCTCCGAGCCTTTCAAACGGCTTCAAGCGGAGGAGGGAGAAGGGTCTTGGGGGAGATAGGAAGCTTCCGAGGTGGAGAGAGACTCAAGTCAGGTCTCTAGTCACGGCGGAGTCCACTGGTATAGCGCGCTTCTGTGAAGCCAGAGAGGAAGCGCGGGTCAGGTAGAGCGCACTCGAGCGCTAAGGGCTTCTTTGCTGGAATCAGCGGGGTAAGGTCAGGTCCGGGCTCTAGAAGCAGGGAAGCTCTGGCGATCGGAACCGCGAGGTTCGTGCCTCGCCAAACGCCAGGTGGAACTTGATTGTCAAGCCCCCGGCCTTCCGTGTACGAGGCTTTTGTACTGCCTCCGGAAGTGCGCTCGCGCGTTCACTAGGGCCGATGGGTATTGTAGTTTCATACCCATCGGCTCCCTGGCGCCGCGCGGAGCGTCACGGTCTTGGCTCAATGTCGACGCCTGACAGCCAACCAGAATTTAATAGGGTTTAATATAGGCAGGGGTCAGTCAGAATACAGATGTATGCTGTGTTCTCCCCAATAATATTACCTGCCGATACCAATCATAAAACCAACTACATAATCTTAACGTATTGTTCATCAATAGGTTCAACCATTTATTCTATGTTTGCACTCTTGACATCTGTAATAAATAGAAAAACATTGCTGGAATCACCTTCAGCCCTTTCACCTGTGAACTAAAGCAGAACTTTTATTAAACAGCCACTTCCGCTTAAATCAGCTGCAGTTTGAACACAACCACTTCTATCTTAACTTTTGATATTCCTTATTCAAATGCAAAAATATTCTGATCTGTCAATAAAGACACCTTTTAATATTAGGGTCATCCTTTGTTTCTTGCAGAAGACATGTATAAAGGTGGAAGCAAGTGAGAGATCCGTGGAGCGCCTGCTACTTGATATAAAGAAGCTTAAACAGGAAATAGCAGAAAAGAAAAAAGTGCATGCATCACAGACATCAGGTAATGGCAAACACATCCTCTAATAGAAATAAACGATGTGACATGGAATATCGAGCAAAGTACTATTGTATCTTAACATAATAGACCAAATAATTAAGGACAAAATATCAACAAGTGTCTATGGAGGATGTATAGATTTACTGTTCTTAATACCACAACTACGTACCTTGAAAATATAGATATTATCAAGATACATATGAGGAGTTAGGTATAGAAAACCTATACATACTTATCTTTCAATATTTTGTCCATCCACAATACTGTATATGATATGAAGGTCCCACAATATTCCCTAATTGATATTTAGGAGGCACACCGTAAAAAAATAAGTTGTAATCCAATCAGTCAGGGAAATGTTAATGCTTTCTTGTGTTAAAAATGTCACCTCTGCTCAGATGACAGTGATACCGTAAGTATAATTTTTCTGTCAAATATACAATATATATTTCTGTAGCATGAATCTGTAATGTGAACACAATCGAGATAAAATTCACAATGCCCTGTGTCTTAGCCCTGTCTTTACATGGTTTCCTGCAGTCACATGCAGTTAGAAGCAGCAGCAATGAAGAAAACAAAATGATGGAACTGTGGCTTTCTTAATTCAGCCACTACGTTCAGAAAAAAAAAATCGATGTGACTACTTTTGTTATTTATTTTCAAACATGCAATGAAGAGTTTAATTCAACATCCTCTCTACATTCTTACATTCTGTAGTAAAGTGCCTCTTGTTGTATGATCACCCCCACCTCCCCAAGTTTTAAACAGATGCTGATAGTTTTTCGACTGTTATGCATTAGGCCCTGCTGTCCATGTCCTAGTGCATGTGCCCTGACCCCTCAAAGTTATGTACAGTTGGCTAATACTTGGCCTATTTAACTTACCTATAAGTCCACAGTAGTGGTACTCAGGGCAAGTAAGATGAGCGTCACTAGTGGACTGGCGCACTTAATTGTGCCTCACTACAATGACCAAGATGAAAACATGACTCTAAGCCTGCCACAGCAGTCTAGTTGGGCAGCATCCAAACTGCCAACTCGACATGGCAAAATAAACCCTCTTGCCAAGTCAAAACCTTACTTAATATTAATAAGTCACCCTAGGGATAGCCTTGGTAGTCCACAAGGCATGGTGCTAAGTACTAAAAAGAAGGGCATGTTCCTCTCGTTCGACATGACCTGACAGTGAAAGCTCGAAATTGCACTTTTCACTGAAGTAAGGGCAGTTTGCTAACTTGGAATTACATTAGCCACTATGCTAAGTGCTCACTTCTATTTTGGACCACCAATGATATTGCTTCCATGTATCAAATTAATTGTTACATTAATACGGACTCATTGCTGAGATCAGATTTAAGGTAACTTTAACAAGAAGGTTACTCCTTTGTTGCTTAAAACCTTTGGTAGCCCTTCTTGACTGTCCTCGTCTGTTGTCCCCAAAGAAAACCAGCTGCCCCATGCTAGGAAGTGTGAAGTGGTCCTAGGAACAATGAACAAAGGAACGTGTTGGTGGGAGGAGGTGAGACCTACTCCAGCAGGATGATTACTGGGTGGTGGCCTCACATGGCCCAGCTTCAAAGAAGCTACAGCCTGAGTGAAGCAAATGATGCTCGCACCTTAGACTGCCCACTCCTTTGTGTAGGCAGACATGATAGCACCTCCTCCAAAGAGGGAAACACGTTGTATTACCGATTTTCCCTGAGGAGTGGCTCTTTTTCCATAGGGTTTAGCACAGAGCACTGCACAGTGGAAGACGACTTGAGCCATATTGGATTAAGGCAGAGATGGATACTCTGGGGCTGTTTTTGGCCAAACCAAAAGAAAGTACTGTAAAGTGGGAAGGGTTGCCCCAAAGGCACTGTTACCCCATTGGCTGGTGAATCTTCCCCCTCCCACAAACAAAACGATGGCATAAAAGTGGCTCCCCTGGCATTCAGTTCTCAGATCTTTACTGGACTGAGAAGAAGACTGGGTAAGGACTGCCCTGCTGCTCCCTGGACCCAGCAAAGAGAGGCTGTACCAAAAATTGAACTGCACCTGCTGCACCCGGGAGACCCACAAAGAGGACTGTGCCCACTCATGGAAAAGAGCTTTACTTGTGGAAGGACAGTGGCACCAAGGGCTACGTGGCTAGCTCCCTGTTAAGCATCAGGACTACAAAAGCTAAAGACACCTGCACCTACGGCAGCCCCAGCTGCCCAGGAATTCCTGCCTGCTGCAGGATGCCATAGTGTAGCCTGAGAAACCGAATCCTGGCCATCACGAGGTGCTTCCAAGGTCGTCGTACCAAAGTGGACTCTGGGCCTCAGACAAGAAAGTTTGACCTCCCTGCAAGTACCCACTGAAACTGGTGTAACCGGGAGACCAGTTGACCAGTGGCAACTGGACCTGTACAGGACTCCACTGGTGCCTCGTGGGAGATCGAGTCCTGAGGCTGGAGACAGCACTGACGTTTCTAAACCTGAGAGTGACCTCCGAAAGACTCCCCACATCTTCAACATCCTGCTTTCTCGGCATGTAGATTCCTCCTTTGCTGGAGAACAATAAGGGGGGCCATGAGGATGCGAGGCCAGACAGGTAAATGTCTCCCTGGACCCAAGTCATCCCTGTGACTGGCTTCCAATCCATTATGGCCCGTCCAAGAGAAGTTCAAGTAGCTTTTATTGATTTTATTGCAAAAGAAGCGTGTTGTATAGATAGCGTGCACCATTGTGCACATATATATAAGGGGTACAGAAAAGAAGGGGGGGTTAAGATTGTGCATATTTCTACACCAAGATTCAATTCTGTCATCTATTGGTTTGGTTACATATTGTGTTCGTATTTAACAACATGTATGTATTTCCATTGTAATAACGTCATTTATATATTGAGTACTATATTACAAAGGTGTAACAGATAAAATGTTATCACAGTTATGACTGCACAAAGAAAACAACTGTCAGCACACAGTTATGATGGATAACGACATGAGTGTCAGGTTTGTGCTTGAATCTTTTTGGGGCCCCCATACCGAGAAGTGTAGCCATCTAGTGATTCGAAATCGTGTGGATGTGGGCTAAAATACTTTGACTGTAGTACGTCTCTGAGTATAAAGGGGATCGAAGTTAAAGGAAGTGGCATCATGCAAGTCCCACATAGGCCCATATGGCGGGTGCCATGGTGAGAGCGTAGTGAGGAGTTGTCTGTGCCTCTAACAAAGGTGAGCCAATCTTGCCACATCCGGAAAGAAATTATGTTTACGTTGTTCCAGATGTTATAAATCCAGTTGCAGGCAAGAGCAAGCATTAAGTCTAGCAAAGATCGGTCATTTTCAGTTGTGTTCAGGTAGGCCAGGATTCCATATGAGAATACCTTGGTGGGATTAATGTTGAAAGTGTGTTTTATGCAGCAAAACTTTATCCCAGTAATCTTGTTGGCTAGGGCAGTAAAAGAGCATGTGGACCAAATAATTGTTAGCCGCAGTTCCAACATTTAGGATCTTGACTAAGGTTAAGTTTGTGGAGTTTAGATGGGGTCCGGTATGCACTATTAGTAATCATATATTTGGTTTGGTATAGTGAAGGTGAAATCTTGTTTATAGATGGAGTCCTTTGTATGCGTTTACAGTCAAATGTAATATTGTTGCTGTACTGTTCTTCTTCCCACTTTTGTTTGTTTAGAGTGTGAGCCTTATGGGTGTTCGGTAGGAGGAGTTATATAGTGTGGACAGTGTGCCCATATTTAAGTAATTGTCCGGTCAGTGTGGGAAGTGAGGGGCTAACATTGTATTGGTTGCTTTGTGATCTGTATTCTCAGTTTCAAGAATTTATAGAAGTCCATGTTATCTGGACCAAATCGTGCTTGTAGAGTGGAGAAGGGCTGTGGTAGTTTATCCTCACTAATGTCCTTGATTAGATTGATACCTTTGTTTGACCAGTCTGGTCAATATATTAGCTGGCCATCAATTTTGAGTGTGGGGTTATGGCATATGGATGCCATGTTGGAGTTACACGTTTTGATCTGTGAAAAGTAGTCTATTCTCAAAAAAGCTTTTTTAGTATTTTGTATGATGTACTTAGAGAGTGAGGGAGTTAGGGGGTGTGCATTGTCATGATTGCAGTAGGGAGCATGTCTTTTATAAGTGATTTTTCCACTGCTACCCAACCTGGTTGATATCATGTGTCATTAACAAACCTGTTGGTGTCCTGTTTAAAGAGCTAGGCTGTTTGCTAGTTTCTGACGTTGAGGAGGCCTAGTCCAGCTATGTCTTTGGACAATCTAAGTCTTTTAAGCTAGATGCTAGACTTTCTACCCTTGCCAGAGAAATTTGTTAAAAGTATTGTCTATCTTTTTTAAGAAGTCTTAAGAGAGAATCATGGGTAGTATACTGATGAGGTAGTTAACCAGGGATGTAATTATCATTTTTAATGTTTTTGCTCTTCCCCACCATGGAAGGAATTTAGGTGACCATCCTTCCAGGAGTGTATTAATTTTTTTTTTAAGTAAAGAGGTTTCATTGCTCTGCTAGGTGGTTATAAGATCATAGGTGAATTCTATTCCTAGATATTTAATACAGTCTGGTTACTATGCCAACCCAGAGTTCCCTAGTATGTCTTTATTACCATGGTTATTAAGACGTTTAACTTTAGATTCCTGTATCGATGACATTAAGGCAGCTGTGGAGGAAGGGGTCTTTTCGGAGACAACATAGGCGGTAATTTTGATTGTGGTTTTACCAAATGTGATGCTGGGTATGTCTTGTTCCTCTCTCAGGTGAGATAAGAAAGGTTCTAGTGCTAATAGAAATAGAGGTGGTGAAAGGGGGCAACCTTGTCTGGTTCCCTGTTCATACTGGAGGGAAGAGGCGATAGTGGCACCCGTTCGGACCTTAGCAACTGGTTTATGAAAGAGGGCCATCATCATGCAAATTAGGGGTTCACCTAGGTTGAATTTCCCCAGGGCAAGGTTTAAATATGTCCAGTATACCTTCTCTAATGTTTTTTTTGCATCCAATGTAATTGATACTAAGGGAGAATTTACTATTTTTGCTTTCTCTACGACATGGCATAAAATTCTAGTATTATCACTGGATAGTTTGTTTTTCAAGAATCGTACTTCGGAGGGGTGAATACGTTTGGATATATATTTTTGTAGTAGACTAGATGATAATATGGCATATATTTTACAGTCGAGATTGATTCATGAGATTGGCCTATAGTATTTCAGGAGCAGGGGATCTTTACCATCTTTTGGTATTACTATTATAATAGCCTCAGCTGGAGTACCGGTGACTTGACCAGACGTAGCAAAATGTGTGTAGAGTCTTAAGAGGGGTGGGGTTAAAGATGTGGAAAAGGTCTTGAAAAATTTAGTTTTATAGCTATCAGGGTCTGGTGCTTTGCTGGTCTTGAGCTTTTTCATAACTTCTTCTATTTTCTCTGGAGTGATCAGACTATTAATCAAGTCTTTTTCCTGTTCTGTTAGCATAGGCAGCCTAGGTTCTTCTAAGTTTCATTTGCATTTTGTATAATCTAATGTGGTGTTATTTTCAAATAGTTTTTGGTCGAAATCTTTGAATATGTCCGCAATCTTACTCGGATTGATATGTATGGTGCCTTTCTCGTTTTTGAGTGCCTTGATGGAATACATTTGTACCTTAAATTTTAGATACGACGCTAAGGATTTGCAGGCTCTGTTGGATTCACATAACCTTATATTTTTTGTTTATTAACCCATATGCCCGCTCTAGTGCTTACAATTTTATTATACTGTTATTTTTTGTTCACGATCTTATTTAGGATAAGGTTGTCTCTGCTAGTGATATGTTGTCTTTCTAGCTCTATGATTTCCTTTTCCAAATTCAGAAGTTTGCTATTGGCTTCTTTATTCATATTTGATCTTATTTTGAAAATTACTTCTCTTTATGTCACCTTTAATGCTTCCCATCTCACAAGGTCTGAGGAGTAGTTTTCTTTGTCTATAAGGAAGTTCTTGATTGAATCCTCAATAAGGTGTTTGTTTTGACACGATAAGATTTTATCATTAAATCGCCAGTGGGATTGTTTCAGGCTTGGTGCAGGGTCTGTAATAGACAAAGTAATAGAGGAGTGGTCTGAAATCACTCTTGGTTCGATTGTAGTCTGATCTACCTAACTTAGAGAATTTCCAGATATTAGTTTGTAATCAATGCGTGAGTAAGAATTATGGGGGAAGGAGCTGAACTTATAGTACCTTTCCGTATGATTCTGTGTTCTCCATGCATCAATCAGATTAAACTTAGTGCAGAAGGTTTTTGAGTGCCTTATGTGATTTATTAGTGTGGAATGTACTGTGAATTCCTATCTAGTGAACTGTCAAGGGCTAAGTTGAAATCCCATGCCCGTTTGAGTGTAGCCGAGTCTAGTATCATCTTGATTTGTGTGGAAAGCTCATCCCGAAAGGAGGGATCATCTTTTGTGGAAGCATAAATGCTGATCACGAAAAACGGTGTTGTTTTTAGCTAGTCTGGAAATAATCCGTCTCCCCTCTGTGTCTGAAAGATTTAATACGAACTCTATTCTGGATTTCTTGGTGACGAGTGTTAAAAACCCATTTTTCTTACCAATAGCAGCGGAGCATTCTACATCTGAGAATTGGTAATTTTTGAGTTAATTGATCTGTGTGGAATCAACCTTAGTTTCTTGGAGAAGGATGATATCTCTTTTCTGTTTTTAGAAATAGTAAAAGATGTTCCTTATTTTTGATCGGGTGGTTGATGCCTTTTACATTCATGGAGATTATAATGTTTTGTGGAGGGTATGTCATCAGAATAATTTTGATCATTGAACCACGTCTGAGTTACCCCCGCTGGCCATGTATTAAGGGTTCAATGATGCAATCATCCTTGTGATGCCTGGGCCAAGAGGGAGTTATAATATAGATACCATCATCCCTACCAGAGTGACCATGAAGTTCTGCATAAGAACCACCTTTAATTTTGGAGCGGTGCAGAACATTTTCAGTGTCCTGCACCTATATTTGTATGGGAATACCATCTCACAGCTAATAAATAAAGATAATAAAGTCAAATATTTAAACACAAGTCTCTCTCCCTATTGACCCCCCCCCCCCCCCCCAGGAATGGCAATAGGAGGAAGAACCGCTTCTCCAGAGAAACAGAACAACGAGAACATGTATGTCTAGTAGTGTATGTTTCTTCGAGAGGGCAGAAATCGTTAATGTTTTTTAAAACAACACATTATTATTGTCATTCACAGTGTAGCTGTAAGCCAACATACTGAACAATAGGTTATTAATCCCCTGACGTATGTTCTGAACTAGAAACTCTACTAACTAGTGAGATTGCCAACTCAATGTGAGCAGTTTAAGCTACATTATACTATACCTCATGTCCTGAGAGCATCGTAACATTGAAAGAACAAACTGTATTTCAGACTTGTCACAAAATCTTTCACCAAGCAACTTGTAGGTCATTAGCTATTAGGTACGGTTAGCTACTATGTCTCTAGTCTCTTGTATTGGAAACATCTCAACATTTTGTGTAGTGCACTTTAGTTTTACAGACGTAACTAGAAATTTTAACATGGTAGCTTCATACCTTATTCATATCTGTCGGATACTCAAAGTCTATGACTAGCGGTTAACATCAATACTGCAAGTAAACCACTTGGAAGTTTAATGTTTGGACAAAGGTCCTATGACTCTATTGTAAGCTAAGGTTGCTGGAATGAAACACACCAATTGGAGCGACTCTTTGTAGCACCTCAGGTAGAGGGATGATGTTTCGTAGTCGTGCCACGATCTTTAATAGATGAAGTGTCAATGTTTGGTTCTTCTTTGTCGTCAAAGAACTTCTTGAGATCTGTGGTTCGTGAAGATGTGTTGAGTATCCTGTATTATAACACAGTACTTTTCAGGCCCTCAAAGACCCTTGACCCTACCTGGTAGGTCGCTCCCCCGCCGCACAGCACCGCCTGTGTGTCTGCCGCTGCTGAGGAAGTTCGAATAGGTTGGTCTCTCACTGTATTGCCTGTACTGCTTTCCGTCTTGTTGTGCCCGTAACTGCTGCTCTCTGTCCTCCCCCGCTGCCTGTACTTGCTCTGTGCCTGTTTTTTCCCCTCTGTTCCCCTGGCTGTCCCTGTGTCTCTCTGCCTGTTTTTTTTTGCCTCTGTTCCCCTCGCTGCCCCCGTGTCTCTCTGCCTGTTTTTGCTTCTGTCCCTCGTTGCCCCGGTAACCCTGTGCCCGTTGTGCCCGTTTTGCCTTCTGTTCCCCTCTCTGCCCCCGTATTTCTGTAACCTTCTTCGCCTTCTGTAACACTCATTGCCCCCTTACTTTGTGCCTTTTTGCCTTCTGTGCCCTTCGTCGTCCCGCTCCTGGTGCTGCGTCCCCCTGCGGCCCACCCCCTGACTGCCCATTCGCTGCCCCCACCTCCCACCTGCTCCTCCCTCCCACCTCCCCATATATGCAAGCCGCTGAGCGACCGCGCGCCAAAGGTGCGCCTAAGGCAAGCACGTCTGCGCCCGGACCGCGCCCAGCACCAGAACCCCTGGTCGCCGCACCCGCCACAAGGAACGCCCCCACTTCGATGCCAGCACTCTGCATGCTCTCAACCCCGGACGGACTCACACCTGCTTCAAGGCCGCCCCGAAACGCACACACGGTCTCTTCACCTGCCGGAACTGCAGCTACACCAGCCTCAGAACCGACTAACTACCCGCCAAAAGAGACCTCAACCATCTCCGATGCATACTCCTGAACACCCGCTCCGCACGCAAACACGCCGTCGAGCTCTGGGGCCTGCTCGACACAACATCCCCGGACGTCGCCTTCCTGACTGAGACGTGGATGAACGACTCCTCCGCACCCAACATCGCCATAGCCATCCCAGACGGCTACAAGATCACCCGCAGAGACCGCACCGTCGGAGGAGGAATCGCCATCGTCCACAAGAACAGCATCAGGGTCTCGACCAGCACTGACGACACTCTCAGCACCGCCGAACACATGCATTTCCAGATCCACACAGACCCTAACTCCACCCTCAGAGGCACCCTCGTCTACCGACCACCCGGACCCCACCCCCAGTTCAGCAACTCCATCGACGATTTCATCAGCACGCACGCCCTGACCTCCACCGACTACATCCTCCTCGGAGACCTGAACTTTCACCTTCAGAACAACGACGACAGCAACACCACAACCCTAATTGATAACCTTGCCAACCTCGGACTGAGGCAACTCGTCTCTACGCCCACCCACTCTGCCGGCCTCACGCTCGACCCAGTCTTCTCCTCAAGCCCGCACGTCTCCTTCAACCACACCACCAAACTCCTCTGGACCGACCACCGCTGCATCCACTTAACTTCCAGAAACCCACCACACACCACCGCACCCAACAGATCCCCCGCCGCTGCTGGAGCAAAATCACCGAAGATCAACTTCATGCTAACCTCGTTCTCAGCCCACCCACCGTACCCTCCAACACCGACAATGCTGCCCACAGCCTTAGACGCTGGATCGAGGACTGCGCAAACACCCTTGCCCCGCTGAAGAAACCCCCTTACAGAGACACCAGCAAGAGGGCCAGCTGGTTCACCCCAGAAATCCTAGCCTCCAAGTAAGCTTGCCAGAAGCTAGAGAAGAAACGGCACAGTGAACAGAGCCCGGACAGCATCGCAGCACACAAGGACTCCATCCGGAACCACCACCACCTCATCAAGGCTGCCAAGAGGACCTCCTTCAAAGACCGCCTCAACAACAACGCACACGACAGCAAGGAGCTCTTCAACATCGTGAAGGAACTCTCCCACCCCAGCTCCAACACCAACAACATCCAGCCGTCGCAAGCCCTGTGCGACTCCCCCGCCACTTTCTTCCACCGCAAGATAGTAGACATCCACGACAGCTTCAACACCCAGACTGCCCCAACAGACAGCAACACAACAGACTCTCCTCACATCATCGACTACGACCCCCTGCTAGCCTGGGCTAGCGTAGCATCGATGACACCATCAAGACCATGAGCACAATCCACTCCGGCTGACCCATTCCTGCACCACATCTTCAACAAAGCAAGCAGCTCCATCGCACCCCACCTGCGCAACGTCATCAACTCTCCCTCGAGACCGCGACCTGGAGCTGGAAACATGCCGAGATCAATGCTCTACTCAAAAAACCCTAGGCAGACCCAAGAGACCTCAAGAACTTCCAGCCCATCTCTGCTCCCGTTCCCGGCCATGGTAATCGAGAAGATCATCAACAGACAGCTAACCCGATACCTCGAAGAAAACAGAATCCTGGACCCTTCCCAGTCAAGGTTCCGCAACAACCACAGCACCGAGACCGCCCTCATCGCCGCCACCGACCACATCACGACCCTGCTGGACAACGGTGAGACCGCAGCACTCATCCTCCGAGACCTCTCTGCCGCCTTCGACACCGTCTGCCACCGCACACTATGCGCACGCCTCCACGCCGCAGGGATCCGAGACAAGGCTCTGGAATGGACCACATCCTTCCTCTGAGGCAGAACCCAGAGCGTCCGCCTCCCCCCATTCCGATCCGAACTCTCCGAGATCATCTGCGGCGTACCCCAGGGTTTCTCCCTCAGCCCGACACTGTTCAACATCTACATGACCCCGCTTGCACACGTCGCCCGACAACACAACCTCAACATAATCTCCTACGCCGATGACACTCAACTGATCCTCTCCCTCACCAAGGACCCCATCACCGCCAAAGCCAACCTCCACGAAGAAATGAAGGCCGTCGCCGACTGGATGAAGATCAGCCGCCTGAAGTTGAACTCTGACAAGACGGAGGTCCTCATTCTCGGCTCCAACCCTTCAGCCTGGGACGACTCCTGGTGGCCGACAGCCCCGACACCCACAGACCACGCACGCAACCTGGGAATCATCCTAGACTCAACGCTCTCTATGACCAAGCAAGTCAACGCCGTCTCCTCCTCCTGCTTCAACACCCTCCGCATGCTCCGCAAGATCTATAAATGGATCCCAACAGATACAAGAAAGACAGTCACCCAGGCCCTCGTCAGCAGCAGACTCGACTACGGAAACGCCCTCTACGCTGGAGCCCCGACCAAGCTCATCAAACAACTACAACGCATCCAAAACGCCTCGGCGCGACTGACCCTCGACGTACCACGCCACAGCCACATCACCCCCCACCTGAGAAACCTGCACTGGCTCCCTGTCAACAAGAGGATATCCTTCAAGCTCCTCATCCATGCACACAAGGCACTCCACAAGACCGGCCCTGCCTACCTCAACAGACGTCTCTCCTTCTACATCCCCAACCGCCAGCTACGCTCCGCCGACCTCTCACTAGCCACCGTCCCGCGCATCCGAAGAACTACCACCAGCGGGAGATCCTTCTCTCACCTCGCCGCCAAAACATGGATCACCCTCCCACTGAGCCTACGACAGACCCAAGACCTGCTGACCTTCAGGAGAACACTCAAGACCTGGCTGTTTGATCAGTAGCGTCCCCCCACCCCAGCGCCTTGAGACCCTCGCAGGTATGTAGTGCGCTTTACAAATGACTGATTGATTCATCGCTTTCAGTCTTGGCCGAAGAGCCATGAAGCCTTTTCTCGAATCAACAGTCACTTTAGAATGGTCTTGTGCAATAAAGATCTTTTTATCTTTTCATAATATATGATTGTGTTTCCTCATGAAGGTGAGAATAAGCTCAACATGGTGATAGCGCTGGGGTTTACAAACAGCTGGGTGTGTGTATCTGTGATTCGAAATCCACCTTGATGGAACTCTGAGACTTATCAAACTCTAGATCTTTATCGAATGTTAAGACTATGGCTTTTGTGAACCAGTTCTCTAGGAATAGAATGCAGGAACCCTCAGAATCCTCTTCTCCTTCCGGAATTCCAAAAATACATAAGTTTCCATGTCTATTTCTGTCTTCCAGTTCTACAGGGTCTTCAGAAAGTGAACGGGTGGTGTTGTTGAGCATTAAGATGGTTTTCCTCGATTTGGTCTGAGAGTCCGCTAGGTTGCCAATTCTACATTCAGGCCTCTGCGATTCTGGGTTTGTTTCTCTGATGTCCTGACAGATGGTGCAGATCTCACTTTGCATTATGTCAGTGTTATCTTTAGTGGATTTAGCTAGGTCCTGAACGTTCGCAAGTTTTTTTGGGTCATCTCCATCCTAACATTAATGTCATGCTTGTTTTTGACTGCTGAGTCAGGGCATTAATGTCATGCTTGTTTTTGACTGGTGAGTCAGGGTTTGGCGGTTCTGCTTTGACTCTCTTCAGGGTCGTTTTATTCTCCTTTTCTACTATCGTTGTGTGGTTTGTATGTTCCTGATGAGCAGTTTTCTACCATCGTTGTGTGGTTTGTATGTTCCTGATGAGCAGTTTTGAGTTCACCCTGAGGTTGTTGTTGGTTGATTGGTGAAGTACCATTGATGAGTAGTTTGAGTATGTCCCGCTACTGCTGTTGTTTGTTTCATAAACTACAGATGTTTTATTTACACTATTTACTTTTCTGTATTCATTGTATAAGGAGGCTTCAGAAGTAAATCAGAATACTCTTCAGATTCTGAAGAATGTCAAAACATTGGGTACCCTCCATTTTGTGATTAGCAGCTTTTCATCAAGGGTCAGGCTATTTATGCAGCTTTTTGGTGTTTCCAATATTAGAGCTGGTTAGTTTTGGGTTCAAGCGATACTGTGACAATTACGTTCTGGTGAGATCACTGGCAGATCGTTTCACCCAGTACCAACAGATAGCATCGCTGCCTATACTTGTTGATTTATGGTGTGCGCCGAGTGGATTCTGTGCCTTGGTGCCCATAGCCGAAGGTCTATGCTCTTTCGACCACTTGGGTAACGCTTGGAAAAGCTTACCAACGTAATAGCTGCAGTGATACAGCAATCGTAACATATAAGGTCGCTGTTGCAGGGGGTGTGATCGCTGGTAGAATGAAGGTTGGATTGTGTTATACGGAGAGTTAGCCACGCGTTGTTAATCGGCTACCATTTTGGGGTCAGGCAAATAATGTGGCGTTGCTGATATTATGTTCTAGTTAGATCAAGGGGCAGATCCCAACATCTAGTGCCAACAGGTACCATTGCTGACCTTACTTGTTGTTATATGGTGTGTGCGGAATAGTTTCTGTGTCTAGGAGTCCGTACGGCATGCTGAAGTTCTCCGCTCTCCCGTCCATGTAGGGCATAGTGTTTCGACGAAGGGGTTGCGAGCGCTGTCTCCAGTGGTAGAATATGTGACCATAATGATACTGCTTTAATCCCGGTGATGTTCGGAGTTCATTTTTGTCGCCCTTGTTCCCGGGATTAGTGAGAATGGAGTTTTTACTTCATCTGCCTCCCTGGATCGGAGCTGCAGGCTCACGCCGCCAACTTCCTTGCGCTCCAAGCCTTGCCCACCCAACAGATAATTTTTTATGAGTAAAACAAGACCAAAACAACAAAAATCAAATAAGTAGAATGGGTGTTATGAATTTTTAAACAAAATCTAGTGTTTAGAGTCAGTTGGCGCTTAGGGGTTAATTTAGGTCCGGCTGGACCAGGATAAATCCAAAGTTCAGGTCGACCACTATGGAGGGCAGGCCGGCTTCAGACAGGGCAGCTGAAAAAGTACCTTGGACGGAGCAAGCGTCAATATTTCGCTGCATCAGGTCCGATCCGTGCAGGCAATAAAGGCTTTGTTGATGAACCCCTTCAGGATGCAGGCACTGTGCCGTTGTCAAGCCGCCGTTGAACCACGCAGTCCGTCGAAGCGATGTCGATCAGCTTCTGTGTCGAAGGAAAATGCGTCAGTTTCGATCAGTGCACTCTGTGTCGATTTTGATGTTTCTGGATAGCAGAAATCAAATTTCAAGGACCCAGGACTGGATTGCCAACACTTGGCAGGGCAGAACGCACTCATGGCAGAGTCTAGGTGCTTTTGCAGAGTTGAAGAAAGTCTTTGATGGCCCTGAGACTTCAGAACAGGGAACACGCCAGCAAGCCCTTGGAGTCATTCTGGGTTCAAGTGAGATGGGTCCAGTCCTTGTCCTCAGCGGGAAAAAGATCAGTAGGGGAGAGATCAGCAGGGCAGCACATCCATGCAGAAAAGCAGTTCTTCCAGAGCAGGAGTCATGCAGAATGGCAATCCTTGTTGCACAGCAGTCTTTACTTTTTATAGAGTTCTTCACATGTCCAGTAGTGTACATAGCCCCAGTACTTTTACCCAGTTGTGCCTATGAAGTGGGGGTGACTTCAAAGCAGACCCTTGAAGTGAGTAGGTCCCCCTTTCTTCCCAGCCCTTGCTCCAGATTATTAGTAGGGGAGTAATCAGCCCTTTGTGTGGGAAACAGGATACAGCTTTTGAGGTGTGTCAGCTCCCCCTCGCTCTTCCTGCCCAGGAAGAGCTAGCAGAATGCAGATGAATGCACATTAGTTCTCTGTCACACCCTACCTTCCTGCGTGTGTGGCTGTCTAGAAGGAATGCTTAAAATGTAGTTGTCCACCACAACAATGTGTATTGAACATAGGCTGCAGGCACTCAGAGCAGTAACTTTACATTTAAAAAGGATTTATCATTACCATTCAAAAGATAAAAAACATGATGCAACTACTCTTTTCTTATCAGGAATTACAGCTTTAAAGTGTTTTTAGAAATTCCCAATGCTGACCTATGAGAGGAGTAGGCCTCACAGAAGTGAAATATTAATTTGGGTGCTTGTCACTACAAGGACATACAAAACAGCAGTCCATGTCCTACCTTTTACTTACAGAGCACCCTGCACTATGGGCTACTAAGGGCCTACCCTACAAGTGACTTATGTGTAATAAAAGGGAAGTTTGAGGCTTGGCAAGTAGTTTTAAATGTGAAGTCGAAGTATCAATAAGCTGCACACTTCAGGCCCTGCAATGGCAGGTCTGAGATAGGTTTGAAAGGCTACTGGTGTGGGAGGCACAATCAGTGCTGCAGGCCAACTAGTAACATTAGTTTACAGGCCCTGGCTGTGTGGTATATTACGTACAAGGGACTTAAAAGTAAACTAAGTATGCCAATATGTATATATATCAATGTTTTCAGGTTTAGGGGAGAAGCACGTGCACTTTAGCACTGGTCAGCAGCAATGTTCCCTCTAATTATTTTCCTTTATATGCGGCAGTAAAGGTGCTTTATGCACTACAGGCAAAGCTGCGTGCACTGAAGACAAGCAACAACTTAATATGCAAGTATGTGCCGCGCACGAGCTACCAAAATCAGTGGTTTAGCAAGGGTACCTGGCCCTAATCTAAGCCAGAACAAAACTGACCTTCCCTCACCTATGGGTTGGTATTAAAAGACACCCATTACAGGGGTACAGTGGGCTCTTGCACCTCTGAACCCTAGTGATACTGAATCTTATTCCCTATTCATTCTATGTATCATTCCTCTCTCTTTACTATCATCATGAGTCTCTTATCTTCTCTTCGCACCTTTTCTTATCCATATCCACTTCCACTCTACCTCTCTTGCTTGTCTTTATCTTGTTCCTCCCTTTTTTAAAGTGTTTGTCTTGCCTCTTTATCTTCCCCACTTTCATTTCTCCCTTTCCGCTCTCCACTACTTCTCCCTCATTCTGCCAGAAGCAGAGATGCTTCCCACTGGACCACAAGGGATTGTGGCCTCGAACACAGGACCTTGAGGTGTCAGGGGGCAACAGCTACCAGGTGGAGCTGAGCAGCGACGGAAGGAATCCACTGACAAGGTCAGTGAGATCAGACGCACACAGCACAAACAGATCTTGGAGCTATGCTTTTCCTGCCTTAGCTGCGGCTGCTACCAGAAGTGCAGGGTCTGGCCTGGATCAACTCCAAGTACAGCAATAATGTAGCATTAAGATAAAAAAAAAAATCTATTTTAAATTAAAAAAGTTATATATTTTGTTTAAAAAATATCTTATATTCAAACAATTGACATATCAATTAAGTGGATACTTTGCAAAGTGTTTAAGTACATTTTATTAAATAAAAAAATAAAAACGCCAACTGACTTATCAATGGAAAGGAGATCAGTACAAATCTTTAAAAAGCAGCACTATCAAACATTGAGTTCATGGTATATATGGTATGTAAATATATGTCTAAAGTGCTCGAATACTCATGGGTGTCTTGGCGCTGATTAGGAATAGTAGTATAGGCAATGGCAGAAGAGGATTAAAGGTTAAAAAGCCACGTTTTTATCATGTCTCCACGACGAGCAACACACTTCTTCCATAGCGTCTGTAGTGGTGCGCGTGCGACAATCTTTTTTAGGGACCCTCCAATGACCTCCTTCTCCACGGATTTCCTCACTGCCACCCTCCAACAGTATGCTTCATCTCTCAAATGCCCCATCTCACACACCATAAATTTGTTGTACAGCACTACTCATACCAGTGTAGGGTGTCAGAGCACTTTACATCACATACATACATTATACAGAGACAATAAATCATATGTGTGTAAATCAGTTTATAGAAGATGTTACCAAAGACAAGGAGGATTAAAGGATATAGGAATCACATCTATACTAGTAGACAGTATATTTGAGTGTTTGGTCTGGAGAAGCACTAAATCAGGATTTAAAATTTACCCCAGTGGTTGGGATTGACGCCAGTGGTTGGGGTTAGCGTTACTAATAAGACTCTGTGGGACATATTTACAAGCCTCTATTACCACAGGAACGTCACTTTTAACAAGGTTCCTGTGGCAATAGGGGCTTCACCTAATTTACAAGGCAGCGTTAAGCCACTTAAGGAGGCATAACACCGCCTTGTAAATTAGGCCCCCTTTTACGCTATACTTAGCGTGAAAGGGATGGGCAATGGGTGTTGTGGTGGGCATTCTTCCGCAACCCCCATTGATTTTGACGTTGCCCCCTATTTACAATGGTGGCGTAAACAGGAGGCAGCGCCAAAGTTAAGACCAGGGAAAACCTGGCCTTATCTTGGCGAAATTAGGAGAAATGCTTTTTTTATCCTTGTTTTTGCTGTTTCTATGTGTGCCCAATTGTGTAGCACACATAGAAACAGTAAAACGTCATGAATGATTGTTCATGTGCAGGAAGGTGTCCCTTCTTGCACATAAACAATCATTTAAAAAATGACGATTTGCAACTTCTATGTGTGCTTCACAATGCAGCACACATAGAATTTACTAATTGCCATTTGTGTTTATTTATGTGCAGGAAGGGACACCTTGCTGCACATAAACAATCATTCCCTCAACGGTGACAATCCTTGCTCTATGGTGTAAGGATGTCTGCGTTGGCACTAGGCAGCTTACTTTACCGCCAGCGCTAGTGAAAACGCAGGGGTCCACCTTATCTTTGTAAATACAGTGCAACCCTGCTTTTTCGACATGGCGGAGCGTGGCTTTAGCATTTTGTGCTAAACGCCACGCTCCGCCATTCCCTTGTAAATATACCCCTATTTCTGCATAAACAAACCATTTGTAGCAACATTAGGATAATGAAAGCTCTGGAAAAAAGCATAAAGTTCTAACCTATACTATGCAGTTTGCAAAGCAGCTCTTTTATAACAATTTGTAGGTCACTGTGCTATATTAGGATTGTAACTTATGAATTGCAATTAACAAAAGGATCTCTGTGACAAAAGCAGTAAGCACTTGAGTTATCCACATAAATACACTTGTTATTTGCATTGTACATGTTCTTTGCAGCAGGCATATTAATCCTCTACCCTGCTATATGATAAGTCAACACTGCCACAAGACAAAGATTCATCTCTCTCCAGCAGGAACATTAATCATGTGTTATCTTGACATTTTATTGTTGCGTGAAAACTGCTAAACGCACAGCACAACCCTAAAACATCCTGAAGTCACATATGCTCTCATATGCGATAATGAATGAAAAAGAGGCTCGGTAAAAAAAAGTATTAGCGAAGTCTTTAAACAAAATAATCTAGAGCAACGCGTTTATTTCACACTGTCTCCTCGAATGCTCCATTCTTAAACTTAATGAAGCAGCAGCCCCTTTGTCTTTGGGGCATGTCCTGGGCCTCCTGCAGTGTAGCCTGCCACAGAAGAAAGAGGAGATTTCACGCCTGGATAAAGAGACAATAAAAGGAAATTTCGTCAGCGCCATGCAGCGGGTGTGAAAACACGTGCCGTGTGGCGATGGCAAAATGTCCTTTTATTGTCCCTTTTGCTCCTGGAAGTGGCCTGGGCACTCTCAGAGACAATCTGGGCTCAAGAAGAGGCAAGGCTGTGCGCTCACGTGCGCTGCCTAAAGGGAACATAGGTCAGCAGTGGTAAAGTGCTCAGAGTCCTAAGGCTAACAAAAAGGTCGGAGAAAAAGGAGAAGGAAGGCAAAAGGTTTGGGGTGATCCTTCAGAGAGGGCCATATTCCAACAGGTGTATAGAGGTATCTGCTAGACCTGCCTTCTGACTATGTAAAATGTAGGAAATTATATCCCTCACCTTAACTTAGAAGGGATCTAATTGCTTGGAGATACCCTTTTCCAATGGAGTGCATAGCATGCACAAATATTAGATGTGTGAGCCTCTCGCATGACCGACATACACTCTTGAGAGAGGTAGGTATCCAGACTGAGCGACCTCAGGTGCTAGTTGCTTGGGGTCTGGGTACCAGAATTTGCATTGTTGCTGTGTAAAAAGGTCTGGTCTGATTGAAAGCTTCTATTGACATTTTGAATAACATTGAGTAACAGGGCTGTTTGGCCCAGTTTGATGCCACTAGGATAAAGGCCATGGAGACCTGCCTCGTTAATCTTCAGGGCTCGAAAAATCCACTCTCCCACTCGCTACTGCGTGCCAGATATTAACAGGACGAGGTATTTTTAGGGCCTACTCGCATTTTCTGGTGAGCTGAAAATCCTCTAACTTCAGTCACAGAAAGAGAAGTAAATGTAGGAAGACAAACTGACTTTTGACCGCTGTCTCTGAAAGCGGCACAAATGTGACAAGATAACAAAATTTAAAGGCATCTTTACTGCTCACAAAGTGAATGAAAAATAAAATGGATATGAATTATCATTTTAGTTTTAATCTCTGGGGCTTTGGGGGTAATTTAAGTGGGGTGACACTCCTCCACTCCAACGGAGGAGCTGCCCCTGAGAGGTACTGGTGATGGATGGGGTGGATGGGAATAAGGAAGTAGGTGTTCTTGATATCTACCGTTGTCTTTTAGGAGAAGGAAGTACTTTGAGTAAACGTACTTTCCCTATTGGTGTGGGAGCAGTGACTGGATGGTGCCCTTTTGAAGGAGCACTTGAACTTACTACCTCTCGTAAGAGAGTAAGGAAATGATGATTGGCTTGGCGGTATGTTGGGTGGGGTGTTATGCAATTCTAAGAAGTTGCCCTGTTGGACTACAGCTAGCACCCATTGATAAAAGGTGAATTCCATGCCATGAGAGGTAAAATCCCTTGTCTTAATAGGAGCTGTGTGGTTGCAGAGGAGAGTGTGGGCGAGTCAGTTTTTGGAAGCAGAGGTTGCTTTCCCAGAACCACATCTACCCTGCCCTTGTTGCCCTGCAGCCTCCTCTCTAGTACCCCTATCAGGACCAGGAGTCATAAAATGCCTGCTGCTGTTACATTTGGAGCTGACTAGCTGGTGTGGTCTTGCCTCACACCTTGGATTGTTACCTACGACAATTGGCCTTTGAGGTGTTAAGACAGGAGGGCACCTATAAACTTCCCAGATGTGGTGTCTTTTTTTTCATGTTCTCCAACATCTCATCCACTTGGGGTCCAAAAATATATTCCCCAAAGAATGAGATGTTGAAGAGGTGTTGCTGGTCCTCCGGGTTAAAGCTCAAGAAATGAAACCATGTATGCCTGCAAAGCACAACACTAGAATTTGGTGTCCGCTACGTCCAGGGTACAACGGTCTGTTGCATTGGGAATAATTTTCCCCTCTGCAACCAGCTCTTCACCCCTTTTCACATGGGCATCAGGAAGGTGTTGTATGAGTGCCTCTATTTCGTCCCAGTGAAACTGACCATACCCCCAACAGTAGCCGCACCAAATTAGCAATGCACAATTGGGAAGTTGCGCTACCCATTACCTGCTTACTGGTGGCATTAACTTTATCTATCTCAGGGTGGGGTGCCTCCTGTTGCCTGTGCGTGTCTTTCTGGCAGTATGTGCCACCAAGGAATCTGGGGGGACCTAAACTCTGCTGTAACAAGCATTGAAAATGCAATAGGTCTCGCCTTTGATTAAGTTAGAGCAATTTGCTTTGCTAATGGTATTGTATAGCAAAGCAAATGGCTTTAACTTAATCAAAGGCAAGACCTATTGCATTTTCAATGCTTGTTAGCATGGCTCTTCTGTTTTTGTTTACGTGTGCTAGTCGGGGATCATCAAGGCAGCTCTAGAACACATTTTAAAAAGCGTTCTACTTACGTTTATTATTTAAAGAATGGACTGGTAATTTTGAAAAATACCGCTTCAGTAGATTTACAAATTTTTGTAACAACCAGCACATTTAAAAGACTGCCCATACCAGTTGGAAACCGTAGTTATACATCAAATTGAAAGCCTGGAGTTAGTAAATGCAATGAATGATGGACAGAAGCAAATGAAGTATGACCTCTGACCCCAGCTTGCTGTTAGTGGTAGAGAGCTGTCGTATCCTATTCCCATGCCCAGTGCTTTAAATGGGCCGGTACTCACCGGTACGGAGTACCGGCACATTTTAATTATCGCCTCTTGAGTACCGGAACTTTTCCTAGGACAAGGAGAGTACCGGTATTCATGGGGGGGCCTTGCCTTGACACAGGTGGTGCGCTTCATGGCCTCGTGCCTCGGCAGTACTTTAAACACTCAACTCTGATTTTGCAATCCTGAGCAGAGTTCGCACAGGAGCCCCAGAACAGCAGCTCTTCTCACCTTGACACAGCAATCTTTTCCTGGGTCTCTGTAATTCTTCCAGCAGGGGTGAGGCGGCCGGGTGTTTTGTTTACCCTTTAATCCTGCACAGTAGGAGTTGAGAGTCGACCATAAAACTAATGGAGATGGTCTGCGGCGTATTCTTCAGGGCAGTACAGCGTTTCAGCATGCCATTGTTTTAAATGACTGTAAATGTTAGTTCATCAGCAATTTAAATTAAGCATTTTTACTTGAATGTACATCCCTGCCCTTGCCGCCAATTTTCCGATCACCCTCAAACAAAAAAACACTTTAAAGGCAACACAATTTTTGGGGGGTTTGGTGCATTTAAACCGCTTGTTTTGAATGGGAAACCACGTTTAACCCAAATGCGACAGACAGCTCCATGGAATGCTTTAGACTTTCAAACAGTTATGGATTTTAGCTGGTAATGCTTTTGCATGCTGGGACTTGTAGTTCTCCTTTCTCATTATAAGTAAGGGTTTCTAAAAATTCCAGCATGCAAAGCTTTGATGGCAAAATTCAGAGACCGTTTTGAACCTACCTTTATTATTAGTGCCATAACCATAGGACAGATACTTCTGATGTTTTTACTTTGCACTTAGATTTCTTGCATATAAAGTTTGGCAAGGTTGAAAACCTAGCCCTGCCCCTGGCCCCTAGTCCCGCCCCACACTCCACCCCCCAGTCCACCGCACCTTTTGGGGAGTACCTGCACTTATTTTTTTCCATTTAAAGCACTGCCCATGCCATCATCTCCAGCCTACTCCTGCCTGTAGCGCTGTATTACTACTGCTCATTAGGATCCCAGCTCCTCCACAACCGCGCCTTGTGATGGATATCGCGATCCATCAACGACAGCCCGGCCTCGTGCCAACCAGACGGGGCCTGTAGAGGAAAATGGAATAAGGACAGACTTTCAATCGGGCCCTTTAGCCAGAGAGCCAGACTGTGCCATCACTAAGTATGCTAATTATGGTCGTTAGTGCGGATGATGTCACCTCGCCTTCCAGAAACTCACACAAGACTCGGTTCTGAATATGCCCCATCCCCCTTACCCCTGTGCGCACACGGTTAAAATCAATGCTGCTAAACGGTTGCTATGGCAGCCAGCGCCGACCGACAGGTTCTGATGACGTCACCAGGGCCCTCCCTCTCCTCTAAACTTGCTTGGAATAAATAAAAGGTTTGTTATTTACAATGCCAGTAGCTCAAAGTGTTGACAATGCGAGACCTATTGCATTGCAAATGCTTGTTATTCAAGTACCAGGAATATTGGATTTTTTTTCATCTGCTCGTCTTCCACGAACAAGAAAAAAATATTTGTCTTTAATTTGTTTTTGTTCCCATTTGTACATATGGTTGTACTTTTATCTTCTCTCAGTTTGTTTTGCGTGAGTCTGGGTGTTGTGTCTGTCTCGCATTGTTTTTTTCCAGTTCTTGCTTAACCCCTTCTGTGCCCATGACGAGATAGTCTCGTCATGGAGCGCGGTTGCGCTGTGCCCATGACGAGACTATCTCGTCATGGACCCCACCCGCTAATACAATGCCCGGCACAGGAGGGGGAAAGGGCGGGGCACTCAAGGGGTTAAACTGTTTAGCATTTAGAGATTTGGGGCCGCGGCGTATACTAATATACACGGGCCGTAGTCTGGCTGGTACTGTGACCACCAGGTTCACAGCATGACTCGTCGTTTTGCACGAGCGCCTCGTTGCCACAGTGCTGCAAGAAAGCTCAGCGGGTCAGTGCACCTGCCTAACAAACTCATGCAGCCTTCAGGAGAATTCCAGAAAGGCCGGGTCGACGTGTTAAGATCAAATGAGAACCTGCGAGATGAGTTTAGTGTCACCTGTTATTTCCAGCAGCAAACCCCACATGGCTGTGGCAACAGGTGACTTTAATATGGAATTATCAAAATAAAAGATTTCAAGAAAAGCGCACCTCCACTTCTCCGTGCAGAAGGTAGCACAGCGGCAAGGCCTGCCTAGTAAATGCTAAAATGTTGCAATTTCAAAGGAATCAGCTTATCGTATTGTTTTTTCAATTAAACCTACAAAATATACTTCGGGAAAAAATGTACCATGCAAAACAATTCCGAATAAAAAAGATTAGATGGCCGTAAATTTCGCGGAATTGTTGTTGTTTTTTGGGGGGGGTGTGTGTGTTTTTTTGCGTTTTGTTTTTTTGTTGCTGTAACTGCCGAGCGAGCTGTCGATAACAAGGCGTCCGTCTAGCGCCAGTATGTTTTTGGTAGTAGTTTTAGACGCCAGCGCGTGTTAGTTGCACACAGAGCTGCCCGGGGGTACTGAAGTGCATCTGGGGACTCGGTCCACTCATTTTCATTTCATAAGGCTTTATTCGAACAAAAAACAGGTTCATAAAAGCACAACATTAAAAGACAACAATATGGCAGCAATCAGAAGCAGGAAATACATAGACTTAAAACAATTAAAAAAGCATACTTTTCCTCGCATTGATTGATTTAAGAAGAAAAGTGGCCGTATAAAAACACACATCGGGGTGATGTAAGTTAAAAAGTAAACTCATACAGTCACCTAATGATCTGACCCCAAATTTAACAAACAGGGGTTTCAAATAGGCAGTCCGGAAATGTTTATACAGCTGACAGAGCAAAAGAAAGTGCACAGTGCTTTGGGAAGTAGTGTTATCACATGGACATGGGCCAGCAGGATGTAGGTGCAAAGAAGGGAAGGTAACAAGGTTGTGGACTATTCCCATTCTAAGTCTGGTCAACACAAACCGATGTGCCTTCCAAGTTACTTGAGACAAATATGGTTGAAAACCCACAAATTCATTTAGATCGTGGTAGGAAACATAAGATAATAAATCAGAGCTATTTTGATGCCTTCTGATGGAGAGCTGATGTAAGAGGCACTGCTTAAGATCAGATTTGGATAACTCAGCTGCCCCATAATGATCCACAATGATATTAATGTTGAAGATCTCCCGAAAGTTATCCACAACATACTTTAGCCATGGGATCTTTAAGTAATGATCCAGAGAAAGACAATCAGAAATGATGGCTCTGCACAGAGAGGTCTCCTCTTTAATCCAAATGGAGTGCCATAGGGTCAGTGGCCTAAGGAGCATCAAATCGGCAAGGTGGTGAATACCCAATTCATTATGTACTAAGGCATTGGAGACCGAGCTTGGTAGGCACAAAAGTCTCTTCAGGAAAACATTTTCCTCAACCTGAAGAGACCCTGCCGGGGCATAGCCCCAAATGCCGGCTCCATACAAGGCGATTGAAACACACCGTGATTGAAAAATCTTCAGCATGTCATTAACCCGCCTATCTCCTAACTTGGTAGCCATTGTAAATATACCATGAGCGCTTCTAGCCATTTTAGACCGAACGTTCTTATGTTCATTTGCCCAAGTATTCTTATTAGAAAAAGTGACCCCTAAATACGAAAAGTTGTCAACAGCCTGAACCTTTTGTCCCTCTATAAAAAAAGGGGGCTGTTTCTTTCCGTGCCTGTGGCCACATTCCATCACATAAGTTTTAGATTTGTTTAACACTAACTTTCTGCTTTGGATAAATTGCATAAAACCATCCAACAGCTGTTGAAGACCATATGGGGTACGTGAAATTAAAACCGCGTCGTCCACGTAAAGTAACACAGGGACGTATTCATTATTAATTTTAGGGGCATCCACTGCCAGGGATTTAAGAAAAGAGTCTATCTCACTAATAAAAAGTGTAAAAAGCAGTGGAGCCAGCACGCATCCCTGCCGTATTCCACGTCCAATCTTAAACATGGTCGTGCATTCACCTTTAAGTCCATAACGGACACATGCTCTCAGTTTGGTATAAAGACGTGCTAAAAAGAATACGATACCCTCCGGGGCCCCCATTTCTAACAACTTTGCCCACAGAATACCGTGATCCACCAGGTCGAAGGCACTACTTAGATCCGCAAAGCAGAGGTAAATAGTGCCGGTCTTAGCCAAAGTATATTTACCGATGAGCAGTTCTAAATTTAGACACTGCTCAATCGTACCACGACCCTTCCTAAACCCAAACTGACTCTCAGCTAAAATACCGTTTTCCTCCGCCCATTCTTCCAACCTCAATAATTGCACTCGGCTCATTACTTTTATAGAAGAATCCACTCAAAAGACGTGCCAGGAGAAAATTAATTTGCTTTATGCATTTATTGGATTCCCTTTTATATTATAGTATTTTCGGAGGGACATAAAGGCAGAACGAGGGATGGATAGAACCATCGACAGACACACAAGCACGTGGTTAGATAGCCAGACAGACAGACAGTGTCAGATAGATAGCCAGACAGACAGTGTCAGATAGACAGTGTCAGTCAGACCGAGTCAGACAGACCGAGACAGTCAAGGACAGAGTCAGTCAGAGTCAGACAGTCATACAGAATCAGAGACAGACAGAGTCAGACAGTCAGACAGAGTGACAGTCAGTCAGACAGAGTGACAGACAGAGTCAGTCAGACAGAGTCAGTTAGACAGTGTCAGTCAGAGTGACAGACAATCAGTCAGAGTGACAGACAGAGTGACAGGCAGAATCAGACAGAGTGACAGACAGTCTGAGAGAGAGTCAGACAGAGTCAGACAGTGTGACAGTCAGACAGAGTGACAGTCAGAGTGACAGAGTCAGTCAGACATAGTGACAGAGTCAGACAGAGTGACTCAGTCAGAGTGTCAGTCAGTCAGACAGTGTCAGTCAGAGTGACAGAGTCAGAGTCAGTCAGACAGAGTGACAGACCGAGTCAGAGAGTGACAGAGTCAGTCAGGGTGACTCAGTCAGAGTGACAATCAGAGTGACAGACTCAGTCAGACAGAGTGACAGACTCAGTCAGACAGAGTGATAGACCGAGTCAGTCAGTCAGAGTGACAGTCATACAGAGTGACAGTCAGTCAGACAGTCAGTCAGTTTCAGACACAGTCAGACAGACATTCAGTCAGACAGAGTTAGTCAGACAGTCAGACAGACAGTGTGACAGTCAGATAGTCAGTCAAACAGAGTGACAGTCAGTCAGAGTGACAGTCAGTCAGAGTGACAGTCAGTCAGAGTGTCAGTCAGTGTGACAGACCCAGTCAGTCAGTCAGAGTGACAGACAGACCAAGTCAGTCAGAGAGACGGAGTCAGACAGACAGTCAGTCAAACAGAGCCAGTCAGTCAGACAGAGAGTCAGTCAGTCAGAGTCAGACAGACAGATCTGTTTTCTACTGATAGCGTGGCCCCCTCTCACCCAAACACCGGCCCAGTCACCCACTGAAAGGAATTCCACAGCAAAGCCCCGGACCCTTGAAGGCTCCGTTCTCAGATATTTCTCACCATTCCGTGAGGGGTTCTGCTGGCTCTGGTGCCAGACCCCGATAAATCAACTCTGAGCCATTGGGCTCGGGCAGGGGCACCGAGGGGCTCTGGGCCAGAGCGTCCTTACCTAATTTTCCCAGCTGATGGAACAGCTGCAACTTTCATGGGGTCAGTGAAATTTCGCAGTACTTAATGACATCACAATGCAGCTCGCGGCCCCGGGAGAGCCCCCCCCAAACCGAAGGGAGTCACCCGTGCTGTGCGCAGAGTGCAGGGTTCAGAGAAGGGATGCCGGGACTGGTGGCATATGTTGAAGGCAGCACCGATAGAGGCCCATGCTGAGCCCTGCTCATGGGGTCCAGGTGCCATGGCCGGGATATGTACTACAGCTACACGGACAGGGCTAGTTCATAATTTACAAGTTCGGCCATTTTCTCGCAGCCCTCCAAAACTGCACATAAGATGTTGCTTTCATCTATGCAAAGAGTCTATTCAGAAATACCGTCTTTTTCAACGCATAAAATGCGAACTTGTCAAGGATATTTTGCATAATTGGTGAATTATACTTTGAAGGTTCTCTGCGTGAGAATTATTCTCTCACGTATGAAAGTCTCGCGAAATGCAAGTTATATGTATGTATTCAATAGTTATCTGCTTGAAAAGTGTTCTTGAAATATGGCCTGTTCTACAAAAAGCACATGATGTAGTTGCTGAATGGCGGTCATCTTTATGTAAATTATATTTGAAGTGTGACATCGGGCACAAAAGCCACATGACAAAACTGCTTAGCAGCCACCTGCATTCGATTGGAACTTCCTGAGAGAGCCCCATGATTGATTGGAAGGGAGGGGGGATGGAGGGACAGCAGAGAGAGTGGGGTGGAGGAGCTGGAAATAGAGACGAGAGGGAGAACAAAACAAGCCTCGATCTCTTCTCTTTTTCGGGCCATGTGTTTAAACACATGGCCCCATAAAGATAAGAAATCCCTCACTACAGAAGGAAAGCAGGCTAGCCAGTCAAAGTGGGCCGGCACAAAAAGCCAAAGGGAAGCAACATACATAGCTCTTTCCCTTTAGCATAAACGGTGATGCCAGACAATGGAAAAGAGGGGTGGGGCTTAAAGCCCTTTACTAAAACTCCTCAAAAACATTAAATCTCGCGAGCGAGCTGCACATGTGCGCAGCAATGCTAGGCGAGACCTAAAAAGGGTAATTGGAGAAGCCTTGTACTTTTCCACATGTGGTGTGACAGCTCTTGCCCTGACATTCTTTAAAATGGTCTGGATTGGACTTGAGAACTGGCAACATTTGCACACTGCATTACGTTTTAAAGAGGGTTGTTTCCAGAAAGTAGTCTTCGTTCTCAATAATAGGCGACTTTATGGTGGTAAGCCGCTTTTGGAAGGATATCATTGTATCATCTGGCAGTGATGGTTTGGCCAGATAGGGCTTTCAATCTTGGTCATCAGTGCAGGCTGCCGGAGTCTGAAAAAAATGTACTGACCCTTCTGGATGGTTAGGTGGAGGAGATGGTTAGACTGACTGGGGGTGGTGTGTGTGCTCGAGTATTGGAGGTTGAGAAGGAGGACTTATTGTCTGGTACTTGTGCTTTTGGAGCACTGGGTGTTGAGGTCCCTCATAGACAAGCTCCTCCTCAAAAGTTAACCTCTGTTTTTTCGAAATCAAACGCCATGTGCTGGATGGTTTTAACTGAAGTGGTCTGGCAGGCATCATGCATGTTTGAGGGTGAATGAACAATGTGCAATGGCATCTTGTTATTTGGCGAGTCTCTCCAGGATGGGAGCCTCGGAGGTTGAGGTTGGGCTTCTGGCCTTCGACTTGCGGTTCTGTTTTGAATGCGCACCAGCTGATCAATTTGAGTCCATAGATCAAGGCTCGGTGCCGTGCCGGAGAAAGGGCATCAAGGCAAGGAGGGGCATGGCTTAATGCACTTGGCGGATGGTGGCTTGGCTCTGAATTCTTGTCACAGTGCTGACTGAGTCCAAGGGCATCAGGAGAGAAGAGGCTGAGGCTTTTTACTGGGCTGGTTGTGAGCTTGATGCCAGACTCCTGCAGGAGAGATGCTCTGCCTCGGTGTAGGGCTTACTAGGTGGGATTTTGCCCTGGTCGGGTCCGTGTAGTCGTAACTAAATACATTCGAAAAAACATTCGAAGGTGAAATCAGTGCCCATGAACATTGTGTAATAAATCAGCAGTCCTACAACATCCTCTGACTCAAAGCTTCTTTGAAGAAAAACAACTTGTACTATCCGAGCCCAATACTAGACGCCAGGGATATTCAAAGCATGTGTATCTAGAGCTGCACATGCTATGATCACTCAATAACTTTAAGAATAACAATGACAATTGTGTTCCACACTTGGGGCTACCGTAGGCTGTTGACCCAGGTCACCCTATTTGATGCTAGGAGACCTTGCGATAATGTGACCTTTGTTCCAACATGCCCAGGCCTGTTGAACTACTGCAAAGGGATGCATACAGCTGCTCTCACAATGGACAACGAATTGGAAGATATCAAACCAGTAGCCACTGTTTCAGCCACCATATGCATATTATCCTAAATAATAGCTCTGATCCCAATATCGCCAATCAGTGAACAAGCATTTGCAATGCAATAGGTCTCACATTTATGCGAGTTTAAGCTATTGGCATTTTAAATGACAATGCCTTTTATTTATGTTTTAAAAACAAAAGGCATTGTTATTTGCAATGTCAATAGCTCCAACTCGCGTAAATGCGAGACCTATTGCATTGCATATGCTTGTTAATTATGTTTTTTTTTCCTGAAGGTATATATACTTCCTTGATTGTCAGACTTAACAAATTCTTTGCCCTCAAGAGACGTTGCGTGCGAGAGTTCAGGTGCTGTGAGGGTGGCCGGTGAGAGCATGGTACAGTGTTGTGAAAGTGCTGTATGTAAGATAGTGCAATTGTTGTGAGCGTGTTAAGTGCGAGAAAGTGTAGGTGTTGTGGAGTGATGGTGTGGGGAGAGTGCTGGGTGCCAAAGCACTCGAATGTTGTGAAAGTGTTGGGAGGCCCAGAAGTGCTTTACTCATGGTTTGAGAGCCCCGGGTGTGACAGCGCTGGGACTGAGTGCTCAGCACACCATGAAACACATGCAGCTCACACTCAGGGCGTCTCTCACCGGCACCACCCCAGCCAGACCATGTTGGTGCACGAGTGCACCTTTGATAGTGTACTTGTGATTGTTCTGGGAGGCTTAGTTAGACCTCTTACCCCAGCACACACATACACACGTACACTTCTTCACCCAGCAAGCTCGGGTAGAAGGCAGGAATTCAGTATTTACTACAAAGAGTGACAGATGTGTGTAGAGTTCGGTGAGGGGTTGATGGACATGGGGGTCCTACATGCACTTTAGTCATCAGTGGCTGTGCCTGCTACTTCTACAACCTGGAAGTGGGGGGGGGGGGGCGGAGAGCATCCTAGGACACAGAGAAAGTGCTGGAAGGGCACAGAAAGAGTGTGTATGAAAGAGGAGACAGAACGGAAGAGAGAGAGCAAGAAGAAGGAACAGAGAGTGTGTAAGAGAGAGAGAAAGGACGGTGACAAAAGAGTAAGACAGACATACAGAGAGAGATAGAAAGTCGGAAGGTGAGAGTGAATAATGAGAGACAGGAAAGTGAGCGAGGTTCGGTCACATGAAAGAGAACAAATGCTAAAAGAGAGACTAACAGAGATATGGGCAAAGAAAAGAGCCCAAAAGAGATACAGAAGGATGCTGACTGTGTCAGCACATATGATGAAATGGTAAAAAAGGCAGAGGGGCATACTGAAGGCGAGGTAGAGGGAACAGAGAGAACAAGCAGCCACAAAAGTGAACGCGACCGTTATCGGTTTCCAATTAACGCGACCGCGAGACAGGCAAATGTAAACAAGCGTAGGCACGATAATTGGAAACAGACGGCACAGCTGCTTGCTCCCGCACAGTAAACGTCATACATGCACGAGTGCTCATTGGAAACGGTGCAGGACATGCACGAGTTTCCCAAAAAGTCCTGAGTGATTCCAAGAGGAAGCAGCGCTTGGGCGCTGCCTAGGCGAGACCTAAAAAAAAAAAACATAAGTCCACCTCCCTAGTGTGGCAGAAAGCCCCACCTAACCATATTAGCCACTCCGAAGTTGGCAAGAAGGACAAAACCAGTATGGCCAAGCATTCATTAACACAATTGTTTACCGAAGAGGTGTGGCAACTATAACCACACAAGTCACAATATTAACATTTAGAAACCCTGAAAGTACTGTGCCACTTCTAAAATCGTATCAGAACAGAAACATTCTATTACTATGGAGACTTCTGGTCCTCCGTTAATGCAACGATATTTAATGTCACTAATGAATGAAGACTCCTCGATCTCGCCACCTGGAAGCGCTTTTCTTTGCCACCAAGCAGCTTGAAATGACAGCATAGATAGCTTCCTTTGCATATAAGAAGTTGTTTTTCAGATTTTAAAACATCAGATATAGGGTCGAGATTCTCAAGCAGGTCAATTTTATTACGTTTCTTGTCTCCTGAACCAATGCTGTGAAATATTCACACCCGTGTAACACAGCTCCCTCTTCTCTCTGGATGACCTTACTGACGAGTCCAAGTCTTGACACTTTGAGTGTTTTGGTATACACTGGGCGTTGGTGAGATCCCACGGGCAGGCATGTGTGCCAACGATCTGTAGCACTTCGCACGATAAACATCTCAGAGAAAGCATCTGCCAAAAAGGTCCATAGGCATTTTTTTCCACATGAACCTCCATCATAACCCTACTCGTAGATTACAGTATTCAGAGTATGTAAAAGGTATTCTGTTGCGATTGTGCCTCAGCCTTTATCTTTGGTCTTAACATCTGGGACCTTTATCACATGCATTAGCTTCTCATTGATGGCATCATTATCTTCAGTATCTGATATCTGTCTCTTAGCCTCATCTATCCTGACTGTATCCCTTTTTATTTTTCTTCGGCCAGTGTGTGCCAATCTAAGAACAGAGATTTGACATCAGCGGTTCTCTTGTTGTCTGCGGTCTTCACCTCTCCTTCTTCATTGGCCATAGTAGATGTATCAGATGAGTTTGTTAATGTCTTCAACTCGAACAAACGCTTTTATAATCTTTTCTCTGCTTTGTGGTAGGCGAGTGCAACACTGCCCAGATGAAGCAGAAACAAGGAATAAAAATAGATGTTCTTGATTTAAGTCCTCAATTGTGCTACGCGCTTTTCGAAGGAACAGGACATATTCTTGGTTCTGTGCTCGGGTTAAGAAAACAAATAATCATCCTTCTCTCTAAAGACGTTGCTGCAGTCCACCTCAGTTTAACAGTATCTCAATACTGAAGATGATAGCATTTAGATGTAGGAAATATAGTCAGCATTTCGACAATTCCACAGCTACAGAACACAGGTGATGCAGACGGTAACTAGACCAGTATAATAGCAGACACTCTGAAGTGCCTCCACACAGTACCTCTGAAGTGATTATATCACACCAATTTTCGGGGAGAATTCTGTACTTTGATGAGACTGGCAGTCTGCACTCGTCCGGTCTGCTCTGGATCAGCGCATTTCGAATGTTAGGATTCATTTACATTCATAGGGTCAACCGCAAGTATTTATGGATCTGTCATAGTTTATTTTTCAGCCAAGTTTAGAATATTTAGATATCCATGTTTATCATTATTTTATGCTGTAATTGGGGATTATCTTGGACTGAACGGAGAGAGTGAAAACAGTCACCAGCTCTCCGGCTAAAACAGGTCTGCTGTTTTTACCAACTTTGCAATATAGTGGGAGTGAATACTTCTGGTAAAGGTGATGAACGGAGAAGATGGTATAGGGTTGTGCTGTGGTTGGTTCCTAATTTTATCCTCTCTTAAATTAACCTTTATTTCATACCAGATTGTCTCTTGCCATTGGTGGGGAGCAAAATCAAGATAAGCCATTTAACATTAAGGAGGGGCCACTGTACTTAGTGAGTAGTAAGTAGAGAAATGAAATATAGCCTTGAGCCTTAACTTAGGCGGTGGGGTTAAACTGTGACCTGCGTATCCCACAAACCCAAGACTCTCAGTTTCAGTTAAGTAACCTCTTCGTATCAGGAGCTGCTACTGAAATAGACTGATGCAAGACCCTGCCTGTCTCTTCCCTCACACCCCATTGCTTGTCTATTATTTCACTGTGTTAATTGTGCAGGGCTATGCAGGGGAAACTCTCTTGGATTAAACAGTATATTAACCCTTTGTATAATTTACTTATGGCAAACGTTGTGCTGAAAGTTTTCGTGCGATTGGCATGTGCAAGCAAATGACCACATAAGGGTTTGGGTGATACCACAAGAGAAAGGTAGTCCAAAACAGTACACAGGTTTTACATTTTTTTTTTTAAACAATCAGTTTAGTCTTCCTCACATATGCTTCCTGTTAACTAGATTGTAAGGAGAGAAAGGAATAAAACATATCAATGTTGTCACAACCATCAAGCCTGGAGAGAGGTTTGTGAAACTTAATGCTTTACCACGTGCATATCGTAGACAAATACAGAACTGTAACTTTGCATAACTAAAAACTGTTTCACCCTGTGGATTACTAATAGCAATGTACTTGTCTAACAGGAGACCAGCCAGCTCCCGAAGATGAGGAAAAGGAGAATGTTTTCCTGTGTCAAGCATTGCGGGCATTTTTCCCAAACTCCAAACTTCTTCAGACATGTACTGTCTCACTACTTGGAAGGCAGATTCCGCACCACTGCCACAGCACAGACCAGAACCTCAATATAGCGGAAAAACTCACATTGATGTTGGAAGACAGCGACTATCCAGATATTGATGTACGGCAGGGCAGCAAACGCAAGGTCAGTGCAATCCAGGAAGAGCGAAAAGCATTGAAGAAGTCAAGGCTTTGGCAACTTCAGAGAAAGTCCAAAAGAAAAACTGACAAAGAACAAATACTGGCATTAAGTGGAACAGAGACTGACGAAGATCTTTCAGAACCACTTGCAGGCGGTCAAGAATTTCCACCATCACCTACTTTCTAATGTAGTCTGTCTCCCAAATTCTTTTTTGATTCTATTGAAGGGCTAATTCATGAATTAAAAATTAAAAAAATATTGTAAAACGTGTTTTGCACATTCCAGCTGCAATTTTGACTTCATCCATTAGCGTTGTATTCTTGACAAGGAATTGCGTGCTTTACATGCTTTGCAAGACACAAACCTCAGGTTTTAACTTCTTATTGATTCTGTAGCAAAAGTGTTTTGGTTAATTCTTATTGTGTAAGATACATGCATAACAGAATGCATGTGGGATATACTGGGACACCTGCTCCAAAGAAGCCATTAATAGGTGTGTTTCTCGAGCAGGATTCTCAAAGAACGATCTGGGTGGGAACGCTTCTTAATTATGGCCCTCTGTGTCTTTTTTTAAGGGTAGGGTCATTAACATAAACCTAGGAAAACCACAATGGCAGGTACTAACTGGTGTATGTTCTCCACTTAGGCCAAGGATTACAAGGTGGTAGTAAACGGTTTGGTTCTTACCACCCCCAGTAACTACTAATACCCAGGCTGATGCTTAATGTCTCATATTTCAAAAATTCCCTCAAAACATGGGGAATTACAGGTAAAATTGGTAAGTGCTGTACCGACTTATGCATGTATCAGAATTTACCACGTTTTTGCCCTGGGTAAATTTGCGGCATGCTTGACTTGCTACAGTTTGCTAGGGGAGAATTGCAGGGTGTGTGGTAGTTATTGTATCACTCAGAAATACGTTTCTGTACAAACCCTGTTTTTGCACAGTTGAGAACTAAGCGCCATTTCATCAAAAGAGCCTTAACTTATTTAAATGAGGATGTAAGAAAATCCCATCAAGATCTGCAAACTTGTTGGTGCAAATCTCTCAGAAGGCTGTGTTAAACTTTCTCTTGCACTTGACTACCCTTTTTCCCCTACTTGAGCAAGCAGGAATTTAAAATGGAGAAAAGCGACAATTGTGTGCAATGTATATCCTTCTGTCTGCCCTCCTAAAGCTGAAACATAATAACCTTCCTTCCCCCTGTAGAAGTTCATCCTGCCCGCTTGTTGCTTTTGGTACAGTAGCTACAATGTTTTTACGAAGGGGAGTGCTCAACTCAAGAAAAGCATTATACAGCAGCCTTGCAAAAAGAAAACACTAGCCCTTAGCGTTGTGCAGATTTAACGCTTATCAATGGCATTTTGCCATTCTTTTGTGTATCCATCCCACAGGAGTTTAGGAAGGGCATTAACTAAATAAAGAGATGTTTTTGCACAAAATGTATTTATAAATGAAATGTTGCAGTACACAGTGAGGCATTATGTTAACAGCATACTTTATTCAGGATTTCTGATGTCACATATTTTTGGGTCATGGAGGAACGCTGGATCTTTGTAAGTCACTGGCATAAATCCTGCAAGAAGAAGAGGACTTATATTAGTTAAATGAACCACTTGATAAACATGGCCCTGTTGCTTGAAAATGCTTCATGGTGTTGCTTACCCATTATGTGAGCCCTTTTAATGGCTTTGGAAATCTCTTTCTGTTTCTTTGCACATAAGCCTATGAAAGTCAAAATAAGTATACATTAGACGCAAAATAAACGCTAACTGAACAATAAATATTTTTGTAGTTAAATTACCCTTTGTATTTTGGATTATGGCTAACGTGTTTGCTGACTGTCTGATGTAAATGCACGTGCAGGGCACTCTCCAGCCATCCACTGTTGGATTTGTAACATTACAGCTTTTTTTTCTTTAAGAAGTTATTCATTTCAGTTTTAGGCGAACATCGAATGATTGGTGAACACTTTCCCTGAAACCCATGATGCACAGCTTGTAGATCTACCACACAAACCGCAAGATTGTTAAGATTGTTAAAGCAAAGTGGCCTTTACTCTACTGACTATATCAGATAATCCACAGCTGCAAGTACTTACAAATGACGTCATTATTAGGGCATGCTATAGTTCTCATTTGGGCTGAAAATATTTCACGGGCTTGTAGCATCACTCGTACATATTTATAGGTGTGCTTGTGAGAGGCTCCATGCAGGAAGCGGTTTACCGAGTGGCTGATTGGTGAGCTTTGAGGCTCATTTAGTGGCAAGTTTTACAAAGGGAAATACACATTTAATGGATGGAATCAAATAATCAAAACTACTGCCATTGTTCTTTGATAGCACTCCACTTGTTCGCGGTCTGCGAGGTTAACAATGCCAGGCCCCGGACCCCACCAATAACTTAAATGTTATTGATTTAAAACTGGATTTGCATTGTTTGGGGTGAAGTGGGTGGGTTATCCCAGTGGTGCTGCCTCCCCAGTTTCTCTCCTACATTTTCCTCGTCCCATTGGTAAGATTGGGAACGCAAAGGAGGTGACCAGAAGTCTAATCTCTCACTTGGTCCGGAAGGGATTGGGTTCCTGGTCAGGTCAATTAATATTGTGCAAAAATATTAACTGGCATTTTTGGTTTGAACGTTGAACCTTCATTATCTGACAGAAAGAGGGTAGCAATTACGGAAAGGTTTAAATGGTAAGAATACGCCCACTGATCTCCTGCTTATACTAGACAGTAGGTTTTTATATTTGGAAATGTGTCACCAAGAGTTCTATACCTTGATTAAGGACTGCACCCCTTTACACGTGGAAAGTAGAGGTGCTCCTCGTAGATCCCCCCCCCCCCCGGGAGGTCATGCTTGCATGGTCATTATTTGGCAGGCCTCTTGCCTAGACCATGCCCTTAGAGGCGAGGTAGACTGGGAAAGAGACCTCATGTCAGGTCTGTGATGGAACACAGGAACTACCCACTTTCCTGCAGTTTACAAACACTGGGATCTTGTTAAGCCAACTGCTGCCTCGCGCCATGCTGGTACAGCACATCCAAGTTCATTGGAGGAACATGTCAGAAGCCCAACTGAGATAGTATAAAATGTTTACCTTTGCAACATTTTACTGCTAAAACGTGTTCTTATGAAAGAAAAAACTGCAAAAGGCTGCAAGTTCTATGTTGGGGGGGAAAAGAGTTTAAAAAATGGCTTTTGCAAGGGAACTTTCCTGTGACGAATCTTCGAACTAAGTTGGCCATGGCCCACGAATAGACCGATGTAAAAGACCTCTCGACATAGAGATCTTCAGCAGTTGCTCCCACTATGTCAATTTGCCCAAGTTATCTCCTGCACCGACCAGAACCTCATGGTTTTGTCTGTGCCTATCCAGGAGCTGTTTTTTTTTAACCCACAAACGTGTAGTATATCAGAAATCACTGAAGATCACAATGTGGTGGTTTCTTTAGGATACCTTTACAACCGTCCTTACTCTTCTCGTCACTGTTCATACTGTCAGTATGAAACTAGTTTGTTGCAGGCTAATTGCGTTGTGCCCCGTTTCAGTTGTTTTATTTATCGTTCTACCTGTGGGGGAAGTCAATGTGATTTACAATACACAACTATATTCTGAGTACACACTGCACATCTCCATTTCAAAGAATCCGCATTGGTTATAGGTTACCTAGAGTGGCATTGGGTCCAACTGCACTTTAAATTCTGCTTACAAAAAATATGTTGTGTGGTGCAATGTGCACAACAGTTGAACTGGTGAGAAAGTTACAAAAGACGTCAATCTGTGCACACAATGGTGTGACTGAGTTTCCAGTTGTGTATTATAAATATCTGGAAATATTCCCAAAAGGTCTTTACAAGCATGCCACTGAGTGACATGGTTTGGGGGATGAAGAATATTAAGGCTGACAGTTCGATCAACTTACAAGAATTGCTGAGAGCCAAGGTCATTAATGTTACAGAGTTAAACGTGGTTTTACTTGTTTTTTGTAAGAATTGTTTTTCCATTTTAACACAAAACAGGATTACAAATAAATATTTTTATATCCGAAAGAGACACGCTAGTGATAGATTCCTTACCTTAGAATATCCCCAGGCGTCGGACTGGATCCAGAAAGTTTTTCGTCAGCAGTACCCCTGCATGTCGGAAGGTGGCGCTGTGCCGCTCCGCATCCGTCGCTGGCGTCGTAGGCGCCGAGATGACGTCACGGAGACTACTTAGGCGCCACCCATGCGCGCTGACGTCAGTTCTTTCTTTTTCCGCGCCAGCAAGCGCAGATCCGGTTAGAGCACATAGCCTAGTCACTTTTTAACTAAACTTTTGAGACTTTTTGTCTTCCATTTTTGAGTCTTTGACTCCTGGTGCCACGTAGGGGTGCCTGGATTTAAATCCTGTGGGGCCTGTCGCCATACGATGTCGGTGGCCGACCCCCATGGCGTCTGTCTCTACTGTCTGAAGCGCGACCATGACTCCCAGTCATGTTCCGACTGTCTGGCCATGGGTCCGAAGGCCTTACGGGAGAGGTCCCGTAAGTTGCTGGAGGCACCAGCAGTCGTCCCCGCGCCGTTCGAGGTCTAGTGATTGTTTGAGGGACCGCGCGCGGAGCCATCACCATTGCTCCTCGGGGTCAAAGTCTTCACGCTCTGAATCGGGTAAGAGACGTCATAAAAAGAAGTAGAAGAAGCGTTCCGCTCTCCGACGTCTCCCCGTCAGTCTCCTGACGCGGACGAGGGGGCCGGAGGTCCCACCCCCACGGCTCCTTTGGAGCCTGTGAGTCCCGCGTTCTACCCACCTTATCCGGGTCCGTCGACGACTCCTGCCCAGGTGCAAGATTTTCTTGCTGCTATGGACCGCCTTTTCAGGCCTCTGGCTCCTGCCGGTGCGCCTTCGGGCCCCACGGTCCCTGCTGAGGGCCCTCCCTTGCCACCAGCTCCACTGCCGGCAGCTCCGGCGCCACAAGATCCTCCGCCGGAAGCTCCGGCCCCGGCGCCACAAGGTCCTCCGCCAAAGGCTCTGGCGCCGCCCTCTGCTCCGCTCCCGGCGCCGCAGTGGGTTACGTTCATTCCACCACCGCCCTTGCCTGGGTTCCCGGACAATTTTGTTCCTGGTTGGGACCCTAATTGGGACACGGAGCCGGACCATTTATATTCCCCTGTCCCTCCCCCCACTGCCGCAGCCTGTTACACGGGCTGTGGAGGAAGGGGACTACTGGGAGGGGTCTGAGGACCCTCTTGCACGGCAGTGCGGGTCGGAACAGGAATGGACAGAAGAGTTGGAGGATGCAGGTGGCCTTGACTTCTCATTTGACCCCGGTTTTCTTTCTCCTCTTGCTGTGGCTCTGGAGGAAGGCACCACATACACTGTTGTGCTCCGTAGAGCAGCTGAGGCCCTTGACCCCGACCTGCCTACGGTGTCCCTCAAAACTAATCTCCTTACTGAAGTACTTAAGCCAGCAGCAAGCTCTATGGAGCCCCTGCTACCGTTCAATGAGGCGTTAACTAACGTATTGATGGGCACCTGGTCTAGACCAGCCACGGGGGTTCCTGTGGATAAAAACGTGGCCAGGTGCAATCGCCCAGCCCCGGGCGACCCTGCTTTTTTGACAACCCACCCTACCCCGGAGAGCTTGGTCATCAAAGTCTCCACTTCCAGAGCGCATTCCCTACCGCCCCGCCGGATAAGGAATCCAAGAAGCTGGAACAGTTCGGCAAGAAACTGTTTTCATCTGGCAGCTTAGGGTTGCGGTCGGTGAACACCGCATGCCTCTTGGGCCGCTATTCCCATGCTGTGTGGGATACGGTTGCGCAGGTGCTGCCTCAGTGTCCAGAGGAGGCTCGGACAGTGCTTTCCCAAGCTGTTGCGGAGGGTAAAGATGCAGCAAAGTTCGCCATCCGGTGTGGACTGGACACCGCGGACTCACTGGGTAGGGCGATTTCCACAACAGTGGCCCTACGTCGCCACGCCTGGTTGCGGTCCAGTGGTTTTTCAGGGGATGTACAAAGTTCTCTTATGGACATGCCCTTTGATGGTACTCGCCTGTTTGGTGATAAGGCAGATAGTGCGCTGGAGCGTTTTAAGGACTCCCAGGCTACGGCCAAGTCCTTAGGTCTCTCCTCCACACGCCAAGCCACGTCTGCTTTTCGTTCATTTCGTGGCCACGGAAGGGGCGCCCCGACATGTTCGCTCAGCCAGAAGCCTGCGCAGAAACAACCTCTGCGCGGCCGCTGCAGCGGGACAGGGGGCCAGCGTGTGGGTCAGTCCACCTCCGCCCCTGCAGCTGCCGCCTAAAAGCCTTCCTAGTCCGAGCTTTGGGGCACATCCCACTCCAGGATTCGCCATTACCTTCCTCACTGGCGTTCTGTTACCTTGGACAGGTGGGTGCTGCAAATCGTCCGAAGGAGCTACTCCCTCCCCTTCGAGCCTGCCCCTCCAGCCATGCCACCTCAGTTCCACCGCATGTCGGGGGACCATTTTGCGCTTCTTCAGCAGGAAGTCACAGCCCTCTTGGCCAAGGGGGCCATCGAGCGCGTTCCTGGAACAGAAGTAGGAGGTGGTTGTTATTCCCACTACTTTCTGGTCCCCAAGAAGGACAAAGGGGGCCTGCGTCCCATCTTGGACCTCAGGAACATCAACTGCTTCCTCCGGAAGGAGAAGTTCAAGATGTGGACTCTAGCTCAGGTTTTGGCTGCCCTCGACCCTGGAGACTGGATGGTAACGTTGGACTTCCAGGATGCATATTTTCATATCATCATCAAAATATCTTTATTTCGGCAATTTGCCTTAAAAAGTACATAAAAAAATAAATATATATACAGACAAACTTGGCTCAGAATGAAAACATGTCATGATAATACATTAAGTAGTGCATAGTCCCCTTCTCCTATTCCACATTGCAAAGAGGAATTTAGAGACTGCAAAAACTATACATTCAGATGTGTCTGTTTTTAAAATTCTAAAAGCGTGGCTACATTGCCGAAAACCCATATTTTTGCATATAGGCACTATCCAATGCTTCCTAGCTTTTGTGTATGCAGGGCAAAAAAATAGTACATGGAGCTCATCCTCTTTAACACAACTGCAGCCAGGGCAGGTCTCAACAGAATTTGATGCCCAGCTGCTGGTAAAAGATCGCAGAGGTAGTGTGCCATATCTCCATTGCAAGTATAGTTTTCTTGATGGTATAGGATAAATAATATCCATAAAATTCTCGAATTGATAAAAGTCCTTGACACTTAAAAAAGATTTGGTTAAAACTCCAATATTAGGGGCAGTCTGCACTCTGTTTTGTTTCTCAGCCACATAGATCTTAGTGAGCATCTTCCGTGAGATCATCTTGCAGCTTAGTTCCGGTTCATACCACATATCACCCAGCCCAAGTTTGATGCACTGGGATTTTATAAACACAAACCAAGGGATTTTTGGTACACAGTTGCTTGCCAGAATTTCTTTCAGCTCTAATCTATAATACAATAATTCCGGCGTAGTCCACAACCTGTGCCAGTACCTAAGAGGCTTCAGAGCTAGTTCATCATCCATCGACCTCAGATTCAGATCCATCCTCAAAGGATGCAACGGAGTACTCTGTGGAAGCGATAGTAGCTGTCTGATGAACTTATTTTCAATTTTGAGAAGTTCCAACCCAGGTAAATGCCCCCAAAGTTCTGCTCCATATAGAATTGCTGCCCTGGCCTGGCTCTTGTATACTTCGAGCGGGGGTTTAACTGGTTTGTATGTGGACGTGTTGGAAAACTTAAGAATACCCCCAGCATACTGGGCTAGTTTCAGCTGCGCCTTGGCAATTTGTGGAACCCATGAAAGATTTTCGCTCAACGTCACTCCTAGGTAATCAAAAATTTTTACCCTTTCCAGATTTAATAATCCAAGTTTAGGGTTTGGCCGTGTGGAAGGTGAAGGATTAAACACCATATACTTTGTTTTATTCACATTAATTTCCAGGCCTCGACCTCTACAAAAGTCCTCGAAACTATCAAGGACACGCTGGATTCCCATTGGTGATTTGGAAAGTAGCAGGGTGTCATCCGCAAACATGATTGCTGGCACCCTGCTACCTGCCAGAATTGGGGCGTCATTATTAAGGGCGCTATTAAGATGGGAAATCACACCATTGACATATAGGCAGAACAGGGTAGGTGCTAGAACGCACCCCTGTCTCACCCCTCTGCCAATGGGAAACTTAGAGGTTAAAGCCCCGTTCTTCCCATGGCGCACCTGGGCAAAGTTGCCCTCATGCAACTTGATCAGTATTGTCAGGATTGGTAGAGGTACCCCCAAACTGGCCAACACACCCCATAGTTTCCCTCGGGGTACTAAGTCAAAAGCGGAGCGGAGGTCCACGAATACCATGTAGAGGCTGCCACCCTCAATCTTTGCTGTTTTCCAAAATAGTAATAACAAGCGAAAGATTTGGTCCATGGTAGAGGTGTTCCTCCTAAACCCCGCTTGGTATTGGCTCAGTATAGCGTGCTCCTCCATCCAATCCTCAAGTCGTTCAAGGATGAGCCGTGCAAAAATTTTTTGCGGCACATCTATGAGGCTGATGGGCCTGTAATTTGCCGGTAACAGGGGGGAACCCTTCTTGAAGATGGGAACGATTTCTGCACCCAACCAAGTGCAGGGCACGTTCATTCCTCTCAAGATTGCATTGAATAAAATGCATAGGTATGGTCCCCAGATCTCCATTTGGTGTTTAAAGAGGTCTCCTGGCAGTTTATCTAGCCCAGGGGCCTTGCTAGATGGAATTTTCGAAATGGCATTAGCAACTTCCTCAGGCGAAAACTGTAAACAATCATAGGAGTCATTCAGTGCTGGTAGTGCCGGATATGTGTCCATATCAACTTCGATGGCATACAGGGCTCTGAAGTGGTCTTCCCAGATACTAGCCTCTATATTAGGCTCAGTGGCCGGTTTAGGATCCCCACTTCCTGTGTTGACTATAGACCAAAATTTACGGGCATCTCTCTGTTCTAGAGCGCATGACAGATCGGTCCATTTTGCATGGTCCCAATCCTGTTTGGCCAACTTCAGCATAGCTTTATAATGGGTTCTCTTGGTGGCGATAAGGATCTTGTCATTGCCTTGTTTTACAGCCCGAATCAACTCTTTTTTTGCCAGGCGACAAGCATCATTATACCAAGAGGAGAGGGGGGTCCTATTCTTTCTCTTGGTTGATACTGGATTAAACATATCTGACAAGATAATAACAAGGTTTGTATGCAGGGCCTGCATTTTGATATTAAAATCTGGAGAAGGTTCTTGAGTTATTAAAACATCTAATTCAATAAAACACGGCAAGACTGAATTGTACAATCTTGCCAGGTCCTCAAGGGATGCCTCCACCTTGTCCCACTTGACCCTGCGCCGGTCGTTCGTTAGGACTAACCTGTCTACTCGGACATCTGTGGGTCCTAAATCCTTCGGTTCTATCACCGGAGAAGCCAGCTCCAGCCTCAACAAATTGTGATCGCTGTCGTCCCTTGCAATAATCTCGAAGTCGATGACCTTCGACCATGACTGTGTCCGAACCATAATGTAGTCTAGACGCGATTCGTGACCCTTTTTGTTGTATGTGCACCTAGAAGGAGTATCTGAATTGGTGCGTCCGTTACAAGCCCTAATTGAGTGGCTTAGTGTGAGGGCCGTTATTTGGACCGCTAGAGGGGACCAGGACCTAGTATGGGGAGATTGGATTTGCGGAATGGACCAATAATCATCCTCGGTTGCAAGCGCACCATGGTCCATCCCCGGTAAGGGTTCGAAGTGGCAGTTAAAGTCTCCTGCTACTAGTAGGGACACATCCGTAGGAATGGAATACAGAAAATTTGATAGTTCATCGACCGTAGTAGACTCACTAGCTAGACTGACAGGCCTCGAGTAGACATTCACAACGGCCAGCTTAAAGTTATTGGGCCATTTCAGGATTACACACTGTATATCGTCGGAGTGTGTGCTAACAGACTCGGCTGAACAGCCCAAGTGAGTTGCCACCCATATGGTAAGACCCCCAGACGGTCGACCCTTGCCCCCCCATCGTGCAGGTATATGAAAGCCCGCAAATCCCATTCTCCTTTCCTCTGTTCTTGCCCAGGTCTCCTGGAATAGACATATGTCCATTCCATCAATAAACGTTCCCCATTCACCACTCGCCACTTTACTATGTAGGCCCGCAACATTCCAGGACGCAATTACCAGAGATTCAGTGTTCGCAGGTGCCCTGGAATTACAGTCGCTCCTAATTGTAACAGTGCTTTCACATTGGTGCGGCTCAATAACCTCTTGCGCGTCTGGACGCCTAGCATCAAATATAACTTCTTGAAGTTCAGGGGGGAGTTCAGCGATATGAGTGTGTTTCTCTATAACAGTAGTTGACAGCCCATTTATTATTGACGGACACTCAGCCTCATCGGCAGCCCGGCTTTTGCTGTTATTCTGAGTTTGCGCCGCTCCCATTACCCGACCAAGTCAATCCACTTGGTCCAAACAGCTGTATCTATTTTGAATAGATATTTTGGGGGGTGCTGGTGGATGGTCGGATGGAGCCCTTGATGGCCTTGCTCCACCTCTATATTGTACTAATGTCCAGCCATTCTCCATAGCATCCCTGCGGGTCGGTGGATAAAAATAAGACAGCGGGTAAGTTTGTATCAATGCACCCTGTCCCTGGTACCTCCAATTGCAGATATAATCAGCAGTTCGGGGATCTTTAAAGTTTACTAGGATACAATCGCCTTTGATGTTTTTAGGGCCATGACCCACCCACGATACTCTGCGTACCATGAGGATTTCGCTAGTAATGCGTTGGGGAAGTGGTCGGTTTTTATTGAGCCAGTCTATTACTTTATTTTTGAGGGAGGGGTATGATTCTATGGTTGAGATTGGGAGCTCGGGGACTCCAACCAAAATTGCCACATAAGGGCTACATTCTGGTGGCAGATCTATGGTACATTCCTTAGGGAGATAGCCCTTGCTCTCCGTCTGATCACCCTTCCCTTCATCTATATTGGCATCCCCCCTCCCCAATAGAGTGGTTGGAATATTCGATGGATTTGTTGCTGTTGGAATTTTTGGAGGGACAGGCGTGTTGTTAATTAAATCTAAGTCAGACTGAGGACGCCCATTTTTGGCAGGAGGAGGGCATGGATTAGGTATATTTGGAATTAACTTGCTCTGTGTATCCAGCGCCACCTGTTCTAACCGTGAAAGCTGCTGCTCAATACGAGACAATCTCAATTCCAGGGGATTGATAATAGCACTCAGAAGAGCAGTTAAAGTGGCATTTTTTCCTGCTGGGATGTCATGTATCTCAAGTGGAGTTTCACTGCTAATGGGAGTTGCTGCCCCAGTTCCTAAGGGTGTAGGTGGAGCCTGGACTGGGGCAGCTGCGTGTTGGGCTGTTATAGTTAAGTCAGTTGTCATCTGGGTACCCGTATGACCTTTGGCAAGTTTCGCTTTTTTTCCCCCCGCTCTCGGAGCAGTAGTCAGTTTTCTTTTTGGCATCGCTCCCTCACGTCTTCCTCGCAACTGGGGGAGACTTAATCTCTCAGGTGAGCTTAGCATTGTTGAAGCTAAAGTAGAGTCTAGGGGTTGCTCAGATGGGAGGGGCTGCAGTGGCTCTAAACTATGGGATACATTATCCATGGATGAGGGGCGATTATCTGGGATTACTCTGCTAAGAGCATCCGGAGTACATACATTAGCAATATGACCCAAAGAGGATCTTTTTGCAAACGCTAGGTCTTGGGAGACTCTTCTTTCCATTAATATTATCCCCTGATCAATTACAGAGTTTGCTCTAGTTATAAAATTGTCCAGAGTTCCTGTTAATACAGTCCTGCTTCTGGTTGATGATGCAGCCATAGTATGTTAGTCAGGGAGCAAAAATAACAGTACTTACAATCCTCCTCGAAGCCGATACAGCAAGCAGTATCAGGGGTGACAGAGGGGTGGCCCGGTCCGGTCTTGATCGTGCTTGAACGGGCTTAAACGGGCCCGCCCTTGGCCCGGGCTTCGCCCGGTCGCCGCCCGCGCGCGTCCCGCGCTGCGAGACTACTGTGGGCCTGAAGTAGGACCCGGGCGCTGCGTGATGACGTTCGCAGTGCGCACCGGGCGCTATGGCCTCTGGGTCGTGTAGTCTTCCCCGAGCCGTTCCCCTCACGGCGTGGATGCAGGCGATGTCGGAGGCAGAGATATCAGGGCTGGTATGCCCCAGACACAAGCCGTTCCCCTCACGGCTGGCTGGATAGTGGCAGGGAGTTTAAGCAGCAACCAGGTATGAGAGCGTCCCGCGCTGCGAGACTACTGTGGGCCTGAAGTAGGACCCGGGCGCTGCGTGATGACGTTCGCAGTGCGCACCGGGCGCTATGGCCTCTGGGTCGTGTAGTCTTCCCCGAGCCGTTCCCCTCACGGCGTGGATGCAGGCGATGTCGGAGGCAGAGATATCAGGGCTGGTATGCCCCAGACACAAGCCGTTCCCCTCACGGCTGGCTGGATAGTGGCAGGGAGTTTAAGCAGCAACCAGGTATGAGAGCGTCCCGCGCTGCGAGACTACTGTGGGCCTGAAGTAGGACCCGGGCGCTGCGTGATGACGTTCGCAGTGCGCACCGGGCGCTATGGCCTCTGGGTCGTGTAGTCTTCCCCGAGCCGTTCCCCTCACGGCGTGGATGCAGGCGATGTCGGAGGCAGAGATATCAGGGCTGGTATGCCCCAGACACAAGCCGTTCCCCTCACGGCTGGCTGGATAGTGGCAGGGAGTTTAAGCAGCAACCAGGTATGAGAGCGTCCCGCGCTGCGAGACTACTGTGGGCCTGAAGTAGGACCCGGGCGCTGCGTGATGACGTTCGCAGTGCGCACCGGGCGCTATGGCCTCTGGGTCGTGTAGTCTTCCCCGAGCCGTTCCCCTCACGGCGTGGATGCAGGCGATTTCATATCCCCTTCCTGCCGTCCCACCGGTGTTACCTGCGGTTCACGGTAGGCCACGAGCACTTTCAGTTTGCTGTGCTCCCCTTCGGCTTTACCAGTGCCCCTCGGGTGGTGGTCGCAGCTAATCAGGGGTTCCAGTCTTCCCCTATCTCGACGAGTGGTTGTTGAAGGCCGGTTCGCCCCAGGCAGTCATCTGCCACCTCCAGACTATGGCCGACCTCCTGCATTTGCTGGGGTTCTCCATCAACGTGCCGAAGTCGCACCTGAGTCCCTCTCAGAAGCTCCCCTTCGTTGGAGTGGTTCTGGATTCGACGCAGTTTCGGGTTTATCCTCCCAAGCAGCGAGTCCGGGATATTCCGACTATGATTCAGATCTTTCAGCCTCTATCCCGGGTTTCAGTCAGGATGAACCTCCGGCTCCTGGGCCTCATGGCCTCCTGCATCCTGCTAGTGCAACATGCCAGATGGCATATGCGGCCTCTGCAGTGGGACCTGAAGTTCCAGTGGGCACAGCATCAGGGCAACCTGTCCGATCACGTCCAGATCTCGGAGTGCACTGCACGACAATTACAGTGGTAGCTCACGAATCGCGATTGGGTCAATGGCAGATCCCTCTCCCTTCCCCAACCGGAGTACACAGAAGTGACGGATGCGTGCCTCCTGGGATGGGGCGGCCACATGGGAGAGGCAGATATCAGAGGCCTCTAGTCTCCGGCGGAGTCCCGGCTCCACATCAACCTTCTGGAGCTTCCGGCGATCCAACTTGCACTGAAGGCATTCCTTTCCTCTGTCCGGGGAAGTGTAGTGCCGGGGTTCACAGACAACACCATCGCCATGTGGTACTGCAACAAACAGGGCGGGGTGGGGTCGTGGACCCTATGTCAGGAGGCTCTTCGCCTCTGGACATGGCTGGAACATCAAGGCATTACCTTGGTGGTTCAACACCTGGCAGGTTCTCTGAACGCCAGGGCGGACGAACTCAGCTGCCGGTGCATGATGAATAACGTATGGCGTCTGCACTCGGACGTGTCGCAAGGTCTCTTTCTGCAGTGGGGAGAGCCATGGTTAGATCTATTCGCCACCGAAGAGAACGCGCAATGTCATCAGTTCTGCACGTTGGAATTTCCAAGGCGGCACTCGCTCGGCGACACTTTTCGTCACGAGTGGAGCTGCGTTCTGTTGTACGCCTTTCCACCTATACCACTTCTGCCTAGAGTGCTGAAGAAGATTTGGCGCGACCGGGTCCAAGTCATCCTTGTGGCTCCAGATTGGGCATGAAGATACTGGTATCCCGAGGTACTCAGCATGGTGATCGACCCGACTGCCTCTTCGGGAGGATCTTCTGTCACAGCAGCAGGGGACAGTCCTCCACCTGAACCTGTCCAGCCTCCACCTCCATGCGTGGAGATTGAGCGGTGACAGTTGACAGCTTTCGACCTTCCTCCCGAAGTCTGTGATGTCATTCTGGCAGCCAGGCATCCCTCCACTAAGACGGTATACGGCTGCCGGTGGAACAAATTTGTGGCATGGTGCACAGCAAAGGCTGTGGATCCCCTTTCTGCCCCTCTTTCCGAGGTTCTTCTGTTCCTTCTCTCTTTGGCCCAGCAGGGCTCTGCTCTGGGCACTATCAAGGGTTTTCTCTTACACGCACGTTTCCTCCCGTGCCTTTCATAATGCCTCAATGGGACTTAAATCTTGTCTTGACTTTTCTGATGTGCGCTCCTTTTGAGCCACTCCATAACTGTCCTTTACGTCTTCTCACTCTAAAGACGGCTTTCCTGGTAGCTATCACATCTGTTAGAAGAGTGAGTGAGCTCCAGGCTCTGTCTTCTAAACCTCCTTTTCTCTCTGTTCATCCGGACAAGGTGGTTTTAAGGACTCGTCCTTCTTTCTTGGCAAAGGTTGTCACACCCTTCCACATCGGGCAGACCATCACTTTGCCCACCTTCTTTCCGCCTCCACATCCTTCAATAGAGGAAGAGAGGCTCCACCGTCTGGACCCAAAACGAGCGCTCTCGTTTTATCTGAAGCGCACACAACAGTTCCAGGTGGATGACCAACTTTTTGTTGGCTACGTGGGTGCCAAAAAAGGTCGGGCCGTGCACAAACGGATCATCTCTCGGTGGGTCGTTCTGTGCATCAAAGCATGTTACTTGTTGGCTAAGAAGGAGCCTCCTGTGCGGCTGCGTGCCCATTCTACCCGGGCAACGCCAGCCAATACTGCCTTGGGACGCGGTGTCCCTTTGCAGGACATCTGTCAGGCAGCTACGTGGGCCTTGCTGCACACGTTTACCAAGCATTATTGCCTTGAAAGTCAAGTCCGGAGAGACGGCTTCTTTGGCCCTTCTGTTCCCCGTGACTTTCTGGTGTGATCTTTGTTTGCAGACCCACCACCGGGGTTGGTTTTTCTGGGGTATCTATTCTAAGGTAAGGAATCTATCACTAACGTGTCTCTTTCAGATGCACACGTTACTACTTGTGTAACGATATATCTGTAAGAGACATTAGTTAGTGATAGATTCCTTACCGCCCCACCCATCCTCCCCGTTCTGCAAACTGATTTCTAGGGTTAAGGTCATCCCTTTCAGGGCCCTAGTTTCATGGCACCAGTGGTCAGTGTCTTGCATGGCTCTGCGTTTCTGGCGCGGAAAGTAATGTACAGAACCTACGTCAGCGCGCATGGGTGGCGCCTAAGTAGTCTCCGTGATGTCATCTCGGGGCCTACAACGCCAGCGACGGACGCGGAGCCACACGACGCCACCTTCCAACGCGCAGGGATACTGCTGACGAAACACTTTCCGGATCCAGTCTGACGCCTTGGGATATTCTAAGGTAAGGAATCTATCACTAACTAATGTCTCTTACAGATATATCATTACACAAGTAGTAACTTGTGCAAAACAGTAAGAAAGGCATGCAACTGATGGAATACGTTTTTAATACATAACTAGTACCTGGTATCAGTCCCATACAAAATAACATACCGGCCCAGCAGTTTCATCTTGTACATTAAACAAGAGCAGGAGGCTGCCAAACACATCCTTTCCAGAACGTGCATTCCAAGAAACTGCACAAATCCCCAGTAAATGTAAACGTTTCCATATCCCGGCCATCAGCATCTGTTCTAATGATGGTCCTAATGTGAAAGATTTTATGAAGCTAGTTCAGGCCCAGTGCTAATTTCACATAGTTAAAGCATACTAGATTTACGTATTGTGTGGACTTGCTCCCTCATTCCATTAGGAAAGAACAGCCTCAGCCATTTTATTGTTGGATTGGCAGTATTTGTTCATAAACGTTCAGTGTGCCTGGTCCTTCATCCCACTAAGTTTAGAAACGCAGACTAACACTGTTTTATTATTTGCCGAGCATTCTTTTGCTGGGGCTCCTAAAAGTATATAAGTTATTCTCACTCTCATCATGTTTCTTGTAACCACATATTATATAGAAAGCTTGCTGTCCCTTTAATTCTTCACATATTGGGACAAGGATATTTCAGTTTAGACCTCCTCCCAATCACTTTACTTCCCATGTTTTTTTTGTTGGGCTCTGTGGAACCTTCTTTGTGACCCAATGTTTAGAATGACTCCATGGGTCATTACTAAACTCAATGTCAGCGTAATCTCGAGCTCATTGTTGAAGTTGTACACTACTGGTAGCTTGTTCTCAATATACAACTTCATATGGCTAGTGAGATTTTCTATGGAGGTCAGTCGAAGTCCCAATTAACGGCTTGAAGTTGGGTCCCTATTAGGCAAAAACAGTATTCCCATGCAGAGCTTATATTAAGTCTTTTCTCCCAATATGCCAACTAACCCACCTCATACCTCACTTCTGCACCTAATCAGGAGGCTACCTTTGACAGGCATTTCACCAGAATCAGCGTCCAAAATGTTGTAGCATTGCTGGCTGCTACTTAAAATACTTGATGTGGGCAGTCACCTTCCCAAAAGCCACAGGGGCAATTTCTATATATGCTCGAGCCAAATTACTTTGATCTTAGGCACATTTAATTTCAAACCATGGAAACCAAACTATTCCTCTGCCCTTTCAGTTTTAAAACAATTTTCATGTTGCTAGCAGCATCATCGGAGTACAGGTGAGACAGAGCTGCCAGTTTATCCAGCTTAGATCTGTTCTAGCTGTCTTGTTTTCTTTTTGGAGCATTTCAATTAAGGGGGAGCCAAAGCTGTTCTGGGGGATTGTGAACTTAAAGCCCCCTCTGAGAACAAATTCCTCCACTGTTGCCATCTACTGCTTTATGTGTTTTTTTTGTGTGAGCCAAGAGACTTGGCAAAAAAAACAAAAGGGGAAATGTTCATTCATGGGCTAAACATGACTAAGTCTTGTTGTTTTCAGCTGCTACTCACAGACCTCAAAAAATGCTTTTAGTATCCTCCTTCCTTGCAATCATGTTACTCTACAAAAACTTCCCTTTGATACAATAATCACTGTACTGCATCCTTAAGATTTCCCTGGTAATTATTTGTTATCTTCTATGGTCACATTCTCAGGTGGTCTCAACTGTTGCCCAACCTCAACAAAGCTGTCCTTTCCTGTGTGCTTATGTCTCTACGCCAGAGAAGGTGGATTCGCCTCAAGAACGCAAAGCCCCAGAGCACCATGATTGTTTACTTCCAGTATAAGGAGATCCTGTGCCAACTGTCTTTCATGCTTCTGTCTCGAGCTGCACCATAACCAGAACACAGTCCAACCGCGGCTCCCTAAAATGATGGGATGAATAGGATTGTGCTTTGGTGGTCCAATAGCACACCCACTCAAAGCAAAACAACCTGGAGAGAACCTTGTGGAAGGAGTAGATCTTGCTATCGAAATGCCTACCGTTTTGATGGCACTGACCATGAGTTTATGGTGATTTGCAGACTCTGTCCAAAGCAACAAATAACTGTGGGTGGGTGTCTAATATATCCTTTCAATCTACCAGAAAAAGTCGAACCCTATTACATAAAGAAAAGACGTAGGCAGTGACCTAGAATGTTGATGTGCGGCATATATTTCCAGAAAATTATGCAGTCCACATACAGTAAAGTAGGGCCCACGCCACATCAATGAGGACAACAGGAGCACATGATCGAAAAAACCTTTTAATGGACAAATACAGCAGACTTCTAAAACAAGTGACTTTTAAGAGAAGGAAAGGTATATGACTCCTATGGAAACCATGCATATCTATACATTCTATAACTGAAATTGCTTCAGTATTTTATGCAAACCTTTTATAACAAAATAGCATTTTGGACGTGGGGTTGGCCAAAAGAGCCGTCTATGCCTTTACGTCACTTAGCACAGAAGAACTTATGTTTATTTTGCTTATATGGTGCACACAGTAAAACATAATTGCTTCTGGGCACAGAGGCATTAAGGTGGACTGCATGGTAACTGTTACAATGGATGAGTTATATCTTAACACGGTCAGTGGTAGGAAACAAAGGGGTTACAGAGCCCAGGACTACATAGTTAACAAGGGTAACACAGTTCAGATAAACATTCACAAAGGTTGCATACTGATAACTAAGAGAAGAGCAGATGGTGTCATGTCTAGTACAAAATCCGGATCTAGTATGCAATAGCTAGGCTTAATAAACAGAAAAGGCATCATTACAACTGAATATTATGCAATTTCAGCAAACATGAGTAGGCGACATCAGGGGAAGAGCAAATATTTGGATTAAATGTTTAGGACAAGTGGATCTAGAGCCTCAATCTGAACTGCATCAATGATTCAGTGTGGCAGACTTGCTGGGCAGGTTATTTCAGATTTGATGGGGCCTCCTGATTTTTGGTCAGGGCCTGGGATCCCACGTCCTCCGGCCTGCCAAGTGTCCATCTGCCCGGGACAAGAGACCCTGGTGCAGAGCCCCTGAGCCCTTCAAGGGCAGGCGGGAGCCCTACCGCTATGGCTCGGTGTGGGCAGCTGGGAGTCCTTTCGGTCCCGGCCATCTGGTCGCACCTTTCCCTCAGCCAACTGGATGCTTTCCAATGGGCGACCAGATGGCCGGGCCAGCCTGGAAGTCCCGATGAGGGCTCATTTGACTCCTGGATCCCAGTCAGGGCTCCAGGAGGTCGGGCGCATCCGCGTCTAGGATCCCCTCCGTCACTCGGTCTACGAGCCCCCCCCCCCCCCCCCCGAGTCCTGCAGCCCTGGAGCCCTGGAGCCCTGCAGGCCCTGGAGCCCTGCAGGCCCTGGAGCCCTGCAGCCCTGCAACCCTGAAGCGCAGCCCCGGAGCCCTGCAGCCACGGAGCCCTGCGTGGGCAGGCGGGAACCCTAGCGCGAAGGCTCGGGGTTGGACAGATGGGAGTCCTTTCAGTCCCAGCCATCTGGTTGCACCTCTCCCCTCGGCCATCTGGTCGCGCACGTAATGCTTTCCAATAGGGCGACCAGATGGCCGGGCCAGCCTGGAAGTCCCGATGAGGGCTCATTTGACTCCCGGATCCCAGTCAGGGCTCCAGGAGGTCGGGTGCATCCGCGCCTAGGATCCCCTCCGTCACTCGGAGCGCGAGGGTTACAAGAAAGGTGGGTGCCTTCCTCCGGATTAGTAGGGGCAGGGTATGCCGGGACACCCCTCCTGGGGATGGTGGTTCTCAGGCGGGGACCAGATGGGCCAAGCCCGGACGACACTTCCCCGGGACGTCCGGTGCTCCCTCCTCCAGCCCGCGGCGAGGCAAAGTGCCCAGGACGGGCTCCATGGGTCGTCCGGGCCCCGGGAGCTCCGCCGGGCCTCCCATGCCTGAGGCCCAGCATGGGGTCTACGAGCCCCCCCCACCCCCGAGGCCTGCAGCCCCAAAGCCCTGCAGCCCTGGGGCCCTTCAGCCCGGAGGCCTGGAGCCCTGCAGCCCCGGAGCCCTGCAGCCACGGAGCCCAGCAGCCACGGAGCCCAGCAGCCACGGAGCCCAGCAGCCACGGAGCCCAGCAGCCACGGAGCCCTGCGTGGGCAGGCGGGAACTCTAGCGCGGGCAGGCGGGAACCCTAGCGCGGGCAGGCGGGAACCCTAGCGCGAAGGCTCGGGTTGGACAGATGGGAGTCCTTTCAGTCCCAGCCATCTGGTTGCACCTCTCCCCTCGGCCATCTGGTCGCGTGCGCAATGCTTTCCAATGGGGCGACCAGATGGCCGGGCCAGCCTGGAAGTCCCGATGAGGGCTCATTTGACTCCCGGATCCCAGTCAGGGCTCCAGGAGGTCGGGCGCATCCGCGCCTAGGATCCCCTCCGTCACTCGGAGCGCGAGGGTTACAAGAAAGGTGGGTAGCCTTCCTCCGGATTAGTAGGGGCAGGGTATGCCGGGACACCCCTCCGGGGCTGGTGGTTCTTTGCCGGGGACCAGATGGGCTACGCCCGGGCAACATCCTCCCAGGCGTCCGGGGCTCCCTATTTCGGCCCACGGCGTGGCAAAGTGCCCAGGGACGGGCTCCACGGGTCGCGGGCCCGAGAGCTCCGTCGGTCCTCCCCGTGCCTGAGGCCCAGCCGCTGTCCCCGAGCCCCCCCGGGAAGCAGAGCCCACCGAGCCCTTGGATCAGGCGGGAGCCCTACCGCTATGGCCCGGCTCTGGGCGGGCAGACGGGAGTCCTTTCAGTTGCCGGCCATCTAGTCGCTCCTTTCCCCTCGGCCATCTGGTCGCGTGCAATGCTTTCCTATAAGGGGGGCCAGATGGCTGGGCTGGCCTGGAAGTCCCGATGAGGGTCCATTCGCCTCCCGTATCCCAACCAGGGCTCCAGGAGGCCGGGCGAGTTCGCCCTAGGGTCCCCTCCGTCTCTCGGAGCGCGCGGGTTTCAAGAAAGGGGGGTAGCCTTCCTCCGGATTACTAGGGACAGGGTACTCTGGGACCCCTCTCGGTCCTCAGCCAGCAGCTGGACGGGCCCGGATGCTGCCCTGGTTCTGTCCCGGGGCCTGCTGCGTGGCAGGGTGCCCGGGACAAGGGGTCCGGAGGGTCCGGGGAGGCTTCCCCTGCGCCTGTGGTCCTGGGAGCTCCGGCTGGGTCCAGGTGCCCGGCCGGGCCCCGGGTCAGGGGCTCCGGACCCGGAACCCGGCCTGCGGCACTCCCAAAGGCCCGCGACATGATTCCGTTGTGTCCGGGGAGCCTCCCCTCGCTCGTCTGGGTTCAGGAGTTCTGTCCGGGCCCCTGGGGGCCCCGGGGAGGGCGGCCTCCCCGCCCCGGGCTCCGTCATGGGTCCTGCCGCGTGGCAGGGTGCCCGGGGCGGAGTCCGGAGGGCCCGGGGAGGCTTTCCCTGCGCCTGCAGGCCCCGGCTGGGTCCAGGGGCCCGGCCGGGCCCCGGGTTGGGGTCTCTGGCCCCGGGCCCCGTCCCCCAGCCTGCAGCACTCCCAAAGGCCCGGGACGGGGTTCCGTTGTGTCCGGGGAGCCTCCCCTCACTCGTCTGGGTTCAGGAGTTCCATCCGGGCCCCTGGGGACCCCAGGGAGGGCGGCCGCCTCGCCCCGGGCTCCATCATGGGTCCTGCCGTGTGGCAGGGTGCCCGGGGCGGGGTCCGGAGGGCCCAGGGAGGCTTCCCCTGCGCCGGAGGGCCTGGGGGCCCCGGCTGGGTCCAGGGGCACGGCCGGGCCCCGGGTCGAGGTCTCCGGCCCCGGGCCCCGTCCCCCGGCACTCCTTAAGGCCCGGGACGGGGTTCCGTTGTGTCTGGGGAGCCTCCCCTCGCTCGTCTGGGTTCAGGAGCTCCGGCCGGGCCCCTGGGGGCCCCGGGGAGGGCCCCCCCGCCTCCGTCCTGGGTCCTGCCGCGTGGCAGGGTGCCCGGGGTGGGGTCCGGAGGGCCCGGGGAGGCTTCCCCTTCCCTTTCCCCTCGGCCATCTGGTCGCGCCTGTCCCCTCGGCCATCTGGTCGCGTAAGTCCCTTCGGCCATCTGGTCGCTCCTTCCCCTCGGCTATCTGGTCGCGCACAATGCTTTCCTATGGGGCGACCAGATGGCCGAGCTTGCCTGGAAGTCTCGATGAGGGTCCATTTGCCTCCCGGATCTCAGCGAGGGCTCCAGGAGGCGCCTAGGGTCCCCTCTGTCACCTCGTGCGCACGGATTACAAGAAAGGGGGGTAATTTTCC